>NC_060144.1:332258843-333508843 GCF_021461385.2 Schistocerca piceifrons
TCGAAGAAAGGCAAACATACACTCACAGCATTTGTACATTTAGGGACAGCTCCACAAAACGTTGACTTCTATACACTCTTCCAGATACTTCCAGGTATCAGGGACAGAATACGGGGGACGAAAGGTCATTTGCAACTTTTACGAAAAGCGGACTACACTTACAAGAGTTCAGGGATATGAAAAGTAAGCGGTAATCGAGAAGTGGGACACGTTTGTGGCCTATCCCCACGCTATTCGGTTTGTACATTGAGCAAGAAGGAAGGGATACAAAGGAGAAAATTGGAAAGGGAACTAAAGTTTAGGGAAAAGAAATAAAAACTTTGAGGTTTGCCTACGAGATTGTAATCCTGTCAGAAACAGCAAAGGACTTCGAAGAGCAGTTGAATGGAATCGATTGTGCTTGAATAGAGATTGTTAGATGAAGAACAGTCAAAGTAAAACAAGGGTAACGGAATTTAGTCGAATCAAATCAGGCAATGCTGAGACAATTAGAGTAGCATATGAGTCAGTAGAAGCAGTTGATGAATTTTACTATTGATTATCACGAAAAGTAGATAGCATATAAAATGCATACAGGCGATAGCAAGAAGAGCATTTCTGAAGAAGAGAAATTTGTTAGCATCTAATATAAATGTGGTGTCTGGAGAGTAGGCCTGCACGGAAGTGAAACACGGTGATAAACAGGCCAGACAAAAAGAGAATAGAAGCATTAGAAATTTGGTGCCGTAGAAGAATGCTGAAGATTAGATGGGTAGATCGCATAACTAAAACGCCCGTACACGAACAAACAGTATGTCGAAGTTTACTATATTTGCTAAACATTTGCCCGTGTACGGTGCTGTTTAACGTGTTTGCCAAGAATAGACAATGTTTTTGATGTGGTTCAAAATGGCTCTGAGCACTATGGGACTCAACTGCTGAGGTTATCAGTTCCCTAGACTTAGAACTACTTAAACCTAAGGACATCACAAAAATCCACGCCTGAGGCAGGATTCGAACCTGCGACTGTAGCAGCAGCGCGGTTCCGGATTGGAGCGCCTAGAACGGCTCGGCCACCGCGGCCGCCGTTTTTGATGTTTGCAAGAAATTTTGATAGACAGAAAGTATGACAAGATGATGGACGTTGTCTGCATCGATGTTTCGCCGCATATGTTTACTGAAAAATAATTTTATTACAATTTATCTCAATGTATCGTGAGTTTCCACAACTATGGAAACTACGATCAAGAATAAAAACAAAATAGCACTGACAATTACCAAAATGATAGAGGTATCTCATCTTTCCCAATTACGCGGGATGCGGTTATGAACAAAATCAGTAATCTACGCACAGGATAAAGCGGAAATGCAGTGAAAAAAATCGAAGTTGCCCGGTTCTTCCACGGGTGATATGAGCTGTACACCCCCACGTTGCGTCATTTTAATAAACAATCATTAGGGGAACAAGCAGAAGATAATAAATTTTCACATACTTCAGTCATCTTTTTCAGTGTGATGGCGCAGTAACTCCTCTCACTGTCCATTCACAGAAAGTTAATGAAACCAACATGTTCTGAGGGTAACATTTCTTTAGTAGGTTTTCATGTTTATATATTTCATTTTAAATCATCCCCTGGGCCTCCGTCTTATGTTCCACTTCTTGTTCTTCTTTAAACACGGTGCTAGAGTCAACGTTAGAAGTGCTTAATCTGCATTTGTAGCCGTTCCCACTAGTGTCAAAATACAGCATACACGGAAAGTGCTTGAAAACTAAGGTTAAATTTATAATCATCTTTGCTGGCACGTGCACGGGCTTGTTTGACATATCCGTAGCTAGATGAGAGCGAATTTGACAGACAAGTTTGCTCTTTGTCGATAACCTTAAGAAGTTATTAAATGTTTCATTGTCCATTCAAAGAAATTTGATGTAATAATTGGCTTCTGAGATGAATATTTTCTTCAGCTGATTTTTGTTGGCAAATCTCTCAAGCCATCCCCTAAATCAATTTCTTCTACTTCTTCTCCTTCTTCTTAATTTCTTTAAACAATTACCAAGTCAGTGCCAGAAATGCTTTGTCTGCATTTGCGGCCATTCTCACGAACACGAAGAGCGTCTGCTTCAAAGTGAGGTTAAACCGACAAACCTAGATTTTACATGCACGGTCACGTTTGACAAATCGACGGCTAGATGAGAGCGAAATTGACAAACAAGCTTGCTCGTTGACGAGGTTGCTAATGAGGAGGCAGTGAATCATTATAGGGAAAATTGAAATTTATGGCTCAACATGACTAAAAAATTCGGTTGGTTGGCCACATCCTCAGGCTTGAGGAATCATCAATTTGGCAATGAAGAGTGGAGTGAAGTGTGTGTATGGGGGGGGGGGGGGAGGTATAAAACGTGTAGAGCGAATCCTAGTCCTAGGCAGATGGATGTAGGTTACAGTATTTATGCGAAGATTAAGAGGATTTTTTACGATTAACTAGTGCTCTCCAAACCATTCTTAGAACTGTAGGGGCCGGCCGCTGAGGCCGAGCGGTTCTAGGCGCTACAGTCTGGAACCGCGCGACCTCTACGGTCGGAGGTTCGAATCCCGCCTCGGGCATGGATGTGTGCGATGTCTTTAGGTTAGTTAGGTAGTTCTAAGTTCTAGGGGACTGATGACCTCAGAAGTTAAGTCCCATAGTGGTCAGAGCCATTTTAACCAATTTTGCAGATAGTGTTCCTGAACAGCCTGCGAAATTTTCTCAGTGGAATTCGGGTTCGCGCACTCTGTTCCTATTATGTTTTGAAGTTGCAGAGAGAAGTTGTCATAGTGTCAGGCAGTCCGGAGCATCATGTACGGGCGCGCCTGAATTTTTTCGCCATGTCCTGCACCAGCCATATCAGCCAGTATTATCTTCAGCTAGTGGAGGCACGATAAGTTAATGGCCTCATTAGTAGTTGTAATAGGAAGAGGGGGCGGCATTGCTGCTGCTTCTGTGATGAGTTTCGTCAGCTCTGCAGGCCGGCGGTTGGCGGTTGCGCAGCCACGGCGTGTGGGCGGGCTGCGGCGCGGAGCTCCGAGAGCTTTGTAACCGTAGGGGCGCCGCGCGAACGCGATAACGCCGACTAGCGAAATGACACGAATCGTCAACTCACTGCCGCCCGTCGGTCTGGCTATTCGGTGAATCAGAATGTTTCTGGAGACAGACTGCAGTCGGGCCGGCCGTGTGAACGCGATTACGGCAACAAGGAGAGTGCGTGAGTCAGTACTGGCGGGTAGTCGGTGGCCGTCCGCGGCGCGAGCGGTGCGACGCGAACATGGCTGGCGAGTGGTCGCCGGAGCAGCAGGAGGAGTTCTTCCGCGTCATGGGCGACGTGCTGCGCGCCCGCCTCGCCAGCCTCGAGGGTCCGCGCTTCGACGCCTGCCGCGGGCGCCAGCAGCAGCCGGTTAAGGGCAGGCGGCGACGCGGCGCACAGGTACCGTCGCATCTATAGGGTTCCGTACCTCCTCCGAAACAAACGGAACCCGTATACGATCGCTTTGTTGTGCGTCTGTCTGTCTATCTGTCTGTCCGACTGTTAAAAACCCTTTTTCTTACGAACGAGTAGACGTATCAAGTTGAAATTTATGGCGTTCATTAAAATCGCCAGTCTCTATGTGGTGTAAAAAAGTAAAGCATCTAAGTCAATGCAGTCAAGAGATACGGCCATTTATGTCACATATTATGATGCAAACTCATTCATCTTCACGTGTAGGGTACTTCCCGTTGACCTAGAATCATAAAATTTATCAGGAAGCAGAGTCTCGCCGTACAACAGAAGGAAAAAAAATCCGAAAATTGTTAATTTGTAACATTCTAAATTTTGGTCTCATTTGTTTTCAGACTGTGTGTCCGCGCGTCTGTTAAAACCCATTTTTCTCAGATACAGGTGTACGTGTCAAGTCGAAATTTATGTCGCTTACTAAGTTCTATAGTCCCTTGGCGATGTAATAAATGTAACATTCAAGATCCATGCAATCAAAAGATATGGTCATTTATATCACACGTTTATGTTATGTTAACCGGGGACCTAGAAACGACGGAGAGGATCCGTCCCCGCCACAGCCGCAGTGGTCCACAACCCCACGACGACTACCGCAGTCCACTTCACCCCTTCGTCGCCCCAAATCGAACCAAGGGTTATTGTGCGGTTCGACCCCCGGTGGACCCCCCAGGGAACGTTTCACACCAGACGAGTGTAACCCCTGTGTTTGCGTGGTACAGTAATGGTGGTGTACGCGTACGTGGACAACTTGTTTGCGCAGCAATCGCCGACATAGTGTAGCTGAGGCGGAATAAGGGGAACCAGTCCGCATTCGCCGAGGCAGGTGGAAAACCGCCTAAAAACCATCCACCGACTGGACGGCTCACCGGATCTCGGATTCGTGCCGGGGACCGGCGCCTCTTCCCGCCCCGAAAGCCATGCATTAGACGGCGCTTCCAACCGGGCGGGTATTTATATCACATACTTTGACTCTCGCAAACTCACTCATCAAAATCTACAGGGTACTTCTCGTTTGTGTAGAATCTCGGAATTTAGCAACAAGCACTGTTTCACAGTACAACCAAAGAGAAAAATCCGAAAATTGTTATTTTGTAACTGTATCACACGAAAAAAAATAGTCATTCGTTATCACACTGTGTGACTGTCCCTGCCTTTGTTAAGATGGTGTGACCATATTTTCTGAAGCTGAAAACGAACCACTTCTAAACTGAGCTTTTTTTAAAAAAAAAATTGGCGTTAACCATATGCCTTTAAGTTAATGCAGATAGGAAATCTAAAACTTTATTTATGTATTTATATTAATAAACAAAATACTCGTATAATTGAGACTACTCAACGTACTCAGTGTGACAAAGGCAATGTTATTACAATATACAAAAAATTTGGTGTTTAACATTACTGTTAATGTAAATATAGCCACCAAAACAATTATCATGTTGTATAAGTCATAAAACTGTATGTTATCGGACATACTTTTCTGAAGAATGAATTTTCTTCAGAAGTTTCTCAGTCTACTTCAAGTAATTGGAAAAACTCAAGACGGTTGTATTTGAAATTTATTTTGGTGATTAACAGTGCTTTCTGCGTTTCAATTTTCAGTTGCATATTTTCTGATGTACATATTTTATTCATGATTGTAAAAACCCACTCCATAGGTGCGTTAGTTGCTGGCATTGAAAATTCGAATTCTACTACCTTAGAAAACTTGCTGAATGATAACTTTTGAGAGAAGAAATGTAAAACATTTCTACCCATCTCAGATGAACTTCTTTTCCCTCGTTATTCCACTGAGCAATTTCGTCTGAGGCAGCATATTGCTTAACGTAAACAAATTTGCTGAAAATGGCATTATCATCGATTTTTGTCGAGTCGCCAGATGCATTTTTAATCACTAGCATACATATTTCAGCATCGCTCTATTTTAGGACATTGTTAAGTAAGAACCATTCAAATTTCTCATACAGTTCAAATCTGTCAATCCAGACCGTTCGGTATTCAGTACATGAACCATAAAAGCATATGCTACTCTTAGGAAATCCTCTACTTTCATCTCACTGTCGTCTTCTAACTCACGCAAAGCACATTTTACAGTATGTAGCATAAAACTGTTCTCATTTTTCTCTGTCATATTTTCTTTCAACTGGGAAAGAGCCATAGCTACTTCAACATCTGTTGCAAGCTCGTCTTCTACCTGCAGAACTGCCTGGATGGAAAGTTGTGGCTTGGTTGTGGGGAAAAAGAACAACAACTTTTGCCAAAGAGTTTTCAAAAGAGAGTTTTATTATCCCCGGTCATTTTTCGTGACTCAGAAAATAGGATCTCAGACCTTCAAAAAGTGTAAGAAATCTTTTATCCAGTGGTACTATTAGTTAATAATTTCCTGTGTTCAAAATCTCAGCAAAGCTGCAGAAAGCTTTCCGTAATTCTATTCGCACCGTGTGTGTGTGTGAAAATGATATTAAATTTTGTGAACACCTATTTCTATATCGATAGGTAAACAATCTGCAGCAGTGCTGATTGTGTTGTTCATTATATGTGCTGCGCATCCAACCCCAAAGTTTTCACGATTCAGTACGATTTTAAACTTGCGAAAAGTATTCCTTGTTCCTCTACGTACTACCTGATAAAAATTACTGTGCGTGTAATAATCGCAGAACGTGATTATTTTGCTGTCGAGGTTGTTTTTTGGAAGCACATCAGTCAGGTAACTGGAAACAATGTCTGCAGTTTCGCTTGGACATTAATCGAGTTTCTAAAGTCGGACACGGACACCCTGCAGCGGTAAAAGGTACCTAATCCTAACAGGAAAAACGTTTTCGTCCCCATGAAAAAATGGAAATGAGCATACGGCATTGTGGGAGAAGTTCGTCCGCCGAAGGCAAGTACTTACTGCATTCGACGCCACATTGGGCGACTTGCGCGTCGGAGATGGGGATGAAATGATGATAACACAACACCCAGTCCCTGAGCGGAGAAAAAAAATCTCCTACCCCAGCCGGGAATCGAATCCGGGCCCCTTGGCGTGGCATTCCGCCACGACCACTCAGCAAACGGAGGCGGGCTGTCCTCATGACTGGAAGCATCTGTAAACACTGTAAAATAAATGACTTCCTGCAACTAACTTTGTAACATTTAACAAGAATGAGGTGCAAATACGTTCATAACAATGGTTCAGTTTTCGCGCGACCGCAAGAGAATTTCTGTTCAAGCCAAGATACTAGTTTCGAAGCACAGTCATTAGAGCGAAAACTATGCTTTTCTTCAACCACGTGGTAACCCCAGGCTCCTTCAATTACAGCCGGGAGCAATTCAGAGTCTGTTGCCTAATTAGAAATTTGTGCCCCTTTTATGTTTACTTAAATTTACATGGTGCTGATTGTCGCTCATCCCTCCATGACACAACCAAAACTCAATGTTACAAATGGTGCAATGAACTTCAGAATCCGACCGTGTTTTCTTTATGAATGTGTACCTACGATAGAAGGTAAAGTATAATCAAAAGACTTTCCTTAGTATTTACTGATTTATGCGTAATAATCGCAAGTTAATTTAAAATTTGCTATAAATTGCAAGCCCTATACCATACGCTTAGATACTTTTCCTGCAACGCAGCAGTGAACACACACTTTCGTTTTGGCATCTTGAATCTTCCTCGGAAATGCTGAAACAATACACATCACACTACGATGTCACTGAGTCACTGATTGTGAGAGAATGGAATCGAACTGTCGAAGCGAAGCGCGGGAAACAAAACGGTGTCGGCAGTGTGGCCATTTAGATGATTTGTTTTTCGTAACGAATTTTGTCCATAGATAATATAACTTCTGTTCTTAGCAATTATGGACCTAAAGATTTAAATATTACTTAGCATAACTCAGAGAATGAAAAATAAATGCAAGTTTGTAACAAAACGGGACAAAGAGGCGTCCCGAAAAAATCTATCGGGACACTGGGACGGCAGGTTGAAAAACCTGTTCACTTTAGTTAAGACCTCCTTTTCACAGAAACGTGTAGATGTGTAAAGTTATCATTTATATCACACATTGAGATCTAAGGTTTTTTGGTGGAGTAAAAAAGTTGAACTTGTAAGACAATCCAATCAAAAGATACAGCCTTTTACGTCACATATTTTGGTACTCCCAAACTCACTTATTAAAACTTATAGGGTATTTCCCATGGACATAGAATCAAAAAATTTTGCAAGAAGAGGTTTTCACAGTACAAATAAAGGGAAAGCAAATCAGAAAAAATATTTTTAATTATATCGCACGAAAAAATATTCCGATTGTCGTTTATATTCGACTTGAAACTTTTAATTAAAACGTTTTTGAAGGTATTGGAATCCTGGGACCGATATCCTGCGAGTAACGATGTCGATAGCAGACAAAAATCGTTGAGATTCTCGATTTCCAGAATGGATGAAATGTCTGCACACATATTTAAGTCAGTGCGAGAGACCACGAGTCGTACTCGCACACGGCTAATTCTTTTCCACGTAGGCTGTACGAGATGTGTTCAAGAAGTATCGGGTGTTTTGTAATTTCGCAGACTACATTATTCCTATTGCGCGATTTTTCGTTGTTGTGTTGATAAACATGTCTGAGTCTTATCTGTACACTGGTAGCCTGGATGTTTATTCTCTCATCAGTTGTCAAAAAGGTTACATGTGTTTGCTTACGAGTGATTTATTGATTCGTTTCAAAAAATGGGTAAGAGAATTTGTATTAAATTTTGCGATAAAACAGATAAAATGTAACGGAGTTTCATAAATATTGGATATTGATTTTGTGAGTCTGCTACGAGTGGTATAAGCGTATCCAAGATGGCCTTGGAGAAGTTGAAGATGACGAACTTTCTGGACGCCCCGGTACAACAATCGACGAAAACGTGAAAAAAAACTGATCACGAACGATCGCCGAATCACAATCAGAGAAGTTGCTGATAATGTTCGCATATCAGATGGCTCATGACGGATGTTTTGGGTATGAAATGTGCATGAGCAAAAACAGCGGCGAGTGGAAGTTGTTTAAGGGTCACTAAAAGAAGTCAGCAACGATGCAGAACTACTGAAATGTGTCATACGATGTGACGAAAGATGGGTGTACGAGTGTGACGTCAAAACTATGGCGCAATCCTCACAGTGGAGACTATCTGGATCGCAAGAGACGGCAAGTGCAGTCGAATGGGAAGATTCTTTTAATTGTTTTCTTCAATTTTAACGGCACAGTGCATCAAGAGCTCTTACCAAAAGGGCAAACGATCAATACGGAGTGCTACGGACAGGTTCAGCACCGTTTGAGGGAAGCAATCTGAAAACGCCCTGATTTATTGTGGAACAGTTGTGACATTTACAATACGATAGTGCACCTGCTCACACTTCATTTCTTGTTCGAGATTTTTTGGCGAAAAACAACACTATAATGATGCGCTGGATCTGGTCCCGTGTGACTTTTTTCCGTTTCCGAAAGTAAAGAGAACCTTAAAGGACCGTCGTTTTACAAGCTTAGATGAGATTAAAAGCGAATCGCAGAAAGAGCTAAGTGCTATCCCAAAGACTGAGTTTCACAATTGTTTCGGGGATTGCAAGAAGCGCCGGCATAAATGTATAATACATAATGGGGACTACTTTGAAGGAGGTCAAATTAAAGTAGGCGAATAAATAAAATTATTTCCAAAAAATCGTATACATTTAGACCTCTGCTTCGTTCAATACTTAGTTTGGGCATTATCGAATACGAGGATAAGAAGCACGGAAAACATAAAGAGCAGACTAGAAGAAGCAAAGGTGGCATTCCTTGCTAAAGAAAGTCTGCTAGTATCAAGCATCGCCCTTTATTTGAGGATTTGTGAGAAAGCACGTCTGGAACACCGCATTGTGTGGTAGTGAATCGTGGAGCGTGGGGAAATCAAAAAGAACAGCATCGATGCCTTTGAGAAATGGTGCTATGAGATGCTGCTGAAAATTAGGTAGACTGATAAGAAATCGCCGAGCAAACAAAAATGTGGGAAACACTGACAAGAAAAGGGTCAGGTTGTAGGACACGTGTTAAGACATCAGGGAATAACGTCCACGGTATTTGACGGAGCTGTAGAGGGTAGAAACTGTAGAGGAAGACAGAGAATGAAGTACTTACAATAAATAATTGAGGATGTTGAGGGCGCGCTACTGTGAGTTGAAGACGTTAGCGCAGGAGAGGAACTAGTGGTGGGCCGCATCCAACCAGAGGACTGATTAAAAAAAAAAAAAGAAATTGAGTTTTTAGCTAGACCAAGGTGCCATAGTATGAAAATGGCAGAGTGCTCACATGTAGTGCGTCCTTTCTGTTTGATTTACTGGTTGTACTTGTCTTGTGTAAGAGTATCTGTCAAATCACCAAGAAACTCACAATTTGTAAATCGAAAAGAAAGGAAGCTCTTCGTGTGAATACGTGTGAATATCCTGTCATTGCTATACGTAGAGCACGTTGTTCTAACTAAACTCAAACGAGTGAAGGGTCTGAATCAGTCGTCCTCAAACTTCTGTGCTTAAGAACCAATACTGACATTGTAGGGCGACGCGACTCCTCGGGCCGTATCGGAATGGGGGGGAGGGGGGGGGGGCTGTAATGGTCATTCAAAGAGAAATTCAGTTTTCACCAAACCATGGTTTTTGACAGGAACCTGCCAACTAAACATTATGAATCTACGTATTATAAGGTATTGCATCAAATATTGGAACTAGATTCACTTTTCTGAAGGCTTACATAGTAAACAATTTTCAGTTTCTAAGCGAATGCTGTGCTCAGTACCTCCGCGACAGGATCCCACGTTTTTTGTTTTGATTTCCGGGCACATTTCCTAGGCGTCTTGTTAACGCCCTACTATCTGAAAGAATACCAAGTGACTTCAGCACTCCATTTTGAATCAGACTTTTGTAATTAACCAAATATGACAGAACAGTGACGGCTTTTGATAGTATAACTTTATTAATTCAAAACTGTCACAGAGGGATAGAATGGCGGATGATAGCTTTGCATATATAAAAGGACGTAAATGTCAATCTGATCTGTAATATTTTGCGGGATGCGCGTATATGGAAGTGACTAACTCTTATTGGGATGAACACTTTGGATAAAATTTAAATAAACAAAAAGGAACTGCATTTGTTAGCCAAAAGACGTTGTTAAACATCGATATTGTAGAAATTATTACTCTTCATACAAGTGAGCTGACAAGAATAATATAAATGACGTATCTGACGTGAGACGACTCTAAAACAAAAACTATTTCACTAAAAAATAACGGAGCAAGGTTCCTCTGTCAGTCTCACTGACAACAATGGCGATGTATGTTAGAAGACGCCTGACCTCTTCGCGGCAAGCAGCGGCGCTCTTCAGGTTAAAAAATATCCAATGGCCACTTCTCTCGTTTTGACCACTTCAGCACGCCTTCTTCTACCGATCTTACTATTGATTTGTAACATACATAAATTAGTAAATTATATTAATTACTAACAGTAATGGCAATATTAGACACGATCACAAATGTTAACTGAATGTTTTGAATGTCATCTTTCTTTTGCTCATTGCGTTGTATTACTACAGGCTTAATTTGATTTCATATTAGTTGTTACATACATGTACCACATTCGATGATGACCGCCTGTATAAAATGGTGCAAATGGCTCTGAGCACTATGGGACTTAACTTCTGAGGTCATTAGTCCCCTAGAACGTAGAACTACTTAAACCTAACTAACCTAAGGACATAACACACACCCATGCCCGAGTCAGGATTCGAAAGTACGACCGTAGCAGCAGCAGCGCGGTTCCCGAATGAAACGCCTGGAACCACTCGTCCACAGCGGCCGGCACCGCCTGTAAAACGCACATCACGAATTCAGATTACTTTCATTTGACATTTATACCAAAGCAGGTCGTCGGTGCCATTTGCACACGCTTGTGAGTTATCGTTAGAAGCCGAACAATAAAACATCTCAATCTGATTTGTGTTAACTCTGCGGCGACCGTGCTACATACCACTCTGCCCCTGACGTAAGCTAATGGCCGAATTCACCAAAGTCAGTTAAAAGTAAGCACGAATATTACTCTATCCGTAAGTATTTTTGTTTGTTGTTTTGTACTTGACGTTTTTGGATTCTGACAAGAGTTGTTAGAAGCATACAATAAAACACAACCGTGGGCCGCACGAACCCTTGATTCGGGCAGCATGCGGCACGCGGGCCGATGTTGACGGCCAATGGTCAAAATAAAGAGAGAGCAAATGAAAAAAAATCCCACCTTCGTGTAATTAATTAGATGGTATCAGACGTTTAAGGTCCTAAGTGTTAGGACTTCGTCGCTACGAGTACTGTTCCTCCAGGTGACAGAGCCACGGCGCTTCGCAGCCTAGAGCGATAGAAAATTTCTTTAAAGTCTCTGTCTGCTACATAAAAGACATAATAAATCTTGACTTCGTGTGTGGTATAGAACTCTGCGATATCTCTAAGCATAATGTCTCTGTCTCCTAAGTAAATCACGTAATAAATCTTGACTTGACACTTGGTATCTCTAAGCGTATCAAAAAAGTTTGGTCTTAATTTGTTTTTGAAACTGTGGAAGTTTTCCTATCTGGGAAATAGCCTCAGACTTATAACTCACTGACTTACTTTCCTTCTTCGTTGGTTACCAAAATACTTCTCTCGGCAACGGATCTTTCCTAAGTTGCGTAAATACGAAATCTTATCAAAAGTACCCATTCACCTCTTAGTGGTGTGGAATTAACCAAATGTCACCAGAGGCAGACTCGTCAGTATAAAAGACGGGGGGAAGTATTGTGTCGTCAGTACTAAACAATAACAGCAGGATGTGGCAACCGGGAGAACTCAGTGACGTTTACATCTACATCTACATCCATACTCCGCAAGCCACCTTGACGGTGTGTGGCGGAGGATACCTTGAGTAACTCTATCGGTTCTCCCTTCTATTCAAGTCTCGTATTGTTAGTGGAAAGAAAGATTGTCGCTATGCCTCTGTGTGGGCTCTAGTCTCTCTGATTTTATCCTCATGGTCTCTTTGCATGATATACGTAGGAGGGAGCAATATACTGCTTGACTCCTCGATGAAGGTATGTTCTTGAAACTTCAACAAAAGCCCCTACCGAGCTACTGAGCGTCTCTCCTATAAAGTCTTCCATTGAAGTTTATCTATCATCTCTGGAACGCTTTCGCTATTACTAAATGCTCTCCGTTGGATCTTCTCTATCTCTTCTACCAACCCTATCTGGTACGGATCCCACAGTGGTGAGCAATATTCAAGCAGTGGGCGAACAAGTGTACTGTAACCTACTTCCTTTGTTTTCGGATTGCATTTCCTTAGGATTCTTCCAATGAATCTCAGTCTGGCATCTGCTTTACCGACGATTAATTTTATATGATCATTCCATTTTAAATCACTCCTTTCTTTATATGTATTCGCAGCACATTGAGACTGAATTGCCATTTCCTGCACCATACGTCAATTCGTTGCAGATCCTCCTGCATTTCAGTACAATTTTCCATTGTTACAACCTCTCGGTATACTACAGCATCATCCGCAAAAAGCCTCAGTGAACTTCCGATGGTATCCACAAGGTCATTTATGTATATTGTGAATAGCAACGGTCCTACGACACTCCCCTGCGGCACACCTGAAATCACTCTTACTTCGAAAGACTTCTCTCCATTGAGAATGACATGCTGCGTTCTGTTATCTAGGAACTCTTCAATCCAATCACACAATTGGTCTGATAGTCCATATGCTCTTACTATGTTCATTAAACGACTGTGGGGAACTGTATCGAACGGCTTGCGGAAGTCAAGAAACACGGCACCCACCTGGGAATCCGTGTCTATGGCCCTCTGAGTCTCGTGAACGAATAGCGCGAGCTGGGTTTCACACGATCGTCTTTTTCGAAACCCATGCTGATTCCTACAAAGTAGATTTCTGGTCTCCAGAAAACTCATTATACTCGAACATAATACGTGTTCCAAAGTTCCACAACTGATCGACGTTAGAGATAGGTCTATAGTTCTGCACATCTTTCCGACGTGCCTTCTTGAAAACGGGGATGACCTGTGCCCTTTTCCAAACCTTTGGAACGCTACGCTCTTCTAGAGACCTATGGTACACCGCTACAAGAAGGAGGTGTAGATTAGTCATTGCGTGACACCTTATTAACAAATCCATCAGGCACATTTCACCCGCTGTAAATTTTCCCAGCTGGAGGGTCGGCGATAGGACTGTGAAGTGGGGAAACGGGAAGGAACATCCACAGCCAAGACGGAGACCAGGAAGACCTCACTAACTGACGGACAGGGACCGTCGAGTATTGCGGAAGGTGGTTGCAAACAGTCGGATGAAATCAGTGGAAAGAGCCTCTCGTGAGTTGGAAAGTGCTACCAGTAGTCTGTGCTGAGGAGTTAGAGTGGTTTGCAGTGGTCTAACAGTTCCTCATAATCTGCACATTTCTGCAGTCAGTGCTAAGCAGCACTTGAGATCTAAACAGCAACGCCAGTGGGAAGTAAATGAAAGTCTGTTTGTTTCGTTCCGTGCAGTTTCCTAGACGCATAGGCAGTCCACATCACCAAGAATATAGTACTAACTAAAGAACCTTGGAAAACAAAAAAATGGCTGTATTATCTTTCCACTATTCCACTTCTGCTCCCGTTGGATGTGACTCACGCACATTAGTTCGTATTGAACATTTTCATTAGCAGCTTCATTAGAAGACTTCGTTTTAACTGGGTAAGAATGTTGGAAGCGCAAAGAATCTGTTAGAACGAGGTTAGTGAAACACTGAAGTTGTTACATAGTACTTTGTATTGTTCTTCGAATGTTTCGTGGGTTCATGTGAAATCCACGTGTGGTTCTTTTCTCTTGCGGAACGGTTTGTTAGCCTTGTTTCTTTGTTTTGTGATTTACAGAACTAAATATTTTAAGGAGACCAGGAAAGGAAGGGCTAGGAAATTCATGCCGCAAAAATAATCCTTTACACACTGAACATAAAGCGGGGTGCGTGCGGTCATCCAGCAGTGCGTTGTTCCATTGCTACGGCTTCGCAGCGGTGACACTGGAGGCCAAGTCAGGTAATTACACTTTCTATAAGTGCGGCCAGCTTTCTCGGGGGAACACCTATACTTAAGAACTACAAAACTGCCGGTCTGTCTGCAGTTAAAGAGGTATTTCCCGCTCGAGCATAAAGGAACCGACCGCCGACAGCTGCGCGTTATGCGAACGGTGAGTGGGATATAAGGGAAGGCTAGGCTTTAACGTCTCGCCGTCGTTGTCTTCGAGCTTATTAACTCCGAGGTACGTTAGCCGACAAATGAGTGAACGCGCCGAGCATAAAGCCGAAGGAGCCAATTGCCGGTGGTGCGGCAGCCGCCCTAACGAGATTCGACGGAAATGCGAGGATATAGTGAAGGTGCCCCGATTGACGGTTTTAACCACATTCTTCTCCAGTGTGAATCCTTATTCTTACAAGGGAAGCGCCGCCGACTTTTCTCATTTTCCTCTCGCTTACATACTGAGGTGAGAAAAGTCATGCGATACCTCCTAATGTAGAGTCCGATTTTTCCCGGCTTAGTGCAGCTACTCGTGTTAACCACGTCGTTGGAAGTCCCCTGCAGAATTATTAGGCCATGCTGCCTCTATAGTCGTCCATAACTACGAAAGTGTTCCCGGTGCAGGATGTCGTGCACGAACTAACCTCTCCATTGTGTCCCATAAATGTCGATGAGATTCATATCGAGCGACCTGGGTTGCCAGATCATTCGCTCGAATTGTCTAGAATGTTTTCAGACCTATCGCGAACAATGTGGCCCTGCGACATGGCGTGTTGTCATCCACAAAAATTCGATCGTTGTTTGGAAACATGAAGTGCATGAATGGCTACAAGTGCTCTCCAAGTAGCCGAACGTAACCATTCCCAATCAATAATGGGTTCAGTTGGACCAGAGGGCCCAGTCCATTCCATGTAGACACAGCCCACACTATTATGGAGTCACCACCAGCTTGCTCAGTGCCCGTTGACAAGTGCCCACGGCTTCGTGGGGTCTGCGCCAGACTCGAACCCTACCATCAGCGCTTACCAACTGAAAACTGACCAGCTCACGATTTTCCAGTCGTGTAGCGTCCACCCGGTATGGTCTCGAGCCAGGAGACGCGTTGCAGGTGATGACGTGCTGGCAGCAAACGAACTCGCGTGGGTCGTCGGTTGTTTTAGTCCATTAACATCAGATTGCGCCGCACTGTCCTAAGAGGTACTACGTCACACGACCCACATTGATGTTTGCGGTTATTTCACCCAGTCTTGCTTGGTTGTTAGCACTGGCAACTGTAAGCAAACGTCACTGTTCTCGGTCGTTACGTGGAAGCCGTCGGCCACTGCGTTGTCCGTGGTGAGAGAAATGCCTGAAATATGGTAATCTCGACACACTCTTGACGCTGTGCATCTCGGAATATTGAATTCCATAACGATTTCCGAAATGGAATGTCCCATGAGTCTTGCTCCAACTGCCATTCCGCGTTCAAAGTCTTGTAATTCCCGCCGTGCGGCTATAATCACGCTGGAAACCCTTTCAGATGAATCACCTGAGAACACATGACAGCTCCGCCAATGCACTGCCATTTAAACGTAGTGCTCACGATGTTACCGCTATTCGTATATGTGCATATCGCTATCCCATGACTTCTGTCACGTCACTGTAATACGTATTTAGCAAATGCTGCTCTATTAGGATGCACTTCTCAAACATTTTAGCGGAATTATAATTCAGAGTTTTACGAAACCGATAAATATCGTACGAGAGGCGCCTATCGAACGTAGCGCTCGAGCTACAAAAAAAAAAAAAAAAAAAAAAAAGCCTTTCGCTAAATAGTAAGGTACATCACTTTGAAATTGTTGTGAGGCCAGTAGTTATGTATGTAGCCGAAACCCTATCCCTCAATGAAAATAAAGGCCTCCACGAAGAATGGGAAAAAAAGAGCGAAGAGTCATTAGGGAAATCATTGGGTCCAATTACAAAAAAGGCGTCCACCAAAAAAATCCAAGAGGGAAGTCTACGGCAAAATAGAAATGACTTAAAAGTTCGCTCGCAAAGATGTGCGTGGATTTACTGTCACCTCAAGCGAATGGAAGGAAACAGGTTGACCAAGAAGATCTTTCACTTCTTTGATTCAGACAACGACGTCCTGGTTTAGATATACGGATGAAGACATCTAGATCTTATAAGTCAAACCCCAAGACACCGCTGACACGGATCTCCTTCCGTAAGGAGACAGTGACGAACAAGCTACACCGAGATGAGCAACCAAGAAGAAGAATGGTGTCCCTTAGACGGTAGACCATAAGTAAGTCCACTCACAAAGAATGAAGGGCCGGCCGGTGTGGCCGAGCGGTTCAAGGCGCTACAGTCTGGAACCGCGCGACCGCTACGGTCGCAGGTTCGAATCCTGCGTCGGGCATGGATGTGTGTGATGTCGTTAGGTTAGTTAGGTTTAAGTAGTTCTAAGTTCTAGGGGACTGTTGACCTCAGAAGTTAAGTCCCATAGTGCTCAGAGCCATTTGAACCATTTGACCTGGTGAGTGCTGTCTCGTAAAGTGTTTTCATTTAAGACACACTGGCCCCATCCAGGCGTTATGGTCTTGAGTGCGGTAAGCTACGTGTTGCAAGCCAGCAACTTCCCTGGCCAGCACAATCTTTGGACTTGCATCCAATCGAGCACAAGTGGAGTATGATGGGGCGAGAAGTGACTCGTGCGACTCGTCAACCACCAACTCGTACATAACTACGTGAACAGGTCGAGCAGGTGTGGCATAACGTTTCTCAGGACAGCATTCGCCATCTGTACGACAGATTGGATGCCAGATTCACCACCTGCATTGGGGGCTGCGTGATGTACAAATGGTTGTTTCTGCATGCGTCGATATCTGGAACCTCAGAACCGCTTTTGCTATTGACATGTAAATGTAACCATTTCATGTACTCCATGTGCATTGTTGCATCTATAAATATTGAGTGAATTGGAAACCTGTAAAAGGGTGTACTGCTTTCTTCCCGAGTGTATATGGGACTACAAAGAAGGAGCGCTTTAAAGTGGAACGACGATATAAAACTAATCACAGGTGAGACAGATGCCAGCCCGGGGTTCATTGGAAGAATCCGTAGGAAGTTTAGTCCATCTACGATGGAAGTAGCTTAACAAAACCGTCGTTTGACCAATATTTAAAACATTGTTCTTCAGTCTGGGATCCGTACCAGATAGGACTGATAGAGGAAATCAAGAAGATAAAAAAATGAAGAGCAGCGCATTTTGTTACAGGTTCATTTAATAACAGCGAGAGCATGAATAATTGGTCTGAAAGGAACGCAGATAAAAAAGGATGGGAAAGACATAACGACTTCCAGCCGCACAGTGTATTGCGGCAATGCAACGGAGAGAGTTGAAAATTGGTGCTGGAACGGGACTCGAACGCAGATGCTCCGCTTCTCTAGAACTGTAGCCTGAACCGCCTTTTTTCCGTTGCTGACGTCCTGTGACGCGCGTCCAACTTCGTCGTTGATCCAGTCACTCAGGTTTTTGTTGCAGAGGGCAGTTAACCCTCTGACCGAACACGCTGACCTACCGCGCCGGTTCCGCCTCGGCCATCCAAACTCGCTTCCCGTCAGACCCAAATTTCCAATTTAGAATTATAGATATGAGTGGCGTCTGTTGTGTCAGACATATCCGACAGAACAGACAGCTCTTATATCGTGTATAAGCGAAAGCGCCCGGAGATGCTCCGCCAGTTCCAGTGGCAGACGCTGTAAGAGAGGCATTCCGCATCACCTTTTGATTTACTGCTAGATTTTGTACACCGTACGGTCCTACAAGAGTCAGTCGATATGTTGTACCCTCCTACGTACACTACTGGCCATTACAATTGCTACACCAAGAAGAGATGCAGATAACAACCGGGTATTCATTGGATAAATATATTATACTAGAACTGACATGCGATTACATTTTCACGCAGTTTCGGTGCATAGATCGTGAGAAATCAGTACCCAGAACAACCACCTCTAGCCGTAATAACGGCCTTGATACGCCTGGGCATTGACTCAAACAGAGCTTGGATGGCGTGTACAGGTACAGCTGCCCATGCAGCTTCAACACGATACCAAAGTTCATCAACAGTAGTGACTGGCGTATTGTGACGAGCCAGTTGCTCGGCCACCATTGACCAGACGTTTTCAATTGGTGAGAGATCTGGAGAATGTGCTGGCCAGGGCAACAGTCGAACATTTTCTGTATCCAGAAAGGCCCGTACAAGTCCTGCAACATGCGGTCGTGCATTATCCTGCTGGGATGTAGGGTTTCGCACGGATCGAATGAAGGGTAGAGCCACAGGTCGTAACACATCTGAAATGTAACGTCCACCGTTCAAAGTGCCGTCAATGCGAACAAGAGGTGACCGAGACGTGTAACCAATGGCACCCCATACCATCACGCCGGGTGATACGCCAGTATGGCGACGACCAATACACGCTTCCCATGTGCGTTCACCGCGATGTCGCCAAACACCGATGTTATCATCATGATGCTGTAAACAGAGCCAGGATTCATCATAAAAAATGACGTTTTGCCATTCGTACACCCAGGTTCATCGTTGAGTGCACCATCGCCGGCGCTCCTGTCTGTGATGCAGCGTCAAGGGTAACCGCAGCCACGGTCTCCGAGCTGATAGCCCGTGCTGCTGCAAACGTCGTCGACCTGTTCGTGCAGATGGTTGTTGTCTTGCAAACGTCCCCATCTATCACTCAGGGATCGAGACGTGGCTGCCCGACCCGTTACAGCCATGCGGATAAGATGCCTGTCATCTCGACTGCTAGTGATACGAGGCTGTTGGGATCCAGCACGGCGTTCCATATTACCACCCTGAACCCGCCGATTCCATATTCTGCTAACATTCATTGGATCTCGACCAACGCGAGCAGCAATGTCGCGATACGATAAACCGCAATCGCGATAGGCTACAATCCGACCTTTATCAAAGTCGGAAACGTGATGATAACGCATTTCTCCTCCTTACACGAGGCATGACAACAACGTTTCACCAGGCAACGCCGGTCAACTGCTGTTTGTGTATGAGAAATCGGTTGGAAACTTTCCTCATTTCAGTATGTTGTAGGTGTCACCACCGGCGCCAACCTTGTTTGAATGCTCTGAAAAGCTAATCATTTGCATATCACAGGATCTTCTTCCTGCCGGTTAAATTTCGCGTCTGTAGCACGTCGTCTTCGTGGTGTAGCAATTTTAGTGGCCAGTAGTGTATATCTCGCTACGAGACCATGAAGGTATAATTCGGTATATTCGGTATATTCGAGCTCACCAACAATCGTTCAACGGGAAGGGGGCATGTGACAGTGGTATACATAGTACCCAGTGCCACACGCCATAAAGTGGCTTGCACGGAATAGGTGTAGATTAGATTCAGAAAAAGTAGCTTTGAATTTATTCTCAAGTTCATAACACAGCACAATAAGTAAAAATTTGCGATGTGGTGTGTTTGTTTTGTTTTGGTTTTCTTTACCCTAGCGTCTGTACACCGACACTGATTTATCGCAGTTGGCTGGTGGCAGTGGGAGCTTGGCACGGCTTCCGGGAACTCCAGTGAGGAACGCTGCGAGGCTGTTATCGAGCAGAACGCCTGATACCCGCAACAAAAGTCTGCTACTGTTTAGTCACCAAAATACCGCTCATGGGCTCAGCACTTACGGAGTAAAACAGTTATCTTAAGAGGATGTCGCCAAGCTTGCGACCGAAATCGCGTACCGTAAATGTCTCTTTCCACGAACCAGGATGTCTTCTTGGGGTTGTTGAATATTTCTAACAGCGTAGTGAGATATTGTGGTGACATCCAGTGCCTTTTGGTTTCGTATTCAAAATATTTCGTATGAGACTGACTAATGTCGTGACGAAACTGTACTACGAAAGTTTCGTTGCGTTACTTACTTTGCAAGCTCAACACCATAAAGGTTAGTGGAGACGTGTGTTCTTGAAACACCCTTAACTCCTGCAACATGAGAGCTTAGAGAATCAAAACAACATTTTATCGAGTCTGAGAACCGTATTACCAAGTTTTGGCAGCCTAAAAGGTGGAAGATGTCCTGTAACATTCTGGGCACATTTTAATAAGGTGGAAATGTTCGTTATTGTTCAGTTCTGGGGCGCCATGTCTCAGAAAGACAGTACTGAATCGCTGAATATGGGTTTGACGCGGAATTCTTCAATATATTCGGATTTCGAATATAAGCTTCATGAATCAGCACGGCTTTAGTAAGCATCGCTCGTGCGAAGCTCAACTTGTCCTTTTCTCACAGCATATGCCGCGAACTATGAATGTAGGGCAACAGGAAAATCCCGTATTTCTGGATTTTCGAAAAGCATTAGACACGGTACCCACTGCAGACTGCCAACGAAGGTACACGGAACTGGTTTCTAGATATGTGAGTCGATCGAAGACTTCTTAAGTAACATGACCCAGTATGTTGACCTCGACAGCGAGTGTTTAAATGATGATTGTGTGGTGTACGGGAAGTTGTCGAAGGTGAATGGCTGTAGGATGATACAAGACGACTTAGACAAAATTTCTACATGGTGTTGTGAATTGCAGGCAGCTCTAAATGTAGAAAAATGTAAGTTAATGCAAATGGGTAGAAAAAAGAAACACGTAATGCTCGAATACTGCATTAGCAGAGTCCTACCTTACACATTCACGCCGTTTAAATATATGCACATAACGTTGAAAAGCGATATGAAGTGAAACGAACATGCAGGTACTACGGTAGGGAAGGCGAATGGTCAATTTCGGTTTATTGGGGACGTTTATGGAAAGTGTGGTACATCTGTAAAATTGACCGCATGTAGGATGCTAGTGCGACCTATTCTTGGGTACCAGTTATTAGGCTCGGCTTTGATTGATAGGATAGTGGGATGTGCTCTTGGGAATGCTGTGCCAAATTCTGTCGAATTGGCGCGATAGATCGTCCAGATTGCGAGCTGGTTGGAGGGTCCTGCCCATAATGCTCCGAACGTTGTCAATTGAAGAGTGATCCGGCGACCTTGATGGCCAAGGTAGAGTTTGGTAGCACGAAGACAAGCAGTAGAAAGTCCCACTGCGTGCGGACGGGCATTATCTTGCTGAAACATAAGCCCAGGACGGGCAACAGAATGGGGTGTAGGATATCGACGTACCGCTGTGCTGTAATGTTGCCAGCGGATGACAACCAAAGGTGTCCTGTTATGAAATGAAATGCACCGCTGATAATCACTTCTGTTTATCGGGCGACAGTCAGGTTGGTATCCCACCGCTGTCCAGGGTGTCACCAGAACGTCTTTGCTGGTCATCGGGTCTCAGTTCGAAACAGTACTCATCACTGAAGATAATTCTACTCCAGTCGATGTGATTCCAGTCCGAATGTGCCCGACGCTATCGTCAACGGGGTAGTTGATATACTGAGATCAATGGTTGTCGGCGCAAAGGGCGTCTTGAGCGTAGCCCATTTTCTGTGAGTCGCCTATTAATGTTCTTTGTCGTCAATAAAGCACCAGTTGCACGTCAGATCGATGATGATGATGAATCCGTTCCTCACGTTCTGTCGTCTCTCTACGTCGACTGCTTCCTTCTTGGCGATGTGTTCGGTCATGGTTCACCCATTCCTGCCAAGATCGTCGAATTGTGGCCTCGCTCTTATTCAAATGTGGGGCGATTCGCCGATTATTACAACCGGATTCTTTGAGTCCAACTGCAAGTCGTTTCAAGTAGTGACATCTGCGTACATTGGTCACGCGCCTGTCCGCAAGTCGTAGTTACTGCCCAACTAGTGCAAGGAATGAAATTCACAAAGACTTTATGCCCTGGTGTCGACATGTTTCGTGTTTACAATCCTTACCAGCTGCGCGGTAAAATTGCGCTGCGATTCCATCGGCGGCCAAAGTTTCCAGTTCCCCATTTCCGTCGATACCTATATGAATATCAGTTTGAATAACTCCTTCGTGGTGCGTCTTTTTTTCTCCTTCTTTCTTACAGTGTACAAATATCCTACTCGGCGTGTATCGAGAGCGATGTATCGATTACAGAATATAGTTTTGGAAAATGTTTGAATAACCGTAAGGTGTTTTTCACACTTGACTGCCACTGTAATCCGTTCAGCTAAATGATTTCATGTACTCAAAAATGGCTCAAATGGCTCTGAGCACTATGGGACTCAATTGCTGAGGTCATCAGTGGCCGGCCGGTGTGGCCGTGCGGTTCTAAGCGCGTCAGTTTGGAACCGCGTGAACGCTACGGTCGCAGGTTCGAATCCTGCCTCGGGCATGGATGTGTGTGATGTCCTTAGGTTGGTTAGGTTTAAGTAGTTCTAAGTTCTAGGGGACTGATGACCTCAGAAGTTAAGTCCCATAGTGCTCAGAGCCATTTGAACCATTTTTTGAGGTCATCAGTCCCCTAGAACTTAGAACTACTTAAACCTAACTAACCCAAGGACATCACACTCATCCATGCCCGAGGCAGGATTCGAACCTGCGACCGTAGCGGTCGCGCGGTTCCAGACTATAGCGCCTAGAACCGCTCGGCCACTCCGGTCGGATCATGTACTCCTTCATGACTTAAATAGTCGGTTAAGTAATTTTTGTGCCTTACTTTTAAGCTGACCTTACATCGCATGTAAGGTTAATACTTTTGCCGGAAACGGTTATTATATCCTCCGACCAGTACTGCCAGTATTAACTTCATTATTCATAGTCAGTATTATTTGCTCACGTTGTCACCACATAGACTCAACATTTTAATATGACAAATAATATTAAAATGTTTACTTCTTATGTTACTACGATGTAAAAAAAAGGTGCTGTATGTTTGAAACCCTGATGCGATGTAAGAAAAGGCCTCATGGCCGTAACCAGATCAGGTTGAATGTTTATTGCACTGCCGCACAGAGTGGACGCGCGATTTGAGGCGCCATGTACCGGATTGCGCGGCCCCTCCTGCTGGAAGTTCGAGTCCGCTCTCGGGCATGGGTGTGTGTGTTGTTCTTAGCATAAGTTAGTTTCAGTAGTGTGTAAGTGTAGGGATCGCTGACCGCAGCAGTTTGGTCTCTTATGAATTCACACACACATTTATATATTGCACTCGATAGATGCCGTGCGGGATGTTTACGTGTTTACTTTTTAAAAAAAAATGGCTCTGAGCACTATGGGACTTAACATCTGAGGTCATCAGTCCCCTAGACTTAGAACTACTTCAACCTAACTAGCCTAAGGAAATCACACACATCCATGCCCGAGGCAGGATTCGAACCTGCGATCGTAGCAGCAGTGCGGTTCCGGACTGAAGCGCCTAGAACCGCTCGGCAACAACGGCCGGCTGTGTTTACTTCTATCGATGAGCGGTCCCGCCTGGACAGTCTAGTCTAGCACAGCATGTTGTTATGTTCACGGCACGTAATAATAGCTGAACTTGTGTTAGGCGGTCGGCAAAGTGTTTCAGTGCGCCCAGCGTGTTCCAGGAACTTCTAGCAAGTATTTTGCGCGGTGAAACCAGCACATTTATGCCTGTATGAGAATTATTTACGAAGACTATTGATGAACGTCCGGTGTGATTTACATTTAGTAGATTGTGTGTATATTATGTTATGTGTGTGTGTCAGTGGCGTGTAGCCTATCTTTGTCTTGTAGAATTCCGGGCCACATAAGGGTGTTCATTTAGAACCAAACAGATTGTGAAGTAGTAAAGGCATCTGAAATACAGCTAGGATGCTTTTTTTTTATTAACATTAACGAAATGAATTTTTCAAAGAATGGTTACTTGATTCTCTGAAGATTGCACTTCCACCACATTCAGAAAACAAGTCTATACTGAGTACTGCACACTAAATAGAATCGCATCAACCAATAATGTAGCGCATGAATGATGTAGGATCCATCAGATATGCTGATAAAAATCTGAATTATAGGAAACATGCTATTGAGCCTCTCAAACAGATTTGTTTTGTTGTTAAATTTGTTTCAGTTGCAACAGTAATAGTAAGAAAGGCTGACAAGTTAATTTTGATAAAATGTAAACCACCGTACTATTTATTAATGCCTTTGGGGCCAATATGCAACCATACATGCAAATAAATCATATATACGTACCCTGTAAACTGAGTCTGTCCCCATCACTTCGATAGTGATCGTGGAAATGATCAACGAGGTCTCTATCTAAGTAAATAATCAACAAGTGCCCGTGGTGGTCTAGACCGGCACAGTAGCTCAGCGTGTTCCGTCAGAGCGCTGGCTGCCCTCTGTAATAATAATAATAATAATAATAATAATAATAATAATAATAATAATAATAATAAAAAAAGAACTGAGTGAAGTATTCACCGATTAACTTGAAGAGGTGTCCTTTGACGTCCGCCGAGACCAAATGACGAGAACAATGACGAACAAACTGAAAGAAATGGGTAGAGCACTCGACTGGACCTGGAGGTTTGTGTTCAATCCCGGATAGGGGCGGGGATTTCTGCTCGTTCAATCCCTCCAGAAAGGCCCCGGTCCATTCAGGCAGATACATGGTTATCTCTGTTGGTAGGGTAGGAGCTGTCAGCCTTATCCCTCCTCGTACTGTGGCCAATGGAAGGGCTGCACGGTAGTCTGGCCACGGGCTTGCGCCACAGATTTAACCTTTTTAATATTAAAGGGACAGATCAGCCATACTTTGCCATGCGCTTGCCGTAGAATGGACTGCGACGTTTCCATCCCTATTCAAAATGGTTCAAATGGCTCTGAGCACTATGGGACTTAACATCTATGGTCATCAGTCCCCTAGAACTTAGAACTACTTAAACCTAACTAACCAAAGGACAGCACACAACACCCAGTCATCACGTTTCCATCCCTATCTTCCAAGGTGACTACTCTCGGGTCCACCCGGCCCCGATTGCTCCAGAACGCTCCTCATGGCACATATCTACTATCCCATGTCTGGATGGGCCACAGAGGCCGCGTATTTGTACCCCGTTGAAAATCACTGGGACTACCTCGAGCGAAATAACTAGCAACATGACGGTATCCACGCCACGCGAAATTGCCCGAATGTTCTAATTGTTGCTGAAGAATTGTGGTCACTCACATATCATACACACTATCAGGAAGAGAGGTGACACATTTTTTGTCTAGTCAACGCACTTCCATAATGACAAACAAATCCTGTACAACCTGAAAGAACTGGCTTTTTCGTAAAACTTTACGTGAGCGTCATGTAGTCTGTTGTATTTGAGCCCATTTTAGCTTTTTTTGCATCGTGCTCCAGGTGCTACAGGGCAAGTTTGGGATTGTTCTAACGCGTGTAGCCTCATTAGCTTGTTCTCTGGCTAGAATGGAATAAGCGTACACTTACGGTTCGAATTTGAAATGCGGAAACACTGAAGCGGATCGTCGTCCCGCCATTAGCGAAATGCAGCAGGCAGTAATTGCTGTCAAGTTTGTCGTTCTGCTTCACAAGGTAGCAGCAGCAGACAGAAATTGACTCTGTCAATTCAGAGCCCAACTGCCAGGGATGTTTCGATATTCCCATTTGCAAAACAATTTCGTTTCAGCGATCCGAGTTGGTTTTTTATTATTTCTTCATGTTGCAGAGCTATAGAATTTCAGTACTTCGACACAACGTAATGTTTGGTATATATTTTGTACTAATTATGTGACAAGATTCGACATAAGAACACATTTAGTACGAAGTCCTTACTGTATGTCGATGTACTGTAATTCGATGTCTTATAATGACAATAGTAAGATCTTAGGTGCACATTATTTTTGGAGTCCAGCTGCCACATATAATGAAACATAAAAAGTGTTTAAATATAAGTGCTATTCAAACAAATGTATGGACAATTTATTTAGAAACTTCTTTGGAAGAATGCATAAACAGAACATTATCGTATAATAGAGGGAAATGGAAATAGTTTGCGCTGTTTTAAACAAACTAGTCTTGTATTCGGAAGGTGTGAGGCTCTGATTTCCATACGGTCTTCCTTATTGTGGTTTTCTGTAATTTCTCGCCAAGTAGCGAAATGGTTCCTGCTCTCAGGACAACGATAGGCTACTTTTCTCATCCTTGTCTAGATTTGTAAGTGAATGCTATTTAACAGCTTTTATAACAGTTAGGAGCTGCACTACACAATACACAGTAATACTTATTTTTATTTTGACGATAGATTTTGGAAGAGTCGCGGAGGCACAGCTGAGTACATCTTATATGACACGAGGATGATTCGAGTGTGACCAAAATCGTTTGTCAGAAACTGTGTATTGCATAATGCAGTTCGTGAAGTTTATTATATGCCTTTGTCCGTGCTGTAGTGGTGCTGTTGCACAACTGAGACGCCCCCTACTTTCCACAGTAGTAGGTCGCCACACTGCGTATAACTACAGCAAGTGTCAGAAATCTATAGGGCGTAAATTATTATTGGAATACTTGTCGTATACGAGTTTGCTGGTTATCGTGGCTGTGTTGTGAGTTCTTCGGTTTTGAAATGGAAGCTGAAACCTAGTCAGGTTGGATTACACGTTGTGACCAGCGTTCCTACACCAAAATCGAACCGAACGGAAATTTACAACGCTTTGAGAGAGGTGTGTGGGGATAGTGTAGCGCGAATCATAAGACAGTATCACAGTGGTCTGCTCGTTTCCTCACTTTCGTGTACAGTAACAGTAACTGAAAAGTTAAAGCTGAGAAAAGTTGCTGCCAGATGGGTTTACATGATCCGAGGTATTTCCAGATCGCAGAAGAATTGTTTCAACGTTATCCACATCTACATGATTTCTCTGCAATTCACAATTAAGTGCCTGACAGAGTGTTCATCGTACGGTCTTCAAGGTAGTTCTCTACCGTTCCACTCTCGAAGAGCGCAAGGAAAAACTGAACCCTTAAATCTTCCTGTGCGAGCTCTGATTTCTCTTATTTTATCAAGATGGTGATTACTCCCTACGTAGGTGGGCCCCAACAGAACATTTTCGCACTCGAAGGAGAATGTTGGTGATTGAACTTTCATGAGAAGATCCTACCGCAACGAAAAACGCCTTTGTTTTAACGATTGCACCCCAATTCACGTATCATGTCCGTGGCACTCACTTCCCTACTTCGCGGTAATACAAATCAAGCTGCCCTTCTTTGAACCTTTTCGATGTGCTACGTCAGTCCCATCTGAGGTGGATAACACACTGCACAACTGTGCTGCAGAATAGGGCGGACAAGCGTAGTGTAAGCAGTTTCTTTAGTAGACCTGTTGCACTCTCTAAGTGTTCTGTATATAAATCGCAGTCTTTGGTTTGCTCTCCCCACAATATTATCTACATCTTTCCAATTTAAATTATTATTCGCCATTGTAATTGCCTTTAGATTTGTATGGTTTATCCTGTAACCGAAATTTAGCGGGTCTCTTTTAGTAATAATGTGGATGGCTTCACACTTATCGTAGTTAGAGTCAACTGGCAATTTTACAACCATACATATATCTTGTCGAAGTCATTTTGCAGTTGGGTTTGATCATCTGAGTTCCGACGTCGCAATCAAGTGTGAAACTGATGATGATATTTGCGTATGGTATGAATGGGGTTATAACTACAAATAGAGTGCCCCAGAGGACTCTTTAACGGGCGCATAATACAAGCTGTTCCTGCAAAATATTTTGCGCCCGATAATTCTCCAAAGACGACCTGACATGCTTGCAGCTGGTGTCCTCATTTTGCGCGATAATACAAGATCGCATATTGCCTTACCAGTGAGAGAAACACTTTAAAAATATGGGAGGGAAATACTGCCCCACCCACCATACAGTCTTGATATGAGCCCACCAGACTTTGATTTGTTTCCCAAAGTGAAGGAATAATTCCTTGAAAAATGTTTTGATATAATTGAAAGTTCCTGTGAGACGACTCGAATAATCAGACAGTTCAATAATGAAGGTGCCCTATCGGGAATACAGAAGTTTCCAAAAGCTTGGGAAGCTGTCATTATCAAGAATGGAGATTATAATGAAGGCCTGCAAAGCAATTTTGTAAAATAGATTATTTTCTTTAATACTTTCTTACACTGTGCAGAACTTTTGAAATGACCTTCGTATCAAAAATCGCAAGTTGATCCTATTCGCTTCTTTCGTTTGCAATCCTGCCTGTTACGCTCATTCATTTTGCGCAGCTCTGTAGCGTTCCATTCCTAGAAACGCGAGTACGGTATCTTATCTGCATTTAGCTTTGTTTTCCAACAGCTATCGCAAGCCATTCCAGCTGTGCCAGTACACTTCGCGTGTAAACGATCTACATATAGGAACTGAGTCAAGAATATCAATGCGGAATTAGAATAATTATATTTTATTTATCTTTTTCGCAGGAAACAATATTATTCACAATTGCTTTTTGAAATTATTTACTACATTAAATATCAGGTCTACGTTTATTTTACACAAGTATAAAATATAAAATTGCAAATGTCAGTCTGCACCAAACAATATTCGAAGAACAGATAGAACAAGTCTCCTCGGAAGATCCTTCTGGCTGTTCCACGGTTTTGCTGGTATGGCTGAACTGAAGCTCAAGTGAACCCCTTCCCTGCTGCGGTATTTACCCTGGTGGTCTTATTGTTGGTGTGTGGACGGATAAGAAATGAGGGGATTGTCCGGGAAATTAAGGAAAGAGGTGTGTGGATAACACAGAGGACAGGATGATAGATTGTGTTAAAACTTCCACGGGGAATAACTTTCGAGGTAGTAGAGGGAGTCGTAGAGGGCAAAAATAATAGAGAAAGATAGAGATTAGAATATACTGAACAAATAATTGAGTACGTTGGGTGCAAAAAATGGTTCAAATGGCTCTGAGCACTATGGGACTTAACATCTATTGTCATCAGTCCCCTAGAACTTAGAACTACTTAAACCTAACTAACCTAAGGACATCACACACATCCATGCCCCAGGCAGGATTCGAACCTGCGACCATAGCAGTCGCGCGATTCCGGACTGAGCGCCTAGAACCGCTCCGACCACCGCGGCCGGCTGTTGCGTGCAAGTGCCACTCCAAGATGAAGAGATTAATACAGGAGAGATGTTGTGGCGTGCCGCATGAAGCCAGTCAGAAGACTGATAGGGAAAAAGAGAACGGAACGTTGATCTACTGCTCCACATAGTTTTCTTTGGCCTTTCAGAGTTTCCATTTCCTTCTGGGCAAAGTTCGTACGTTTCGGGGAACGCTCGCTTAAGACAAGTTCGAATAAATTAGTGGCTCTGAGCACTATGGGACTTAAAATCTGAGGTCATCAGTCCCTTAGAACTTAGACCTACTTAAACCTAACTAACCTAAGGACAGCACACACATTCATGCCCGAGGCAGGATTCGAACCTGCGACCGTAGCGGTCGCGCTGTTCCAGACTGAAGCGCCTAGAACCGCTTGGCCACACCGGCCGGCGAATAAATTAGTGTCTCATATTTTTTGTCCCATGAATTACACCACGGAAAACGATCTGCAGGAGGACTATTATAACGTGAATATCTGTACACAGTTGCTACTCAGATGAAATATTTTTTTACATGGGCGTTTGCAGACAGAAATTATATGTGAAATGAAATTAAAATTTCCTGAAGGTATCGTTTAGTCAGTCATAAGTGTGTCAAGGAACTAGTTATTGACAACCAGTTTCAGTCTTAAAATAGAGTGTCACCAGGTTCCTGCGATATAATGAAAGATTAAAAACTGAAAAGTATACGTGAATAATCGGCGAGGGTGATGAGTTCATTTATTTAGCTTTACGATTTCAGTTGTCTTCCCGATAATAGTATATGTGACGGGGTTATTATCTAAGGAAGAATGTAAAACGAAATCTAATAACTAAATATTCATATTTAAACTAAAGGTAACCTGTCTGTAGCAAACATGGACTAAAGATGTCTTATATAAAATAATGTGGTTGTTCATATGTACATTTTAGATTTTAATATTTCAGTTTCATGCAGGAACTTGATGATGCTCCAATAAAATGCATTATCCATAATGAAAGAACTGACTTGTCTCTTTTTTTTTAGTATGTGTGAATATATATGTCGAGTCGTTCGTAATGGACACAATTGATACGTCAGCATAAAAATTGCCTTTGGGTTCTCGTATTCACTATCCTTCACGTGCCGTCATTTTCGTTGATGTTTACGTACGCCAAACTGAATAAGTGGTAAACGTAGAAATGATGCAGACATGCATGTATATGCGCGTTTCACTTACAGTGACTAGGTAATGACTTAACAGCCGAAACAGACGTTTTGTTAATCTCAGTAAATTATTAATTTTGACAAAAAGTTTTCAGCCTTGGTGGAATCATGATTTTTACCTTGGTATTATCGCGTCAAGCGGGATAATACGAAACGAAGAACATCAACAAAATTGTCATATAAACATTTAGAAGCAATTAGTATCGCAGAAAAATATTTCGACGGTATTGCATCCAGTCGTCAGGAGTGCCTCAGGGGAGTGTGATAGGACCACTGTTGTTCTCTATATACACAAAATAATTTGGTGGACAGGTTGGCCAGCAGTCTGCGGTTGTTTGCTGATAATGCAGTGGTGTACGGTAACGTGTCGAAATTGAGGGACTGTAAAAAGACACAAGACGACTTCAAAATTTCCAGTTGGTGTGATGAATGGCAGCTGGCCCTAAATGTGGAAGAATGTAAGTTAATGTGGATGAACAGGAGGAACCAACCTGTAATGCTTGGATACAGTATTATTAGTCTCCTGTTTGATACAGTCAAGTCGTTTAAATATCTGGGCGTTACATTGCAAAGCGATATTTGGTGGTACGACCATGTGAAAACTGTGGTAGGAAAGGCAAATGGCCGACTTCGGTTTATATGGAGAATTTGCGGAAAGGGTGGTTCATCTTTAAAGGAGACCGCATATAGGACGCTGGTGTGACCTGTTCTCGAGTACTGCTCGAGTGTTTGGGATCCGTACCGGGTCGGACTGAAGGAAGACATCGAAGCAATTGAGAGGCGGGCTGCTAGATTTGTTACCGGTGGGTTCGAACGACACACGAATGTTACGGAGATGCTTCGTGTACTCAAATGGGGAAACTCTGGACGGAAGGCGACGTTCTTTCCGAGAAACACTACTGAGAAAATTTAGAGAACTGGCATTTGAGCTGACTGCCGAACGATTCTACGCCGCCAACATACAGTGCCTGTAAGGACCGAGAAGTTAAGATACGAGAAATTAGGGCTCATACGGAAGCGTATAGATAGTCGTTTTCCCTCTGCCGGCCGCGATAGCCGAATGGTTCTAGGCGCTTCAGTCCGGAACCGCGCGATTGCTACGGTCGCAGGTTCGAATCCTGTCTCGGGCATGGATGTGTGTGATGTCCTTAGGTCAGTTTGGTTTAAGTAGTTCTAAGTTCTAGGGGACTGATGACCTCAGATGTTAAGTCCCATAGTGCTCACAGCCATTTGAACCATTTGTAACTGATATCCGGAAATGAAGAGGAACGCGAACTCATGACGGGTCGCATTAGACCAGTCAGAAAACCGATGATGAACAAGAAAGACGTACATCTGCATAACAATCTATTACAACCAACCTCTCGGGACCAGTGCAGGGAATTATGGTAAAGTGAGCACTGAAATCCACAGCGCATCATCGCGTATGTGCCCTGTTTCTTGCATGCCGTTCTTCATCATATCTAGACGTCATACGATGCGCTCGGCCGCGGAAAGCAAGGAATCAAGCGGACCCTGCACCAATGCGCGACGCAAGCTGGGGGGGGGGGGAGAAAAACATTGGAGCGCTGTAGGAAGCGCGGGACTGGTACCAGTCCATCATGTAGGCATCGACTGCTAACAACTAATGGCAGTGACATGGTGCATGTGTGTGTGTGTGTGTGTGTGTGTGTGTGTGTATGCGCGTGCGCCGAGCGGCTGTGAATTCGATAACGTAGGAAACTAGGAAGTGGGGTGCAGTGTAAATTTAGTGAATCGCTGCAGCGTATATAAATACGAAACTTTGATAAAGGCATCGCTGCCAGCGCCGTCGGCTCACCAGTTGCTGAAAGCTAACGACCGGCTCCCCACAACACAATCCAAGGCATGAGCGGTGGCGGTGGAAAGGGGGGGGGGGGACGCAGGCGTGAAAAAGCAAGATCTGTCGCGACATGGGCCACGCCGCCCTAATCCCCCATCAGCCTCCCCTTGTTTATTAAGACAGGCGAGCAGGGGTGCCTCCGCTCTCGGCGTGCGTCGCCGAGGGCGCAGCTTTAATCGTAGCCTGCTGCCACACCACATGTACCGCGTCACTGGCCGATCCGTCAGGGATCTCGTGTCGCGGGTGTGAGCATCGTATGCTACGCAGACCTAGCGTATGGTTTGTCAGGTCGAGCACACACAGCTGGGTTTCTTGATTCTTAGACTGTGTCCGGGTTGTGCTGCAGTGATCAGATTTTCTGTCTAGCGCTCTTTGAAGTTCATTTTCGTTATGAACATGTGAAACAGTGAGCAAGTCCTCTGGAAAAATACTTAAAAGAAGAAGAGGTTTTAGATAATAAACTATCGGGTCAAACGTACCCCCGCGCCTATTAGTGGACATTTATATCAGGTGTGTCTACGCTTGTCCTTCATGACTGCTTGAACTCTGCTGGGTACACTTCCAAGGAAGTGTCAGAATGTCGGTGGAGTAATGGCAGCCCATTCTTCCTCAAGAACCGATACACGAGATGATACTACTAGTGTTTGACGCAGGGGTCTGGAGCGAAGTCGACGTTATAGAACATTCCAAAGGTGTTCCATTGGTTTCACGTGTGAACTCTAGGCAGGTAATCCATTTCAGGAATTTTATTGTCCACAAATCAATGCTTCTTAGATGATGCTTCATGACAGGGTGCATTGTCATGATGATACAGTCATCCTCTCCGAATTTTTCCTCTACCGTTTACAGTACACAATACTGTAAAATGTGTTCATGTCCTTACACGTTAGCGGTTTACTTAAACGCAGTAAGAAAACTACACCCTATGTACGGAAAACACCTTCTCCCTGTACCTTACTATTGGTGTTGCACATCAGCCGGCCGGAGTGGCCGAGCGGTTCTAGGCGCTACAATCTGGAACCGCGCGACCGCTACGGTCGCAGGTTCGAATCCTGCCTCGGGCAAGGATGTGTGTGATGTCCTTAGGTTAGTTAGATTTAAGTAGTTCTAAGTCTAGGGGACTGATGACCTCAGAAGTCAAGTCCCATAGTGTTCAGAGCCATTTGAACCATTTTGTTGCAAATCATTATTTTCTTTGGGCCTTTGATCCGCATTAACGCGGGGTCGGCCTAGTTACTATGGATTTGGCGTTGTTAACGTCAGAGGGTGGCTGGATGCCCTTCATGTCGCCACCCCGTACCGCCTGGGATGGAATTAGTGTACCCCGTCTGTCTGTGTCTAGTGTAAGCCATGAAATAGTGCGAACGGTTTCAAATGTGTGCAAGTCGTGTAACTGAGGCGGGACATGGGGACCAGACCGGTATTCACCTGGTGGGATGTGGAAAACCGCCTAAAACCACATCTAGGCTGACTGGCACACTGGCCCTTGCCGTTAATCCGTCGGGCGGATTCGATTTGGGGCCGGCGCGCCTACCCGAGTCCAGGATGCAGCGCGTTAGCGCCCTCGACTAACCTGGCAGGTTACTATTGGCACTATACAAGGTGACAGATAACGCTCTTCAGGCTTTCGGCAAACTTGAATCTTTCCATCCGATTGCCTCACGGTATAGACTGATTCGTCATTCCTAATCACCAGTGGCGTCGCTCCATATACCCCATCAAATGTTATATAGGATTGGCTAAAAAGTGTTTGGCTTATGAGAAGATGCTGGACCATTGTACCCATTATTTTTAACTTCCTACGCCCATTCATCGTACCAGCTGTATTGCTGGTAGCACTTGTGACTGACGACTGATCCTTCCGCTAATTTCATGCGAGTTTTTACAACCAACCTTCGCAATGCTCGTCGGTCCCTGCCTGTCAGTACTTGAGGTCTGCTTGCTCATGGTTTAGGTGTGGTTGTTCCTTTGCGTTTCCACGTCACAATCAAATCACCAGCAGTCGACTTCGGCAGCAGTACATGGGTTTATTACTCGGATGGTGGATTTATTACTCGGGTGACATCCAGTCCACGTTCGGAAGTCAATCAACTCTCCTGACCGAACCCATTCTGCTGTTGCTGCTTCTCCACTGACAACAAAGTACTTGCCGCGACCTTATATACTGTCAGGTCTGCCTCTCGTGACATCTAGTGGTCAGTTCCGTATTACATAGGCGTATCCGGATGCTCCTCATCAGACAGTGATGAGGAAGCTTTTGAAGCCTGGCCGTTACTTGCCAAATAAGACTGGCGGAGGACATAAAAAAAATTCAAAGAAGGGAAACTCGTTTTGTATTATCGCGAAACAGGGGAGAGAGTGTCACGCATATAATCATCGAACTGAGGTAGCACTCAGTGAAACAAAAGCGTTTTTTGTTGCGCCGAGTTCCTTTCACGAAATTTCAGTCACTAATTTTCTCCTCCGTATGGCAGAATATTTTATTGGCACCAATCTACATGGGGAGAAGTGGCCATTATGATAATAGAAAAGAAATCAGGGCTCAAACGGAAAGATTTAGGTGTTGCTTTTTCCCACGTGCTATTCCAGAGTGGAAGTATTTAGAAATCGTCTGAAATTGGTTTCATGAACCATCTGTCAATGAATTGCGGAGTAATCGTATACATGTTGTAGACGTAGGTGTAGTTGGCCTTAGAACTTACGATCTGAGAATAAATGTCATACGGAACGCTGGTAACTAGCGTTTCATCCCTCTCTGTGGGTAACAGCGTCAGAGGTGATAATTATTGCGTGTTGCTAAACAGCCTTGTGTATTTCTTTGAATGGATGCCATTTAGACGACTTAGGTATCCCTAACCTACAGAGAAAAGGGCCGCTACGGTTTAACGGGAAATCCGAACCATGTGTCGATTTTGGCGAATCTTCACACCATTGTGAGGTGAAGGCTGAGTTAAAACCAGCCTTACGTTTATGAGGTCCCATCAGGATTCTCTCCCGCTAATTTTCGGTTTCCTGGCGGGCGCCTTACCGCTGGACCATAAGGCCGTACAATCTGGATATATGAGAAACTGACAACTTCGTAGACAGTCAAGGCGCCACGAATCTATGCGAACCAGTTGTATATAAGAACAGCTCAGTTGCCTACGGTTGGCTTTTATGAAATATTGATACTATAAAAAACAGAAAGTGGCGATTCGTCTGGAAAACTTGAAATTCCCAGGGATTTACATTTTACCTAGAGAATTCAGGGAAACCTTAGGGAATTTCATAAAATGTCAAGGAATTCTGAGTTTTTAATCTAGCACTGAAATTGAATTTTACCGAATTTTGTAAATCATAAATTTTAAAATACTTAATATTTCATAGTGTGTTAAGTACATGAATATTATTCTATACAAATTATCGATGTTTAAAAACTGCTGTTAAACTACTGCTTATTGCTAGTATATGGCTCATGAGATAAAAATAGTTCAAATGGCTCTAAGCACTATGGGACTTAACATCTTAGGTCATCAGTCCCCTACACTTAGAACTACTTCAACCTAACTAACGTAAGGACATCACTCACAGCCAAGCCCGAGGCAGGACTCGAACCTGCGACCGTAGCAGCAGTGCGGTTCCGGACTGAAGCGCCTAGAACCGCTCGGCCACAGCGGCTGGCATGAGAGAAAAGAAAAGTCATTATAGTGGTATGCTGCCCCCCCCCCCCCCGCCCCGCTCACAGTTAATTTATCAGGAGCTTCATTCCTGCTCACACTTGGAATTCACAGGGAATTTATGTTTTCCGTATTTGAATAGCCATCCCGAAAAAAGACGGAACATGGTCTACGACCAAGAATAAATTCCTGCCCCAAGGAATAACGGGAAAGAATATCATGAATATCAGATTTGAATGGCAAGACAATAATTTCTTACAGGCACGAACCCCACGTCCAGTACTACAAACCGGAAACAAAGAGCAAGTGATTGACACCATTGTCCTCATCAACTTGTAGAATTAGAGAACATATCCATTTGGCGGGGCTGGTATAAAAACACAGTTTTGAGAATTTCAAGGCACCACACACGTAGAAGGGAGGAAAATTGAAGGATCAGTATCCTGTCGACTTCGGCGTCAGTAGAGACGGGCCACGAGCTCGGTGCTTCAACGATGGGGAAGGAAATTGGCCACGACCTTTCAAAGGAACCATTCCAGTAATTACCGGGAGAGAGTTATGGGAATCACGGAAAACCTAAATCTGGATGGCCGGATGCGACTTTGAACAGTGGTCCAGTGCGCCGCTATCCTCACTCACACTCGTGGGGGAAACACTGCCGCCGTTACATCAGATTCGAATCTCCTAAAATACAGTGTTTTCTGTCAAATAACAATAGGATTACGTCGATTGCTATCTACGAGTGTCGTTTCATAACACGACAGTTTGGCGTCCCATTCTGAGCGCAGTGTGGTTGGACTCAGAGACGATCTGCGTTTGCAGTGCGTACCTCGTACCTTAGACTGATTGGACTTCCCTTCCCAGTGATGTTGGAGAGGGGCTGCGAGGAAGGATGTGACGCTCCAGTAGAGATTTGTCACTCGCTTTGTAGAGAAAGAAAATAACGCCCGTGCGCTATGTAAGCAGTGGTAAACTTCATCGGGACGGAGTATGTCAGTTTGATGTAATTTTTCACCACCATGGCACCCTAAGTGAATATCGAAGGTTGTCATTTCCTTCTGCCTCGTAAGAGTCATATTTTTATATTTATTTAAGGACTGCCGCGTAAATGATGACCAGACATTTATTAATTTCTCGGGTTGCAATAAGACTGTTCAGATGAACTGCCGTTAGAGTAGAACGTCGATTATCAGGAACAACTGTGCGTGGGAGACATTCGGATAACACAATTTTTTTGTAACCAAACATTTATGAAAGCATATTGTACCGATTTCCGTAGGCATATGAAATACAGAGACACTGAGCTAAACACAAAAATAAACACGCATCTTGTATCCCATTGCTACTAGAGACATCTTAGTAAGTTGCACAGTATTATGGTAGGCCAAGCAATTTTTATTGAATGCTGCACTGTGCTTCAAAGTGATACAGATATATGACACTATTTTAAAACCAAGTCACCAAGTCTCTGTAATCAAAGGTTGGAACAGCACTGTGTGGCGGATCAGCATCAATGTGTCTGTGAGAGCTTGGTCAATTGTTAGCAACATTTCACTGTGGCTGGATGCGACATGGGGTTGGCAACAGTGAATCTTGTCTGAACCTGCACGGCGGAGGCGGGAGTCTTCGATCCAGCTATTACCAGTTTGCATTGGTAAAAGTTCGAAATTTCTCATTATATGCATGGATTTCGGACTTTACCACACCGGGATGGTAAATCTTAAGTTTCATCGCTTAATTCTAGGATTTACCAATTATCTTACTTTTACAGTAACACATATACTTCCAGATTTCACGGTGAGTCTGTGTGCAGTTTAGACATTTTGCACACAAGAATCGTACTGTTCCGAATATTTCTCATTTTAAGAGCTTTTTAAAAAATCAAAGGGTCGTTTTATTGTTTGCCTTTGCCTATTTACCTGCATGAACCATGTGTAAACTGCATTATTTAAATTTTGATTTTCCGCAATTTTGTTTCCTATTTTTGTGGAAGCTAAAAAATGGCTCTGAGCACTATGCGACTTAACTTCTGAGGTCATCAGTCGCCTAGAACGTAGAACTAATTAAACCTAACTAACCTAAGGACATCACACACATCCATGCCCGAGGCAGGATTCGAACCTGCGACCGTAGCGGTCGCGCAGTTCCAGACTGTAGCGCCTAGAACCGCACGGCCACTTAGACCGGCGGAAGCTAAAACCTTAACTGTTACGTACACTAATATTTTTTAAGGTCATCATTGTTCCTTTTAATGTCCGGTATTGTTCCATTTCCGACTTCATGTTCCCGAGCTACGTTTGATGTACTAGTACCTTTCTTTAACACGTTTATTATTTTATGTTCAGCAGATACATTAAGAGCAACGTGTTTACATTTAGTCGTAATTGTGAACTATGTAACAGCAGCGTGATCTGCCACCAGGAAGAATGAGATGTTGACACCTGTAACGGGACATCCTCCTCTAGCACTACTTTTCCTTGACAGTAGTTGTCGATACCAGTATTATTTTTCGAATTTTGAACGGGTCAGCATTATCCCAGCTGCTTATCTGAAAACATTCACATAATTTTATACACAGTATGTTATATTTCAGGCTAAAATTTATGAAAAGGAATTACTTTATTTTGGATGTTATAATCGATAAATACTAGTTCTGGATGTACAGTTAAAATTATTTTTTTTAGAAACATTTGAATTGCCAATTATTTGGCAGACTTAAAATTTCTGTTACTAACTACGCAATCTACAGCTGTCTACTAAGTTTATTTCTGGATTCGTTTATGAAATAATAATCGAAATTAATAGAAATTCATTTGTCAAGAAAAATTGTAAACCCTTTGGAATACGGTTATTACCGCAGAGTGTAGTAGTAATAAGCATGACTCTGATGTGATCGGACGTATTTTTGTATCTTGGGCGAACGATGTAATTTCGGTTTTGTTAATGTGAAAATTCAAAAGATTGTATGATGTACTAAAATGTGACAAAATGTATTAACGCAACAATAAAAATTCGGCAACAAGAATCTTCAAACTTATTTACATCAATTCAACCATGAGAATTTCAGCTTCAAGAATCAGACCCCTAGACAAGAAGAACTGGAGCCAACTCTGCACGTAAAGCGAAGCAAATTAGAAAGTTGATTTTAACTTTCGTTCCTCTTAAATTTTTCATAAAAGACTTTGCTTATTGTGGATAATAACTGGAATTAGGAAGGAGAGGGGAGATCACACACCGAATAGCGGCATTGACGGTTGTCAGGCTGCAGAAAACGCCGAACTGTCCTGTGCCAGCGGAACTTATACGTGGGGTGGGTGCAAATTTGAATTAACCGATTGGAACGCTTTCGTTTAATCGATGTTTCGCGTGTCGGTATTAACTAATCGATGCTCTGCTGAATTTCACATTCCGATGGATATCTTTAAACGTAACACATATACAGTATCGCCGAGCTGATGCTTTAAACGTATGATTCTCGACCGAGAAATATCGGAAGTAGTGACATTTGTCAACAACTGAGACGTCTTGCAGACGCAGTCCAAGATCAACGACCAGGAAAACAGCGTGAAGTGGTGCTACTTCACGATAACGCCAACCCGCATTCTGCTAGACTGACAAAAAACACAATATACGCGTTGGGTTGGGAAGTCATTCCGCACCCACCTTAGTCACCGGATCTTGCGTCGTCAGATTTTCACCTTTCCCGCTCTCTGTCGAATAACCTCCAAGGAAGTTTACAGTCTGGAACCGCGCGACCGCTACGGTCGCAGGTTCGAATCCTGCCTCGGGCATGGATGTGTGTGATGTCCTTAGGTTAGTTAGGTTTAATTAGTTCTAAGTTCTAGGCGACTGATGACCTCAGAAGTTAAATCCCATAGTGCTCAGAGCCATTTTGAACTCATTGCGCACAGTGCCCAAGTCCCCTTGCGTTTTCCACTCCTGTCTCTGTCTTACTTCCCAGGCCTTCCTGGAATTTCCCAGGTTGCGTCTCCGTATTTCTCGCTGAGCAGTACCCAGTTTTTTAAATTTATTTTTGTACTGCTCTGTGACAAATCTGTTAATGCATACTGGATATAAACATTAATATATAAATTGTATAGTGTGTGTTAAAAAGCCAGTTTAGTGTACCAAATTTCTCCAGGCTGCTGACAAGCCAATTCTTTTCAGCTGCCGAAAAATACAAACTCACAACCGATTATCTAGCTTGATTGTTAATTTGTACTATTTTCTTTTCGATTTGTTGATTATGCGTTATTGAATTTCAGCTATACACCGATCTTGCTCAAAGAAGTTCTTACATTGCTTGTTCATCTGCATGTGCTTTACTACCTTGCAATTCACACCTAAGTGTTTGGCAGAGGGCTAATAGTCCCACTTTCAGACTACTTCTTAACTGTCCCATTCTCGAATTGCACGTGGTAAAAATTAAAACCTAACTCTTTCTGTGCAACCTCTAATTTCTCCTTTATCACGATGGTAGTTCCTCTAATGTACGTGGGAGTCAACAAAACATTTTCGCTTTCAGAGGAGAAAGCTGATGATTGAAATTTCGTGAAAGATGTCACCGCAACGAATAACGTCTTCGTTTTAGTGACTGCCGCCCCAACTCCTTAATCACATCCGTGATGCTCTCTCCCCTATTTATGATATATAACGAGCTGCCCCTCTTTGAACTTTTTCTTTATCCCCCGTCAAATCTATGTGGTAGGGACACCATGGAGCGCAGAAATACTCCAGAACAAGACGGACAAGCGTAGTGTAGGCAATGTCTTTAGTAAAGTTCTTGAAGATCGTTTGAAGCAAAGGCAAACTGTTCGATGTAGGTCGCAAAACATACATTGTCCAGGTGTGTTGCATTAATTTGTATCTTAAATAAGTCAAGAAAGTTTCCTTACACGATAAAAGTGTGTGCCGAATTAAGACGCAGAGCAGCCATGTCTTCAGCAGGATGTTTTCTATACCTATCAGTAATCTGTCGAAATCCCGTATATAAAACAGCGTTAAACATATGGTTACTTTACAAATGAGTTAATGTGTTAAATATTTGACGTTAAGCATAGAGGCGATAAAAAGTTTGGAGAATGTCTGCTATTATGCTTGAAGGTTGTTCGAAGCCGCTAAGTCGTCTTATTATGAAACACCGGATGAATACAGTCTGGGTAGTTTAGCGCTCCACTGTAAGCAAAAAGCAAGTTTTTGAGTAATCTCAACGTTTATGACATTACAGCTCCAGAACTGTGTGTCTTACGCGTACATAATTTTGCACGTACTGTACATTCAGTGATATACTTGTATATGTAGAACCTGTCCACAAAGTGTATGGCGAATAGAGTTGGTAGCGAAGAAGTAAAACTACCAGCAGCGAGATTCGATCCACAGACCTTGCGCTTATGAAAGTAAGAGCTTACTGTCTCGGCTACGGAATCCTTGAAGATTATCGACCAATGCGAAGTACATAAACATGCTAAAATTTTCAAACTCTATGTTAAGTTTCATTGCTAGAACAGCAGAAATGTAGTGAGCGATAAAATTTTTCCGCTCATTGCTTTGTGGAGTGTGTTACACAAATTCAAACATTTACGAAAATTTTTGCTGAAAGTTTTGTTGGAAGTCGATAAATGCTCTCATTCCCAAATACTGGATGAATAAAGTCTAGATAATTCGCACGCTGTGGGTTACGCTCCACACACAGTGTGTGACTGTAATATTTGTCTTATTGTGTTCAGTCTTCAATATAACATTATACCTCTTAATTAGTTGACTGTTACAGCATTTTAAATTTTTAAAGTCGGTTAATAACCACATTTTTGTTGAACGCTAGGACCTCAAAACGAAATTGTGTAATGATGAAGAACTGTCTATGAATGTAAATCAAGTTTGTTTTGCAATAGACATATTGAAAAAACCATGCACATGCAAAAATTCGGCATGTCGCAATAATTATTGTTTTCCATGTTTCTATGATCAGTATCTTCCTGATTCGTGCACTACTCAATAGGGTTACACATTATACTTGTTACAAATGTAGATACTATAATATAAATAAAATTGAGTGCTGTGATTTGATTGAATGTTCTTGTGTATCCTTTTTTTATTTCCAGTCTCATTATGAAAATTTTTTCTCCTTTTTCAGGACAAAGATTATGAAAACAATAAAACAATCATTAAATACTGATAATTTACACAGCCATAATTAATATGTTCTTAGAGTTAATCGGGAATGAAAAAAAGAAAAAGAATTGGCGGTTGGGAGATTCGTTGCAGAGACTTCAAGCTTTTGAAATCGCGTGCTTACTCGCTCGGCTTCGGCTCCTTGAATACTAACGACCATACAAAGTATATAAGCACGCGTAAAGTTTTCAAACTCGATTACCTCGAAAACGGTTGAGTTGCGTCTTCTGGTTTACATATGTTGAAGTCACAGTCGTGCCCTACGCAACCGGTCAGTATGAATCGAATCGATGAGGGGATGTTCGTGCGGTCCCCTTGTTAGGGTGTTCTGAAAAGTAACGCCTCCGAATGTTTTATGTGAAAACTATTAATTTTTTTTAATGAAACAAGCGTTATTAACATTATACATCTTTATTCTTCATGTCCACGTATTTATTTCTCAACACAGGCGATGAACGTATTTCTCCCAGCGAGAGACTGCTTCTTTGACACCGCCACTGTACAACGTTGGTTGATGTGGCCACAGCCTCACCTCTGCAAGCACCTCTTCATCACTATCAAACGTAAAGAGCTCGAAGGTGTTCTTTAAGTTTGGAAAACAGGTGAAAATCGGATGGGGCCAGGACGGTACCGCATGGAGGGTGATGGGTGACAGTGAACCCAAAGCATCGGATTTTTGCAGCGCTCGAGTGTGGTCTGGCATTAACATACTAAAGGAAAGTGTGGTCCATGTGTGTACAAACTCTTCGAATTCGAAACTCGATTACAGCACACTGTTTCTCACGCAGCGACATAGTGAAGTTACACACTGAAATGTTACAGACTACAATTCGGAACGCTAAAGTGGCAGAGGGCTGCAAATATGGAGACATGAAGAATGAAGATGTAGACTTTTATACGCTACTGGCCATTAAAATTGCTACACCACGAAGATGCCGTGCTACAGACGCGAAATTTAACCGACAGGAAGAATATGCTGTGATATGCAAATGATTAGCTTTCCAGAGCATTCACACAAGGTTGGCGCCGGTGGCGACACCTACAACGTGCTCACATGAGAAAAGTTTTCAACCGATTTCTCATACACAAACAGAGGTTGACCGGCGTTGCCTGGTGAAACGTTGTTGTGATGCCTCGTGTAAGGAGGAGAAATGCGTACCATCACATTTCCGACTTCGATAAAGGTCGGATTGTAGCCTACCGCGATTGCGGTTTATCATATCCCGACAGTACTGCTCGCGTTGGTCGAGATCCAATGACTGTAAGCAGAATGTGGAATCGGTGGATTCAGGAGAGTAATACGGAACGCCGTGTTGGATCCCAACGGCCTCGTATCACTAGCAGTCGAGATGACAGGCATCTTATCCGCATGGCTGTAACGGATCATGCAGCCACGTCTCGATCCCTGAGTCAACAGATGGGGACGTTTGCAAGACAATAACAATCTGCATGAACAGTTCGACGACGTTTGCAGCAGCGTGGACTATCAGCTCGCATACCGTGGCTGCAGTTACCCTTGACGCTGCATCACAGAAAGGAGCGCCTGCGATGGTGTACTCAACGACGAACCTGGGTGCACGAATGGCAAAACGTCATTTTTTCGGATGCATCCAGGTTCTGTTTACAGCATCATGACGGTCGCATCCGTGTTTGGCGACATCGCGGTGAACGCACATGGGAAGCGTTATTCGTCATCACCATACTGGCGTATCACCCGGCCTGATGGTATGGGTTGCCATTGGTCACACGTCTCGGTCACTTTAAACAGTGGTCGTTACATTTCAGATGTGTTACGATCCGTGGCTCTACCCTTCATTCGATCCCCGCGAAAGCCTACATTTGAGCAGGATAATGCACGACCGCATGTTGCAGGTCCTGTACGGACCTTTCTGGATGCAGAAAATGTTCGACTGCTGCCCTGGCCAGCACATTCTCCAGATCTCTTACCAATTGAAAACGTCTGGTCAATGGTGGCCGAGCAACTGGCTCGTCACAATACGCCAGTCACTACTCTTGATGAACTGTGGTATCGTGTTGAAGCTGCATGGGCAGCTGTAGCTGTACACGCCATCCAAGGTCTGTTTGACTCAATGCCCAGAAGTATCAAGGCCGTTATTACCGCCAGAGGTGGTTGTTATGGGTACTGATTTCTCAGGATCTATGCACCCAAATATTGTGAAAATGTAATCACATGTCAGTTCTAGTATAATATATTTGTACAATGAATACCCGTTTATCATGTGCATTTCTTCTTGGTGCAGCAATTTTAATGGCCAGTAGTGTAGTAACGTTTGTTTTAAGTAAAAAGCTTTAAGAGTTTTCACATAAGAAATTCGGAGTCGTTATTTTTCAGTACGCCTCCGTAGGTGGACTCTACTGCCTTGTCTCTCTTTGCTTACATATTATTGCAAATGTTACAGTGGCGCAGCTGCCTACGCTTAGCGAGAGGTCGCCTTAATAAGTGCGGCGGTGTGTGTAGCCCCCAGCTGCCGCGGCGGAAATGATGGCGCCTCCTCCTGTGCGGCCAGGAGGCGCCATTAGCGGCCGTGAGTGGAGCGCCCTGCCCCACCCCATCCCACCCCCACCACTTGTTTATTGTTGACGCTCCACAAAGGCCGGCGCCGCCGCCGTTGCCATGGGAACGCATCGATTGCGGCTGACAGCGGCCGCGCACTTGGACTTGTCTTCGTCGCCGCGTCCGTCAGCGGGACATTCTGCGGGGGAGGCAGCGCTGCCTTGCAGATAGCGCGACGTCACCAAACAAGTGCTCGTATTTGGCGGAAGATGTGTTCCCTGCTGTAACCAAATTCGCGCTGCACTTGAAATACACTGACGCAAATAAAAGCGTTACACAATGAAGCATCCGTCCAATATTTATCAAATTTTGTGGAAATGTTCATCACATAACATATATTAAATCATTAACACTTCCATTCCAATTGTAACTAGTTCCCGTCATCATCGTCTTCGTTATCGAGATACTCATTATCATCATCAGTGTTAGGTGTGATCTCCACGGGCGCGAATATACTCTCCTGTTTGTTTGTGGCACCGAAGTAGGCAGCTTCCGAACAGCATCTTGAGGAATTTCTTTCCATGTCACAGAAGATTTCTATCGAGAGGTTATTATTAAGGTATACGTCCTTCCATCGTATCCCAGACATGATCTGTGGCAGCGGTCCCTCTCCTCTCTGAGACCATTACCATGAGTAAAGTCAGATGTTAGCTGGTGCTTCTTTTTTAGCAGTTTACTACACCTCCTTCCTGTTTTTATAGTTGGTTGCTTGAGTTGGGGGAGGGTGCCAAACAGCGAGGCCATCAGCCCCATCGGAGTAGGGATGGATGGGGAAGGACGTCGGCCGTGCCCATTCAAAGGAACCATCCCGGCATTTGCCTGGAGCGATTTAGGGAAATCACGGAAAACCTAAATGAGGTTGGCCGGGCGCGAGTTTGAATCATCGTCCTCCCGAATACGAGTCCAGTGCGCTAACCACTGCGCCACCTCACTCGATCTGTTTTCATGATTGATCTGCGTTCAGTTTTTGACGGGATACGGGGCCATCTTACCTCTAAACCTGAGTGGGTGCGATGGGGAGTTTCCCTTGTCAATAGCCATCATATACTTACACATTTCTTTCTCTATAGAGATTTTTTTCTGTACTGAAAATATGCTCGCATAAGGATGAGATTTTAATAAACATACCTCACAGGCTTCGAAATGCTGGAATATTTCTTCTCCACCACCAACATTCGAATAGACAACAACAGAGACTAGCGGCACCATATAGGCAATCTTTAGCAACATCGGAAAAAATACGTAATTGGACGCACGTGAATGCGTTGCAACTTAACGGACATTAGAGGCACACACAGTGTAAACGTACTGCCTACCGATTAGTTCAACCAAAGATGGTCCAATATCTTTGCGCCATAATTACGGACAACCATTTGCAACGCAACTACAATCGAGTCGCTGTAAGAATTGAGAGTTGCAGTGGGATGGGGTAGCAGCTTCGCCCGTCTACAGCAACCAATCACGTTGCATGTCTCTGTGGCAACGTCTCAGTGTTGCCGAAGCTCGGTAGATGGCTACTGCAGTCGCTGCAGCCCTTTTCGCTTTTAAGTTGAAAGCTGCAACAGTGCTGCCAGCTCTCAGGGATCAACTATAGTTAACAAACTGTATTAGGAGAATGATTGTCAACTTCTGTGAAACCCGTACTCTTGAAAGAGAGTAGATACCAGGAAATACCCCTACTAATGTTTAGAACCCAACCGTACTGTAGATAAAAAACAGTCCTTTTTAAAAGTGACAATTTATACGTAATTTGACACTAAAACAATGAAAACTGGCGATTAGTAGGTATGATATGCAGCTGGTAGCATTTTAGCGTTTCGTACGCCCCTCGGTAATAACGGAACTCTTATAGGAACATTTTGTTGCCCATCTTTCTCTCTGTCTCTCTGTCTGACTGTTAAAAACCCCTTTTCTCAGGAACGGGTAGACGTATAAGTTGAAATTTGTATCATATACTAAGGTCTACTTTTCTTTGGCGGTGTAAAAAATTGAAGCAACTATGTCAAAGAAATAAAGAAGATACGGCTATTTATGTCACACAGTTTGATAATCACAAACTCATTCATCAAAATCTATAGGGTAGTTCCCGTTGACCTACATTCATGAAATTTGGCATGTAACAAGCTTTCAAAGTAAAAGTAAAGAAAAAATCCGAAAACTGTTAATTTTTGGGCTAACTACTGCATATCCATTATTAAGTTCGTACGGAGCCCTCACAGCGCGAGTCCTGCCCGCACATAGCCTATTTTTTGACTCCACTAAGACTTATTCTACAGTTACCTAGTTTTCGAACCATTGCAGGTTCATCATCAGATTTTCTGGACCATTAGCATGCAGCTGTCGAAAATAACGGATATTCAGGCATAAGTTAACGAAATGCCTACGAAAAGAAAAGCTATATATGTTTTTCGACATTTACACTGCATTACATTTTGATAGCCACTGCCATTTCATTCCGAGAATGGACATTTTAGCCAGCTTACACACACACACACACACACACACACACACACACACACACACGTGCATGCGCGCGAGCTCCTCAGGGACCTAAGTGTACCTCGTTCCACCTGGGAAAAATCACTAATAGTAACTCGAATTGAACCGGTCTCACACACGGCTGTCAAACACGCTGACCCGTCACCTACAGAGGTAATAGTTGTAAACAACTACCAGATATAAATCAAGTAGTAGTAGTAGTATACCAACGGAAAAATGCTTCTATCGGAGCACGAAAAAATGCGAATATGCTCATGTTTAAAAGACTCTGGCTGTAAAGTGGGATACCAGCTGGCTCCCTCTACTTTCCTCAGCATCTTTAAAAAGTTGCCCACAAATTCTAGCATGCGGACATATTCGCGCTCTTTTAATATATAGCCCACCTCTCACTCCGAAAAACTTCCCTAACTGTAACTCCTTCACACCCACTGCGAGTCGGCGCAGCCGTTATCACACTCGACTCGCATTCGGGAAGGCGACGGTTCAATCCCGCGTCCGGCCATCCTGGTTTAGGTTTTCCGTGATTTTCCGTAATCGCTTCAGGCAAATGCCGGGATGGATCCCTTGAAAGTGCACGGCCGACTTCCTTCCCCATCCTCCCCTCATTCGATGAGACCAATGACCTCGCTGTTGTTTGGTCTCCTCCCCCAAATCAACCCTAACCCCACTAGTCCATGGCTGTAAGTCATTCATACCAGTCTACTCGCACTTGCCCATTCTCTCTTTCTCTCTCATTCTGCCCAAATCATTGTCATTATCTCCTTGTGTCTCTCTTTCACTGTCTCCTGTTTCTCAGCTACAGACTGTTTTGCTCTGTTCTACTACTACTACTACTACTACTACTACTACTATTATTGTCTCCTCTCACTGTCACTGTGTCGCTCTTGCTCTCTCTCTTACTGCCACTATCTCGTTCATTCCTTCCCGCCGGGCGGAGTGGCCGTGCGGTTCTAGGCGCTTCAGTCTGGAACCGCGCGACCGCTACGGTCGCAGGTTCGGATCCTGCCTCTGGCATGGATGTGTGTGATGTCCTTAGGTTAGTTTTCCCGCGCCCGAGTTCCCGGGTTCGATTCCCGGCGGGGTCAGGGATTTTCTCTGCCTCGTGATGACTGGGTGTTGTGTGATGTTGTGTGAGGTTAGTTAGGTTTAAGTAGTTCTAAGTTCTAGGGGAGTGATGACCATAGATGTTAAGTCCCATAGTGCTCAGAGCCATTTTTTGAGCCTTCCCACTGCTGTTGTCTCTTGCTGTTGTCGCTATCTCTCTCTTCCTCGTTCTCATTGTCATAGACTGTATCCCTGGCTCTCACCCACTTCTCCTCGTCTTTGTTCCTCTCCTACTGGCACTATCTCCCTCACTCTTTTCAAAAATGTTCAAATGTGTGTGAATTTCTAAGGGACTGCTCAGGTCGTCGGTCCCTAGACTTACACACTGCTTAAACTAATTTATGCTGAGAACAACACACACACCCACGCCCGAGGGGGACTCGAACCTCCGAGAGGAGGGGCCACGCAGTCCGCGACATGGCGCCTGAAACCGCGCGGCTCACTCTTTTCCTAGCACTGTTCCGTCATCGCTACGTCCTTCTCTTTCTCTCACACTGTCATGCTCTCCTTCGCTCTTTCTATATCGCAACCAGTGTGTACTATCATTCAGTATTTAGTACTTTTCCATCTCTTTGCCACTGCCACTGTCTCCTCCTGTCTCAGCATAAAAAATCGCGAATATGTTCGCACGCAAAAACTTTTGGAAAAAATTTAAAAGTGCTGAAAAAAGTAGAATGAGGCAACTGATACTCCATTCTTCAGTCCGTCTTTTTAATGAACAGGAATATATAAGCTTTTCTTGGCTCCCATAGGAGAATTTTTCCGCTGGTTCCCTACTTTTTACTGCTGTAGGAGGACATGTCACTCGTATGCAAAGAAATGTATTGGTCTGTAAATTGTTGATAGTTTACGTGCAAAAACATTTTACATGTGCTTCAGAACTGCAACATGGGGTTGCGAGAACCCATCTGATGATAACGGAAACACTTTACAGCATATTTCTCCGTGCTACATCACTTTATAAACTACGTTTCAGCCTCACTCCAGGTATTACGGGCGCATTTTACGTGTACAAGTAAGGTAACCTCTGTATCTTGGAAACAGATAAAATTGTGAAGAAAATATTCAATATTTTTTGAAATCGAGATCTTAGTAATATATTGTAAAAATTTCAACCATTTGCTTTACATAGCCGTATAGGAATCTGCGGCTCCGTGTTGTTACCCAAAAATCGTGTTTTAGGATGCTTCTCGAGAACGGACAAAGATTTTTGAAAACGGGAATTCTCACTTCTATCTAAATGCCTAGAGAATATACCGTTAAAATCTGTGCAATTTGCTGCAGTTGGTTCCTTGGATTTCCGCTGCTGACAGCGAAAAAATGATGAAATACACTTTTTCGGGTTCTCTCAGGAATCGCCTGTGAACTGAAAGGTGTCTCAGCAAGTCTCTTGAAGCGTACCGTATACCGCACTTAATGCAAAAAGATCCAACCGACTTGCTATATTTTCCTAAGATAGAGAAAGTGTGTAATATTCGAATTTTGACCCTGCGGAGTAGGATAGTTTCAGTAAGATTACCCTTCTGTTGGGTATACAAATGGTCGCTAACCCAAGAGCTATCTAGAACACTTCTACCTTTCTGTTGCCAACAGGACCCGAGGTATGAGCCCCTGGTAGAATCCTGTTTTTATGCGCGGCGTTTTGGAGTGCATTGGTAGCGCATGCTGTCGTATGCGTACCTATCCGAACTGTTTACCAGAGCTGTACGAACAGCGGCACGTCATGTACAGAAATCTAGAAAAAAATGTACTGTTCCTGACCACTGTTTTACAAATAAGCACTAAACCGTGTAGTCTGTCCCACGCTTGAAATTACTGGGACCAATCTTCAAAGTGATTGTGCAAATTACAATGCGTGTCAGCAACTTGATAAGAGTTGCTTGATAAGTACGTAGCGAAGCCTGGTAACTAGAGACTACATTGGAGTACATTGCATATTATACATCCTGATGAAAACAAGGCACTACTGCTAATGCGTCATCGTTGGCACCAGTATAATCTCTGGTGAGCACTACTACATTACTTACATCTTTGAGTTTCCGTTACTTCTACTAGAGTTAATTGCTTCCCTGACGGCAACAGTGTTGGATATTGTCGATGGTTTGGATTTTTATAGATGATTGAAGCGACAAGTGGACCGAAAACATTTGATATAAAATGCACCAAACGTGTTTGATATCGACAAAACGATGCTTAAAAAAGGTTCGTCCGCCGCAGTCTGACTGTTGAATGTATCTCGTATTTTTTCTTGTTCTTCCCGAAGCCCTGCCAATAGTGTTAAATCCGGAGAACAATTGACATCCCAGTTGCATGTATTTCTATTCGTTTTACATAACCTGTATTACAATGTACGTTTGACACTTGTATCCTTTTTTATTATTACTACTTTCACAGACTTAACTGTAGATATTACTAGTTCCACAGACTTAATTATTGATACAGATCTAAGGCCATATGATTTGTTCTTTTTACTGTTGAAGAGTTTTTAAATGTACTAAAATATGCGTTTCCTTTGTTGCAGGTGAGTGGTGCTATTTTTTGCCCGTATATTTTTGTGGATCCGTAAGTAAAAGAGACCTTCTTATTGCAATAAATAGTTACGCTCCGACAGTTGTTTTTAGCAGTCCGTGTGTCGGCATTATCTGAAGAATAGATGAGGTAGTCGTATCAGCAATAAACAAAGAGTGTGAAAAAGGACGTAGTGCAGAAATATGGTGTGTGAACGCCGTCAGTGCTTCATGTGATTTACCTTTTCTTTTCCTTTAAATAGGGAATTCGTATAATAAATCATGCATAGTAACTATTCCATCACTATCGTGTTAGTTTAGTTCCAGGCTGGATTTGTGACATACATCGTTCGTCAGGTACCTCTTTCTGACGTGCTCTGATTTTGTTGTCCGCGAAAGTGTTCATCATAAGAATAAACCTGATGTTAACATTACACAATGTAATATACTGCGTTGCATTTAGTTTCACGTGGAGCGGAAGCCAAGCTGCCTCGAGTACAGTCAAGTAGGACAATATTTACATTTTTTGCCGTGCGTAACGCATATATCGACTCAGCTATGATACAGGACGACAGCTTTCTCGGCGCATTTAACTTGGACAGAACTGGTCCATCTAACCTGCAGTGATGTCAGCGGTTGCAGTTAATATCTAAAAAAGAGGCAAGTAGAGAAATAATATAGCTTGGAATGTCATTCAGTTTTTAAAGAGAATGAAATAACAATCGGCAAAACTCCAGAAATACCACACGCGTCCAAGGAGACCAGTCGGCAAGCATAACATTCTCTCATCCGTAGCTTAGATACGTAATATTGTAATTAAAAATAAACATTACGAAAATTCCTACTTAATCATAGGGTAATTTCTCTGTGCGAGATATGTGTGTGTCGCAAAACCGTATTGCAGGGATTTAACCGTATTGTTAAATATTAAGCTACTAAAGGCATTACTTACAGTCGGTCGTCTGGTAAACTCCGAACTCCTTCCACATCTGAATCCGAAACATACATTTCATTATTGGAACTGCCATCTGCTACATTGATAACGAATCGCAGAACCACAAAATCCATGAAGCCATCCATGCACAACATTTTCTCCTTTTATGAAGTGTCGTTTTATGAAGTGTCGTTCTGTATGCTGCCGGCGTTTGACAGTGATTTGCGACGAAGCTTAGTGCGTTAGTTAGTTCCAGTACGACTTGCAGCTTGGATGCCTTGTTATTTTTCTCGACAGATCCCTTAATTTAGCTCCAGACCAGTTCTATTGGGTTCATATTGCAGTGGTACGGTGGCAACTGTAAAATTGCAGCATTTGTATGGTGAGCACGATGCTGTGAAAATTGTTTTTCACGACGCATATCACTCTGGCTCGTATGAGACCACATCTGTGGTATTAAACAATGGACAGAGTTCAGATAGAGTACTTAATTTTTCATTTTGGTTCTTAAAATTTGATTTGTTAAATGTTTTCTTAATTTAAACAATCTTTATTGACAAACTTACATAAAATATAGACATTAAGAATCTATATTTGAAATGAAAACTGTAATTTTGCGTGTAACAAGCAATTAGAAACAAGAAGGAATACGATGATGAACCATCGATTCACGGGTTGTTTCGCGCGTGTTCAGCTACAAAGCAGGAAGCTGTGTCACTCATTTTCACAATATGAGTTAACAGTACTGTAAGAGCACAACAGTAGAGGGACTGCGACTGTACACGAATTGTGAAATACTACATAGCTAAAGTTAGGAAAAACGTTGATCATTGATGGCTGTTTTACGTTAAAATATCTTTAAGTTACATTTACTGTAACATAGTAATAAGATATCTTAATAAGGAAGTGCTTTAAGAAGCATAACAACACCAGTGTAAGTGTGCAACGGCTGCTGACCAGTGATCGCGTTTGTGTTTGTTTACATCAGATGTATTTTTATGATGAACGAAGTATAGATGTTTCGTTAGTTGTGAGACAGTTATTTCAGCATACAGTCTCTGAGGAAATACACCTGTTGAGGCAAAACATTATGACCTTAACCCAGCGCGAGAGTGAATGCTGCCTGGTGACGTTGCGGGCACGTTACTGCAAGCCTTATACAAAAGACGTGCAATTTTTAACATCTAACACGGAAATGAGAACTTAATCTTTTTTATTAGTCTACTATTAAAGATTATTTTGCCTGTAAACGTTTACTCTGTTCTCTTTCAAGCACTACAGCCTTCCGTACCTTTCGGGCCATTGTCAGCATTGTTTCTCTTTTTTCAGTTCCACTCCTAACAAAAAGCATCAGCCCACCCCCCTCCTCCTTGGTGTATTCCTGTTCTTTCATGGCGGTTACTTCTCCTGCAAACGTGCAACTCACATAGTCACTACGTCTAAGTGTGTTGTTTCGAACTACTCTATCAACTACCTTCGAACCACTTTCTAGTATACCTACTTGCTTTTGGTTCTACTAATTAGTGCTATCCATCATGCTTGCCACTTTAATGACCATTACATTACATTACATTACATTACATTAGGACATTACGTCACCAGTAGGTCTAGAACCTGCTTCACAGATATTTATCAAACTCTGTTTACTGTACTCCACCGATGAATCTGGAAGAACAGATAGCGCGCTTCCGTATAGCTCTTTCCAACTATGTATGCAGCTGTGCCGCGAAGCGTTGAACAAGCAAGTTGTGTCTTGTGAAAGACGTGCTGTCACTGATAATGTATTTAAAATATAAGTATGTTTAATATCTCCACATTGATAAGTCTTGTTACTTCTGTCCCATGAAAGGTAATTTAGTCTTAACTGAAAAACACTCTACGTAAATATTTCTGACCAATAATTGTTACTAGCTGCAGTACCCGGCTTTACACGGGACATTTAATATCTGCCACACAAAAAAATTGTCAACTGCCTTGCCGCAGTGGTAACACCGGTTCCCGTCAGTTAAGCGCTGTTGGGCTGGGCCAGCACTTGGATGGATGACCATCCGGTCTGCCGAGCGCTGTTGGCAAGTGGGGTGCACTCAGCCGTTGTGAGACAAACTGAGGAGCTACTTGATTGAGAAGTAGCGGCTCTGGTCTCGTAAACTGACATACGGCCGGGAGAGTGGTGTTCTGACCACATGCCCCTCCATATCCGCATCCAGTGACGCCTGTGGGCGAAGGATGACACGGCGGCCGGTCGGTCACCGTTGGACCTTCATGGCCTGTTCGGACGGAGTTACACAAAGAAATTGCCCTGTTCCTTGTTGATACTCATAGCGAATGCAAGCCTCATCGGCCGGTGAGAGATATATATATATATATATATATATATATATATATATATATATATATATATATATATATATATATATATATATATGTGTGTGTGTGTGTGTGTGTGTGTGTGTGTGTGTGTGTGTGTGTGTGTGCTGTATCTACGACCTACTTTACCATTTTTATAGCACTGCGGATTTTAATATTAAAAATAACTGTGAAAAACGGACTAAACTATCTTCTAGGGCAGTGGTTCCCAACATGTCGTAGATCATTACCCCTGAGTATAATTAGACAATAGTTAGTGTCCCCGCTCTCCCCCGCCCCTCTACCGTCTGTTGGCCCCTTCCCACCTACCCCACATTATGACCAATTTTAGCACCCAGCAGAGCAGTAGAATGAAAGACTTTTCTTGGAACACTTTTATTTTTAAAATGATAAAAGATGAATGATATTTAGTTTGTGTGTGTGTTTGTGTGTAATATATATAATATTCCTAGAACCAGAATGGAACTATCGAACTCGTGTATTCTAAGGCAAAATTCCAACTCTATCCACTGCTTCAATTAGGCAGCACAGTTACGCTGCATTGAGTCTAGATACTTTTCGTACGTGTGTTACAGCGTTGCGAAATTGTCTTCCATTGACATCCATTTTCTGTCGAAAATATCCACGGACGAAACTTCTGTGTCATCTGTCTTCTGACTGGTTTGATGCGGCCCGCCACGAATTCATCTCCTGTGCTAACCTCTTCATCACGGAGTAGCACTGGCAACCTACATCCTCAATTATCTGCTGGATGTATTCCAACCTCTGTCTTCCTCTACAGTTCTTACCCTCTACAGCTCCCTCTAGTACCATGGAAGTCTTTTCCTCATGTCTTAACAGATGTCCTATCATCCTGTCCCTTCTCTTTGCCAACTTTTTCCACATATTCCTTTCCTCTCCGATTCTACGCAGAACCACCTCATTCCTTACATTATCAGTCCACCTAATTTTCAACATTCGTCTGTAGCACCACATTTCAAATGCTTCGATTCTCTTCTGTTCCGGGTTTCCCACAGCCCATGTTTCACTACCATACAATTCTATACTCCAGACGTACAATCTCAAAAATTTCTTCCTCAAATTAAGGCTTATATTTGATATTAGTAGACTTCTCTTGGCCAGGAATGCCCTTTTTTGCCATTGCTGGTCTGCTTTTGATGTCCTCCTTCCTCCGTCCGCCATTAGTTATTTTACTGCCTAGGTAGCAGAATTCCTGAAATTCATCTACTTCGTGACCATCAGTCCTGATGTTAAGTTCCTCGTTGTTCTCATTTTTACTACTTCTCATTACCTTCGTATTTCTTCGAGTTACTGTTAATCCATACTCTGTACTGTTCATTCCGTTCAGCAGATCACGTAATTCTTCTTCACTTTTACTCAGGATAGCAATATCATCAGCGAATCGTATCGTTGATATCCTTTCACCTTGAATTTTAATTCCACTCCTGAACCTTTCTTTTATTTCCATCATTGCTTCCTCGATGTACAGATTGAACAGTAGGGGCGAAAGGCTACATCCTTGTCTTACACTCTTTTTAATACGAACACTTCACTCTTGGTCGTCCACCATTATTATATCCTCTTGGCTGTTGCACATACTGTATATGGCCCGCCTCTCCCTATAGCTTACTCCTACTTTTCTCAGAATTTCGAACGTCTTTCACCATTTTACATTATCGAAGGCTTTTTCCAGGTCGACAAATCCTATGAACGTGTCGTGATTTTTGTCTTGCTTCCATTATTAACCGCAACGTCAGAATTGCCCCTCTCGTCCCTTTACTTTTCCTAAAGCCAAACTGATCGTCATCTAGCGCATCCTCAATTTTCTTTTCAATTCTTCTGTATATTATTCTTGTCAGCAACTTGGATACATGAGCTGTTAAGCTGATAGTGCGGTAATTCTTGGCACTTGTCAGCTCTTGCCGTCTTCGGAATTGTGTGGATGATGCTTTCCCGAAAGTCAGATAGTATGTCGCCAGAGTCATACATTCTACACATCAACGTGAATAGTCGTTTTGTTGCCACTTCCCCCAATGATTTTAAAAATTCTGATGGAATGTTATCTATCCCTACTGCTTTATTTGATCTTAAGTCCTCCAAAGCTTTGTTGAATTCTGATTCTAGTACTGGATCCTCTATCTCTTCTAAATCGACTCCTGTTTCTTCTTCTATCACATCAGACAAATGTTCCCCGTCATAGAGGCTTTCAGAGTATTCTTTCCACCTATCCACGCTCTCCTCTGCATTTAACAGTGAAATTCCCGTTGCACTCTTAACGTTATCACCCTTTTAATGTCCCCGAAGGTTGTTTTGACTTTCCTGTTTGCTGAGTCTGTCCTTCCGACAATCATTTCTTTTTCGATGTCTTCACATTTTTCCTGCAGCCTGCACTTCCTATTTATTTCATTCCTCAGTGACTTGTATTTCTCTATTCCTGATTTTCCCGGCACATTTTTGTACTTCCTCCTTTCATCGATCAATTGAAGTATTTCTTCCGTTACCCAGTTCGCAGTTACCTTCTTTGTACCTATATTGCCGGCCGGTGTGGCCGAGCGGTTCTAGGCGCTTCAGTCTGGAACCGCGTGACCGCTAGTGCCGCAGGTTAGAATCCTGCCAAGGGAATGGATGTGTGTGATGTCCGTAAGTGAGTTAGGACTGATGACTTCAGATGTTAAGTCCCATAGTGCTCAGAGCCATTTGAACCATTTTTTGTACCTATGTTTTCCTTCCTAACTTCTGTGATGGCCCTTTCTAGAGATGTCCATTCCTATTCAACTGTACTGCCTACTGAGCTATTACTTATTGCTGTATTTACAGCCTTAGAGAACTTCATCTGTATCTCGTCATTCCTTAGTACTTCTGTATCCCACTTCTTTGCATATTGAGTCTTCCTGACTAATGTTTTAAACTTAAGCCTACTCTTCATCACTACTATATTGTGATCTATGTCTGCTCGTGGGTACGCTTACAATCCAGCATCTGATTTCGGAATCTCTGTCTGACCATGATGTAATCGAACTGAAGTCTGCCTGTATCACCCGGCCTCTTCCAATTATACCTCCTCCTCTTGTGATTCGTGAACAGAGTATTCGCTATTACTAGCTGAAACTTTTTACAGCACTCAATTAGTCTTTCTCCTCTCTCATTCCTTTTCCCAAGCCCATAGTCTTCTGTAACCTTTTCTTCTACTCCTTCCCAAACAATTGTATTCCAATCTCCCATGACTATTAGATTTTCATATTCCTTTACATACTGTATTAGCCTTTCAATATCCTCATACACTTTATCTATCTCTTCATCTTCAGCTTTCGACGTCGGCGTGTGTACCTGAACTATCATTGTCTGTGTTGGTTTGCTGTCGATTCTGATAAGAACAACCCTATCGCTGTTCACAGTAAACACACTCTATGCCCTACCTTCCTATTCATAACGAATCATACTCCCGTTATACCATTTTCTTCTGCTGTTGATGTTACCCTATACTAACCTGACCAGAAATCCTTTTGTTCTTTCCACTTCACTTCACTGACCCCTATTATACCTAGATTGAGCCTTTGCATTTCCATTTTCAGATTTTCTAGTTTCCCTACCACGTTCAAGCTTCCGACATTCCACGCCCCGACTCGTAGAACCTTATCCTTCCGTTGATTCAATGTTTTTCTCAAGGTAACCTCTCCCTTGGCAGTCCCCTCCCGGAGATCCGAATGGGCGATTATTCCGGAATCTTTTGCCAATGGAGAGATCATCATGACACTCCTTCAGTTACAGATATTATTGTGGAGTTAGTGTTGTGGGGTCTGAGTGCGTAGGTTTTGATCCTCCCTGTAGAAGGGGAGAAGTGACGAATGGGGAATCATTCTAGTGACGATACGGGCCGCAAATGGGAAAATCCACTGACATAAGCGACTCTGACAAAGGGCGGACTGTTATGTGTAACACGTAGAAAACCGTCTTGCGGGACGGGGAGGTGAATCGGGACTGGATAGGACCCACGTATCAAAGATATCGTCGTGAGGCTCGTGGCCAATTAGCTTGGTCGTGATTGGTTTTTAATCCTTTTGTCAGCAACTTAGGCGTCTCAGACATTTAAAACACCCATAACGTTTCGATCGACAAGCATGCGTGGTACACGTTTCAACCTCTAAGGAAGCGACGTGGCGTTCGGGAGTTAACTGACTACAGCAAATAGGAACAGATCTTTATGACTTAAGTTCATCAGTTGCTGGAATTGTTATGTGGGAGAACGGCAAGAACGGGAGAACGTAACACGAGAGAAGTGCAATCGGAATTGCATGCATGCTTTTTATAAGAATGGAGATTAATGTGGCTACAAGAATCGATACAAACAGTGGATGGAACATACATACCACTGAGAGTAGTAGTTATTTTGCTATCAAATCTAAGGTTGTTGTGCAGAAGTTTTTCATTGCTGTTGCTTTCCAGCTATCTTCCCTTCGGCTTGATTTTTGCATTCTACATCATCAACGGTGTACTTAATGCATTCCTAATGATAACTACTCCTGCGAAGCGATTCTATTCCTCTTCCACTATTACTGCAACGACTCGCGTCCTTACCTAAGCCCCACAACTCTCTCCTTTTGTTTCATTATGTCCTTTGTTAGACAATATTCTCTTTGATTTGTTGCTGAACACCTTCGTTTGTTACTCGACTAATCCAACTGATGTTCAAGAGTTTTCTGTAACACCACATTTCAGTGCTTCTGATCGTTTCATTTCTGTCTTCGATATAATCCATGTTTCCCACAAAACGAGACGTATGCTCCACAAATAGGTTTTTAAAGAATCTTTTTCTGGTTTCAAGGTTTATATTTTTCGATATTAGTTGCTGTTTCTTTTGATGGGGCATACAACAATGGTTATCCAGTTTTCTGTTGCCACTGACACTTCACGAAGATATACAGCATCCAGGTGCGGAAAGTAACAGGGTTACTGTTTACCGTGTACGTTAATAATCTACTAGATGTCTCGAATGCTCCGAGAGGTTTTCCACGGCCAAAGCTGTTGTCCATAGCACGGTTGCAACCATGGCCGTCCGCAGAAATTTGTGCAAGAGGGGGCAAGTCTCTAGAATTGGATATCATAAAACTTGAAAAATTACTATGATTATTAACATATATGCAGCAAAAATGCGGTTGATTGAGAGAAGAAACAGGAAATAAACTTTAAAAACGTTTATTCAACTCGTGCCACTGTAACACTGTTTGCTTACAAATATTAACTCCTTGTCATAACAAAATATCTTTTAGAGTTACATTTTTTGTTTGTCTGGGTAAAGTCTAAGCCGGGCGAGTAATGGTCGAGATGAATGTGGGGAACTTCCCAAAACAACCACAAATTATACAGTACAATCGACTCTTATTGCACCAAGATGAGCCTTGTCTCCCAAGTTTGACACATTATTATGTACACATGCCAACAGGACAGGTAAGTTCGTAATTCTAAGACTGAATTAAATGTTGTGTTGCACTCAATAGAATTTGAGAAGGTTGCATTTCTTGAGATGTTGATCCTTTTGGCGTCTATTTTTCACACTTTTTTGCTCTCTGTTAGCGCAGAAAACGGTATTTTCTCTTTCCGATTGATGCTTTGGTTCCACAAAAAAATGGCTCTGAGCACTGTGCGACTCAACTTCTGAGGGTATAAGTCGCCTAGAACTTAGAACTAATTAAACCTAACTAACCTAAGGACATCACACACATCCATGCCCGATGCAGGATTCGAACCTGCGACCGTAGCAGTCGCTCGGCTCCAGACTGTAGCGCCCAGAACCGCACGGCCACTTCGGCCGGCTTTGGTTCCACAGGTGAAGTACATATGAACACGTCCATGTCGTCGTAAGATAGTGTTCTTCAGAACGTACTACATTTGGTGTGCAAATATAAAACTGAATGTAGTATTAGCAAGACGTGACAGGTCTTCTTCGGCCACAGACAGATTGAAACTACTGGTGTGATTGGGTTGTGCAGTAGGCGGACGGAATGTCATTCTGGTAATTGAGGATGGATGCTAGGCAGGGATACTCAGTCATATTTTATTTTCGGCTCGAAATAGGTGCAGGAATTTGTGTGCCAATGTGTTAAGAGTGGTCCATTTCTGGAGCTTGATAGTTACTGTTTGAGGAAGGGACTGAGGATAGCTCTGGAACTATGTTTTCGCAATATTCTGTAAATCTCCAAATGCCCCTTCGCTGCAGGGCAACTCAAAATTCACCGCTGCGCCAAAGACAAGGCGTAATTTCCCGTGAATAGTCGTCCGTGTGAGAACGCTGTACACCAGATTCCAAGAGGAGCAAGTGCCCCTCATGCGCCCTTCCCCACCCTCCGCCCTCACCTTGCGGACACCAATGGTAGCAACGCTAGAAGACTCTAGTGAAATGCAGGAAGACCTACAGAGGATCGATGGTTGGTGCGGGTAGAGGCAGTTGACGAACGACGTAAATAAATGTAAAGTCTTGAGCATAAATAAAAGAATAGGTCCACCACTGTTCGGATACACTATAGACGACATTCACTGGGTACAGTAACTTCCTAAAAATACGAGAGGCGGTCAATAAACAACGCAACACATTTTTTTCATGGTTGCAATACACTATATAATTCCCCGTTCTTTTGGCTACAAAACCCTATTTTTTAACGTAATCTTCGTTCAATGCGACGGCATTGTACCACTCTACTTGTGGACGTCTGTGCCGGCGTTTTGCTGCACCAATATGTTCCCCATCATCATTACTGCTTCCCGAGGACTGCATCCCTTATTGCGCCAGACAGATGGAAGTCGGAAGGTGCGAGATTGTGGCTGTAGAGTGGATAAGGAAGAACAATCCAATGAAGTTTTGTGAGTTCCTCTCGAGTGCGCAGACTTGGTGAGGTCTCGCTTCTCATGGGTAAGGAGAAGTTCGTTTGTATTTTTGTGACGAGGAAAACGCTGAAGAGGCTTCTTATGTTTCCAGAGGATAGCACAGTACACGGACGAGTTGATCGTTGCACCATGAGTGAAGGCATCATACAGGAAAACACCTTCAGAGTCCCAGAAGACCGTCGCCATGACTTTACCGGCTGAGGGTGTGGCTTCGGAGGAGAGGTGGTGTGGCGCCACTCGGTGCATTTCCGTTTTGTTCCCGCTTCGAAGTGATGAACCCATGTTCATCTACATTTACATGGATACTCTGTAAATCACACTTAAATGCCTGGCAGTGTGTTCATCGAACCACCTTCACAATAATGCTCGATTATTCCACGGTCGAACAACGGGCGGAAGAAAACCAATACCTATATTTTTCCTTGCGAGCTCTGATTTCCCTTATTTTATTATGATGATCATTTCTTCCTATTGAGGTCGGTGCGATCAGAATATTTTCACAATCGCAGGAGAAAGTTGGTGATTGATGTTTCATCGCTTGTGACGATGTTGGACAAAAAATATAGTCACGATCAGCTTCATAACGCGCAGGCTTCTTCTTTATTGGCTCTACAGCTCATGATGAGCCTTGGCCTCTTCTACATTTTCCTTCCATTTCTCTCAGTCCTTTGCCAATTCTCTCCAGTTTCTATAGCCCATCTTCCTAAGATCTTCGATTAATCCATCTTCCCATCTGGCTCTTGGTCGACCACGTCCTCTCTGCCCTCCTGGCTTTCCTTGTAATATTCTTTTTGGTACTTCTGTACCATTCATGCGAGCCACGTGTCCCGCCCACCTCAGTCTGGATGATTTCACTAGCCTTCTGATGGGTTGGTCTTTGTATATGTTATACAACTCCTCCTCCATCTCCATCTTCCTCTTTCACAGATTGGGCCGAAAATTCGTCTGATTACCTTTCTTTCAAATGCATCCAGTGTTTCAATATCTTTAGTTGTTAATGTTGGTTGAAATGGCTCTGAGCACTATGGGACTTAACATCTATGGTCATCAGTCCCCTAGAACTTAGAACTACTTAAATCTAACTAACCTAAAGACATCACACACATCCATGCCCGAGGCAGGATTCGCACCTGCGACCGTAGTAGTCGCGCGGTTCCGGACTGAGCGCCTAGAACCGCTAGACCACCGCGGCCGGCAGTTGATAATGTCTAAGCTTCAGAGGCATATGTAAGCACTGGTCGTATAAGTAATTTATACATAGCTAATTTAGTGGTAAAAGTCAGGAGACTTGACGATACATGTCTTGTTAGTTCAAAATAGGCTCTATTGGCTAGTGTTAATCTCTGCTTAATTTCATAGGAGGTATCATTTAGATGCGTAACTGTCGAGCCCAGGTGAAATGTTCAACTCTCTCAAACGTATAATCGCCCATTGTTATTGCATTTGGCATATTTTCTCTATGTGCTTTTTCAGCTGCCATATATTTTTTTTTGGTTCGTTAATAATTAACCCCATGTTCCTACTAGCCTGTTCGAGAGCTGTAAATGTCTCTTCCATTGCTTTTTGGGTTCTTGATATTAGATCTGTGTCATCCGCATAGGCCAGTATCTGCACTGATTTATAGTTTATAGAAGATCGTTCCCCTATTCAGAAGGTTTGCGTTTCTCATCGCCTTCTCCAGGGCGGCATTAAAGAGAAGACATGACAATGCATCCCCTTGTCGCACTCCGCTTTTAATACTCAATGTATTGGACATCATTCCTCCTATTCTTCCACTACCTTATGTTTCGCTCATTGTCATTCTCACCATCCTTACCAACTTTCTCGAGATTCCCAGTTCATCTAGAGCTTGATATAACTGCTCTCCATTTATGCTATCATAAATCTATAAATAGGCGATGCGTACCAACCCCGTATTCGTTTGTTCCAGGATTTGTCTTAAGGTGAATATTTGATGTATACTTGACATCCCGGGAAGGAATCCGCATTGGTACGGCCCCCGTCTCCCTCTATGTGATTGGGAGTATTCTGTCGAATAGTATATTAGAGAAAATTTTATATCCCAAATTAAGTAGTGTGATCCCTCTGTAACTGCCTCACTCCATCTTATCTCCTTTCTTATATGGGACATATGATACCCTCCCTCCATTGTTGGGGCATTTTCTCCTCTTCCCATATTCTGGTGGCCATTTTCAGAAGGCGTCGTTCCAGCTCTCTGCCTCCTTGCTTAAACAGTTTTGCTGGAATACAACGCGCTGGTAGTTCCGTACAGATGGACTTCGTTGCTCCTTATGGTCATCAGTTACGTGGCGACGAACCCAGCGGGCACACGCACCTTTGAGTACCCCAACTGGCGGACGAGTGTGTCATTGCTAACAGTTGTGCAGGGAGGTGTTTGACTGTGATCCGTCGATCACCTTGAATGAGAGTGTCCGCACGTTCCAACGGTGTCAGAGTCACAGCTGAGTGCGGCCGGCCGGCATGCGGGACAGAGAATAAGTTTGCGCGATTTTGTTGTAATGATGACAGACGTGTCGAAAGACGACTCACCGTGCTTTTGTTGACTGCCAGGTCGCCGTAGCTATTCTTCAAGCACCTATGGATATCTGCGATCCCTTGGTTTTCCACAAAAACAAAAAAAAAGACTTATTTTGAGGCATAACATATGTTGCAGCTCATATCGATGAGTTACCCCATCAGCATTAACGTCACGGACGGTATAATTTTGATTCTATGCTGTAGGAGCGTTCCTGTCGCAGTGTGACGAGGCGACCCGCGAACTTTTGTTAGTACGTGAATCAGGGCCACGGATCACCAAAGGTTGACCATAGCTGCGGCACACGCGGTTTATAGATGTTCCGGCGCACCATTCGAGAATAGCTTAAGGAAGGGGGAAAAGTTCATGGTACCATGCAAACTCTCCGGCACACATCGCATTGTAGTTTACGGAGTATAGTTGCGGGGGAAGGAGTACGTGTGCAAGTGTAATCAGAGGAATTTGAAAGTTCTTGGTCCTATTCTAGCTCGATGTAGGCGTGTTCATGGCTCTCGGTATTGCACACACGTAGAACTGTCTGTAATACGAACAGGATCGCGGAATTAACTGGCAGTTTTTTGTTCGCGAGCGCGCGTCACACTCACTTGACACCCGTAGCATTTTTTTGCATGAAGGCGTGACAAGCTAAAACAGTAGATATCGAACGCCACTTGTGCCATCGGCGGGCGGCAGAGGCGTCAGGGTGGGAGCGGGGTGGTGGGGGTACATGCGGCGCAGATGTAAATAATGAAGTTCGGCCGCGCCGGCAATTCACACGTAATTTCGACATGTCCTCTGTGCCCGTCCCGTCCACACCGCCCCCAACCCGTTCTCGCTTCCAACCCGCCCCCCTTTTCTCCTCTCTTTTCCGGAACCTGCTGCCCTCGTCCACTCCGCCCACCTCCTGACTTCCCGCTTTCAATAAAAACAAGCATGCGCGCGCATCCGGCGAAAACATCAAATGGTTAAAAAAAAAATATATCGCCGGCAATCGTCGCGAGGTTCCGTTATTTGGCAGCTAATAATATTTGGCGGTGGCTATAATCATTTTCCGATGGCGCCGGTTATGCTGCTGCTGCTGCTGGTGGTGGTGGTGGTGGCTGCTTGCAGCGAGAAGCAGCTCGGGTCGTGAGGACTGAAACAACAAAAAATGAGTTTGAAATAAAAAAGGCAAAAACGGTTTGGTGGCGGCGGCGGGGGCGGCCGGCCGGCCATTTTGGGTCCGGCGGTCGCAGCGCGCGGACCGCACTTCCGCCCCTATCCTGGCCCTCGGCATTCAATTTTCAGATAACCCGCATCGCCACAAAAGAGACCCTCGTCCATAGAATAAACCAATGCGCAGAGGGGAAAACTCATTTCCGAAATAAAATACATAGCTCGGGCTCGGTTTTATTATTATTATTTTTTTGTCGTGCCGCGCTGGGGCGCGTGGTCGCGCTCCGTGAGTGTCGACGTCTGTTTTTATTTGCACTGCCTCCCAGTATCCGTCTACCAAGGGAGGGAACGCCGACGTAACGGCTGTTGTTCGCCAACGCCTGCAAGGAAAGAGTGGTGTAGGCTCACCGGACATTAGTCTAGTCACCAACCTGGTCGATTTGGAGCGCTGTGTATAGTGTAGAGCTGGTAACAATCGGCCATGTCATTCGTTCCCGGTGATGTAAGTATGTGATGTGATATGTACTACCTGATCAAAAGTATCCGAGCACCCCTATGTAGCACGGACCACTGGATGCACGAGACGTGGTCTCGCCAATACAAAAGGAGTCTGGGAATATTGTGTTGTCAGTAGAGAAACAATAACAGCTGAATGTGTCGGCCAGGCCAGCCAGGAGAGCTCAGCGGCTTTGAACGTCGACTAGTCTTAGGAAGTCACCCGAGTATCAAATCCATCAGGGACACTTCAAACCTGCCCAAGTCTCCTGCTGGTGATGTGATTGTGAAGTGGAAATGCAGAGGAACACCCACAGCTAAACCAAGACCAGACAGACCTTGTAGGCCAACGGACAGGGACCGTCGGGCACTGCGGAGGGTAGTTGTAAAAAGTCGCATCAAATCAGCGGAAGCAATTACTCGTTAGTTACAAAGTGGTACCAGTATGCGTGGGGAGTTACAAATAATGGCGTACAGTGGTTGAGCAGCTCCTCCTAATCCACACATTACTGTAGTCAATATTAAACGATGCTTGAGGAGGTTTAATGAGACCCGCCACTGGACAGTGGACGACTCGAAACGAGTGGTTTGGCGTGATGAACCGTGCTTCATCCTGTGGCAATCCGATGCAACGTTTTGGGTTTGGCGATTCCTGGAGATCGTTGTCTGTTACCATGTGTAGAACCCACTGTGAAAGATGATGGAGGTGGTGCTACAATATGCACATGTTTCTGATTACCTTATTGTGCTTTAGAAAAGGCTAAACGGGAAAGAATTTGAAGACGTTTCACTGCGCTATGTATAGCGTACAGTAGAGGAATCGTTCGGAGACTGTGATTGCATCAGTATGAAAATGCTCCCTGTCATAAAGCAACATCTGCGAGGCAATGGGTTTGGACAATAACATTCCTGAAATGGACTGGCCTGCCCAGAGACCCGACGTCGACCAAATGGGAGTTATGAAGCCGACTTCGCTCCAGACTCCAGCGCCCAACACCACTATGTTCTCTGGTTTCGGCCTTTGAGGAATAATGGGCTGCCATTCCTCCACAGACATTCAAACACCGGACTGAATGTGTCCCCAGCAGCGCTCAAGCCATCATGAAGAGGAAAGGTGGACACACCCCAGTTAATGGCTACAAATAGGTGTCCGCATACTTTTCGTCACATAGTGTATGTACCAGTCGCCTGTAAGGAATCAGTGCAGTAATACAGGCCGACATTGAGACATGACAGAAAAGCAGAAAGGAACTGACGAGTTTGGACTACACCGTGAATGGACTTGCCCGATTTGTTGATAACCGCGCACTGTCCAACATGCCTACAAGGAACGCTGTACCACTTGCAGCCATGTTACACGAACTGCAGTGAGTGGTTATAAGAGTATCCTAACCGACAGGGCCAGAGACAAGTGCCATGCCTTATCAATGACACTCGGCTTCGAACACGACAGAAATTACTTCTGCCAGTGAATGCAGATCCATCTTTACGAGTTCCCGAACGAACATTGTGGAGGGAGCTGAACAGAATGGACGTATGAAGTCGTGGAACTCGCAGAAGGTCATTGCTCACTGCGACTCATAAAACTTCAATTCTACAATGGTCCAAGCAAGGCAGAAACTGTTATGCTGAAGGCGTTTAGTGTCGTCCTGCAACACCGTACAAGCTTTTAAGACTGTTTGTGACCACCCTGTACTTAGAGAAGATATGCTGTGGGAACTCTAGTCTTCCAAAATGACAACTATTGTGTTCGCATAGGTGCACGCATAGTCTGAAAACGCCTTGTCAATGACATTACGTTTGGCCCGCTAAATCACCCGATCATAGTCTTTTAGAACATGTGCGGGACTATGGGGAACCGCAACCGAATCACAGCAATCAGTATCCCTACAATTTGGTAACTATATGTGTTCCAGTCATCAGCTGGATATGGCACACCTGAAGAAACTTGTAGATTGTAGTCCTCGGCGAGTTGTTCTTATTATCGAAGGTAGATGCAATGTTGAACGGTAATAGTCTTCTACGAATTAAAATTTTTTTGCTGGAATTACAATGACGAGTTTTTCCCAAGTTGGAAAACTACTTTAAAAGGCTAGGCACATGGAGCATGCTTGTATACTGATTAAAGACAGCTGCAACTCTACATCTAAATCCACATCCCTATTCGCGAACGCTCCATACAGTGCAAGGCGAAGGATATCTTGTACCATTGCCAGTCATAGATTTTCCTGTTCCACTCGGAATGGGGCGGGGGAAAAACTACTGTCTGGATGCTTCTGTACGTGCCTCAATTTCTCTTACCTTGTCTTCGCAGTCCTTTAGAAAGATGTACGTAGGTGGCAGTAGGATCATTCCGTAATCAGCCATAAATGCCGGTTTTCTTAACTGTCTCGATAGTGCTTCGCGAAAAGAACGTCTTCTTCCTTTAAGAAAATCCCACTTGAGTTCACGGAGCATTTTTGTAATACTCGCACGATGTTCGACCCTACCCTTAAGCAATCTGGCAGCACACTTCTGAAGTTCTTCGAAGTCTTCGTTTAATCTTACATAATAGTGATTGGAAACAGCTGAACGGCAGTGAAGAATGTTGGTCCCGCAAATGTTCTGCACGCAGTGTACTCTATAGATGAGCTACAGTTTCCTAGATTTCTCTCAATAAACCTAAGTCGACCATTCGCCTTCTGTACAAGCGACGTTACATGTCGATTTGAAATGATACCTCTAGATACGTAAATACAAGACTTATCAAAGGAGGACACCGGTACTTTATTTACAACACCATAGGACTGATTTCTTGTCATTATAGTTAACATACATATAACAACATTTAAAGCACGCTGGTATTCATCACGTCAAGCAGACATTCCATCGAAGTTATCCTGTATTCTCCTAACGTAGCTTAACGACAACCCATACTCGTTCATCTGCACCACAATCCACCAGCCATCTAATGGTGTGAGGCGGAGGCTACTTCTGGTGCCACTAGCAGATCCCCCTTACACTCTTCCATTCACGAGTGCCGCATAGGAAGAATGACTCTCGGTAAGCCTCTGTATTGGCTCTAATTTCTCTAGTTTTCTCTCCATGCTCAATACGCGAGATGTATGTGAGAGGAAGTAATATGTTGTCCGACTCTTCTTGGAAAGTGCTGCCTCGAAATTTCTATAGTAAATCTCACCGTGATGCACAATTCCTTTCTTGTCACGACTGCCAATGGAGTTTGTTGAGTACGTCAGTAACGCTATCGCGGCGACTAAGCGATTCCGTGGCAAAACACTCCGATCTTCGTTGGATCTTCTCTATCTCTTCTGTCAGTTCTACCTGATAAGGATCCGAGATTTGTGAACAATACTCAAGAATCGGTGGGACAGGCGCCAGTCGCTTTTTTCGTGGTGAGCTACATTTCCTCAAGTTTCTTCCTATGAATCTCAGTCCGGCATCTGTTTCTCCTACCACTTGTTTTATCAGGCTTAAGGTCGCTCCAGGTAGATACTCCTAAATACTTTACAGTAGATACAGTTTCCAGCAATTTGTCATCAATGGTGTAGTCTACATCTACATCTACATCCATACTCCGCAATCCACCTGACGGTGTGTGGCGGAGGGTACCTTGAGTACCTCTATCGGTTCTCCCTTCTATTCAAGTCTCGTATTGTTCTTGGAAAGAAGGGTTGTCGGTATGCTTCTGTGTGGGCTCTAATCTCTCTGATTTTATCCTCATGGTCTCTTCGCGAGATATACGTAGGAGGGAACAATATACTGCTTGACTCTTCGGTGAAGGTATGTTCTCGAAACTTTAACAAAAGCCCGTACCGAGCTGCTGAGCGCCTCTCCTGCAGAGTCTTCCACTGGAGTTTATCATCATCTCCGTAACACTTTCGCGATTACTAAATGATCCTGTAACGAAGCGCGCTGCTCTCCGTTGGATTTTCTCTCTCTCTTCTATCAACCCTATCTGGTACGGATCCCACACTGCTGAGCAGTATTCAAGCAGTGGGCGAACAAGCGTACTGTAACCTACTTCCTTTGTTTTCGGATTGCATTTCGTTATGATTCTTCCAATGAATCTCAGTCTGGCATATGCTTTACCGACGATCTGCTTTATATGATCATTCCGTTTTAAATCACTCCTAATGCGTACTCCCAGATAATTTATGGAATTAACTGCTTCCAGTTGCTGACCTGCTATTTTGTAGCTAAATGATAAGGGATCTATCTTCCTGTGTATTCGCAGCACATTACACTTGTCTACATTGAGATTCAATTGCCATTCCCTGCACCATGCGTCAATTCGCTGCAGATCCTCCTGCATTTCAGTACAATTTTCTATTGTTACAACCTCTCGATACACCTCAGCATCATCTGCAAAAAGCCTCAGTGAACTTCCGATGTCATCCACCAGGTCATTTATGTATATTGTGAATAGCAACGGTCCTATGACACTCCCCTGCGACACACCAGAAATCACTCTTACTTCGGAAGACTTCTCTCCATTGAGAATGACATGCTGCGTTCTGTTATCTAGGAAGTCTTCAATCCAATCACACAATTGGTCTAATAGTCCATATGCTCTTACTTTGTTCATTAAACGACTGTGGGGAACTGTATCGAACGCAGTAATGGATTTTTTTTCCTGGTTATGCACAATATGTTACATTTATTTACATTCAGGGTCAGCTGCCAGAGCCTGCACCATTCATCAGTCATCGGCAGGGCACTCTATGCTATTTTGTTTTAGACAATCACATCACCTGCGAACAGTCTTAAAGAGCTTCTGACGCTTTCTACTAGACCTTTTATATACGAGGGACATTTAATAAATGTTGCACCCTATTTTTTCACTTTCACGTTTTATTTTTTTTAGTATCTTTTTACAGCCCTTCAGTACAGTCTTCATGACTGAGTCCTAGCGTCTCGGAGGCTCTGTTACTTTATCCAGCCCACCACTTCTAATCATCTATCTAATGTCTCGGGTGACGGTGGCAGAAAGCCCTTCCGGAGAAAGATAATGACGCCGACGCATAAGTTTTTTTTCATTTCGAGAACTAGTCGAAACCAGATAGACTCGTGTCCGGGCTATAGGAAGGATACGGCAACGCTTTCCATCCGTATTCGCGTAGTTTTTGGGCTAAAACATTGCCGATATGCGGGCTCATTGTCGTGGGGAATGAGTGACCCAGCCTCGAGCAAAATGGTTCAAATGGCTCTGAGCACTATGGGACTCAACTGCTGAGGTCATTAGTCCCCTAGAACTTAGAACTAGTTAAACCTAACTAACCTAAGGACATCGCAAATATCCATGCCCGAGGCAGGATTCGAACCTGCGACCGTAGCGGTCTTGCGGTTCCAGACTGCAGCGCCTTTAACCGCACAGCCACTTCGGCCGGCCCAGCCTCGAGCAACTGAGGTCGGGTTTTGTTCATTTTTCTGCGTAGATTTTGCATGAAGTGACGATAAAACACTGCTGTGATACTTGTTCCACATGGGGCTCTATTTGTAGTGATGATTCTTTGGTAATCCTAAGCAAAAATCATCATTTATTTGAGCTTTGATTCAACGTCTCGAAATTCTTTTGGACGTGGAGAATCTGAAGCTTTCCACATAGTGGTCTGTGATTTCGGCTCCGGTTCGATGTCTCTAATCCACGTTTCATCAGTAGCGACAGTTCGACACAAGAATCCGCGGCCTTCACTGTTGAATGGTTGTTTAAACAAGGTTGCAATGCCCCCGTTACTGTTTCTCTTCAGCTGTCGGACAGTGTGAGACCCATCTCGCAGAAATTTTTCTCTTCTGCCTCACAAGTCGCACTTTAATCTTCTTCAAGTGCATCTGCCACAAGTTCCACATTTCGTTCGTCTGATGACGTTTTTGGCCTTCCGGGGCTTGGATTATTGTATATGCTCATACGATCACCACGAAAACGATTAACCCAGCGTGAAACTATACTACGGTCCACTGTGAACTCACCACAAACTTCATTTAACGCACTGTGGATTTCTGTCGGGTTTTTGTCGCGTAAAGTTTTGATTTTGATGTACGACCTCTGGTCACGGTGCCCGAGACCGATTCAGGGTCTATTTCCACCTGTCGCCAATTTTAAGTTAGAGAACACAGCGAAAAAACAAAAACACGTGTTCCTTTCTCAAGGTCCCAACTACATCTGACGTAATTTTCAGCGTTGTTGCATCAAATAATCTACATTAACACCAACCTGTGTATTATTTATGAAATGTCCCTCGTACATTGTAAACAGTATTTGGTCGTATCACACTTCCTGGAGATACTACGGAATTTACCTTTATATCTGTCAGTTTTGTTCCGTTAAGAGCGACGTGTTCAGTTGTATCTGCAAGGAAGTCTTGATTCCAATCGCAGATCTGACCCGGTATTTGATACGCCCGTTCTTTTTTCTCTAAACAGCAGTGCGGGGCGGTGTCAAATGCTACAGCCTCGTCAGGAAGGAGGTGGATATTGCTGCTGACCCTATGCGTCATATCGTTTATATGTTTTAGAGAACAAGAGCCATTTAGTCAAACTTCTCTGTGGGCTGTGAAATTTAAAATTTTCCCGGCGAACTAAATATTCAAAAAGATTTCGGGCTTGCAGCCGGTCGTCGTTAGCTTCCATCCACGATATTTCGACTGGACAACTGCCAGCCATCCTAAGGTGAGCCATCGAAGACTGTCGAAGACGCCCTCCGTTCCGCAATATATAGCGTGCAGCGAGTATTCCGCGCATGCGTCAAAATCATATTGACAGACGAACCACACCGCCCGCCAGCAGCGCCCTCTCTGGTGGAACTCCAGAACTCAGGTGTCTTCGGCGTTGTCAATTGTCGCGGCCATCGGAGTACTCTGACGTCTTCGTCCGGAGCAGATCTTAGAGATGACGGGGTTCCGCGCATTATCTAGTTGGTAGCCATTGTCACGGTTGATAAGATTGTCTGTCATGCGAATTTCCACTGATTCTTTTATGACGGAGTCCCAAAAGGATGTTGCTGTGGCCAAAATTGTTGTCGTGTCATACTCCATTGAGTGTCCAGTGGAAATGCAATACTCAGCAAAAGGCGAGTCTCGTGATGGACGTAGCAGTTGCAACGCTCGGCTGCGCCTGGCGGCACCGGGGCGTGGGCGACAACTCGGGCAGAGCTGCTGCAGCGGCTGGCGGCGGCGGCGGCTGCCCTCGGAATTTGATTAAGAGCCGCCGGCCGCTCGACCCCGCCTCAGCATGTCGGCGGCTGGCCGCGCCGGCCACTCACAAAGAGCCGGAGCAGGAGCTGGATGCCTCCGACCCACTGCTCACTACTCGCCGGCGCTACCTCCTGTCTTTACGAGGACTTCCTTGTTAAACACGCGACCATAAAGAACGATGCGACGTTTTCATTTTTTTCTCCTAACACCATCGACGAAGGTGCAGGGGGAGGGGGGAGTCATGACACCTTCCGCTACCGTAAACTCCGTCGATACTACCGACCGAACGCTGTGTCGTCATCGGCCAACAGCGTCACTGGATGCGCAATAAAGGCTCGTGGGGTCAGCACAGCGCTCTCCTGTCCGTTGCCAGTTTCCGTGACCTGGATCCGCTACTACTCGGTCAAGTAACTCCTCAGTTGGCGTCACGCAGCTGAGTGCGAAATGGCTGTGAGCACTATGGGACTCAACATCTGAGGTCATCAGTCCCCTAGAACTACGTAAACCTAACTAACCTAAGGACATCACACGCATCCATGCCCGAGCTAGGATTCGAACCTGCGACTGTGGCAGTCGCGCGGTTCCGACTGAAGCGCCTAGAACCGCTCGGCCACTCCGGTCGGCCGGCTGAGTGCACGACGCACTGCTCCTCCCACCAACGAAAAATCCCTGGCAATGCCGGGAATCGAAACCGGGTCCCCCACATGGCTGATACTCAGCTACGGAGGCTGACCATCATTCCCCCCTTCCCTTAAAAAAAAAGTAAAAGCGTTTACATTTTCACATATACATGGCGTTAAAACTATTCCAGGTTTTTGTGCGGGGTAGAAAGGTACAAAACAAGACAAAAATGTCGAGTAAACAAGGGCTCTAAAGCACACACCTTAGGAGCTATGAGCACCTTTTCATCTACGATACTCTGAAACACACCTCTTGTAATGCAAGCTCGTTTCTTTTACGAATGGCCTACAGAATTCAGAACACTAATGAGAACACATTCTTGTATAATTGCCCATAGATTCAGCGTGCAGTAAAAATCTGTACATGTTACTGTAAACCGTATTCACAATCCTGGGTATGTGCAGCACATATATTAATTCTAATGTAACTAGTTTATGGTTTTGATGAGTTTATGAAATGTTTTTAAATTGTAGTTTTATCTTGGCACTTGCCAGCGTAGTGAAAGTCTATTATTCCACAGTGCAAATGGCAGACATGATCTTCTGGCAAGTGGATGCAACCGTCGAGCCCGTTTATTCAGCCATGTTTCTCAGAGAATGCGTGATTCCCTAATATCTTGGATAGAAGCGTCCCTTACTATCAATGGATACCATGTTGAAAATTTCCTTTAGCGATGACTCTGCAGGTCGCATGTAATAGGAAACGGATTAGAACCTATGCATTCTTAGGTCATTCGTAATAGCAAAGAACTTGCAGTAGAGGAAGTGCGTTTCACATAGCCAAGATGAACAAGAGTTTATACTTCTTGGTATGCATTTTGATGCCCACGTTTACTGCAGATTTCTTTTTCTTGTTTTGGTCCATACTATCACCGTTCAAAATACGTAATACTTTGTTTAACACACTGCATAAACTTAGGACTGGGTACGTGTTTCCACCATCGTTGTATAGTAGACACAGATTTTATTACACTTATATCAATCTTCCTCAACTTTTCTTCACAACAGTTGGAATTAATTTTTGTCTGTTAATATATCCTATCGTTATTCACTATATGATCAACAATATCTGGACACCAGTTTCTGGGGTGTGTCCAACCTTCGCCGTTATGACGTCTTAAATTCTGCTGGGGTCATTTTCAGTGAGGTGTCTGAATGTCTGTGGAGGAATGGCAGACCATTCTTTTTCTAGAAACGAAACCAGAAAACGCAGTGATGTAGAACACTGAGTTCTGGAGCGCAGTCGACGTCCTAACTCATCTAAAAGGTGTTTCGTTGGGTTCAGGTCGGGACTCTGGGCAGGCCACCCCCCTCCAGGAATGTTGTTGAAAAAAATTAACGATCTTGAACATATTTTTGTAAAATTTGATATTATACATTTAGCTTTAACGTCGTGTGGAAATATTAGACAGGAGAGGTTTGTCACACAAGTTACTAAGAACAAACCAATAGATGTACCAATACTTTAGAATTGGTATTGCCATTAAAGAGAATTTAAAAATAAAAAGTTTAGACTACGGCCAAGGATAGAGTTTTTCTCCGATATTTTTTTAATATCCATGTTGGTGATATGTTTAGACAATGACCAAAAGAAATAGGTTTACACCCATAACTTTAACGAAGGAAATTATCTGATGGGCACGAGAGAAACATGCCGAAAAAAAAAGCTATGCAGAATAAAAATGTGAGAAATGAAACCGTAATGAAGTTCTACAAAACGCAGTGTCATCAATATTTTTTGATAGTGGGACTTTGACACTGACAGCTAGAAATGAACGTAGGACACAAGTTCAGAAAATGAGGTCTTTAAGAAGAGCAGCTGGCTACCGAATTTCTGAAACGATTGCGAGCAGAACAATCAGACAAGAACTAGGCCTTAAAATAAGTATAGGAGGATAGAAATAAATGGAGAGATCAACTCACGACAATGAATGAAAACAGAGTACCTAAAATTAGTAAAGAATTATCGACCAGTAGCAAAAAGATTAGTAGGTAGGCCAAGAAAGAGTTGTCTAGATCAAATAGAACTAATCGCATGTAATGAAGATAGTGAACAAGAGAACGTAATTGACAAATGTGTGACATCACAAGGAAGAAGAAGAACAAGGAGAAATACATTTTATTTCCTTGTACTTTCTCGACCTTGTTGAAACTGTCAAATATGTCGGGAAGACAGACAGTATCAGGACGTCGTAGTTAGATTAAATCACAATTGCTTGAATCAGTCGATCAGTGAAACACAACTGCTGTACCAAAACATTCGCAGAAACGTCTCAAAGACATTCCTTTTGGTAGTCACCTTATCTACGATGTGTAGGAAAAGACCTACAAATTCCTAGTCATTTTCTTGACAGATCTAGCAGAAAAGATCATTCAGAAACCTCAATTATATCTTGTTAACGTAGTGCAGAGGTTCGTGCAACAAGGTATCCTCCACACAGTGGACTGAAATAGCCTCAGATAAAGCAGATTATAAATTGGCTAAAAACCCGCGCTATCGACCAACCACGGACGCAGCACTGTAGGTTAATCATGAAAATACGTTTCATAAAGGAAAGAAATTGACACTATAGTTCAGTCTGACCTCCCAATTCTGTGGTGAGAACATTCTTGGTGAGTGCACAGAGCTACCCCTAAATATAACACAATACGAGATCATACACTGCGCAATACAATTAAAGAGTCTCTTTTTTGAGACCCCGTCATTTTCTTTCATTGCGACGCAGAAGTTCGAAATTTGGCTCGAAGGTGCCTATAACCTTTCTCTGTAATGGCGTAGAAGTATGGCGCCCTGAGATATCACCCTCGGTCTTTGGCAACGCTTCAAGCAACAAGATGTCAACACACGCAAATAAATTGCCAGAAGTCAGAAGTTCATTCGTGTTTTAAGGTGGGTCAATGATGTCACATTGGCACCAAAGTTCTCCATAAATTGTGTACAACGCCACCGTGAAGGCGTCACACGATGGAAAAGCAGTCAGTGAAACAACCCTTTTCCTTCGGGCGTTGATTCCCACATATTTCACGGTCGAAAACGACAGTTCGTAGTGTGATGAGTAAAGAACAACGTTCTTGACAATCTTTGACACTGCTGTCACCCCCCCCCCCCCCCCCATACACACAAATAAACCCTTCTCGAAGGGCATTGTGATACTACAACGCAGTTGAATGTCATCTAAACTCTTTGGAATGGAGTGTGTTATGGTATACAGGACAGAACCACTAGGGGCTCCTCAAAACCATTCGACGAAATTTGAACGTGATCCAAAGCAGCAGAGGGCGCTTATGCTCTTTGAGCTTTCGTGTTTCGCGTCCTCCTGTAGCCTGATCACGAGGTTGACACATGTGCGAATAAAGTGGCAAAGGGTGACTCTTAGACCAGCGCCTGTTGAGCAACAGCCTCAGTGTCAACCGTGGGCCTTTGTTGACCACTTTAAAAATGTCCCTGCACAGAGACATGCTTTCACTGGTGACTATGCGCTGACAGGATAGGCAACACTTTGGACACCCATCAAATTTAGCTTGCGAACAACAGGCGCTAATGCAACGGTGTAGATGTAGAGACACTCAGCTGAGGTTGTGACAACAGGGTTGCCTACCCTGCCAGCATGTAGTCTTCGGTGAGTGCATGTCTCTTCATTCACGTGCGTGTCAATATTACACTCCCCATGATCATGCCACAGGAGGGCACGGAACAGAGGTGGCGTTGCCGCTTTGGATCACTCTCAGATTTCGTCAGATGATTTGAATGGTCCTTAGTGGTTCTGCCCTGAATACCAGAACATAAATTACGGTCTGCTCCACTGCAAAGGGGTCAGACCACGTTGAATGGGGTTGCAGCCCCACGATGTCCTTATAGAAGGGTTGAATCGTCCAGTGGGTGTCAGCAGTGTCCAAGGTTGTTAAACACAGAAAACTTTCGTTTGCGGCCGCGAAATATGTATAAATGAACGCCCCAAGGGAAGTGGTGGTTCCATTGACGTCGTCTGTGACACCTTATGAAGCTTTTCGTGTCGACTCGTGAGTGGTGGTATGTCTGAAATGTCTCCCTCGGCCACGCATAAGAAAACCACGTCATTTCAACGGTGAGTGTCACAGTCCTGATCTCCATTGCAGAGGCGAGAAAGGAAAGGATGAAATGTGGGCTAGAGAGGGGTGTGACGACCTTCCCGTCGTGTGACAGGTCCGCCCACATGAACTTTTGAGCTCTGGCCTTTTTTCCGCATGTGTTGAGGCCTTGTTGTTTGAAGCGTCACGAGCCCGAGGGTGACGTCGCAGGCCGAAACGCTTTTGCACTATTACAAAGGAAGGCTGTAGACACCTACGAGCTAAATTTCGAACTTCTGCGTCGCAATGGGAGAAAATGACGGGATTTCAAAAAAGTGACCCGTTAAATGAGTTGGGCAGTGTAGAATGAAAGTAAACAATGGAAGCAAGCCTTGTGTTTAAGTTTTCGAGGCAGCTTGATTTATTCTTACGGGGAAGATAGCAGCATAGTCTCTGCACAAGTATTTGAAGGTGATGTTTTCAAGAAATTTTTTCTCCTACTTTCGATCGCAAGAATTTAAAGTGGTCGACTTGACCGACTGACCAACTTGGGCGAATGAAAGGTTGCTTTTACAAGAGTTGCGTGTCAGAAAGCTTATGCGTTCTGTTCTGTTTCAGTTAAACGTTAATCTGTTGTATGGAAGCCAAGTACTGGTGTTACCTACTACCCTGACTATCCTATTAGCTAGCTCATTCTTATTACATTTCACTTCTTTCACGATAACGCTTCTTTAATCTGTAAAGAGGAACAAATTGCCATCATCTGTCACGTTTGGCGAAAATCGGTGTTATAAAAAATACAGGGTGAGTTTTTTGATGCAACGGAATATTTCAAAAACTCTGCATCGGATTAAAAAATAGAAAGACATGTATTTTTAAAAATGCTATCCGTAGATACCAACGGTGACCACCCCTACCCCACCCCCAAGGGGTGGGACTGGAGACAACTTTGAAATCTTATGTAGAAACATCCAATTTTTATTGTAGATTGGGATACTACCGGAAAAAATTCGTAACGTTTGTTTGTAACACTGTTGTTGCGCGATAGATGAATGCTCTCGCCTCTCACCAACGAAGTGCTTGTTTGTAAGAATTATTTCACAGTGCATACTCTAAAATGTCGCAGCCCACTTCGATGCTCATATTTACCCGCAAATGGAATGATTTGATATAACTGAGAAATGTTTCCGGTGTAATCATCTGACATGCGTCAGTGAATCACGTTATCGCTCTTCATTACAAACCTTACTCTCCAAGTAACCCTACAAACGGAAGTCACGGAACGTAAGATCTGGCGTTCTTGTAGGATAAGACGCTGGACTGCTTCTTCCGATCCACCGACGATTGTATACGCGTTCTGATACTTCCCCTGGTGCTACAGAACAATGTGCTAGACAGCCATCATGTTGCAACGGTATTGTCAGTCTCAATTCCAAACGAAGGTCTGCAAGTAATACTGGAAGATCGTCCTCCAAAAATGTTCCATATTTATCGCCATTTAAAGTTACATCGATAAAGAACGGATCAATGCGTTTATGACCAATTATTCCACACCAAACATTCACATTCCACTTCAGCTTAGCGGAACCAATAGGGGTTCTCCACTTTCCAATAATGCATGCTGTGCCAATTAATCGTACCGTGGTTCATGAAGGTCGACTCGTCGGGGAACTATGCGTATACTAGATGCGAAGAAATTGGGATCTCTCTGTATTTTCTGACCTCTGGGAAATTGTTACTCAGTTCTGGAAATCATTGTCATGAAGCTCCCGAGGGAAGGAAATATGAAGGGGATTATATTTTCTGCGTTTCAGTATTCGGCAAACAGTAGTCTGGCTAATTCCTGATTCACGACTTAATTGCGGAGTGCTAATGTGGGGTTGTGATTCACTGCAACTAATATCGCAATTTCATTATTCTCTTCAGCAACTCTTCCTCGACGGTTCCATTTTCTGTGGTTTACAGTTCCCTCGGTAGAGAAATGTCGAATAACCGGACAGAAAGAAGCGCGTGATCACACCTTGTGTGGAAACCTTGAGCATGAAGGGTTACAGCAGTATTTACTTCCCTGCCGCTTTCACCAGAAATGTAAAGTATGTTAATTTTCTTAACGCTGTCAGCTTGTGAAGAAAGAAATATTTAAGGAATGAGGTACGACGTACGCGCAATGAGACCAACTCAGATAATGAATGAATGAATGAATGTTTCAGACCAGCTACACGGAGAAAACTACAAAACACTGGGTCATTTGCCACATGCGTCCATTTTTATGGTTTTGATTCAATGCATTTTTCTCGAGATAGTACCGTTCTCGAACTCAATTATGTTGTTTTTCGATTGCAGCACCATCCATAGTGCAACGACAAATGTGTCACATTTTCTCCCGTGGAATCCGGTTTTACAATACAAAATGGGACGCCCCTATTTAATATTTCTAAGTTGCCCCTCGCCCTCCCATCTTATAGGGGAATCACCAGATACCATTTTTAAAAATATTGGACAAGTGTTTTTCGTTTTTTAATCCGATGCGTTGCTTTTGATATATTTCTTTGTCTCGAGATAAAAAAAAACTCACCCAGTATATTCAAAAAAGCAACGGACCATGAACGGAATCCTGTGATTCCCAAAAAAACTCAGTTTGTGTATTAAGAAAAGCAACGAACACTGAACAGAATCCTGTGATTCCATCTCCTTTACATGGCCACAGTGAGATTCAAATCTCTCCACTGTAAGTTGACAGTAGAAGACAATATTCTGTTTCGTACTGTAGCGGTAGGGTTAGTAGGAGCGGCTATTCGCCGGTTAGAAAGCCGTTCTTCAGTCGGTCAGGATCGCTTGGCTGTTCTTCCTCCCAGTCCTTTTGGGTTTGAACGGAGGTCGTGGAGGTCAAAGCCTAGACGGCAGGAAGGGAGACCGCGGCAGCTATTCAGCATTACGTTCGGGGGGGGGGGGGGGGAGGAGAATCATGGGTGTCATGACGCGCCTCTCCTAAAACATGTCCCCCTGTGGAGCAACTCAATAACCTGTTGGTCCATCTCTGCCCCTTATGCAAGCACTTATTCGGCTTGGCATTGATTGATAGAGTTGTTGGATGCCCTACCGAAGGATATCGTGCCAAATTCTGTTCAATTCGTGAGTTATGTCCTCAAAATCCTGAACTGATTGGAGGGCCCTGTCCATAATGCTCCAAACGTTCTCAACTGGGGAGCGATCCAGCGACCTCGCTGGCCAAGGTAGGGCTTGGCAAGCACAAAGACGAGAAATAGAAACTCCCACCATATGCGGACGGGCATTAACTCGCTGAAATGTAAGCCCAGGATGGCTTGACAGGAAGGTCAACAAAACAGGACGTAGAATATCATCGACACACCGCTGTGCTGTAAGGGTGCCGCGGATGGCAATCAGAGGGTCCCTGCTATATAAATAAATGGCTTGAGTGTGGTTTTCAGGCGGTTTCTCATGCTCTTTTAGGCAAATCTATCTCTGCCACGGAAAATACAGTACACAAACAGTTAAAATACGATCACACACACAACAAAGTTTACGACGACAATTCACAGACGAGTGCCGCAATCGACTCCACTCCCTCAGGTGACTGGCAATTGTGACGACAAGAAGGGGATCTGGCCGAAAAGTTAAATGAAAACAAAATTGCAAAATCTTGAATACAGAAGAGCCCGTAATAGAAGGTATTAGCGACAACTAAAAGGAGAAAAGGAAAAATCGGTATCCAAATTTCACAGTTACGTTTCGCAGGATAGAGTTGCATGATAGCATGAGAACTGCAAGTCTCGAAATTGTCTAGGAACGTCATAAATTATAAGCTACATTTAGCACGGTATATTTATCAGTTGCTTGTGTAATGGTGTACCCATACTGATGGTCGTACGACGAGACCTGTAACATTCCAGCCAGGTAAAGGCCCACATTCCCAATCTAATCGAACCTGCTATCAATATCAAATCTGACATGGTTCGTGAGCTGCAGGAAGAGCCGAACATTTTATAATTTTTTTGTTTTAATAACGAAGGTATTCGTGGCGCCTTCAAAGTCTCGGTGACCGCTAGTAATATTTATGGCGAGGGGAACAGGGGAGACGGTAAAAATGTAAATGTCGTATGGCATTCTTGGTTGGGATTGCCACGGGGTGAGTTCAGCCGCATATCGGAAAGGGTGTTCTTCCTCCGCGCACATTGGGCTGGCCCCATTATTCAAAGTGACCCTGATTTCGGCAAGATATGAGTCATGCAAGACGGAGCTCGACCCCATCGAAGCAGGAGTGTGTTTGATGTCCTGGAGGAGCACTTTCTGGACCGCATGCTCGCTCTGGGGTACCCAAAGGCCACTGTCATTGGCCTCGATTGGCCACCATATTCTCCGGATCTGAACACACGCGACTCCTATTCGTGGGGCTATATAAAAGACAAGATATACAGCAATAACCCCAAAACCATTGGTGAGCTGAAAACAGCTATTCAGGTGGTCATCGCCAGCATCGATGTTCCGACACTTCAGCGGGTAATGTAGAATTTCGCTCTTCGTCTGCCCCAGATTATCGCCAGCGATAGCAAGCATATCGAACATGTCATAACCAAAATTCGACTATCTGTAGTGACGTTTACTTGTTGAATAAAGTGTTTGCACGCCGTAATTTGTAACTAATTAATACTTTTTTTCATTTAGTTTCAAAATTGCCACTCTGTGTAAGAGTCGTGTCGTATGTGTATTTCTAGAGTGTAGGTGAGTGCAATGGAGGCTTGTGTTTGTAGTGATGTGTGATGATGGGGGAGACGGTGACACCCTTCAAAACCGAACCTTAGATCCGCCCCTGTTCGCAACTAGTCATGACATTGATATTGCGACGGAGGCAAAAAGCTGCCTGTGCTGCGATTGCGTTCTGGCGTTGAAACCGGTCCAAGTGAAAATTATTCTGCCAACAAAAGACACCTACCGGCTTGGAGCAGATGCATTACAAAAACATGAGGATTTGAATAACAGAACAAACTGTGTGAAGGAAGGGAGGAAGAGAAAAGAAGTATTCTCATATTCACATGTCTCCTAGGTGGTCTGCGGTTCGTAAATACCTCACAGTGCAACCTTTTACCGGACTAAATGTTTTTGCAGCATAGGAGTGAAATATGTCAACATGTGTTCTTCTGGTAATAGTAATGAATTACTGTTTATTTCCACCATGAGGTATAGGATGGTAAAATTAAAGCCGGTGAATGAGGAGAAAAAATTATAAATACGTATCTACATCTACATTTATACTCCGCAAGCCACCCAACGGTGTGTGGCGGAGGGCACTTTACGTGATTTCTCTGCAATTCACACTTAAGTGCTTGGTAGAGAGTTCGTAGAATCACTTTCAGACTGTTTCTCTACCATTTCAGTCTCGAACAGCGCACGGGAAAAACGAATACTTAACATGTTACCGTGCGAGTTCTGATTGTTCTTATTTTATTACGCTCGGTCACTTCTCCACATGTAGGTGAGAGCTAACAAAATATTTTCATATTCGGAGTAGAAAATTGGTGGTTGAAATTTCGTGAAGGGTCCCGCCGCAACGAGAAACGCCTTTGTTTCAAGTGATTGCCACCACATCCAGCGTATCACATCCGTGACAGTCTTACAACACAACTATACTCTAGAAGAGCACGGACAAGTGTAATGTAAGCAGTCTGTTTAGTAGGTGGAAGATAAATGATAGTCTCAGTGGTATACGTATTTGCCAGTATCACTTAGGTTTGAGCTATAGCCTGCATGAGCAGTCAGTTGCTATGGCGTGCTGAGGGTCTCTCTCTCTCTCTCTCTCTCTCTCTCTCTCTCTGTGTGTGTGTGTGTGTGTGTGTGTGTGTGTGTGTGTGTGTGTGCGTGCCGGCTTTGTGGCGAGGCGAGTGGTTGAATGCCGTCTGTGCAGCGCAACGCCACGCCGCGTCACGCGCATGCGCAGCTGGCGTCCGTGCTTGCAGCGGCAGCGTGTGTGGTGTGGTGCGTGAGCTGCCCGGCAATCAGCTGATGGCCCGTCAGCCGCCGCCGCCGCCGCCTCTTCTCCGTATCGACCGGTGGCCGCCACCGGCCGCCTACGTCACCGTCCGTCTCCCTCCCAGCCCACAGAAACCCGCACAACAGAGGCCGCTCGCCGCTCCAGAGTCTAGCTTCCCGACCAACACTGAGACGGCACCACGTGTGTTCCCCATGGAGGGCTGCTAGGCCAGTGGTTCCCAACCTCTCTGAGACCCTGGAGTGCAATCGTATACTAGCCGGTAACGGTGACTTAGTAGTTAGCAAATCTGCCTAGTGAGCAGGAGACGAGCTTTCGAATCCTGTCCTTGGCACAAATATTCGTTCGTCATTTCAGTCTGCATACATAATCATAGATATTTGAGACTCGAAAAAGCTCAGAGCCAATTGTCACTGCTTATTTCTAATACCCTGTTTCAGATTTGGTTTGTCCTCAGTCAGTGCACATCATAAATCATGCTCCAAGTGCATTTAGTCCCCCCCTTCTCTCTCCTCTCTCTCTCTCTCTCTCTCTCTCTCTCTCTCTCTGTGTGTGTGTGTGTGTGTGTGTGTGTGTGTGTGTGTGTGTGCGCGCGCGCGCGTGTCCCTCTCTCTTCCATTCTCTCTCTCTTCTATTGCTATCACCGTCAAAAATCCATTTTCACACCTATACATTTATAAACCATCAATGCCATGTTTTTTTCCTCATATGCTGTGTTCCGTTACTGTATGCGCTGGAATAAATAATGACGCAGTTTCTGACGCACTGCGAGCTCTGCCTACCACTCCTCATAAGAGAAAGCAAACTATCCACAGTAAGCGTAGACACATGTTGCAAAATATGCTTCATACATACCCTGCAACCACTTTTTAAATTATCTGAGTTAAAATGTGTGCACCGTATTTACTGTTTGTCAATCACTTGACTGCTGGACACTCTACTTCTGAACTGGCTCAGACTGGAAGACTTCAGGATGCCAATGCTTTATGTCTTACCATTACCACTAATAATAATTCGTACAGCAATAATGCTGCAGTATGTAGTTACTGTTACGTTTTGCGGTCAATTGGCTCGTTTGCGTGTTTCCAGGTGAGTAATGAAGCAATTTCTGGGCCATTGCGAGAATTGTCAACGACTCGGAGAGGAAATGTTTTTGAAATGTTTAGCGGTTGTTTTTACCGTCGTAGATACACGGTGCAAAGTACGTGTGTAGTGGATGTGCTATGCCAAGATGATGATGACGTTTGTTTCACAAGCTGTAACCTCCATCTAGTGTCATTAATATTTGAAAAAAAAAAACACTTATCGGTAGTGTATGTAATCAGTATTGACTCTTACAAAATGATGATAGTGGTAATGATCTTTCAAAAATAATTTAGTTTCGTGACTGAGACGCGGTGAACCCTTTTGGCTTCATCCCTCACAATATTTCATTTTACACTTCAGGAGCTAATGGTTCAAATGGCTCTGAACACTATGCGACTTAACTTCCAAGGTCATCAGTCGCCTAGAACTTAGAAGTAATTAAACCTAACTAACCTAAGGACATCACACACATCCATGCCCGAGGCAGGATTCGAACCTGCGACCGTAGCGGTCGCTCGGCTCCAGACTGTAGCGCCTAGAACCGCACGGCCAATCCGGCCGGCTCAGGAGCTAATAATCCCCAGGTTGGGAAGCAGTGTTCCAGACAAAAGTTACAGCCTACGATCCATCAAAGGGCTCCGTCTGCGCCGCGGAGTGCCTGACAGCTATAGCAGTAACACGCACACACATCAACAAAAGTTTGTCTTCCCAAATCAGCGCAAGTGTGTGGCTATGGTGACTGTACCTGTATCGATCGGAAGGTTGCCCCTGACGTTGTTAGCAAACGTACACACACTGCCATGAGAGGTACCTCCGTGTCGAACGACGCACTCGAATGGATTGCAACATTTAGTTGGAAGCAAAGCACCAGTTGGGATGCACTGGAGACACCTGTGGAACAGTAGAGTGAAAATCCATCGGCCCACGAAGGTCAACTGCGACCAATAATCAGGCCGCTTTCTTCACGTTGTGTGTACAGGGCTTGTCACCAGGAATTATGCTCGACGTGTGCGCCGGGGTCAAAGTGATGTGGAACGGACATGGGATCGTTTCCAACTGACGGGTGGTGATAGAACTTACACCGCACAGGTCGTCCGCGTTCGACAGGTGCTCAGTATGATCGATGTCCACGGCTTTTGAATCAAAGGAAACGTGAGCTGAGTGCTCCAGGATAGAATTCGGCGTTCGAAGAGGCTACAGAACCTAATATATCGCATCAGTCTATTCGGAGGCCATTGTATGACGCTAATCCCCTTTCCTGACGACTGTGGCGAGCGCCACGTCATATACCACAACAGTTGCACACCGTTACATATGGGCAAGAAATGATACAAAATGGGCGCCCCCAAGACTGGTGTCGGGTGTTGTTTGCGGGCGAAACTCGGATGTGTTTGTAGCCTTATAATCGCAGACAATGTGTTGGAGACAATCCAGTAATATCTAACGCATCCGGCACTGAGTGCATGTGCATGATGGTTTTAGTGGAGTGGTGTTCAGCAGTGGCATTACTTGGGGACACCATAGACCGCTCGTGGTTGTTGATAGCAATCTCACTGCTCAACGGTACAGTAACAAGATTCCGCCAAAAAAGATGGGACCGTATCGTCAACATACTGGTCTCAGTTTCATCTTGATGGATGGTAACTCATGTGCTCATGTTGCTGTTGTGAACACGTTCCTTCAGCACGATAGGATCACCGGAGTGAGTGGATTTGCCTGCCTCGTTACCGGACATGAATCCAACCGAACATGTGTGAAATCGATTGAAACGAGCTGTTTTTGGACGTCGACAGTGATTACGTATCCTGCCCGACTTATGTAAAATCGCCATTGAAGAGTAAGATAGCTTACACCATGGCTGGCTTGATGGTCTCATCGGTGGTACACTATGATGCATTCAAGCCTGCATCTTACAAATACGTACAACTGCCATTTACTTCTCTGCTAGACCCTTGGTCAGCGATTAATTATGTTAACCTGGCCGTGATATACAGATTTTCGTTAACGTTATGCCCGTTCCAGTACTGTTGTAAAGACCAGTAAAGCTCCAACGAGCAAACCCTTTCCTTATTTTTCATTGTGTGTGACTGGACATCTTTATGGTTTCCAGTCCATTTAACAACGGTGTAAAATCAAAAAAGTACAGCATTTGTTGCATCGTAGTACGTCCATCACACCGCAATTACGAGCAACGTGGGTTTGACGCTTGCATCTCGAGATGTGCAATAGCGGTGCGTTTCGTTTATTTCAAGCGTCAACTTCGCATTGCAGTTTCTCGGGATGTAACGGACGTTTTACGATGCAACCAACGCCATTCTTCTTGTGATTTTTCATGTTACTGATTGTGTAAGAAATAAATGGGGTGTCCATTAAAAAAAATGAGTTTGTGTTGATATTAATATTTGCTTACGTTTTTAGAATGTCTCGTTAATTTCTTTCATGAACCCCAACCTCACATTCATACCCGAGAACGTCGTTTTTCAATATCTTTTGTTTTCTAGAGATATTTGCGCTGAAATGTTTAAGTGGGCCACCTTGTATATGCAGGACCGTGTTCCCCGTAGCAACACCACAAACGTGGTAATTACGTCTTCCTCTTATTGTCTTGGTATTTAGTAAAAAGCAAATATTATATTTCCGTTAGCTTTTATTTCGTAGCAGACTCTTTCTACCATTCCGAAGAGAATTAAGATCTGCATAATTTTAACGTCCATAAATTCAGGTCCTCATATTGGTTAAATGAAATCACATGTCAGACTGTTAAGTCGATTACGGTCTTTGCTGGAGTTATTACTTCAACTGTTTTTCGTAATATTTCTTGCATGAGTATTAATGTAATTTGGGCGTTGCTTTTCTCTTCTGTAGACAAAACAAATTATCAGACTCATTTAATCTCGAAATACTTTCCAGGAAGTTGGTGGGTAAATAAAAATTGCGAATTTAAAAAACTGACCAAGACTGCTACGAAAAATACCGTAGTCTGTGCCTGCATTAGTTTTACATCTCTAGATAACACAGATTTAATATAAACTGTTCAAGAACTGTTAGAGAAATGAAAATATTTTATTTGCAAATTAAGTTTATTTTAATATAATAATGTGCCTGGACGGTCTTCACATTGTGCGCTGACCATCGGCTGCGTCACGAACTCCTGCTCTCGTTTTGTAACATGTAGATAGGCATTTCTTTAATGCATCGGTAAACACTTACTATCATACGTTAAAAAAATGATTCATGCTTACCTGATGTCGCTTAGGAGAGAAAAGAATTCCGTGTTTCAGTTAATTTGTTGGAGCATTACAAACTGGGACCATAATGACGGCCAATCAGCTATGAGTGCGTGGAACTGTGTGCATTTTAGTCACCATACCAAATACTTGTTGCGATAAAGAACGCCTGCTATTTAAGTTAGTCCAACAGTCAAAGAGAGGCAAAGTTTAAATTTCTATTTTCTGTGACGCCTACTGAGTAAAGCTTCACTATTAAATCAGTCACCCAAAAATGTCGTAATGCCATTAATTTATTAAGGTAATAAACTGTATTGCGGAAACAGCATTGCAGTAACGTGGTCGCCTTGTGATACTATAAGGTGCAATCTTATCAATGATTAAATTGAATGGTCGCAGCCGGCCGGAGTGGCCGTGCGGTTCTAGGCGCTACAGTCTGGAACCGCGCGACCGCTACGGTCGCAGGTTCGAATCCTGCTTCGGGCATGGATGTGTTTGTTGTCCTTAGGTTAGTTAGGTTTAAGTAGTTCTAAGTTCTAGGGGACTGATGACCACAGCAGTTAAGTCCCATAGTGCTCAGAGCCATTTGAACCATTTTGAATGGTCGCAGGTTTTAATTTTTGCTCATGGACAGACAGTATGCATGAACTATTATTGTAAGGTGCGGTTCCCATTGAGGCGATGTAATGTGCGCAACGACAAGTTGCAAAAACGTTTGCGCGACACGACGGTTATCAGTGCGACCTCTCAGATTCCACAGCAACAAAAAGTGGCACTCCACTGCCTGCCTCGTCGCGAACAACTTCCAGATGTGTCAAGTATTTACTCGAGACTGGAAAGAGGTACAGCTCTTAAAAGAAATTTCGATATGTCAGCTACATTTGGTGCACAGCAATTGTGCCGTCCTCTGATAATTCGACAAATATTGAATGAAATACAACGTAAAGTGTTGTGCTAAAAAATGGCGTGTTAAAATAACAGTAGTATCACAGAACGTTGAAAGTAATGTCAGAGATTATTATAAATCTTATCTTTTACGTGTTAACTTTTGTTCATTCTGATTCGGCTCCTGCGCTCCAGAGAGAGAGAATCTCTGTACTAGCGTATCCGATTAAACGATGGAATTATCGTCTTGTTGAAGCTTTACGTATCATGCAATTGTGTTCGAATAATATATGAACCGTTAATTTCAAGTTGTCATGGTTTCCTTCACCTTCACTTCCGTCCTGTGGAATTGAATAACAAGAAATTTTCTAGCTTTACAAGGCTCTGTCGTTAAAGCAGTGTTGGTTAGCGGCCTCAGCCGCCATTACGCTAGAATAACTTAATTTCAAATGTTAGGGGCTTCACCCGCTAAATACAGAAGCACAATTTATGTTATTTAAGAGAGAAAGCTACACCGATCGTTTTTTGACAAACAGTAGTAACTGAAATAGCTTCTATGATGAGAATACGTCAATGCTCCTATCTGGTTAGTCTTAAGGCGAAATAATTTGTCAAATAATCTGTGAACGAACTTTTATCATAAAACTAATGAATTAATGACCCATTTGAAAGCATAAAGTAATATATTTAGTCAAACGTCAGCATATGTTCCTCTAAATTTGTTTAGTTAGGTAGATGCGTTGTACTGGTAGCTTCTAGAAACTTAATGCCGGGCAAAGCATAGTGCTGATTACGGGCTGCGATTAGTAGCTTTGGGCACACCACTTACTCGCAAGTTGTGCCGCACATATGAACAACTTCAAACAATTTTCATTGGGTACGTAACGAATTGGTATTATTCTTGGCTGTCGCTAACTGCACATTGCTACGAATATCTTCACGTGTAACTTGACGTAACTTTTATTATCCCGCCGAGCAGTTACTCCGTTCGTGAAATTGAATAATCTTGCAAAATCGGCTACTTGTCGGCGTCAGTAAGGAGAAGCGGCAAAGTACACATTGTATGATCCAAAGTGCACCAAACGTAAACTGGCCAGTGACTATATTTTTTACAGCTAACTTTTCACAACATGCATTCTCTTTTCCTTAACTTCGAAGTATCATAATAATCATTGGCAGCATAAAAAAAATAAGTTTTTTATCAAGCTGTGATATACTACAAGCTGCAAAAGGAAACTTTTTTTTTTTTTTTTTTTTTTTTCGATTAGTTGGCTCAAAATCGAATGAGAAAGTTGGCATAGCAGAGAAGGAGCACTAATTCCTAAGCAGTGCTTTTTAAAAATTTTACGCGGAAAGTATTTGCATTGAAGGAAGGAAAGTAGACTGGGTTTAACGTTCCGTCGACATCGAGTCATTAGAGCCGGGTCACAAGCTCGGATTGTGTCAAGGATGGAGAAGTAGATCGGCCGTGCCCTTTCAAAGAACACTAGCCCGGCATTTGCCTGGTGCGGTTATGGCCGTAGCTCCACAACGGTGTTTTCCCGACATGTGGTTTTCCGGAATATTTTGCTCGATTCGAAATCCCTTATGGTGCTGTAGATATTTTTCTCTACACTCTATAATGAGGTATTATTGTTGAAAAGCTGCACCTGTATTCAGTCAGGTCGTGTAGCATTTCAGTGTGGTCCGAAGGTTGGCAGCTGGCTTTAAATGTATTGAAACATAAAACTGTGCACTTAACAAAGAGCACAAAAGTAGTATCCTATGACTAAAACATCAGTGAGTCATACTTGCAGTCAGAGAACTCATATTTGACTGTAACATTTTGTAAGGATATGAAGTGGATTCACCACATGGGCTCAGTCGTAGGTTATTTATGGGGCAGACTTCAGTTTGGTGGTAGAATACTAGGATAAGATACTAGAAACGTGCAATTATTCTATAAAGGAAAGTTTTCGTGAGACATATCACGAAACACTGCTCAGGTGTGTGGAATCCTTACGAAATAGTCCTTATAGATTGAAAGCACACTGGTGTGCAGAACTTAAGGGCGAAAGTAACTTCCGCACAGTGTGCTACTGCCAACTAACACAGCTAGATGAAACTTAGACCATACATAGAAATAACTGGTCCAGTATATAGCAGAAGGTAATTGAAAGAAATACGCAATGAGACGAACAGGAAGGACGCTTTTATTCTAAGTTAATAATTACACTGTCATCATGATTTATAGTAGTTCCCTGGACATTGCAAAATGCAGGATATGTTTCTTAATAGGGTCTGTGATCAACAAGGACACCCGCCCAAGCATGCTATGCAATGTACTCCTACGCTGGCCACAAGATTGTTAAGAAATTTTTGTGATTGGGAGTTTTCATCGCCCTCCAGCTAACAACTGCTGGATGGACGTTGGTGCAGTACGTCTCCCTCGTGCATCCCACACGTGCTCGATGGAATTGAAGGCGGCGGAACGGTCAGGCCAGTCCGTTCGCCAAATATCCTCACGTTCCAAGAGCTCCTCCATTTGCGCAGTTCGATGTGGTCGCCCATTACCATCCATAAAAATTAAGTCGGAGCCGAATGAGACCCTGGAAAGACCGGTGAGTCTCGTGCGTTAAAAGATTTGGATGTCATTACGCTCATGCAACATTATGCCACTCCATACCGTAACACCTATATGACTAGAACTATCATGTTTGACGAGTTCCCTGTGTGTATTAGGTGGCCCCACCTCTCCCATATGACGATACGTCCAGCATATTTACTAAGACTGAATCTGCTCTCAACCGATATGAGCACGCGACGCCAGTGGTCCAGTCCCTATGCTCTTAGTACCATCGCGTGTAGCCGATGTGCGGATGTCAGCGGAATACAACGTACTGGTCGTCGGCCCAAGAGATCAGCCCTTGCAGTGGCCGTGCCACTATGGAGCGTGAGACCGTATGCCTTGCAGCACTGTTACATGTGCTTGCGATTGCACTCGCTGTTTGAGATGGATCCCTTCTTGCCTGTTGCATGTGTGGTCATCTGCTGCTGTGGTTGGCCGTGTGCATGACAGTGATCTACTACGTTATGCACATCAACTTGCAGGGGAAATACATTACAATGGTTTCAAGAGAAGCAGCGGATGGTTGCATAACTTCAAACAGTGCTATAGAATTGGCAGACACAAGATAACGAAATTTCAAAGTGTCAACTTGACAATGCGCAGCAAACCGCGGAATCGGCCCGAAAATTTGTAGATGAGATAAACAAATGTATCCCATCGTTCAATAAGGAATTTTTTTTTTTTCAACTCCGACCAATCTGGATTTGAAGAGGAGGTGCATATGAAAGGTTGGTTCAAATGGCTCTGAGCACTATGGGACTTAACTTCTGAGGTCATCAGTCCCCTAGACTTAGAACTACTTAAACCTGACTAACCAAATGACATCACACACATCCATGCCCAAGGCAGGATTCGAACCTGCGACCGTAGCGGTTCCAGACTCTAGCGTCTAGAACCGCTCGGCCACTCCGGCAAAGGTTGGTTGGCCGATTTATTCTAGGCAATTGGAAATTTGTGGAAAGGTCTTATAGGAACAAACTGCTGAGATCATCGGTCCCTAAGGTTACACACTATTTAATCTAACTTAAACTAATTTACGCTAAGGACGACACGCACACCCATGCCCGAGGGAGGACTCGAACCCTGACGGGGGGGAGCCGCGCGGACCGTGACAAGACGCTTTAGGCCGCGCTGCTTTATTCTAGGGAGGGGACCAAACAGCGAGGTCATCGGTCCCATCAGATTAGGTAAGGATGGGGAAGGAAATCGCGTGTTCCCTTTCGGTGGAACCATCCCGGCAGTTGCCTAAAGTGATTTAGGGACATCATGGAAAACCTAAACCAGGATGCCCGGACATGGATTTGAACCATCATCCTCCCGAATGCGAATCCTGTGTGCTAACCATTGCGATGCATATGAAAGGAACCCTGGAAATTAGAGGTACCAAGAGAGTTGTATCAAGATCAATTAACATCAATGCCTTAACGCTTTCATATACAATTATGTCGACTGTTAATCTGAGTGGTAAATTGGCTGGAAAGTTATTTATTTTGCTGCGAGAAGTTGATGCTCTGCCCCCTACGATTCTTTTTTGTGCGTGATCTTGCAGGGGCAATAGGGAATATTTAGTCACAGCAAGCAAGAGTGCGAAAGCGGACGTAAGAGAACTATGGCTATGGCATGAGGACTGCTTTTGGCCAGTAGGCTAGCTGATCAAAATAACTTGCTTTTGGTGCATTCCTAGTATGCATATGAAAATAATACTCCTTTAGAGCAAGCTGCCCCTCCTGAAAAGCATGTGACGTTACAGTTCATACCACCTGGAATCAATGGACAAATTCGGCCTCTTCGTGTTCATTTTTTCCGTGCCCATAAAACATATCACACTGCCTGCAGTTACGGATTGAAGGATAGCCAGTTACACGAGAAGCTCCACGACAGACTGTTTCGCATTCGGTTCAATACCATCACATTCCATCAGTTCTCGTCACCCCGGTACACCAGTGTTATTCTACAGGGTGAAGAAAAATTCACGCACTCTGACTTCGCAGCGGGATTCCTCACATATGGCAATTCAAAAATGTTTGTCACAAAATTTCGTCCTTCACATATTTCGGACAGTAAATGGACGTTAAAGATTGGAAATCTGGCAACACTGTAATCACGTGTTCGGTAACTGCATCTGTCAGGATATAACGCTAGTGCTGTTCAGTTGGTGCAGTACATAGAGTTTTGGGTTAGCATGCAGGAGGTCGAGGGTTCGATTTTGGGTAGAGGCTTATTTGTCTTATTTTCTAAAAGCAGTCTGCGTGGTACGGTACCTGGAGTCTTAATCTTACAGTGATTACAGTGGGTCTTCTACAAAACGTTCGCAATCAAGTACTACGAACACAGAAGTGGAAATACAGTCGTTTTCACCAGTCAGCTTTGAAAGAAACCTTTTGCATGCCGTGGACGTGAGTTGTTTCACACCACTGCATGTAGTAGATTCCAAACTTGTTTTGTGTGTACCCTCCCCCAATGGTCCTATAGATTAATGCCACATATTGTTCTTGCCAAGTTCAGGTCCATTACATTTTGTTAGGGCCTTACGTCACCAGTAGGGCTAGCAACTTGCTTTGCAAGTAATTTTGATGGGGGAGGGTACACAGAAAACAGATCTGAAATCAAATAGATGCAGTGGCGCGAAACTATTCACGCCCACGCCTTCTTTAAAAGATGACCAATGAAAACGATTGTATCTCCATTTCTGTGTTCATAGTATGTAATCGCAAGTGTTTTGTAGAAGACCCACTGTAATCGTTATATGACGATTAAGACGCCAGATATCGTACCACGCGGACTACGTTTAGCAAATAAAAACAAATAAGCCTCGACCCAGACTCGAACCCTCGACCTCCTGCACGCTATCCCAAAACGCTATCCTCTGCACCAACAGCACGGCACTGCTCTTTCTATTGTACATGTGATTACATTGTTGCCAGAGTGCCAGTCTTTAACGCCCATTCACTGCCCTAAATATGCGCAGGACGAAATTTTGTGACAAACATTTTTTTTATTGCCAGTATGCGAGGAATCGCGCTGCGAAGTCCGAGTGCACGAATTTTTCATAGCCCTTTATAAGCATTCTTTAAGAGTGGATACCTAGATGATTAACTCCCGAGATGTTCGCCCTCGATCTTGCTGGTGCGAAGCTTTGTGATCACTGTGGCATGTGAGTTCTCATTCGTTGTTCATGGCAAGTTAATTGTTTAAATTGAACATTTCTTGATGGTCGACGATGTCGATTTTGTGAAGTGTAGTACATACATCCCATAGAAGGTTGACCTCTGCACCTCCCGGACCACCCATTTTCTGTCTCCCTCTTGATGCACATAATGAGTCATTAGCAGCTAAATGTTTTTCCTGTCGTGATTGTTAACACAACACAACCTTACGAAAGACTAAACTTGCGGCCTCGCACTCAAGGGCTTCGTTGTAAGATGCCGAAGAAACTGACTTGATAGTAACGCCAAATATCTACGGGATTTGCTTTCTTTCGTTTTGGTCTGCGAATTGTACTGTTATTAATGGTTGCACAGAGACTCGGGCACTAAATTTCGGAAGACAGTATTAAATGAGGAATCTTGGAATATACTACAAACCCCATTAACTGAGGAATTTTTGAATATACTACACTCCCCATTAATTGAGGAATGTTGGAATATACTACAATCCCCGTACGTAACGCACCGTAGGGAACGAGAAGACAAGGTTAGATTAACTACAGCGATCACAGAGGCATTTAATCATTCAAAATCTCGCCAATTCCTTATACGTGGTACAGTGGAAAGTACCATCTGTCCTGCACTTCAGAGAGGCTTACAGAGTTTAGATGTAGATAAAAATCAATAGACTTTCATTATACTACTGTAAGAATGGTATTATTGTGGCTATGTATCGTTACGTATGTACCATTTACGGAAAGAAGAGTACAACTTCATTGAAGAAAAAAAAGTGATATGTCAAATATTTTGTGGAAACGTATTATTTCGTTAAACTAGGGTGTTTGTGTGTTATTTGTGAAAAGTTGAATACGTTGAATGTGTATTTGCAGGGAAGACAAAGTTATTATAACATCTCTTTGTTTCTAGGAACGTGGAAATGTTAACTGAAATTGAGATGTTGAATTTCGTTACGCAAAGAATTATCTCTTGAAATGAATGAGCAAAATCCTTGATAAAACTGAGAGCATAGATGAAGCATTCTGGAAAAGAAAAGCAAATGACTCCGCCGAAAAATCTACGATTATAGTTTCTCAGCGAGCAATTATTGGGTAGATAGTTTTAAAAAACAGAAAGGCGTGGATTTTGAGAATGCGGCCTGATGACGCGCATCTGTAGAACAAAGTGTAGACTGAAAATCTGCTACTTCTTGTAGACAGGAATCATCCAAACTACGTGTACAATGAGGTCGAGGCTAATACAGTTTCATTTAAGAGTTAGGAAGTATTTTCTAAGGATATTTATCTGGAGTGCAGTCTTGTACGAAATGGAACGTGTACAGTAAATAGTTCATACAAAAAAAGAATGCTACAGAAGAATGTTGAACCTTAGAGGGCTAAATCGCATAACTAATGAAGAGGCACTGAATCGAATAGAGGAAAGAAAGAAACGTTAACACAGATTGAGTAAAATAAAAGAATAAGTTGATGAGACAGTCATGCAACTTGATGGGACAGTCTTGCAACATCGATTAATAGTTGATTTGGTAATCAAGAGAAGAATGAGTGTGTGGTGTGTGTGTGTGTGTGTGTGTGTGTGTGTGGTGTGTGTGTGTGTGTGTGTGTGTGTGTGTGTGTGTGTGTGTGTGAGAGAGAGAGAGAGAGAGAGAGAGAGAGAGAGAGAGAGAAAGTGAATGCGGTGGTAAAAATTGTACTGGGAGCAAGGTTTGAATCAGAATACAGTAGATAGGTTCAATGCGGTAGTTGTACATAGATGAGAAGACTTCCACACGCTAGACTAACGAGGAGAGCGACGTCGAATCAGCAGTCGAACAGATGACCAATAACTACAAACGGTCAGTATGCTTATTGGGTACAGTTTTTAGGAAGGAGCGAGAAACCTTTCACCACTTGAAAGGATCTGGTTACAATTAGACTAAAGAATTTATTTAATGAGATGTTCCTAGCTGGTACTTTCCCTAATTGAAGTCGCAAGTAAGAGCAATAGCTATTTCGATCTATACGGATTGTTTCTCTTGCATGGCCATTGTTAGTAAAGGAGTGACTGACTAGATCGGGTTGCGAGTAAGTGTCGCCTGTTGTCAGCCAGGTGGCGGCGCCAAGGTCTGCGGCCAGGCGTGCTGCACGGCTCACTTAGTCACCGTCGATAAGTGTCCGATTCCTATTAGCGTGAGCTGTTGGCTGCTGGTACTCTTAATCGAAGCGGCAAATGGCGAGGCGCGTGTAGGAGCAGGAACGCGTGCACCACGTCAGGGCGCTGAATAATGTAGGCGAGGCGGCTGGCCGCAGGTAGCGCGGCCGTCTCGAAAGCTGAGCCGGTTTGTCTTGGCGAACGGCAGCTGTCTGGGAATCCCCGGGCTGCGGGGAATCGCATAGCGACGGTGGCGCCGCGGCGGCGGCACAGGTCCAGCGCTCTCCGCCTGGTGCCATCGTTCGTGCATGTTTTACGTGACAACTCCGATCTGGGCTCCGGACCAACGTGCACTCGGCAGTAATTATTATTGACACTCACAACTGGCCTCTCGCTACTGCATTCACCGTGCCTTTGCGACCGCAGCCGCACCCGAATGTCTATTTTAACAGTTACCAATTCACAACTTCGCTGTCTTTTGTAATGAAAAGCAGTTAGCGCTAAAGAATCTTTCTTTATACAACTTAGAAAAGCTTGAAGATGTGTTTCTCTTACATACGTGTGCTAAACGGTTTCGATTAGCGAATTTTGTTTTTCGATTCATTCTGCCACCAAGCTTGTGTGGGATCTTAGATCCCAACACTTTCCAGGGCAATTGAAAAGGCCACTCGTGACTACCTATGTATGGGTCCTCAATTAGAATTTTTTCCCGTATTATACGATTCTGTCCTTTTATTAGTTCAGCATGCGTTTTCCAGTTCTTCAACTTGAAAGGACCTGGTTATAATTACATTCATCGATTTAGTTAATGAGAAATGGTACCTGCTTAACTTTGCCACTAATGTTATACAGTATTTTCCTAAATATATGCCGCAATTTTTCTCCAAAATTCGGTCACGAAAAATTTATGTAGGTCACTACAATTTTTTACATCAAACTGTAGTGTTCGTTCCTTAGGTTGCTGCAGTAAAAACAGATTTAGTCGTTATTCGTAGATGTACATCGCTAAAAGTGCAGGTACTTCTTGTCGCAAACAAACCATTTAAAGTTTGCTTACGGAAACGCTATTTTCATTTGCTTGTCGAAGAGAATCATGCAGCCACTTCATCTTCCAAGATTAAAACCCCATCAGTCAACATTATGTGTATATGAATTCTCTCATGTAACGCAGTATCACCAGATTCAAAGCGTTCAGTAAGCGCTGGTTGTCTAATGTCCAGGATAGTATTTGACGCCGGCCGGGGTTCTAGGCGCTACAGTTTGGAACCGCGCGACCGCTACGGTCGCAGGTTCGAATCCTGCCTCGGGCATGGATGTGTGTGATGTCCTTAGGTTAGATAGGTTTAAGTAGTTCTAAGTTCTAGGGGACTGATGACCTCAGAAGTTAAGTCCATAGTGCTCAGAGCCATTTTTAGTATTTGACGACAACGTATTTTGGGAGGAAGGAGAGTGACGAAAGTACGGACAATGATGAAGCAAATACTGATAGTAAAGTTAACAGTGACATCAGGGAGGATCGAGTTGAAGGCTGTTATTTGTCTGTAATTTTGCTACATAGTGACATTAAAAGAAATTGTGATTGATAGTAGCCAGGTTGTGAACAGTTTTTTTAAATGTGACGTTAATTGTATTCCACGTAGTCTCTCTCTCTCTCTCTCTCTCTGTAAGGCATAAGCGTACTTAAGTATCTGAAAATTAACTGTGGTTTAACTTCTGCAAAGGAAAATCATTACACTTGCCCAATTACAGCATCTTTTTCTTCTAAAATATGTTGGTAGTTATGCATAGAAACAGAGAAATCAGAGCACTTTGTTTATTTAAAAGTCTGCAACACAAAGAATTAGAGCTAATACTGAAATATATAAACTTCAACGGTTTACACTTTGTCTGGAATAGTGTATAACCTGTTCGGGAAAGATTATTTTCCTTCACTAACTTGATCACATTAGAAATTACGGCTTTTACTCTTATTCGGAGAATTGATTTACTTGTTAACTAGTCTGAAACACTCCAGCATGGCCAAAAATGTTGAGCGCAAAGCGGCGCTTAGGTGTGGAGGTGAAACCGCGCAGCTCTGCTCAACAACGAATACGTTGCGCGCAGTGTCGGTACATCAAACGAAATGGTTCGTTCGTGCGCGTCGGCGTTTCTCGTTTTCCATATTTATTGACACGTGTGCGTGCCCACAGGAATATTGCTGAGCATCTACGAAAACTGCACAGGCACCTGCGAAGACTGCGCAGTTCCCAGCTGCCACTGCAGTTGCCCCCCCCCCCCCCCTCTCCCCTTCCCCCACGGTCAGTGGCGGAGAGAAATGAAGACACCTTGTCGGCAGTTCTGGCAAAGAGAAGACAAAACAACGTGGAAGGGCAACATGCTAACACAAAAGGAGCGTGAAGAAACTCCACACAACAAAGAAGACGTGGAACAGCACACCTACTTCACCTCCCCAGCAACCAGGGCTAAGGGGAACCACGATGGAGGTCCCGTCTGGTCTGTGCCCGGCGCGTCCGTATGCGACTGGTATACGATAAAGTTTTTTTCGGTGATCGATGTTAAAATAAGCCGGTTTCGTTGTTGATGATATATTTCGCTTCATATTGTTCGAGCATTGAAGGCAACGAACATTGTTAGCATCAGCGCTAACAAATTATAACGCCTCGCCGTTCCTTCTCTTGAAAAGTTTATCCAGTCTGCATTTGTAGAAACTTCAGTAACCACTTGTTTTGCAAGTTCATCAGCTCATTCCAGTAATGCTCATTCCAGTTATAAAAGTCCTTTATCGGGAGCAGTCTGAGACATAGCTCGGTTGAACCAAACCAGAAACACATTCTCTACATCAGTTCAGCAGTTTTTTTACGTTTTCTCTCTGGCTTGAACATACGACGCTCACTTATTGTCTTAGTTTGCTCTCTGTCACAAGTATCGTCGGCTGTTCAGAGTTAGCAATGCCAAAATTTTTAAGGATTTCCGCTTTCGAAGTCAGTTTTTCACCAACGGCCTTAAGCAGCTCCATCTACAATTGAGCGAAATGGCGGCTTGGTTTCATCTCGATTTCTCCGCCACGTAAAAAATAGCGGTATCTCTATTTGAAGACAAAAAACGTGTGGCGAATTTGACATAAAATCAAAGTAGTACGACACAACCGTTACCGAGTTCAAAAACTGACTGAAGTGGTTGGACCATGACAGTACCCAAAAGAGGAGCAGCAACGTAGCAAGCAGTAGCGACCACTGTTAGTTTGTAGGTCTGACAATATAATAAACCAATACAGCTGGGCGCCTGCAAAAAGCACGTCCATTTGTTCGGCGGAGAACTTTCCGGATTAATCGGTTTTTGTTTCGTTTTAAAAGAAAAAAGAATGAAATTACGCACTATTTTGTCAGTACCGCAGTATTGTTTCGTGTTAACCGATTTTTCGTGTTGAAAATTTTTCAAAGTGCATGTAAAAACATAAACTCTTTTACTAAAATGTTGTTTCTTTGGGAGTATTGTTTCACATTGCTACACCCCTTGCCTCGGTTTGTTATCAGAACAACACAACAACTAATACTGCACATTTTAACAGTTTCGATCGCAGTACAATCCAATAGCACCTAAATGATAACCAATTTCTTCAATATATGGAACAAATCAAAATTTGTCTTCCAGTTTAAGTATGAAAAAAAAGAGATTTAAAAGCATATAGTTATGTAAAATATTGATACATTAAATACAGTAAAACATTGCTTATCAGATTGTGTTAACACCAGAAAATCGTTCCTCTGGGTAGCTTGTCAAAATATTTTGATAAGTTATTCGTAGTGAAGTACCTGTAGTATTAGCACTTCTTAAGTACCAATTATAGAGAAAGGTTGGTACATTGTTTACTGTAGTTACTATTTTTTTTCAAACTCTACACTTTTTAACAAAAAAGTGGAAATGCCAAACGTTGGCAGCAATAGTTTTTCACAAAACGTGTTCTCTGTGTTATTGTTTCTCGCTTCTCTGTTGCATGTCTTGAGACTTGTTCCAAGTGCCAAATCACGGTGTAAACGTTTCCAGCATTCATTACCAGATGGTGCGTAGTCTGTGTGCCAAGTAGTGCTTGTCTCTGGACTTCCAAGTGCCATGCGTCATTGTTTTTGTCTGCAAGACAACGCACCAGGCTGAAGATATCAGTTTGGTGAAACGCCGTGCTCTGCTGCAAAAAGTCCGTAACTGCCTACTGCGCATATTCGTGCAGAAGAATCATAGACTATTCAACCATTTTCTAAAGGACCGAAGGCGTGACAATCGCATGGGGAGAGATCAGGACTGTAGGTCGGATGCTGGAGTGTCTCCCACTTAAGTTGGGCACGTTCCGCGTTAAGACAATTGCGATTACGCGACATACATTGTCATAAACCGTCAGCACCCCTTATCGCAATTTTCCCGGACGTTTCGACTTAATTGCCCATACACATTCTTCGTTCTCCGATGGATGTCCATCGGTGTTTGTCTTTCAGCAGCCAAGAAAAGAATAACAACACATTCGTCCTGTTTGGAAACGTCTGGAAATAGCGTCGAAATAGTTAACACCGGAAACGCACGAATGCCGCACTAGTCCCTTGCCTATATGTCGATGTTTATATGCCCTCATCTGAGTCACGCTGCGTTTCGTATACGCTACAGCAACGCCCTCAGACGGAAACTTTTTGATCCTCCCTTATACAAAAATTCATACACTGGAACAGAAAGTGGAAAAATGTCAGTTCAAAAGAGGAAAGACCGTGGGACTATGTTATGCCGTATTTCATCTAAAAGACCATCCATGCTTCACCATCATCAATACCCAGTTGAAAGTTGGTGACCCGTAACACCAGGAGGCGCAGTGGGTAGCACACTGGACTCGCATTCGTTTTTCCATCCTTGTTTGTCAGCCGTGATCATCAGTTTATTTCTCAATAGCATAGGGAGCTACGCAGGAAACTTTGAACATCTGATCCCAGCAATGGAAGTATTTAGGGAACAGAAGACTGTACTGCATGATTTCTTCGTGAATTTAATGATGTTATTCCCCTCTAAAAAACTTAAAATAAATATGAAGTGATTTTTCTTGACTACACTTCTACTAGTCAACATATTACTGCTGTATTTCTCCACTTTTATTATCACAAGTAAAGCTTAGTGTCTCAGCACCGGTGGGACTTGAAACAAATTTTTCTTATTGGCACTTGCAACCAGTCAGTTTCCTGGTATCACACGTCGAAAATCTTTAATAAATAATGTGTTTTATAAGTTGCCTCATTACTCTTTGCAGTGGTGAGATGTGCAATCTAATTCTGGAGAATGAGAATACCTTTCTAAATTTTTCGATTTGGATTTTGATTCTCCTGATAAATATGAAATCTGGAACTTAGAACTTCTGAATTTCCGCCCTTCAAATATCTTTTAGAGGTTTTTATCTAATACGGAAGGTAGTTCTGTTTGTACCTAGTAGTTAACTAAATCGAAACCATCTGGTTATTTTTGAATTGTATTACGAGGAATTCTGAAGGTAGCCGTGGTAGAATTCTTGGAGCGAAATATTATATTCAATTTGTGCAGAAACCAGACAGCAGTTAAAAGAACTGAGGGGCAAGAATGGGACACTGGTGTTGAGAAGGAAGTGAGACAAGTTGTAGTCTATTCCCGATGTTATTAAATCTGTACATTGAGCAATTAGTGAACAAAACATTGAGCAATTAGTAAACAAATTCAAGGAAAATTTTGGAGACGGAATTAAACTTCAAGGAGAAGGAACAAAAACTTCGAGGTTTGTCTACTACACTGTAATTCTGCCAGAGACAGCAAGCAACTTTTGGCCGGCCGCGGTGGCCGAGGTTCTAGGCGCTTCAGTCCAGAACCACGCGACTGCCTCGGGCATGGATATGTGTGATGTCCTTAGGTTAGTTAGGTTTAAGTAGTTCTGAGTTCTAGGGGACTGATGACCACCGATGTTAAGTCCCATAGTGCTCAGAACCATTTGAAACATTTGAGCAAGCAACTTTTGAAGTGCAGTTTGAACGGAATAAACAGTGTCTTGGAAGAAGGACATAAGATGAATATCAGCAGAACAATACAAAGACAATCAAATGTAATCGAATTAAATCAGCAGTTGGTGAGGGAATTAGATGAGGAAACTAGGCATTGAAGGAGATGAGTTTCGCTATTTGGACAGTGAAATGATGATGATGATGATGATGATGATGATGATGATGATGATGATGATGATGATGGCTGAAGCAGAGAGGACATAAAATGCAGACTGGCAGTGGCAAGATAAGTATTTGTGAAGAAGAGAAATTTGTTAACATGTAACATAAATTCAGGTATTAAGAAGTGCTTTCTGAAGGCACTTGGCCGGATTTTAGCGTCGTACGGAACGGAAACAGGGACGTAAAACGTGTACATAAGAAGAAACTAGAAACTTTTGATGTGAGCTGCTACAGAAGAATGATGAAGATTAGATGGATAGATCGCGTAACTAATGACGAAGTACTGAATAGAATTGGGGAGAAAAGAAATTTATGGCGTAACTTGACTATAAGAAGAGATCGGTTGGTAGGGCACATTATGAGACATCAAGGAATGGTAAATTTAATGTTGGAGGGACGTGGGGGAGGGGGGGGGGTAAATATCGCGCGCGCGCGCGCGCACACACACACACACACACACACACACACACACACACACAGAGAGAGAGAGAGAGAGAGAGAGAGAGAGAGAGAGAGAGAGAGAGACGAGTACAGTAAAGAAGGTTCAAATGGATGTGAGTTGCTGCAGTTATTCGGAGATGAAGAGGCTTGCACGGGATAAGTAACAGGCGGTTATCACGGGCTAACATGAAACTTACGCCATTTCTCTTCGAATGCGTGCTGGCATGCAAATAAAACGTACGAAAACATGTTTCTGTAACGCTGTCTCCGCGATAATTAGAAACCTGTGATGACCGTCTAAATCATGGTAAGCCGTGCTTAGAGAAGCAACACGGTTCTGTTTTCAACTGCGCATGCTGTAATGTGACGTCATCCCTTCCGGCACGTGAGTGCTACGTTGCTCACAGCACTAGCTCAGTATTTTTGTTTAAAATGGCTTGTAGCGTATTGTGCAACCATATTATGTAAGGACTTTATAAAGAACCGTTGTCGTGACGGTACTTCGAGCGAGTGTATAAAGCACAGAGCGGTAATTTACAGAGCAGGGATCGATTGCCACTGATACCAACATTTTTTCCATTTTATTTTATTGCTCGAAATGTTAAACTATTGAGAACTTTTAACATTGCAGCGCGTCAGCAATCGTGAATAATTTAATGATTATAAAGAATCCGCCTCGATTGCAGTCCAGGCGGATTCTTTATAATTGTTAAACTATTAATTGTAAAATTTAAAAATAAACAGTTCAGTTTATATATGCGAAGTTAACAGATTCGATTTAGTTCCCATTATAGGCCTTATAAGTCAAAAGGCTAGACTACAAGGTTGTAAAACAAGCGAGTATATGAAGATCTTTAGTATGAGGGTGTTTTCTGTAGATGATACGCTAAAGAGACCCTTTTCCAGTAGACCTTTGGAGGAGAAAGTGAGATTTAAAACGCGCGGTCCCTCTCGCCGGAGGTTCGAGTCCTCTCTCGGGCATGGGTGTGTGTGTGTTGTTCTTAGCATAAGTTAGTTTAAGTAGTGTGTAAGTCTAGGGACCGATGGCCTCAACAGTTTGGTCCGTTAGGAATTCACACACACATTTCAGATTTAAATAGGTAGGTACATTTACTTCAGATGTAAATCTAACAATAGATGGATGTGGCACAAGGCTCACAATTTGGTTTACATGACATTCAAATGTTTAAATGTGTGTGAAATCTTTTGGGACTTAACTGCTAAGGTCATCAGTCCCTAAGCTTACACACTACTTAACCTAAATTATCCTAAGGACGAACACACACACACCCATGCCCGAGGGAGGACTCGAACCTCCGCCGGGATCAGCCGCACAGTCCATGACTGCAGCGCCCAGACCGCTCGGCTAATCCCGCGCGGCTACATGACATTGAAAATGTTGAAACACTTGCAGAATATTTTGATCATCTTCTTAATTGTCCAGAACCAATCTATTGGCTCGAATACTCAAACACTCATGAAAATCTAGGAGAAGACTTGCCCCCAACTATCAAAGAAATAAAATTAATCTTAGAGAAAACTTGAAAAACAGAAAAACTCCCAGGAGAGTGGAATGTTCCCGTGATAGATCCCACTACATAAGAAAGGCAATAAACAAGATGTTATCAACAACTCAGGAGTTTCTGTGCAATCAGTTGCATGTAACATATCTTCGAAAATTATGCTGGGCGAGGTAGAAACAACAATGGACAATAATTTAGGGGAATCTCGAAGTGATTTTGGGAATGGCATATCAGGTTCCAAAGAAGTATTTAATCTCAAGTTGGTCACTTGCCAGAGATTACTGAATTCAAGAGAACAATATTTTTCTTTGAAATTACGTACAACGTATTGTGCAAGTGTAGAGTATAAGGTATTTTTAAAGCGACATTGTCATGACTCCACTGTGTGCGTGTGATCTAAAGCATACGGAGGCGGTAGTATCGCGCACGAAAGGTGTACAAGGGCAGTGCATCGGCTGACCTATCATTTGTACTTCATGTGGAAAGGTTTCCGACGTGATTAGGGCCACACGATGGGGAATAAGACTTTGAACGCGGAATGGTAGTTGGAGCTACACGCAGGGGACATTCCATTTCGGAAATCGATAGGGAATTCAAATTTCTGAGATCCAGTGTGAAGAGTGTCCCGAGAATACCAAATTTCAGGCATTATCTCTCACCACGGACAATGCAGTAGCCGACGGCCGTCACTTAACGGCCGAGAGTAGCATAGAGTTGTCAGTGCTAACAGGCAAGCAGCCCTGTGTGAAATAACGGCATAAATCAATATGGGACGTACGGCAAGTGTATGCGTTAGAACAATGCTGAGAAATTTGACGTTAATGGGCTACGTCAGCAGACGACCAACTAGAGTGCCTTTGCTAACGGCACGAGACCGCCTGCAGCGCCTCGCCTCTCCTGGGCTCGTGACCATTTGGGTTGGACCATAGACGACTGGAAAACCATGGCCTGATCACACGGGTCCCGGCTTCAGTTGGTAAGAGCTGATGTTATGGTTCGAGTGTGGCGCAGATGCCACGAAGCCGTGGATCCAAGTTGTCAGAATGGCCCTTTGCAAGCTGGTGGTGGCTCCATAGTGGCGTGGACTGTACTTACAAGGAATGGACTTATATCCAACTGAATCGACATTGACTAGAAATGGTTGTGTCGCGCTACCTGGAGACTATTTGCAGCCATTCATATACTTCATGTTCCTAAAGAACGATGTAATTTTTATGGTTTACAAGACTGTTCGCGATTGGTTTGAAGAACGTTTATGGGACATGATCCAGAGGTCAGTTCGTTCATGAGCAAAAATTTCGCAGTTATGGACGATTGTAGAAAGAGCGTGGCTCAGTATTTCTACTGGGAACTTTCAGCGACTCGTTCAGTCCATGCCACGTCGAGGTCCTGCACTGCGCCGGCCAAAAGGGGGCCCAACACGGTATTAGAAGGTATCCCATGACTTTTGTCACCTCAGTGTAGACTGGTAATTTGTGGACGCGGGTTCGACTCTGGAGATACGAACACTTTTATTTTATTCTTCGAAGTATTTAACTGTTGATTATGAATTTAAATGTGTTTAAGCACTTCGGTATATCTGGATCAAATTAATACTGCACAGTCAATTTAGTCACTGTTACTACCGTTGTGAGTGAGAAGGCAATAGGCCAGTACATTGTAGTGCATTGGCATAATTTTGCTCGAGCTGCCACTGCACAGCATAGGTTAGCGTGGAGAACTGCATCAATTCAGTCTTCGTATTAAATACCAGAACAACAAGATCAACAACATTGCGATCAAGACTATTGGAGTTTGTTAGGATTGATTGCTGTGTTTCCCTCACCTGAGAATGTTAGGTTGTATACACTATACACACAACAATGGATATTATATTTTAAGAAACCTTTCCAGTTGATGTTGTTCCATTTGAATACACCTACTATTTCTCATTTCGTAGCTTATGTAGAGTATCTAGACCTACAGCTACCCTTTACGTCTCCAGTAGATGCTGTCCTGAAGCGGCTGCAGCTTCAACAACTTCATGTTTCAGATCTCAGCAGTTAGACGACGAAACGTAGGTCCCATTTTAGTATGCAGTGCATGATTGTCTTTGTTTTCAAATTGTGACTGAATTTGTCGCTAAAAAGGAATGTTCTGCGCATTACAGAAAACTGTCCTGTTCAAATTTATAGTCTGTGAGTTGTGATAATAACTAAATTTATTTATTTATTTTCATAATTATTGCGGTAGTTCCTTTTTAAAGCACTGCAGCTGCAAGGGCAACGTGAGTAGCTGTGAGAAGTTGTTGTGTTTTCAGTTTCATACGATGTACCCTCCGGAATAAAGCAAGAGGAAATTATGGCGTGCCTTTGGAAGGGATTTCTTTTGATGCCGACTCAGATTGACAGCAGCAGTGAAAGTGGAGATGTTGTGTTAGCTGAAGACAGTGATCTCGATTTTCGAACGGAAAAATCAGTGTTGTCTTGTATTATGAGAGAGAGAGCGCAAAGAACCGTTAGCAAAAAAATGACACTGTTGTTCCGGTTGAAAAACATACAACAGGAGCAGAGCCTCTACCAATACATGGCACCTCAAGGCACTGTGTACTCTTTAGCACGAAGAAGGGACATCACAGAAGCAGATGGATGTGTGCTCTCTGTCAAGTAGCCCGATGTCTATCTGCAGAAAGGAACTGCATTTTACCATATCACCTAAAGTAACGATTTTTCATGGAAAGTGGCTCCATCTGAAACCACCCCGTATGTGTTCAAAGAAATGTATGTAACTCTTGTTTTTTCACATTTTCCATTCTCAATGTAAGTCCAATAATCTAATGAAAACAAAAAATTAACAAAAAATTCAAAAAATTAAATTTTTTAAGGTTTCGTGTGTGAAAGGGTTAAGAAAGTCATATGTTATCCTAGTTACGATGCATGCTGTCGTTAGGAATTGGTTTTGCCGAGTGCAGCTTCACGGAATGAATTTTTCGTACGTCGCCTTTGCTTGTAGCGCCGACGCCGCGCCGACACCAACACCTGCGAGTCAGCGCGCGCGCCTGTGGCGGTGGTGTAGGTGTCGCGGCAGAGTGGGGCGGGGGTGGGGGCGGCGGCAGGGGCGGGGCGGGCGAGGACAGTGGGTACTGTAGACGCGTGCGGGGACGGCGAGCAAGCAATCCCATTAATCACGCGGAAATGGAAAGCCCCCCCCCCCCCCCTCCGCCCTCTCTGTGTGTCGCCCGGCGCGCCATCGATCCGGCCGCTCTGCCTCTAGCTCTGCGTCTGCCTCAGGCCAGGCCACCCGAGCCGAGGCGAAGTAGAGACGGCGGCAGCCCGCGGCCTGGCGTGGCCGCCGCGACGGTCGCCCGTCATAGCCACGCTGCAGTATGCGCGCTGCACTAATGGTCCCGCACACAGGCCTCGTCACGACCGCTGCGCTTGTCTGGCCCCTAAAACTAGTACCTATTACACGAGTTGTTCTACGACTTCTGTACATTTTCACACCTACACTATCAGGTAAAAAGTATCTCGACACTCATTCTCTCTTTGGTCCACAATGAAGTGACAGATAACCTCCTAATATTGGATCGGACCCTCTTTTGCCCGGCGTAGCACTCAATAAATCGTAGTGGTTCCCACGGAGAAATATTCAGCCATGCTACCTGTGTAGCCGTCCATAAATGGGGAAGTGTTGCCGGCGCAGGATGTTGTGCACGAACTTACCTCTCAATTAATGTTCGATGGCATTCATTCGGGAGATCTGGATGGCCAAATCATTCGCTCGAATTGTCCAGAACGTCCTTCAAACCAACCACCAACATTGTCAACCAATAAATTACATCGTCCAGTGACTGCAAATGGTCTTCAAATAGCCGAACATAACCATTTCCAGTCAGTGATCGCTCCAGCTTGACCGGAGAATCCAGTCCATTCCATGTAAACACATCACACACCATTATGGACCTACCACCAGCTTGCACAGTGCTGTGTTGACAACATAAATCCATGGCTTCATGGGGTCTACGCCTCACTCGAACCCTACCGTGAGCTGTTACCAACTGACATCGGGTCTCATCTGAGCAGGCCACAGTTTTCTAGACATCTATGGTCCATCCAATATGGTTACGAGCCCAGGAGAGCCTGTAAGCAAATGAGCTCGCATCGGTCCTCTACTGCCATGTCCCATTAATGTCATATTTCGCCTTACTGTTCCAACGGATAAGTTCGTCGTATGCCCCACACTGATTTCTCCGGTTATTTCATGCAGTGCTTGTCTGTTAAAAACTAAGCTAAACTTAACTCCGTCCGAACAGGCCATGAAGGCCCAACAATACCGACCGGCCGCCGTGCCATCCTCAGCCCACAGGCGTCACTGGATGCGGATATGGAGGGGCATCTGGTCAGCACACCGCTCTCCCGGCCGTTGACAGTTTTCGTGACCAGAGTCGCTACTTCTCAATCAAGTAGCTCCTCAGTTTGCCTCACAAGGGTTGAGTGCACCCCGCTTGCCAACAGCGCTGGACAGACCGGATGGTCACCCATCCAAGTGCTAGCCCAGCCCGACAGCGCTTAACTTCGGTTATCTGACGGGAACCGGTGTTACCACTGCGGCAAGGCCGTTGACCTGCTTGTCTGTTAGCACTGACAATTCTAAAATAACACCGCTGCTTTCGATCGTTCAGTGAAGGCCTTCGGCCACTACGTCTACCGATCTGCTTTCAGATCTGTTAATTCCCCTCGTGCGGCCATGATCACGTCGGAAACCACCTTTTTATATGAACCACCTGTGTACAAATGACAGATACGCCAGTGCACTTCCCTTTTATACCTTGTGCTCGGGGTACTACCGTCATCTGGGTATGTGCACATCGGTGTCCCATGACTTCTGTCCCTCTGCGTAATCCTACACGTTGGTGTAGTGACATGACGTGGTAAGCCCCTTGATGACCCCTCTCCACGAATCTTTCTCTCAGGCAAGGTGACTTCCTTTTTGCAGTGCCATTCTGGTCACGCAATTCATCAGGTGTACCCATCGTAATGGTGTCCACTCTTCAGTTTTCGGTCATCAATTTTTCCTTCTACCACTTTTCTTTCCATTGTCTCTCGCCTTCTGGCCATGTGAGCGAAATACACTCTGAGATAGAAAATAGGAAAAAAAACAGAAAAACTTCGCACTACGAAGGAATTATCAGAATGTGACGGAAATCGGTAGATGCGATGTAGATGTATGGAGAAACAAATTATTACAATTTCAGAAAATCTGGATCACTTATTCAAGAGAAAGAGCTTCACAAATTGAGCAAGTCAGTAACGTCTGGCTCTTATGCAAGCATCATTCGGCTCGGTAGTGATTGACAGAGTTGTTGGGAGTCCTCCTGAGAGATATCGTGCCAAAGTCTACTCGACTGGCCCGTTAGAGCGTCAAAATCCCGCATAGTTTGGCGGGTCCTGCCCATAATGCTCCTAACGTGTTCAATTGGGGAGAGATGCTGCGACCTTGCTGGCCAGCTATGCTTTGCAAGCACACAGGCAAGCAGTAGAAACTGTCCCCCTTTGGGTGCGGGTATTATCTTGTTGAAATGTAAGCCTAAACACAGGATGGCTAGCCATGAAGGGTAACAAAACGGGGCGTAGAATATCGTTGACGCACAGTTGTGCTGGTGGAATGGCAAAGTAAAGAATGTCGAGGTTTTCCGCAGAACCACTGAACAAAGGAATATGTGGAAACACTGACAAGAGGAAGGGGCAGGATATTAGAACACCTGTTAAGACATCGCGGAATGACTTCCGTGGTGCTAGAGGGAGCCGTAGAGGGTAAAAACTGTATGGGAAGACAGAGATTGGAACACATCCAGCAAATAATTGAGGACATATGTTGTAAGTGCTACTCAGACATGAAAAGGTTGGCACAGGAGAGGAATTCGTGGAGGGTCACGTCAAACCAGTCAGAAGACTGATGACTCGTGTTGCGGATGACAACCAAAGAAGTTCTGCTATGAAAAATAATGGCACCCCAGACCATCACTCGTGGTTCTCGAGGGGAACTGAGGGGTAACAGTCAAGTTGCTATCCCACCACTGTCTGGGACGTCTATAGACACGTCTTCGCTGGTCACCGGGGCTCAGTTCGAAGCGGGACTCACGTCAGCACTGAAGACAATTCTACTCCAGTCAACCAGATTCCAAGCCGAAGACGTGGCTGGAGACGCTCTGGACAGCGGTGAGATATCAAGCTCACTGCTGCCTGCCATACGGTCCAACAACTAGAAGTGTTGGTCTGGGGTGCCATTTCTTTTCATAGCAGGACCCTTAGGATGCCATCCGCGTCACCCTTACAGCACACCGGTACGTCGTCGATATTCTGCGCTCCGTGTTGGTGCCCTCCATAGCAAGCCATCGTGGGCTTTTATTTCAGCAAGGTAATGCCCAACCGGACACGGCGAGAGTTTCTACTGCTTGTCTTCGTTATTGCGAAACGCTGCCTTGGTCTGTAAGGTCACCGGACCTGATCTCTCTCCAATTGAGAACGCTGGAGCATTTGCATATGGGGGACGAAGAATTTTCAGAAACTGCACGGTGAAAACCGATCCCATAATTTTCCTAAGTGCATTTTCTGCAGACAGTAGACACCTGTCGTACAATGTATGGCAGCTTTTGCAACATTTGTTATGCACATAATTCTGTTACTCTCCTGCGACGTAAACAAGATTGTGACAACAGGCCTCATTCTTCTTTCTGTACACACCAAAAAAAAGTTTGCCAACACCTTGGTTGTGAGAGTTCCGGAACCGGTGCAGAAAATTGGAATAGAGATCAGCATAAACATCATTTCCGCCCTTTTTATTGCTCATGAAAACCACACATTGCATGTTTTACCACCATAGAGCGAGACCATTAGAGGTGGTGGTCCAGATTGCTGTACACACCGGTACCTCTAATACGCAGTAGCACGTCCTCTTGCATTGATGCATGCCTGTATTCGTCATGGCATACTATCCACAAGTTCATCAAGGCACTATTGGTCCAGATTGACCCACTCTTCAACGGCGATTCGGCGTAGATCCCTCAGAGTGGTTGATGGGTCATGTCGTCCATAAACAGCCCTTTTCAATCTCTCCCAGGCGTGTTCGATAGGGTTCATGTCTGGAGAACATGCCGGCCACCCTAGGCAAGCGAAGTCGTTATCCTGAAGGAAGTCATTGACAAGACGTGCACGATGGTGGCGCGAATTGTCGTCCATGAAGACGAATGCCTCGCCAATACGCTGCCTATATGGTTGCACTATCGCTCGGAGGATGTCATTCGCGTATCGTACAGCCGATACGACACCTTCCATGACCACCAGCGGCGTACGTCGGCCCCACATAATGCTACTCCAAAACAGCAGGGAACCTCCACCTTGCTGCACTCGCTGGACAGTGTGTCTAAGGCGTTCAGCCTGTCCAGGTTGCTTCTCCGACGATTGTCTGGTTGAAGGCATATGGGGCACTCATCGGTGAAGAGAAAGTGATGCCAATCGTGAGCGGTCCATTCGGCAGGTTGTTGGACCCATCTGTACCGCGCTGCATGGTTTCGTGGTTGCAAAGGTGGACCTCGCCATGGACGTCGGGAGTGAAGTTGCGTATCATGCACCCTATTGCACACATTTTCAGTCGTAACACGACGTCCTGTGGCTACATGAAAAGCATTATTCAACATGGGTGGCGTTGTAGGCAGGGTTTCTCCGGGTTCCTCCGAACCATAATTCGTAGGTAGCGGTCATCCACGGCAGTAGTAGCCCTTGGGCGGCTTGAGCGAGGCATGTCTTCGATAGTTCATGTCTCTTTGTATCTCCTTCATGTCTGAACAACATTGCTTTGGTTCACTCCGAGACACCTGGACACTTCCCTTGTTGAGAGCCCTTCCTGGCACAGAGTAACAATGCGGACGCGATCGAACGGCGGTATTTACCGTCTAGGCATGGTTGAACTGCAAACAATACGAGTCGCGTACCTCCTTCCTGGTGGAACAACTGGAACTGATCGGCTGTCGGTCCCCCTCTGTCTAATAGGCACTGTTCATGTATGGTTGTTTACATCTTTCGGGGATTCAAATGGCTCTGAGCACTATGGGACTTAACTGCTGAGGTCATCAGTCCCCTAGAACTTAGAACTACTTAAACCAAACTAACCTAAGGACATCACACACATCCATGCCCGAGGCAGAATTCGAACCTGTGACCGTAGCGGTCGCGCGGCTCCAGACTGTAGCGCCTAGAACCGCTCGTCTTTGGGGGGTTTAGTGACATCTCAGAGCAGTCAAAGGGACTGTGTCTGTGATACGATATCCACAGTCAACGTCTATCTTCAGGAGTTCTGGAAACCGAGGTGATGCAAAACATTTCTTGATGTGGTTATAAGATCGGTATTTCTTTCTGCAGTCCGACCTGATACAGATTCGAGACACTTCTGTTATTTTTGAAATTACCGTCGATAAATTATTCATTTAATGTCTTTCGTAGATGAACTGTAGCTTCAGAGCGCCTTATCAAAGAGCAGAAGCCTGCCATTTGCTTTCACTTCGAGTAAGTTGACCTTCAGTTATATCATCACCATGTATTGCTTTACTCGGGTCATTGTACGACGAGAATGACTCAAGTTGTGTCCGAGGGGACGTTAAGCCATAAACTTGCTTCCTTCCAGTTAATCGTGTTTATTGGGCATACCTTTAAAAATTTGGTAAAATATAATTATTTGCTAGTAAATGGGTATTCCTCAATGAATGAAGTATTTATACAATTAGTTTTTATTTAGCAAAAGCAGGCATCGCTTACACGGTATATAGCACCTGTTAGAAATTAATCTACAGATAAACCACTACAAGTCGCGTATATTACATATGACTAGTTTCACTCATCACACGCGAGCACGTTAGAAGTTTTACCTGTTGCCATCAGGACGTTTTATGAGCACGCAGTAAATCAAATATTGCACGACGTGTGGCTGTTTATCTGTATAGCAGCTTTTATTTATTTTTTAAAACAATGTAGGCTATTTCTTGTCAGCAGTTAAGTCCTTCCAGTGCCTAAATATTTATTTTTATATGACTCCCTGTGAACGTACTGCAGATATCTTATAAAAGTGAATTGCCGAAGCCTACGTGAAACTATTCGCGCAGTTATCTTAAGATAAGCAAGCACGTGCCGTCCGGCAGCTCACAGGTCGTTCAAAATTCAAATGGCTCTGAGCACTATGGGACTTAACATCTATGGTCATCAGTCCCCTAGAACTTAGAACTACTTAAACCTAACTAACCTAAGGACATCACACAACACGCAGCCATCACGAGGCAGAGAAAATCCCTGACCCCGCCGGGAATCGAACCCGGGAACCCGGGCGTGGGAAGCGAGAACGCTACCGCACGACCACGAGATGTGGGCTTTACAGGTCGTGTTCAACATGTTGTACATTATGTGACACCTGGTAGCAAAACACCGCACCACAAAGATACGCGTTGCCACTGTGCGTAGCCAGTGTTTGACTAACAAGGGGATGGTGTGACATGTGGGTCACCGATTTTGATTAAATTTTGCAAAGACGTTCCTTGTTGAAAATAAGGCGACTTCTGTTTCGGCTTAAGACTTGTGTTTCGACTTTTTGCCAGACATTCCCTAGTTTAAAAAAATAAAATTAAAAATTAAAAAAAAACCTCGAGGTCAAAGTTGATGCCGCAGAACCGGTTTTTCAATGTTGCACATCGAAAGATTGCTTAGAAACAAATACAGCGAGCGGCGGCGGTCGAGGATTCCCAGACGCGGTAGCTCAACATGTTCGGTCAGATGGCTTGGATAGAAAAACGCTGTCAAGGCATTAGACTATCTAACCGCTGATCCGTGTTTGATTCTTGGTCGTGGCTTTATTTCGTTCGATATTTTTTCGGCGTGTTTGATAATATTCTGGTAATCAGAATAGGGCTACTTTTCTTTGCCTTTTTTTAAGTAAAACATCTGGAGATGTGATTATTAATGAAATAAGTATAAATATAATGTATTGACAGTTATTTTCATCGTGATGCGTAATACAAAAATACACCTAAAGTATGTTTTTGCGTAAATCGTGAGCATTCTAGCAATCTGTGGTGTGAAACCTATCATAGAAACAGTCAAAGCATAAATATTTTTGCACCACGCACAACACACGAACGAAATCTCGCCGCATTGACAAGTTTTCCGGTACATTGTTCGTAAAAAAACATATCCGATTCACGTTGCTGAAAACAGATCTCTCAGATATCGAATTACATGCATACCAAGCGTGTTTAAGCAGATCTTGAAGGACAACCGTAGGCAACTTGTTATGGACCAACGCATGAATTTTGATAGCATACGCTCTATTTGCTCTGCTGTGATGTCGCATGATTTTGAAGTAGTAGTGCGATGAAATTCTTTATCTGTCGGTAAAAGTAAACCTCATACGGTTGACGAAGAGAGGTACATTTTGGCGGTATCACTTTCACGATGCAGGTCGGCTGAGCATCATCATCTACGAAAGTCCTATCTAGCGCGCCATTTATCACGATGAAAATAACTGTCAGTACATTACATATACTTACTTGATTATTAATCACACATCCCGATGTTTTACTTGAAAAAGGAAAGAAGGGTATTCACATTATCAGGATATTAGCACATACACCGAATAAAGTATCGAACGTAAAAAATAGCCAAGAACCAGCGCGGTTTGGCAGTCTAAACGTCTTGACCGCTCGACTGCCGACGTCGCTCCCCTAGACATCGAATGACGGATTCCCTAGCTACGTCATGAAAACACAAAAACGTTAATAACTTTAACATTACTAACGTTGAACTCTATGTTATGTCAATAGAAAGTGCTTGGTTTTAGACGACCTTTCGACGTATAGCATTCAAAATTCGAGTTTCCATCATCAACTGTGACCTCGATTATTTTTCAAAAACTATGGAATGTCTAGCAAAAAGCCGAAAATGGTGTCTCTTTATTTTCAATATAGTACGTCCTTGCAAAACTTGATTAAAATCGGTGAGCCACATGTCAGATCCTCCTCTTGTATGATAACAGAGCTGGTTATAATATTTTATGAAGGACTGTTTACTTGTCGCACGACGCCTATTGGAAATCAGCATTGTTTCAGAGCCACGTTGTCATTTAAAGTATTGGTGTTGTAGGCTATATTCGTGCCTGGACCGTGGTTCCAAGGTAAATGAGGTGGTACGTTATTGCTAGAGTTCAGCGCTGATGCGGATATCCGTAGTAATACGAGTAATGTTGTTTTGCCGATGAAAGCCTGAGCGAATTAGGATATCCGCCAGTATATCACCAGATATCTGCTGCAATTGTTACAGTGTACTTAAAAGTAAAACGACAGTATCAAAATTACAATTGACGCGTGTTTGCATTACATGTGATCTGTAAGAGTAATAAAAATAATTGCAATTATTATTGTTACGCGTTCGGGATGGAGTGACTTGACTGTACATTGTCGTGGCGAGAACAGATACATCGTTGACATCTGCAAGGGTTAAAGATGGCGACATGCTCTTCCTCTCAGTTTGCGTTACAATTACACGTGCATCTCGTTTCCGACCCACCTGCAGCTGTCCTACCCGTGATTAATCCGTGATGCGTTTGCGACAAGGGAGATCACTGGTACAGTCAGCGAGAACTGCAAAACAAAGTGATGTGAAGGTTATGTTGTTGTGCCATGCTCAATCTCGTCAATTAAAGATTAAAGATTGTCGAGTGGTACCGCCACTAGTCACAAATACTTTTTTTTCCAACTTTATTTTTTTGCCACGTTCGGTTTCGGCTGTTATCCCCATATTGAGATAGATAAACTTCTTTCGTACACAGCGCTCGAGCAGACGACGTGCTGATGTTATTCTAAAACAAGTGTAGCTATTTGAAGATGGGCATAATGACCTTTGACCGATGATGGTGGTAAAATATTTGTGAAATGTAAGTGTGGCGGGTTGCGAAATCACAGCTGTTGTAGGACCTTCTATCCATTGAAATTTTCATCAACTGTCAGAGCTCCGGTGGAATGAAAAGGTTAAATCGTTTACGAAGTTTGAATATCCATGCATATTAACAGGAATGCAAAAGACTGACACATTTTATTTGCGGAAGAATGGAAAAACTGTTGGGAGATGACGACGCTAGGTAAGATCAGTTTGAGTTCCAGAGAAATATAGGAACACGCGAGGCATTACCGAACCTATGTCTTGTATTAGAACGCGCGTTAAAGAAAGACGAAGCTAAATCAAGAGCGTTTGTGGATTTGGAGAAAACTTTGACACCATTGGCTGGAGTTGAAATCTGAAGGCAGCAGCGATAAAATACAGGGAGCGAAGCGTTATCCTCAACTTGTACAGAAACCAGGCTGCAATTATTGTAGTCGGCGGATATGAAAGATAAGTAGTAATTGAGAAGTGAGTGAGGCAGGATTGTAGGCTACTCCCGATGTTATTCACTCTGTACACAGAGCAAGCAGTGAACGAAACTAAGGAGAAGTTTGGGAAGCGAAATAATGTTTAGTACATACTACTGGCGTAAGATTGCCTGGGAGTGGAAGGATCTGGCCAAGTAAGAATTAAATATCATTCGTAAAAAGATTTTTATTTACACACCTTAGGAAAAATAGTTTTTCTAATTAGGTCAACAGGACCTTGACATTTTAAAACTATGCAAAAATGTAAGAACAATTATTGTTAATTGATCAACAATTTATCAAATATTTCAGTGAGATCAAATAACAAACGTTTTGTGTTAGTCCAGATACTTGCTCTCAATTATCGAAGATGGGAACATGCAGTATGATAGTTTAAATTTACAACAAATGTTATTCTCTTTCCAAAAACATATAAATTTTGTGTGCCACTGGTTACTATTGTCGAAATATGGCGAGTTTCAAGAAGGGAAGCAAGATCATGTTTCACCAATTGAAGTTACATAAAAACTCTTCAAAAGTTCTAAGGAAACAGTCTTCAAAACAGGCAGAAATTTATAGAATCTGTTTGGCTAAAATACAACAAATAATTCAGGTTTACCTAAAATGGAGTTTATTGAAAAGAAACAAGACAATGAAAACTGACTGATAAGAAACCACCACATGTCGGACAGTGTGGTGTGGACGAACGAACCCGAAATTACTCAGGGCGGGCCGGTACGCTGGTCACCACACTTCTCCTTTTCTAAGCAGCCAGTGGGAACAAGCCCGAAGGTCGATGTCCAGTATGGTAGATATTCTGAACGTGAGTTTGAACATTGACCAGTAAGGTGGCAGAAGGGTGTGTGTGTATGAATTCCCAAGGGACCGAACTGCTGTGGTCATCGGTCCCTAGACTTACACACTACTTAAACTGACTTAAACTAACTTATGCTAAAAACAACATACACAACCAAGCCCGACGGAGGCCTCGAACCTCCGACGGGAGAGGCCGCGCAGTCCGTGACATGGCGCCTAAAACCGCGCGGCCACTCCGCGCGGCCAGTGGCAGAAGACCACCTACGTGACAAGTGCGCTATCTCCCTTCAGTACAGAGTCGCGAAGCGCCATATTGGCTTTCAGTTGAAGCCCATATGTACATGGCCCATTTCTGAGAACCGGCAGATTGAGAAGCTCTCAAAACGGCTTCGTTAATTGTATGATTCGTTTTAATAAAGTGACGGGAAACGTCATATTCGAGGTTAAAGAATTGTTGTAACTTGCATTATTATCATAGTATGCCATTTGAAGGCAGTTCGTGGTGTCGCGGTCACTTCCCGGGTTCGATTCCCGGCGGGGTCAGGGATTTTCACCTGCCTCGAGATGACTGGGTGCTTGTGTTGTCCTCATCATTTCATAATCATTCATGAAAGTGGCGAGATTGGGCTGAGCAAAGGTTGGGAATTTGTACGGGCACTGATAACCGCACAGTTACGCACCCCACAAACCAAACATCATCATTATTTTCTGAAGGTATTTTTCTGGAATGAAGCTTTTGAAATGTGGGGCTACAGAAAAAAGCAGAAAATTAGAAGGGTAATCGGGTAACTAATGAGGAAGTGAAACTAATTGGGCGGAAAAAAAGATGTATGGTACGACATGACGAAAAGAAGGGATTTTTTGATAGGGCACTTCATGAGGCATCAAGGAATCGTCAGTTTATTTATGGAAGGAAGAGAAAGGGGTGTGAAATGTAGAGCAAGACCAAGACTTCAGTACCATAAGCAGGATAAAATGGATGTAGCTTATAGTAGTTATGCAGGGATGAAAAGCTTGCTCAGGAGAGATTAGCTGTGGAGAGCTGCTTCGTACTGAAGACCGCAATAATGACGGCAACAATTACAACAACAGTAACATACGGCTGCGGATGAAAGACACGCGGATAATACACTCAGGTATGCAGATAGCCTTACGCTCATACTTAGGGCAGTTCGTTGGAGATTATTTCTCGTGGGGCACTGCGCTTCGTTATGCCCGGGGCTCAGCGCTTAGCCTGTCTACAGTGCCGCGTGTTTGTATTCGGTCACCCGTTGCTGACAAGCGTCGCGGAGGGCGGACGCTTATCATAGCAAACTTGTCAGCGCAGACGCGCACACGATAACGTCCGAATCACCCACGCGCGCACCAGCAGCCGGTCTGCTTCCACAATAATCCGCCGCCATCACGATGCGCGTAATATTACCTGTCAACACTCTGCAGTGTTCGGTGCTGTATAGGGCAAGGAAAGGGTAGCGGGAGCCATTGGCTCGTCATCCGAATCGAAAGAACTTTGACTGATGGGGCATATTCCTGTTCAAACAAGCTTCCATCGTCACACACTCTCCTATCTATGAAGACCGATCCCCACTAAACGGAAAGCGACGTCGCCGTCAAATGATGGTTTAGAAGATATACCTATTTTCACCCGGTTAGTTGTTTTTTCTTGTCTCCTGATTACCGGTTTTAGACACTGTCCCTCATCTTCAGATCATTCATAGTTACACGGTAATCCGTATGAATTACATAACACTGAAACTTGTGTTTCTGTAAGACGTGGCTACTGTATATAACTACCAGATTCGAGAACAATGCAGACAATAAAATAAAAATTAAGAAGACACAAAATTCTCTACTATAACATGAGTGAGGAGGCCAGGAATAGATAGTGTTAGCAGAGGACGCTGCCGTCTCCCCGCCGACGTGAAAGTCAAAATTTCCTTTCCTGGAAGCGTTAACGTTGACTCCCTGTTCCGTGAGTATACAGTCACTTGACTTGAAATCGAATGTGGACTAACTTGACGTTCCATTCCGTCAAATGTGAATCGACCGCGGAAAGCTCTTTCAGACTTTCCACATATTTCAGTGGCATACAAGCGAAATACGAAGTAGATACATGTTTGTGGCTTTTTGTGTAAATCTACTTTCATCTGCTTTTCCGTTAAAATGTTTTATTCGTACGAGCGTGAGTTACGCTTGAATGTAAGTACAGAGTGTCGATACCAAAAAAGAATTCTATAGTAACTGGAACTAGCAGTTTTTTTTTAACACGGCCAGAAAAATCTAAGTGGCGAAGTAATGTGTGTTCGAATAATGAGGAATTAAAAAAACCTTTCCCAACTGAGGAATTAATTTTCAGAATGATTCCTGTAATGTGGACTCACACAACATTTCGTGAAGTATTTAAGATAGGTAAGTAATATTTGCGGAAAAAAGCGTGCAAAGGAGTCAAGCATTTTGTTCCGTGGTTAAACTCTAACTTTCTATCTCGCAATTGTGTTGATGGCTGCGTAGAGCCTTCAATATTGATGACATGGATGGATAAGCTGTCCACACTGTTCCATAGCGTCGGTCTCCGTGTCCGAGCTGGTTTTCACTTTCACAGTGTCTCATTTCCATCCTTGCGTCACACACAGGCACGCACACAATAACAAGACAGTGGAGCCATTCCAGAGAAGCACCTTCGTGGCTGGAAATGATGCACGCCCTACCTCAAAATAGCAGTTCTTCTCGTCGTCGTAGGTAAGTGCACGAACATAACAAACGCAGGACATGAACGTTTCTGTCATTTACGGTACACGGATCTTTGAGAATGACACAAGAAAGAACGATAAGGGTTTAATGTTCCGTCAACGAAGAGGTCATTTAGTGACTGAGACAATATGGCATTTGGGAAAAGTATCGACCACGCGGTTTCAAGGGAACTATTCCCGAATTTGAATGCGAAACGTGCTTCTGGATGGCGAGAGGGGGAACTGAACTGTTGTCGACATGCCTGATAGTACAGTGTCTAAACGCTGCACTATCTCATTCGATGCCGATGCTATGCGGTTTTGATTTTGGACAAATATTTAAGCGGAGCGAAAACAAAACTTTAGAAATTATACAATGGATTTTTGTCCGAATTTTCATAGCGAAACGGAGAGTGCGAAGTGGACAAATGGGACATCAGATTGATCAGCGTGATGTTCAGTTTCGAAAAGCTGATTTAATTTCTTGCAAGTAATCAGAGTAATTAAGAAAATGTCAAATAGTGGTAGTTTCTCGGACAGCTGTCAGAAAGTTCATCTCTTCAAAGTCTAGCTGTTTTCACATAAAAAATTAGCTTGTGAAAATATTTCGCTGTCTAAAGATGCGAAATAATAAAAATTGAAAAATAGGTCAATTGTGTTGTTAAATGGTTTGTCTAAAAGTAAGAAATAAAATAGATTAGTGAAAAATTTGACACGCCCTTTAATGATGCTACACAGCAGTAGACTGCAAGATCTACGTAATTTGTAATTCACCTGGCAGATATCCTCAAGCATTCTAAATTAAACATTGAACTTTAAATTCATAATCGGCACCTCATTTTCTGTCCATGATTTCGAGGATCATTCAAAAGTGCGTCAAATGTTGCTCTAAAATGTTTTTTTGTTTGTTTATTACTTTAGAGAAATCATTTCGCAATACACTTGGCCCTTGTCCTTTTTTTCCCCTCAACAGTGTTCCGAAGTTCGACATCACAGGCTGCCAATCACAAATCATGCCCATTAAATAATTATTTAAATTTATACTGTGAAAATGGAGCTGTTAAAATCGTGTCTGTGATCAGCATCCAAGAGGTACTTTATGGACGAACTAGGAGTAGTACTTAATAACAATAGCATTTCCTGTGGCCCCCATATACGATTCCACATTTATCCAATATTTGTTGTACCACGAATGAATTCGTGTTTTATGATAATTTCGCTACGAGAAATTGTGGCGATTGATTTCTTTCGGTCGGAAACTAGACTACACAGCCCTGCAATTTGCAACTGTCTGTGGATGACGTTGTAGTGTATAGGAAAGTGTCGTCCTCAATTCACTATAGGAGGATACAGAAATAATAGGACAGAATTCCCATTTTGTGTGATGAATGGCAGGTTACTCTATATGTTTTAAAATATAAGTTAATGCTGGTGATTACAAGAACAACAGTGTAATATTCGATTACAGTCACATCTATTAAATATCTAGGCTTGACGTTGCAAGGAGGCAAATGGTGGACTTCGCTCTATTGGGAGAATTCTGGGGAAGTGTAGCTCATCTATAAACACTTTCACGACCCTTGCTAGCGTACTGCTCGAATGTTTGGGATCCCCACCAGGTCGGATTAAAAGATGTCGAACCATTTAAGATGCTTTCTGCGACATTTGCTCTGACAGGCTGCAGAACGTTTCTGCTGCCACCAACATACACCTAGGTTAAGGACCGTGAAGACAAGATAAGAGAAATCAGGGATCGCACGGCAGCATATGCTTATAGACTGTCGTTTTTCCCTCCATCCCCCCTTCCGAGTGGATCAGAAATGGGAATTACTAGCAGTAGTACAGGGTAATCTCGTAGGTTAACTCTTTTGTAAAACTGTGTGTTTTTTCAGTTAACTCCAAAGTACAGAGCGTATCGTCGAAATCTTACCAACAGAGAGGAATTACTCTCCTCAGTAACTGCGGAACCATATGCGCTAAATCACGCAATATGGCGTGTCTCCGTGTCTTGCAACTGAAATATGTTCGAAGAGCTACATAAAATTAAGTAAAATATTAGATTTTGGAAATATAGGAAAGCAAATATGCAGGAATTTTAAAATAAGACACAGTTCTTGTACGTTACCTTTTGTACTCGGCGGTACTTCAACGAAGACGCGGAAGGTGGGACAGGTGGCCATGCCGCGTTCCTTGACTTTAGGAAGGCGTTCAATACTGTTCCAGACTGTTGCTTCAAGGAGGCACTATGAACATAGGGAATCTCGGTCCAGCTTTGTGAAGGGATTGATGAGTTCTAAGCAGATAGAGCACTGCTTGTCACTCTTAAGTGACTTCGGGCGTACTCCAAGTGGGAGATGTAGGACCATTAATTTTTACAATATATAAAAAAGAAACATTGCGGATAGCGTTGGAAGTCCCATGAGGCTTTTCGTGGATGACTCTGCTGTATACAGAGAAGTAGTAACGCTGGAAAATTGCAGCAAAATGCAGGAAGGCTTGTATAGGCCCGAAACTTCATGCAGAAAGTGGCAATTGACCCGTAAAATCAGCAGATGTAACTTATTACGAATAAACAGGCGGAACTCGAGTTGTGGTATGATTACATGAATGGCATACAAAAACTGGTCGCATCCATTAAAATATCCGAGGGGCGTTCGGTAAGAAATGCTACACATTTTTTTCTCGGCAGATTTCGGTTGAAAAATGCGGAATATGTTGTGGGACATCGTGGAATATTCGCACTTCTGTTCCAGTAGTTTCATGGAGTTCCGATAGATGATGGCGCGATATGTATCCTTCAAAATAGCGTCTGTAATGGAAGTGCCTTCCAAGCAGAGAGCCGTCATTGAGTTTCTTTTGGTAGAGAGCCAGAGCATCACAGATATTCATAGAAGCTTGCGGAAGGCAGTCAACAAAAGCACAACGAGTCGTTGAGAGAGACGTCTGTCATCGTCGCAGCAGTGTCGGACAAACTTGTCAGATCTCCCGTGTGCCGGCTAGCCAACACAGCTGTCACACTCTCGTGATGTTGGTTGGAGGGACAGTGGTCATGTGTGTGTGAACTGCGCTTGCGTGAATGTGTCTGTGTATGTTGCCTAATTCAGAAGAAGGCCTTTTGGTAGGAAGCTTATTGTGTAGCAGTCTTTTTATTGTGACTGTCTGCGACTCAACATCTCCACTATATAGTGAGTAGCGATCTATCCTTTTCACAATACTGTCAGTATAGTAAAAGCGCTCTTTATTATGATACAGTAAATTAATAAGCTTGATTAGTCTTACCAACCCTTCTTTTATATTAATGATTGTATTTTAATTTTCTTAGATCATGGACTTCATTTCAGGTTAAATGAATGTATCTGAAGTAATAAAACCGCAACACCTGCCAGAAACTGATCTATTAGTCACTCAGTCACAACTAATTTCGTGAGCATAGTCACATATTGCCCTCGTGAGGATCAAATCACAAAGTAATGTTCACTTGTTTTTCAGCTTAAGCTGTGACTTTATGGTCCGAGACTAGTTTTGATTGAGAGATTAATAACTCCTGGCAACTGTAGCGGTTTTATTAGTTGAAATGACTTACTGCAGCCCCAAATACCAAGTTACGTCAAATGAATGTAGCTGATAATCGTTGGTTTTTAATCGTCTCAGGCTTCTACACATTTAAATGTTTAAAAAATATTGTGAGGCCGGCTGTATGGGTGTTGACCAAGGGCCATTACTACATTAAAAAGAGGAAGTTATTGTACACTAGCGGTAACCGAATGTATTTCTCGAAATTACCTCAGTCAAATGCCAGAATAGTACCTGCAGTAGTGGAAATCAGTATAAACGCAGGGATACTACTAAAGTAATGGTACAATGTCTGAAGCATGCCTCTATAAAATTTATTATAAAATTGGTAGATACATGGCCGGCCGAAGTGGCCGTGCGGTTAAAGGCGCTGCAGTCTGGAACCGCAAGACCGCTACGGTCGCAGGTTCGAATCCTGCCTCGGGCATGGATGTTTGTGATGTCCTTAGGTTAGTTAGGTTTAACTAGTTCTAAGTTCTAGGCGACTAATGACCTCAGCAGTTGAGTCCCATAGTGCTCAGAGCCATTTGAACCATTTTTTGGTAGATACATGTAAGACAAAGAATCACGACGAAATTACATAATACGAGTAACAAAATAAGGGGTCGGCATTTCTTTACGGAAACTGGTATAAATACACTCACTGTCCTCTTGTATTATTGCATTGATCGAATTTTGTCCAATCTCCGTTCAGCCTAATTACCTCAAGAATTCTCTTCGCTACTGCTTTTGTTAGGCTATGTAGTTCTTGTAGTGAAACTGTCACCCATACTTCTAGTATCGCTCTTTTCAGCTCACATTCGACCAAAAATTGCCTTGCATTGCGATAAACACGTCTTGCAAGTATTCCCCAAAGGTTTTCTACAAGGTTCAAATACAGGCTTCGTGCAGGGTAGGAAAGACATCGATATCTTTGAATGACTTTTTCTGTTGTAGAAGAAATATGCACAGATGCGTAATCGTGTTGAAGCACTGGACTGTCTCCTAGGTCCTCATACATTCTAATCAATTTTTCTCTAGCATCTCACTGCACATGTTAGAGATTATGCTAGTGTTCAGCCAAATAATGCGTGATTTACCTTTAGCGCAGAAAGCTGCCCAAACCATAACAATTTCAGCGCCTAAATATTTTCTCATTCTTACCTGCTACTCTGTTCTCAGATCATGCCAATAATATTGAAATCCACCCGGCCTATGTAAATTAAACTTCTTGTCTTCTCTGAAGATCGCTTATCCCATTCTCAAGCCCATGACATATGTTTTCCACCAAACTCCAATCTAGCCTGTTTGTGTTTGGGTATTAGATCTGTTTTCTGCAGACGTTTCTTGAATGCAAGATGTTTGTCAAGCGACTAATGTTTTAGTAAGCATCTAGCAGTTCCTGTCAACTATAAATCAGCAGCAAGTTGAGGGTTTGTGACACTTTACATGCTTTTCGCAAAAGTAACAGTTTCGACGCCTCAGATAATTTTCTATATGGCCCCTATTTTCTATTTTGTCCAAATCGTGTGCCCAATATAACGAAAATAACGATCACTGTACTTGAACGGTTCAACTTCTTCTCGATTTGACGATTAGAGCGCCCCATTTCCTTGTATACACCGATTTTTGCTTTTTCGATACTCGATTACTGTTTCCCGCGTGGCATTGTCACAATGGTGGTTTATATACACAACACGCACTGACGGTAACTTGTTTCCTACCTGCAGAAAAGGCACGTACGCGCACCCTAACACCGCACAGAGCCGACTGCATTTATACCGAGTTCCACCCTCTACAACCTGAATCGTGATATCTTGTTATATATTGTACTGCCGACATCAAACGCAATACCGTTTGACTGCATTTGTAAGTGTACTCGTTATGGATCTCGATACTGTTCCACATATTATGTGCACAACTATTCCAACCGACAATGTAAATTTTCGTACAAATATTCATGCCTTTATACTGATTTCCACTACTGTACTATAAGGCCACGGCCGACCACCTCCCTAGTGAAACTAGATCTATAAGTATGAGAATACCTGTTTTTTCTAAAACTAATACCATGAAATTTCTGGTATCCCTATAAAAGTATTCCATGGATTAATAAAAATGCTACACCTGCTGATGCTGATTAAGGAAACCAGGCAGCGCTCATCAGTCACTTATTCACCAGTCAGACAGAAGCAGTGTACCCGGTCTATTTGCGTATAGAGTAAATTCCGTGTGCAAGTATGAGAAAGCGTTGCACATGCTCGTATAGCGTGTATCTGAGGCGGGTGAGGGAAACCGTCTAAAAACGATATCCAGTTTGGCCGGCACACGACCCATCGTCGTTAATACGCCAGGCGGACTCGACCCGAGGCCTTCGTATCTTTCCGTCGCAGCATGCGCGGTTATACGAGAGCGTTCAATAAGTAATGCAACACTTTTTTCTCTCCAATATCAGTTGAAAAAAATGCGGAATTTGTTGTGGGACACCGTGGACTACTCCCGCTTCACGCCTTATAGGGTCATGAAGTTCAGATAGGTGGCATTTCTATACGTAGTCTTTCAATTGGCGTCTGTAACGGAGGTGCTTTCGATACAGAGAGTTTCTTTTGGCGGAAAACAGAGCGTCGCAGATATTCATGGGCGCTTGCAGAATGTCTACGGAGACCTGGCAGTGAACAAAAGCACTGTGAGTCGTTGGGCAAGGTGTGTGGCATCATCGCAACAAGGTCGCGCAAACCTGTCCGATCTCCCGCGCACTGGCCGGCCGCACACAGCTGTGGCGCCTGCAATGTTAGAACGTGCTGACACTCAGATTCGAGGTGATCTACGTATCACAATCGAAAACCTTGCGGATCAACTGGACGTCTCTATTGGTATTGCTGACTCACCCGTTCACCAATTGGGGTACTCCAAAGGTGTGTGGCGACTGAGTCCCTCGCCGCCTAACAGAATACCATCAAGAGCAACGGAGGACCATCTGTGCGGAATTGCTTCCCATTACGAGGCTGATCGTTACAGTTCTTTGTCGAACATCGTCACAGTGGACCAGTACGGCGGTACCAACCAGGCGTACAGGCCCTGCCAGTAAGGTTGCGTAAGGCCGGCACATTGAACCGAGATGGTTTTTGGGTTATCTAGCCAAAAGAGTAGGGAATAATGTGACGTATTGCAATCCTGAATAAAGCCACTATTACTACTGCTGCTACTAATACACTGGTAATAAAAAGCGTTTCATGTCCGATGAACTGTGCAAGTCAGTCTGTTGGTTAGCGCGTACCGACAAAATGATCAGATATCCTTTCATTCCTTATTGTAACGTGTAATACGTGAGTATATTGACTAGTTGCACGCGGATACGGCGAAGGGAGCTGCAAGACTTGATGTGCCTCCGAGAAGATATCGAGCGCGAGCAGCAAGTAGAGAGTACAGAGGGCACAGGAAGCTGGTCCGGGTGTTAATGACAACGCAGCGGGCGGTCGTTAAGGAGCGCAGCGATCGCCATAATCGTCAGCGCACCGCGCTACGCTGCCGGATTATTGTCGTACGCTCGCGCCCTCGCAGTTTTTTGCCTTCCCCTCCCCCTTCTCCTCCATCGCACCACCCTGCCCTGCGTACACCCTCCGCGACAAGGGTGCGAGGCCAGAGTGATTCCCGGTCTCGCCAGAGGATGCGAGAGAAAGAGGAGGCGAAGAAACACTGCGGCCGTGTACAGAGATATATGACGCACGCGCGGAATAAAAATGGCCCTCTCTGACCCTGCGTCACCTCGGCGGCCGACGGGGGTGGCGAGGCGGCGAGGAGGGGTGGCGCGCGGCTGTTGGCCGGAGAGGGGAAAGAGGGAGGAGGCGGCGGCAGCGGCGGCGGCGGCTCGAATGGAAGCCAGCATGGCGACTAGCCGCTCAAATTTGGCCAGCAAACTGACGTAGTATCGATTTCCTCCCCACCCTGTCCGCTGGTGCCTGCTCACCTCCACACCCCCTTCACTCACCCTCGGACACACACACACACACACACACACACACACACACATTCCTGATACAGCAGCGAACCCTTCAAAAAATGCCCGGCTATTGGCTGGCTATGATTGGGAATGAGAGGGAGAGGAAGAGAGATGAAGAGAGAGAGAGAGAGAGAGAGAGAGAGAGAGATGAGCGAAACGAGGAGAGTTAGTGCTCTGCTCCGACACACGTTCACGTTTTTGGTGTACACGTGTAAAAAGGCTGGCCGTCCTCCCATGATGAAAAATACGGCTGCCTCCCCCCCCCTCCCACCACCTCCCGACAGACACGCAGACAGACATTGCGAGAGCAAAGTGTCACCCATCTACTGCACATCTGATCGTGCGTTCTCGTGTAAAGACCTCATCTTTGTCTTTTGTGACTTACATCTTAGTAGCTATTCCTACTAAAAGCCAGATGCTACATGGTACTATGTAAAAGTTCTAATTAATTAAAATTAGTACGTCTTACTCGCATCCTATCCTTGAAAGCAGTTCGCTTGGGAGTGAATTTGCCGATCCCAACGTTTCTGCCAGTTTTGAAACGCGTCCTGGAAGTCTTCCTTTGTTTGTGTGATCTCTGCGGCCCCGCTTGAATCTCCTCCCTAGAATCAAATCTTCGCCGCTTAGACTTCAATTACGTACTGAAGAAGAGGAAGAAGTCTCCTGGAACAACGTGTCTGGTGAGTACGGCGGGTAGGGAACAACTACCGTCTTTTTTTAATCAAAGCATTTTGAATAGTGTAGGCCTTATGTGTTTATCCATGGTCATTGTGGTATACGAGTCATTGTGACGTACGACCCAAGAGTCTGCTTTAGCTGCTGTGAGCTGTGCTACTATGTGTGCTCGCTGTCTGGACTTCAACCAGGCAGCACCTACGGACAACAACAGGTTTCGTAGCATCTGTTGACGTCTGGGTCGGTCATCGAAATATTGTTCGTTTTTGGTCTAGAGGTACAGCATACGCTTGGAAACAGGAAGGTCGCAGGATAAAATATCTTAATATTTTTCAGTCTGCCTTTACCCTTGCCATCACCTTTCAGCGGTGTGAAGATATGCCAGCAACGACACGTTCGGATTCCACGGTAAACTGTAGGTTCCCTTTCCCCGGTAGTGTCACTAGATTGTGGGTTAGGGGCCAAACAAGTCGTCGAAGTGACGTCCAGTTGAAAGACTTGCACCAGACGGCTGAACATCCATCTTGAAGGCCTCACAGCCGTTGCGCTGTCCCGTAAAATGGAAAAACAACTCGGCTGTATATTCGAAGCACATCATTAATTAATCACGCCGAGAAAACCCGAAAGATCAAGCTTGGATCGTCTTCAAGCAGTTGCTTAAATTCTCTGCAGATTTCCGTGCAATGTTCATTCTGATCGTGTTGAAACCGTCATGGTACAAACTTCGCCACACTGTTTCTGAAGTTCAGTTCTGCGGAATACGTTCTCAAGGTGTTGTAGAGGCACTGAATGGCGAGACTGAGGTCCTTCATTTGCTGGCGTGATACCAGTCGACGACCGATCACGACGGTCGTCGTCATCATCAGTCGATGTTCGCTAATTTTTTGAACCGCTTGTATCAGTCGTATGTCTGTGGCTGATCTGAAGCCATGCGTCCAAAAAATTGTTTCAACGTTTCGTGCGTTTCTTCGGCGTTTTCCCAACTCTAAAACAAAATTTCATACATACATGCTGCCCTTTCAGGTCAGCCGCCGCAAAACCCTAAACTCACGGGAATACGGTAATGGAAATACGCTCACCAACAACTAACCGAACCATTCAGCCGACTTCACCTCTTCCAAGAGGGAAGTAGGGGAGAAACCTAGCGATATTCCACTGTATCCCAAACTGTTTCCGGGCAACATTCAAGTTTCGGGAACTTATGGATAACACTTCGTGTGACAGTACTTATCAGAGGGTAAATCCAAGAAAGAAATGAATGACGAGTAGAAAGATGCCTTAACTACTAGCTCGCTTGTTCCTTCCTACTTCCTTCATTCGGCTTCCTATAACAGATATAAACTGTTAGCATCACAGTTAGTGATAATCAGGTTCCAATGTAGCAGATAATTACAGTCTAGATGTTTTCCCCGATCTCACGGAAGTTCTTGTTACTTTTTCGTCTTCCCTAGAATGAGCAGACGTTGATGATTGTATTAAATGAGTGGCCAAAAATCTCGAGAAGGGTTGAGTCATTTGAAGAAGTGCTGTGTATGGAGCCCGAATGTTTAGTTAAATGCGAGAGAAGACGCAAGTGTAGAAGCAGCCAGCGCAGAAATGTTCCTATCGATACAAAGACTGACTGATAAGTGGGTACCAGCCGCCCCATTCTACCTTCCTCACCATCTTTAAAAATTTCTAAAAATTTTGGTATGCGCACATATCCATGCTCTTTTTGAGGTGCAGCTCACCTCTCGAAGCTCCATTAACTGTAACTCGTTCACACCCACTAGACCAATCATACACACCCACTTGCCCATTCTCACTCACTCAACTCACTCATTCAGCCCAAACCATTGTCATTATCTCTTTCGGTCTCTCTAACTGTGACTGTCTTCTGCCTCACAGCCACAGTCTCTTTCCTTCTGTCCTACTGCTACCGTTGCTCTCATAGTCACTGTATCCTTCTTGCTCTCTCTTAATGCTACTATCTCATTCATTGCCACTGCTGCTGTCTCTTTATCACTGTCACTATTTTTCTCTCTCTCTCGTTGTCATTGTCATAGATTCCTTCTCTCATTATTACTGGCCCTCACCCACTTCCACTTTCTTCATCTCTTTATTCCATTCACACTGGTACTATATCCTTCACTCTTTTTCTAGCGCTGTTCTGTCACTGTCAACCACGATCCTCTGCCGCTGTCCCCCCCACCCCCTCTTTCTTTCGCACTGCTATTGCCTCCTTCACTCTTTCCATACCACAACCACTGTCTCTTATCTACCGGTATTTATTACTTTTTCGTCTCTTTCCGACTGTCACTGTCTCCTTCTCACTCAGCATAAAAAACACCAACATGTTTGCATGGTAAAATTATTGGGAAAATTTTTAAAGGTGCTGATGAAGGTATAATGAGGCAGCTGGCACCGCACTTTTCAGTCAGAATCTTTTAAAAACATGAGCATATTCACCTTCTTTGTGCTGAAGGAAGTGTGTAATATTCAAACTTTGATCCTGTATTGTAGGACAGTTATAGTAAGACGAGCTTTCTGTCGGGCATAGCAGCCCAAGGGGCTTTCAAAAACACATGACGCTAATTTTATATCACCAATAGAACCAGAGGTATGAAGCACCAGAAAAATCCCGTTTTTATGCCCGGCGTTTTGGTAGGGCATACTTTGGCATGCGTGCTGATAACTGTTACAGATAGCTATGTGTTGAACATGGTAGCACGTTATGAGTTAACCGACATTGTACTAGAGATGATAATCGATGCAAGATACTTGGGTCTCAGCATACAGGAGATTACAAACGAGTTCGTGTTTCTGAAGGGTAGTTGTTCAACATAGCGGAGACAGTGTTTCGACACACTTAAATCGCCGCAAGGGACGACCACAAGTGTTGGGGAATGCATGGTACTGTTGGAGGTGGTACACTAAGTGGTCAAAAGTATCCGGACACCTGACTGAAACCGAATTAAAAGTTCGTGGCGCCCTCCATTGCTAATGCTGGATTTCAGTATGGTGTTGGCCCACACTTAGCCTTGATGACAGATTCCGCTCTCGCAGGCATACGTTCACTTAGGTGCTTGAAGGTTTCTTGGAGAATGGCAGCCCATTTTTCAGGGAGTGCTGCACTGAGGAGAGGCCTGGCACGAAGTAGGCGTTCCAAAACATCTCAGAGGTGTTCTATAGGATTCAGGTCAGGACTCTGTGCAGGCCAGTTAATTACAGGGATGTTATTGTCGTGTAACCACTCCGCCACAGGCCGTGCATTATGAACAGGTGCTCGATCGTATTGAAAGGTGCAATCACCAGCCCTGAATTGCTCTTCAACAGTGAGAAGCAAGAAGGTGCTTAAAACATCAATGTAGGCCTGTGCTATGATAGTACCACTGAAAACAACAAAAGGTGTTAGGCCCCTTCATGAAAAACACGACCACATCATTGCAACACCGCCTCCGAATTTTACTGTTCGCACTACACACGCTAGCAGATGACGTTCACCGTGCATTCGCCATACCCACATCCTGCCATCGGATCGCTACATTGTGTACCGTGATTCGTCCCTCCACAAAACGTTTTTCCACTGTTCAGTCGTCCAATGTTTACGCTCCTTACACCAAGCGAGGCGTCGTTTGGCATTTACCGGCGTTATATGTGGCTTATGAGTAGCCCCTCGACCATGAAATCCAAGTTTTCTCACCTCTCGCCTAACTGTCATAGTACTTGCAGTGGATCCTGATGCAGTTTGGAATTCGTGTGTGATGGTCTGGATAGATGTCTGCCTATTATACATTACGACTTTCTTCAATTGTCGGCAGTCTCTGTCAGGCAACAGACGAGGTCGACCTGTACGCTTTTGTTCTGTACGTATCCCTTCACGTTTCCACTTCCCTATCACATCGGAAACAGTGGACCTAGTGGTGTTTAGGAGTGTGGAAATCTCGCGTACAGACTTATGACATAAGTGACACCCAATCACCTGACCACGTTCGAAGTCCGTGAGTTCCGCGGATCGCCCCATTCTGCTCTCTCACGTTGTCTAATGAATGCTGAGGTCGCTGATATTGAGTACCTGGCAGAAGGTGGCAGCACAACGCACCTAATATGAAAAACGTGTGTTTTTGGGGGTGTCCGGATACTTTTGATCACGTAGTGTATGCCGCTGCCTTCCTCCGACCATTGAACTGTCTCACCCAGCGAGTTCTAGCGGACCTACAGTTAAACGTGGCTACCAAACCACACTGCAGTTCGGCATCTCTCACGTCAACAAACATTGCCAGAGTTGACAGAAGTGATAAGTGACGGATAAAAATCCTAGGATTGACCTGTGGTCGAACCCAAGACTTTGCCTTTGTATCTGGCACTTTGCGACTCTCTTCCTTTCTTTCATTTTTTCGATTTGTTTCTTCTTCGTCATGTCGTCAGTGGATCTTCCCGGTTGTCGCATGACCAAAAAAAAAAAAAAAAAGGCTCTGAGCACTTTGGGACTTAATTTCTGAGGTCATCAGTCCCCTAGAACTTTGAACTACTTAAACCTAACAACCTAAGGACATCACACACAACCATGCCCGAGGCAGGATTCGAACCCGCCATACCGGCCGGCTGTCGCATGACATCTTTCAAATAATGTCGATGAGAACTTCACTGAGCTTTAGGGTGGCCAGTCCCCTGATTGAAGACAATGAGCTACCGAGTCACACGCCTCAAACACAGACATGCTCCCGTGTGTGTCTTGACTGGGCTATGGAACATTGGCGGCGCATAACATGGCCGACGAATTCCGCTTCAGTTGTATGGAGCCGAGTGGTGTCGAGAGTGTCGCGCATGCCCCATGAAGCTGCTATGCCGGAGTGGCTCACTGGGCTGCGTTCGCATGGTCGTAATTACGCCCCATTAACTGACTTCAGATACGGATGGCGGATGCACGCTGGATAGACATTCGTGTAGACCATCTGCATCCCTTACTTGCCTCAGAGTAGCCCGAGGACCTATGCGACGTGCCACCTATGACGATACGATCCTAACAAAGCACCAAAGCTTGCAGCTGACCGTGATGTCAGTGTCCATTGCAAAGTACTCTTAATGAATTCCACATATTACACTTAACTGTCCACATTTGTACCACATGCAGGAAGTGTGAGGGGATAAACTCTGAAACGTCCATCCAGCTGGCGTCTTCTAATGCACAGAAATAGTACTTCGGTCGAAAATCCGTTGTTCTTGACGCAAGGCTAGATGAAATTTGCGTGTGATTTGGCCATGGCTCACTACGCTATTAGATGAAAATCCTAAGTTTTCTGGGCCGCCGATGACACTTTGATCAGATGAAACCACAAACTGTGCAGAGAAGTTATGAAAACGAATGCCTACAAAGTAGTTAAATTGACGCTGATAATCCTCGAACATTATATACATTCTTGTAATTGTGGTCACAAATCAAAGTATACTTCATACACTCTGTTCTCTGAATTCTACACAGTGTCTCGATATCTTACTCGCACCCGTTCGGAGCCGAACTATCTTGTGCGGCCCCTCGTCTCGGACTGGTGCGGGCTTCTCGAACCACTCCGCTCGGTGCTTTTCTTGGTGGGAGCCGAAGGTAACGAACTGATTCGTCTGCATATCTTTACCGTAATGTGACTGGTAAAATGAAATCTCAGTCGAGTCGATGTCAGCTTACTGCTAAGTGGATAGCTATTACGATTATCAGTGAAATGTAAATCCTTGATAAAAATTAATTGACGCGGTGGCCAAAGGGTAATTCCTGCTTCTCTGGGCATGACAGCCAATTAGATTACACGATTACTATGTGGGAGCAGTTTCTCATGGATGTGGTACTCGCTGTATCACCCATTGTTTGCACCTCACTCCACACATGCGTCATACATCGGGTAATGCTTTCTCTGTGCACCACAAAACGAAGCTTGTGGTAGAAATTATGGCTCCCAGAGCTACAAATGTTACACACCGTTCGTTGCTTGGCTTGGCGACCGCTTCAGTGGATTCACGTCAATGATTGGCTCCCCAGGCGATCCGATCTTAAGCCAGCTGAGCTTTTGTGCGCTGCTGTCGATATTCGGGTGCACTCGAAGAATCTAGCGTCAACTACACGAGAACAGCTGCCCGTACAATTGCAAAATGCGTTAGTCAGTATCTGTTCGGAACGATTCCTGTACGTCAGAGCCCATTCCACGTCGTGTTACTGCAGTTTTGAGTTTCCGCGGAGGGCGACTCACTGCTATCACCACCCACTGCCCTCCCATAATCTGCGGCTACTCTATGCATTTCAGGAGTGTGGCTTGAAAAGAGGGGGGGGGGGGGGGGTTAATGGCAGTCTGCAAACTCAAAGACCCGTGGTGCGTCCTTGGTCGGTCTTATTTCCAGAAGTGAAAGAACCGGTAAGTGGCTGTGTTAATGTAGAAACTACATATTTAAATTCTCATGTGCACACCATTAACTCATCGACTGCATTTTGGATGCTGCGGCCGCCCTGGGCAAATTCGAAACACGCATTGACATATTGGGATAGTAAGAAATACAGCAACCAGCCACTTTTATATACTTTTGAAGTTATAGAATCTACAGCCACGGAGCTCAACGACCAGTAAAATGGATAAATTTATGATCAAGGACTACGATTTTCAAACCAACTTCAGAACCACTTTACATTATACCACTTACCGTACGTGCACTCTTTGACACAGTATGAAACGATGAGTGGAAATGGAAGTGCCATTCTTTCGTAAAGCGCATTTTAGTTCTGCTGTGTTCCCGGTACTCTGTTGCATGTCCCTAGAATTGATCGAGGTGCCAAACGACGGGGAAAATGTTTCAAAAATTCATTACTCGATGGCGCATGGTCTTCGTTCAAATGGTTCTGAGCACTATGCGACTTAACTTCTGAGGTCATCAGTCCCCTAGAACTTAAGAACTACTTAAACCTAACTAACCTAAGGACATCACACACATCCATGCCCGAGGCAGGATTCGAACCTGCGACTGTAGCGGTCGCGCGGTTCCAGACTGAAGCGCCTAGAACCGCTCGGCCACTTCGGCCGGCCGAAGTCTCATAATTTCTATTAAAAAATCTTACTGTGAAACAGAGGAATGGAAAAATGTCAAAATCTGGAAGCCCACGGCAGACTTTTGCCGTGCCGTACTTGATCTGGAAGACCTGTCGTGTTAGTTGAAAAACAGAAAGACCTGTTAACGATATTGCCATTTCTTCCTCGCACAGGGAGCTCCCAACGTCTGTTTCCAAGAATGGAGTTGCGTAAGAAACAGAAGTCAGTACTAAAGATATTTTTTTCTAGTTTTTAATTACGTTGTTAATTATGTTGTTCCTGTCACAAATGAAACGTAATGCCTCTGTATGGATCGCACTTGGAACAAAAACTTTCTTATTGGCACTTACGAGTATAACCAGTCAGTTTATTTATTTGCTCGTTTCTCTCATTTTTTGCAGTAATAAGGTGGGGAGCATACCACAAGGTATCTGAATATCTTCTCAATTTTATGGATACAAGTATGACAGTAAGAGACATTGTTTTTTAACTCTTCTGAAAAATGTTATATTTGGCCCGTAGAATCTTTTCCATTTCCGCTTTTTCAAATGACGTCGAATGTAAGAGGTGTCTGTTTGAAACAAAGAGAAAAAAAGTAAAACAATTACGAGTTATACCAAACTGGTCTCGGAGGCTACGATGCGAGCGCTGTCATCTTACTCTAAGTTTATTAAAATATAGGCGCTTGTATGGTTCTGACGAAAGTCGAAAAACAAATGGCCGGTATCTTGTTGAGAGGATTTTCCATTCTCTACGAGTACCTAAAGCGTAAATCAAATGACCGATGGAGTTCTGGCATTACTTAAAACGGCATTCAGCTCTAGGTTTTTATGCTACATCTGTTCTTGCTTCTGAGATATTAAAGATTCTAATCTTTCTTGCTGTTTTTTGCCATAGTAATTCCTTTCCAGAGAATCTCTAGAGCAGCAATGAAAGTAATAGCGCTGTTCGTAATTGTATTGTTGGTTTGTTACGCTGTAAATTATTTCATTGTAAAGTTTTGCGCCAAACATCAGTTCCGTTTTGAGAGATATATCATTCTTAAATCTTAAACAAGAAATGCATTGTAACCTTATGATTATTAAGAGTTATGAATAGACGCTGCCCTTTGTGATCTAATAATTCGCCTTACGTAAGAGTCTGCCGTAGACAATATCGCGACCTCTAGGCCACTGGATCAGATTAGGCGCCTCAGCTTCGCTAAATGCACTTACAGCAGATGGCGCCTGTAGCGACCTACCCCGGCAGTGGAGTTCGTTACCGCGCACTGTGCGGTGGCGCTCCGTTTCATCAGCAGCGTGTGGCTGGCAAAGGGGAAGGCAGGTACTGGCATAACAGTGTTAATCACCATACTGTGCGCCGGTGTCGGCAGTTAACTTCCGAACCTCTTCGCAGTGCACCGAATGACGGCATGTGACGTAGTTGATGGGTATCTGTCCGTTGTGTGGGGATGTTAAACTGGGTGGCCCCCATTGGTGCACTCGAACGGAGTAGGCTGTGTGCCGCAGCATCATCATCATCATCATCATCATCATCATCATGATCAACACGAAGACGACACACACACACGCGCACACACACACACGCGCACACACACACACGCGCACACACACACACGCGCACACACACACACGCGCACACACACACACGCGCACACACACACACGCGCACACACACACACGCGCACACACACACACACGCGCACACACACACACGCGCACACACACACACGCGCACACACACACACGCGCACACACACACACACACACACACACACACACACACACACACACACACACACACACACACACACACACGACTCGAAACTGTTACATTCAATACACCTTGACTCGGAAGCCAAAAAGTTTAGAATATTCCTGGATGCGTGAGTGCATTGGAACACAAGAACTATCACCAGGCTTTACTTTCATCGTTATTCCATACTTCCTACATAACACTCTGCCTGGAGAATATGTGACTGTTGCTCTCGAAACTTATTTGTATTTTGTATTGCTCTATTAATGATGCGTCCTATTAATCTGTTGTATCGCTAAGGTTTTTATAACTCTGCAAGTGAAATTTGCTATTAATTGTGAACATAGGTAGCAGTTGATTACGAATAGCCTAAATACAGAAATTATTTAGACAGCTGTATTATTCCATGTGGACACGTCATTGCGCGTTTAACCAGTACTAATTCTGTGATCGGTACGTCGTTGCCATACTATCAGTCAGTTTTGTTGCAGAGTAGAGAGATAATGTTACTTGACAAAGATGTCCGCCTCCGTAGCCTACCACGCAGGGAGCCAGGGTTCGATTGCCGGCAGGGGACTAGGTGTTGTGTGTCCTTCATCATCATTTTCATCATCATTGACTAGCAAGTCGCCGATGTGGCGTCACCTAAAAAGGACTTGCAATTCGGCGGCCGAACTCCCCCGAATGGGGCCTCCCGGCCAACAATGCCATATGATCATTTCATTTCATTTTGACAAAGATATACTCACCTGTTACCCAATTATTTCCATTTATAAGATGGAACAAACGACATCTGTGTGGTAAAGGGTGCAAATATAGGAACTAACAATTTCGTAAAGAGATATGATCGTATCAGAGATACAAGAGGCGTTCAAGAAGTTTCTGTTTGAAGGTGTTGCTGGAGCGTATCTGCAATGTAGCGCAAATCCGATGCAGATATTTACCACTGACACGATTAGCGTGGCATTCGTGTCTTTCCTGCGTGCGTGCGGTAAAGGCGGAAACGTGAACTATGGCGACGTTATCGCCAAATCCATCTAAACAGTACCAACGTGCTTCGGAGAATGAATAACGTGGCAGCATAACTGTCGACAACCACCGTTGATCAATGGTGCGCCAAGTTCCGTGCTGCTTCATGATAACGCATGTTCCTATATCGCAAACGTCATAACGCAGAAATTACACCAACTCGAGAACCCGCCCAATATAGTCCTAATCTCTCCCCATGAGAATATCCGCCTTCGTCGCTTAAAAAAAGCTTTGAAGGGTCGACGACTCCTGTCGGACGAGGATGTGCAACATGCAGTTTTGGACGTCTTCAAGCAGCAGCACACTGTATTTTATCAAACGGATATATTCGACCTGGTGCGTCGGTTGGATGATTGCCCCACTGATCACGGCTATTTTGCCTGATTGATATACTGATTCTGTATTTCAAAAGCTTCGAAAGTAAACCTTTTGATTGCCTGTTATATAAACAAAGTCAAGAGCAAAAGCTACCGAAGTGTAACAAAAATTACATTTGTGGTACAATGTGAGAACTACTTTCCAGGCTGGACTTTGATGAACTTGACAATAGAGAGTTAACGAACATTCCTTTAGATGATGGTAATACCTTGAAACGTAAGTGTTTGACAACATTCAGGAAGGCTCTTATCTGATTTTATTGCAAATTTTCATTATTGACGTAAAACCGCTTAAAATGAATTTTGTTGTGTTAGAAATAACAGATGAATGTTCTGCTTGTTTTTTAACGTAATCCATTTTATTGCTGAAGTCATGTATGACCCGAACATAACACTGTGTACGCCTACATATACAGAAGCCATCTTATGGTGTGTAGCGGAGGGTACTTCTCATACCAGTATTTGTTGTCTCTTTCTCTTTATCATTCGCGAACGGAGCGTGGGAAGAATGATTACTCGTAAACTTCCGTATTAGCTTTAATTTCTCGGATTTTCTCGTTGTAGTCATTTCGTCAGTCGTATGTCAGAGTCAGTAATACCTTGCCCGACTTTTCTGGAAACATACGCTGTCGGAATTCCACCAGTAAACCTTTCCGTGATGCATAACGCCTCTTGCAGCGTTTGCCGATGGAGTTCGTTGAGCATATGTCGCGCCGACTAAGGTATCCCGTGACGGCAACGACCCTCTCTTGGTTGGAGCTTCTCTATCGCTTGTTGATCCTAGACTGATCAACAATACTCAAGAAGTTGTAGAGCGATTACTTTGTAGACCATTTCTTCGATAGATGAGTTACATTTCCTTAAGGTTCTTCCAATGAATCTCAATATGGCATCTGCTTTTTCTGCTATCTGTTTTATGCGATCTATCCACTTTAGGTCGTCCCGGGTGGTTACTCATAGGTCTTTTACGGTAGGTACTGTTAAGATTTATCATTTATCGCCAATAGTGTAAAACACAGACACACTGTTTCATTCATTCCAACAACGAAAAATCCATGGCAGTGCCGCGAATTGAACGCAGGTTCTAGGCAAGGCTGTTGGTTGATTTAGGGAAGGGGACCAAACAGCGATGTTACCGGTCCCATGGGATTAGGGAAGGATGGGGAAGGATATCACCCGTGTCCTTTCAAAGGAATGGTCCCGGCATTTGCCAGAAACGATTTAGGTAAATCATGGAAAACCTATATCAGGATGGCCGGACGCATATTTAAGCCATCGTCTTCCCGAATAGGAGTCCAGTGTACCAACCAATGCGCCACCGCGCTCGAGGCATGGCTGTCAGAGACGTTGACGGCCCAGCTGCAGCGGGAGGGGGAGGGGGCAGTAGTAAACGGCAAACGGATCTAAATCATGTACTACAGGTACTACTACTATTGCTACTGTAGTAGTAGTAATAGTAGTAGTAGTAGTAGTAGTATCTAGTGGAACCGTTTCACAGTGCATGTACAGAATTCTATAAAATATGTCCTGTTGTCGACCGCAGTCTTACGAATAAGCAATAGATGTTTGCACAGACAGGATTGTAGACCACGCTTGAAATTACTGGGACCTATCTTCAAACAGACTGTGCAAATTAGAATGCGTGTAAACAACTGTAATAGAAAAATCATCTAAGCATTTAGCAAAGCATGGAACCAGACAATTGATAACGAGAGACTGCTTGGAGTATCTACATTATTATACAGGGTGATTCTTATTAATGTTTAAAAACCACCGAAGCGACGTAGATGAGGTTGAGGCAAGTAATTTAACATAAGACACCTGGAATCTCAAATGTCGGGAAATACACGTAAAGTGGATGACAAATTTTGAACTTCGGATTTCTCCAGACAACTAACTTCGCCGCACTTGCTGCAGCTGTTGAAGCTATTCATCCTAACCCACGTCAGCTATTCACGTCGGTGTAGCTCTGGGCCCACGCGCTCGACTTAAGCGCGTGGGGCTCAGGGTTCGAATCTTGCGCCCGGCAGGTAGTATTTTTTCATTGCGTTAGACAGTTATGTGTTTACCTTGAGGTAAGATTTATTTACCAGTCTCGCGGTCTCCGCTGGTTAGTAGCAAACTACAGTACAACGAAAACCCTCCATATTGTGACCAAAAAAAAAAAAAAACCCCAACCATATTGTGTCACAAGTAAATGAGTATAAGGTTCCGAATTCCGTCGTTACCAGTAAATGATTTGCGATTTCTTTACTAAATAATCTCTGTAAAGGAAAAAAGAAGGGACAAAGACAAAAAAACTCGAATGAAGAACATATTTTACTTGGTTACAGCGGGCACAATAACTTTGTACTTTTTATGTTTACAACAGATCGCATTTACGAAATGTGGTCGGCTGCAAATATCGCGTACCTCAATCATTCCATCACGCCCACCCCCAACCGCTGGTGACGTCACATGTCAACAATTCTCATCGATTTTTGGGGCATTTCCCGACATTTGCCTTATATTAAATTACATGTTTCGGTGTCGTCTACGCCGCTTTGGGGGATTTTGGGTTCTTGAATGCCAAAAAAGAAACACGCTGTATATCATGACCGGAAAGAAGACACTTATTGATGCATCATCGTTGGCACGATTGTAATCTCTCGTGGGTACTAATACATCATTTACATCTGTGAGAGTCAGTTGCTTCCCTGACGAAGAAAACGTTAAATTTTGTCGATAGTTTGGATTTTTATACACAAAGCAACAAGTACACCAAAACATTTAATACAATATATGCAACACATGTCGACGAGCTGACGTTTAAGTATCGCTCATCCATAGCAATCCTACTGTCGAATATGACACTTCTTTCTCCTTTTCTTTCCGAAGCTTCGTCAACAGTGTTAAATTCGAGGAACGAGGGATATCCCAATTGCATTGGATCCTCTCCTTTGGCCTAGAGGATCGTCGATCATGCACTGCTCTGTTATACAAAGGCTTTGTGTACTTTCATGCACGGTACCTAATCTGTAGTATAATGTACGTTTGTCAATTGTTCCTTTTTTATGTTACAGCTTCCACAGACTTAAGTGAACATACAGCATTAAGGTCTTTTTGTTACTGAAGCTGTATTGAAAGTGTTAAAATTGTGCTTTTCCTTTGTTGCAGGTGAGTGGTGCTGTTTTCTGCACGTATACTTTTGTGGATCTGTAAGTAAAGACATCTTCTTGCTGCAATAAAGGAGTCTTATTGGAATAAATAGCTAGTCTCTTAACAATTCTTCGTGGTAATGCGTGTGTACCATTAGCTGCAGAAAAATGGGGTAGTTATGTCAGCAGTATACTAATGTGGAAGGAAAGTACTTTTTCATATCTTGATAAAAGATTATATATTTTTATCCAGAAATCTTAAGTTCGAAGTAATTAATATTATACTACTTCTTTTTTGACATCACGTACGAGATACGTAAACAGTTATTTTATCTGTGATCTTCCGTAAATGTTTGGCAGTTAACTGCGAACGTACATTTCTAAAGGAGTACTAGGTACTGTTAAATGACGACTGAGGGAATTTCGTACCTTGGTCTCTGATTATTTCTGAGCGCGCAGATATTAGCTTCCATCATGCTTCCCCTACATTCTAATATTATTGTGGCCAATGCTTCACACGCAGCAGTAATATTTCACTAGACTGTGCTTTCTTTACTAAATAATCTCTGTAAAGGAAAAAAGAAGGGACAAAGACAAAAAACTCGAATGAAGAACATATTTTATTTGGTTACAGCGGGCACAATAACTTTGTACTTTTTATGTTTACAACAGATCGCATTTACGGCTAAATGCACACATCGGAGCTTTCCGAGAAAGCTTCTAGCTTATTCGACTCATGAACCAGAACTAAGAACCAAGGACAATGTACTTAAAATATGTATATCGTAAGGAAAATGTATTGTATGTACGCTGGAGACGTTGAAGTTAAAATGAAACTGAGATTTTACAACTTGGTAGAGAAATATGATAGTGAAGTGTTTGTTTACGCCTACGATGTTACATGTGGGCTGCCATTGTTTCTTTTCTTTTAAAAATGGAATTCATATAAGTAAGTCATGTCCAGTAATGATTACTCCATTATCTTGTTAATTAGTCTGAGGAAGGACTGATTACATACGTTCCGTAACTCCATATGTTTCACATGTTCTGATTTTATTTTTGAGTACGCCATAGTCATTTGACGTTTCGATAAACGTGAGAAAATTAGTTTGGTGTGCAATCTCTGAGGATATCACTGAAGAACCACACCATTATGACCACTGCCCACCACGAAATTGAATGTCGGCTAGTGTCATTGCGAGGCATGTGACGCCCTAAGAAAAGAATACAGGGTGAACCAAATTTCGCGCACTCCGATGTGTATAGGCTAACAATAGCATAAAAATGTCACTAACAAAATCTTATTTCATTAAATATTCACGTGCAGTGGGCTGAGTTTCCCGTTAGAATACCACCATCACCACGCACTTTCGATATGTGCTCAGTGTTTACACTTAGTACGCAGTCAATTTTTTCTCTTTGTTTCTTAAAACGAGAGCTGAATTTTGTTTTTCGATATAATCTTAAAATACGTTTTTGTTGGCAATGTCAGTGTCCTGTGTTTGACTTGTTACGGGTTTTTCGTATTTTCGCGATTTTTTAAAAACTAATTGCGTTACATTCTTATTCGATATTTAATTGTTCGCGATATGAAAGACCTCGTTTGAACTACACGAAAACACGAATACATGATAGTCCAAATTGACGTCTATAGTCGCTGATACGCTTGCACTCAGCCGTACATTCCATTTGTCACACTGCCGTCGGTAGACGAATGCTGCAAGTCGGCATGACCCCTGTGATGCATAAACGTGTACAAAGTTCCAATAGGTTCGGCAAGCTAGAGAGAGGTTACTGGCGAACTGGAGTGTCCCCATCGCCAAGAGGACGTGTACTTGACACGCAAGTCATTTTTCTGCAGTCGTGTAAAACAATTAACGACATTCGCCTATTTATTCACGATAAGTTACTTTTATTGGTGTTGAGGGTCAACCGTTTATCTGTGCTCAACACGTCAATTCTCTGGAGGACTTCGTGCATTTCGTTACAACTTCCAGCATCGTAACTTCCCTGTATACAACAGCATCATCTGCAAATAACCTCGTTAGGTTTCATAAGTTGCCCAATAAGTCATTTATATATAGCCTGGTGGTTCAGGAGGAATGGTAAAGTTTTTAGATAGTGGTTGTATAGATTGATCTGAATAAAACGTTCCATATAACATGTGTCCAAATGTTATTGGTTACAGGGATCCAGCTGGCTACAGAGACAATATTTCATTTCGCATATTGCTACAACAGCTGACACGAGTTTTTTCTTACGGATTGCCATTTTTGTTTGGAAGATCAAGTTGTGAAGTTAGGCTTGAGTGAACATAACTGAAATTTTCAAATGTAGTTGTGACTATAGTTTGTTGGCAATCCTACTGTGCCGTTTAAGCACGCCGCACGCATTTGAAATTACTGAGCACGCCGATATGGTGTTTGTGTACGGGTTTTTTTCATGGAAATGCTGCTTCTGTTTGTGGATTATACGATACACAATTTCCTAAGCACAGAATGCCATATTCCGGAATGTTTGATCGTGTTTTCACTGAAATGATTAATACTGAGTCAGAGCCCAGAAATTTTATCTCATTTGATCGTGCAGATGAACAAAATCTTGATGAAGTAGAAAACATTATACAGTTTCTAGAACGTAGTCCTCCAACAAGCACACGCAGAATTTTTACAGGTATTGTTGTTCAACATACAAGAATTTGGCGGATATGACGAATGCATAGCCTCTGTCTTCATCATTTGCAGCAAACTCAACACCTTCGAGAAGGAACATGAAGGTGTTGGAATTTTGTCATTGGCTAATTGCAAATCGCTGTGTAATTTCGTTAATACTATTCATTGTCGGAGTCGGTTTCACCCGTGGTGGTACGTATATTTTTGTGGAAATATATTTTCAAGATCGCTTATCTGTAAATGTGTTGACTAGTTGATTTGGCCTGTTGTGTTACCACATCGTCTTACAGTGTCTCGTTATCCAGACTATTGAAAACGAGCTACCTGCATTGTGAAAGAGATTCCTTTTGCTGAAATGATGGGTGTCTGCTTCCAGCGTGACAGGATCCATCCGTATGCTAGGCGTCAGGTGACACACAATCTAAACCTAACATTCCCCGGAAGATAGATAAACAGAAATGAGCACTTTTCTTGTTCACCTAAATCACCAAGGATCTTACCCCTTTAAATTTTGCCTGTGGGGATTGTTGAAAGGCGATTTTTACAAAGAAATAGTAAACACTAACAGACGAATCGATCGTTTGTCGCATGAATAGTTCCGTCTCCATAAAACAACGCCAAGGTGACCTCAGAAAAAACAGGACGTGTTTTTCTGTAGAACTGAAGTGCATTGAAGTCGGATATGCAATTTATGAAAATCAACTTTGAGCCTAACCGTTTGCCTCTGTTTAGTATCTTCTATGAATATTTAGGTTACGTCCTAACAGCTATGTCTCTGTAATCATTAAAAATTGGACACTTATTATACAGTGTAGTCCAGTCTGACAGCTTGCAGTGTTTGTAGGGTAGGGTGTGCTGCGAAATAACTGTTAAGAAAAAGTTCGATACGTTGCGCCTTTCCGAGTTAAGTAGCATTGAAGTTAGCTAATGAGGCCGTTACGCGCGCAAATTCAAGCGGCCTACCAGCTACAATGTGTGTCAGTTGTTCCCATAACGTAGATGATAGCGCACGAGGCACCGCAGCCTTTGGCTCGTGTTCGATCCACACTATCGTCACAAGTCCAGTTTTTGTATTGCTCTCTTGTTCGGTTTAAGAAAGCCAAACGAAGGGCACGTTTGGCGTCTCTGGCGGGCCGCTTGAATTTACGCTCGCAATGGCTTGATTGTCTGACTTCAATGCTAAATAACTGGGAAACGAAGCAACGTATCGCATTTTCTTCTTAACAATTATTTTCCAGTACAACCTACCCTCCAACACCCTTAGAAACTGTTCATACAGTTTCTGACCGCCCTGTATAGAATATTTTATTCGAATTAGTCTGTATAACCATCCCCTCAAATATTTATTATTCATTCCGAAACACGCTCTGTATATAGTTAATAGCAGTGGTGTGTAACGTCCACTTGGCGTACGCCCTGAGTTACTTTTGTATTTGATGATTTCTCTCAGTTAAAAATGATATGCTATTTCTAAGCTTTTATTGGAACTCTATAATTTAATCACAAATATGGTCTGATATTTCCCACGCTCCTATTCTGTCCCTTAAGCGACAGTACAGAACAGCATCGGGCGCTTTCCGGAAGAATTAATAATTAGATACGTCGTCAGGCTTTTGTCGCTGGAATCGTCTTTGGAGAACGTCGGCTTAGAATCCCGGTCCGGCCATCACGTGCATGACGACTTGGATATTTTATTCCCTTGAGTATTCTTTTACAAGAAAGGCCAGATATCTGAAACCGAAAAATGATGTAGGTTTTACAGTACCTAGGCAGAGAAAAGGCATACACTGGGTCTAAATAAGAACATATGCTGTTGAAGGAATTTTCATTAAATAAACTTGTTTAACAGTTATAAATTCAGATCACTTTAAACAGCCTCTATATATTGCCTTGCAAACATTGTTTGAGGTGAAACTTCTGTCAGATTAAAACTTTGTGCCGGACGGGGTCTCGAACATGGGGCCTTTGCCTTTGCTTGATGTTTGTGTGTTTTTATGCGTGTATTTTCGCTATCAAATAAACGCCGATGTTTCATTTTTCAGCAATTTACATGGTAAACTTTATCAAGAACATCTAATCTGAAGTTTCCTTTGGCCACTAATCAGTTTTTTCATTCCTAGTTCCTTAATTCTGGTACTGTATCCGGGCTTTTTGTTCTCACGAATGTTAACTCCATAAGTCCACTTTCAGCTTCGTCTGCTGACTTATTTCTGAAATGTTTGAGCGAAGGGACGTCATGTTGACGATCCGCCTAGTGCGAACATACTAACATTTATTGTTTACTTGGGTCCACAGTCCTGCATTATTTTAAGAGAAGACAATTTTTTTCGCCTGGTCTCTCATTAAATTTATTTTGTCATCATTTCGGCTTATAATGGCATGTTCAAGTGAGAGATTAAGAAGTGCGTCGAAATTGCGTTCCTTCTAAGAGAGTACTGTTCTTGTTTCATTCATATTACATATTCCATGTGTATAATACAGCAGTATTCGCCGTCTATAAAAGAACGTAGCACGACTCCTGTCGTATTACACGTGGGTAAATTTTAATGTGAATAACATGATCAGCGTCCTCTTCAAAGGAACAATGCATTGACACACTAGATGAGCTATCACTGGAAAATGGCATAAGTAGAAACCGCGATCGAAGTGACTGAATAAATCATGGGCGAAGGGCAACAGACATATTCCGCACGCCCAGATCTCCGGAAAGCGCTTGATGCAGTGCCTCGCTGCAGACTGTCAGCAAAGGTCCCAGATATGTCACTGGCTCAAAGCCTTTCTAAGTTACAGAACCCAGTATGTTATGCTCGCCAGAGACAAGTGTACCGTCAGAAGTGCCATGGGGGAGTGTGATAGGACCGATGTTATTTTCTATATACGAATGCGTAAATGATCTCGCGGACAAGGTGAGCGGCATGCCGGCGACTATATGCTGATGATGCTGCAGTCTACGGGAAGCTTTCGTCGTTTAGTGACTGTAGGACGACGCAAGATGACTGAGACAAAATTTATAGTTGGTGTGATAAATGGCAGAAAATATTAAGTTAAAGCAGATGAGAAGGGAAAACTGTCCTGTAATGTTCAGATACAGCATTAGTAGTGTGCTCCTTTTTGCAGTCACTTCCATTGAATATCTGTGCGTGACGTAGCAGAGCGATGTGTAATAGAACGAGCATGTAAGGATTGTAGCGGGAAAGGCGAATGGGCGACTTCGGTTTTAGTGGGAGAATTTTAGGAAAGTGTAGCTCGTGTATAAAGGAGACCACGTATAGAACACTAGTGCGACACATTCTCGCATAGTGCTGGATTGTTTGGGATCCCCACTGGCTAGGGGTGGCAGTTATCACTAAAACAACCGGTTTCGGTTATATCGGTTTTTTTAAACATCGTTTTAACCTGAGTGTTAAAACTACTCAAAATATCCGGTTTCTAAAGTAAGCAATTATCTGTTTTTTATTCCTGTTATTTCCCACAATAAGAGATAAATGGAACAAAGATTGAAAAACTGTGACTCTCTCAGTTTCGAGATGCAAAGACTCAAAATAAATAGGCAAATAAAAGAAAACTTAGTACGCCTTTCGCTGCTTTCCACGAAAAGTGACAAGTGGTTGAATACTACAAAAAAATCACCATTGATCCTATTAATTCTAATTTTTTGAAAATCTGCTCAAAAGTCATGTTCTAATTGAATATCCTACCAATATTTGGGTATTTCGAATAGTCAGTGCTAAAAGGGTGAGAACTGAGGGTGCAGAACTCGTATTTTTTGCTTTAATTTGTCCGGTTTCAGGGGCTACAAGCAGGTCAAGGCGTGCTATGTAGACACAAGCAACAGATCAGCTGCTTTTTATTTTTATTGTGAATTATTTGTTAATTTCCTAAGTTTTCTCTTTATTGATGTCGCAAGTCGAGCATTGTACTCCATTGATATCCCATTTCGTCAAATACTTCCAGGCTAGGTATGGAGCCTTGCTGGAATACAACGAAATGTTCGACAACAGCGAGAAACTACCATATAGGACAAGTCTCACGAACTGTATGTTAATGCGTATCATCCAACAGGCCACGTCACGTGGTAACACGTACATTATTGTGTCAGCAATCCTGTAGCAGTTCTTATGCCATGTGTTTGTTGCTCGTTTCTGCCAGCATTGTTATTAAAATAGCACTGATTGCTTTTCCATTTTCTATAATAAAGTAATATTTCAAAACAATGGAAGTTTTACGAATAAAAATCACTCGCTTTTTTTCAAAAAAGTATATTTAAAAACCGAACATTTTTACCACTTCTGCTGTGGCTAATTGACATTTCGGATTTTGACCCGGTCGTCGGTAAAAAATAAAATACATTTGTTACAACCGAGACCAAACAAAACGGAAAAATACCGGTTATCCAGAACTAAAATACTGATATCGGTTTTAACCGGTCGGTTTTCCCATCCCTACCAAAGAAGACATCGAAGCAATTAGATTTGTCATCGGTACTTTCACACAGCACGTGAGTGTTATGGAAATACTCCGTGAATTTAAAAGGGAATCCGTGGAGGGAAGATCACCTTCTTTTCGCAAAACGCTATGGAGAAAATATGGAGAACTGGCATGTGCAGCTGACTGCAGAACGATTCTATTGGCTCCAAGGTACATTTCGTGCAATGACCTCGAAGACAAGGATCTCGAAGAGAAATTAGGGCGCGTAGAGAGTGCTTCTTCCCTCGCTTCATGTTGAGAGTAATACGGAAGAGAATGACTTGTATGGTGACTTGCAGAGTATGTATATACACTGATTAACCAGAACGTTATGACCACCTACCTAATAGCCGGTATGTCCACCATTGGCACGGATGACAGCGGCGACGCGTTGTGGCATGGAAGCAACGAGGCCTTGGCAGGTTGCTGGAGGGAGCTGGCGCCACATCTGCACACACAAATCACTCATTTCCCGTAAATTTCGGGAGGGGGCCGATTAACTCTGACGCCACGTTCAGTCACAACCCAGATGTGTTCGATCGGGTTCAGATCTGGTGAGTTGGGGGCCTGCATATCCTCTGGAACTCGCCACTGTGTTCCTCTAACCAATCCATCGTACTCCTGGCCTCGGAAAACATGATTGTCACGGAAGGGTGTACGTGGTCTGCAATCAGTGTACGGTACTCCTTGGCCGTCATGGTGCCTTGCACGAGCTCCACTGAGCCCATGGATGCCCACGTGAATGTTCCCCAGAGCATAACGGAGCCGCCACCAGCTTGTCTTCGTCCCCCAGTACAAGTGTCAAGGAGCTGTTCCCCTGGAATACTACAGATTCGTACTAACCTTGCCCTACCCGATACAGTCTACTACCGTGTATTGACCCTATCAGAGGCAGCAACGGCTGCGCGTATCAATAGCAGCAGCAACAGTAGGATCGGCTAGAGGCTGTCGTGCCCTGCCTCGCTGTGTGGCGTTGTGTTGGCAGGCGGCCACGCGCGCGCAATTACCGCTCTCAGGCTTTTGTTCGGCGGGTGAACCCAGCCCGGCAGCAGTACGCCTCGCGGAACTTTACGGATGGCAGTTTGTTTTAAAATCATTAAAATGTCATTTTGGGTCCGGCGCTAAACGCCACTTTCGCGCCGCAAGGCATCATAAAATTTACATAATCATAACGCAATTTGCATGTGTATCACGCGCGCCGCCGGGGAGTGGTATGGGCCATGTTAGCGGCCGTTCGGGAGAGAGTGGGGGACGGAGGGAGGGTAGCCCTGAAAAGCGGTGCGTAATCCGCTCCCGGCGAACATCGCAGGTGCGTCCAGCCTGCGGTGGGTCTCTGTTCGAATCCCACTGACCGCAGCTCGATGGCTGGAAACTGTGGGGGCACAATTGGCTCACTGCACATATCTGTGGGTTTCTTCTGTCTGTTTCTCTCACATGAGTGGCAGCTATAAAGTTTTATCTATCTCCTACCGGCTTTCCCTGTTAGAGCCAAACGCCGGACGGCAAGTTATAAGTAGCTCGCCCCAGAATTTCCAGGCCGCAGCAGCTGACTCTGCGTTCTAGGGAAGAAACTTAGTAGGTTCGTGCATAAGTTCGTAGCGTTTTTGTTTTGCTTGTAGGTATTCTGGTTCCTGTGGGTTTATTTATCCACTGTCATTTTTATTTGAAGTTCACAGTTACTATTTGAGTTTACATATTGTCATTTGGAGATAGTGAGTGGAGCTGTGGACGCTAGAAAATGAGTGCCAAGTGAAGAAATCGGAACATTTCCGTCATATTCTTCTGTTTTAGTTCAATGCAGGGATGACGGCAGCGGAGGCAGCCAAAAACATGTACACCGTCTATGGGGATAAGGCTACTGGACAGAGCACGGCGCCGGCCATGGTGGCCGAGCGGTCGCCGGCACGGTAGCTCAGCGTGTTAGGTCAGAGAGCTGGTTGGCCTCTGTAATAAAAAACTGAGTGGAAAGATCAACAAACAAACTTGAACGGATGTCATGTGACGTCTGCCGTGGGCTTCCAGATTTTGACATTTTTCCATTCCTCTGTTTCACAGTAAGAATTTTTAATAGTAATTATGAGACTTCGGCCGGCCGCAGTGGTTCTAGGCGCTACAGTCTGGAACCGCATGACTGCTACGGTCGCAGGTTCGAATCCTGCCTCGGGCATGGATGTGTGTGATGTCCTTAGGTTAGTTAGGTTTAAGTAGTTTTTAAGTTCTAGGGGACTGATGACCTCAGAAGTTAAGTCACATAGTGCTCAGAGCCATTTGAACCAGAGCACGGAAACAAAAGACATATTCTAACAGCATTCAATCACTTCGAATACAGGTATCAATAAGTACAATTACAATGTGCCTTCAACGCTACCTGCGCTAACTAACATGTTGGAGAGAGATGAATGCATGTTTGCATTTGAGAATCATATCACGTTAGAGAGGGGGCTGAACCCATGTGACAACGATTGAGATGACAAACGAAGAGGCTGGCTGCGTGACTGCTTACTATAGGACTGAATATGTTGTCTCACGGCAACAGCGCAGTGTAGTCGCCCAGGGGAGTGAAAACAGTGATGCCTAAACGCGAGCAATATTACTGTCTTCAGCTCAAGTTAATCAGTAGATAAACTGCAGTCTGGCTCAAAGTGGCGAGCGCATTGGACTCAGTGTGGCTGCAGCCGTTTATCGGAAGGGTATCTGGCAAAAAAGCAGCTATAGCAGCTGTGCTACAGGATTTTATGACCTCGGGAGTGTTCACTCACTTCTAACCTCAAAAAATGCGACTAGTACCAACTGCGAGGAGGAACAGTTTCCAAGGACGCTCTGCTGGGACTTAAGAGAACAACGTTACGTCCATAGAGGTCTCACAGTCTTCCTTGCCTCCAAACATCGAAAAGTAGTCCTCATTATATCACATTCCTTTCTCTAGGAAAAAGATACGATCTGTTTCAATTTTTATCTGAATGGAACAGTTGCAGCCATCTCAAGCGAATGATTAAATCCTCCAAAATGTGCTTTTTTGTACTCGTACATTGGGCAGTCACAGCAAAAAAGTACATTGTTACTACTTAAGAATCTTAAAACGTTATAGGCTTCCAACCAGTCACTCGTTGACCAATCTGATGCGGCAATAGAAGATATAAAAAAAAAATAAATGTCGCATTTAACAAATCGTTCACGCAGGAGGATCGTAAGAACATAAAGTCGTTTGACCATCGCAGAGACTCTCGTGTAGACGACATAGTAATAGACACCCCTTGCGCAGAGAAGCAGTATAAGAGTTGAACACACACAGGTCGCCCGGTCCTGTTTTACAGACATTACTTAGCTTAACGTTTGTCACGAATCTTTTAACTAAGCGCCAAGTCCCGAGTGACTGGAAAAAAGTGGAAGCGACTCTTTTGTATAAGAAGGGTAAAGCACCTACAAAAGTACAGACCAATATCCGTAACATTTGTTTGTTGCAGAATTCTTGAACGTATTCTGAGTTCGAATGTAATCAATTTCTCTCCACGTATTCGCACGGTTTTACGGCTAATGGTTCAAATGGCTCTGAGCACTATGCGACTTAACTTCTGAGGTCATCAGTCGCCTAGAACTTCGAACTAACCTAAGGACATCACATATATCCATGCCCGAAGCAGGATTCGAACCTGCGACCGTAGCGGTCGCTCGGCTCCAGACTGTAGCGCCCAGAACCGCACGACCATCCGGCTGGCGCACGGTTTTAGAAAGCATCACTCGTGCGCAACTCAGCTTGCTCTTTTCTTACCGAATATAATGCGAGCTATTGATGAATTGCAACAGGAGGTTTCCATAATTCCAGATTTCAGAAAAGCATATGACATATGCCCCACTGCAAATTGTTAACGAAGGTGCGAGCATGTGGAATAGTTTCCCAGATATGTTACTCAAAGACTTCTTAAGTAATCGAACCCAAGCTCAATGGCGAATGTCCACCAGAGACAAGAGTATCGTCAGTTGTGCCCCAGCGAAGTGTGATAGGACCGCTGTTATTTTCTGTATACGTAAGTGATCTGGCGGACAGGATGAGCGGCAATCTCTGGCTATTTGCTAATGATGCTAATGTGTACAGGAAGCTTTGTTCGTTGATTGTGTGAGGACACAAGATGACTTACACAAAGTTTTTAGTTGGTGTGATGAATGGCAGATAGCTCTAAATGTAGAAAGTAAATGTAGATAAGTAAAAAAAAAACTACCCTTAATGTTCGAATACAGCATAGTAGTGTGCTGCCTGATGCAGTCGCACCGATTAAATATCTAGGCGTAACGTTGCAATTCGAAGTGAAACAGAACGAGCATGTAAGGATTGTAGTGGGGAAGGGAAATGATCGACTTTGGTTTGTTGGAAGAGTTTCAGGAAATTGTAGCTCATCTGCAAAGGAGGGGTTGCATAGAATGAACGTTGCTGCGACACATTCTTGAGTACTGCTCGAGTGTGTAGGATCACCACCGGGTCATGTAAAAGGAAGATATCGAAACAATTCAGAGGTGGGCTTCTAGGTTTCTGACCGGCAGGTTCGATCATCACACATTTTTTACGGAGATGCTTCGGGAATTGGAAATGGGAATACCTGTGGTGGGGAGGGGGCGGGGGGGGGGGGGGGGGGGCCAGGAGAGCTGTTAAGAAAATTGGAGCTGACTGTAGAATGATCCTACTGCCGCCGACGTGCATTTCGCTTAAGGACCACGAACATTAGATGAGAGAAATTGGGGTTCTTTCGGAGGTATATAGATAGACTTTTTCGCTCGCTCGATTTGCGACTGAGACAGGAAAGGAATGACTGTTAGTGGTGCAACGCATCTTCCGCCAAGCACGATACTGTGGCTTGCGGAATGTGTATGTAGATGTAGATCATAAGATCACCAGCGAGGTAATAATTAAGAGTGGGTCCGGAATCTGCAGTGATGTGTGTGTGGAGTATTTATTATTCATGGTCTTTTTCTTAGTCAGAGGCCCCGTGCACACGGTAGTTTATGCGTCCCTACACGTGGCGAGCCTGTTTACAGTTTTTCCCAGCGATGGATGAATTGGTGGAAGCCTTGGTTGTAGTAGTCTGCATTTTTGCCGTTCCTGAAAAATACCACCTTGTTCTCATTCTGGCAATGTCTGCCAAGCAAGCAATGATTTCTTCATCCGAGGGAAGAGAATCAAGTCGCGTGTGGAGAATGTGAAGGCGAGGTAGCATTTGATAACCCAAAGAAGCATGTGCGATGACGTAAGGACAGCCCCCCGTAATCCCGTCACAAGTGGCTAGATTTACTCTAGTGGCCTTTTACCTTTTCCGAGCTATATATAGTGTGTGTGGTTCATAAGAAATATGTTTGTCCATTGTAAAAATATCTTACATTTTGCTGTAATTAGAAAGAAATTGCTCCGCCTCGAAGTGTAATATTTTGAACAACTCATGGTAGGTCATCAGCACAACTAAATTTGATGCTGTTGTTGCCAGACATGTCACTTGTGTGCTAAGTGAAGAATACTCGTCATCACAGAACCTTTAGATAACTCATGCTTTACTATGTATGATTTGCTTGTGAGATGATTGAAATAGTTATTTGTAAGCATTTTATTCATATCTCTCTCTCTTTTTTTTTTTTTTTTTTTTTTTTTTTTTTTTTTTTTTTTTTTTTTTAGCACAACATTTATGCGTAACCACTAGTCCACCCAACGACAGGTTATCGTCCACGGCAGATTAGTTACCAAAATATGTTGGTGTTTTTAACTTCTTCTGAAATCCTGACTCATTGTTAGATGTCAGTGCCGTTCAGGACAGTTAGACATGCTTCTGGACTATTTTGATATGCTGGAACTGTTTTGTTCATTATAGCCTGAAATGTGTTGAATTTATTAAAGTGCGAGGAGTTCGAAACTGATGTTGAGTAATGAAGTACACCTGTGATTTGATGCACCACCTGCTGAATCCACAGGTTGAAAAATCACTGTGTTGTGAGCCATCTTGAACTCTGGATAAATATTCCCAGTGTTTAAAATGTGACTGACGATACTCTTTAATAATGATTTTCAATGTATTCTTAGATATCGAATTAAATCTAGAATTGTTCCGTCCAGTTCCGTTCCTTTTCCCATTTTCAGCTTTCTGATGACTTCACTACATTTCAGTAGGGAATGTAGTGTTTTCAGAATCCATGTGGGAGTCACGTTTTCCTTCAGTAATGGTTACTCCGTCGAGTCTCTCATAACTTTTTAACATAGGATATATGTTTTGCAGATTATTGGTCTTTTGTTTTCTCTGTGTCACGTAGCTGAAAACACTAAGGTGACAAAAGTCATCGGATAGCGATTTGCACATATACATATGGCAGTAGTATTGCGTACTCAAGGTATAAAAGAGCAGTGCGTTGGCAGAGCTGTTATTTGTACTCAGGTGATTCATGTCAAAAGATTTCTGACTTGATTATGACCGCACGACGGGAATTAACAGACTTTGAACGCGAAATAGCAAATGAAGTTACACACGTTGGACGTGCCGTTTCGGAAATCGTTAGCGAATTGAATATTCCGAGATCCAGAGTGCCAAGAGTGTGCGGAGACTACCAAATTTTAGACATTAACTCTCACCGTGGACAACGCAAGGGCCGACCGCCTTCTCTTTACGACCGAGAGCAGCGGCGTTTGCTTAGAGTTGTCAGTGGTCACAGGCAAGCAACACTGCTTGAAATACAGCGGAAATCATTGTGGGATGTTCGACGGACATATCTGTTAGGGCAGTGCCACGAAATTTGGCTTTAATAGGGTATGGCAGCAGACGACCGACGCGAGCCCTTTGCTGACACCACATCGCTTGCAGCCCTCTCCTGGGCTTGTGTCCGTATCGGTTGCACTCTAGACGACTGGAAACCCGTGGCCTGGTCAGATGAGTCCCGATTTCAGTTGGTAATAGCAGACGATGGGGTTGGAGTGTGGCGCAGATCCCAAGAGGCCATGAACCGAAGTTCTCAACAAGGCACTATGCAAGCTGGTGGTGGCTCCTTAATAGTGTACGTTGTGTTTACATCGAATGTACTGGTTACTCTGGTTCAGCTCAACCGATCATTGAAAGTAAATGGTTATGTTCGGCTACTTGGAGGCCATATGCAGCCATATAACGCCGGAATTTGTATGGATGACATTGTGCCATGTCACGGTCGCAGTTGTTCGTTATTGGTTCGAAGAACGTTCTGGGGAATTCGAGCGAATGATTTGGCACCCAAATGTCCCGATATGAAACCCATCGATCCTTTATGGGACATAATCGAGAGGTCAGTTCTTGTACAAAATCCGGCACCGGTAACGCTTCCGTTCTCATAGACGACTGTAGTGGGAGTACTGCTCAATACTTCTGCAAATGACTTCCAGCGACTTGTTGAGCCCATGCCACGTCGAGTTGCTGCACTACGTCGGGTAAAAAGGAGTCCGACACGATATTTTGAGTTATCACATGTCTTTTGTCACCTCAAGTCACACACGACTATTGAATATTATCTGACTTTATCCGTGAATCTTAGTGATGGAATTTCAAGGCTGACAATTGCCAGGCTATACTGATTTTTTAGAATTTCATTAAAACCATTCTTGAGTGGCCTTCAGTATTTCCTTTATATATGGCTGAGCGAAAAATTTTTCTTTATTTAGCCCTAAAACAGGGACGTAAATTTTGCCCTTCACACCATGTACCTCTTTGTTTCTGTTACGTCAAACCGTGTGCAGGTTATTAAAATATTTCATGGAGATGCATGGAGGTGGTGGCAAGAGTAAGAGTTGATCAATCTGTCATGTGTTTCAGATGTGTACTCGCTAAGCCAGTTAGTTCGGAAGTAATTCAAAAATGGTTCAAATGGCTCTGAGCACTATGAGACTTAACTGCTGCGGTCATCAGTCCACTAGAACTTAGAACTACTTAAACCTAACTAACCTAAGGATATCACACACATCCATGCCCGAGGCAGGATTCGAACCTGCGACCGTAGCGGTCGCGCGGTTCCAGACTAGCGCCTAGAACCGCTCCGTCACTCCGGCCGGCTCGGAAGTAATTAAGTCGACACTACAGAGTTCTTGCTAAATTCAGTTTTTAGTGCCACGTAGATATTTTAGCGTGCAGAATCTATCCAAGGTGATGGTTTATTGAAGCTTCGCTGTCACATTGTATCATGAAAGCTTTTCGTTGGTGGTAAGTATATCTTCAATCAATGAGTTGCTTGTGGGGGTATAATACCAGTTATATCTGCCTGGGCTCTGAGACCAAAGATGTCCATGTTTAGGCTATGAAAAACGAGAGTGGTTACGTTAGCATTGTGCTGAGAGATAAACATTGGTCACATGCTGCGTTGGCAGTCCATGTTGCTGTGTGCGCCTTCTTAGCGGCTGCCTATACTTCCTCCCTCCCCCTCAAACGTAATTGACTGGCAGGCACTGTAAGAACGCTACTTTCACACAGTCGCCAACATACTCAAACGTTCTTTCTCCGTTAATTCCATATGGAATAAAAATGCAGTGCTGTGACTGAGCCTTTTTATCCTGAAATATCTGCCTCTGCACCCAATTTGAAAGACCTGTAACAGCGTGCGCGAACGAAAACGGTAGAAAGAAAGACGAGGCAAAGAGAACGTGGGATTGATGTTAAGCGGCGCACAAATCCGCTGCAGCGTTAGCCCCTTGTCGATTGAATTTCTGCTATCAGTTCGCCTGGTCCATGTTACGCGTTTTTTAGTTCTGCTATTGAAGGACTGATTTACGGATACCTTTTTTACACAAAAGTATCAGATTCATTTGACTAGCGAGATTAAATTCTGGTGTAACGCAATACTGGGGGGTTTCCTCTCTCTCTCTCTCTCTCTCTCTCTCTCTCTCTCTCTCGCTTCACAGCAGTTGCAGCTTTACTCGCGTTCTTTCTGTTTAGTCACTTCCCCCAAATTCACAGCAGCCCCACTAACTTCCGTTTTCGACTCTGAGAATCTTCCATTTGCTTGTAGGCTATTTTCGGTAGCACAATGTGCTCTGTTCTTCTTAGAATTTAAAGATATTTTCTCTTTTCTTCATCTTCGTCTTTAAGCTTCTTTTTATACATATATCAGTTTATTTCCATGTCATCTTTTCAGCTCTTTGTCACTCTTTAAATATCTCATCTCTTCACTCTCCAGTCTCGCCTTCTTTGACGTTACCCAACTCGCTACCATACAGCAACGCTAGCAGACTCACTCTTGATAAAATTTAACCCTTCTTCTGTTATTGTACTTGGAAGTTTTACATGTACACTAGCTGACCAGAAGTTTCCGGACACCGAAATGTGCGATATCCACCTTTCACCGTTGTAACGGCTTGAACAATGCTGCGGAAACTTTCAGTGACGTGCCCTAGTGTCTGTGGAGTAATGGTAGCCCATTCTTCCTTAAGAGCCGAAATCAGAGAAGGTAGTGATGTTGGACGCTGCGGTCTGGAGTGAAGTCGACACTCTAACTCACCCCAAAGGCGTTCCAATAGCTTGAAGTCGCAGTTATGGGCAAGCCAGTCAATTTCAGGGATGTTATTGTCCGCAAACCATTTGCTGCTCTATGACAGGGTGTAATGTCATGCTGATACAGTCATCCTTTACGAATTGTTCCTCTGCTGTAAGCAGTCCTGTATAATGTGTTGTATCCTTCCGCACTTAGCGTTTTCATAAACGCACAATGGGACCACACCCTAATCACGAAAAATATCCCCTTACCGTAAAACTACCTCCTCCCTACTTCACTACTGACACTACACCTAATGCTAGGTAACGTCCTCCAGGCATTCGCCAAACCCAAACCCATCGGATTGCCACAGGGTATAGCTTGATTCATCATTAGAGATATCCCTTTTCCAGTCATTCACTATCAAGAGTGGCGTCTCTCTTGACACCACCTGATGCGTCGCTTAACATTCGCTACAGACGAGTGTGGCTTATCGAATACTGTACGCCATTATTTTAACTCGCTACTCACAGTCATTGTGCTAGTTGGACTGCTGGTAGTACTTCGGAACTAATGAGTGATTACTTCCGCTGATTTCAGGCGATTTTTTACGACCACCCTGCACATTGTCGGAAAGCATACGAGTTCTGCCTGGGCGTGGTTTAGCTGTGATAGCTCGTCAGTGTTTCCACTCCTAGATCACATCGCCAAAAGTCGACTTGGGCAGCTTTAGAACTGTTGAAATTCCCCTGGTGGATTTGTTGCTCGGACTAGTCCACATTCGAAGTCACTGAGCTCTCCTAACCCACCCATTGTGCTGTTACTGCTTCTTTACGAACAACACAGTACCGCCCGCCATATTTTATACTGGCGGGTCGGCTTCTCGTGGCATCTAGTGGCCAGTTCTGCATTATATGGGGTTGTCCGGATGCTTTGGTCATGTAGATAATATTTGTTCACACAGACTGAAATGTCTTGTTTGAACACCTGTAAAGGAGCACACATCCTAGATAGATGCCAGACTCTGTTTTTCCACCACTTTTATTTTCGATGGTTATTTTAGTTCTCGTTGCACCCATTGGCCAAAGTATGTACTGGTTCTTGTCTTACAAGTTTCATTACAGCACACAGACCAAATCTGTAGGTCAGCCTCACTTTCGTATGTTGTTATCGCGGCTTAAACAGATGTATCCAATTACACATGACAATATCTTGTTCCCTAATTAAAAAAGAAACTAGGGGTGTATGTTAACTGACGCATGAGCATGGAAAGTTATTATTGTCAAACACCTACTCGAAGTTGCATTAAAACACGCGCATTACAACTGTAATATTTGATGAAATTAAACTCTTGTTGGGCGGTTCTACACCGGGTGGTTATAATTAAAGTGCAGCTACTAACAAAAGTGCAGTGTGAGCTGTAATTATGGTATGGCAGCGAAATTTGGACGATATGCCAGTGCGTTAATACGGAACCGATTCACGCTGGAAGACATTTGTTCCAGGTGAAAATCTGGCGTTTCAGAACAACTTGTCGACATCTGCGTTGCTCATATTGAACAAATTGTCCAAGTCGAGGTAAATAATAAAATCAACAATAAGTCTTTCACACCTGTGCTACTTTTCGACCCATGTCCCGTTCCTAATCCATTACATATAGAAACATTTCTGTACGTCGTTCTTGCTCTCACAGCGCCAGATTTCCACCTAATTTTTTTTTTTCCAGCGTAAATCGGTTCCTCATTAGCTCTTTAGAATATCTATCAGTTGTCACTGCCATGGGATAGTTACAGCCCACACTGGCACATTTGCGCTTAAGCTATAATCACTTAGTTAATACTGGTATTTTTACTAATGAAGCAATAGAAATCAGAGGAAAAATGCTCCTCTCGGAGTATAAAAAATGCGAATATGTTCTTGTTTATTTAAAAGACTTTGAAAACTGGCGTTAAAGCTGCCTCATTCTGCCATATTCAGGACCTTTAAAAGTTTCTGAAAAGCTTTGGAATGCAAACATACTCGCGCTCTTTTTAACAAGCAGCTCACCTCAGATTCCCACAATCTCCTTTACTGTAACTTTCACATGACTAGTCCATCGCTGTAAGTTACTAACACCCATCCACTCCCAGATTCTCTTTTTCACTCACTCAAGCTGTCCGCCCCGATAGCTGAGTGTTCAGCGTGACGAATTGCCGTCCTACGGGCCCGGGTTCGATTCTCGGCTGGGTCGGAGATTTTCTCCGCTCAGGGACTGGGTGTTGTGATGTCTTCATCATCATTTCATTCCCATCCGGCGCGCAGGTCGCCCATTGTGGCCCATTGTGGCGTCGAATGTAATAAGACATCCACCAAGGCGGCCGGACCTGCCCCGCAAGGGGCCTCCTGGCCAATGACGCCAAACGCTCATTTCCATTCAGCCAAAGTGATAATCTCTTCGTGTTACTCTGTCATTGTCTCCTGTCTCACAGCCACAATCTCATTCGTTCTGCCTTTTCTGCAGTCTCCTCTCACTGTCACTGTCTCCCTCTTGCTCTCACTTACTGCTAATATGTCATTCCTTCCGTTCCTCCAGCTGCTACTGTCTTTTCTCACTGTGTCACCGCGTTCCTCGTTGTCACTGTCGTATACTCTGTCTCTCATTATCACTTACTCTTACGTATCTTCATTTTCTCTTTCTCTTTATTCTCCAAATGGTTCAAATGGCTCTGAGCACTACGGGACTTAACATCTGAGGCCATCAGTCCCCTAGAACGTAGAACTACTTAAACCTAACCAACCTAAGGACATCACACATATCCATGTCCGAGGCAGGATTCGAACCTGCGATCATAGCGGTCGCGCGGTTCCAGACTGAAGCACCTAGAACCGCTCAGCCACTCCGGCCGGCTTTTATTTTCCTCCCCCCCCCCCCCCCCCGTCCCACTCCTTGCACTCGTTTCCTAGCACTATTCTGTTACTATCAACTGTATTCCTCTGCCACTGTGTCCCTCTCTTGTACGCACACTGCCATTGTCTCCTCCGCTAACACAGCCATTGTCTACTGTCTTCAAGTATTAATCACTTTTCCCTCTCCTTACTGCTGTCACTGTCTTCTTCTCTCTCAGCATAAAAAACGCGAATATGTTCGCGTGCCAGAATTTATCAGAAAAATTTTAAAGGTGCTGAGGAAGGTTGAATGAGGCAGCTGGTACCCAACTTTTCAGTCAGAGTCTTTTAAATAAACAGGAACATATTCGCATTTTCATGCTCCAATATGAGCATTTTTCCGCTGGTTCCCTCGTTTTCCCTGTTGTAGCGGGACATATAACTCGTATGAAAAGAAATGTATTGGTCAGTGAAATTTATATTTTACTTAAGTGAAATTGAAATAACGCAAAACTAATTTTCCACGTCAAATCGGATTCTACGAGCAAAAAAAAAAAATTGCATGTGCTTCAGTACTACAAAATGGAGTTCCCAGATGATTACGGAGACGCTTTACAGCATATTTATCCGTGCTACGTCATTTTATAAACTACACACCGGATTTTACATGTGTATTTTATGTGTAGAAGTAGGGTAGCTATGAACCTCTATACCTCGGAAACGGATAAAGATATGAAGAAAATTTTCGAGGTTGTTCTAGATGAGGATCTTAGGAGTATATCGTAAAAAGTTTAGCCATTTGCCATGAATAAGCCACCTTGGAATCGTCCCCAGTGTTTTGGTCCGCTGATGACGGCTAAAATATAGTAAAAAATCCCTTTTTGTGCGGTTTTCCGGGGAACCGCCCATGAACTAACGATACCTCCATAAATCTCATCAAGCCCACCATAGATCTCAGCAAATGTAAAAAAAAAACAACCGATTTGGTTCATTTTTGCAGGAGGAAGCGTGTAATATCTGTAATATTTATTCATACTTTGACCCTGTACTGTAAGATAGTGACACTAAGGTGACCGTCCTGTGGGGGATATAAATGATCCTTACCCTGTGAGCTATCCAAAACACTTGACGCTATGTTTTTATCGCCAATAGAACCCGACATACGGTCACTGGAAACACCCGTTTTTATACGCAGCGTTTTGGAAGACATTGTTGTCGAATGCATTTCGATTACAAAGTGTGAGAAAAAATTCAACTGGAACAGAGGCTATAATCTTAATGATGAGTGGAAGCGAGTTCTCGACGCTGGGAAGACGTACTGATGGGCAGTATGGAACTTTATTGCTCCACATGCAAATTGCAACATGCATTCTTCCTGCTAGGAAGTAAACAATCGTTAGTAGCTATGCTCCCAGGTGCTGCAGTTGTAATGGTCGGAAGTGTACCATTGGCTCCAGGCGAGTGCACGACCCCGACCTAGAAGCGCACCGTCTGCTTGCAGGCTGTGCTCAAATTGAGCCGCGAGCGAGCAGGGCAGGGCAAGGCAGCTAGCGGCCGGCCGGCGCCCCGCTTTCTTCCGCAACGCTCGGTTTCCCCGCCTCGCCTCCTCTCGAGTCGTCCCGTATCGGCGCTGCGCTCGTTAAGAGCCGTTGCGGCTCGTCCGCGTTTCTCCGGATTCAGATAGCGCCAGTCGGCTGTGCCCCGCCCAGCGCTCCTTTCACTCGATTGCGCGTGGGAAGGAGGCGTAGCGGAGAGCGCTTACCCGGCCTGGCCCCGGTAATTACGGATAATTGCGTGTCCGGCCGCTAATGACGGCTCCTTCCTCCCGGCGAGGCGCCGGCGCCGGCCCGCACAAAGCCCGGGGAAAAGTGCGCGCCGTGCGCGAGCGGGGCTGACATCTGAGCGCCGGACTCTGCGAGCGATATCTGCCGCCAGCGGAGACGGGGGGCGACCCGAGGGTTCAGACTTCGCTGTCGTCGTCTCCGTAAATAAGCGTTTACACCGCCTGGCTCACGGTCGCCGTTCGCCTGTGCTCGCCTCACAAGTCAAGTACAGGCACACTTGTAGGCGAAAGCAGGATTGCCGTGTGTCGGGCTTTAACTGGACTTGTCCGACTTTTTACGCGAGCAAGGTAGCGCGGTGGTTAGCTTAGTGGACTCGCATTCGGGAGAGCGACGGTTCAAACCCACGTCTGGCCATCCTGACTTAGATTCTCCGTGATTTCCCCAAGCCGTTCCAGGAAGATGTCGGGACGGTTCTTTGAATGATTATGGCCGATTTCCTTCACCAACCTTGACACAATCCGAGCTTGCGCTCCGTCTCTTATGACCTCGATGTCGACGAGACGTTAAACGCAATCTCCGTTTCGGCTTTTTACGGTCGTTTTTGGCCAAATATATGGAAGCTCGGCTTTTGTTGGGCATTTTAGCGATGAAGTACAGAACCTACTTCTAAGGACAGTTCCAAGCTAATGACGTAAGCGCGAGGATTAAGAATAAGGAGATATACTGAGCAGTGACAACATTTCGCGAAATTCATATATATATATATATATATATATATATATATATATATATATATATATATATAAAAAACTGTGCCTTTAAAAAAACTTTTGGCTTGCGAAAAGTGGACAATTTATTTCAAATCACGTCTCAACGAAAATAATGCTAACGTCGTAAGAGTTTTCTCCTTCATAAACACCCAACGAACAAAGGAACACGATAAACTAAAAATCGACAAAATCACAAAGATAATGTTATTGTTGTGTATTTTAGATTTAACTTGACAAGAGTTTCACTAAATGATTTCGAAGAAAAATAACGTTGTTTATAAATTGAGTTAAAGAAATCTTAATAAATAATTAGGAAAATTTGGAAATTTGTGGTAAGGTTCTGTGGGATCAAACTGTTGAGATCATCGGTCCATAGACTAACACACGACTTAATCTAACTTAAACGAACTTACGCTAACGACAACACACACACACACACACACACACACACACACACACACACACACACACATATATATATATATGCCAGAGAGCTGACTCCAACCTCCGACTGGGGGGGGGGGGGGGGAGCCGCAATTAATTAATTACAGATCGTTCTTGTTTCTTTATAAACCTAATTCAGTTGACCAAAGTTATTTAGTATCCTTTCCGTCCCAGAATAAGAGGCAATTGACTGTTTTGTATAAAATAAGAACATTCAATTTATTTTGGCACAAGATTATCTCAGAAGACTTAGCAATCACAGAAGATTGAGAACTTACACTACTGGCCCTTAAAATTGCTACACCAAGAAGAAATGCAGATGATAAACGGGTATTCACTGGACAAATATATTATACTGGAACTGACATGTGATTACATTTTCACGCAATTTGGGTGCTTAGATCCTGAGAAATCAGTGCCCAGAACAACCACCTCTGGCCGTAATAACTGCCTTGATACGCCTGGGCATTGAGTCAAACAGAGCTTGGATGGCGTGTACAGGTACAGCTGCCCGTGCAACTTCAACACGATACCACAGTTCATCAAGAGTAGTGACTGGCGTATTGTGGCGAGCCAGTTGCTCGGCCATCATTGACCAGACGTTTTCAATTGGTGAGAGATCTGGAGAATGTGCTGACAAGGGCAGCAGTCGAACGTTTCATGTATCCAGAAAGGCCCGTACAGGACCTGCAACATGCGGTCGTGCATTATCCTACTGAAATGTAGGGTTTCGCAGGGATCGAATGAAGGGAAGAGCCACGGGTCGTAACACATCTGAAATGTAACGTCCACTGTTCAAAGTGCCCTTAATGGGAACAAGAGGTGACAGAGACGTGTAACCAGTGGCACCCCATACCATCACGCCGGGTGATACGCCAGTATGGCGACGACCAATACACGCTTCCAATTTGCGTTCATCGCGATGTCCCCAAACACGGATGCGACTATCATGATGCCGTAAACAGAACCTGGATTCATCCGAAAAAATGACGTTTTGCCATTCGTGCACCCAAGTTCGTCGTTGAGTACACCATCGCAGGCGCTCCTGTCTGTGATGCAGCGTCAAGGGTAACCGCAGCCACGGTCTCCGAGCTGGTAGTCCATGCTGCTGCAAACGACGTCGAACTGTTCGTGCAGATGATTGTTGTCTTGCAAACGTCCCCATCTGTTGACTCAAGAGATCGAGACGTGGTTGCACGATCCGTTACAGCCATGCGGATGAGATGCCTGTCATCTCGACTGCTAGTGACACGAAGCCGTTGGGATCCAGCACGGCGTTCCGTATTTACCCTCCTGAACCCACCGATTCCATATTCTGCTAACAGTCATTGGATCTCGACCAACGCGAGCAGCAATGTCGCGATACGATAAACCGCAATCGCGATCGGCTACAATCCGACCTTTATCAAAGTCGGAAACGTGATGGTACGCATTTCTCCTCCTTACACGAGGCATCACAACAGCGTTTCACCAGGCAACGTCGGTCAACTGCTATTTGTGTATGAGAAATCGGTTGGAAACTTTCCTCATGTCAGCATGTTGTAGGTGTCGCCACCGGCGCCAACCTTGTGTGAATGTTCTAAAAAGCTAATCATTTGCATATCACAGCATCTTCTTCCTGTCGGTTAAACTTCGCGTCTGTAGCACGTCACCTTCGTGGTGTAGTAATTTTAATGGCCAGTAGTGTAGTTGTTATTACAGTTGCCGAACTATAAAGCTCACTGACTGTTGTTATTCTCTGTCTCGTGATGACTGGGTGTTGTGTGATGTCCTTAGGTTAGTTAAGTTTAAGTAGTTCTAAGTTCTAGGGGAGTGATGACCATAGATGTTAAGTCCCATAATGCTAAGAGCCATAGAGGGGAGAACTTCCAGCAGTATTTACATCTGCAACACACAAGGTCTGGCCGGTAGCTAATGAACAAATACCAGATATTAGATGTTGGGTTTCCGATTCCGTTTGAAAATTAAGAAGTACTTTATGGATGCGCGTGGCTGCTAGATATTTCAGTGTTCTTTTATTTTCTCTTGTCGACGCAAACTATTTACGAATCAAAGCTGCTCATAAAGCAGCGGCATATCGAAGGCTCCAGAATCAGTTCTTTTCTTCAAACATGCATTCATCGGAAGTACGAACGAAGGTTCTTTATTTTGTTCCGGTTTCCCTTTCTTATTTGTTAATTGTTATTTATGAGGAACTTTAGACTCTTCTTTACTTTCACTCTGTCTTTATAATCCATGGAACTAACGAGGCAGGAAAAGGACATGCATAATAATGCTGTTCATATTCCATGTGTTCTCGTTACACCACCCGGTCAAAGTGCTAACGCCAACACAAATTTGAGTGCCTGCAAAAAAACTGAACCTTTTAACAGTGGGATGTACTAAAACAAAGAACCAAACGTTGAGGAACACGAATAGGCAGACGTGTCTCCCAGTCTGGGGTGGGAGGAGGGCTCCTGCGCCTACGCACGGTGGCCCATGCGCACAAATCACAGGCACGCGTGACGTTGCACCGGTGCATGTGCCTGCTTGCCTCTCCGTGCAACGGCCGCATGCACCAGGTGCGCACGAAAAAAAAGGTTCAAATGGCTCTGAGCACTAAAGGACTTAACTGCTGAGGCCATCAGTCCCCTAGAACGTAGAGCTACTTAAACCTAACTAACCTAAGGACATCACACACATCCATGCCCGAGGCAGGATTCGAACCTGCGACCGTAGCGGTCGCGCGGTTTCAGACTGTAGCGCCTAGAACCGCTCGGCCACTCAGGCCGGCAGTGCGCACGGAAAGTTGCACAGGTGTAGCCGTGCCTTAATGGTACTCTCCGTTTGGTGATTTGTATTACAACGTCTGAGTATTACAAAATACAGTTTTTCGCTTGAATTCAAATTTTCCTTTCCTTTACCATTTTGACCGAGTAATCGTACGAGAAACTAAAGGATTTTAACAGTGTTTTCGAGCGTTTCCTCTTTTTGCCTCGTTAATTCCGTGGATTGTAAAGACAGAGTGAAAGTAAAGAACTATCTAGAGATCCTCATAAATTACAGCAACTTGGGCGAAAGAAAGGGAAACCTCCAATCCTTCTAGTTTGGGGGCTGAAGGTTAACACAATGGAAACTAATAAAAAAATCTAAGTAATTGCTTTTGACAAAATGAGAACCTCCTCACTCGCCAAACCCACAGACATATTCTGGGACTGCTGAAGCGTGAAGAAACAACATTAACGGGCCATCAACTTAGCTTACTGCAATTTTCGAGGTGATTTACGACAGTCTGGCAAATTTACGAGATAATGAAATGTGTCTTTGCTGTACGTATGTGAAACAAGAACTTTGAACTTGGGTGATTGGCTCCGATAGCAAGAATTCGAAGTGTCGGTGATAACCTAGCAGCATCTCTGTGTTTGTATTTTCCTTCGCTTTCGGTGTTCCAACTTGGTAGAGGGAGTGTGCAAGGATGGGGGACCCTATATGTTGGATAAAACTTGTTCCATGTTTACTCTGGGGAAAGATACGATGAGAAACACCGCTACACATTCCCCTATATGTTGGATAACAGTTGTTCCAGGTTTACTCTGGGGAAAGACGCTATGAGAAAGCCGCTACAAATTCGGAGGGCTGTCCAAAACGCAAGCGCAGAATAACTAACGACATACACCCAGTAAATGACGAGGCACTTATCGTGCTGCACGCAGAGAATCAAGCTTCCACGAAGGGTGATCATCTTACTTTCTTTGGAGAATATATTTGTGAAAAAATTAGAAGCGTGAACAGCACAAGTCGCCAATCTCTAGCACAAACGCGCATCTATACTTTATGATTAGTGAATGGAATCAGAAACCCGACATCTGATACCTGGTATTTCTTCATTAGGCAGCAGCCAGTCATTGCATGTTGTAGATCTACATACTGCAGAAATTACTCCCCTCCATGCTTCATAAATTTGAGGTCCAAACGCAACCGGCTTAGTTGGCGAATTGAATTCATCAGAACAACAACAAAAGTACAACTATCAGAGTCTTTCTAATGATTCCGTGTACTAGCTCTGGAAGTGAAGCAAAATATGCAATCATAACAAACTAAAGAGCTTTTTACAAGCATATTAATTTTTTTCTTATTATGATGTTTTCTTGTATTCAGAATTCAGCAGTATGATTACACGTTTTGCGAGGAAAATAAAATACACGTACTTGCTCCCATATTCTTGACCTGCTTATTTTAAATGTTAAGAATCGACCAAGTGACTTGCTCCTCACAGAAAGACGTACAAGTAAAATTGGGTGGTTCTCAGCCTGCCTTTAGAGCACAAATCTTTGCAGCAGCTTCGGACGCACGTGGCAAGCACACCTGGCTAACTCTGATAAACAAACCCAGTATCCATTGGCCAGCCACGCAGGCTAATTTAACCTGCAGCATGAATACTGGAGTAGCTTCCGTCTAGGTGTGAATCATCTTGTTCACATGGTGCTCCGAAAACCGGATTTCCTAAACCGATTTCAAAATACCGTTTCTAGTTGGCCACGTAAGCACTCCGTTTCTAGTTGCCAGTTTTCTACTTCATAATCGATTGTCTCATGTAAACGCACAAGATTTTTTGAAACGTGCTTGAGTTGTCAAGTTACGTCTTGTTTTCAAAATATTCGACTGATATGGACGGGGTAATTTACTGTGTAGTGAAGTAGAAGCAGAAATTGTAGACTGAGCATGAAACTGTCTAATATTTCCACGAAGAGCAATAGCGATTGTGCTGACTAAATAAAAAGCTGGAACAGCTGTTTTCCAGACGCTGTATTTTACTGGGCCAGCAAATCCATTTCTGACCATAACATGTAAACATGACACTGGAAAATGGCTTCTAAACTTCGGTTTTCGTGTTTTGGAAGATATGTTGCATGTAAACATAGTGAACAGAATCACGTCGAGAAAGAGGCATGCACCTCCACCCCTGGCTCTGTTTGTGCGGGGAGCAAGCAGGGCTACACTGCGTCTAGGTGCAAAGCGCACGGGTGTAAATGCAGCAATTTACCACCAGCCTTGTATAACCCGACGTATCGGTAAGATGCGCCTGTAATGAAACAACGCACTGATAGAGGAGCTGCTGGTTACTGCATAGTTTCATTATTGAGTAACGAATATTCCACCAGACTAAGTACTGTTTCGATACTCCCGGGAACGATTCAAAGGAAGATGACCAACATCTCACAATGTTTCTAAGGGAGGTTTAAGGGAGATATAGTCGCAGTAAATTTCAATGGCACAACTGCACGGCAGTTTCCTGGAATGGGTTCCATTGGTGATATAAAAATCTGGATACCCACTAAAAAGTTTCATTAATGTTTTTGGACCGTTATTTAAACTTTTCAAGCAACTCTTAATGGGTTATGTTGCGTGAGCCAGTCGAGATCTAAATAATGTAACAATATAACGTCTGTGTTTAAACATGAGCGTCTCTATAATCCGCTTTCACGAGCCCTTGTTACTTCCGTGTGCTGCTGATCGGTACGAGGCGAGCGCATCCGTGGGTTGCGAGTTCTGACCGAGAAACAGGGAAACATTCTCTCCCCCCCCTCCCTCCCCCCCCCACGACCCCTTAGACGTTTAGGCTATGTCATTCTTTCTCCGCTTCTCGCATTCAGTTGAACTAAACCGTCCTCTTTCTGTAGAAGCACTGTCCGCAGCTCGTGGTCTAGTGGCCGGTCAGAGGGTTAGCTGCCCTCTGTAATAAAAAAACTGAGTGAATGGATCAATAACGAACTTCAAAGGGCGTCTGGGGACGTCCGCCACGAACAATTGCAACAAACTATAACGAACAAAATGAGATTACAAAAAAAAAAAAAAAAAAAAAAGTGGCTAGCGTTGTTGCCTCTGGATCACGGGGTCCCCCGTTCGATTCCCGGTCGGGTTGGGGATTTTTCTCTCCCCGGGGACTGGGTGTTTGTGCTGTTCCCATCATTTCATGATCACCTTAATCATCATTCGTGACAGTGGCTAGATTGGATTGTGTTAAAAATTTGATTGTGTATTGTATGGGCGCTGATGACCACGCAGTTGAGCGCCCCACAAACCAAACATCGTCTGATGAAGTACGAACAGAAAAAAGTACAATAGTACATTAGTATCGATTATTATACCAAAATCTTCGGACACGATTGAAAGCTGTTTTGAAAGGAAACGTTTTCTCTACACGGTAGTTAACAAGTGTTTCTGGTGTTTCCATATTTTTTCCACCCTCGTGCTTAACGGCTGTTAAACAAATTCCTAAAGTTTAACGCGGACCTTACACAGTTGCGAATAATTCGGGTCGGTACTACTAGTGATTTATCAAGGAAGAGAATAAATTCTCAAAGGCACGTCCATGACTGGCAGTATTTAGAATATGTTTGACGACCTGTGTGCGAAGATTCATCAGTCATTTACAAACCGAGCTCAGTAAAAGAAAATTTTCCTGATGCCTCTAGTATGAAACCAGCTGCAATGACAGGTAGAAAACAAGCGGCCTTTTAGGTAACTGCAGCTCGACCGCGGGCTCTGTGCGCTCTCCGCCTGCATTACAGGCGATCCTCGGCCGCTGGCCGCGTTCAACGTACCCGGAAGAGCGCTGCGGAGCACGCTTCGTGACCGGGTGTGATCGCTAGCCGGCTAGTCGGCGCGGGTCGTGAGGCGAGAGCGCAGTAATGACCGCCAGGTCACAAGCAGGGCGGCGCCGCGGCTGCAGCCGTACCGCAGACCCCAGGGATAGTTGATGTCACAACTGGCGCTATTCTTCTCCAGTAATGAGCGGAGATTTTCTGTAGGCTCCGCTGCGTAGCTTCAACGTATTTGAAGAACAGCAACGTGGATCCAACAAAAGTAGTTACCCACCTGCAACTAGTTTGTCAAGCGATCGTCACGTCACGGCTTAATCGTTGTTGTATGTACCGGCTGATTGTACTTTCCCTATTTAATACGTTATAACACGGAAACTAACTTTTGTACTAGTACCAAACTTAATAGCATTAATGTCCAGAGTATGAGGTGCATGATTCCCAGGCGTCACAGCGCCACCATCAAGTTCCCACTACGGCCACCAGGTGTCGTGACCAGTCATCGTGATTAATAGTCTCACACACCTGACCAGTCGCAGTGCACTTGTTGACGTGTTAACATGAGCTTGGACAAAAGGAGCAGCGCATTATTGGTGAAACTCTATTATCAAAACAACAGTAATGCTGCATGTGCACTTCGAGAATACCGCCAGCTGAAAGGATTACCGAAGGGTCCTCTTTCTCCATCTGCTGTGCGGAGCCTGGTGAAAAAGTTTGAATAAACTGGAAAACTGGGCGTCGCTCCGGGAAGAGGCCGATGACCGGTTGCACCACAGGTGGTTGACGAAGTTGCTGTTGCTATGGCAGACAGCACTGCGCGCAATTCCCGGTTGTCAGGCAGTGCGCGTGCTGTCTTATGACAATTGAATATCATCTACATCTATATTTATACTCCGCAAGCCACCCAACGGTGTGTGGCGGAGGGCACTTTACGTGCCACTGTCATTACCTATCTTTCCTGTTCCAGTCGCGTATGGTTCGCGGGAAGAACGACTGCCGGAAAGCCTCCGTGCGCGCTCGAATTTCTCTAATTTTACGTTCGAGATCTCCTCGGGAGGTAGAAGTAGGGGGAAGCAATATATACGGTACCTCTCGAAACCTGGACAGCAAGCTACACCGCGATGAAGAGCGCCTCTCTTGCAGAGTCTGCCACTTGAGTTTGCTAAACATCTCCGTAATGCTATCACGCTTACCAAATAACCCTGTAACGAAACGCGCCTCTCTTCTTTGGATCTTCTCTATCTCCTCTGTCAACCCGACCTGGTACGGATCCCACACTGATGAGCAATACTCAAGTATAGGTCGAACGATTGTTTTGTAAGCCACCTCCTTCGTTGATGGACTACATTTTCTAAGGACTCTCCCAATGAATCTCAACCTGGCACCCGCCTTACTAACAATTAATTTTATATGATCATTCCACTTCAAATCGTTCCGCACGCATACTCCCAGATATTTTACAGAAGTAACTGCTACCAGTGTTTATTCCGCCATCATATAATCATACAATAAAGGATCCTTCTTTCTATGTATTCGCAATACATTACATTTGTCTATGTTAAGGGTCAGTTGCCACTCTCTGCTCCAAGTGCCTATCCGCTGCAGATCTTCCTGCATTTCGCTGCAGTTTTCTAATGCTGCAACTTCTCAGTATGCTACAGCATCATCCGCGAAAAGCCGCATGGAACTTCCGACACTATCTACTAGGTCATTTATATATATTGTGAAAAGCAATAGTCCACTGTCCGGAAGGTGCTTCGAATCATTCTCAAAATGGTACCCGTACAAGATCCGTATTGTACAGCAGCTTGCACCACAGAACGCACAACGACGCGTTGACTTCGCTCACTACTTACTCGCAAATATTGAAGTTGACGAGGACTAGTCCTGGACCGTCCTTTGGACAGACGAAGCTGATTTTCCTCTGACTGGTGAGGTGAACACACAGAAATACTGAGTATGGATCTTTAAACCGTGGATTTAATTTCAAAATGTTTTCTTAAAGAATTTACTTTATTTACTAACGATTCATCACGAACATTAACACATTTAATCACACTATGGGAGCGTGGAAGTAGTTGCCAGTGGGTAACTGATCAGAACAAATTAAATTTCAACAATTGGAAATTTCATTCCTAAAAGCCCTTTCCAATTAAAAAAAAAAAGATTTAAAAATTATAATCAGAAAGCACCCTCTAAATATCAAGTTACAATTTATTCAGAGACAGAAATAACCATTTTTTTTCTTTTGACAGTATGAGCTTTCGGGCTGAGAAGCTTGCCGCTCCCCCCTTAACACGGCCGTAGTCACGACCGCTCACAACCACCTCTGAAAGACTACACTGGTGCAAATCTGCAACACACCAGATTTCTTTAAACTAAAAATTTTAACAACTCACACAAACACACAAACTATGCACCCCGTAGGAGGGATGGAAATGGTACAAAACACTCACATAAAAAAAAAATTACTTGCCACCGAAAGTGCAACTTGTTTTTAAAAGAAAACTCTTACGGTGGAAAGGTGGCAACCTTACATACTAAAATGACCATTTAAATAAAACCCATGAAATGCAGTCATACATAAAATGTACAAACATGCTCTACATTACACGTATACCGCCTCTCAAGATGATAGGCAAGATAAAAACATATTTCACGATTCGGCTTTTGCCGGCCGGGATGGCCGAGCGGTTCTAGGCGCTACAGTCTGGAATCGCGCGACCGCTACGGTCGCAGGTTCGAATCCTGCCTTGGGCATGTATGTGTGTGATATCCTTAGGTTAGTTAGGTTTAAGTAGTTCTAAGTTCTAGGGGACTGATGACCTTAGAAGTTAAGTCCCATAGTGCTCAGAGCCATTTGAACCAATTCGGCCTTTACACTTTAAGCAATAAATTCGTTAACACCGAATCCGACAAACATGACAGAGGCAGCTATTAACGTACGGCAGGCCGACAGACAGACAGACACTAACTGCCTAACAAAGGGGGACGAGAGACAGACCAAGAAAACAAGTAGAATTTAACAAGTACATGAAACAACATATCACGAATCATTTAACTTCTAATAAACTGCAATGTCTGGCGAAGACCTGGCTCAGCACCCCCAAAACGCTCTCCCGAACCGTCCGCTGCCAGCCGCTTCAACGGACGCATGAAGGCGCGCCGATCTCCTGTCTCACGGTGTCGCAGCTCGCACCGGCCAGACCGACGTCGTGGGTTGACTCCTGTTGCTCTCGTGTCGGCCGCGAAGCCACTACCCCTCGCTATACGGCGCGGCCCACTGGACTGACGTGGCGACCTCACATGCGCCGACTCCCAAGGACAAGTCATGCTGTGTCCCAGTGCGGGACCAACCGACCGATCGATCCAACGGCCAATGACCATTTCCTGAACAAACTCGAGCAGACTGGCGACCTAACATATACTAGCACTCCGGACGACAGACTGACACTGACTGCCCCACATTTACTCGGCTGACCAACTGACCAGACTCGCCGAGACTCACCAACTGACCCACTAGCGTGCTCATAGCGCCCCTTTAATGCACGTGAACAGGCAATCTTTCCCTTTTCCCACCAGAGGGAGACACCAAAGCTGCGATTGCCACAGCGGCGCCACCGCCAGAAACGGAGGGCGATTGCTTCACGCTATACTCTGCGGCGCGCTCTTCAAAACAGCAATTTTTACCACGGCTCAATCTTCACCTCCAGTCACTGTGCATTGAAGTTCCTCTGTATGGTGAACGTGTCACCGTGTGGTGTGACTTCACACACACTTTCATCAATTGCCCATTCTTTTTTGAACAGGTTGGTGCTCAAGGACCAAAGACGTGCAGTGTGACTGGCCTGCGTTACTGTTACATGCTTCGCCAGCATGTCAGACCCGCCCTACAGGAGAGAAACGCATTGAATTCAATAGTTTTCATGCATGGCGGGGCCCAACCGCACATCGCTCGTTAAGTTCACCTGCCTCTCCGAAATACATTTGGAAAGATCGAATTATGAGCCGATCGTTTCCAAATGCTTGACCGGCACGATCACCTGTTCTCACTGCCTGTGACTTCTAGTTGGTGGGGTACCTGAAGGACAGGGTTTACCAGCGGAGCATTTACACATGTGCTGATCTGAAACGCAGCATATTAAAAGAGGTAGGCAGCACACCTACGGACACGCTTCGTTCTGTTGTGCAGAGTGCAATCCTGCGCTTTCGGACTCTTATGGACACTGATGGGCGCCATATTGAGCCCCTTTTGTAGCAGTAATGGTTGTCTGGGGGTAGCATAAAACAAACTTTACATGTAATTTCAAACCTAACGAAACTTTCTCCCGCTGTCACACCCGTGCACCCCATAAAATAATGGAAGGAATTTTTTTTTCGCTTACTACAGTTTTGCTGCTCATGCCCGATATGTTTTTAATTTACTTCTTCTTTACCACAGACTGTATTCGCAACACACTTTGCAGACAGTATTCGCATGTGCCACTGAAAGTACTTGCAAAATTACATAATTGTCCGCCACATAGTTAAGGAATTATGGCGTCTTAGACATATAGATGCGTGAAAAACTAGCTCTTCCTTAAAATTGTGCGCAAATTACCCAATTATATGCATCCACTGTTTCACAATGGGAACACTTAGCGATTTCCAACAAACTTGAATGATAATTTCCAAACTTTTTCTCGCTTATACGCTTAACGTCAAATATTTGACACATTAACTCATTTGTAATTAGACATTTGAAGCTGTTTTACACACGGCAGTTCGATTCTTCAAAGAATGGAGATTTACTGGAATCCTCCTAAACCAGTACATCTGTTTCACCCAAACTTGGTACACATATCCTTACTGTATAGAAAGAAGTACTGCGGGAGTAAGAACCAGAGTGTTCCAAAGTGTTTGCATGGAACGTATAGGATTGATAGATCACCTCATAGGGGAATAACTTTTGAGAGAGATAGAATGTTCGCTAACGCATCCCGCCGACGTTAGGCATCCTTTTGTATGCCCGTGAGAGGCTGCAAGACGTAGGCACTCCAATGCGGCGTATGCCTTGCATGGTGCCTATAATCCACTAATCTGCTCCGTACGAAAGGGGGTACGCCAGCAGTTTCTGATTCTTCACTTAGAGACACTCACTCTTAAGGCTTTCTTGTTGAAAATCACTCTGTCAGTTTCCTGGCGTAGTTAGTATGCAGATGCTGCACACCTGGTTAGCTGACCCTGCTAGTTCGGCGAAATTTCGTCGTACCAGAGTCGGCGAATATTAAAGGACACCAAGCGTCGCCCCGAAGCGCCAGTGAGCATTTTGCCTGTAAGAAAAGTTATTCCCCTTGACGTGCTCTATCAACCCTTGACGTTTGATGCAAAGACTTTGATACACCCTTTGTATGACTCATTTTGTAGTTATTTGTATGAAGATACTGTAGGTTAACACACCTCTTGAGGCGGTGATGAGAAGACGTAACGTCTAAAAATGTTTGATAAGGATTGATATTAGTATCGAATCCACAGTTTTTGAAGTCGCTGATCGCGTCGGTCACAGTCTCGATGACGTTTCACACCTAGAGGTGAGGGGTGACGGTGAGGTGCAAAGACAGCAACGTATTAACATGTCGCTATAACACCTGAAGCAATTTTTTCCAAATTTGGTCATCATTTCACTTGCTGTCTGGAAAAAATGACCGTGACCTTGCGCTCTTATGGCTGAGCGCGAGGATGGAAAGAGATGACATGAAAGCATTTCTCTGGAATGCCTGGAAGAGCCGAATTTGATATACTCATGACTCGTTTTTATAAAACTGCTGAGAGAGTAAGGTACCCCTGCTACCCCTAGGTGCCGGGAAGAGAAGGCATGAACACGAGTTCTTTCGTTCTGTGGTGTAGTGTCTGTAAATTGAAATAAATGTTGCTTTCAAAACTCCTCGCATTTTCAGTTGAACTCAATTTTAAGACGAAGAAAATTAAAAAAAAGAAAATTTGAGTGAATATCGAGAAATGAGATGAAAGATGTATCCCATTGTAAATATAGAAAGTGTTCGTTCCATTTTCACACCTAAAAAGTTGAACTATTGTTCACGACTTTGGTGTACTTCTTTCAGAGACAGATTTATACGTTTCAGCAGAATTAAAGGGAAACTTCAGGGCGAAATTCTATACAGATAGAGATGAACTGTGTGCGAAATATGTTAAATATATGTGAAATACATGTGCTGTATGCTAATACGCTGGAGCTATGGGCAAATACCTAGCATTACGAAATTAGGACAGGTTCCTTGGCGTCGGATACACACTTGTTTTTAATTCCACTTACACTTACACCCATTATCTTGTATATTTTTCAATAGTGCAAAAATCGACAGTGCATTATAATGTTTGCAATACTATCTGGCAAAAGCCATACCATAAACTGTTGTTTCCTCAAAGCATTTAAAAGGTGCACTAGTCTTTCTTGTGGGTTGCGGCGCACTCGTGAAAACGGTGTTATACACTCGTGAGCAACTGAATTAGAGCCACCTACATAGCAGCATGTAACACCCCGTTTTTCAAGTGATGACGACAGCGGCGCATCATGGAATGAACTCTGAGGGACACCGAAAGCTTTGCGGAAGCATCCTGTTCCATGTCTTCGGCCACAACTCTCGGAGATTGATGGCAACTGCGTGCAAGGGGCGCACACCGCTCCCTGGGGCGTCCCAGAGGCGATCAGTAGGATTGAGGTCACGTGGCCAGGGGCCCACTGAAGCACCGTAGCGGCCTCAGTCCATCCGACACAATTGGGGCGCCACCAAATAGCCTGCAGCATGCTGTTGGCAAACAGGTGGATGGTTGCGCAGTTGATTCCTGTATCGTTCGCCCGTGAAATAAGGTGGAAGGCATGCAGACTGCATAACTTCAAGTGATTTGCGACATGTACGAACGCGACACAAGTAGTGTGTACAGGCTACATTTTTCAATGTCTCGAACGTCCAATGGCAGTGTCTTGCACCCATCTTCTGACGAGCGATGAGCAAAGGTACACCTTTTAGACGGTGACTTCTGTACCCCATAACTTGGAGATCGTTCTTGATTTTACATTCTTTGTTTTGAACCATCCCGTACGTCTCCAAGGAATATGACAACAGCGAAAAATGACACGAATATGTATTTAGCATATAGCAGTCTAAACTGAAGTGCAACTAACTTCCAGCCGCGCGGGTTTTGAACATTTTTTGAACTAACTTACAAGGATTGTGTAATGTTAAAAAAATGAACTAAAACACTGAATCTAAAAATTAATAAGCCGGTTTTTAATCTCTTCAGTAGTTGCCTCTGTCACTTAAAAGAAATCTACATTTCCGGAGTAAGCTCGTCGGCTACAACTTGTTACAAAGTGTTTGATGGTCTTGTGTTCATTGCCACCGTCACATTGAGAACATGATGCCTTTTCCCAACGGTGGAGGCTTTCTGCACAGATGCCTCGGACTGTACGAATCCTATTAATTGTCTTCCAAAAATGTAATTCCACGCCGCCAGGTCTTGTACCACGTCTTACGAGGGAATGATATTTCTCATGGGCAATGCTATTCCACGTTTGTGACCACTTCCTGGTCGTGTTGAAATCCGCTACTTTCAGCGATTCTGCCAGTATGATAGGTGTGTGTGTGTGAAATCTTATGGGACTTAACTGCTAAGGTCATCAGTCCCTAGCCGGCCGGAGTGGCCGTGCGGTTCTAGGCACTACAGTCTGGAACCGAGCGACCGCTACGGTCGCAGGCTCGAATCCTGCATCGGGCTTGGATGTGTGTGATGTCCTTAAGTTGGTTAGGTTTAAGTAGTTCTAAGTTCTAGGTGACTGATGACCTCAGAAGGTAAGTCGCATAGTGCTCAGAGCCATTTTTTTCATCAGTCCCTAAGCTTACACACTACTTAACCTAAATTAACCTAAGGACAAACACACACACCCATGCTCGAGGGAGGACTCGAACCTCCGCCGGGACCAGCCACACAGTCCATGACTGCAGCCCCTTAGAATATCATAGGTGACTGCCTTGATTTTAATAGATTATTTCAAGTGCAGGAACGTGATGATAATGATATTTGGTTTGGGTAGGGTGGGGGGGGGGGGGGCGCTCAACTACTTGGCCATCATGCCCCATACAAATTACTAATTTTTACACAGACCAATTTTTTTTCGCAGTCCAGTCTAACCTCTGTCATGAATAATGATGATGATGTAATGATGAGCACAACAAAAACGCCCTGTCGCCGGGCAGAGAAAATCCCCAACCCGGACGGAAATCGAACCCGGTACCCCGTCATCCAGAGGCAACAACGCTGGCCACTAAACGACAAGCTGAGGACAAGTGCAGGAACGGCAGAGTGGATTGGGAGCTAACGAATTTTAGTTAATTTTTTTGTATTCTTTGAGAAGATCCTTTGCATCCGAAGATCTCGCGGCGGAATGTGACTTGGAAGTGGTAACCAGGGAAGAGGAGTTGATACGCAGCCTATAACTGTCCCCATTGCTGCATCTCCCACATGAGAACTATTAAGCCACACTAGCGCACAACACCCGTCCACAGATTGGCGAGTCCTAAGGAAGAACATCGCAGTGTTGTAGCTTTTGCACTCCATGAGGTAACACTCAGCTCCTGTGTGATGTTATTGCGCAGTCTGGGCTTTGCTGCGGTGTTTTATGTATGTTTCATGTACGACAAGTTTCTGTCAAGAGTTACTCCCATTTTGACGACGTTATGATAGAGGAGAACCTGGCCATTAAAGGTGACATTTGGCTTTCCATTGGCCATTGTGTTAAGATGAAAACAGGTCTTACTGGATTTAGTGTTAATCTCCACTTTCCGAAGCATTCATGCATTCCATTTAGTTAGATTTGGAGAGAATACCTCCTCATTGGCTTCAAGGCTTCTCTGTAGGGTGGCTTTATCCAGATCGTTGGGTGGCTATATCCAGATCATATGTATGTAAGTTGAACAGACCTTGTATCAAAACAATGTTGGGGAAGACCATTATGAAGTTTCTTAGTCTTCTTAATCGATTGCTGAGGATCACTTAGAAGTATCTCTGCGATAACATGTTTAAGAGCTTAATTGTGGTTTGGCAGCGTATAACACTAACGAGTTTGTACAGTAGTCTGTTGTCCTTCAGCTTGCTCGCTAGACGACCTCTAGCTAAACAAGCCTGATGGTTCAAATGGTTCAAAGCACTATGGGACTTAACATCTATGGTCATCAGTCCCCTAGAACTTAGAACTACTTAAACCTAACTAACCTAAGGACAGCACACAACACCCAGTCATCACGAGGCAGAGAAAATCCCTGACCCCGCCGGGAATCGAACCCGGGAACCCGGGCGCGGGAAGCGAGAACGCTACCGCACGACCACGAGCTGCGGACAACAAGCCTGAAGCTTTTGACTTATCCCAGTACTGGCCCGAAAAATTGACAGCTCCGGACGTGAAAACGCAACTCTTGTAACTTAGTGGATGTTACTGAGATCAGATGCAGAGCTTAGATGTGCACTCTTGACTGACGATCGTACGTAACTTACCACACTTCGATGGTTCGTTGCTGCTAGTAAGTCAAAGCCTGGAATTTTTCCTCTCTGACTCATTAGCTCTCCATTTTCAGTATGTGGTTCGTGAACAGCAAGAACACCGATGTTACATTTTGGTAAAATCTTCTGTAAGACTTGGCAGTTTGATTTCCTTATGCCTTCAATATTGATTAGATAGATCTCGACAACAGGTCCAAAGTTTATAGCTGGGGAGTTCTGAGAAGAACTGTGAGATTTCGTGCCTTGTGTGACAAATTCATTTAGCCAGAAGAATTATGTGTCAGCCTCTGCTTCTTGGCTTTAGATATTTCGCTTGACGTGACTGTTCTTTAGCACTACCCAGAGGACACGTGTGACTTACTGAGTGTCACGGATGCTAACAATCACTGTCCCCCCACAATCGAGCCAGAAAGAAAAAGGTGAATGTAGTTCTTCTCCCCAGCATTGGTATTTCACGTCATGCATGACAACGATCGTCTCCCCTTCAGAACCTTATACAACAGATATCAATTAAAAAACTGACTCAAATCCAATGAAAGTAAGTCGAAATCGGAGAAGACTATTCAGCACTTCTTCTTTTTCTTTTTTGAGTGATAGCTAAAGACATGCTCATAATGTTGGATTAACCAACAGTGCCATTACCATAAAGGGAGGACTAAATATGGCGTGCACTGAGGTGTACAACCGAATTGTTGATTTCATTTTATGCACAATATTTCGAAGATTCACCAGTCGTCTTCTTGAGGTGCTGTGATTAGTATTATTACGCGTAACACATCTCGCGACGCTGGGTAGTTCGTCGAAGTATTATGCATAAAGCGAACTCAACAGCTCGGTTGTAAGGCCAGACTGAAATTCAATCACAGCAGCTACCGACAACACCTCTATAGACTGCACATCATGCCACCATCTTATTGTGACCGTGGGGAGATTTAGGACGTCAGTCACATCTAACTTTGGGCGCCGCTCATACAGAAGAGAATCAGATTGACTATTTACGGAGCTGGCCCGCATGAATCAACAACTTCCTCCGATGTTAACAGTTGGGATGAAATTGTAACTGTTTAGTTTGTTTGTGTGTGTGTGTGTGTGTGTGTGTGTGTGTGTGTGTGTTTGTTTTTAAATTTATTAGAAGTATATTTTGTACCCTAAGAGGCCAATATATTTACTTGCTTTATTCAAGAAGGCAGTGAAATTTGTTTTGAATTTCTCAGGATATGCAATAACGACATTTTGATGCCTTCAAAGGACAGGCTAGCATCGTAAGTTTGTAGTGACTATATTACCGCACCCCAAGGCCAACAAATAAAGTAATAAAAATAAAAACGTCAGCCTTACAACTGAATGCACACAAGTAATCAATCGCACCAAGAAAAATTTCGAGTAACCAGGGATGACTAGTAGTTCATTTCACATTCGGGAGAAAAACACACACACACACACACACACACACACACACACACACACACACACAGAGAGAGAGAGAGAGAGAGAGAGAGAGAGAGAGAGAGAGAGAGAGAGAGAGAGAGAACTAGCGTGGACTGCCACTTCATCACATTTCCGCGCCGTCCCCCATACTTAGCGTAAAATAAAACGCAACCCCCGCACCGCAGACTCGGGCTTGCGCGAGCGACACGTGTAGCTGAAACCAGAGGGGAAGCCATCCGCCCCGGAGGACCTGCTAAAGGGAAAGCGAGCCGGGAGGCAAGGCGCTAGTCTTGTGTTTTCCCGACTCTGCGCGTGTTAATTAATTCCTCATTCCACCCTGCCCGCACCGCACCACAACCGTGGCAGAGGGTGGGGCAGAGGGGATAGGGAGGTGGGGTTGTGCTGAGGGTGAGATTGGCATCTCCTTGGTTCTGCTGCCCTCTCCATACCGCCCTCTCCCTCCGCCTTTAGACACGCCTGTTGCTCCGCGCCCTCTCTTTCGGCAAAAACTGCCCTCCTGCAGGAATGCGGTAAAGACAGTGGAGAGTCTCCTGCCGTAGGTGTGCACTCAGAAAAAAAAAGAGCAGCGGGTTCATGTTTTCCAGGACAGACAACTATACACGATATGTGTTCGAAATATAATGGAGTTTTTGTTTTTTAGAAAGAATTTAATTTATGTGCATCAGAGATTCTTTTCTGCCTCGTAGACCACGTGCCAATTTTTTCTGTCTGGGGTAGCCCCCCGCCTTTTATATATTTAAGTTTTACAAATTCATCAACCACAAATGTATTTTTATCGCTGATACGGGGCTACACACTTTGATAGGTTTAACTGTAAAAGAGTAGAGAGAAAAACTTAAAAAATGTTAAGCTTTATACATTTCGTAATTTAAATGACAAAAAAATCGAAGTTAGTAAAATTATATGTAAATGTTTTTAATGGTAAGGATGAGCCTGAATCTTTATTAGCAGATTTTCAATATTTGGCTTCAGTTTAATTAGGTTTAGCCTTAAATGGCCTCGTTGGTAACTTCCCGCTTATTATTATTATTATTATTATTATTATTATTATTATTATTTAGAATGGAAATAATGCCGCTCTTTCTATGAGATATAAAGATGGAAAAAACTGTCAGATAGTTTCTCGCAATAGTCCGTAATACAGTGAAGGTAACAGGTTTATCTGTCTGAAGCCAGAATTGCTGACATTCCTTTCTAACTGTACCTTAAGTTCTTCGTTAGTGCTCATTCCTATCAGTTCTTTTCTAATATGATATCCGTTTCTTCAGTGTCACTGTATGAATTAATAATCCATTGTGGTATTTCCATAACAAAAACATACTCAGACCTAGTTTCAAGGTCTGTGTTAACATTATTAAATTTAGTAAACAGATCTGTTAAATTAGGAATTTCCGGTTTTAAAATTTTTAATTTTTTATTTGTAACATGCGGAAACTGTAAAACAGTCTCAAAAAGTGAGAAAAATCATGTCAAACGTAAGTCTTCTAGAAGTCTGTGTGAAGGAGTGATCGTTCAACGTTCTTGTCATTTTCTTCACACAACTGCGGATATAACCTAGCATTCAACGCATTGCAGCGAACTTCGTTTACATTTTTAATGACAAATTTAAGACACTGATGGAATCAACCACTCAGGTTTTTAGTAACTATAAATTGTCGATGGATGAGTCAGTGTATTGTAGACACCTCGAATACCTTTTGCTTTAAATGGCGTATATATCCATGATAATGTCCAAACATGGCAGGCGCTCCACGTGCTGCCGGTGGTAGTGTATTTGATAAAGGGATCGCTTTTTCCTTCAAATAATTTTTCAAAAAATTAAATACTGGTTCACCTTTAGTGTCTGTTGTTACAGTTCTTGCGAAGAGAAGTTCTTCATGGCTTTCTTGGGCCACAGCTAAATAAACATATGCCTGTAATAATGGTTCATTACCACGTAAAACTGGCTCGTCCAGTTGTAGGGAGAAATGGTTCAGTTGGAGATGATTACACAAAATGCTTCCAATATCATAACTCATTTCATCAACACTTCTTTGAGCTGTGTCGTCGCCCAACGAAATTCTTTTGAGTATATCATAAGTAGATTTTGAAGAACATTTTTTAAAACCACTTCATTGGCTCACAAATCAGCTGTTCCCTGATAGTATGCAGTTTTCCACATTTTCCTGTAAGTAGCGAGGTATTGTAAGCCCCCCGCAAACCATGATCATCTCTTCATAATGGCGTCGCGAACATACTGTCCACCGTGGATGTCTCATTGCGCATTTCTTTCAGTTGCCTTTTATATTGTACTGTAGTAGTTCTTTCTGTGTACGATACAAGTTTCATTGAGCTGTGTTACTTGGCAGATAATTCGAAAGTTACTTTCGTCGTTAAGTTTTGCACACTAGTGTATTATATACCCTTGTGCCGCTGTTTTATCAATCTCTGAAAGTATTCTGGATCACTATCTTTCGGACAGCTTTTTGCAATCGCAGCATTGAGTTTTTAATCTCATCTGTGCTACTCAGATCATCACAGGTCGGAAGTGTACGAGGGTAAGGGACTGTTGCCGCTCTCCGACTCCCGCCTTGCAGGCGTTCTTCTCGTTGCCCAGTGTAGTCTTTCCTAGCCTCATATTTATGTCACCCTCAGAGGAAGATAGTAGGAAGAATTTCAAGTTAGAAGCTTCAGACAAAAATGTCGATAGTATTCAGGGAGTCTGGGGTTACTCTGGAAAAAGGAATGACGAAGAAATTAGAAAGATATAGTAAACAACGTGTGGAAAAAAAGTAATACAAGAATATGAAAATTATTTACAGTTACATTCAAATTATCAAAAATTACTTCCCAACATGTATACAGTTATCAACTCTCTTGGCAACTTAAATGTGTCTCTTATGAAAATGTCTTGATATGCTTTTGTGGTTGTGGCCCAGCTCTTAATGAGAGCGGCTCACTTGTCTCTTGTGCTTACTGCTTTTCTGTCCGCCCCGATATCTGAGTGGTCAGCGCGACGGACTTTCGTGCCAGGGGGCCCGGGTGCGATTCCCGGCTAGGTCGGAGATTTTCTCAGCACAGAGATTGCGTGTTGCGTTGTCCTAATCATCATCATCATCATCATCTCATACCCATCGACACGCAAGTCCCCGAAGTGGCGACAGGCCTAACCGACTGGAGTCCCTAGCCACATGATATTTTTTATTTTCTTACTGTTTCTCTTTAGACATCCATTGTCATCAGTCCTGTAATGGTACGGGTCAAATAACAATTGAGCCTCACGTAATTGTAGACCTAATCTGTTAACTTCCTGCTAACTGGACTGTTACTGCCAAGATCAATAAAATTACTTGCTCATACCTCACTTATAACGATCGCACTGTAAATACTTGAACATCTCCCCTGCGTGTTGTGATGGGAACAACCGAATGAAAATAATTCATACGGTTCTTGGAAAACAATGGACACATTCAGTTGTAGTTTTACGTATCGGTTGATTTATTGATTCATTATTTTGAGTGAAACCAGTCTGCGAGAGCAACCAAACGAAAACAATCGAGTCACTTGGTTACAGTTTTATGAATCGGTTGGATATTATTCGTTCATTTCTTTCGAGTGATACCAGTCCGAGGGAGTAACCAAATTAAAACAGTCCAGTACGTCGTTTTTATGTCGACTGAACCGTATACCCGTGCATTCAACTGAAATCACTCTTTAGTGTTCTTGTTGACTGGGCTATCCATTCATTCTTCTGAGTGAAACCAGTCTGTAGTAGTTTAATTAGTTAAGCTAAAGCAGTGATATACTCGTACAACCGACGTACACGTACCTCTCTCCCCTCTCCCTCGGAGAGTACACCCTATCCCCAGGGATATGTGAAGATATCTCATGTGAACTACTTGCGGTCGGGGTTTATAGTCATGTCGAATTTTTTAAAGGCTGTCGGCTGTGCAATCATGTATTTCGCCTTTGCGATTTCGGCCATCATCAAGTGGCACTGCAAACGTTAAAAAACAACGAATCATAGCGGGTATACACAGAACTACAGGAACAAGTCATGCACATTACAAAATGGTAAAAGAACATCACTTATATTTTGCTTCAGTACCTGTCAGACTTAAAATCCTCAGACGTGTATACATAACCGTCAAAACTAAGCGTTTTCACTGCAAAACAATGGCTCTGAGCACTATGGGACTTAGCATTTATGGTCATCAGTCCCCTAGAACTTAGAACTACTTAAACCTAACCAACCTAAGGACCTCACACAACACCCAGTCATCACGAGGCAGAGAAAATCCCTGACCCCGCCCGGAATCGAACCCGGGAACTTTTCACTGCAGTTATGTCGTTTGTCATCATCCGTTGAAGGAAGGTGGCAGCATCGTAGATATCACTGGAGTTTTGGAAAGATAAAGAATGCAATGTATGTTCAAACAAAGTGCTGTGTGAGATTGCTGTTGACATGTTCTGTACGAGTGCCCAAGCCAGTGTACGTTCCTTTTCTTTACGCTACTCTGCTGTAAATACATTTTCCTATCCTGTCCCCTTGTTTCTTATGAATATAGCATCACATAGAAGACTGTGGTACCGGCCGCGGTGGCCAAGCGGTTCTAGGCGCTTCAGTCCGGAACCGCGCGACAGCTACGGTCGCAGGTTCGAATCCTGCCTCGGGCATGGATGTATGTGATGTCCTTAGGTTAGTTAGGTTTAAGTAGTTCTAAGTTCTAGAGGACTGATGACCATAGATGTTAAGTCCCATAGTGCTCAGAGCCATTTGAACCCATTTGAAGACTGTGGTCAACAGACGTAAAATGATGTTATGATGTGAAGCTTAAAGTTGTTATAGCTGCAGTGTACTATCTCCGATGAGTGTACAGACAGAATGACTTGTGAATGTATTTTTGCTCCAACGGCCGCAATTCACATCTAAACAGTGTGTTAGAACATTGATTTGTAGCGATTTATGTCAAGGATGTTAACATCGGTAACAGTTCTTGTAATTTACTTCATTTGATGATGATGATGGTGTGTGTGTGTGTGTGTGTGTGTGTGTGTGTGTGTGTGTGTGTGTGTGTGTGGTTTGAGGTTTTGAGGTTTTCGGGCGCTAAACAGCGTGGTCATCAGCGCCCAAACGCATAGAAACAGGAACACATGCAGTGAAGGGACGAAGACGGACAGCGAACAAGGAGAACGGCTAAAAGACACAGACCTGACGCAGTTACAAATCCTCACATACAGAGGCAAAACAAGAGGAGAAGAAACGTACTAAAAAAAGAAAGGAAACACAAGGAAAAGAGGACAGCAATCGAAGTGAAACAAGTAGGTAATCGTGACTGGCGGACCTCTTACCTAAAGCCTGGGTGAGCCAGTCACCCAGCAGCACATTAAAATCCTCTCCCTAAAATCCGAGGCAACAAATTGGACAGGACACAAAACCGTAAGACCTTAACCACAGTCGTTGCGTCGTCTTGCAAAATAGAGGGCAAATCCGGTGGCAAGGAAACCACCGCCCTCTGGTCAGAGAATAAAGGACAGTCAAGTAAAATGTGGCAGACAGTTATCTGGACGCCACAAGCACTGCAGATTGGGGGGTCCTCCCGCCGGAGTAAAAAACCGTGCGTTAAGGGACTGTGCCCGATGCGGAGGCGAGTGAGGAGAACCTCATCCCGCCTGCATGACTGGTAGGACGTACGCCATGGCCGCGTGGTGGCCTTGACCAAACGCAGCTTATTTTCACCGACTGCCAGCCACTCGTCTTCCCATTGACGCATAACACGAAAACGCAAAAGGGAAGTAACAGCATGGAGGGGGACGGCACATTCAACAACGTGAGGGAGGGAACATGCATCTTTGGCAGCCACATCCGCCAGTTCTTTTCCCCTAATACCCATGTGCCCCGGCACCCAGCAGAAAGAAACCTCCTTCCCCTGCCGTTGCAGGTGGAGTAGGGCATCATGGATGTTCTGGACGACCGTATCTGCTGGGTACAAGTGTTGCATGGTCTGAAGGGCACTCAGGGAGTCAGAACAGATGAGAAACTTAAGACTGGGAACACATCTCATCTGCTCCAATGCCCGCAAGATCGCAAACAATTCGGCATCAAAGATGGTAAACGCTGCAGGAAGCCGTAACTTGACGACTCGATCAGGGAAAACAACAGCACAACCAACAGAGTCCCCCTGTTTAGAGCCATCCGTAAATACTGGTACATGGTCAGCATGCTGGTTTAAAATATCGTAAAATAAGGAGATAAAAACAAACGCAGGAGTGCAGCTCCTCCGGTACTCTGACAAGTCTAAAATGACGCTGGGCCTCTGGAGCAACCAGGGAGGCAGGCGGGTAAAACCCTGGAGTTGAGGTGCCACATGGCCCACACCAAGGGACTCAAGCAAATGCTTGGCACGAATCCCAAATGGTCTCGTTGCCCTTGGACGACTGGAAAAGAGATGTTCCATAGGCGGTCGGGCAACAGTAGGGTATGCAGGGGAGGTAGGACAGGCAAGGAATTGACACACCCGTCGCACCATGAGGAGTTTCCGCCGGATGGCGAGCGGCGGTTCCCCTGCCTCAGCACACAGGCCGGGGATGGGACTAGTACGGAAGGCACCAGTAGCCAGCCTGATACCCTCATGGTGTACTGCGTCAAGAATCTTCAGATACGAAGGCCTCGCTGACCCATACACAGTGCATCCATAGTCAAGACGCGACCGGACGAAAGCCCTTTAAAACAGCAGCAGACGCGCCCGATCTGCTCCCCAGGACCGATGGCTCAGACACTTCAAAATATTCAGCGCCTTCAGGGCCCGCACCTTGAGGTCTTTAAGGTGCGCCAACCACGACAACTTGGAATCAAAAGTGAGGCCCAGGAACCTCACAGTGTCTCTAAAAGGAAGAATGGTGTCCCTCAGACGCAATTCAGGGGAGGTAAAAGCACGTCGAGAACGATTAAAATGAACACACACACATTTGTCTGCAGAAAAGGTAAAACCCGTCTTCGCAGTCCATGCCTCTAATCGCTTTATCGTAAGCTGCAGCTGCCGACTAGCAGTGACAAGACTGGAGGAAGAACAGAAAACAGCAAAATCGTCCACAAACAAGGAGCACTGGGCAGGACTCCGGATAGTGGACGTGATACTGTTAATGGCGACGGCAAAGAGGGTGACACTTAAAACACTTCCCTGAGGAACACCATTCTCCTGCACGTACAAATCAGATAGCACATTACCAACCCGATATCGAAAGAGGCGGCGGGAAAGAAAGGACCGAATGAAGATGGGGAGATGGCCACGAAAGCCCCACTGATGGAGTTGATTGAGGATAAGGCGGCGCCAAGTAGTGTCATACGCCTTATTAATGTCAAAGAATACACCTAGACAATGCTGGTTACGTAGGAAGGCCTGCTGGATGGCCGCCTCAAGCAGGGTCAAGTTGTCTATAGTTGAACGACATCTCCGAAAGCCACACTGAGAGTGGCTAAGGAGCTGCCTGGTCTCGAGCAGCCAAACCAGGCGACGGTTGACCATGCGTTCCAATGTCTTCCCGACACAGCTCGTCAAAGCAATACTCCGATAACTACTGGGATGCATTCGGTCCTTTCCCGGTTTGAGGAGGGGAACCAAAATCGCCTCCCTCCACGAGTGAGGGAACGTGCCGGATGACCGTATCATATTAAAACAATTCAGGAGTACTTCCTTGGATGGCAGCAACAAGTGCTGCAGCATGCTGTACAGGATTTGATCATCACCTGGCGCTGTATCATGAGCCACAGACAGCGCCGAATCCAGTTCCCACATTGTGAAGGGGCAGTTGTAGGGTTCAGAATTTGGAGACCGGAAGTCCAAGTGATCCCTCTCGATGGCAGTGCGGTAGCGGCAGAAATCTGGATCACAGTTAATAGTGGCAGTAGATTCGGCAAAATACATGGCCAGTGTCTGGGCAATGTCTCTCGGCGCCGTGAGTAGACAACCCTGATGCAGCAATGCCGTGACAGGTAGTTGGCTGCGTTTCCCGGAAATCCTCCTGATGGCTTCCCATACTTTTGTAGAACTAGTGGAGCGGGAGATGGAGTTCAGGAACGATTGCCATGACCGTCGTTTGCTCTCTTTAATCACTCGCCGCGCCTTGGCTCTTGCCGCCCGAAAGGCCGCAAGATTGTCAGCTGAGGGACGTCACTTGAAGCGGCGCAGAGCTGCACGGCGGGCTCGGATGGCTGAGCGGCACTCAGTGGTCCACCAAGGGACAGGGCGCCTCTTGGGATGACTTGAGGACCGTGGGATCGACAATTCAGCAGCATGGGAGATCACGGCTGTAACATGGTCGACCCATTCGTGGACGCTGGCACGGTGTTCCAAAACAGCTAAATCGCTGAAAAGTGTCCAGTCAGCTCTGCAGAGGTGCCACCTGGGCGGCACTGGTAATGCCACAGTCTCATCCAGGAGGCGAATCCAAAGGGGGAAGTGGTCACTAGAATGGAGGTCAGCGGCAACCTCCCAAAGAGCAGAATCCGCGAGTGCTGGAGAGCAAAAGGAAAGGTCAATAGCTGACGACGACCCAGAAGCAGTACAGAAATGAGTGGGAGCACCAGAGTTGAGGATACACAGTTCTTCGGATGCCATGAGGCTTTCCAGAATGCGACCCCTGGAGCAAGGAGTCGTAGAGCCCCATAAGACATTATGAGCATTGAAGTCCCCCAGAAGGAGAAATGGGCGGGGGAGTTGGGTAATAAGGTCTGTGAGAGCCTCAAAGTCTATTGCATCCTGAGGCGGTAAGTAAACAGAACAAATTGTGAGCCTCCGCCCCCACAAGAAGGTCAACTGCAATTGCTTGCAAGTCCGTAACGAGAGGGAGCTCAGATGAGTGATGCATGTCATGGACAAAAACCGCAACACCACCCTTTGCCCTTTCCCCCATCAGATCATCTTTTCGATACACGGTATAGCCCCGTAAAGAAGGAGCATCAGTGGCCCGGAAATGTGTCTCTTGGAGACATAAGCACAAGGGGCGCTCTCGTACAAGGAGTTGTAATTCGGCCACATGCTTCCTGAACCCATTCAGGTTCCACTGTAATATGGGAGCCAGTGATCAGGGGGGCTGAATTTTCACCCTGCCCCTGTGCTTTGGAGGAGAGCCCATACTGGCCGGAGATTTATTCCTGGGGCGAGAAGATCGCCCCCGGTCGACATCAATGTCCATCAGCTCCGATGGCGACCTAAGGGAGATGTCAGATAGTACGATGGCATCGTCATCGGACTGACCCTGACTAGTCTCCTCAGGTGGCAAAACCTTCACCTTTGGCGTCTTCGTCTTGGGGGGCTTAGAATGCAGAACCTTGTCAACAGTTGGAGCTTTACTCGCCTGGGCCATATGGAGAGGTGCAGGAAGTACCCCAATGTCAGCAACTACGGTCTTGTCCGACGTTGTGGGGAGAGCTGCAGGTTGCAAAACAACCGCAGCAGCACAAGTACACTGGCAAATGCAGGTATTAGTGCTGACACTAGCAACCTCCGTTTGTGTAGCAACAGTGGCCCACTGTACCGGTTTCTGCAGAGTGGAAGCGAAAGATGTTGTAAACACAGGAGGCTGCGTGGCCTTAAAGAGCTTCTTGGCCTCACCATAGGGGATGCGCTTAGATGTTTTGATCTCCTTTATCTTCCGTTCCTCGAGATAGATGGGGCAGACCCGGCTCCAGACAGGGTGAATCCCAGAGCAATTCACGCACTTCACAGGCGATGAACAATCGGCTCCTTCATGGGCAGGCTGACCACATTTACCACAAGTGGCTATCCCATTGCACCCCAACGTAGTATGCCCAAAGCGCTGACATTTAAAACAGCGCATTGGGTTGGGGAAATATGGCCGTACTGGCAAACGTAAGAAACCCGCTTTAACATGCTCTGGGAGTCTCGGGCAATTGAACGTGAGAATAAACGAGTCGGATTTGACTAGGTCCCCATCGACTCGTTTTATAATATGCTGCACGTCGACAATACCTTCGTCAGCCCACTCAGATTTCAACTCGTCCTTGGGGATATCCACCAAGTCCCTACATGTCACAACACCCTTACTATAGTTCAAAGTGGAGTGGAGCTCGGTCTCGATAGCGTACTCTCCGAGACAGGTTGCTTTCCTAAGAGAAGTGACTTGACGGGAACTAGAAGTTTCAACTAACAGAGTCCCATTGCGCAGACGCTTCACAGATTTCAGTGTTCCTGCAATTCCCTCAAGACCCTTGTGGATGTAAAAGGGAGAAACTCTCTCAAAGCTACCTTCCTTCCGTTTGACAATCAAAAACACATTCTGGATATCAGCATGCGCTCTGTTACGACAGTCTGATAAATCTCTAGTAACACCAGGCGCTGGAGGACTCTCAGCACGAAGTCGCTTTTTCGATTGGGTGTGTTTTCCTACCAGTGGCCCACCCAATCCACTGGTAGGGGGAAACGTAGAGGTCGAAGGGTCCATTGTGGTTCCACGAGCAGCTAGGGAGCTAAAGGTCCGCTCAGACAGAGCCCCGCATGCCTGAGTAAGCCTTATACAACTGGGGTGCGGCAGGTGCCCCAGAGGTTGTCCTCTTGCGACTGTTCCACCCCAACAGCCATGCATCTTAAAGGCGCGCAGCACACCGTAAGATTGAGGGATTTTTATAGAGGTTTACCTTCCTCGCAATCCAGGCGGTCAAGCCAAGATTATCATTCCCCGCAGCACACAACATTCCACCGCTGCGCCATGCGGTGGTCGCTGAAGCATGTCCGGGGTTTACGGTGACAGGAGACTGGCGGCGCTGACCAGTCCCCAGCTCAGGACCCCGGGGTCGCCAAGCCCGTACTCAACAAATGAATGCTGAGCCCCTGGGGGGTCATTTGATGATGTACAGACTTTCGTGCTCGTTTGATGTTACTATATTTCTACGATGACGTCGTGTATCCATGTCGGAGGATTTCAGAAGTCTGATATGTGCTGATGCAGAATGTAAGTGGTGTCTTACTTTCACCATTTTACTACTATGTACATGACATATTTGTGCAGTTCGGCATACACAGTCTGAGCTTCATTTTTTGTATTCTTTTACCTTTTACAGTACCACTTGGTAATGGCCAAAGGCTGAAACTACAATTGTGAAAAAGATTTTTATAGTCAACGGCGAATAAAACGTCCTTTAAAAAAACACTTAAGGTGATATAACGAAGTTAAAATAAACGTTATACGTATTCATTTAAGTGTGTACTGAATTGACTAATTATTCTTTTCATCATTTAAAACTGATTAATACATTGCTGTGGATTAAGCGATGCTAGATGCAAGTGACACGAAACTAATTAAGATGATATATCGTTGTGGTTACAAAGTTGATTATAAAAGTTCCCTTATGGGCAGGCGCAAATGAAAGGAATGTTACCACATTTTTGTGACTGTTGCCCTGTCGTCTTACTGAAAAAGAGTGATGATATCTATTAGTTAAAAACCGTTTGAATGCAGCCCTTAAAGGGGACGTTCGTGAAATTGACCGAAAATGTCCATTTTCATTTTATGTTTTGATTATTAGCAGAACTCCTGGACAATAAGTTTCCAAAGTTTCAATGATGAAATCACATTCGAAGTGGCTGAAAAATAAGTAACTGTGTGACGTGATCTTCCTGCCATGCCCACTTTCTGAAGCAACGCTTCAATACTAGCTCGGTGACCGACTATTGCGCGGATTACTTTCAAGCAAACTTGCACCGGGATACATCTAGAAGGCTGTGATCTATACATTTTGGTTTTATAGATCATCTGTGACTATTTCGTATCTTAGAGACAGTAACAAACCAGCAGCTTTGTTTATGATGAAGCATATCTTGGTTTGCCACATTTTCATCTGCTACAATTGTTAGAATTGCAACTTAGGATGCAGTTCTTGTACTGAATAACGAAAACGTGGGGTGCATGACGGTATCAGAGAGAATGGAGGCTTCGACGTAGGGAATTTTAGTCAAGACATCGTCTCGCTGCAGCCGAAATATCAGTTGAAGACCTGTTAAAGGAAAGAAGGCAGAAAACAAGAAATCATAAGAGAAGGATTGAAGGGAAAGAGGACCCGGAGTACAAATATGGAGCCTTCTGAAGAGGCGATTCAGAAAAAACGTTAGATTGAACTTATAATTGCATTTCCTGAAAATTGTGTTTTTTAAAGTTTGTGTACTTTGTTCTCAGAATCCTTGAAGGGTAGAATTACGAAATTTTGTGTACTTATTTCTATAAACCCAATAAATGTTCTCTCAAGATAAATTTTGAAATTCTGAATGTAAGCTGAGATGTAGGGCAAAGTGTTCGGAATTTTGCATGAATTTTATATTCTATTTACAGAATATTCGATATCTTCAGAAAACCATATGAGAGAAGCTTACTGTATCCAAAGAGATTAAACAGAAATTTTGTAGAAATCACTTATATAGTTTCTGAGACAAAGGTACATACATATTTTTTTCAAATAAAATTCTTAAATTTCATAAAAAGCTATATATAATCCAAGGAACTTAAGAGTAAATATTTCCATTTCTTGTAACTCACGGTACAAAATTTCATTGCCGTATCTTCAAAATTGTGGATTTGATGCATATTTTAAATAGTGTATATTTTACATGAACGTCCCCCCCCCCCCTTAAACACCTAGCCAGCTTTTTATTTTTATGGAAAGTTAATATATTGTCCAGAAAATAAGCCGGCCGCGGTGGCCGTGCGGTTCTAGCGCTGCAGTCCGGAACCGCGGGGATGCTACGGTCGCAGGTTCGAATCCTGCCTCGGGCAGCAGTGCGGTTCTGGACTGAAGCGCCTAGAACCACAAGGCCTGAACGGCCGGCTTGTTGGAACAAAGAGAAATTTTTCAAAATGTCAACGAGCTTTGTTTTTCCTTAGGAACTCTGAAGATTCCTTGTGCGTACGAGAAAATTGTTTTCATTAGCTGTAGGAGACGCCGTTTTAATTTATGGTTCCCGTGTTCGTAAGAAAAAGATCATCCTGCAACCTGTAATGTCCAAAGCACTTCTGACGATTACTCGTACGTTACCTTCATATTTCAGCATATTTTAAATCATTGTATTATTGATTATTATTTACATGTTTATTTATCGATATTTGGGACTTGGGCTTTCCAAGTCTGCCCCTCGTCCTTGAAAATTGTGTCTGAGATCGACGCGTCCAGATAGAAACTAGTTCTCGGTACCTTACCCGATTGCAGGTATAAGGGATTTAGGGAATCCTGATAGGCATACATTTTCAGGAAAACTTTAGGCGTACGGTCGTTTAATCGTCGATGGTTGTAACTATAATATTTGTTGTGACAATAAACATTAGCAAACAACCAAGTAACAATGCAAATTCAATAAAAGTTCGTGCAAATACACACTTCTTTTCATTGTATTACCTCTCAAACGTAATATGTTTGAAATAATATGAGTAGTGTTGCAAAAACAAATTAAAAAAAAAAGCATAAGCGGGACTCGATCAAGCGATTACCGTTAACGAAACATGAACGTTAACCACATGATTACCGCCATCTCGTGCTCATGCTCCCAGATATTTTAATTCAGCTGATGTACCGTGGAGAAAATATACTGGAAAGAACGCACATATTTGTAACGCATAGCAAATGGAGCAATCTGTAAAGTTACATCACTGACACGTAAAACATCTCATGCGGTTTTCTCGAAATCACCTGAGTAGTACGCCGTACTATTTGCCCATTACGTTGCCCTAATGTGCTACAAAAAGTATACAGAGTTTAAAGTAAATCTGTTATCTGAACGTCGTGGCCTCCCCTTCTGAATGTAGACATTCATGTTGAAGTGGGAAGAGTCACGGATTTTGTGAAGTGGACTGTACTGAATGATTACTCTTTGTCAAAGAAATTCTTTAAATACTTTGACACTCAGCAGCTTGACCTTAAAACACTGCTGAACATTTACATCGTTTTCTACCACATCAGTGTTAGTGATCATGACTTTTAATGAATTCAAGTTGACACCTTACTAAGTGCGCTGACACATAGTCATGCGCCAAGTATGAAAAACTACTAAAGCTCACTTCAAGTTGTGTATACACAAACGCAATAGCTTTAAACTAGCAACCTTCACAAACATAAAAACCTTTTAATAATTAAAAATGTAATTAACTGATTCATCCAGCTTTACCCTACCGCAGAACGTTCAGTTACTTTTGTTATTAGCGAGCGTATGCCCGATGACAGTTTTCATATACATATACTTTCTGCCTTTTGCCTTAACGTATATGTCAGGTTCCCAACGGTTCTAGTATCTTCTCTCTCTGGACGTAACGTTAACGAGGTGTATAAGTGAATAAGACGCAAAGTTCGGAGCAGCTCGTCTCACTATCAGTTGTAGCTGTTATTAGACCTAGCACACTAATTCTTTGGTGGAGAGCCTGCACATGTACGGAAGTACGTCCGTAATACAATTCAGTTATGTTCTCGAACATAAACACTTTAATATTCTCGACGTTAACGTACCATTTGCTTACGCAAAATAGTCGATCACCAACTCCAGTGTTCAACATTCATGGTGGATGCGTTCAAAGTTCCTGTACCGTAATCTAGGCCTGTGGCGCTGCTACCAACGGACAAGGCTGCCGTCAGACGTATTGGCCGCCTCGCCTCCTGTTACTTAGTCCATTCTTCGCCCTCTGTCTATGTGCGCAGAGGGACGGCTAATCTCGCGTCGGTACGTTCTCTATCGGTGACCACAGTTAATGCCATAGCTTCATTTCGTACTGACTGTCTCTTTTAATCTTATATCCGACTGGCTCTCTCCTCTTACTCTGTCCATAGAGTGTAAATATCTATGGACTGATTCGGATGCGCAGACGACCGTTCCGTGCGCAACATCTCCTGCAGCTTAAGTTACGTGATTTTGGGACGGAGGATTTTAGCACATATAGTGACTAACGTATTTTGAGCGTTATTATTTCGCTGCTACAGATATGTCACCTTCAGAAGTAACGTGACACTTTGCATATGCGTTTCACAGATATCTTAGACATTTGATACCAGGAACAGAAGTTGGCTTAAAGATGTGAAGAGCAATGGTATTGCGCTTTTTCGCGACAGTATCATAGCCCAGATTCCACTTTCTTTGTATTTTTTCGGTAGCGCGATAAGAGGTGACATCCAATAATATTCTTTCACGTTATATTGCATTTGTTCATATTGTCGAATCTGTGTTCTAATTACATTACAATGCCACTATAGACATCACATTTAGAACTATGAAACTGTTGCATTAAATACAATAAGCGATTTGCACCACCTGCTTGTCCATTATTTTCAGTTTTTCTTTATTTACTCTTCTGCCTTTTATAGACAAGTAAAAAATCCATAATATTTTTTCGTCATCTCATCAGAAAAGTAAAATCATCACAAAAAAGTAAAAAATACAAACTTTTGGTGTATTGAAAGAAGTGATAGCCAACAACGTTTTGGGGGTTTTCCTGTTGCACTGATTCATATTATCGAATCTATTCTAATTAATTACGTTATAATGACACTATATAGGAAACTGACTTATGGAGAAATATGTGGGTACATAATAGGGTTTCAAAACCTGCGTGAAAAGGATTAAATTAATCAGACTGTCAAGTACAAATTTTATCTTCATATAAACATAACACCAGTATGTATACACTGACTGACAGTTTACTCAAACACACTTGCAAATTTATAGCACGTGTTTCGTAAACACAAGTCCATAAATAACAGAAATTATTTTTACAATACAAAACTTTGTAATACCGTGTCTCAACGTTTTTCAACATATAAAGTGCCTCATATCAATATGACATTTACTGTTATTTGTTGTTCATACCTATGAAAAATAACTGGTTCTCCTTTTGCATACTTATCTTTACGTCCGAAGCAACAAATAATGTTGCACCATAGCTGTTACTAATACTTAAACGTCCAGAAACATATATAAACCACGGCGAATAAGTGTAATATTCAAGTTTCGCTTGCCGCAAATTGTAGACAAGCATCGTCGTCACAGAATCACGTGACTATCCCTGTTGGATGTTGAGAACCTGCGCAGTACGCTATGCTCAATCCATAGAGATACACAGTCCATGACTATCCAGCGATTATGTATACAGGGTGTTACAAAAAGGTACGGCCAAACTTTCAGGAAACATTCCTCACACATAATTTCCATGTTAGAGCTGATTTTAGTTTCGTCCACCTACGCTCAATGGAGCACGTTATCATGATTTCATACGGGATACTGTACCTGTGCTGCTAGAACATGTGCCTTTACAAGTACGACACAACATGTGGTTCACGCACGATGGAGCACCTGCACATTTCAGTCGAAGTGTTCGTGCGCTTGTCAACAACAGATTCGGTGACCGACGGATTGGTAGAGGCGGACCAATTCCATGGCCTCCACGCTCTCCTGACCTCAACCCTCTCGACTTTCATTTATGGGGGCATTTGAAAGCTCTTGTCTACGCAACCCCGGTACCAAATGTAGAGACTCTCCGTGCTCGTATTGTGGACGGCTGTGATACAATACGCCATTCTCCAGGGCTGCATCAGCGCATCAGGGATGCCATGCGACGGAGGGTGGATGCATGTATCCTCGCTAACGGAGGACATTTTGAACATTTCCTGTAACAAAGTATTTGAAGTCACGCTGGTACGTTCTGTTGCTGTGTGTTTCCATTCCACGATTAATGTGATTTGAAGAGAAGTAATAAAATGAGCGCTAACATGGAAAGTAAGCGTTTCCGGACACATGTCCACATAACATATTTTCTTTCTTTGTTTGTGAGGAACGTTTCCTGAAAGTTTGGCCGTACCTTTTTGTAACACCCTGTATACGCACCGCATAGTTCATGTCTTTGATAACAGCCGAGTGACGGCTAGACTGTAACTTAGCGTAATCGATAATCATATATAACTGGCGTAAATTCAGAGACTTACGTCTGTTGATTGTCTCCCATTAAGTGAAAGCGCTCAAACCCGGTGGATGTGACTGCAGAGACTAGTTTCAAGAGTTCAGACGACACTAAATGGATAGATTTAGCCTGGTGCGCCATTACATCACTTTTAACAATAACACATGAAACAATGCACACACCAGGTAAAGTGAAGCAATATTAAGCGGAACAATACTGTGCAACTTGACAACATACAAGTATGCTAAAATAACAAACGCATTCATTTCAGTATTCATTCATTCTCCAAACTCGCACATTCCATGAATTTGTAGCCCAGTAACTACAATTAATAAGAATCGCAATATCTGCAGCAAACACAACGTTAAGTTACAATTTTGGTAAGAATTAATACGAAGAAATGTATTCAAATAAATTTATATAAGGTGAAGTCGAACTTCACCGACAAAATTTCGGAGATTCTTCAAGAACGTTTTCTGACAATTTTAGTATAAGAGACCAGTGGTCTCCCGTATTTTGTTACGGAGTAATTGCGTTTCGTCGATTTATTACCCTCACTTATCTTTGTATCCGCACAGAACTGAAAATACCTGCACAGCAGTGCAAATGTCGATGATATGTGCTGTTTCCTTGTTTGATAACAAACTTGTGCTCACTCGTGGTGCTAGCTGTTGACAACAGTTATGAACACTTTACTTTTCGCCCTCAAGCTTGGATCCAGTACTGCCCGGTTTTGCGTCTGGTTTGTTTTTCCGGCAGTGTTAGTCGCACGTTGACAGTGATAGACAGCAGTACTACAGATAAGTTTATCGATGGAGAGTTGGCCGATGTGTACTTCGTGTTTGTGTTCATTGAATGCAATAGAAGAGCGGCACAACGACGTTATACAGAGCCGTTCCCGCAGCGAGGACAAATACGTCACAGCACAACTTACATTACCAAACGGCTGACCTCGTTCATGGTTCACTGTTCCAGTCAAATGGCTCTGAGCACTATGGGACTTATCATCTGTGGTCATCAGTCCCCTAGAACTTAGAAATACTTAAACCTAACGAACCTAAGGACAGCACACACATCCATGCCCGAGGCAGGATTCGAGCCTGCGACCGTAGCAGTCGCGCGGCTCCGGACTGAGCGCCTAGAACAGCTCGGCCACCGCGGCCGGCACTGTTCCAGTCACAGGATGCCTGTGTAACGCCTTTGATTGTCTATATTTCGGTAGATTATTAATCGAATTTAAAAATTTAAAATGCTGTCATAATGCACTCTTTCATAGGTATAGTCTTATGCTAAAGTTTTTACACAGTGGGTATTACAGTTAGAAACAGCTTATATGTCTCGAGGCAGTGTAGCCCATAGCGCGCCATTTACCTGCAGGGTGTTTCAAAACGACACTGACAAACTGCGAGGCGGTGTAGAAGGTGCCTTCAGGAACAAAATGGAGAGAGGAAGCCGTATCAGGAAACGCCTTCCAACGACGCTACAGAGCGTCGAAGTTACAGGCGCCAGCGACTGTATATGTATGTAGGTATGTATGTATATACAGGGTGATTCCATGATGATGTTACAAACTTTCAAGGATGATGGAGACGGATAAATGTATCAATTTGAGATGAGAGTCCCTGGTTCGGAAACGAACGAGCCGTAATTTATAAGCAAAAATCCTTCTGACAGCTCTGACAGTGGAATACACGTACCGGTAATGTTGTTGCTAAGACTGTGGGGTAGGAAGCTTTCAGTACGGATCAAAAAATCCGAGTAAACATGAGCTCTAAAATGCAGAGCTGAGGAGCTATGAGCAATTGTTCATCTTCGCTAGTGTGAAACACGTTTCGTCTGTTGAGCAAATACTCATAGCTTCTAAGGTATGCATTTTAGAGCCCATGTTTACTGGATCTTTTTTCTTGCTTTGTTCCATATTATTACCTCTGAAAGTTGTCTACCCTACAATCTTAGCAACAACAGTACCGGTTCTTGTATTCCACTGGCAGAGGTATCAGAATAATTTTTGCTTACAATGTTCAACTCGTTCGTTTCGGGACCAGGTCCTACCACAGATTGATACATTTATCTTCTCCTCATCCCTGAGAATTAGTAACATCATCACGGAATCATCTTCAATATACATACATATAGAGGCGACTATAACTCTGACGCTCTTTAGCGTCACTGGACGACGTTTCCGGACACGGGTTCCTGGTCTCATTTCGTTCCTCAAGACACCTTCTGCATCCCCCCCGAAGTTAGTCGGTGTAATTTTGAAACACACTTTACATACATACAGTATTTGGGAAAAAGAACACTTAGCGACCTCCAACAAAATTTACACATAATTTCAAATCTGTATGAAACTTTTTGTCACAGGCACCCCCTACACACAGATATTTCCGTTATTTTTGCTGTTCGTGCACTAAAACTGCCACATAAGTGTATGACGATTTAATTGATTACTTTTTTGCTATTAATCCTATTCGCGACACATTTTGCGAACAGTATCCACATATATCACTGAATGAACGTGCAAAATTTTTTCGCTGTACGACACACGCATTTCATGAGATTGACGTCAAAAACGTTAGCGTGACGTGAAAACGTAGTTTTCGATTAGAACTCAGCGCAAATTACTCCATCTGTACTCATCCACTGTTTGATAATTAGTGCACTTGGTGATTTTCAACAAACCTTTTCTAAACTTTTTGTCGCCTGTACCCGAACGTAAAATGTTTAACACATTAACTTATCTGTAAAGAAATCAGAAACCTGATGCTGTTTTGTACATGGGAATTCCATTCCTTAAAGAGTCGAGGGTTTATTGACCGCAATACTAATACATCTGTCGGTGAATGAATACGAGGAAAGCTTTTTTCACTGTCGTAAAGGTATTCTCACGCAAGTAAAGGTAATTCTTGCAACGAACAGAATAACTCATAGTATACAACTCACGTTTCTCACTTTTGATGGTTTATAATGAAATTACCCAATGCACGTAGAAGAAAACACACACACACACACACACACACACACACACACACACACACACACACACACACACACACACACACACAAGCGCGCTTGTATGTATATAGGGTGACAATTATTGAACGATATGAAAAAAACGTAAATTAGTTACAAACTACGGTGTGCAGACACTTTATTCAACATGTAAACCGCACTACAGATATTCGGACTTAAGTTATGACACGTTCGATATGCTTGCCTATACCCGCTGAAGTGTCGGAAAATCGGTGCTGTCGAGAAATCCTGAACGGTGTTCCCAGTTCAGCAATGGTTTTGGGGTTATTGCTGTATACCTCGTCTTTGATATAGCTCCACAAAAAGGAGTCGCGTGTGTTCAGATCCAGAAAATATGGCGGCCAATCAAGGCCCATGCCAATGGCCTCTGAGACTCCAGAGCCAGAATGCGGTCCCCAAACTGATCGTCTAGCTTATCAAACACTCTCCTGCTTCGATGGGGTCGAACTCCGTTTTCTATGATCCACGTCTTGTCGAAATCAGGGTCACTTCGGATATTGGGGATGAAATCACCTTCCAAAACCTTCATGTACCGTTCAGTAGTCACCGTGCCATCAAGGAATATCGCATAGATTATTCCGTGACTGGACACTGTACACCACACAGTCACCCGTTTAGGGTGAAGAGACTTCTCGACCGCGAAATGCTGATTGTCAGTCCTCCAAATGTGCTGTGCCGTGACATTTTCACTTCCAAATGGCCAACAACAACAAGGCGCTTGCCCCATCGCATACTAATTCCCATCATGCCCCGCAGCCAACCATGCAGTTTGAACGTCCTAAGGCAAAACATGCAGAAGTTATGACGATTTTATTTCATATAGTTCAATTACTGTCACCCTGTATATCCCATTTTAATTTGTTTGTGTAGGGTCGAACCAGACTTTTAGTTGAGCATCGAGAGACAAACATGTCCAGTAGGTCACCCTTTGAATAATCCGGTTTCCAGTTCTAATCAAAATCCATGCCCGCATTATATGATGTAAATTAGCGGGGAGGCAGTCGTAACCAGTTGTACACTCTATGTAATTTTGAAGGGAGCTAGGCGTAAGTATGGGGAGGAAAAGGTTATCTAGGCTACAACTTGTACAGAAACCAGACTGAAGTTCCAAGAGTCGAAGGATATGAAAGGGAAGCATTAAGTGAGAAGGGACTGGGGCAGGGTCTCAGCTTATCATCGGTGTTATTATGTACATCTGGCAAGCATAAAATTAAGAAAAAAATTTGGAAACGTGAATAAAGTTGAGGGGGGAGAAAAAAAACTGAGGTTTGACATCTTTTGTTCTATCAGAACCGGTAGAGGACATGGAAGAGAAATGGTACTTAATGGATAGTGTGTGTAAAAAGGAATGATCATCAACCAAAGTAAAACAAGAGTAACGGAGTGCAGTCAAATTAAGTCGGGTGACGCTGAAGGAATTAGAGTAGGAACTGAGACACCACAACCAGTAGATGAGTTTTGTTAGTCGGGCAGCAAAATAACTCACAATGGTCGAAGTAGATAGGGTATACAACGCAAACTGTCAGTAGCAAGAAAAGGATCCATAAAAAAAGAGATTAGATGACACAGAAGATAAATGAAAAAATTTTCTGAATGCCTTTATCTAGTGTGGCATTTTGTATGTAAGTGACATGTGCATGGTAAGCAGTTGAAGTAGTTTGAAATGTGTTGGTACAGTAGAATTACACTGAGGTGACAAAAGTCATGGGACAGCCGTAGTATCGCGTACACAACTTATAAAAGGCCAGTGTATTGGCGGAGCTGTCATTTGCTCTCAAGTGATTCATGTGAAAAAGTTTCAGGCTTGATTATGGCCGCACGACGGTAATTAACAGACTTTTAACGCGGAAATGTATTGAAGCTAGACGCTTGGACATTTAATTTCGGAAATCGTTATGCAATTCAATATTCAGAGATCCACAGTGACAATGGTGTATCTAGAATACCGAATTTCAGGCAATGCGTCTCGCTGCGGGAAACGCAGGTGCCGACGGCCTTCACATAACAACCGAGAGCAACGCCATTTGTGTAGTGTTGTCGGTGCTAACAGACGAGTAGCAGTGTGTGAAAAAAAACCGAATATATAAATGTGGGACGTACGACTAACATATCCATTAGGACAGTGCGGTGAAATTTGGCGTTAATGGGCTATGGCAGCAGACGACCGACGCGAATGGTGCCTTTGTTACCAGCACGATATCGCTTGCAGCGCCTTTCCTGGGCTTGTGACCACAAGCGTTGGACGCTAGACGACTGGAAAACGGTGACCTTGTCAGATGAGTCCCGATTTCAGTAGGAAAGAGGTGATGGTAGGGTTCGAGTTTGGCACAGACCCCATGAGGTCATCGGCTCAAGTTGTCAACAAAGGTCTGTGCAATCTGGTGGTGACTCCATAATAGTGTAGGTTGTGTTTACATCGAACGAACTGGGTCCTCTGGATATGTTCGGCTACTTGGAGACCGTTTACAGCCGTTCATGGACTTAATATTCTCAAACAAAGGAGGAATTCTTAATGGATGGCAATGCGCCTTGTCACCGGGCCACAACTGTTCACGATTGGTTTTGAAGAACATCCTGGACAGTTTGAGTGTACAATTTGGCCACCCAGATTGCCCGACCTCATGGTACATAATCGAGAAGTCAGTTCTTGAACAAAATTTTGAACCGGTAACACTTTCGCAATTATGGACGGCTATAGAGGCAGCGTGGCTCAGCATTTCTGCAGGGGACGTCCAACGATTTGTTGAGTCCATGCCACGTCGAGATGCTGCACTATACCGGGCATAACGACGTCCAGCACGATATTAGGAGGTATTTCATGACTTTCGTCATCTGAATGTATTTGGATAGATCGGACAACCAACGAAGAGGTACTGAATCGAATTGGGGAAAAAAACAAAAATTTATGGCATAACTAGACTAAAAGAAACGGTCCGTTGATGGAAGACATCCTGAGGCACAAAGAATCATCAGTCCGGTAAAGGAGAGAAGTTGCTGGTTCAAATGGCTCTGAGCACTATGGGACTCAACATCTTAGGTCATAAGTCCCCTAGAACTTAGAACCTAACTAACCTAAGGACATCACACACACCCATGCCCGAGGCAGGATTCGAACCTGCGACCGTAGCATTCCCGCGGTTCCGGACTGCAGCGCCAGAACCGCTAGACCACCGCGGCCGGCGGGGGAGAAGTGATGGGTTAAAAAATGTAGAGGGAGACCAAGTCTTGACTACTGGTTGCAGTAATAATTCAAAGACGAAGAGCCTTGCACAGTATAGACAAGCGTGAAGCGCTACATGAAACCATTCTCCGGACTGAATATCGCAACGACGTCATCTTAATTATTGCAGTTGCAGCAGCTGCGCGTGGCGATCTGCAATTGTTTCCCTTTGGAATGAAGTGCAGAGTGAGTTACTTTGAATTATTATGGATGCTGTGAGACTGTTTTATGAGCAAGCAGGCATGATGTGTGAGAGATATAGAGGAAGCGGCCGCCGCGGAAGACGCGCAGTTAGCGGGGGTAATTAAGCGCCGCTATTCTTAGCACCAGCGACAGTCAGGTCGCTGTCGGATCCCGCGACCTGCGTGGGGTGGGAACTCTAACATTACACGGCACCCGCCGCTAGTCTTTACTTATGTTTCAGCTGATTCCTGTTTCTTACTGTACTACGGGGACTGTCCGGAAAGAAAGCTCATGTAACCTGGGGATTAATGGAAGGTACAGAACCGTCGCTACACCGTCCCAAGCAGTAGATCAGTGTATTTAGAAACGCGATAGCGAGAAAGTAAAATCGCTTATCTGCGGTATCCCGTAAGAATATGACGGACTGGGTGAGCAGAATCCGTCGATGTCGCTGAAGTGTACGAGAAAATGTCGTCTGTGGATGACTGTGGGAGAATACAGAGGACTTGGATAGGACATGTGTGGTGAATGGCACCGTGCTCAAAATGTGGACTGCTGTAAGTTGATGCAGATACATTGAAAATACAAATATGCAGTGTTCGAACACAGTTTTGGTGGTCTGCTGATTGACACAGCCGCGTCGTCCTACAATTTTTACAACAGTCTGCCAACAATGGGGAAACTTTTCGATTCCACGACTGTAGAAATCACGTTATTGAGTCGAAGAACCCGCCGAGACATGCTCGGAGCGCATTTTCATATGGAAAGGAAGTTCCTTGAAAGTTGTCCGACAGAGAGCAGGAAAGGCGAAAACCTGAGGACACAATATCAGGTGAATAATGTTGGTGCTTAATGACTACTCTACCCAACTCCTGTATGGTGTTTTTTGTCGATCTAGGAAAAGGGGGGGAGAGGGGGGGGGCGTTATCGTAGAGTATCATCACTTCACGCAGTCTTCCGGTTCGCTGTTTTTGGACTGCGTCTGCAAGACGTCTCATTGTTGACAGTTAATGTCAGTAGTTACACCTCGGGGAGGCAATTTTTAGTATACCACACCATCAATGTTCCACCAGATACCTAACGTTCTCTTTTGTGCATGCACAGAGGTCTTCGTACGGGGAGTTGTTTGAGCTCAACCATTTCTTTCTTTTCCTTATATTAACGCCAACACACCATTTCTCGTCACCAGTAACGATACAGGATGTGAATGGTCGGTGTTGTTCACGGGCCAATAGATGACGAGCAAGCAGAGAAGCATCTATAGCCACCCAATGATTTTTGTGGTTTTGGCTTAGAGCATTCGCTACCCACAGACCTGATTTTTTTTTTTAGCGATCCCCATTGCATGCAAATGTTGCACGATATTGGGAAGATAACAGTTCATCATAATTGACAGTTGCCGAGTACACTACGTGGATCATTGTGGATCAATGCGTTCAAACGATCTTCATCAAACCCCGAAGGTCTTCCTGAACGTGGAGGGACACTAATGTCAAAACGATCCTCCTTAAAACGAGAAAAAGATGTTCTTGCCGTGCTCTGCCCAGTGGCATTATCCCAACACAAGGCGCAATTGTGTGTGGCTGCCTCAGCTGCCGTCACCTCACTATTGAAGTCAAACAGAAGAATATGTCGGAAAAGTTCGTATCTTCCCACTTGCCACTCCATTTTCTAGCGCCCACGGCTCCGCTCAGTATCTCCAAACGACAATATGTAAACTTAAAAAGCAAAGTGAACTACAACTAAAAAATGACAGTCGATAAATAAACCCATAGCGACCGGAATACCAGCATGCAATCCAAACACGCTACGAAATTATGCACCAACCTAATATGTTGGCTTAACATGGCAAAGAGACTTGAAATGGAGCGAACACATAAGATTGGTTGTAGGGAAGGCAGATGGTGGTCGACTTTGGTTTATGGGAATATTCTGGGAAAGTGTAGGTTGTGTATAAAGCAGACCGCGCACAGGACAGGTGTGCGACCCATTTCTGACTGCCGCTGGGGTGTTTGGGAATCCTACTAGGTCCGGTTACAGAACGACATCGAAGCCATTCAGAGGCCGGTTGCTAAATTTGTTACCGGTAGGTACGCCGACATGCGAGTGTTATGGAAATGCTCGGTGTAGTCAAATTGGATTCCTTGAAGGGAAGAGGACATTCTCTTCGGAAACTGCTATTGACATTGTTTAGAGAACTGTCATTTGCGGCAGACTACAGAAAAATCGTACTGCCACCAACTTACATCTCGACTAAGGGCAGTGAAGACAAAAAAGAAACCGGGTCTATTAAGGAAGCATATAGACAGTCGTTTTTCCTACGCCTCATTTGCGAGTGGAACAGAAAAGGAATCGCTATCAGTGGTGCAAGGTACTCTCCGCCTTGCACCGTTTGGTGACATGCGAAGTAAGTATGTAGAGGCTGTGCCGGATTAGCCACGTAGCAAGAGTTAACAAATGCTATTGCCGCGTGCATAATGGTCCCAGCGCCCGAGCTCTAAAAACCAGAGATAACGAATGGTATTCTACCTACCGTCCAAAGAAAAGACGGTGGCGTCCAAATGTACAATGAGTAAGGGCCTGGTAACTGTCTCTAGTATGCCTGTCAATCGCGTCACAATGATCTTTCCAGTTCTGAGTACAATGTAAGCTAGTAAAGGTGGCTGCAACAATAGTATCTCCCGCTAGGTATGGGTGCCCGCTGCTAGGTTTCGCCTGATTTCATACAACCACACATAAGGTACCTCCATGCATTTCCTTCTTCATGACAATTTTTCGGTCTCGCACTACAGGAGCAATGATGACGCCCCTGCAGCGAATTTCCGGTGGGAAATATTTGACCATCCACCATACAGCCCGGAGTTGGCTCCATCTGATGTTCATCTCCGCTCACATGAACCGCTGGCAATGAAGACAACATTTTGACACAGACAGCGAACTGCAGACCAGCGTAGAGAAGTGGCGGAAAGCACAGGCGGCTGCCTTTTATGACGAAGGTGTTGGAAAGTTCATACAACGCTAGGACAAACATCTGGGTTGAAGCGGCTACGATGTAGATAATTAGCTGAAAGGCGTAGCAAACTGTTGCAGACAAAACGTTTTTGATTTTTGCGACCGATCGGACCTTTCTTGTCGAAAAGCCCTCCTAGTTCATTTATAAAAGTGAGCGCTGGCCACACCATACATTAAATAAGTTGAAAACACCGCGAAACTTAAAGGGCCGTAATGTTGCCCGAACTAGTCGTAATAACAATAAGAAAATAATTAATGATTGCCGTATTTATTTTTGTAAATTTACAATTACATTCATTCATTCCTTATATTCGTTAGAATTGTGTTTCCCGGATTTAAAAATAGTCTTACACATTTCCTTGTCTTTGAAGATCATTAACAGCAGTGGATAGTGTCCTTTTTCAGCATTAAATCGCATTACAGTGAGTTAAGGTACACCATGGGACTTGAACGTGTAAATGATGTCATCGTAATGAACATAGAGTGTGATTTGCTTAGAGCCATTGATTTGCCCCAGTTAAATCGAGGAAAGTTTTTTGTAATGGGCTGTTTTATTTTATGCTCTAAACGTTTAGGCCTAAAGCAAACCAAAAGCCTCTTTGTAGCACTTGCTACGTTCCCCGCGCTGGCTTAGTCCGGCAATGCATGGAGGTAGATGTAGAACTAGTTTTTCAATTCATAGCCTGCCTTAGTGTAATACTATTTTTAAAGGCAAAAATTGTTCAAATCAGTCGACATTAATCGTGAAATTTTAAGAGTAGATCGATTGTGATGAGCAAAAGTGTTGTCCATCATTGCCGTGGTTAATTGAAGAGTGGATGGACCAATCTTCCTAAGAAGACAGTAGTTGTCAGCAATTAACTGGTACAGAAAACTTAAAAAATAAATCCGTGAAGAGAGACGTTTCACTGTACCCTACATATCGGAAAACTTTTCTCAATTTCTCGGAGTGATTTGTATGAGATAAACGATTAGGGACCAGCAGTTTTTTTAGGTTCCATAACGCATTTCTGACAATCACACACCTCAGCATTTGACTGCTTACCTAAACTCTTTTTATTTTACGACGAGGAAGGAAAAGGTCTACTTACAGAACCGTTACTGGTGACTGCGCTAATGCGGAAAGGGTTGCGAACATGCCATCCAGCCCAACAAACCAAAATATTTTTGGGGTGTGCTTCTCCCACCAGGTCACGACGAAAATCCTCAAATAAATCTCGAAAACCTTGACGGTGGAGCTTTCGCCCCAGAATGCACATTGGAAATAAAAACCGAAAAACGGAATACAAACTCCGATTGACTTTTATTCCTGAATTATATATATGATACAGTTGTTCGTGAAGTCTACACCTGAGCTACAGAAGTGCCCACCTGACTGATTGTTGCCTCCAGCAGTGAGTAACCGCATGTCAGAAATGATAATGGATGATGATGATGATGATGATGATAATAATAATAATAGTATAAAAATTGAGCCCGTCCTATCTGCGCATGCTGCCAGGTCGCCGTCAGCAATCCCCGAGACGGCTCTTAATAGCAGACGAGTGTCACACTCCGGTTGGCGAGTCACAGCTAGCAAATAAATACTTTCTCGCGCTGCAGAAACAAACGTAATATTCGCTCAGAGATGGGAATAGTCATTGCTTAACGCAGAGGGGGCGACAGGAAGAGCCGCTGCGATGGGCCGGCCAGTCCAGGACACCTGACGAGGCAGAGCGCCCTTGCCATTACGCACTCCTTGCCGCCATAATACTATCGCGTCTCTCGCCCCGAGAGTTCTTTTGTCGCGGGGGTTGAATGCCGGTCGCCCCAGCCCCGGCGCAGGCGGCAAACAGCGGCGGCCTCCCCTCGTCACTTCGATTTAATGTTTCACGTCGCTGAATCCTCATTGTTCGTCGCCGCATGAAAGCCTCTCTCGCGTCCCCCTCTCGCTGCTTCCGCTTGCCCCCCACCCTACCCCGCTACTGCAGAAAGCAATATGATTCTCCCGCGATGCGACCTGTGCGTGTTTCACGCCTCGCTCTGCGGCGTACCCCAGGTTTTACTTTTGTTTCCCTGCACGTGCCTTGCCGCTCGTAAGGCCATCGCGTCGTCTGTGCCGACTCCATGCTGTGCCTGTACAGTGCGGGAACTCGTCCTGACAGGCTCGGATCCGGGGCAGGGGGGGATGTCATTTTACTAAAACTGTTTTATTTCTAAATTTTCAGCCATCTTTCGTAGAACACAGTCATGTGAGAACTAAGAATATTGACAACGAGAATTGTAAAAAAAAAAAAAAAAAAAAAAAAAAAAAAAAAAAAAAAAAAAAAAGAGTTTCATTTAACAGAAGAATACTTTTCAGTTACATTCCTGAGAGTTAGCCCAAGTGGTTTGGTTTACGGTCTTACTAGCTGTAGAAAAAAACAGTGCAGCCAGGAAAGGGCGCTGATTCATACAGCGATCGAACGTGCAGCCGATAGCAAATCTGACACGCTTCTTGACCCCACAAGTGGAACTAGCAAAAATCAGGAAGCTGAGGGAAGGCAAGATGGAGAGAAAAGTAATTTTCTTCCACAAACAAACAAAAAAAAACTGAAACAGCGAACGTTGGTGGAAACTACGGGAAGTTACAGTATTTCCCCTGTTTACATGTTCGCATAAAATGGTTCAAATGGCTCTGAGCACTATGGGACTTAACTAATGTGGTCATCAGTCCCCTAGAACTTAGGACTACTTAAACCTAACCAACCTAAGGACATCACACACATCCATGCCCGAGGCAGGATTCGAACTTGCGACCGTAGCAGTCGCGCGGTTCCGGACTGCGCGCCTAGAACCGCTAGACCACCGCGGCCGGCCATGTTCGCATATCCTTAGTCTACAGACCTATGTTCACAATCTTAGAGCGTACTTCGCTCTCATACCATGTAAGTTATAAAGTTATCAAATTTTTTTGCTACTGTAGTTCTTACAATAAAGGCATAAAACAGGTGCCTCTCAAACGTTTGGGCGACGCACCACGGAGGACTTACCTGAATGAGATGGAAATCGGTAAATGTGATACAGATGTACAGCACTAGAAACTCACCGTGAGCGGGCGAGCATTTCTTTGCTGAAATTTAGCCCGGGATGGCTTGCCAAAGGCAACAAAATGCGGTGGAGAATATCGGCGATGTACTGCTGTGCTGTAAGGGTACCGCGGATGACAACCAAAGGGGTCCTGCCATTAAAAGAAATGTTGTTGTCGGCCGTACGGTGGGAAATAGTCGAGTTGGTATTCCAGCCACGTCTTCTGCCTGGAGTCTCATTGACTGGATTAGAATTGTCTTCAGTGATGAGTCCCGCTTCGAATTGAGCCCCGATGGCTAACGTATACGTGTCTGGAGACGCCCCGGACAGCGATGGTATACCACCCGCCATACGCCCGACAACCAGGAGCAATGGTCTGGAGTGCCATTTATTTTCATAGTAGGATCCCTTCGATTGTCACCCGCGGCAATCTTGCAGCGCAGCGGTACGTCGTAAATATTTCTTACCGATGTACGTCGTGTTTTGTCTCTCTTTTTTGGGTATTTATCTGAAGTGTAATCTTTTTGAACTTAAGCTGGAGGGTTATACGAGGCACTGATGGAAGCCGGCCGAAGTGGCCGAGCGTTTCTAGGCGCTACAGTCTGGAGGCGCGCGACCGCTACGGTCGTAGGTTCGAATCCTGCCTCGGGCATGGATGTCTGTGATGTCCTTAGGTTAGTTAGGTTTAAGTAGTTCTAAGTTCTAGGGGACTGATGACCTCAGAAGTTAAGTCCCGTAGTGCTCAGAGCCATTTGAACCATTTTGAACCACTGATGTAAACAAATTATACAGGGTGTTTCACAATTCCTTTTACAGGGGTTGCAAAGGGGACTTATTCTCTAAAGTTTTGCTAAGAAACCCATGTCCGGAAATGCACCCATCTCACTGGTACGCACACAAACTGGGAATAGAGCGCCGACGTCAGACCCTATTGTAATTATGACATCACGTATCATTTTCGCGTGACTACAACAACTGCGAGCATCTAGTACGTTCGCAACTAGGAGGATTGACTGTTTATTTGTAAAGTTCCGTCTTGATCACACAAAATTTCTTACAGTCCACTACTGCCGGTTTGGGCTACTGCCATCCTCAGATCTCTTACAAATAAGACAGTGGTGTAACGAACTAAACTGAAATAGCTGAAATAACATCTATAATAAGCCTAGTGATACATAAGAAAAATAAAATATTTGTATGATTAACAGCAGTGCATCAAGCCATACATACCATACAATATTCTTATGTAGGTATCAGCGTCGAACTCTAGACATGTGGATACATAGTAAGTGCTGGTGATGGTCAGGATGCGTCTCCTATATATTAAAATAACTGAGGCCAGCAAAGGGTACTATAGGTATGCGTCGTGAGTAACCCGTATGGTAATTTAATATTTAAAACATAGTATGCGTGGTCATTAATTAAAATTACAACATGAGCGTCTGACAAGAAAACATGAACTAACGTTCAATATGTTGAATTGGGTCCATACTTAAAATCGACATGAAACCTGAAAAGAGAAATAATGGGGAGCTCCTGGCCTGGCAAAGTAAAACGCACAACTGTGTAAACGCCAGTATAAAAAGTTTAAAAGTAAAATAAAATCTATAAATCAAAATTTCCCAGCATGACAACTATAATCGTAAGTGTAAGATAATTAACGAAACAGTGACTATTAATTAAAAAGTGGATAACATCCGGAGTGGGCTCTCAATGGCGTCGCCTCGTGGCTTCTCTATACTAAGTTCTTGTTTTTCTGTGGTGGAGCTTGCGGAAGGCCCATCTCCTCGCCGCTCTTGGCGGGTGGCACACAACCGCACGCCAAGCTGCTGCGGCGCTCGACACTCCTCAGACTAGTAGGTTTCTGAATACATCCAAATATGCATTCAGGTTAAACTCATTCTGTTTATTCCGCAATAATTCCGGTTTCCGTTTTCTATATACATAAATTTCCAGAGTAGTTTCAGTAACTATTCCTTTGGTAATTTATGCAACACTTCCGTATTATCCTCTGTTTCCTGCCGCATGCAGATGTGTACCGAAAGCGCTCTTATTTAGGCTATATGTATGCTCTCTAAAACTAGTCTTGAAATTCCTTCCCGTCTGACCGATATGGTTCAAGTGGCTCTAAGCACTATGGGACTTAACATCTGAGGTCATCTGTCCCCTTGACCTAGAACTACTTAAACCTAACTAACCTAAGGACATCACACACATCCATGCCCGAGGCAGGATTCGAACCTGCGACCGTAGCAGCAGCGTGGTTCCGGACTGAAGCGCCTAGAACCGCTCGGTCACAGCGGCCGGTCAGACCGATATAAAACTTGTCACAGTCTTGGCAGTCGATCTTATAGGCATCAGATTCTAAATATTTGTTACTTTTGTTACCAACTTTGTGACGTAGCCTAGAGCCAGTTGTACTTTTCGTTTGAAACCAATTCTTACTTTCGTTTTTCTGAAAGCCTGTGCAGTTCTGTCGGAAAATGCACCATTGTGTGACAGCAACAGACTTCTTCCCCTCTGCATCTATTCTCCCCTTCTTGTCTCGTATTTTTTACTTTTGTTTATTTTAAAGGTACATTACATGACAGTCCCTTGACTTTGACTTTGATGCCCACATTAGAATGTTTTATGGTATGTATGGCTGCTATGCAACGCTGTTTGTCATATAAATATTTTATTTTCCTTATGTATCACTAGGTCTGTTATGGATTGTGCTTCAGCTTATTGAACTTAGTTGGTTACACCAATGTTTTTTATTTGTAATTGGTCTGAAGATGGCAGTAGCCGAAACCGGTAATCTACGTTGATGATTGTAAAAAAAAAAAACTGTGTGATCAAGACGGACCTTTAGAAATAAATTGCCACAATACGATCGCGGACTCGTTTACAGACTTTGTCTTCAGTCGATAAATAGGGTTCCGGTGGTGCTCCACGGGCGCGCCACTCTCTCAACTTTGAAGGGGACGTCCCTCGTCACATAGAAGAGGACCCGCCGACGAGTACTCGAAAACACAGCCCATCCCGTGGGCTCCTGTAGAGCTGTGTGCTTTTATGAAGAAACTTATTTTTACGCCCAAACGGTACATTACTCGACATTGGCTCCTTCCCAAAGGTTATCCACTGAGGCCCCTTAACAACTCCTAAAAGCATGTTTCAGGAATTGTGAAAGACCCTATACAAAATATTTTACTGTAATGGCAATAATAAAATGTTGTTATTAAAATCTTAGGCATCTGGGGCTCGTTAAGTGAGAGTGGCGATAAGCTGTATTTGGAGGGGGAGGCAGCAGTTATCGAAATAACAGTGACCTCTTCCAAGAACAGAACCCAAGGCTCGCGCCTGGCTCATGTATTCTGTTACACATAATGCAGGAATCTTTAGTGTAATTGCTGCATGTTTGCCCGTTGTGGTTATCACAGCTGATTTCACTACGATATCACGACGTCGGGGACGGCACCATAAATCATTAGATGCGAAGGTTGCGTCCGGCACTCCTCAAGGTACATCTACATACACGTCTACATGGATACTCTGCAAATCACACTTAAGTGCCTGGTAGAGGTTTCATCGAACCATCTTCACAATTAATTCTCTATTATTCCAATGTTTAACAGCGCGCGGAAGAAACAAATACATATATCTTTCCGTGCTAGCTCTGATTTCCTTTATTCTGTTATGAAGACCGTTTTTCCCTATGTAGGTCGGCGTCAACAAAATATTCTCCCATTTGCAGGAGAAAGTTGTTGATTGAAATTTCGTGAGAAGATTGTTTTAATGATGCCCACCCCAAATCCTGTATCATGCAAGTGACACTCCCTCCCCTATTTCGCGAACATACAAAACGTGCTTCTCTTCTTTGAACTTTCTCGATGTACTCCGTTGATCCTATCTGGTAAGGATCGCAGACCGCGCGGTAGTACTCCAAAAGAGGGCGGACAAGCATAGTGTGGGCAGTCTCTTCAGCAGGTCTGTTAGATTTTTTAAGTGTTCTGCCAATAAAACGCTGTCTTTGGTTAGCCTTCCCTACAACATTTTCTGTGTGTCCCTTCTAACTTAAGTTGTTCGTAATTGTAATTCCTAGGTATTTAGTTGAATTTAAGGCCTTTGGATTAGACTGATTTATCGTGTAACCGAAGTTTAACGGATTTCTTTTAGCAATCATGTTCATGACCTCACACTTCTCATTATTTAGGGTCAATTGCCAATTTTCGCATCACGCAGATAGCTTTTTTTTCTATAGTGAGAGGACTGCCAGAGTTCAGGAAATTTAGGGTCAATATTAACAGTATTAAATAAGGGGCGATTCCTAACAGGAAAAGGAACGAAAAAATTCATATCTACAGAAATCTACGTCTACTTTCCGCTGACCACCTTATGGTGTGTGGCGGAGGGTACTTTCTGTAAAGCTTGAGCAAAATAACGTTGCACCTTTGTTCTGAGGGGCCGCAGCTTGAGTTGATTCTCGCCTCCCGACTTTCACATTTTGAACGTTCTCGTTGTTATCTCTTTACTGCACAGCATGGCACCCCAGTATTCGTGTACATACGCGCGGTAAAGTTCTTCGTAATCAGGCGAGTGTGACTATATGCAATACCTTTAAATTTTTGTGGGAGGACAGAAGTGAAAGCAATAATTTCATGGGAAAAAGTGCTTCAGTCGCTCAATAAAAAAAAATAAAACATAGTTATACGTACACGGTGGTCATAATTAAACTTTCGGTACCTTAGAGGACCCATGTGAAAAACCAGTGAGCATAGGACAGTGAAATATTTTGGAAACATTTCTAAAGACACGCGGAATAGAAATAACGAATAAACCACTGAAAGAAACACATTGGAGGGTAACATTTGTTAACTGCGTGCCATGTCTAGGTTTCAGGTTGCAAACACAGCGCAATGTGACGACTGTCTGCATCCACGACAGCCTGGAACCGCACTAGAGACACGAATTCACAGTTGTTCGCATACTTTTCGAACGGTGGACTAGGAAAAGGTCAGCTCGTGCTCGGCTTGAAGATCGCACATTGCATCCAGCATTCTAAGTCATGACGACAGTAACTTCTTCAATAATTTGTGGCGGAACTGGTCGTCGGCCTTTCCCTGGAGCAATAACCAGATCGCCAGTTAATTCGAACTTCCGAATCATGTTCTGCAGCCCCGGTGCGGAAAGAGGAAAACAGGACCTCTCCGTATTCCTTTAATGCGTCGATACTCGCGAAGAGCATTACCACTTGATTTGACAAAACAGCTTTACGAGTAAACCCTGCTCGTCTTGTCCAGACCTCATGTCTGGTAGGTTCGAACAACACATAAGTAAGTATTAGGGAGAAGCTTCAGGAACCCAAGTGTGAATCACTGGAGGGAAGGCGACGTTCTTTTCGAGAAACGCTGTTGAGAAAATTTAGAGAACCGGCATTTGGAGCTGACTGCAGAACGATTTTACTGCCACCAATGTACATTTCGCATAAGGTCCACGAAGATAAGATAGCAGAAATCAGGGCTCGTATGGAGGCATAGTGATAGTCGTTTTTCCCTCGCTCTATTGGCGAATGGAACAAGGAATAAAATGATTAGTAGTGGTAAGGGTACCGTCAGCCACGTATCGTACGGTGGCTTGCGGAGTGTTTATGTAGATGTTGACAGTCTGCAATTGTATGTAATGGACACTGACGCTTGTATGTCAAACCTGCTTCGCCGTACCAGTACCGGCGCCCAACGACAATTCGTGACACTAACAGTACTAACAACGCAAATCCTGCAGCGCACAGCCTGAACATCATTCCTAAGAGTTTAGATACCCATAGGTAAATAGCTTTCCGTCTGCACTAGCTCAAGTAGCGAAACTTTCATTATAACCTCCCTGTTCTTCCAGGACTCCACTACTTCCGAAATACACGAAACGAACAGAAGAAAATTTTATATTTTTCAAATATTGTGCCGAACAAGTTGTCGGGGGATGATATACAGTTTACAAGTGGCTCATATTCTTTGTTTTACATTGTCAGTTTCATGGTAAGAGATTTCTTTGTGGCAGCGCGTTGTCGATCTTGTTTTGCTTCGGTTGATTCTTTGTTTATGCGACTATTTCTTGTTCGGTGCTCTGGTGAGAAACTATTTACCTTGAACGACTGTGATTGTCGAATTGTTGGTCGTACTGACGTAACCTGTTGGTATGATCGTTTCTTGTCTTGTTGGCTGTAGTTTGCAAGTTCGAGAGATTTGTTTCCGCGTAGGCTTCAGCTCTCGAACTGCACCTCTCCTACTGTGTGACGCTCGTTCACTACCAAGCATCCACCACTACTGTTGTCCTCTCAGTGCCACGCCGTCCAGAGAAGTATGGGACGAGTTATTTTGTGCACACTCTGCCACTGTCACTTCCCTTCCCTGCCTTTCCTATTCCAGTCACGAAAGTTGCACAGGAAGTACGGTTGTTTATAACACTCCTTTTGTGCTCGAATCTCTGTAATTTTAACTTCATGGCCTTCGTGCTAGAAGGCAAAACTACTTTTGTATTAACGAAAGCCCTCTTAACGTTAACAGTAAATCACACCGTGACGCACAAAGCCTCTCTTGTAACGTGTGCCACTGGAGTTGGATGAGCGTCACCATGACGCTTTAGCGCTTACTAAGCGGACATGTGACACAATGCGCTGCTGTTCTTCGGATCTTCTGTATTTTCTCCATCAGTCCTGTCTGATAATGGTCCCAGAGTAACGAGCAATATTCAAGTATTGGTCGAAAGAGGGTTGTGTAGAATTACTCCTTTCATGGATGAATCAGTCTCGAGCTAGTTTAATTGCAATAATCTCACCGCCTGTGAAAGCCCCATTATTCAGATGACACAGTAATTGTAACGTATAGCATTACAAGATAACTTGTGTGTATTCCTACCATTTTTATCATTTTGATTTTTGGTTCCAGTTAAGTGACGAAGGAGAGACTTTAGGGATGCAGTTCTGCGATTTGTTGTGATGTCTGTGCATTGATCTGATTGAATTACGCTCTGAGCCTGATGCCGATTTTGAGTGTAGACATGACCCTGGTTCACACTTCGTTCACCAGTAGAACAAAATTTTCATAATAACTGTAATTAAAGGAGGGAATGAAATGTACTCCAATTCACAATTAGTATTAGTTTCCTTTCAGTGTCTTTGGGTAAACGGAATTCATTTCTTTTAAAGCAGTTACATGAGACACAGTTTCGACTGTGCATTGGCATGCATATTGTAAGTGCATACGATATGCATTGTGTACACACATATTCTGCATGTTTGCCATATGCTGCGTGATGCTTGTGGTTTATAAAGATGACTAGAGGCTTCTGACCTGTTTCAGCGTACCCTGTATTGTTGCCAGACTTCCCTGACCACCTTTCTCTATGATGTCATACAGTATTGCCATATTTCCTCCCTCGCTCCTCCGATGTGACAATCAATAGTGACTGAACTAACCCACTTGTGCCAAGTTAAAATGCCAGAAAATTTAAGAAATCCAAGACTGCGAATTTGTACTAATTTCACAGAGGTGGGAAATACAAAGTAATCCACTGTATTTCCCCCTCCCATACCACTCTGATTGACTATTAAAGGGCTTTTTCCACTCCTCAGATGTTACAACCCAAGTATCTGAGTTGTGTTAAGTTAAAACAGCGGGAAATTAAAAATGCAAGAGCGCAATCAAAATGGTGGAAGATTCTGACCCTGGGTTAAAATTCATCACAAAAATTCCAAAACACTTAATGTGTTGAAGCAATTACCACGGAGTCCACAGACGTCCCAGCAAGTGGTTGTATGCGCGTACATAAGACTCAAGGGTTTGATTACTTCTCAAAGTCACAATTTCAAAAACACACCAAAGATATATCCACCCCAATGATTGAGCCTGAGACACAGCGGTATGAACCGACTAGTTGAATTGCAACCATCGAAATCATCACAAACCCAGTTGAAAGTAAGGAGACATTTGACGAGAGTAGTGGTCGATGGCTTAGTTCTGCATTGAGTTTCGAGAAGAAAACTATGCCGACTGTGTGATTCCCAGTTGCAGCACGACACAGGCACGAGCTACAACTCCCGACAGCAGTGCCAGGCTTCTTGCACAGGCGACCGACAGCGGGAGGCTACTGCCGTCAGCCCGCCCGGCTGCAGCTAGCAACCACCAAGTTAGTTGGTAACTTGTTCCATGGATCATTTTGCACGATAGATCTTAATTATGTGGAACGAGTCATTATACATTCACAGCGCAGATTAACTTGTCCGTATGGTTACATTCTGTACATCACATTTTTTAACAAAAAGAAAAAAAAGGTATACGGATGTGAGTTAGTAATTCCTACATACCACCTTCTACACATTACAATAGTAGAAATTCTTCTACGGAATAGAAGGAGCTGTCACGAAGAGACTTTCTCAGTTTCTTATCAAATTTTACGTTGCTGTATGTCAGACATGTTAAAAAATGGTTCAAATGGCTCTGAGCACTATGGGACTTAACATCTATGGTCATCAGTCCCCTAGAACTTAGAACTACTTAAACCTAACTAACCTAAGGACATGACACACATCCATGCCCGAGGCAGGATTCGAACCTGCGACCGTAGCAGTCCCGCGGTTCCGGACTGAGCGCCTGAACCGCTAGACCACCGCGGCCGGCTCAGACATGTTATATCACTGGATAAATGATCATGTAATCTCGCTGAAATCTTCCAGTATCTTCCGGGCTTTTCCAAGTATACCGCCTCCTCTTTTGATTCTTGAACAGAGTATTCACTATTACTAACTGAAATTTATTGCAGAACTCAGTTAATCTTTCTCCTCTCTTATTCCTAGTACCAAGCCCATATTCTCCCGCAACGTCTTCGTCTACTCCTTCTCGTACAGCCGCGTTCCAATCCCCCATGACTATTAGATTTTCATCTCCTTTTACGTACTGCATTATCCGTTCAATATCCTCGTATACTTCCTGTATCTTTTTATCTTCGGCTTGCTATGTCGCCAGGTATACCTGAACTATCGTTGTCGGTGTTGGTGTGCTGTCGATTCTGATGACAACCATCCTATCACTGAATTATTCACAGTAACTGCCTTCCAGTTCATAACGCTTGCTACTCCAGGTATACCATTTTCTGCCGCGTTTGATATTACCCTATAATTGTCGCACCAGAAATCCTTGTCTTCTTACCATTTCACTTCACTAAGCCCCACTATATCTAGATTGAGCCGTAGCCTTTCCGTTTTCAAATTTTCTAGCTTCCCTACTACGTTCAAACTTCTGCCATTCCACGCCGTGATTCGTAGAGCGTTGTCCTTTCGTTAGTTATTCCATCTTTTTCTCATGGTTGCCTCCTCTTTGGCAGTCCCCTCCCGAAGATACAAATTGGGGACTAGCCCGAAATCTTTTGCCAATGGATAGACCATCATTACTCTTTTTCAATTACAGGCCACATGCCCTGTGGATACACATTATGCGTCTTGTGATCCGTTGCTGATTCTGCCGCATTTAGGGGCAGTTTCCCACCCCAAGGACAAGAGTGTGCCCTGAACCTCTGTTGCTCCTCCGCCCTCTTTGAAAAGGCCGTTGGCAGAATGAGGATGACTTCTTCTTGCGGAAGTCTTCGGCAGCCATTGCTGATGGTTTTTATTCAAAATTTAAGCGACAACTAGTTTGCAGCCCGCGACCCAGGACGTTTTGATTACTAATCACTCCACCCCTAGACCACGGGTGCTATGTTGAATACGTATTCGAAAGAGAGAACATGAAATAACAACACAGCAAACAGAGTCAGTAAGTCACAGTCAGGTGCAGGCAGAGCACTCGTGGTGGCATCTCTTATTTATGAAAAAGTGAAGGCAGCGCTCCTCGAGGCCTCTCTAGAGTTAAACGAGGCGGCAGAATCGCGCGCTACTTAAAACAACTTTCACTTGAGCGCGGGCCGGATTGAATCGTTTCGTCGGCCGGATGCGGCACGCGAGCCGTATTTTGTAGAACACTGATATAGGTGGACCGCGTTGTCATCACTTCAGAAAGCTTGCCAAAACCGTGTTTTTGAGACACCACCGGAGTGGAAAAAAAATTTTCTATAATTCCCTCGAACTCTTGCAAAAATGTATAAATTTTAAAGGCGAATTTTTTGAAAATCATTTGAACTATCTATACCAAAAATGATGTTTTTGTGAAAACTGAAAATGTGGTATCGTAGCTTCTGGATGGCGGTTGTCGCTGAAACAACCGGTTCTCGGTTATATCATTTTTATTACGCAATTTTAACTGGACTTCTAAAAGCTCTCAAAATAACCAGTTTCTGAAATAACCGAGTTTCGGTTTTTTATTCTGTTTATTTCCTGTAGTAAACGTAGAAGGCGAACGGAGATTGAAAAATTTCGACTGTCAGTTTCAGGATACACAGAATCAAAAAATTACATTAAATAGGCAAACAAATGAAAACTTAGTCAGTCCATCGTTCGCTGCTTTTCTCGAGAAGTGATAAGTAGCTGAATATTACAAGAAATCACCAGTGTTCTCCTATTGATTGTAATTTTTTTGAAACCCTGTTCAAAAATCATGTTGTAAACGGAGATCATGCATACTATCGTACCGCTATTTGGGCGTTACAAATAGTCAGTGCTGAAGCGTCAGAATCGAGGTTGAAGAACTTTGTTTTCCGTGATAATTTGTCCGTTTTCAAGAATTACAAGCGTATAGTCACATTATGTAAACACCGATAGCAGATCAGCTAGTTTTTATTTTTATTGTATGCTCGGAATAAATTACTGTTAACTTTTTAATTCGTTACTATTAACATAATTTCCATCCTCCTTTGCTATCTCATAGAAAAAAACGGACAAACCTTTAATCTCTTAAAGAAAGTGAGGCATTGTACGTCATTGCTACGTCACTTCGTAAAAGAATTTCCAGCTTAGAGCTGGTGCCATTCTGCAATACAACGGATGTCCGGCGACGACAGCGCGAAACTAACGCATAGACGTGGTGGGGGAAGTCATGCACGTTGAATGTACACGCATACCCTAAGCTGCAACACACGGTAACAAGAACATTATGGTCTTGGTAATGCTGTACCAATTCTTACGCCATCTATTTGTTGCTCGTTTATGTCGGCATTGTTATTAAAGTAACATTGCTCGCATTTACCATTTTCTATAATAAAGCAATATTTGAAACCATGCGATAAAAATTATTCCTTTTTAAAAAAAAAATACTTATTTAAAAACGAAAAATGTTAGCACTGGTGCTGCAGTAATTGATATTTCAGTGTTTTTACCCGGCCATTAGTAAAAATAATAAACACCTGTTATGACTGAGACCAAACAAAAGCAGATAAAAATTCCGGTTATTGATAGCTAGAATATCGGTAAGGGTTTTAACCGGTCTTTTTTTCCCCATCCCTAGTGTAGCCACGCAATGAGAAGTGCCGGTGCCTGTCGCAGGAGTCGGAGGCACTTCACTGTGCCGGCGCCACGCCTGCGTCAGCCACACCGCAGCCTTTGTCCCGCTTCACTTGCTGCCAGGGCTGTACAGCGTTTTAGCGCTCGCCACGCGAAGCCGAGCCCTGGTTTGCGAGTCTCATTTGTATGGAGAGCGGTTACCGCATTGACTTCTTTCACTGTTTTCATCAAAGACCCCACGTCGTTACCCGAACACTGTACCTACAATAGTAATAAAGAAGTATGATGTTTAGGCTTTGCTAGTGATAAGACCATAACTACAGAATCTTTTGAAATTGCGACAGAGCAAACTAATGCACTGAAAGAAGTAGCAGAACAAACTGGCTTGCACATATTATTTGGGAAATAACCATGTCAAATATCGAGGACAATAATATATCCTGTAAGTATTCTTAGTACTTCCCATGCACAGCAAATTAGAGTTCGCAGCAATATCTTTGGAGGATATGCCGGTGTGGATGGGCGTGAGTGGGTGGGGGGAATCAGTGAGTGGATGGACAAGGGAGCAGCAAGTAAAAGTGTGTGTCAAGGAATGTGTGTAGGTTGCGTTTCGTTTTTACGTATTTATGTGAAGAGTGCAGCCATACGAATCTGTTAACAACAAAACGTCATTAAAAATCTTTATAAACTACACCAATTCTTTTTCTTTGAGCTCTCTCCCAACAAATGTGTGTTACTGACGACGGTGAGAGAAAGAAATGTGAGACAGTAAGTAATATTTTATCTCGAGAAGTAAGGAGTGCTATCGACAGGGGTGCCAAATGGATACCATATTTTCACTTTTCCACAAGGCTTATGACACCGTTCCTCACAAGTGACTTCTGATCAAATTGCGTGCCTGTGGACTACTGTCGCAGTTGTGCGATTCGATTCGTCATTTCCTGTCAGAAAGATCACCGTTCGTAAAACTGACGGACAGTCATCGAGTAAAACAGAACTAATATCTGGCGTCACCCAAGGAAGAGTTACAGGCCCTCTGTTGTTCCTGGTCAACATAAACGATTTAGCAGACAATCAGAATATCGCTCTTAGATTGTTTGCAGATGATGCCGTTAGTTACCCTCTTGCGCAGTCATCAGATGAACAACACAAATTGCAAAATGATTTAGACAAACTGTCTGTATGGTGCGGAAAGTGACAATTGACTCTAAATAATGAAAGGTGTGAAGCCATTCACATAAGTACTAAACGGAATCCGCAAAATTTCGGTTACACGATAAATAACACGAATCTAAAGGCTGTAAATTCAATTAAATACTTAAGAATAGCAATTACGAATAACTTAAATTGGTACGATCACATAGACAATGCTCTGGGGAAAGCAAACCAAAGACTGTGATTTATTGGCAGAACACTTAGCAAATGTAAAAGGTCTGCTAAGGAGACTGCTTACACTACGCTTTTATGCCCTCTTCTGGAGTATTGCAGTGCGGTGTGGGATTCACATCAGATAGGATTGACGGAGGACATCGAAAAAGTACTTTTTGTACTGTCGCGAAATAGGGGAGAGAGTGCCACATTCATAATATACGAATTGGGGTATCAGTCATTAAAACAAAGGCGCTTTTCGTTGCTGCAGGATAGTCATGAATCATGAAGTTTCAGTCACCAACGTCCACCTCAGAATATGAGAATATTTTTTTGGCGCCCACCTACGTTAAGAGAAATAATCATCATCATAAAGTAAGAGGAATCAGCGTTCGCACGGGAAGATTTAAGAGTCCGTTTTTCCCACGCGCTGTTTGAGAGCGGAACGCTAGAGAAATAGTTTGAATGTGGTTCGATGAAACCTCTACCAGACACTTAATTGTAAACATGTAGATGTAGATCTCTAATTCGTAAGTGATATAAGCAAAAAATCGTTAGAAAAGTAATTTCGGCACCGGTTGGAGAGATTACGTGTGATTTAGGAGCGTTACCTATAGACTAGGACAAAAGTATATGCCAGTAATGGTGGTAAAATTTATATCATTAGTCGCCATCGAAATAGACGTCGAATAAACCCGTTAGTCGCCTAACTTCCGTTTACAAATCCGTTTAAACACCCGATACAAAACAATTAAATGGTTTAGATATCTGGGTGAATGGGGATTACAACAAAGGGGCTACATAAAAAGACCTTTAAAACTGTAAAAATGGAAATTCGTACCAAACCATACGAAAGATGCAAAAAAAGTGCTTTTCCTTGAATACCATAATTCATCATTGCGGCTCTCTTATGAAACCCATGTACCTATATGCACCCGAGTATCTGATTCTCGGCCAGCCGGTGTGGCCGTGCGGTTCTAGGCGCTTCAGTTTGGAACCGCGTGGCCACTACGGTCGCAGGTTCGAATCCTGCCTCGGGCATGGGTGTGTGTGATGTCCTTGGGTTAGGTAGGTTTAAGTAGTCCTAAGTTCTAGGGGACTGATGACCACAGATGTTAAGTCCCACAGTGCTCAGAGCCATTTGAACCATTTTTTTGTCTGATTCTCTTTAAGAGATGTGTAGGCTACTAGTGAACTCAGAAAGAAAGATTTTACACAAAATATTGGGATCTCATTGTGAAAAAAATAGAAGCAAAAAATAATTGTACAGTAGAATAATTTACGGACACTACGTGAAAGGTCAGTTTTATGGCGACGCACAACGGATGAATGCTTCAATACGTACGAAGCGCATTTTGAACATTTTTGACTGTAAATCGAAAATGAGACTATACTGGTACAAGAACCACGGAAAAGGTCTAAAGAAAGTAGCTATACTACTTGACGCACAGAACGGAGACATCTTCAGAACAGATGTAGCCCTGTAGAACTTTCCGAGATGTGAAAAGTGCATATGGTGCCAAATGCTCAGATGGACGCCTTGACGAAGACAGTGTATTGATGAAAAACTAAGGCTCAACACAAGAATGAAACCGGAAGCATTATAAATATCGGAAACCTAGATCATTGGAGGCAGACATAGGACGACAAGAAAAAAAAATGCAAGAATCCTATTTGGCCCAGTGAGCACAGGTGGTTGAAAAAGAAATCTCAGGAAGAGCTGATAGAATTCACAGTCTTCTCTGTCTCAATGAAAGTTAAAAAGTGGCTACTCGGAACTGAAAAATATCTTTAGGAAATGAGCACCATTGCTGACGTGGTACAGGACAGAATTTCTAATGAATGTAGAATTTCTGTACTACAAGAGTAAGTAAAAACAAACTGCGCCCCAGAGGCCGTCTGACATCCCTCGTACAGCCTCGAGAAGCACCGTCTGAGCCGTCTATCTGACGGGCTCCGACCAGCGCCAAGAAATTATTTTAACAGTTAGGCCTTACTGCCAGTCATCTCCAGTAACAGAATGCCGGTAATTTCATTGACCATTTACCATTTACGCTAATAACATTGCTCTCTGCCAAGTGATTCTTCCTGCCAGGGTTTAAAAAAATTATTTTCATCAGGCGTTGGACAAAGCCCTCCGAGAGAAAAGCAACAATCCCGTACATCGGCCTAGTGGGCTCAGACCAACGACCCATTAAGAAGGATTATGAAAAGAATGGTCCATCATCTCGAGGCTGAACAAATGGGCTATCTCTGCCCTTTGGACACCATAGGCCGGCACAGCTATTCACAGTTGTGAACCGGTGTCGTCAGGAAATTGTATGTTGCATGACGACCAGTCGCAGAGCGTATATTTTTTTACGCATGGGTTGAACTTAAGGCGGACCAAGTGTGGACCGAGAGCTCAACATTGCATGCAGAATCTCACAGCGTGTTACGCATGCGAATGCTGACTTGGCGGGCAATAAATATCAGGAGGTAGTGGGGTGAGGGTAATTTATAGTAAAACTGGATGCAGCGAGGAAGTCGGATCTTGTTCGGATGCGGCACGAACGGTAGAGGAAGACAGGGGAAAAAATGGATCGGAGCAGAGAGTGTGCGCTTTGGGGTAGTTGCTACTGGTACTGGGTAGCAGCGGGCCACACAGAGTTTATCTGGCGCGTGTATCCCGGCGAACGCGAGTGACAAACGGGCAACGGGAGGCGGCTGTAGGCGTCCGTTCCGTGCCAAACCCTCAAACGGGCGTCGCCAATGCTCCGGGGTCCGGCGTGAATAATGCATCTGGCAGCGCGGCGGCGCCGTCGCCTGCAGATTAATGGCCGCCGGAAAGACACGCCGTCAATGTTTCACAGGCCTCCCGGTGTCTCCTGAAAAATTAGCTGCCGCGCCGCTGTCGCTGTTCAGCGCCGCCATCGATCCCACTCCGCGCTGGCCCTCGGCGCTAACTGCCCGCCGTGGACGCCGCGCCGCGACTCGCCGCCTGGGGCTGGGGGTGCGAGCGTGGCCCCAGCAGAGACCTTGATCAGTCGTATTCGGACACACAGAGAGAGAGAGAGAGAGAGAGAGAGAGAGAGAGAGAGAGAGAGAGAGAGAGAGAGAGAGAGGGGGGGGGGGGAGAAACGGAAAAGAGGGGTAGAGAGAGAGGGGTCGGATTGTTTGCACACGAGCGCTCTTATCTCGTAAAGTGTAAAAGTAAAACTTAAAGAAATTTATGTCACTCTACTACTGCGTGAGTATTTATTAGGACACCATAAACAAACAGAACGCTAAAATTACAAAAATGGACTGTAGTGTTACAGAAGGGTGTCAAGAATTAGTTAGGCCTATATAGATCTACATCCACTTCCACTTACCCACTTCCCTGTCCCAGTCGCGAATACTCAGGTAGGCCGCCAGGCGAGCATCTCTCTAATTTTATCTTCATGATGGTTCAAATGGCTCGGAGCACTATAGGACTTGACATCTGAGGTCATCAGTCCCCTAGAACTTACAACTACTTAAACCTAACTAACCTAAGGACATCACAAACATCCATGGCCGAGGCAGGATTCGAACCTGCGGCCGTAGCGGTCGCGCGGTTCCAGACTGAAGCGCCTAGAACCGCTAGGCCACACCGGCCGGCTATCTTCATGATATCACGAGATACCCGTGGAAGGGAGCGATGTGTTGGCTGACCCTTCTAGGAACTTAAGCTCACGTAATTTAACAGTACACCACACCACACTGCGATGCACAACGCCTTCCTTGTAATGTACGCTAGCGGAGTTGGATGAGCTTCTCCGTGACTTTTTCGCGCTTACTAAACGGACATGTGACGGAACGCGCTGCTCTTCTTTGGATCATCTCGATTTCCTGCACCAATCCTATCTGGTAAGGATCCCATACTGATGAATTGTACTCATGTGTATTAACACATTTTTAATTTTTCTTTCCTAGGAGCGTCCACATTTGAGTTCATGGTGACCAGTTTGGAACGCGTCTATACATTTCAAACCATTACCTGTGTCGTTCTCACGTAATTATTAAAATAATTTTATAGTATAACATTTAAACATTTCTAGTTCTTCTCAGCAGCACACATTTGAACATTCTGTGTCATGCAGAATACACGGGAGAAACTGACTACGAAAACAAACAAAACACAGAGGTCAGAGGGTGCAGCTACAGAGAAGGTAAACTTCCTCGAGGAATACTCTAGTGGTGAAAAGAAAACTAGTTCATTACTACAGGTGATATCGTTCGGTTCAAAATATAGGGATGATTTATTTCAGCAAGCGATGACACGATGAGCGGCACTCGTTTTCTATATGTTAAATCCACTTGACTCTTGTATGAACTGTGATACTGAAGCAAATGTCTGTACTTGGAACTTTATGCTTTTTTAATGGCATTCGAAAGATCTTGAAACAACGAGTAGAGTGGAACCGCTGAAACATTTCACAAAACTATCAGAGAAATGTACATAAATGTAAATGAAAGGTGCCAACAATTAGCTATTGTGGTGTAAACACCTCAAAGCGAGGCCCGCATGACAGGTTCGAGCGTTGCATCATCCCTTTCGACTGTCCTCGTGTTTCCACGAAAACTGTTCGCTTAGACATACTGACATCCCAGCTGCCCTGCATGACCGGCGTGTTGTGCAGATAGAGGAAAAGGAGATGTGTGCGATATACGTGACATTTGCATACAAATGCGAAGCCGCGTGTAAAATACTAATAGATGTCTGTATAAATAAAAATGTAAACCTTTGTTTGTTCTAAATCGCGTATCTCTGAAATCGCGTTATATTTTGCCACAAAGTTGCATTCGAATACGAGCTTGTTTTTATGTACGCACTGGAGCGCCATGTGGTATATACTGTATATGCGCTATGCGTTTAACAAAACCCTTATGTTTGTTTGTTCCAAATCGTCAGTCTCTGAAAGGTCATCCGATTCCTTCGAAATTTTGACACAAGACTGTATTCGGATACGTATATATTTCATATACCTAGTGGAACGCCGTATTATGTATAAATATATGTATTATTAACAAGGTAATATTTATATGTAATTTTTATGGTATATGGCGCTCCTGTAGGCATATAAAAACACGCGCTTTTTCGAATGCAACGTCGTGTCAAAATTTCAGAAGAAGCTGCGAAGAACTTTCGGAGATTTATAGATTTTGGACAACCGAACATTTACATTTTTTTTTTGTTCGAAATCTTAAATCACCAAAAGTTCTTCACTGATTGCCTTCAGATTTTGACACAAAGTTGCTTTCGAATAAGAGTGTGTTTTATACACCTATTATACATATGAAACCTTATCAAAAATCTCGAAAAATTCTTGACCAATTTACATCAAATTTTGACCTGATATATATAGTGTGTGTGCATGTGCAAAATATCAAGGGGGGAGCAGTTACAGAAAATCTTAAAAAGTAGTCGATCGAATTACTTCAAATTTTTACACATTATTCTGATGAATGTATATATAGTGAAACGTTGTTATAAAAGAGGAGAGTTGTATATATGGCTAAACGGCGTATAATTAGAGTACTACTACAGAATCAGAATTTGCAATGACAATAAACATGGCTCGGGGTCAGAGAGGGGGGGGGGGGGGGGGGAATGGGAGACAGGCCGAGAGGAGAGCAGAAAGGAGGAGATGGACAGAGAGAAGATGCAGGAGGAGATGAAGAGAGAGGGCGGCTGGACATGCAAATGGGGTGGTAGTGCTAGACAGAGAGAGGGGGAGAGTGGGGGGAGCAGCAGGAGATGGAAAGAGAGGGAGGGAGCAGAAGTGGGAGAGGTGGAGAGGAGGTAATAAACACAGAGAGAGGGAGTTAGATGTGGCCACAGGAGATAGAGAGAGGGAGAGGAGAGGATGGATGTGGACATAGGAAGTGGGAAGGAGAAGAGGAACAGAGAGAGAGGGAGTAGGAGGAGATGGAGAGAGAGTGGGAGTTACTGGGCAGGGTGTGGAGAAAGGGGGCTTAGTGAAGATGGATGTAGGGGAAGGAGGAAATAGACAGAGAGGGGGAGGTGGAGATGATGGGCAGAGTGAGGGGAGAGAGAGGAAGCAGGAGGAGATGAGGAGTGAAGGAAGCAGGAGGAGATGAGGAGTGAAGGGGATGGAGAAAATGGATAGAGGGGGGGGGGGGAAAGAAGCGGAAACGGACAAAGAGAGAGGGTGGCAGAGTGAGGGGGAGGGAGAGGAGGCAGGAGGAGATGAGAGAGAGGGGTGCAGAAGATGGACAGAGAGGGGGAGAAGTAGGAGGAGGAAACGGACAAAGAGAGTATTAGAAACGTGTGCTCTCTCTTTTCTTGCATTTTCATTTAAACAGACTGAGCCACAGCAATGCATGGTCAGGAACAACTAGTTTATATATCGCATAGAAATAATTATCTAAATAAAAAATATAACATCAAAATGTTTAAAATCCATTCATAAATTTCACACACTTAAGACATTTGAGTAAAAATTATTTTTTAATATAACAAGTTTTTAAATTAGATTAAAAAGTGTAAAATAATTTATCGTAGCGCCATACAAATTCGTAACCCCGGATAGTCCTGAAAACGTGTGCTTGTGAATTTTTAATAGCTATAATAGTACTTGTAAGATTTATAATGAAACGCGTGGCGCGCATGCAGTAGATAATAGTTAGGAGTTGAACTATTTGTGTGTCAATTAATTATTGCAAGCGCCCCACAGTTTTCGTTATTAATTTTGTAAGTATTGTTATAGCTTTTATAAATTCACATGCACAATTTTTTAGGACGGTGCGTTTCAGATTAGGAATCTGTATGAGGCTTGGAGAATTTAATTTGTAGTTTTTAGTCGGATTTGAAAACGCATTATACTAAAAATTTATTTTTATTTAAATAACTGTTCGGTAATCCATTTCCTCTCTTCGATACTTGTTTGAAATCTTATCACAGTGTACCATTCAGATAAACAAGACAATTCTACTTTCTCTTCGTTGATGTACGTACATTCTACTCGTTGACATCTTCAACTGAAGATGGTTGAATGGATGACCGGTGTACATTCTCCTTGCGTTTCAAGTTGTTGACTGTCATCTTCAGCAGGTGGATGGTTACTGTGTGCTGGTAAAAGAGAGTCAAAGTCAGTTTTGTCTTATGTTTTTAAAAACGTCATTTATACACAGATGGTGCACTGTGATACATTTTTGAATAGATGTTGAGGAGAAAAAGTGGGCTGCCGACTAAAAGTATAGGGCGTTATTTAAAAAAGACGCACATCTGTATATGTATTAGTAATGAACGAAGTTACGAGAGAGGCATTAGAGCTGGTTATTGTCCATTTGGTTGGCAAACAACATTTGCCTGATACTTTTTTTTTATTTTGCTTCTGGACCAAAAGTTATTTGGAATGATAACAACTAAACAACTAATGGGACCGTCTGTATGGTTTTTTTTCCTCTGTGGGTGAGGAATTTTGTGACCTTTGTTATTTACTAGTCACTGTATAGTTACGCTTGTCTACGTTTAGCGCCGGTGCTCTATTAAGGTTAATTTATTCCGTTTTTCAATCCTTTTCTCGTATTAGGTTTCACTTGTTTGCCCAGTTGGTGCTTCGTTCTTTTATAAATGCACATCATTCGTGATTTATCCCGGCATTTGACCTTAAAAGCCCGCCGCATGCGCGCGCTTATTACTCAAACAGAATTAGTTAGTGTTCCGGAGGTGCGCTGGGCGCCGTCAATCCATTTCGCTAACGATGATAGTTCCACGACGGGATTTACTTTGATTAAAAGCGGTGCCTCGGCCAAACAATGCGCCAGTTTCTTTTGGTCTGCCCGGGATACATTCAAACATTTGCGGGTTTCAGTTCAACACTCGCCAGCGTAATCCGCAAATATTTGCTCGATGACCTGGTGTTTGTTAGCTCTGCACGCGCGACACGGACGCGCTCGCCGGCGTAACAGCCGCCATCACCATCTGCCGCCATTTAATCACTGCAGCTGCGGCGAGCACGACACGGCCGCTCAAAAAGTCATTCACTTTAGGAACAATTTCGTTCTCCTTGCAAAAATCCAACTTGTCTCTCAACGCTATGTTCTTTTTGTTCGTCACTTTTTCTCTAACGTTATCGATAATACCCTACATCTATTCCATACTTCACTAGCCAATTTTGCGTTGTATGGCGGAAGATACTTCTGTTACCTTAATTTTAATCACTATAATTGGTATTTTTCGAAAGCTCGCAATTGTGTCAATGATTTAAAAACTAAAACAGTGCATAAGGTACATATTGTCGTGCATAGCGCGACGCGTTTTAGGAGTTTATTCCCATTTGTAAGTGCAACGATTTACATTTGTATTTTTTGTGATATTTCCGTGTGTGGTCTTTTGCCACTCTTCCCGTGCAGCCGTCTTGTCGTGGTCTCATTATAGCCAGAAAACAGAAATCTTGCCGTTTGTTAGAAAATGTTTTGTTTATGTACTTACAAGTAAGTAGTTCAACACTGCGTTACTCTAGGTGTTGTGATCGCACTAGCCTCTGTCGTGCTAATTGCCGGTGACATAAGGAAGGAATATAATATTGGGTTTGTGAATAAGTTCCTAACCGTTTCCATTAAGTTTAATAAACCCAACAGAGACTTGAGTCATCAGTCATATATTGTCCAGTATTTACAACAGTCTGCCATCGCTGGGCTAACATTTCGGTTACCTGACTGTAGAAATCTCGTGGTTTTGAGGCAAAGAAATCGTCGAGCCATGTTCCGAGCACTTTTTTGACTATAAAGAAAGTTCCTTGAAATTTGTTCGATTGAGAGCGGAGAAGGTGAAAAAACTGCGGGCGTAAGATCAGGTGAATAAGGTGGGTGTTGAATGACGTCCTAACCGAGTGTTTTTTGTCAGTCTTGCAGAAGGCCGACGGGCTTTATCGTGGAGTGGCGTCACTGGGCGCAATCTTCGTGGTCGTTGTGTCGTGGATTGTGTCTGCAAGACGTCTCCGTTGCTGACAATAAATGTCAGCAGTGATGGTTACACCCCAGGGAAGCAATTCGTTGCATACCACCTTCGCTGTTTCACCAGATGCAGTACATTACCTTTTGTGTATACGCGCAACTCTTTGTACGGGAAGTTGCCGCTTTTTTTTTTTTTTTTTTTTTGGGCTCAGCCATTCTTGTTTTTCCCTTATGTTAGTACATAGACACTATTTCTCGTCACCAGTAACGATACAGGATAGGAATGGTCGGTACTATTCACGAGCCAATAGATGACGATCAAGGACAGATGCACATGTGGCTCGAGAGGTTCTAGGCGCTACAGTCTGGAACCGCGCGACCGCTACGGTCGCAGGTTCGAATCCTGCCTCGGGCGTGGATGTGCGTGAAGTCCTTAGATTAGTTAGGATTAAGTAGTTCTAAGTTATAGGGGACTGATGACCTCAGCAGTTAAGTGCTCAGAGCCATTTTAACCACATGTGGCTACCCGCTGATTTTTGTGGTTTTGGCTTAGAGCATGCGCTACACATTTCTTGTGTCCTGCCTGCTCGTCGAATACGGGGTGCCTAGGAAACCTGCTTCCTCGGATCGCTAGACAAAAATTCTAGCAAATCGTATTAGTGAATTTTAAGATAAATAACAATACTTTGAGAATTCACAGTGATGTGTCGCAAGCAATGGGCGACAGACAAAATAAGAAAATCTCTTCAGTATACACAACTCTTAATACAAGTGTAACAATACAGTTCCTAAGTTGCTGTTCTAAAGCTCGCAGAACGGTTAGTCTTCAACTGGGCTGCGGCCAGGCGGCTTATTTTCTCTTCGCCTAGAGGCTGCTGCTGTCTCGGTGTCGTCCTAGAGAGGGGTCAGTCAGCGTACTATTGGCTGACGTCTTCTTCACAGCCCTCTCTGCTCTGCCGTTCCTGGCCGTCGTGCCGGCGCTTGACTTTACGCCGGAACACGATTCTTGAACGTTCCCCTTTGGAAGCAAATGCCACACGATGGTGGAACTGTCATAGTTGATCACATTTGCCAGTTCTTGAATACACTGACGTGGAATGGTGTGGATTAATGTGTTTAAACGATCTTCTTCCTTAACGTGGAGAGTACTTGAAACAAGGAAACCATATTCTAGCCGTGGTCTGTCCAAAGGCATTATCCCCATACACTGCGCAAATATTTGTGGCTGCCTTGCTGCTCCAGTGCCCTATGAACTCAAACAGAGCATTACGATTTCTCCAGTTGGCACTACATTTTCTAATGTCCACATCTCCACTCATTGTATGCAGATGACAAAATGACATATGTAAACTCAGATAGCAACCGTGAACTAAAATAAAAAATGACAATCTATAAATAATCCAATAGCAGCCGGAATACAGATATGCAATACAAAAACGCTACGAGCTTATGCATCAATCTAATATTTAAATCAGTTCTGCTCCCACTATCTTCCATACCACATATAAGACCTCATATGTCTGTCATAATGAGTATAATGTTTAAAAAAAGTAGAATAAGAATGCCTGATTGAATATACACTGAAGAGCCAAAGAAACTGGTACACCTGCCTAATATCGCGTAGGGCCCCCGCAAGCCCACAGAAGTGCCGCAACACGACGTTGCATGGACTCGACTAATATCTGAAGTAATGCTGAAGGGAATTTACACCATGAATCCTTCCGCGCTGTCTATAAATCCGCAAGGGTACGAGGGAGTGGGGACATCATCTGAACAGCACGTTGCAAGGCACCAGATGTGCTCAATAATGTTTATGTCTGGGGAGTGTGGAAGCCAGCGGAAGTGTTTAAACTCAGAAGAGCGTTCCTGGAACCACTCTAGCAATTCTGAATGTGTGGGGTGTCGCATTGTCCTGCGGGATTGTCGAAGTTCGTCGGAATGCGCAATGGACATGAGTGAATGCAGGTGACCAGACAGGATGCTTACGTAAATGTCACCCGTCAGAGTCGTATCTAGACGTAAAAGGGGTCCCATATCACTCTGACTGCACACCCCCCACACCACTACAGAGCCTCCACCAGCTTGAACAGCCCCTGCTGACATGCAGGGTCCATGAGGTTGCGTCCGTAGCCGTACATGTCCATCCTCTCGATACAATTTGAAACGAGACTCGTCCGACCAGGCAACATGTTTCCAGTCAACAGTGCAAAGTCGGTGTTGACGGATGAGGCTTAAAGCTTTGTGTCGTGCAGTCATAAAGGGTACACCAGTGGGCCTTCGGCTCCGAACGCCCAAATCGATGATGTTTTGTTAAATGGTTCGCACGCTGACACTTGTTGATGGTCCAGCATTGAAATCTGCAGCAATTTGCGGAAGGATTGCACTTCCGTGACGTTGAACGATGCTCTTCAGTCGCCGCGCGGGATTAGCCGAGCGGTCTGAGGCGCTGCAGTCATGGACTGTGCGGCTGGTCCCGGAGGAGGTTCGAGTCCTCCCTCGGGCATGGGTGTGTGTGTGTGTGTGTGTGTGTGTGTGTGTGTGTGTGTGTGTGTGTGTGTTTGTTCTTAGGATAATTTTAGGTTAAGTGGTGTGTAAGCTTAGGGACTGATGACCTTAGCAGTTAACTCCCATAAGATTTCACACTTTTTTTTTGCTCTTCGGTCGTCGTTGGTTGGTTCTGGAGGATCTCTTTCCGGCCGCAGCGATGTCGGAGATTTGATGTTTTACTGGGTTCCTGAAATTCACGGTACACTCGTGGAATGGTGGTATGGGAAAATACTCACTTCATCACTGCCTCAGAGACGCTGTGTCCCATCTCTCGTGCGTCGACTGTAACATCACGTTCAAAAACTCATTTAAATCTTGATAACCTGCCATTGTAGCAGGAGTAACCGATCTAACAACTGCGCCAAACACTTCTTGTCGTATATAGGCGTTGCCGACCGCAGCGCCGCATTATGCCTGTTTACATATCTCTCTGTTTGAATACGCATACCTATACTAGTTTCTTTGGCGCTTCAGTGTGAGAAAGGCTTTATGTTCCGACTTTCCGTTATAAATAAATCAGTAAAAACAAAGAGTGACGAAACAGTTTCAGAAAGCTAGGTCACAAGAGACTTGGAGTAAACTCGTTAAACAAATAAGGATTGACCTTGTCCAAGAATTCACCCTGGTAATAGCCAACTATGATCTAGAAAAGCGTAGATTATCGTTCCTGATTGTTGTTGCATTTGGATTTGAACCTTGCTAATTTCGGGAATGAGTTGACTGCCTCAGGTTCTGCTGCTACTTTTCTAAGTTATAAGGGAATAGCGAGGCGGAACGTGCACTCTTTGCCGTTTAGCTCATTCTGAGCGTATTTCATTCTCAGGGGAAAGTTCATCGACAGTAGTATTAATATTTCTGAAGAAAGAGTACAACCACACAACAAAAAACCTTTCGTACTGTTTTCCGATTATATTATAATTCTGTCAAAGACGGCAGAATGGCTTAATATCAACCGAACGGAATGGATAATGTCTTGAGAAGAAGTTATAAGATGAATATTAATAAAAGTATACCTGGATAACAGAACGCAGTCGAATCAAACCGGGCCATGCTGAGGGATTAGTATAGGAATTGCGAGACTAAAAGTAGTTTTGCTTATTTAGATCCAAAATAACTGACGATGGCCGCAGTATTGATGATATAAGATGCAAACTGGCACCAGCAAGAAAACCATTTCTGAAAAAAAAGGCATATTTGTCATCATTGATTATAGACTTAATAAAGCCCTTTCTGAAGGTATTTGCCTGGAATACAACTTCGTTCAGAAGTGAAAAGCAGACGATAAACAGTTTAGTCAAGAAGAGAATACAGGCTCCTGAAATGTGACACGCAAGAAGATTGCTTAGATGGGACGAGTGGAGGCGCTTAATGGTGTTTGAATGTTATGGCATAACTTCAGTAAAACAAGGTACTGGTTAACAGGACATATCTTGAGGCAATGTGACAAGGGGAGGAAGTGTAGGAGTAAAAATTGTAGCAGGAGACGAAGGCTTTTCTACACTAAGTACATTCAAATTATGTAGATATGCCGATTGAAGAGATGAATGAAAATTTGTACCAAGGCCACTATTCGAATCCGAGTCTGTTCACTAGGCAAGTACGCTAATCGTTACGCCACCCTGGCACAGTGGCTTTGTATAACTGCACGGGCTGCCCTAAAACGCCTCCCCCTCAATGCATTCGTCGCTTCCGCCTGCGTATGTACATCATAGCTGTCTGAGACATTGAAAGGTCTCTGGAACCATATATACTGACGGAAAAGAAGTCGCAGCACCAGGGAAGAGTTTTGCGACATAAACGAAAGTTGGCAGGCGTGTTTCTACCTCTGAAAGATGATGTCTGTTCGTATTTCGCGCCACTCTGAGGTTGCAAATCAGGTTTGCTTTAAATACATACCGTAACGGTCGTGGGCGTTTGTGACCTTTGGCATTGGACGTGCTGAGTTTGTATTAGTCAAAAATGCCTTTAAGACGATAAAAACGCCATTGCCAGCACCTCACTGAGTTAAAACGAGGCCGTTTAATAGGGCTACGAGAAGCTGGATATCTCTTCTGAGACTCTGTAGAGAGATTTGACAGCAATGCAGCTATTGTACATTATTGCTGGCAGTGGTGGTCAGCCGCGCGGGATTAGCCGAGCGGTCTGGGGCGCTGCGGTCATGCACTGTGCGGCTGGTCCTGGCGGAGGTTCGAGTCCTACCTCGGGCATGGGTGTGTGTGTTTGTCCTTAGGATAATTTAGGTTAAGTAGTGTGTAAGCTTAGGGACTGATGACCTTAGCAGTTAAGTCCCATAAGATTTCACACACATTTTTAGTGGTCATGGCAATGTACGGTCGCACGAACACCCGGTTCCGGGCGGCCGTATAGCAGTACCGAGAAGGAAGATCAGGATGTTCGGTATATGGCACTGTCGCATCGTACTGCATCTGCAGAAGCAATTTGAGCAGCAGTTGGCACCACAGTGACACAACGAACTGTTGCACATCGGTTACTTCAAGGATAGCTCCGAGCCAGACGCCCTGTAGCATGGATTCCACTGACTCCAAACTGCCACCATTTGCGACTTCAGTGTTGTGAAGCGAGAGCTCATTGGAGAGTAGGGTGGAGGTCTGTTGTGTTTTCTGATGACTGCTTGTTCTGCCTCGGTGCTGGTGATGGCCGTGTGTTGCTTAGGAGGAAACCAGTTGAGGGCCTGCAACCAACATGCCTGCGTGCTAGACACATTGGACCTGCACTTGGAGCTATGGTCTGGTGTGCGATTTCGAATGACAGCAGGAGCATTCTCGTGGTTATCCCACGCACTCTGACTGCAAATTTGCACGACAATCTGGTGATTCGACCTGTTATGCTGCCATTCATGAAAAGCGTTCCAACAGAATAAGGCTCGCCCACAGACCGTCATTGTTACCCAACATGCTCTAGAGAGCGTTACTTGTTGCTTTGGCCTGTTCCATGACAAGATCTGTCTCCAACTGAGCACATATGGGACATCACCGGACAACTCCAGCCTCATTCACAAACAGCATTAACCATCTCTCTATTGGCTGACGAAGTGCAACAAGCATGGAACTCCATCCAACAAACTGACATCCAGCACCTGAACAACAGAATGAATGCACGTTTACATGCTTGCATTCAACAATATGGCGGTTACACCGGTTATTATTGTACCAGCATTTCAAAGTAGAAATGGCTTATCTCTCACTTAAATTAACCTGTGGTCTTACAATGTTAATCCTTTAAATATGCTACCTGTCTTTCCTACATTGTTGATATTCCTACTTGGAGTTTCCACTGTTTGATTTTTACCTGATATTTCATTATTCTACATTTATTATTTCTTGGTGTAGCGATTTGATCCGTCAGTGTAGTTTAATTTGATTAAAGTCGTATGCCTGGGTTTCAGGCATGATCCTCTGCTTCCGTCGATGCTGAGATGCTACTGCAATACAGTTCCAGAGCCTCTGCAATGCTGTTCGACATCAGGGAGAATACCAAATGAATTGAGGAGGGAGGCGTGCTAGTGTAGTCCGTGCATCTGTTCAAAGCCACTGTGCCAAATCCCAGCCTTCGTACAAATTTTCATTATTCTCTTCTGTTTCCTCCCGGACCCTCGTCACAGCTTTTAGGACATCTTGTGTTGTTTGAAAATTGTGTCCCTTGACCGCCGTTTTGAGTCTTGGAAATAGAAAAAAGTCGCACGGAGCGACATCTGGTGAATACGGTGGCTGTGGCAGTACTGAAATTTGTTTTGAGATTAAAATTGCTGCACTGACAGAGCAGTATGGAATGGCGCATTATCGTGATGCAGAAACCAATTACGCACAAATCTTTATCATACCAAGATCTTCAGTTATTATTAGACGAACCGTTTCTCGATTGATGTTCAGTTCTTCTGAAATCATTTTCACGGATAATTTTCGATCAGATCGTAAGAGTTCACACATCGTGGCCAAGTTGACATCCGTCCGTGAGGTTGATGATCGTTCACTGTGGTCTTCATCTTCAACATTCGTTCTGCCTTCACTAAACATTTTATGCCAACGAAAAACTTGCACTCTTGACATAACCTCCTCTCCAAAAGCCTTCTGAAGCTTACCGTAAGTTGGCGTCGCATTTTCACCCAATTTAACGCAAAAAAAGTGGCATATCGTTGCGCAATATTATGCGGTTCCATTTCCGTGACGAGAGACACAAACACATGTTAACTTATAACAGCACAACTCACGACTGAGCAGTTGCATCTATGTGCTGCTTGGACTAGAAGCAGTTTATAGACCAAGGTCAAAGATATTATGCCTACACAAGCCTGCGGGGTTGCCACATCTTGCAAAGAAAATCAGTCTCATTACTTTATTGTCGCACCTTGTAGTTCCATTTGGCATTCAAATGAATATAGTTCAGTAGTTTCGTGGGCTTTCAGAGACTTACTTTAACAGATTATTCTAGCGAGGAGACTTGCATCGCACCGGTCTTCGCATTTATGATCACAACAACATACAGACTTTTTAAATGCCTTGTTTAGATATATTGACCCTTCCCTAAAATATAGTAGCAGTCACGTTACCGGCTTACACAAGTACTGCTCACATATTGTAATGTGTACCGTTATCAGAGGGCGACCAGTTGTAGCGAAATTAATTCCTTTTTGATTGTCGAGAAATTTTACACTCAGATAAATAACATAGTCTGTTCTCCATGCCGTTAGTGATAATAAGAGAGATTGTCTTGAAAATGAGTTAGGATACGCGCTTCGCTACAGTAGGTAGCGGTCATTATAAATAATTCTTTTTTTTCACACCAGGTACTGGCAATTAATTAGGGAACAGAAACACAAGCTCGCGGCTCTCCCGGGGGAACAGTTTTGTTTTTCAAGCCAGCTCATTTAATTGACTGTGCGTAACATTTTCAGTGTAGTTATAATAATTACGTTTTTCACTCCCAGGTTTTTTTTTGCGCCAGTGACTTGTTTATATTGACAACAGGATTCTGCAGGGAACGCCTGTATGCTACTACAAATTGTGAAATTTTTGGGGACACATGCCTTCAGTGCGTGCGTGTGTGTGTGTGTGTGTGTGTGTGTGTGTGTGTGGTCGCCATGTATTCGTGAATTATTAATGTTTAGATGACAGTCTAGCAGAAGAAACTGTGTAATTAATAGTGCTCTTTACAACATATAAGAGATTCTAGCGTAGCAAGAAGCGACGTGATTGACACTATTCAGCTAGAACATTATTACCGTCTCCTACCCTTAGAATGAATGACGCCTGGTAGCGAACGGGAACGGGACGCGCTAAGTATGTAAGCGGAGCAGAGAGAGACGCGTAGTAACGATATGGCCCGCAAAAGGGGAAATCCACTGACATTAGAGACTTCAAAGAAAGGGCACGTTTTTATGGCCCAGCCCCTGGGAAGGAAAATCTCGCAAACTGCGAAGCTCATCGGCTCTTCGGGTTCCGCTGTCGTGAGTGCCTAAAGTGGTTGAAGAACGGTGAAAGACGAGATGTTGGACGCTCCCGCCTCATCACAGAGCTTTTAGGACGGTAGCCTACCTGCTCTGTAAAGTAGGGCAGGCAGCGATCTGTGACAGATCTGACGACAGAGTACGATGCTGGTTCAGGCACAAGTAGTATTACGGAGTACATGATACAGCGCACATTGATGAACATAAGAGTCCATGGCAGAAGTGCCTATGTTGATCCGACTTCGTCAGTTGCGGCTGCAGTGCACAGGAGGTCGTACAGACAGTTTTGTGTGGTTAGATGAATCATTTTCCTTCGCATACCAGTTCGATGGTCGTGTCCGGATACTCCGCCGTCCAATTGAACGGCTACTCCAAACATGCATTGCGCCATGGATGCAAGTTGCGGAGGCAGTACAATGGGATGACTGAAGTCATGGGATATCTCCTAATATCGTTTCGGACCTCCTTTTGCCCAGAGTAGAGCACCACCTCGAAGTGGCATGGACGCTACATGTCGTTGGAAGTCCCCTGCATTAATACTGAGCCATGCTGTCTCTATAGCCGTCCATAGTTGGGAAAATGTTGCCGTTGCAGGATTTTGTACACGAGCTGACCTCTCCTTTATGTTCTATAAGTGTTTGTTTGGATTCATGTTGGGCGATCTGGGTGGCCAGATCATTCAGTCGAATTTTCCAGAATGATCTGTTCAAACATTTGTGGCCCACTGACAAGGCGCATTGTCATCCATAAAAATTCCAGCTATGTTTGGAAACATCAATTCAATGAATGGCTGCAAATGATCTCCAAGAAGCCGAACATAACCATTTCCAGTCAATGAACGGTTCAGCTGGACCAGAGGACCCAGTCCATACCATGTAACTACAGCCTAAAGAGTATGCAGCCACTAACAGCTTGCACAGTGCTTTGTTGACAACTTGGTCCATGCCTTCGTAGGGTGTGCGCCACAGTGGAATCTTATCGCCAGCTCTTACCAACTGAAATCGACACTCATCTGACCAAGCTACGGCTTTCCAGTCGTCTAGGGTCCAAACGATATGGTCAAGAACCCAGGAGAGTCGCTGTAGGCGATTTCGTGCTGTTAGCAAAGGCACACGCGTCGGTCATCTGCTGCCATAGCCTGTTGGCTCCAAATTTCGTCACACTGCCCTAACGGATACGTTCGTCGTACGTCCCACATTGATTTCAGCGGTTATTTCACGCAGTGTTGCTTCTCTGTGAGCACTGACTACGCAAACGCCGCTGCTATCGGTCGTTAAGAGAAGGCCGTCGGCCACTGCGTTGTTCTAGCGAACAACCTTCAAGGAACTTCCTCTCCGGATGAAAATCCGCTTCGATCATGGCTCGACGACGTGTTATTCGCCTGAAAAACACGTGAGTCCTACTGTCACGGAATTTAAAAGTTACGCAGCCTTTTCAGACGGTTGTAAATAGTGGAGGATTTGATACCTCTGTCATGTCTGTCTGTTGTGTTTATTAAGCTTATCGGAAAACGCTGCGCTGTGAGTACATTGCCTTCGGAGAGCGACGAACGGATTCGTGACGCGATCTGGCACAAAGTGTTTTTTGTGCGATCCTCACACTTCTACAGAATGAACCATCACTTGTGAGACAGCGTAACATGGCTACAGTAGCCGTAATATTACCAAGAAAAGATGTGAAGGAGATGTGACAAAAACAGCTGCACCAACCTGATACTTCATCATCACGTAAGTAGCAAAGCCGACGCCGGTTGTCTATAGGTAAACCGACCCACAGCCCATGCCAAATCTACACAAGCGCACATCATGGGTAAGCCATACCCTACGTTGCAGATTCCGAATTTGTAGGCTTGTCGTGTGGCAGCTGCCTGAAAGAGGAAGCGCGAGGTCTTGCATATCAGGCGATGCATGGCGTGTGTTCAGATGCGCCAGCTGTGAGTACATTGTCTTCGGAGAGCGGCGAACGGATTCACGTCGCGGTCTGGCACAACGTGGTTTTTGAGCGGACCTCGCACTTCGACGGAATAAACTATCACTTTTGAGATAACGTAACACGGCTGCCGTGGACGTAATATTACAAGAAAAAAAAAATATGTATGAGGTGTGACAAAAACAGCTGGAACGTCGCACCAAAAAAATCTTTCGGAAACATTTCTTAATAAACTTGGAATAAACCCATCGTTCGAATTTCAACCTAATAGTTAATTTAGTTGCTGGAGTGAATGTTATACACCAGTAATGTCCGCTATCTTCTACAGTCGAAAAGGACCTACGGCGTGAGTTGGGTGTAGCAAAATCATGTGTCATTAATGATTCTACCCGATTCATTCAATTCATACGATATTTTTTCAGGCAAAATTGTGGTGGCAGTTCGTTCAGTAAAGCGCTGTGGTAAAATACGAGCGACAGGGAACGATAAAATTATGACCTCGTTCGGGGTACTGAATCATAACGTGTTCGTACATGTGATGTCAATGAACTGTACATTTCTAGCGTCATGATACTCAATTTACAATGGGCTCGCATATCTCGCTTTTATGTCTCATGTCAGTGAACTACCTTTCGATGCTATGTCGACCTGATGATGACTGAAACAAGCAAGAGCTAAATAAAACATTATTCATGTGTTAACCTTTGGCGGTTAGATGACGTCTTTCATGAATCATTTGTGAACCGTGGTGCACTACCTGAAAAAAAAAAAAAAAAAAAAAAGAATCTTCCCGTTCGTCGACTGCACTGTTTGGAAAAGAAGCAGCCAAACGGGTTTTCGATGCGGACTGCGTTAGTCGAAAACACATCGCATGTGATCCAATCACCTTCTGTGTTTTGGTGTTCTGCTATGTGTGTGCCCAAAATTTACGAAGTGTACTGAATACTCATGTAAAATTTGCGAATGCAACTGACATTTTTCGTCTTTTCACGTGTTGGACAGGCCTACTAACTTTATTTTATCATCTCTTGACTTCACGAAACTGTCAGGCAGTTTGGAACGATTTCCTGCAACACGGTAAAAAAACATGATATTGGCACTATTCATAAACCGAAGCCCATAACTGATTAGATGGAACGAGGATAGCAGCCTTTCAGTGAAAGAAAAGCACTTGCGGGATACACTGAGGTGACTAAAGTCATGGGATGGCGATGTGCACATATAGAGATGGCGGTAGTATCACGTAAGCTATATAGGACATGTTATTTTCGCGATCTACTTGGCCACCGTCTTCAGGTGAGAATGTTGTCTGCTAATCTCGCCAAAACTGTTTCATATCGTAAACGGCGGACGTTCAACAATGAGGCGACAAACGTCATGGGATATTGATACTCATGTATGCATATGGCTGTAATATCGCGTATAAAATTTATAAAAGGGTAGTGCACTGGCTGAGCTGTCATTGGTACTCAAGTAATTCATGTGAAAAGGTTTCCGACGTGATTATGGCCGCATGATGGGAATTAACAGACTGAACGCGGAAGGCCATTTGGAGTTAGACGCAGGGGACATTGTATTTCGCAAATCATTAGACCTAGGGAATTCAATATTCCGAGATCCACAGTGTCAAGAGTGTGCCGAGAATACCACATTTCAGGTTCAAATGGTTCAAATGGCTCTGAGCGCTATAGGACTTAACTGCTATGGTCATCAGTTCCCTAGAACTTAGAACTACTTAAGCCTAACTAACCTAAGGACATCACACAACTCCCAGCCATCACGAGGCAGAGAAAATACCTGACCCCGCCGGGAATCGAACCCGGGAACCCGGGCGTGGGAAGCGAGAACGCTATCGCACGACTACGAGATGCGGGCGCCACATTTCAGGCATTAGCTGTCATCACGGATAACGGCTTTTCTACTGACCGAGGGCAGCGGCGTTTGCGTAGGGTTGTCAGTGCTAAAAGACAAGCAACACTGCGTGAAATAACGGCAGAAATCAATATGGGACATGTGCGGTGAAATTTGGCGTAAATGGGCTATGGCAGCAGACGACCGACACAAGTGCTTTTGCTAACAGCATGAAATAGCCTGCAGTGCCTCTCCTGGGCTCGTGACCATATCGGCTGGATCCTAGACTACTGGAAAACCGTGGCCTGATTCGGTGAGTTCCGATTTCAGTTGGTAAGAGCTGATTGTAGGGTTCGAGTGTGGCGCAGACCCCACGAAGCCCTGAACCCAGTTTGTCAACAAGCACTGCGCAAGCTGGTTGTGGCTCCATAATGGTGTGGGCTGTATTGGCATGGCATGGACTGGGTCCTGTGGTCGAACTGAGCCGATCATTGAGTGGAAATTTTTCGGCTGGCTGGGAGCATTTGCAGCCAGTCGTGGACTTCTTGTTCCCAAACGGGCCACAGTTGTTCGTTATTGGTTTGAAGAAAATTCTGGACGACTCGAGTGAATAATTTGGCCATTCAGAGTTTCCGACATGAATCCCATGGAACATTTATGGAACTTAATTGAGAGGTCACTTCGGGCAAAAAATCCTGCACTAGCAATACTTTCACAGTTGCGGATTGCTGTGGAGGCACTACGGTTCAATATTTCTGTGGGAGGCTTACACCGACTTGTTGAGTACATGCCACGTCCAGTTGCTGCACTACGCCGGGCTAAAAGAGGTCCGACACGATGCTAGGAGGTTGCCCATGACTATCGGCTTTGTGTAAGTTTCAGTAGGTCCTTAGAGAATAACGCGAGATCTCATTAAACCATACTTCACACTAATGAGGACGTAAGTATCAACCTCAATAATATTTTGGGGTGTAGCACAGCGGCTTACATCGATATTAGACTGTAAAGAAAAATGGCATACCTGCGGTTTTTAGGAATTACAACGTCCTTGATAGGACTGCTACTGTATTTTCGAACTATTGTCATTCATTTATTTTTTTACATTTTACAGCATGACGTGTCACTGCACCCAACAGTTTTTTCGGGTTGCAACAATGTTCTCAGTGTTGCTGAAAAAATTCCAAACAATATATGGATGTGCGTAATGCCTTTCAATAGCGTCAGCAAATGTAAAATCGGCGAAGTACAGCCCTGAATCATATTCAGACGTATAGTTTAAGATAAAATGCATGCTGTTGGTGATCGGCTGTTATGGGCAATGTACTGTTTTTGTATACGGTAAAGGGACCGAAATTCGCTAGGTGATGTCCAGCACCGGCGATTTTCTGCTGCCTTTTAAACAAAATCTTCCGCTTGATTTAGTTACTTTATGATAGAAGAACATAATAATTATGTTAGAATGTTAAGTGTCAAGGAGAATGATGCACTGTTCCCCGACGATTTCTGATTGTAGTTGGATAACAGTGAAGTTTCAGTTCGGCACTTGAAGGGAGCCCTTTTACCGGAACAGTTATAACCGAGAGTACTGAAGAAAATCAAATGTAATATTTGTTTACAAGGAGGAGCCAGTTTCTTAACATAAAGCCAAAAATATGACGAAAAGAAGAGTCGTAAGAACAGAGAATACACTCCTAACATTAATTTTTATAACGATATGTGATTCAAGAATAAATAATATCTTTCTCACGGAATTGACCAGTTTTCTCCAGCGCAACGTTATTAACTATCAGTTTAGCGATGGCTCTCTCTCTCTCTCTCTCTCTTTTCCCTCCCCCCTCCCCTCCTGCTGCTCTTGTGCGTATTTTCGTGAGTAAGCACTGCGTGATATAATGTTATATTTTAACATAGAGCTGTTCAGAAATTCTGGATGAATGTATATTTTATCAGTAATATGAGAACGTTTGTGAGCACAGTGAAAATATTTTTATTCTAATATTTTTAACATAAAAGCAATTATTTTTTGTCCATGGCGAGATGCTTAATGAGAGGCGAATCTCTAACATGTGACGTGTTCCCGACGTATCGCTTCCGTGATGGATTCGGTTTGTTCGCTGGTACACATTGTTTCCATTCGCTGCAGTAAATAAATCCTTACCACTTCTGCATTGAACGAGTGAGTTCGTCACCCGATGTTAGATTGTGTTTCTGTTGTCAGAGGAATTTTAATTTTCAATTCGAAATTAAAAATAGCGTTTGTTTTGTTGACGCGAACCTTTACTTTGTTATTACAAGTGTAAATCGATGACGTGTAAGCAGAGTCGCAGCCATCATTTGAATAATTGTCGCCTGCGTGTTTGTTTATTTATCGAGAGAGAGTGGCGCGCATTCGTGTAGCGTAACAACTCGAGGCGACAGGCTATGCCGACGCCTGACCCCCCCCCCCCCCCTGCTCCGCCACCAACGCCATCCCACCCACGTCCAGCCAACTTTGCGCCTCTCACCCGCGCCGCTCTCTACGCCATATCCGCTTGACCGTGCGAAACTATCTATCAACAGACTATAAACATGTGTTAGCGTGTTTCGTATCCACTGTGAATGTTGTATGTAGAGATACTGTGTGTAACTGACTAAAGGAGAAAAATACACTGCTGAAAAAGAGAATTAGAACACCATTTTAGTGGTTTCCAATTCACTCAAGATTTATTGTTGCAATAATGCATATGGAGTACATGAAATGATTACATATACAGACCAATAACACGAGCAGTTCTGAGGTACCAGGTATAGACTGATGCTGAAACACCCATATTAGTAGGTGGTGCAGCCTCCACGTAAGAGTTGTTGGTTGACGAGTCGCACGAGTCACTTCTCGTCCCATCATATCACACACGTGCTTGATAGCACACAGTGTGGATGGCATGCTGGCCAGAGAAGTTGCAGCCGATCTTGCAGAGCACTTTGAGTTTGATGAACAGTGTGTGGAAGAGCATTATCGTGTTGGAACAACACATCACCTTCTTGTTGCAAGAACGGCAAAAGAACGGATCTAACGACATTCTGCGCGTACCAAGCACTGGTTACCGCCCCCCCCCCCCCCGCCCCCCAGCATCAAAGGTGAACGAGAGTTGTAGGCTATCCACCCCTGACCACTGTGTATTGAACGAATTCACTCTGCGAGACAGTGCTCACCAGATCTACGTCGTATGCGTAAACGACCATCACCTGCGTGCAGGCTGAATCTGCTTTCATCGCTGGAACCCTCGGCGCGTCATTCCATCTTGCAAAGTGATGCTGTGGCGTAAGTGGAAGACGGGCAGGAGTTGTGCGTGCCCATAGCCCCACTGCTAGTAACCGGTTCGAACAGTTCGTGTTGACACATCTGGGCTCACAAGCTCTGTTAGTTGTGCTGTGATAACTGTATCATATGGCACTGCTGTCCATACAATACGACGATCCTCGCAGGCGTCTGTGATACGTGGACGAACATAACCTCGTTTACGGGTGTGAGAATGTTCACGTGACCACTGACAGCAGTATCGTTGCACAACTGTCGCAGAACGTGCAGCTTGTGTGGCAGTACTCCGAAAGGACCATTCCGCCACTCGGAAGGCCACAATTTGACCCATTTCAAACTCGCTCAGTTGGTTGGAGGATGCTCGACTGCGTCACCGCCGCATGGTTGCCTGCCTGATTCCCAAGTTTTCACCACACTGAGCCTTTTGGCTGAGAGCATTCCCTATTAAAGGATAGACACAGATGGCGCTCTGGAAGCTATGCCACTACGCTATCCATTGGCCAACGACGTCGAGACCATTATCAGTACACCCCTTATCCTCCAGGTAGCATAAGCCATCATCGGATCAAAATCGTCGTCGTCTTTCCAGGTGTACTATTTTTTTCCAACAGTGTATAATAATGCATAAAATGAAGCGTCTAAAAATTGAGATTGACACGAAGTGGAAATTTCCAGATCAGAAGTGGGTGGACGAGAAACGCAAGGATTTACATTGGAGTTTAAACTAGAAGGGACGGGTAACGCGTAGTGCGCAGAGAGGGACAAGGAGAATACATTGCAACGCTGCCAGTTTGAGCTTTGTCCCACGGCAGACGGTCCATCGGAACGTTCGGTAAATTATCAGTGTTCCTGCTTAATGTAATACCTAATGGTTTTGCTTTATTATTGTTGTGGACTTCAGTCCGAAGACATGTTTGATACAGCAAGACATGTTTGATACAGCTCTCCATGCTACTCTATTCTGTGCAAGCCTCTTCATCTCCAAATAACTTTGCAACCTATTTCCATTTGGACCCACTTACTGTACCGATATCTTCTAAGTCTCTCAGTGATGCCAAAGGTTTTGGAAGGAAGAGCGGCTGAATATAATGAACACGCGCTACAACGGGACAATGGATTGGTTACATTCAAATGGATTGGTTCCACACTCACGCGGTCGGCCACTGACAGGTCCACAACCCCACCCACTCCTCGTCCACCTGAAATCGACGTCCGTGCATGTCTCTCTTCATGTCGCCAAAGATGTGAAAATCATATGGTGAAAGATCTGGGGTGTACGGAGTACGTAGCATTATTTCCCAACTAAATCGTTGAAGCGTGGCCTTCGTCCGATTGCCAATGTAGGGGTAGGCGTTATCCGCTCAACAGGACGCTTCCTCTACTCGTCGAGTTCGTCGAGAGCGTTATGAAGACACTTTGCGGAAACTACGACGCGCCATAAAGTCAGCCCAGGAATGCCGTCGGACGGAATCTTCCTTTTGCAAGATAACGCAGCGATTTGTTTGAGGAACACTGCAACATCCTCCATACAACCCAGATCTTTCACCGTGTGATTTTAACAATTTTGGTGACCTGGAGAAAGACATGTGTGGACATCGATCTCAGTCTGGCGAGAAAATGCGAAAGTGGGCGGGGTTCTGGTCACGTCAGCGGCCGACTGCGTTCTACGAAAAGGGAATTGATCGTCTCGTCTCCCAGTGGGATAAATATCTTAACGCGCGTGGTGATTACTTTTGAATGGAACCAACCCATGGTTCTATTGTGGCCGGTGTTCGATTTTCATTGACTGCCCTTCGTACTTGGGTGAGGCCGTGGATTTTCACGGCGAGACCAGCAAAATCTGTTAAGGGAGCTGCTAGTCGAGAACGTAAGGTTGTGTGAAATGGACGAGAGTACATTTCAGTATGTGCTCAAAAACGTAGCTCCTCATATTACTAAGCAGAATACTCACTTCGGAAATGCTATAGCCGCAGAAGGCAGACCTAACGAAACACTACTATTTTTTACAAGAGGGGAAAGCTGCTCTATTTCAGCACTCGAATACCACAATGTGCATTGACGAAAATAATACCAGAAACGCATGAAGCCATTTATAAAGCATTAAAGGAGAAACATTTAAAGGCAAATAACTGTTTAGTACGTACTATAGCCATCAATAAACATTTTTATTTCTACAAAAGTTTTAGTAGGTTTTCTTCTTTATATCCTGTGGGATGCATCTTGATCCTACTTCACAGCTAATGGCCTCCTTAATTTCTTTCCTTTTTTTTATACCGCTCTCGCTTATTCATATTCTACGAGGGTCATTCAGTAATTAAGGAGACAAATTGTTCGGGGGAAAAACTGTTAGTAGGGTACATTTGGTACTTTTATGGCATTAAGTTGGCATCACTGGGACGAGCCCTGATCTGCTGATGTATCAACATTGTTTTGTTTATAACTCCAGAACACATTTCACGATGGCGAGTCCGCTTGAAACGTCCACATTAGTTGAACAACGTTCTGTTATTCGTTTTTTACTTGCTGAAGACTAGAAACCAGTGATTATATACTGTAGAATCTCTAAAGTTTATGCTGAAGGTTGTATAATTGTACAAATTCTTACAAGTGGGTAGAGCAGTTCAAAAATGGAAGCGACTCAGTGACTGACGAACGCGTTCTGGACGACCAGTTGCAGTTTCAACTCCATCACTTTAAAGTCGAATTGATGCCATTATTCGTGCCGATCGCCGTGTGACTGTGGAAATGATAGTTGATAAGGTTCAAGTTAGTACTGTTACAGTTGATAACATTATCTGTAACAAGCTGAAGTACTACAAAACATGTGCAAGATGGGTCCCAAAGGAGTTGACGTGCCTACACAAGGAGACAAGGTTGAGAGTGTGCGCAGAGCTAAAGGGACGCTGTGAAAGAGAAGGTGAGCACCTCCTCAACGAAATTTTAACTTTGGTTTACTATTATGAGCCAGAATCAAAAAGACGCAGCATGGAGTGGAAGCACACCAATTCACCTGTCAATAAAAAATTCAAAACCCAAGCATCAGCAGGAAAAGTCATGTTGACGGTGTTTTGGGATGCTGAAGGTCCAGTTTTTTGTGATTATCTCGAAGAGCAGTGTACAATGAACAGCCAGTACTACTCGGATTTGCTTTTGAACAAGGTGAAGGCAGCCATGAGAGAGAGACGTCGTGGATCTCAGAGGGGAAGTGTGATTCTCCAGCAAGACAACGCACGACCTCATATTGCTCAACTAATCCTTGAAACCATCGACAAAATTGGCTGGGAAGTACTGTCTCATCTCTCTTACAGTCCTGATTTATCACCTAGTGATTTCCATTTGTTTGGTGCACTGACAGTGGCATTACATGGGGAATGGTTCCAGGACAACGAGGACGTGAAAAAGTTTGTGGGCAATTGGTTCAAACATCAAGATAAAGAGTTCTTTGCAGCTGGAAGAAAAAAGCTTGTAGCCCGTTGGAACAACTGCATAAATATTCAAGCGGATTATGTTGAGAAGTAGAAAAAAATATTGTTTTGTAAAAATGAACGTATTTTCTTCAAACCACTTTGTCTATATAATTACGGAATGACTCTCGTATTTTTGTATTGGGGATGCCGTAAGTTATACATGCTACATCTGCCTCGCACATTTCTATCAATTTCGATGTAGATGCGACGCACCATGGAAATTTCGAAGCCATGTTGATAAACATTAGATGTCCGGCAGCTGCAAGGATGCTAACGCTCCAAGCAGTTACTTTCTCCGAAAGCATTCTTTGGCACACCTAAGGCGAGGGGCTAGATTTGGCCTAGTCCAAACTTTGACTAAGTTCCTTATTACACTACTAAATTTTTTTCGACGAATGAATTTTGTCAAAGAAAGTTTGATAGTGTAATACCGACAGTAAGGAAGGCTGGGGAAGCAAATTGGCCGTGTACTTTTCAGTGGAACCACACCGGCATTTGCCTTCGGCAATCTGGGGAAACCGCTGGAAACACAAATCCGAATGGGCGGACGGGGATGTGAACGACCGTACTTTCTGAAGTGTCGGCAGTTCTAGAGCAATGTCGCAGTGTTAGGAGTCTTCTCAAGTAGGCTCAACAACAGACTGGCCATGGGAAAAACCGAACGGCTGAAACCGATATCAGTATTTTAATTCTGAATAACTGGTATGTATAGGTATTTGTTTGGTCTCTGTTAAAACAGATGTTTTATTTTTTTTATTTTTTGCTACTAACCGGATAAAAAGAACCGGTGTCTCAATTCATCACATTTTTTTTAAAAAACGAGCAATGTTTGCTCGTAAAAGTTCAGTTGCTTTGTTATTATAGAAAATGGGAAAAGCGATCAGTGGTATTTTAATAACAATGCTGCTGGCAGTTGGAAACGATTAACGGACATATGACATAAGAATTGGCACACCATTGCTGACATTGATGTTCCCACTGCCATGTGTCGTGACTTATCAAACGATGCGCGTGCATGTTCAGTGTGGACTGGTTTCTCATTTGTGAGCCAATAATGTACCTGTTGCCGTCAGGCGAACTCAAAAATAATTGGTGTCTGCACAGATTGTGGGAACAACAAGATAGGAGTAAGAAAGTTGTTGAGTGAAGGAAAGTCAATTTGTTGTGTTGCCGTTCTTCTACAATTAATAGTAGGAGATGGTCTGGAGGACATTAATAATGAAATTTTAAAAAGCGTAATAAGCGCAGTAAAATCAATCGTGATATTTGCAAAGCAGAGTAATGTATTTGTGTGGGATCTCAGGGTGGGGGACGAACGGGAGGACAAAGCAGAGGGAAACGTAATGCTTTTGGATAAGTAAGCACAAACAAGGTGAAATATCACCTAAGTTATGTTGAAATATTTTTGAAACTGTCGCCATCAACTGGTCTACTGCTACCCAATCCCTCCGAAAAAAAAACAAAAAAAAAAACACAGTCTGATACAGATGTTGAATTGTCAGAAATATACGCTGTTTTAATGCCTTCAGGCAAGGTCACACAGGAGAATTCTGGAAGCGAGTACATTACCAGAAATCGTGTTATTCCCTTAGTAACCACGCCCGAAAATTCATCTCAATCCTAAACATAGTTCAGACAAAGTCCTGTCTCGACAGCTTCTGTGGAACCTTAAAAGAAATAAGGGCAAAATTATTATAGTTCTGATAGCAATTCTTCACTGTCAAATCTACGGTGTAAAAAAATGTACTTGGTCTCCCTCATTGCCAGCAAAGCTGTTGCAAATGTGACATAAGAGATAAACGTCTACTTGGGCGAAACCGGCAAACTTTCGCCTCTGCTTCAAAAGCAGGAGCCTAGGACAACTGCAAACCCTCTTTGGTCATCACTTGATGAGGAAGTAGCCAAGAAGGATGGTCTAGCGGAGCCTGTTGTCTCCGAATGAAATAGATGAAATAGCTTTGCTTTCAGCATCATTTACTACCCAAAAGCAGTGATTCATTATTTAAATTTCAACTGTTTCATGTTCCTGTTAAAAGTTACAGTTCGCATTTTTTGAAAGGGCGTTTTTATGTTCGTAAATAAAAAATCAGTTGTGTTGACATTCCTGTTAAAAAGTGAGTAAAAACATTTGACTACAAAACGGGTTTTTCATTCGAAGTAATTAGAGAAAAACCCGCTACATAAAAAATCAGTTGTATTCAAATTCCTATTAAAATTGAATAAATATATTTTACTGCAAAATGGATTTTTCATTTGAAATGATTAGAGGAAAAAACTCTGTAAATTTTATACATAAGCTTATTATTTCTCTGCCATTTTTGTGAGGGTAATAAAAGAGAAAGGAAATATGGCAACAGTAATAAATTCAGAACTTAACAATTCATTCATAATTTATAATAAAAATGGAAAGTGGCTGATCTGCTGCATGTGTCTGTATTATATGTCCTTATATGCTTGTAGCCCTTGGAAACGGACAACTTAACACGGAGAATAGAGAACTGCACTGACTATTCGTAATGCCCAAACAGTGGTATGTTCCTCTTTTACAACATGATTTTTAAGCAGACTATCAAAAACTGATATTCAGTAGGAGAATGCTGGGGGTTGTTCATAGTATTCAACCACACTTTTTTTTCTACGTATATTGAAACTTCAGAATTTGTCATTTTTTTCATGATGTCTACGTTTATTACTGTAAAAAATGGCAGCAAAACACCGAAAATCGGTTATTTCAGAAACCAGTTATTTTCAGCGGTTTTAACAGGCTGAACTGTAGATGAAAAAAAATTGGTATACCCGAAAACCGGTTCTTTCAGCGATATCCGCTCATCCCTACGACTCCGAACAGATTGAGAGACGCGCTGTTGCGATCGTAACAGGTCGGTATAGACCAGGGCTTCACAACATACGTGCTCGCGGAGCAAGCTGTGAGCAGCAAGGCGCGAGCACGGAGCAGCGCGAGCACGCTACCCCCACTACCGGACCAGAGCGGAGAGTGGGGAGAGTCACGTGGGTTACACATCAGCTGCCGCCAGTCAATGTAAATCCGCGGCCACGTGCAGGGATATCACTCACGAATTATTACTGTGACAAATGAAACAAATAAAGGAGAATGTACACGTGCCACATAATTTTATTAGCTTAGTGTATGCCTCTACATTCGTATTAATTTGTGAACTGTTACACAATAAAAGGTGTCACTGAAGTGTGGGATTCTCTGTTATCCTGTACTTTTTGCCCTTTACAATTACGTCTATGTTCGGAGTAATTGTTCTTGTGCATCGTAGGCGCAGCGTGCAGTTTAAATTTCGATCAGACAATGCGTTTCTCAGGCGCGTGTTGTTACATTTCATTGCAGAGAACAGTTATTCACAAACATACATGGAACCGAACATTGATATTATTGTAGCCGCCAGTTTGTGCAAATGAGGAAATCTATCCTGAGGGAAGTGTCTGTAAAATTCCAAAATGTTTTTCTTGTTCTGAAATTTGTCTCTGTATTCTCTGTCACACTGCAGGTCAATAATTTCTAGTTGCAGCTCAGGACGAATCTCTTCGATATTCGCTGAATATGGAGAGGAGAACAGATCAGAATCACTGTCTAGTGCTGTCAGATCTTGAAAGCGTTGGTCAAATTCTTCCTGAAGGGCAACTAAACTATGTGAATAACGTTCACAGTCTTTGTGAACATCTTGCATGGATGATAATTTAGGAAAATGAGCTAGATTTCCTGTTTCCAGCTGACTCACCCAAAGCGTCAATTTCATTTTAAAAGCTCGTATTCGATCTATGAAATGAGTAATTAGCAGATCTTTACCTTGTAGTGAAATGTTCAAAGCATTCAGATGGCTAGTTAAATCTGCTAAGAACGTGAGATCACATTTCCATGAAGGCTCTTTCAATTCAGGATCACACATGTTATTTATTTCCATGAGCATATTTATCTCATTTAATAGGCAAAAATTCGATTTCATAATTCGCCACGACTAAGCCAGCGGACCTCGCAGGCAGGCAGGCTACCATACTGGATTTCTACATCCTCAAGAAAGCTTTTAAATTGTCTGTGTTTTAGCCCATGCTTCCTTATGTAATTGGTTGCATGAACAACAACACTCATCACATTTTTTAGAGTGATAGTCTTTACACATAAGTTTTCCTGGTGGATCATACAGTAAATGCCCCTTATTTCATTCGGCACGGTCAGTTTTTGCATTTTCTCCTTCAACAGCGCAACGAAACCTAATTTTTTCTCTGTCATCGCTGGTGCACCGTCTGTAGACACTGAAACTAAAGAATTCCACGACAGTCCTATATTTTCAACACTTTCTTCAACACTACTTAAAATATCACCTCCAGTTGTAGTGTTCTTCATGGCTACTACATCGAGGAGCTCTATTAACACCTCTAATAAATATGGAAAGCTGCGCTGTTCCAGTGATATCAACACTTTCGTCCAGAGCTAGAGAATACGCCATAAAATCTTTATAGATATTTGCAAGCTGGCTCTGGATGTCATCTGCCATGTCCTGTATGCGACACATAATGGTCATGTCAGATAATGGCACAATCCGAAACTGTTCAACTTGAGATGGACACAAATGTTCCGCTGCAACTACCAAACATCTTTTATTAAATCGCCATCAGTGAAGGGGCGCAGGGATTTTCCTAAAAACAAAGCAATTTTGTAGCTCACTCTGAGAGCTGCCTCAGTTGATTTTTCTTCGTCGTCCAGATCTTCTTCAGATGCTTCCTTTTAAATTTAAGAACTTCCTGTGCACGATCTGGTCCATCACATTTTCCACTTCCGTAGTCTTTCGCCTGGTTCGACATATAATGTCGCTGCAAATTAAATTTCCTAAAAGAATTCAGCGTCTTGTGACATACTAAACATTTTTCAACACCATCTTTTTCTGTAAACAGATACAATTCCTCCCAATGGGGGTTGAACTGCGAATGCATGGTTGGGGTTATACAACGGCGACTTGACATGATTCTTAAGCAGCGAAGTGACTGTTTGAGCTGATCGTAGTACTTTTTAACGTTACACAGTCGGCGCGAATTCAATAGGCACGCTGCGGTCCTATTCTTACGTGCGCACGCATTTCCTCTCCCTCGCCTCCCTCCCTACTCCGCGACCTTGCACCTGCTCGCGAGCACGTGTCTGAGCAGACGCGAGTACTCGCGCTCAAAACCGGCCAGTTGTTAAGCCCTGGTATAGACCATGAGATATGCTCGGGGAACGTACTTGTGAATCCTTGGAAGAAAGACGACGTATCTACGTCTCGGGAAACTCTTTTTGGGAAAATTTAGAGAACATGTATTTTAGGAAGAGTGTGTGTGACCATTATGCGGTCACCATTGTATATCTCGCGTAGGCATCGTGAGAATAAGATAATATTTAATATTTATATATAATATATATAATTATGATAATACAAGAGGTGTATCTGTTGAGAGGCCTGACAAGCCTGTGGTTCCTGAAAAGGGGCAGCAGCCTTTTCAGTAATATCAGGGGCAACAGTCTGAATGGCTGACTGATGTGGCCTTGTAACTTGATCCAAAATGGTCTTTCTGTACTGGTGCTGCGAATGGTTGAAAGCAAGGGGAAACGACAGCCGTAATTTTTCCCGTGGGCATGCAGCTCTACCGTGTGGTTAAATGATGATGGCATCCTCTTTGTAAAATATTCCGGAGATAAAATAGACCCCATTCGGATATCCGGGCGGGGACTACTCAGGAGGATGTCGTTATCAGGAGAAACAAAATTGGCGTTCTACGGATTGGAGCGTGGAATGTCAGATCGCTTAATCGGGCAGGTGGGTTAGAAAAGTTAAAAAGGGAAATGGACAGGTTAAAGTTAGATATAGTGGGAATTAGTTCGGTAGCAGAAGGAATAGGACTTCTAGTCAGGTGAATACAGGGTAATAAATACAAAAACAGATAGGGGTAATGCAGGAGTAGGCTTAACAATGAATAAAAATAATAGGAACGCGGTGAAGCTACTGTGAACAGCATGGTGAATGCATTATTGTAGCCAAGATAGACACCAAACCTACACGCACGACATTAGCACAAGTTTACGTGCCGATTAACCCCGCCGATGATGAAGAATCTGAAGAAATATGTGATATAAAAGAAATTACCCAAATTGTTAAGGGAGACGAAAAGTCAATAATCATTGGGCACTGGAATTCGAGAATAGGAAAAGGAAGAGAAGGAAAAATAGCAGGTGAAAATGCTCTGGGGGAAAGTACAGAAAGAGGAAACCGTCTGGTAGAGTTTTGCTCAGCTCATAATGTAATCATAGCTAACACTTGGTTTAAGTATGATGAAAGAAGGTTGTATACATGAAAGAGACCTGGAAACACAGTAAAGTTTCAGATTCATTATATAATGGTAGGACAGAGATTTAGGAACCAGATTTTAAATTGTAAGACATTTCCAGGGGCAGATGTAGCCTCTGATCATAGTTTATTGGTTATGAACTGTAAATTAAAACTGAAGAAAGTGCAGAAAGATAAGAATTTAAGGAGATGGGACCTGGATAAACTAAAAGAACCAAAGGTTGCAGAGAATTTCAGAGAGGGCATTAGCGAAGCATTGACAAGAACAGAAGGGGAATACAGTAGAATGGATACCCTTGAAAGATGAAACAGGGAAGGCAGCAGAGGATCAAGTAGGTAAAAAGACGAGGGTTAGTGGAAATCCTTGGGTAACGCAAGAGACATTAAATTTAATTGGTGAAAGAAGAAAATATAAAAATACAGTAAATGAAGCAGGCCATAGGGAATACAAATTTCTAAAATATGGGATTGAGGGGAAGTGCAAAATGGCTAAGCAGGAATTACTAGAGGACCAATGTAAGGATTTGGAAGCATATATCACTAGGGGAGCGGTCTTTGGAGAAAAGAGAACCACCTGCATAAATATTATAAGCTCAGATGGAAAACCAGTCCTAAGCAAACGAAGCAGAATAATGGAAGGAATATATAGAGGGGCCATACAAGGGAGATGTACTTGAGGGCAATATTACGGAAATAGAAGAGGACATATATGAAGATGAGATGGGAGATCACTTGTTATAAGCGAACACTGCCACAAGAATTCTATGCTGCAGTCTCGTAACGCCTTGTCGGACGATAGGATAAGTGTTTTAAGTTAACAAGGGAAGTATGTTGAAACAAAATAAATTTCATGCTGATCTACTATGCAGGACCTATATGACAGGGTAAGAAATATTATAGGGTAGTGGAAGACTGCCTTGCAGGAGCTACATATGAGGATAGGCACAACTTGGGGAAGATTGACATATATAGAGGGTGGGGGGGGGGGAATTAGGTAAAGAAAGGGGACTGGGAGCGAATGGATTGGGAGAAAAGGGGAGGAGGTGAGAACAAAGAGAGACAGAGGAGAAGGAGATGGACAAAGAGATGCGGGAGGAGTAAATGGATTGGGTGAGGGGGCAGGAGGGGATGGCCAGTGAGGGGGAGCAGAAAGAGATGAATAAGAAGAGGTGGGGTGGAGGAGATGAATAGGGAAAGGCGGGCAGGATGGAATGGACAGAGAGAGGGGTGGGTAGGAAGACAGGAATAGGATGAGACAGGCAGGAGGATATGGACAGGGAGAAGGGAGAAAGAGGAGGTGCCGGCCGCGGTGGCCGAGCGGCTCTAGGCGCTCCAGTCCGGAACCGTGCTTCTGCTACGGTCGAAGGTCGAATCCTGCCTCGGGCATGGATGTGTGTGATCTCCTTAGGTTTAAGTAGTTCTAAGTCTAGGGGACTGATGACCTCAGATGTTGAATTCCATAGTGCGCAGAGCCAAAGAGGAGGTGGATACAGAGAGAGGGGGAGGCTGAGGTATATAGAGAAAAGGAAGGAGAAGGAGATAAACAAACAGAGGAGGGAGGGAGAAGGGGAACAGGAGGTAGGTGGAAGGTGTAGAGGGGTAGTGAATGGGTGGAAAAGGAAGAGGGGAAAGGAGGAGATGGACGAGTGAGGGCGAGGAGGATATAGCAGAAGGAGGTGGTAGGAAGGTACGGTTGGAGAAAGGGGGTGGAGGACAAGATGTACAGATAGAGGGGGAGGATTATGTGGACAGAGAGACGGGTGGGTGGGAGGGATGGACCCAGAGAAGGGGAAGAGAAACGTGGGCAATGTATGTGTCAAATGTATTCGCTAGCGAGGCCACGGGGAAAAGTCTTGTACATAATAAATTGAGCAGTTTTATTGATTACTATTCTCAAGGTGTGCATACTGACAAGTATGTCATCGGCATGGTGGATAAGACATTTCGCCACTTTAAGGGTAATACGACAGACGCCGGCTAGTTCAAATCAGAGTGTAACGGAGGTGGAAGAAAGCAGGATGTGTCCGCGGTGGGCAGTGTGCTGGCGAGACCGGAGCGTGCCTGTGTGGGGGCGGCAGCAGAGGGGGGTTGTCGCAGCAGGTGGATGGATGTCGGTGCGGCCTCCCGCAGCTCTTCAGGTATCGATCTCTGGCGCGCGAGCGGCGAGCCGAGGTGTGCCGCCTGCGCCTCTGTCTCTTTCTGCAGCTGTCCGCCGCTCTGCCTGTGGCTGCGACCGCCCCCTCCCCTTGCCCCTCTTCAGCCGCCCCTGCAGCCGCTGGCATCTGCCCGAGTACTGCGAGCTCCACTCCGGAGCCGTTTCCCTCGCACACGTCCGGCTATCCAACTTCTAGCCGTCGCTTACGTCTATACAGGCTGCTCCACATATCTTGACGCCTCCAAGTAACTTTTCGTCTAGGAGCAAACTAAAGAAAAAATGTATCAAGCAAATGTTGTTTTTTCTCGTTGGGTCTGCCGTCGGGTCACGCAATCACCTTAACGTCATGCAATCATCTTCTGGTGAGAATGTTGTCTGCTAATTTCGCCAGAACTGATTCGTATCGTTCATTTCGGGAATCGTTTGGGAATTCAATATTTCAAGATGAACAGTGTCAACAGTGTGCCGAGAATACCACATTTCAGGAATTACCTCTGACCACGGACAACACAGTGGCCGACAGCCTTCACTCGAAGACCGAGAGCAGCGGCATTTGTGTTTTCCGTGCTAACAGACAAACAGCACTGCGTGAAAGAGCCACAGAAATCAATGCTGGACGTATGACAAACGTATCCGTTACGACAGTGCGGTGAAATTTGGTGTTAATAGGCTATGGCAGCGGACGACCGACGCGAGTGTCCTTGCTAACAGCATGACATCGTCTGCAGCGCCTCTCCTAGGCTCGTGACCGTATCGGTTGGATACTAGACGACTGGTAAACCGTGACGTTGTCAGATGAGTCCCAATTTTAGTTGGTAAGAGGTGATGGTAGCGTTCGATTGTGGCGCAGACCCCACGAAACCGTAGACCCAATTTGTCAGCAAGGCACTGTGGATGCTGCTGGTGGCTCCATAATGGTAAATAGGGAAGTGAGTTTAAAGTCCCGTCGACATCGAGGTCATTAGAGACGGAGCACAAGCTCGGATGGTTTCAAGCATGGGGAAGGAGGCTGGCCGTGTTTGTTCAAAAGCACCATCCTAGCATTTGCCTGGAAAATCACAGAAAACCTAAAGATGGATGGCTGGAAGCGAGTTTGAACTGTCGTCCTCCCGAATGCGAGCCCATTGTGCTGACCATTGCGCCACCTCGCTCGGCCCCATAACGGTGTGGGCCTTGTTTACATGTAATGGACTGGTCCTCTGGTCCAACTGATTTATGGATGACAATGCGCAATGTCACAGGTCACAATTTTCCACGATTTGTTCGGAGAAAGTTCTGGAGAATTCGAGCGAATGATTTGGCCACCCTTACGGCCTGCATGAGTCCCATCGAACGTAATCGAAAGGTCAGATCGTGCACAAATTCCTGCGCCGGCAACACTTTTCCAATTATGGTCGGCTATAGAGGCAACATGGCTTCATATTTCTGCAGGGGACTTCCAATGACTTGGTGAGTCCATGCCACATAGAGTTGCTACACTACGCTGGGCAAAAGAAAATCCAACACGGTATTAGGAGTACCCCATAACTCTTGTCATCTCAGTGTAGTTCATCACTGCTTGTTATGCCTCTGTCTTTCGACGTCATAGAGGTACAGACAGCACAGTGATTAGGCGGCTAAAGAAATTATCTTGTTCGCCGTGACACAGTCGCAACAATTCCATTGCTCCCTTTTTGAATGGGTAGTCGCGTATCCTAGCGGGAGTCGACCTTTGACAAGATCAAAATGCACTGCAAGATGTTGAAAACTGATCGATTACCGATTACATTTTTCCCACTCTCTTCCCCCAGTCTTCGAGTACTAGGTGCCCCATTTATCTTGCGATCCTTCGTGCTTCACGGAGATGCGTGAGCCACTTTGTTTTTCGTCATTCAGGTCTATTCGACAGCTCTGGAAGAGTCTGCACCAGCTAACCACTGTGTCATATGATGGTGCGTTGTTGCCACTCACTTCCACCAACTGAGGATTTATGCAGCGTTGTCAAATGCAGAAAATCGATCACCGTGTGACATTTCACTTTATCAGTGGGCCTCTAGCGACGTGATACGGTACTGTGGCGCAACACGGGGAACAGCGGCATAGAGTTACCACTGTGAATAATTTCGTAGGCCTTTGAATAAGTCGTTTAGTCATTTGAACAAGTCGTTTAGTGAACATCTATCATAACGATACCAGTGTAATTGCAACATGTCCAATGCTGCCATTGGGGTGAAGGGGGGAGGGGGTTTGATGTAGCAAAATTTTTGATTGAACTAAGGCAGGAACATTGGCTATACTTTCATTGTGAATTCAGTTCATGCTTTCGTGCTCGTATTGATGCAATTTTTCTTTTTTGTTAATTCCGAAAGTTGTTTCTTTGCATTATGCAAATACATTTATTATACGTAAGATTGCATTTGCTCGACGCAAATATAAATGCTTATATATGAAGGAAACCAGTAAACCCATATTAAAGTTTTTCACTTGTTGGTAACCTTGAAGTTCTCGAGTAACTGCGTCTTTTATGTATTAACATCAGAGATAACTAAATGATACAGAACATCGTATTCGGCGACGAACCGGCCGCTGTGACCGAGCGGTTCTAGGCGCTTCAGTACGCAACCGCGCTGCTGCTACAGTCGCAGGTTCGAATCCTGCCTCTGGCATGGATGTGTGTGATGTCCTTAGGTTAGTTAGGTTTAAGTAGTTATAAGTCGAGGGGACTGATGACCTCAGATTTTAAGTTCCATAGTGCTTAGAGCCATTTGAACCATTCGGCGACGAGCGATGTCAGCGAGTTGTTGATACTTTACTTTTTGAACACTTATGCTGTTATGATGTGCATAAAAATGGAGAAACTTGTTATATCGCGAGAGATCACTTGTTAGAAGCGAACACTGCCACAAGACTATGCTGCAGTCTCTTAACGCCTTGTCGGACGATAGGATAAGTGTTTTAAGTTAACAAGGGGAGTATGTTGAAACAAAATAAATTTCAGGCTGATCTGCGCGGCTCTGATGCCTCTGTCCCAGGTTCCAAACTACTTATTGACCCTCTCTCGTATTACAGCCTCTAGACATATAATTGTGGGATATACACTGTTAATTATTGCTGTAATTATTGATTAGTAAATGTGAAATTAGGTTTAAAATTTTACAAAGCCTTCTATCAATGGAGCGTAAGCTGCGATCTGTACAAAATGTTAAAATTCAGTAAAACGGTCTCTATCGCAAGTTGTTTACTGTATTTTGATTGGCAACCGATTTCTGAACAATTACGCCCCTGCTGTTACGGATCCTGCTCCGTCCACCGCCAGCAGCCTCCATCAAGGTGATTACAGCTTGAAGATGCTCTTAGATTATAGACCGAAACTGGTTGCCAACCAAAATGAACGTCTTTTGAATGATTTCGTGAAGCCTTCAGCTGCCATTTTCTTTATTTTCTGTACGATTGTACAATTTCGGCCTTAGACCACTTTCAAGTATTTTACGGATGATTTTTTGTTAGCAGATTGTATCATATGTGTCGTTGCTCCTGTGACATCATGTCACGCTCATAGGGGCAACGACGCATATAACATAATCTGCTACCAAAAAATCATCCGCAAAATACTTGAAAGTGGTCTAAGGCCGAAATTGTACAATCGTACAGAAAATAAATAAAATGGCAGCTGAAGGCTTCAAGAAATCATTCAAAAAATTTATCGCAGCTGCGGACCCTATCGCATTAAAAATTATAAAATGAACGTCCGTTGTGATAGATACTGTTTTACTGAATTTTAAAATAATAATAGCTGTTTTTATGTTCTTTTTACGACAGTATTTATATTGATAATTTAACATCGACGTTTTAGAGTCGACTTTTATCATCCATCGATGTATAGATGACGGTGATGAATTGGAAATCAACGTCGGTGACTTGCCAAGTTCGCACACACACCCCTACCTAGGCTGCGTTGGTAGTCAGCTGGCGACTACTGCTGCTGCTGCAATTCAATAAGGCGAGCGAGGAGGCGTTACTAAGGGCTGCTGTTTGTGTCCGCAGGGCCCTCCGCCGCAGCCTGGCCAACTAAAGTTCACTGTGGCGGAGACGTGCGAGCGCATCAAGGAGGAGTTCAACTTCCTGCAGGCGCAGTACCACACGTGAGTACCACCTCACTGCATACCCTACCTTTGCCAGCAAGGTCGCCGGATCTTTCCCTAACTGAGAACGCGTTTGGAGCACTATGGTCAGGGCCCTCCAACCAGCTCAGGATGCTGACGATCTAACACGGCAGTTGGACACAATTTTGCACATTATCCCTCAGGAGGTCGTCCAATAACTCTTTATCAGTCAATGTCGAGCCGAATAACTGTTTGCATAAGCGCTAGAGGCGGACCAACGCGTTATTGCCTTTCTCAGTTTGTGAAGCTTCTTCTCTTGAATAAAGTATCCAGTTTTTCTGAAACCGTAATCATTTGTCTGTCTGTACATGTACATCACACCTATCGGTTTCCATTTCATTCGGGTAATTCCTCCGTGATGCGTCTTCTTTTTGTCTTATAGGGTATTATAAAAATGCTATTACAAGTTAAAAACAAATTGAAATAGAAAATATTGACAAAGAACAGAAATTTGTTTTCAAGACAAAGCATAAACCCATTTCACTTACAAATATCACGTGTTGCATCGTAGACGAGTTTCTTCCGTTTTTTGATACAAAGATGGTGCACATCCGAGAAAGAATGGCTTTACCGTCCCCAAGTTATGTAACTAGTTTTAAAAATATACGGAATTTTACTCGCCGTAAATCTCTTTAACTAAATAATTAACAATATTCTCCACATATTATATAACGTATAATATGTTATATAATTTAGTAAATTTAATATACGAGTATTACACAGAACTTAAATATGTAGAATTGGTAATATTTAGAAATGCTTCCGGAAATACAATGTCATGGCTCACAACAGCAAATGCTGTAGAAAATGGTGTTTTGTTGTGTACCTTTCTTCATGTGATTCTAGAATCGGCTACTAGTTTGAAACTACGACCAGGAAACGTTATACGTTCCTAGGTACACTTTCCCGAAGGCGCAACACTCGCACCTACTACTACAGGGTGTTCCCTTTACCCTTTACAATTTATGTATTCCCATAGTGACTATCACATGTGGGGACGTCTGGGCTTCATCGTGGTCAGGCAAGGGTGTTCATAATGGGTATCGTTTCACAAAGCCGTTACACTACCAGTGACGACCTGAAATATGCTGTGAGAGAAGTTATACTAGCAGTGCTTCGAAAAATATCGCACGACTCGTGGTGGCGTAATATTCTTTACCTTGACTATGACGGTGCATAAACTGATCTTTTGGATTAGGAATGTTTCATATCTCGAGAGATCTCCTCTAAAGAACTGTTGTTCATATTAAGTTTATGGGTTTATGTTGGTTATTATAGAGTGTAAGCGGATTCTGTGGGCAACCTCTACAGAGCGCTGAGAGAACGGGATCTGCGCAGCTAAACATGTTTCTTCGCTGCAGTAATGTCTCCTCAATGCCCTGACTAACATGTTTCCTGTATTTGAAAACTATCGAACACACCTGGGATTCGCGTAGAACACCCACGCAGCCAACGTAACGTCTACCACAATATTTCCACATTTGGAAATTACTTATCTTGAGGAGTTGTCCTGCGCCACCCTTTAGATACTCGTAGGAGATACACTGTATGAACAAGCTCTAACAGCACTGCAATACGAAGGTGAAAAGTAACGTCGGAGAGTGTCGCGCACTGTTGTAATACTACAATAAGTCGTCCTTCAAAACCTTGCCTACACTCAACGACGTAATTTGTGTGACGAAATACTCGTCTGTACTAACGCAACGACGTTACGTAAGATTTCCACGCTATAAATCACACTATAGCTCGCTACGACATAGCTGTATACGTTACTATCCCTTAGTGCGTGCTGTAATCGTCAAACAAAAAATAATTAAACGACTTTCCGTGTACACGTCTCTTCACATACACTATACAACGGAAAATCTCCCAAAAAATATTGCACGGTTCGCCTATAAACGAGTGGCTATTAAGCAGCTCAACCACACCATTAATCGCAAATAGGAGAAGCTAATCCCACACTTCAAGAAAGCGAAACTTTTCCTATACCTGGTGAGTCTACAGTCTACCAAAATCGGCGAAATAACTATTTTTTACACCAGCCGATAATCTTCATAAAATATCTTTCTAAACGACTTATATTTGCTTTCAACACACTTGTGTTCTATCCCCATTGCAGTGTAATTCATGTGTCGTTCGAGGGTCACTCCAAAAGAAATGCACATTATTTTTGTAATAATACAGTTTTCATTCTGCATGTGCGAAAGTTTTATAGTGTGTAGATACATCCTTCCCGCTTGTTTTGAAAATAAGTTCAACCTGTTCCCGTGAGTGGTGCCGTCACAGCATGTCTTCAAGGTGGCTGCTACACTTGACGTTCGTCAGAAGCAACGTGCTGTAATAGAATTCCTGTGCTGTGAAAACGAGACAGTGAGAAACATCCACAAGAGGTTGAAAAAGGTGTATGCAGTTGCTGCTGTCGTTCGCAGTACAGTTAGTTGGTGGGCAAGCAGGTTACATGATGAAAGCGGGCACGGCAATATTGAGGATTGTCCTCGCAGCGGCAGGCCTCGTACTGCACACACTCCAGACAATGTGCAGAGAGTTAACGTATTGGTGACTGCTGACAGACGCATCACAGTGAACTAATTATCACGCTACGTTGGGATAGGGGAAGGAAGTGTTTGCGCAGAAAACTGAAAGTGTTGGCGTTGAAAAAACGTTTGTGCCAGGTGGGGTCCCAGGATGTTGACAGTGGGTCACAAAGAAACAAGAAAAACGGTATGCAGCGAACTTTTGAAACATTACGAGAATGGTGGATATGAATTTCTTGGAAGAATTGTGACATATGATGAAACATGGCTCCATCATTTTTCACCAGAGACGAAGAGGCAATCAATGGAGTGGCATCATGCAAATTCACCCAAGGAAAAATAATTCTAAACCACAACTTCTACTGAAAATGTTACGGCTACGGTGTTTTTCGATTCCGAAGGACTCTTGCTTGTGGACATCATACCAAGTGGAACCACCATAAGTTCTGATGCATATGTGACGACACTGATGAAACTTCAAGCTCGACTGAGTCGTGTTCGACCACATCGGCAAAAGCAGGATGTTTTGCTGTTGCACGGCAATGCACGGCCACATGTCAGTCATAAAACCATGGAAGCGATCACAAAACTCGGATGGACAACACTGAAACACCCGCCTTACAGTCGTGACCTGGCTCCATGTGACTACCATCTCTTTGGGAAAATGAAAGACTCTTCGTGGAACAAGGTTTGAAGATGATGACTCCCTTGTGCACGCTGCCAAACAGTGGCTCCAACAGGTTGGTCCAGAATTTTACCCTGCGGGTATACAGGCACTGGTTCCAAGATGGCGTAAGGGGGATGGAAATTATGTGGAGAAATGAAAATATTGTTCCTAAAGGATGTATCTACACTCTGTAAAACTTTCAAACACGTAGAATAAAAGATGGATTTAAAAAAAAAAAAGTGTGCATTTCTTTTGGAGTGACCCTCGTACATGTGAGCCGATCTTCATTACACTCGTGAGATAATCTCTCTCGAGGCTCGCTACTCGAACAATGCTCGGATACTACTACTGAAATTCTAAAAGGACAAGCCAATAACCATGCTCTGGGAACAAACACATCACGCTAATTCTCTGTTTAACAATAAGTGTATCTTCTTAGTAGTCGTCGGCAAACGTTCGTATAGCCAGCCGCAACGTAGTTGTTATCTTTGCCGCACGCCGCGATTCAGAAGTCGGCATTGGCGCAGCATACTCACTGACTTAACAGGTCACTGCATCTTTCAACCATCAGGTGTTACACATATCTACAACATTTTAACAAAAAATATAAGAAAACTATACAAACAACGTAAGAATCTCTTCATTTTCGTAGCACATGAAAATCGATAATAAGGTGACACGATACAGACAAGTGATGCGCTTTTTAGGGGCTGAAGACGGTTTGGTGCATTACAGAGCACAAGGTGTTCATAAGGATATCACACTAATGTCATCGAATTCATGAAACGCTGATGCATAACAGTGGTGCTCATCGGTGATAATCGCACAGCCACTTGGTGGACGTAACATCTACATCTGTCTACATCATATTCCGCAAGATACCTAACGGTGTGTGGCGAAACTTACTTCTGGTACCATTAACTAATCCCACCCCCTCTGTTCCACTCACGAATGGCGCTTGGGAAAAATGATTGTCGGTAAGCTTCTGTATTGGGTCTAATTTATCGAATTTTCTCGTCGTGGTCATTTCGCGAGTTGCGCTCTCTCGAAATTTCCAAGGCAAACCGCTTCTTGATGCGCAAGTCCTCTCTTGTAACGTCTGCCACTACGGTTTCTTGAGCATTACTGTCACACTCGCGCCGACTAAACGATCCCGTGAAGGAACGCGCCGCTCTTGGGTTGATCTCTCTCTCTCTCTCTCTCTCTCTCTCTCTCTCTCCCCCTCTCTCTCTCTCCCCCCCTCTCTCCATCTCTCTCTCTTCTATCAGTGTCCGCACGTTCCAGCAGCTGTGCGCTGCAGGCCGGCACGCGGGAGATGCGGCAGGTTAGCGCGGCCTAGTTGCGATGATGACTGAAGCCTCGCACGACTCACCGTGCTTTTTCTCACAGCCAGGTCTCCGCACACATTCTGCAAGCACCTATGAATATCAACAATGCTCAGGTTTTTCGCCAAAAGAAACTCAGTGACAGCTCTCTACTTGAACACACCTCCGTTGCAGTTGCCATTTTGAAAGCTACGTATAGCGCCGCCACCAATCGGTACTTCATGAAACTGTAGGGGCTGAAGCGGAAGTATTCCACCACCACAACAAAGTCTGCATTTTTTTCAACCGAAATTCGCGGAGAAAAGAAATGCGTTGAGTATTGTACGCCCCTCGAAATTGGTCGTTCCACGTAAGGTCGCTCTGGATAGCTACTCCTGGAAATTTTACGGTGGATACAGTTTCCAGCAATTTGCCATCAATAGTATCGTTGTACAGTAGTGGATTTCTTTTTATAAACATAAATTGCGATTGCTTCATCTGCTTCGGAACTCTTTTGGTAAGCTATTGATACGCAGAAATGATTTGCCTACCAGTCTCGTTTATTGACAGCATTTTATCAACTTGGTGCCACATTTTAGGGTTTCTTCCAGCTCCAATCGCCTATGAAGCACGGTCAAAGTGACTGCTTAAAAGCCTCTCTGCGTGCTGTAATTAGTCTAATTTTGTCTTCACGGCCTCTACGGGAGCGGAGCTTTTTGGTGTGATGTCATGTTTGCAGCTGACTGCTGGTAAGGCAGTTGTGAAGGCCAGAGATGGGTGGTGCGTGTGTGTGTGTGTGTGTGTGTGTGTGTGTGTGTGTGTGTGTGTGTGTGTAATAGGTGACAGGTACGCGGGCCCCGTGTCGCGCCGCTGTTAACACGTTATGGCGGCTGTAGCGCCCACATAACATCTGCATGTACACGCGGCGCCGACCCGCAGATTTCCCGCACCGTACCGCTGTCAGACGAGCACGCCCTCTCCTGAGGCATTGCGTGCCCTGCACACTCGTTACACGACAGCTGTTATGAATATTTACTCGTGCCACTGGCACTTGCACTGCTATTTCCGCTACAACACTAGTAGTAGTAATATTAATAGTAGCGGAAGGATAAAGAAGTTTCGACCTCTCGGGTGGTATCTTCATAAGAAGACTGCTGGTGCCTCCGAGTGATTGAACACTGTTGAAAACCAGTGTCAGGTTCTCATATAAAAGGATGCTTTCCCATGCTTTATCTTAAAAAATGGAGTTATACAAAAAAAGAACTGCTCAGGCTCTCATTACGCAGGTACTACAAAAGAGGAGGACGAAAGGTGGGGGGTGTAGGTACCGAAGTATTATTGTTGTCATTTCATGATATAGGGCGGGCACTGTAACGAGCTAGTCGGCCGCGATCTTAAACGAACGGAACACTTTTCCAACAGACCGCTGGGCGCTGGTCCCTTCTGGTGTCGTGGCAGTCTTTATAGAATTCTATGCCGGACCAGCAATAGTCTCTTTATTCATTTCAAAATACGGAAAAAAGGCAACGTCTTACCCAAAGCCAAGCGGAGTACGTCTACACCTACAGGTCTTCTCTGCTATTCACACTTAAGGGGATACGGAATCACCTATCCCCGCAATGTTAATATATGCCTACTATAGGGAACATTTTCTCACAAACTACTGGAGACAGAGAGGTAAAAATTGTACTGTATGTGCATTCATATGTTACAACAATACTGAAACAACAGTTTATTGTCAAAGTATTTTCTTACAGAGATATTGTACATTTATTTTTAAGTAAATTTTTTCCATCGCTTTTTACTAGACTATCACCCCTAAGTCTTTTGTAAATCAAGTAATTAAAAAATCGTTGTTTCAGTATGTAATAGGGACCTATGTCACTACGTCATAAAAATTTCAGACTTCTAGGTTGACCAGTACCTGAGATAATGTTCCTAGATGAAGTAAAAAGTAAACTTACGGGAAACGGAGAAAGAAGATTAAAACATTCCTGATCCGTAGCTAATACCCCCTTCACAGTCTTCATAATCATCTTCAAGTCTTCTTTTGGCACCCCTCTGCACCTGTCTTGCTTTTTTCACTAATGTCTTGATTATATTATCAGCATGCCTTAGTCTGTGCTGATCTAAAAAGAACATAGCACGTACCGTACGGGAACCAACACACATACCCAACTTTTGAAGGACCTGGCATTTAGTTATATTTCCAAGATTGAAGGTTGCCACAGCATCATACACACCAAAATGTAGTGTATTAATTCCGACAAACACTGTTTTTGGGAGACGATGCCATATCACACTATTCAAGCACTCGTTGGGGTTCTGCGTTTTTCCATGAAGACATTTCATCAGAAGACTTCTGTCAGCCAGATCTCTGAAAATGGGCTTTATTTCTGCCATGATGGCTGATGGTAGACTGTGGTGGTGAATGTATTTCTCTCCTGTTGTTAGTCCCCTATTGTATTTACACCAGCTGTTTTCACCTTTGGGGCACAAACCATGTTGTGGATGCTCATCCGTGGATGCGGTGTGGAAATATAAAGCCCATATAGCTCTCCTCATTTCTTCAAGATTGCCTGTATTTTGCCTGATTGCAAGGCCATAGCAGTTCTGAATGTGGTCTATTATGGAATCAGTCAATCTTCCTCTGCCATCCAAGGTTTTCCCATCATCTAGTTTTTTCCCTTTCATAACTGATTTTAACCTTCTCAGCCTGGCACCCATTCTCTTCTGCACATGTCCTATACATTCAAGTTTGCTTATATTTACACTGTTCCCATATGGTTTGCTTTCCAAAACTTCTTTGAATGCTTTAGAGTCACCATCTCCCAGATATTTGACATAGCGAACATTATACCACTGTGAAGAGCGATGAAAAATTTTCTTCACCCCAGCAACCTCCATGCCACCACTACTACCATAATAATTAGCAATACAGTCATCACTGTGTTCATTTTTCAGCCTGCCTGTGCACCTACAGTATTTAGACATTATTGCAACATCAATAACCTTGCCAGTATCAACACTAGTTGCTGTTACAACACCATTGTTGGAGGTGTGGCCCCTTTTCTGCCACGTGCCATCAAACGCCACTGTGAGGTCACGACTGCCGTCATTTTCTTCCACTGCTTCTTCCACAGCAACCTGCATTGACTTCTGTGCTACATCTTCAACTGCAGATCCTAGTACATAATTGTAAGCTTCAAACTTTGAAGGTGCACTTGGAAGATTTAGAACACCACATAGCATATCACCAGCTGCTTTGCCCTTACCAATTGCTCGCAATCCATAAACTAACCTAATATTTACACTATAAAGTTCAGTTTTCTTGTATCCATTATTTACAGTTACTGAAACCGAACTTGGAAACTTACAGCTGTATTTACAAACACTGCATATTAAATTAAACTGGGCAGCCAGGCCAACATGGGATTCTACTTTCAGAGAAACGTTTCCATGACATTTTTTGCAGCACAAACTGTTTTCAAGAGCTTCACACAATATATTCGTATCAATGAGTTCAAAAACTTCATTACCTCTATCAAGTAAATTATATTTCTCTTCCAAATCTCTTAGTTTTTTATGAGAAGCACTGTTTTCATTTGGTGTAAGTTCGTTCGGCAAATCAGTAATAAGTGGATTCACATTTTCCAACAGTGATGATGATGAACTGCTTTGCTTTGGTAATGAATCATTATTTCTTTTCTTTTGCCAGTTCACACGCTTTTTAAATACTTTTGCTTTAGCTCTAGGCATTTTCACTGCGAAAAATGAAGCACTAAATACGAAATAACTCAACAACAACTACTTTCTTATATCACACTGTTTACAAAACAGTCCCGCCACAAAGTCAAAGAGTAACTTGAGGAAACCAGAGAGAAACATTTTCGGGCAACTAGTGTATAAATAGTCGCTGGAAACCGGGATATTTGAATTCATGTCACTTTAAAGGTACTGCCAAAAAGTTCATGGTCAGCCACGAGAGACGTGTATAACTAAAGCGCAATACCCGATCTCACAAATATATAAAAATAAAATAGTTATAATTGTAGTAGAGCTATGTATGATACGTCATTTTAAAGAGGAAACATGGCAGAATATAATACGCCAATAAAAAAAATTCGATTTTTTAACCGAAAATCCGATTCCGTATCCCCTTAAGTGCCTGACAGAGGACTCAAAGAACGACTTTGACTATATCTCCACCGTGCTACACCCAAATCATTCCGTGCGAGCTCTGATTTCTCTCATTCTATTACGATGGTCCTATCTCTCTGTGTAACTGATAGTCGCATTCGGAGGAAAAAGTTGGTGACTGAAATTTTGTGGAAAGATTTCCCTGCAGCGAAAAACGCGTTACTTTTAATGATTGACACTCCAACTCACGTATCGTATCCGTGAAACTCTTCTCACCATTTTGCGATAGCACAACAAGCAGCTCCTCTTTGAACTTTTTCGATGTCATATCTGGTAAGGATCGCACACCGCAAAGCAGTACCGCAGAAGAGGACGGACAAACGTAGTGGAGGCAGTCTCTTTAGTTGACCTGTTGCATCTTATAAGTGTTCACCCAATAAAACACAGTATTTGGTTCGCGTTCCCCACACATTACCCATATGATCTCGCCAGCTTATTTTGTTCATAATTGAAATGCTTAGGTCGATTTTAATTGAATCTACAACCTTTGTATTGGTGTGTTTTATAATGTAACCTAAATTTACCGTTTTTTTTTCTTTTTATTCAGGTGGAGGGCCTAACAAATTCCAATATTTAGAGCAATTGCCACTTTTCGCAGTACAGAGATATCTCAATCATTTTGCAATTATTTTTACTCTTCTGATGAGTTTAGTAGACGGTAAACGGCAGACGTCCAATAACTCTTCTTCGGCATCGCCAGATATGAGTTATGATTCACTCGATGTCTTCCAGTCCATTATAAAAAAACTGTGATTTTCCGAGAGGAAATCACCAATCCAGTCGCACAATTCCACGGACACATTATTTGATTAGAAGCCGTTTGTTAGGAACTGTATCGGAGGCCCTCTGAAAATCCAGAAACCTGGAATGGACTAAAGAGCCAGTTTCTGAATCTCTGCTGGTTATGTGTCAGTAGATCGTTTTGTTCGCGGTATTTCATAATATTCGAACAGAGTGTATGTGTGTTAGATCAGGCCCAACTCTAGCAGCATCTTATGCAACCATAGTTCAAACAACTCCCACCCCCCTCTTTTCCATCTAAAAATGTCTCATTTAAGGCCCGCATCATATTTACTTCTATTCGTCACGCGCAGAGGCTGGATATCGTCCATTCGCACTGAAATCACACTCTTTACTGGAGAGCTCACCGTTCTATGACTTTTCTCCTGTAGACATCTCATTCATTTAGTAGCACTGGTATTTTATTAAAAGTTATATGCTGGTCACTGTCATGGTGTTCCACAACCGCACATTTCCCATTTTTTAAAGTGTCTTGCGTTCATTCTCAATTACGATTTCTTTTGTGGTCCCAGTTTCGCCTATTTACACTTTACGGCAACCATGCGCCACCGTGTAACACTGCAGTAGTGTGGAGCCGATCAAGCGCGTCTGTTGTATGTCAGAAAGACGATTTGTATTTTGTACTGGCAGAAAACGTAAGTAGTCTTCATACTGCTTTTCCAAAGGATATAATTTATGCGGATGGCTACTCTAGTAGCGAACGGCACCCTCACAGATTGAGGAGGAGGTGTTCTTCCTGTTTGCATTATTGAAATAACTTCGTTTCGAGATCCTTTGTATGGAAAAGTAGTCACAGTCGCTGCACATCATTATTTTCCATACGGAGTCCGCCTCCTATCCCAAATAATTAATTGACACTGCCAAGGGAATTATTCTAGGTCGAATGGCTAAAAGTTAATTAAAAAAAGGATTTTAAAGTACCGAGATGCATCTGCTCTACCATCCATCGAAACCATAAATATATAAACATCTGCGTTTTTGTATAGTCGATCTTTGAAGGTTAACGAATGTGAACATTGGCTCAAACGGCTCTGAGCACTTTGGGACTTAACTTCTATGGTCATCAGTCCCCTAGAACTTAGAACTACTTAAACCTAACTAACCTAAGGACGTCACACACATCCATGCCCGAGACAGGATTCGAACCTGCGACCGTAGCGGTCGCTCGGCTCGACTCGGCGCCTAGAACCGCATGGCCACTCCGGCCGGCATCGAAGTGCAGATGTGAGTGTTTCTATGAAGTGGTCGAAACACAACGGAATGGAATAGTGCACACACTTGACAAGAGCAACTTGATGACTTGCTATATCATTTTTGATGTTTCCGAAACGTAGTACCCCAGTGTCAAATGCCTTGCCAATGATACTTTGCAAGTTTTTGCCGCCTGGTACAACGATGAACAAGACGAGAGAACCAGAAACTTTTAAGCAAAACGTGCTAAAACAGAGATATAATTTTGCGACTTTCTATGTAAAATTAAAGAAAAGATATAGAAAAAGCTTTGTTGTTCATAGATGACAAGCTGTATAAACAGACGTAGTATATATCTCGTAGCTCATATATGTAATGTGTGTCACAGACGTTAGCTAAGTACATGGGCTAACATGAAATGATGTCAGATTATCACCGCTGTTTGTATAGAAACAAAATTATTTGAATTCATAGTAACGTCCACACGTTGTCACCATGCCACAGAAACTTTTCAGGCAGAATAATAACAAAAGCCATGATGATAGCACACGAACTTGTCAATCATGTACGGGTATAAGTAAAAATAAGTTAACTAGGAAACTAAGAAGAGCTAAGCTATTCGAAAGATGGTTGTTTCACATTGTTTGTGATGTAAAAAATATCTTCAGGGTGGGCAAGGAGTCCCCGTATCCCCCAGTATCGGATGCTAATTGATTTGATTTGTTTTAGCACAAGTACTCACGTATTAAGTGTCCATTATATCGGTACGTTCCCCATCGTGCTATAAAAACATTTCCATACGCCTTCACGTTCTTCTTGACATCTCCGGTATTATAATGCGAAATGCATCCTCAATAACATTGCTCAGTTCTTTGTTAGTAGCATAACGAGGTGCAGATACATGCGCCTAGATGACTCCCCACAACGAGTTGTCAGACGTGGGGATGTCAGGACGTCTTGACGGCCGTTTCAAGGGTGCTGGTGTTGCTGATGAACTAAGACTTATCCACCGTACTGGAAAGTGTTCATTTTGGAACACGCTTAATCCAAGAGCGTAGTGGAAGGCGTTCCGTCTCGGCGCGAACATGTGAGTTCCCTGAGGCCCCCTTCCGCGAGCTGAGGTATTAACCATATTGTAACAGGTGTAAATAATTTGCACCATTCACAGTCCCTTCAAAAAAGTACGGCCCAAGGAAATGTGGTGTCATCGCTGCCCATATCATTATGTGAGGCGAGTTTCTTTCTGACTCGACTGTGTAACGAGGATTCTCTTTGGCCAGATGACAATATTTATAGCACGTGAGCTGCGTTAAATGGCACATTCGCCCGAAAACATAACTTTGGTACGGCTCACTGCACTTGGAAATTGAGTTACGAAAGCCCAGGGCACTAAAACGCGCTCAGTCCGGTCTTTATCCGATAACTCGTTCGCGAACATAGGTCGAAATGGTCTGACCTTAAGGCCTTTTCTCATGTGGTCTCGCATTGTTGTCCTCGGCATACCGAACTCCGAAGCACGTTCGCGTGTCGACTTCATACGCGATTGTCCAATCGAAGCAGAGACTGTGGCACATGTTTCTTCTCGTGTCTTCTTCCTTCGGCACCGCGACCTGTCTTGAACAGTGCCAAAGGCAAAAGCATAAGCACGTCTTTCCCAATCCATAAGTGTTGCCTTTCGCGTTGGAGTCTTATTACACCTTTCCTGCAATGCTCCCATAATCTGTCTCATTGTCTGCCCTTTGTGTTGTCACACACTTGTCACTAAGCACTCCTCAATAGTGTAACTATGACCGCTCACTTATGCCATGACTAAAAATTAAAACTTAACTGCGGAAACATGTAGAAATGAATTCCAACAACTGATTCCAATGACTGATAACAAGTAACATAGTTACCAACCTGCAAAATAACATTAGATACTAAACAAGGATTACAGGGGTAGGAGACGTCTCGCCGATCCTCTGCATCTACGCTACAAAATTAAATACCTGTAGGCTGATGTAGTGTAGGGCTTCAAGGTGACTAAATAACCAGACTAAACAAAGGAATAAATAATTTAAATGAGCTTAGTTACACTGTCTACAACAGAGATTGTTGTGACATCGCGAATACAGCTTTTCCCCAGTGGCGTAGTGTTAAGATACGTTTAGTGAAATAGGCTTTAATAAATGTATGCGTCTAAGTGCTCAGCGTTGACAATATCGTTACTAGACGGGATTCCACAATGTACGGACGTATGCATTTCGAACTAACGACGTGCATGTATGTTAAGTGCTGCAGTGTGTCCTTTTTTTATTACTGTATAGATGAATCTCTCTCCTTTCTCCCCTGCACTCGATTGCTGCAAAACCCATTCATTTCGTACGGCGCGCGCGCGTGCGCTCACACATGGGGTTACAAGTCGCAAAACAAATAAAAATAAATTATGCAGGCGATCCCTTTTCGAACAGCGATGTCAGAGAAGACACCGGAGAGCCCAGGTGGATTTGCACTTTAACAATGCATTAATCGCGCAGCGCGGTGGAGGCCGCTGGCATATTTACACAAATACGCACACACAAGCGAGCGTGTGTGGACTCACGCTGTTTCGGGCGTGGGGTGGCTTAGTGGGGGTCGGGAGTTCGTGCCGTGCTTCACTCCCTCTCCTCGTAAACAGCTAACAACAAGCCACGGGACCTGTGGTGTCTGTACTACCTATATGGTCACGAATTGTGATGTGTTTGAAGAACGAAAATCTACTCCATAAAAATCGAGACGGATTCCGCAAACAGGGATCTTGCTGAACTGAGCCTGTTCTGTTCGTCCATGTGAAACAGAGCGCAGTAGACCTAGACGCTTCGGTTGACCCTGTGATCCTTGACTTTCGGAATGCATTGGGTACAGATCCGCACTCTCTTTTAATGAACAAAACACGAGCTTACCGAGTATCGCACATTGTGACTTGATGCAGGACTTCCTTAAAGGCGGAGTTCAACACGTCGTTCTCAATTGAACAAAACCAACAAATGTGAAGGTAATTTCGAGAGTACCCCCAGGTGGTATCATAGAGCCACTACTATTTACACTGTACGACGGGACTTCAAAAAGTAAGTTACGCGTTACTATAGCAGGCCAAGTAACTTTTACTGAATGCCGCTCTACACTTCAGAGTTGACACAGATACGAGGTCGTGCTGAAAAGTAATGCCTCGGAATTTTTTATTCTGTTCTCGATAATGGATGAAGCATTAGATGTCAAGCATATCACTCGGTTGACTTTCCCGCTTCGCTGACGCAAGTTGCAACCATTTACCGCTAGAAGACTCCGAATCGTAGCTGGTAACATGGCGGAGTGCATGGTAACTACAGTATGTCGGTGCGTGAGGAACAAAGTGCTGCAATCGAGTTTCTAACCGCGGAAAACGTGCCTCCAATTGAAATGCACAGAAGAATGAAAGCTGTGTACTGTGATGATTCTATCGACATCAGCAGTGTGCGACGTTGGGTTGTTAGTGCTCATAATGAGGGAAACTTTGGTGTTAACCTCTGCGTGTGTGACAGCGCTCGGAGTGGACGTGTGCGTACGGTAACCGACGAGAATCGCCGGAATCGGGTTGGTGAATTCATCAGAAAATCGTCGGATAACACAGACACAGCTCTCAAGTAAGTGTGACATGTCACAAGAGGCCATCATTGCAGAGCTGCGGTACAGAAAACTATATGCACGATGGGTGCCTCGAATGTTCACTCGTGACATGAAACAGACGAGATCAGACATTTGTCAGAAATTTCTTTTGCATTTTGACCCCGAAACAAAAGAGCATCAATAGAGTTCCGCCACAAAGGATCACCAACAGCTAAAATGTTCAAGACAGTGCCATTAGTAAGCAAGGTCATTCTCGCAGTCTTCTGAGATGTTCGACGTGTTGTGTATTTGGAACTCATGCATCAAGGCACCACCTTAAACTTTGCAGGATACTCCGAAACCCTGAGAAAACTGAAAACACAAATTCGAAGAGTTTGTCCATACGTGGAACACCTCTTCCATCAGCGTAATAATGCCGGACCATAAACGAGCACTGCGACATATGCAACAATCCGACGACGCCTTGGGTTCACTGCCGTCGATCATCCTCCTTACCATCCTGACTTGGCCTGAGCCGATTTTCATCTGTTTTCAAAAGTTAAGTTTGATTGTGATGAAGCGGTGCAAGCAGAGGTGAGGTCAACAAAGTCAAATATTCGATAGTGATGGTATCAACAAACTGGTCGCTCATTGGGAGAAATGTGTAGCCAGGGTGACTCTTTAGAAACAAGTATGTGGACAAGAAGAATAAAGATATAGAATGTTAATAAATTTTGTTTTATTTAAAAACCTTTTAAGAGTTTTCATATTAAACATTGTTAGGCATTACTTTTGAGCACGCCCTCGCACATGACACTATTTTTCGACATAGTCACGTAGTCTCTGTGAACAACGGTCTGAACGTTCTGCCAGTTATTCAATAACTCACCGATAGAGATCTACCCCTTGATCATGGAGCCACTCAAGAACCACTGTGTGAAGGTCCTTACAGTTGCAAAAATCTCTTTCCCTCACATGTTCTTTTAACTTGCCGAAAAGATGGAAATAGGCTGGTGCAAGAGCTGGACTTTCCTATCAGCATCACCCACGTCTTTGGGCCTTGTCACATTGGTGCTGGCACCGTTTCACTACTGCTTGACGCGACATTGCATTTGGTCCAGATATCGCCAGAATTTCACGGTGACTCCGGGTGCAGCGTAGACCTTTTGCCCACAAAAATCATAACGATCGGCGTATTTTGATTTTGGAATAGTTTTCCAGTTGCCGCGCCATTTCAGTCGCACACTGAGGTACGCCTGTTATCCGTAACGCACCAGAACCTGCGTCCGAAGGAAACCTGGAACATTTACTTTCTTCTGACAATAACCCACTTTTGTCGCGCAATCATCTTTCAAGGAAACATCACCGACTTATTATTTTAAGGAGAAAAGACACACTTGCCATATGCTAGCATGAACAATCGCACCCGCGCAAAAATTTGGGCCATGATCTTGATAGTACGCATTTACGATCTTCTGAATGTACAGCCTTTAAACATTCACACGTACAGGTTGTCACTCGCTCCTGCGCATTGCTGCCTCCTGATGCCCGACCACGAAGTGAGTGAGAGGTTCGTGTCACAGTGTCTGTGAACCAACAAGCGATAGTGCTCTGTTCATTGTGTCAAATTGCGCGGTGTCTAACACGTAGCTGGTGCCAGAGATATCTTTGCTTTGAACGCTTTTTATTTTACGATTCACAAAAGCTGTGTGGATTGATAAAATCAGTGAGTGTGGCATTAAAGAAGTAGCGTAGCGCTATTTAATTATTAATATCGCGTTGTTTGGGTTATTTTCTTTGCACTGTAGAAATGACACGATTAAAGCAAAGAATATTTCGGCCATTACTCTGTTTTAATGAATTTTTATAATCATCTTACAAATTTACATAGTTAAGTAATTTAGCATTGTAAATGGTAAATGATTTGATACTTAATACAGTTCATTGTGGCTAGGTGTTATTGAGAGGCCGACTCCGTGTAGAACAATACTTTGTACGTCTGGCTGTTGCGGCGTCTTGTTGTTGATAGGGACCAGCTGGTTTGTAGACACAGGATTGTATTAAAGAGAAGAGTTCTAGCAGCTGTCGTGTTTCTGACGAAAATGTCGCACGAATTCAAACCGCTTTCCAATATAGTCCTATAAAATCAACTCATCGTACCAGTCGGGAGTTAAAACTGCTTACAGCAACAATTTGGCGTGTGTTCAGATGTCGGTTGGTTATGAAGCCGTTCAAGTTGCAGCTGTTATTGGTTCTACGTCGTGACCGCAGACGCAAACGTGTGGCATTTGCTGACGAGCTTCGGAATGCTATTGACGATGACAACACTTTCGCACAACGCATTGTGTTCAGTGATGAAGCGACTTTCCACCTTAGTAGGAAAGTAAGCAAACATAATATTCGAATTTTGGGCCTACAGAACCGACATGCACGAGATTCACTGTGTTTTGTGCGCTGTCCCACTCATCTGTTTACGCCCGCCCCTTCCCCTCCCTCCCACACACACACTGGAGTCGCCAAGTGAGTTAATGTCCGAACGAAAATCTACCGAGCCTTTGGACTGGTCATCAAACAGCCGGCGACTTAGCACTTCTCAGCTGGCCTCCACCCTCACCGGATTAGAGGCACTGTGATTTCTTCCTGTGGGTTTTCGTTAAGGACAACGTTGAGGCACCAGCACTGCAACAGAAGTGGAAGAATTGAAGAGTCGAATTCGTACTGCTACAACATCAACCGCGATGGACATGCTTACCCGAGTATGAGAGGAATACGACTCTCGATGTGATATTATTCGTATAGCTGACGGAGGAAATACTGACCGTCTGTAATCAAAAATTGTTAAAAGTTTCATAATTGTATGTCTTACAGTTTAGTTAACATATGCGTTCGAAATACGTATGTCCCTTTTGAAACACCCTGTATGAGATCAAGTTGGTGATGTTTTCAAAAATAGTTAGCGATGTAACTTCCCTCTTCAAGTTCCTACTTGTCAGCAATGATGTAGTGAATAACATTAGAGATTCCGTGAGAATGTTTCCGGACGATGCTCTTGTCTACGGTTAGCTGAAGCGCCAGAGGGCCATAGCGAAATCCAGGAAGACCTGCAGAGGATCGACGGCTGGTGCTGGGACCGACAGTTGCCTCTGACCGTAAAATACACTATGTGATTAAAAGTATCCGGACACCCCCAAAAACATACGTTTTTTATATTAGGTGCATTGTGCTGCCACCTACTGCCAGGTACATTACATCAGTGACCTCAGTAGTCATTGGACATTGTGAGATAGCAGAATGGAGCGCTCCGCGGAACTCACGGACTTCAAATGTGGTCAGGTGATTGGGTGTCACTTGTGTCATACGTGTGCAGCGAAATTTCCACACTCCTATAGGTCCACTGTTTCCGATGTGATAGTGAAGTGGAAACATGAAGGGACACGTACAGCAGAAAAGCGTACACTCTGACCTCGTCTGTTGAGTGAAAGAGACCGCCGACATTTGAAGACGGTCGTAATGTGTAATAGGCAGACATATATCCAGACCATCATACAGGATTTCCAAACTGTATCAGGATACACTGCACGTACTATGGGGAGGTCATCATGCCGGCGAATGACAATCGACGCCTTGCTTGGTGTGAGAAGCGTAAACATTTGAAGATTGTGGAAAAACGTTGTGTGGAGTGACGAATCACGGTACACAATGTAGCGATCCGATGGCAGGGTGTAGGTATGGCGAGTGCCCGGTGAACGTCATCTGCCAGCGTTTGTAGTGCTAACAGTAAAATTCGGAGGCGGTGGTGTTATGGTGTGGTCATTTTCATGAAGGGGGTTTGCACTCCTTGTTGTTTTGCGTGGCACTATCACAGCACAGGCCTACATTGATGTTTTAAGCACCTTCTTGCTTCCCACTGTTGAAGTGCAATTCGGGGATGGCGATTGCATCTTTCAACACGCTCGAGCACCTTTTCATAATGCACTGCCTGTGGCGGAGTGGTTACACGACAGTAACATCCCTATAGTGGAGTTGCTTGCACGGAGTCCTGACCTGAATCCTATAGAACACCTGTGAAATGTTTCGGAACGTCGACTTCGTGCCAGGCCTCACCGACCGACATCGATACCTCTCCTCAGTGCAGCACTCCGTCAAGAATGGGCTCTCATTCCCCAAGAAACCTTCACTTCAAGCACCTGATTGAACGTATTACTGCGAGAGTGGAAGCTGTCATTAAGGCAAAGGATGGGCCAACACACATTGAATTCCAGCATTGCCGATGGAGGGCGCCACGAACTTGTAAGTCATTTTCAGCCAGGTGTCCGGATACTTTTGATCACATAGTGTAAGTATAGCGTAATACAGATAAATAGGCAAAGACATCCACTACAGTTCGATTTCTACACTGATGAGAGCCCCGTGGAGTGGCCGCGCGGTTAGAGGCGCCATGTTACTGACTGCGCGGCCTCTCCCGCCGGAGGTTCGAGTCCTCCCTCGGGCATGGGTGTCTGTGTTGTTCTTAGCATAAGTTAGTGTAAGTAGTGTGTAAGTCTAGGGACCTATGACCTAAGCAGTTGGTCTCTTAGAAATTCACACACATTTGAACACTGATGAGACGATAGTCGTGTCCAATCTCCTTTTGCCCGAAATAGTGCAGCAACTCAGTAAGTCGCTGGAAGTCCCCTGCGGAAATAGCGACCCATGCTGCCTCTGTAGCTGTCCATAACTGTCGGTGCAGGATTTTGCGCACGAAGTGACCTCTAGATTCCGTCCCATAAACATTTCATGTTGGGTCATCATGGTGGCCAAACCGTTTGCTCGAATTATCCAGAATGTTCTCCAAACTAATCAAGAACAATTGTGGCCCTATGACATGGCGCATTGTCATCCATAACAGTTCCATCGTTGTTTGGTGACATGAAGTGCATGAATGGCTGCAAATGGTCTGCAAGTAGCCGAAAATAACCATTTCCAGTCAGTGATCGGTTCAGTTGGATCAGAGCACCCGGTCTATTCCAAGTAAATACAGCCCACATCATTATGGAGGAACCACCAGCTTGCACAGAGCCTTGTTGACAACCTGGCCCCTTCGTGGGGTCTGCGCTATACTCAAACCCTTCCATCAGCTGTTAACAACTGAACTCGGTACTTATCTGACCAGGCCGCGGTTTCCAGTCGTCTAGGGTCCAATCAATATGGTTACAAACCCATGAAAGGTGACGTGCTGTTAGTAAAGACTTTCTCGTCGGTTGTCTGGTGCCATAGCCCATTAACACCAAGCACTTTTCTAAGGGATATGTTCGTCGCACTCCCACATTGATTTCTGCGGTTATTTCATGCTATATTGCTTGTCTGTTAACACTGACAACTGGACGCAAACGCCGCTGCTCTCGGTCGTTAAATGAAGGCCGTCAGCTACTGCGTTGTCCATGGTGAGAGGTAACCCCTGAAACTTGGTATTCTCGGCACACTCTTTATGTTGTTGAGCTCGGCGTATTGAATTCCCTAACGATTTCCAAAATGGAATGTCCCATGCATCTAGCACCAACTATCATTCCAAGTTCAAAATCTGTTAGTTCACGTCGTGCAGCCATAATCACGTTGGAAATCTCTTCACATGAATCACCTGAGTACAAAGGAATGTCCTGCAAATGCACTGTGTACGCTATACTATCTCAATCTGTATGTGTGTATTGTGCTATCCCATGACTTTTTACATTGTGAGCTTATATTGGCGACAGATCACTGGAAATTGTAACTACTGTAAAGCACCTAGAAGTAACCATCTGGAGCGACCTATAGTGAAATGGCCACATAAAACCATAATAATAAACAGTAACTGGGGAGGTAGGGTGGATGGAACTATATGTCAGATCGGATTTCTCAACCACCCAGACGACTTTGCCGACTGTTCGGGCACGTCTGATGGTTCATTTCTGTTCCTTGCCATCAAACACCAACAGACGTTCTTCTGTATTATTAGCTGTACCAAAACTCGTGCGAGAAATGATATTACTGCGGATAGCTTGCTACAGTCTGTAGATCGTCTACAAAATCCATCTTCCCTTGTAGAATGTGGAAACTAGGTGTCCTGCCTGATTGGAGCCGTGATCAGGACCTAAAGGCATGCGTGGTGGGAGGTTCACTCATTGAAGGCATTGCTCGCACAGTGTAAAACCGCGGACCGCGGTTACAGTAACTATCAAGATTTTTATTTCATAGTAGCCTGCAGTCTTAATAGGAGTGGGGTTATAACTCTGGCGACATTGGTAAGTGAAAGTCTGTAGCAGTCATTATCCGGAACGCTGCTTTGATTATACTTTGCCGCGCGGGATTAGCCGAGCGGTCTAGGGCGCTGCAGTCATGGACTGTGCGGATGGTCCCGGCGGAGGTTCGAGTCCTCCCTCGGGCATGGGTCTGTGTGTTTGTCCTTAGGATAATTTAGGTTAAATAATGTGTAAGCTTAGGGACTGATGACCTTAGCAATTAAGTCCCATAAGATTTCACACACATCTGAACATTTTTGATTATACTTTGCTTGCCATTGGAGAACCTCCGTAGCCAAATCTGCAATAATACTTGATGACACACGATTAGAGCAACTGCATGCTCTCACATGCGCCCAACACGGGTTTTCCCAGGATTCCAGGATTAAAGTAGCTTTGTGATAGGTGTTTCAGCGAGTAGAGTGATAGGGGCCAGACACCAGCCAGTCACAATTGTTTCTCGGGCAGCACGTGCTTGCTGTGTTGCACTGAGACATTTTGTGTCATTCTTTATGCCCCCCCCCCCCCCGTCTCTCTCTCTTTTTGTTTGAAAGGCGGATTTCTCTCGCAGGAGATAATTGTGATCTGGTTTTATAATTCTGTGAACAAAACATATTGTAGACTACTTTTATTTGATGCAGAAATTAGCGGTTTCTGCCAGTGTAGTTCATCTTTAGATCTAAAATACGATGTGGTAACGCCGTTGAAAAATGCAGCGCGCTGTTATAAGCCACCCCTCTCAGTGGGATGGTCACGTTGCATCACGTGCATTTACGTATTGGTGTACGCGTTTGTGTTACTAGTACATCTATTGCACAGGCTAAAACAGCAATGCAATGTGTTAAAGTGCCGGCCGGGGTGGCCGAACTGTTCTAGGCGCTACAGTCTGGAACCGTTCTACCGCTACGGTCGCAGGTTCGAATCCTGCCTCGAGCATGGATGTGTGTGATGTCCTTAGGTTAGTTAGGTTTAAGTAGTTCTAAGTTCTAGGGGACTGATGACCTCAGAAGTTAACAAAGTCCCATAGTGCTCAGAGCCATTTTGTGTTGAAGTATCGCAATACACAAAATCTGACGACCGTTTTACAGTGCGGCGGTTTGGTTCCTAGGATTAACTAAGATGTGTATATTCACCAAGTAATCACAACATCTAGCTGTAATGCTACATATTACCTGACGACAGTGGTAGCTACATTATATTTTATAATTTTGGCTTTTTCTTTACCCAAATGTATCAAAAATGATAGGTCCCAACAACAGTTTTAATCTGCCAGGAAGTTTCATATCAGCGCACACTCCGCTGCAGAGTGAAAATCTCATTCTGGAAACATCCCCCAGGCTGTGGCTAAGCCATGTCTCCGCAATATCCTTTCTTTCAGGAGTGCTAGTTCTGCAAGGTTCGCAGGAGAGCTTCTGTAAAGTTTGGAAGGTAGGAGACGAGGTACTGGCAGAAGTAAAGCTGTGAGTACCGGGCGTGAGTCGTGCTTCGGTAGCTCAGTTGGTAGAGCACTTGCCCGCGAAAGGCAAAGGTCCCGAGTTCGAGTCTCGGTCGGGCACACAGTTTTAATCTGCCAGGAAGTTTTAATAGAAGAGATATTCCGCATACGGAAGTAATGAAAAGTTTTGAACGATTAGACAACGTCGTGCAAAAAAAGAGCACTATTTGCCACAGTCAGTGAATTATACAAAGACATATACTCAGAGAAATCTCCTCTACTACCGAAAAAAAAAAAATTGCCTGCTACTCACTCTCTCTGTGTGCATGTCTATCTCACTATCACTCTCCCGCAAACACACAATCAAAATTTGCGTACACAGACGCCACAGCGTGATTTCTTCCGTATTAACAATACAAAAAGTGAACGAACAAAATTTAGTCGCGTACACATTTTTGGTAGAAAAAGGACATCAGAGAACGGCAATTTGGCAACACTGTAAAAACATGTGCGACAAGTTCAAATGTGTGTGAAAACTTATGGGACTTAACTGCTAAGGTCATCAGTTCCTAAGCTTACACACTACTTAACCTAAATTATCCTAAGGACGAACACACACACCCATGCCCGAGGTAGGACTCGAACCTCCGCCGGGATCAGCGGCACAGTCCATGACTGTGCGACAAGTACTTTGATTCAACATTGTATAATTTTATTGCCTAATTAGAGGCTTGGATAGAGTTTTAGGTTGGAATAGTTGAAGTTCCGGTGTAGAGAGTTTTTTCCTAGTTTTGATCAGTTCAATAATGCTGTAGCTTACACTGTTTCTTAAACGATATTGATCCTGCCAACTGCAGCATTTTAAACGTTGAACATACCAGCTATTGGTCAGAGGTATTCAGGTAGAGTAATAATCAGTTAAAAGTAAAATACGTATCTTAGGACAGAAATAACTACATACAAAAGTTGTCAAGGTGGAGATATTAAACATTCAGTAGGAGCGGCCAATTGTAGTATTTTAAATCTGTTATTAGTGATAGTATGTATTTCACAAAACATACGTAGTCTTCGGAGCAGAGGCTCAAACAGATCTCTCCGTACCTCCAAACATACAGCGACTCGCTGGTTCAGTTACAAGAGCAGCATGGAAGCGCGCTTACCAGTTCTTCCGCATGCATCGGCGGAACACAGTAAACGTAGCAGATTCTGGTAAATATCTGTGAAGCGGATTGCTAGACTTACTGGTGATGTGATGTCCTAATTTAATGTAATGGACGTGAAAATGGTAAGCACGATAGTTGTTACTAATCAATAGAATCAAAATCACGAGGTTATACTGAAAGTGGTTCGCATGTAGTTTACGAACAATTCACTTAAATGATGTGGCTATGTGATTTGCATGGTTGCAGGAAAAGTACCTGGCATAAAAGAACAGGAGCAGACCAAAAAGGAGGGGGAAGGGGGAGGGGAAGTTGATAGTTGGTGTCTTCTGCTGGTTGATCTCTTTTTATAAAAAGGGTACAACTAAAGAATAAGAAAGCAATATTCACAATACACCGGAAACCTTGGAGGGGTGTAGTACATGAAAGAGAACGGAGTAAACGTTTAAAGGTAAAATACCTTTTTAAAGGGAGAGGATGCAGACGATTGTACCCTCCTTTCTGTGTCTGTATTAAATAATTGATGCATTTTATACGAGACCTGCCTTGATTGCTGTAGAACGGTTAAGAAGACAGAAGCCGTATCACGTACTGCATAGTTACAGAAAAAAGTACCTGGTGACTCAGCATCGAGTATCCTATCACAAAGCTCTATCCATCGCTCTGATTAGACAGCGCAGTTACACAGTATTACGGCGTTGTCAAATTGCCCTTCTTTGGCGTGTGTTTTCTGCTGAAAATATGCGCGAGACGAAACTTTGTTGGGAGGGACATTATTTTCTGTTACTATGCAAGGAATCGCGCTGTGGCGTCCGAGAACTTGGATTTTGGTTCACCATGTATATAAATATAATACATTCGCCTCAATTCTTGCACCACAATGCACCACATAGATTCTCACCAAATATTCAAAATTAACGTTGCACTCAGCAAAAACAACACAATAACAAGTGAACAGCTACAGGAAATTAACAACCCTCAATAAATATGCCCAATAAGTTTCTCTAAATCTCGATTTGTGTGAAAAATTTAGATACTGGTTAAGAGAGAAGTCAATAGAGATGGGAGAAACAGTGTGCATAATTAAAAGTCACAAAATACAATCCATCTGTAAAATTAAATCAGTTTTAGGAGAGCAACCACAACAGAATAAAATATACACATTTTCAGGTTCTAAAATAATCAACCAAGAGTTTGTATGGTATATTACAGAAATGAAACAAGATCCACAGAAGATGATACGTAGGTGTCGAAATATGTTTGGATAAAGAATACGAAAAAAACACTGATTTGCAGAAGGCGGAAGTTTTAACACTGTAAGTGGCAGAAGGCTTTTTCAGCATAACAATGACTTACATGTCAGTATGTACTTTTTGGGGGTTGCAATGAGTAAAGCTGCGCAATTTATTACGTATTTTTAGGGTTACCATGAAATATAGGGTGAAAAATATTCGTACCTATGAATCACGACAAAAAACTATACGTGGTAATTCCAGTTGTTTACCAGATATGTACGTATTTACCAGTGTCATTTACAGGGCTACAAAACAATAATGTGGTAAACATCTTTGCACAGCAAGTACTTGTCAGTCCAGCAGGTGTTCCCATCGATGTTCTAGGACGTATTGCACCGTCCTGTCTGTCACTCGTCACTTTCGAGGCTTCAAAATGTTCGCTTAATACTAGCAGGAGTGTAATCTTACGTGACTGCAATTGTTACCAAAGACAAGCGTGACGGTTTTGACAACGAGGCATGTCGCCGGCCGCCTGTCTTTGTTTTCATGCGCTCCATGTAGCTCTTGCGGGGGTGATTCATGGAGGCCATAACCAAGCAACGTTTTGAAACAATGAAGCTGACTATACCAGGAGATGCGCTATGGCTCGCCATAGACTATGAAAACTGCCACTTATTGGTGTTATTGTCAACAGCAGCTTACAATTATAGGTGGTGGTCTCTTCAATTACCGTCGACATGTTAACGAAAAAGTATGTGGAAAGTGGGTGGTAGGCAGGAAACGTTGTCGGAAATCGTACTGAATGCCTTGTCAGAAAATTAATTTGAACAACTAGTTCAGAAGCCCTCTGGAAGTGTAAATGCTTACGAAAACATACTTGACCTCTTAGCAACAAATAATCCTGGCCATTTGGGGAGTATCATGACATGGCAGGGGTTAGTGACGAGAAAATGTAGCTAGACTGAATGCCGTAACATACAAAACCGCCAAAAAAAGACACAAAATACATCTATTTAAATAAGTAGATAAAAATTCGCTTCACGTCATCCTAAAAAACAGTCTCAACTCCTTCCAATCTGACTGTGTAAGTGTAGACCAGATGTGGTTTATTAAATTCAAAGAAATAGTATCGACAGCCGGCCGCTTTGGCCGAGCGGTTCTAGGCGGTTCAGTGCGGAACCCGCTACGGTCGCAGGTTCGAATCCTGCCTCGAGAATGGATGTGTGGTATGTCCTTAGGTTAGCTAGGTTTAAGTAGTACTAAGTCTAGGGGACTGATGACCTCAGATGTTGAGTCTCATAGAGCTTATAGCCATTTGAACCATTTTGAAATAGTATCGACGGCAACTGAGAGATATATACCAAATAAATTAATAAGAGATGGTACTTGATCCCCCATGGTACACGAAACAGGCTAGAACACTATTGCAGAAGCAACTAGAAAAGCATGCCAAATTTAAGAGAACGTAAAATCCACAAGATTGGCGAAGCTTTACAGCATCTCAAAATTTAGCGTGAACTTCAGTGAGTTAAGATAGGCAAGGCTTCCGGTCCAGATTGTATACAAGTCAGGTTCTTTTCGGGGTATGCTCATAGAATAGCTCCATTCTTAAAGATCAAATACAACCGCTCGCTCGTAGAAAGATCCATACCCAAAGAAAGTAAATAGGAGTAATCCGCTGAAATAAAGATCCATGTGACTAACATCGATTTGCAGTAGGATTTTCGAGCATACACTGTGCTCGAACATTATGAATCATCTCGAAGAAAACGATTTATTGACAAATAGTCAACATGGATTCTGAAAATATCGTTGTTGTGAAACACAACTAGTTCTTTATTCTCACGAAGTAATGAGTGCTATCGTTAGAGGACGTCAGACTGATTCCATATTTTTAGATTTACCGAAGGCTTTTCACACCGTTCCTCACGAGCGACTTCTAATTAAATTACGCGCATGTGGAGTTTCTTCTCAGTTGTATGACTAGATTCGTGATTCCCTGTCAGAACGTCAAAATTAGTGATAATTGACAGAAAGTCATCAAGTGAAACAGACGTAATATGTAGTGTTCTCCAAGGAAGTCTTATAGGCCCTCCGTCGTATCTGATCTACGTAAACGATTTAGGAGACAATCTGAGCAGTCATCTTACATTGTTTGCAGATGGTATTGTCATTTACCATCATGTAAAGTCATCAGACGATTAAAATGAATTGCAAAATGATTTATGCAAGATAAGTTTGATGGAAAAAAAATGGGAATTGGCTCTAAATCATGAAAAGTGTGAAGTCATCCACACGAGCACGAAAAAGAATAGGCAAAATTTCTGTTACGCGATAGATCACACAAATCTAAAGGCTGTAAACGCAACTAAATAATGAGGGGTTACTATTACGAATAACTTAAACTGGAACGATCACATACATAATGTTGTGGGGAAAGTAAACAACAGACTGCGATTTATTGACAAAACACTTAGAAAATGTAACAGATTTATTAAAGAGGCTTGTTACACTACGCTTGTCCGCCTTCTGTAGTATTGCTGTGCGGTTTGGGATCTACATCAGATATTGACGGAGGACATCGAAAAAGTTCAGAGAAGAGCAGCTCGTTTTGTATTATCTGGAAATACGGGAGAGAATGCCGCGAATATGATATGCGAATTGGGGAGGCAGTCGTTAAAACAACGGCGTTTTTCTCTGCGGCAGGACCATCTCGTGAAATTCCAATCACTAATTTTCTCCCCAGAATGTGAAAATATTTTGTTGATACCCACGTACATAGGGAGAAATGATCATGATAATAAAATAAGAGAAATTAGAGGTCGTGTGGAAAGATTTAAGCGTTTGTTTTTCCCGTGCGCTGTTCGAGAGTGGAACGCTAGAGAACTAGCTTAAAGGTGGTTCGATGAACCGTTTGCCAGGCACTTAATTGTGGATTGCAGAGTAACCATTTAGATGTAGATGTAAGGGAATTCGTTGGCACAAAATTGTGTACATTTCCTCCACTACGTGACAACACTTCCACATATAATTTGATTGGAAACCGTTGGGTTTTGCAGTTTATCTACTAATTATTGCTTATTCATTTATTAAGTCGCCTCGGTAACTGAAATCGACGATTATAATGTGAATTTACAGTTGAGTAAAATCTTGCTGTTCAAGCCGTGTCGTTTCGAATACAGTGCTCGAAGTTTTGACAGCTGTCTCTGCTGTGGTCCTGTTGGGTTAAATTACTGACAAATAGGGTTGGCCTGATGTTTTGCCCATTCAGGAAAAGCAGCAACATTATCAGCCTTTCAAAGATCGCCTGAGTGGGCTCGATCCGTTGGAACACAGAGCGAAGAAGTTTGACGTTGACCACCAACAGACGAAGTTTCGACCCTTGAGACTCGTGACGTGAATTACGATTATATTCGAAATGGCGCGGCTTGAAAAAATTGAAATGACTTTATTTAGGCAATCCGCCGTGAAAGACTCCAGATAAATGTGCCTAATTGAAATATTCCTGTATTTCTGATTCAGCATTCGCTGATCTTAATAGCACTGGCGCATACAGTGTATTTTGTTGTGTTGTTTGCGTCGTCTTTGCACCATTAAATGGTTCAAATGGCTCTAAGCACTATGGGACTTAACATCTGAGGTCATCAGTAGCCTAGATTTAGAACTACTTAAACCCTAATCTAAGGACATCACACACATCCATGCCAGAGGGCAGGATTCGAATCTGCGACCGTAGCAGCAGCGCGGTTCCGGACTGAAACGCCTAGAACCTCTCGGTCACTGCGGCCTTTGCACCATTAGCTCATGGGAGGCACACACTTCATTGAGCATTTTTGACCTCGCTACGTGGGAGATGGATCATATCATTGGATTCAACACTACGCTGCTAGATGACATAACTCAGAATATGCCACTTCAATTCCCAGTAGAATTTTGCATAATACGGGGATATACAGTTCATTATTCTAATTTACGTGAGATTTTGTTTCTTATTAAAGAGTCTGTAATATTCAGGCTGGAAGTTGGAATTTCATAATCAGATCTTTATTACTTGCAATAGATAGGCACAAAAATTTTCAGTAGAGAATTATCGTTTTCCATCGGTTGAACCAAAAGTACACTATCTGATCAAAAGTATTCGAACACCTATTAGCGGACATTAATGCCGGGTATGTCCACCCATCGCCTTTACAACGACCTGAGCTGAGCCGGGGACGCTTTCAATGAGGTGTCTGACGGTCTGTGGAGGAATGGTAGCCCATTTTTCCTCAAGACCCATAACCAGAGAATTTAATAATGTTGGACGCTGGTGTCTGGAGCAAGGTCTGTGTTCTAAATCTTCCCATTGGGTTCAGGTTGGGGACTCTGGGCAGTCCAGTCCAGTTCAGAAATGTTGTTGTCCACAAACCATTACTTGACAGGGTGCAGTGTCGTTCTGATACCATCATCATGTCCGAACTGTTCCTCTGATGTACACAATATACAATGCTGTAAAATAAATGCGTTCATATGCTTCCAGTCTAGCGTTTTCTTAATCGCAATAAAGGGGTCATATCCTAACCACGGATAACATTTACAGGTCGTAATATCACCTACACTACACGTGGGGACAGGTAACGTTCTCCAAGAATTCGTCAAACCCAAACTCTTCTATCGAACCACAGGGTATAGTGTGGTTCATCGCTCCCCGTCTCTCGTTTACAGTTATCGCTGTCGAGTGGTGCATCTCTTTGCACCACCTCAAGCCTTACCTACAGAAATGTGTGCCTTATAAGGAGCTGCTCGATCATTGTACACCATTCTTTTTATTTCCCTACCCACAGTCATTGTGCGTGCTGGACTGTTGGTAGTACCGTACATTGGAACTCACGAGTGATTCCTTCCACTGATTTCATGCGGTTTCTTCCATCCAGCCTCCGCAATGTTCGACGGTCCCTGTCCATCAGTACATGAAGTCTACCTGGTCTTGGTTCAGCTGTGGTTGTGCCTTCGCGTTTTCACTTCACAATCACATCACCAACAGTCGACTTGGGCAGCTTTAGAAGGGTTGAAATGTCCCTGATGGATTTGTTTCTCAGGTGCCATACGCTGACTAGACCACATTCGCAGGCGGTGTGCTCTCCTCACCAGTTCATTCTTACTGCTTTGCCACTGAGAACACAATACTCTCCGCCGCCATCTCGCTCGTGGCATCTAATGGTCAGTTGCGCATTATGTGGGGCTGTGCGGATAATTTTGAGCAGATAGTGCGTATGTGAAACTGAAGATTTTGCTATTAACTGTGTGTGCTAGCACTTACTGCAGGAAGACAACTCAACCTATAATTGTTGTCGTTAGTTTAGTGGTGTAAAAGAATGAAATAATATTCGTTGAACGTCAGAAGTAGGGCGTAGCAGTGCCGAGATTTGCGTCAAGGTTTTGACGTGAGTTGTTTCAGGGGAATGCAGTAATTTTTTCTGTCTTTTGTGTACGATGACTACCGGAAGTCGTGTATGTGTGTTACGATGCGACGGTTGTGAGGTACAAATTTATTCTGCAGTTAGAAGGTGCACAGAGCCAAGTGAGACTGCACTGTCTTCTCAGTGTCAGACCGGAAACGAGCAGTAAGCCACCAGCGTCTTTATTTTCAAAGCCGTAGGACTGGAAAGCGCGAACGAGTGAGTTACGACTGTCAGCCAGTACAAAGAGAACGTCGCCGTCTGTTCAGCGTCTGCAGCCGTGCCCCAGGAATTGCGAAGGACCAGGAAGCGCCCAGTGCGTTGCGAATGGTAAGCTAGCAACAGAGTGAAGTCCGTTGTGGGTTGGGGAACGTGGCTGGGCCTCCAAGAAGTCGTGCTCAGATGGTGCAGGTGCGGAATCGTAGAGTCGACACCGACTTTTGGGACTGATATTACGCAGACGGTAGAGGACCTTGCGGTAAGTATTTTGAGATCATGCTGCAGTAAGAAAGTTATGTTTGAGGCGGTTGTCAGTCTTGAATAAGCAGTATATACGAGGCACGAATTTTTAAACTGGTTGTTTTTCATAAGAAAGAACTGCGTGCTACAGGTATCTGAAAGGTGCTATCTCGAAGTGCAATACATAGTCGTCTGTGTTTTTTCAACAGTTCAAAGTGACTCTGAGCACTATGGGACTTAACTTCTGAGGTCATCAGTCCCCTAGAACTTAGAACTACGTAAACCTAACGAACCGAAGGACATCACACACATCCATGCCCGAGGCAGGATTCGAACCTGCTACCGTATCGATCGCGCGGTTCCAGACTGAAGCGCCTAATAAAACCGCTGTGCCACGGCGGCTGCCTTTCCAACAGTGTTTCCTGCTGTTTACAGTTGGTGACTGGTTGTCGAAGATATAGCATTACTCGTTATAGGACCTTTCAGACATAAAATTCAAGTACACTCCTGGAAATGGAAAAAAGAACACATTGACACCGGTGTGTCAGACCCACCATACTTGCTCCGGACACTGCGAGAGGGCTGTACAAGCAATGATCACACGCACGGCACAGCGGACACACCAGGAACCGCGGTGTTGGCTGTCGAATGGCGCTAGCTGCGCAGCCTTTGTGCACCGCCGCCGTCAGTGTCAGCCAGTTTGCCGTGGCATACGGAGCTCCATCGCAGTCTTTAACACTGGTAGCATGCCGCGACAGCGTGGACGTGAACCGTATGTGCAGTTGACGGACTTTGAGCGAGGGCGTATATTGGGCATGCGGGAGGCCGGGTGGACGTACCGCCGAATTGCTCAACACGTGGGGCGTGAGGTCTCCACAGTACATCGATGATGTCGCCAGTGGTCGGCGGAAGGTGCACGTGCCCGTCGACCTGGGACCGGACCGCTGCGACGCACGGATGCACGCCAAGACCGTAGGATCCTACGCAGTGCCGTAGGGGACCGCACCGCCACTTCCCAGCAAATTAGGGACACTGTTGCTCCTGGGGTATCGGCGGGGACCATTCGCAACCGTCTCCATGAAGCTGGGCTACGGTTCCGCACACCGTTAGGCCGTCTTCCGCTCACGCCCCAACATCGTGCAGCCCGCCTCCAGTGGTGTCGCGACAGGCGTGAATGGAGGGACGAATGGAGACGTGTCGTCTTCAGCGATGAGAGTCGCCTCTGCCTTGGTGCCAATGATGGTCGTATGCGTGTTTGGCGCCGTGCAGGTGAGCGCCACAATCAGGACTGCATACGACCGAGGCACACAGGGCCAACACCCGGCATCATGGTGTGGGGAGCGATCTCCTACACTGGCCGTACACCACTGGTGATCGTCGAGGGGACACTGAATAGTGCACGGTACATCCAAACCGTCATCGAACCCATCGTTCTACCATTCCTAGACCGGCAAGGGAACTTGCTGTTCCAACAGGACAATGCACGTCCGCATGTATCCCGTGCCACCCAACGTGCTCTAGAAGGTGTAAGTCAACTACCCTGGCCAGCAAGATCTCCGGATCTGTCCCCCATTGAGCATGTTTGGGACTGGATGAAGCGTCGTCTCACGCGGTCTGCACGTCCAGCACGAACGCTGGTCCAACTGAGGCGCCAGGTGGAAATGGCATGGCAAGCCGTTCCACAGGACTACATCCAGCATCTCTACGATCGTCTCCATGGGAGAATAGCAGCCTGCATTGCTGTGAAAGGTGGATATACACTGTACTAGTGCCGACATTGTGCATGCTCTGTTGCCTGTGTCTATGTGCCTGTGGTTCTGTCAGTGTGATCATGTGATGTATCTGACCCCAGGAATGTGTCAATAAAGTTTCCCCTTGCTGGGACAATGAATTCACGGTGTTCTTATTTCAATTTCCAGGAGTGTATATTGCAGCAGATGCAGTACACGAAAAACGAAAGAGAGCATAGTGAAAACTTTTGCGACAGCCGTCTTGCTCAATGGAATAAATTTGTCTTCGTGGCTAGTAACTTCGGAGAAACCGGGTCCTCCAGAAAAGAATTGTCCACACAGTGGAATTTGAGGAGATGGCGTTGGATCGTGCGAAAGAATATTCACCAATAAGCAAGCGTCAACTAGCCTGTGACATGCATGCTTCGAAGAACGCTGAGTGGAAAGTACTGATGAAGTAGTAGTTATGTCCATATCGTAAACAATGTGTACAAGCCAAATAATTTTGAATCCAGCGTTGTTTCGGCCGAAGTAGTTTCCATCTGGTGTTCCAAGCGAACATTTAATTTCTTACTCTGTGTGTGACGTAGTGTCTTCAGATGGAACGCCAACTTCGTCAGCTAATCCATCATCACTATCGTCATTTTCTGCAGACCGACAAACAACGATAATTTCGTCAGCAGGGATAATACCGCATTTACGTCGTTGACTCCTATATCCAAGCGTCCTGGAATGTTTGCAAATGCTTCTACAAACTCCGACGGGTCGATATTGTCACCGCAATTTCATTACTATTGTGCAAACTGCGTCAGTGGATTCAAAAATAGCCGGTCGTAGTAAGTCTAACTTTATTTTTCTTGGACACTGCCACCTTTCTCTTTTATACATTTTTGCAGTCGCAGTGTTAACATTTTAACTGAATATGTAACAGGACCCGTGTATGGCGGTTGGCTGAATTATATATAGTGATTGTCACCGTCGGCTGTGGCCGCTGTAACTTTCGGCGTATCAAATGCTGTACTGTTTGTAAGCACACGCACAGACACACACACACACACACACACACACACACACACACACACACACACACGTGGGAAAAGCATGTCAAAGGCATCCAAATCGGAAAAGAAAAAGGAAAAAGAGTCACTGTAAAATGCCTAGCCTTTGCAAATGATCTGGCTACATTAACAAGCAACAGAGATGAAGCCAGACTAGCTCTAGAAAACTAAGCGAAATCTCCTGTAAAACCGGACTCCAAATTTCCTATGAAAAAACTCATTACATGGACACCAAATCAACTGGAAAACTTCCACTGAAAACACAGTATGGAAAATTTCAGAGGTCACTCACTTCAAGCGCTTAGGAGAAACCACCCAACCCACGGAACTGAACAGAATCTCCAACACAGAAAGAGTATTAACATTGCAAAAGGCGTATAAACTGACATCGAATCACTAAAAGAAAAGAGCAATATCTCGTAATGCAGACTCTTCAGCACTATAACACAGTTGTTTTACCTGAAGCCTTGCATGCGAAAGAAACCACAGTTATTAGAGGCATAACAAAAATTCATGACATAAAGAAACAAAAACGAAAAATTCTTGGAGAAATCTAAGGTGCTGTTCTCCGAGGCAGAACTTGGGTGCTGTTCTCCGAGACAGAACCTTGGTCAAACGACCTACAAAGGAACTCAACGAACACACAGACAATATCATAGATAAATTTAGGATACGACACCTACATTTCTATGGACACCTATGCAGGATGGATTAAGACAGACTTACAGAGAAAATATTTTAATCGTAATGCAAGCAAATTAAAGAAACACAAGAAGACGTGCAACAACTGAAATTTCAGAAGAAGAAATTGAAGACAGAGAACAGTTCAGAAGTAGAACGAAAAACAAGAACCTTGAAAAATCTTAACTAAAGAAACAACAGGGGAAAAATCGACAGATGAAAGGAAGAAAAAACAGTTAATGAAGAAAAGAAAAGAAGGAAAGGAAGTGGAGCTGTGACTGGTTCAAGTCCACACGATCTCCTAAAGGGAAATAGTCAATTGTGTGTGTGTGTATGTGTGTGTTAATGAGGCGGGGTAAACGAAGCTCCACTGTAATAGGACATTAAATCAAAAAGGGAAAAACTATCATTACGTTGTGCAAAAATTATTACCGTATTCATTTTACCACAAACCTGTTTTCGGCTCCTTAGGTGACATATTATCAACTGAAAATGACTTCAGAGGCGGAACACCCGTTTGTGAGTAAATAAACAATTACGAAACTTGAGGAAAGTGTTTTCTTATTTGATGTTATTGTCATCTGCTGCCAATCACCGACGTGTAATTGAGTTAGTGGGACATCAATTACATCCAAACTGTTACAGTCTTGCGCACTACCTGGTGTTCATTCGCTGCCACAATTCTTGGAGGCTACATCTTGTTGTACGTAAGGTCAAAAGGATTCAACGCCACGTGCATGATCTCGCTTTGATATTAATGTTCGTATGTATCTGAACAACATATACCCTCAGCATTTGATTGGGAGAAGAAGTCAGCGTGGTCTTACGATGTTATTACTATGGACTCTTACATTGGTTTTACTAATTCGAGGAAAGAGTGACACACGCCCCAGGAGAGGCGAACTATGTTGCCTCATATAAATCCACGAGTGCTACAGAGACAGCGATGTAACTTAAGGATTATAGGCGAAAAACTCTTCGTGTGTGTGTGTGTGTGTGTGTGTGTGTGTGTGTGTGTGTGTGTGTGTGTGCGGGACCGTTTACGGACCTTTAGACACATCAGGACTAAAAAACACAGCTTTGTCTTCTAATACAAGATTCACTGTCACAGAGCAGAAGAATCTTAACGTTGGGTTGAATAACTTATGAAGCTAAACTGGGTCAAATCTTTTTTGACAAGAGCTATATTTCTTCTACTACAATCTTACATTTAAATCTGAGACCAAGTCATAATTCCTTCAGCATGTCAAAGCATCACAAGTTCCTCAATTCAATCTTAAATTTGATTAAAGTATATTTCATTTAATTAAAATTCCTCAATTTGCTTAAGTGATCGAGAACTTTTTTTTTAAATTATTTTTTCATCAGCTAATTTGAAACTATAGCAACCCAATTTATGTATAACTCAAAATAGAATACACAAATACTACGAGCTAAAGTTTTAGGATTTTAACACTGATTTCTATTAGACTTCTAATTTATGCAACCTCCTAGTTGATTTTGTATTTATCCATGATAATATGGTTATACAGTCTCGATGCTAGTCAACTCATCTGCGATGTACAACATACGTTATCAGTTATAAGACGTTTATTAACAAATTCGCGACAGTTGTAACAGTTGCACTCACTATCCAAAGATGTTACGAATAAGACATTTCACAGTAGGTAGTAAAACTTGAAGACATGATTCACTGAGATGACAAAATTCCTGGAATACCACCAAAAATTGTATCGAACCTCCTTTTGTCCAGCGTAGTACAGCAACTCGACTTGGGATGGACTCAACAAGCCGTTGGAACTTCTCTGCAAAAATATTGAGCCATGCTGCCTCTGCAGCCGCCCATTATAATAAGTGTTGCCGGTGTACAATTCTGTGCACGAACTGACCTCTCTATTATGCCCCGTTTATGTTCGATAGGATTCCTGTCAGGCGATCTGGATGGCCGGATCATTCACTCGAATTGTCTAGAATGTTCTTCAAACCAGTCACGAGTATTTGTGGCCCGGAGACATGGCTCATAGTCATTCATATAAATGATGTCCGTAAATGGCTGCAGATGATCTCCAAGTAGCCGAACATAACTATTTCCAGTCAGTGATCGTTTCAGTTGGACCAGAGGACCCAGTCCATTCCATATAAACACAGCCCACATCATTATGGGAGCACCACTAGCTTGCACAGCGCCTTGTTTACAACTTGGGTCCATAGCTTCGTGGAGTCCGCGCCACACTTGAACCCTAGCATCAACTTTTACCAACTGAAATCCGGACTAATCTGACCAGGCCACGGTTTTCCAGTCGTCTAGGGTCCAACCGACATGATCACGAGCCCAGGAGAGGCGCTGCGGGCGATGTCGTGCTGTTAGCAAAGGACTTGCGTCGTCGTGTGTTGTCGTAGCTCAACTCCAAATTTCGCTGCCCTGTCGTCGTACGTCGGCGCTTATTTTATGCGGTTATTTCACGCAGTGTTGCTTGTATGTTAGCGCGGACAACTCTATGCAAACGCCACAGTTCGCGGTCATTAATTGAAGGCCGTCGGCCACTGTGTGGTCTGTGGTGAGAGGCAATGCCTGATGTTTGGTATTCTCGGCACAGCCTTGACACCGTGGATGTCGGAATATTGGATTCCCTAACGATTTCACGGACTGTCCGATACATTTAGCTCCAACTCCCATGCCGCGCTCAAAGGCAGTTAATTCCCGTCGTGCGGCCATAATCACGCCGGAAACCTTTTCACATGAATCACCTGAGTACCAATGACATCTCCGCGAATGCACTGCCCTTTCATACCTGATGTACAAGATACTATCGTCGTCTGTATATGTGCATATCTCTATCCCTTGATTTTTGTACCACAGCGTATATCGCCGTTCCACAAATGAGCCATCTTTATGCACGGATACGTAGTACAAAGTGACGATTGCTGGCCGTCATCCGATGTAGATATCGCTGAACTATGCACGTTATCGAAATCTTACGCAAACCAACATTAAAATTAAATGCTGTCTGCATGAGAAATAAATAACTTTTCCCCAAATAATGATAACCACTTTTTGGTCATTGATAGCCCATGATTGCATGCATGTTTCAAGATTTAATTCTATATTACTAGCTTAAGTTATTTTATACTACAATAGCGTACATAGATTTTGGTCGAAAGGGGAGGAGGGGGAGCGGATGCAGGGCGCAATCGGCTCGGACGAATTCAAACACCACGCTGAAAAAAAATCCTCTAGACACTAACAAATTATATAATATTCTGTCATGACATACCCCTTCAGCTCTCCACAAACTCGGTCCCTTTGTTCCACATTGGAATTGGTTTTCATGATGAGTACCGCCCTGGTGACTAGATTGAGCAACTTTTTCATTGTGTCATTTTGATCCAATTTTTTAACGAAATGCAACCATCGCCTTTTGGGAGTATTTTTGTTGATCACTGCGATTTTTGGGCGTCACAGGCAGATCCAAGTGTACTTTTATTCACTGATTTGAATTTAATTTCACTTGTAATGGTGTTTATCGCTCCGTTTCCTTGTCAAATACCGAAATATTGCGACCTCAAAGTTCTATCTGTTTCTAAATAACGACTCCATTTATAATAACTAACTGCTGTACAGGGCGGTTGTAAGGATGTTGCAGGGCAGGTTGCGCTGAGAAATAATTGCTCAGAAAAAATTAGATATATTCGTGCCGTTTCCGAATGCATTAGCATTGAAGTTAGACAATCAGGCCATAAGCGCTCGCAAATTAAAGCCGCCCACCAGGTACCCGTAGTGTCACTTATTCTCATAGTGTAGACCGGGGATCCCCAAACTATTTTGGACAAGTGACCCTTTTCCAAAATGAACTGTTGCCTCAGACCCCCATGGCCAAATTACCTACTTCGAAGATCAACCCCTGATTCATAATGGTCCGCTAACTTAAAACAGCTGCTACAGAGTGTTATTTTTCATTCTGACTTAGGTCAATAGAAGAAGACAGAGTGAGAATTAGCAATGCTTTAAGTTAGCAGACTATTATGAATAAGGGGGCCTATCTTTAGTTTTTTCCTATTGATACAAAATACGTAGGTACTAAGGTACCAATTGGAAAACTTTGCACTTGGTTAAGTGAGTAAAGTTGACTTCATTTTCTCATCAAAATTTAACAAAATAAAAAGACATACAATTCAGTAAATATCAAGTTTAATTTATAATGATTTCAAAACGCAAATGAACTTTCAACCGAAGTGCAAGCTCGTTAAATAGTAAAATATCAGGAACATGTTTGGACTTGATGATGAATTCGTTCGTGTTAAATCGCGTAAGCGTCAAATAGAGAGCAAGTCAAAACGCGCGTGAAAGACGTACGCTCGAACTCATTATCTTGCACAAACTTGTCCACACAGACTTGCCGAGTTTTTCATCTTGTACGAACTTGAGACTTTACATTACTACAACAATGCTATTTCCTACAAAAATATTAATTATTTTTAGTACACGTAACACAACATAAACAATACAGTACCTACCTATCTTGAAAGTTTTAAATAAGAACTTGTGTTAATTTAATAGGGGTCGATTTTTAGACATCGTCGACCCCCAAAATCAGTTGTCGTTTATGTCGACCCCTAGGAAACCGATATCGACCCCAAGGGGTCGATATCGACCACTTTGGGAATCCCTGGTGTAGACGATAGTGCACGAGACTGCTGAACCTTTGGCATGGGTTCGGTACGTACTGCCGCCCCATGTCCCTCTTTCGTATCGCTCTTTTTTTCGGTTCTAGGAAGCAAAACGAAGAATACGTTTCGCGTCACCGTCTCTGGCGAGCGTCTCGGATTTGCGCTCGCAACGGCCTGATTGACTAACTTCAGTGCTAATTAACTCGTAAACGGCGGAACGTATCGAATTTTTTTCTTAACAGCCATTCTCGAAAGAACCTATCCCACAATACCCTTATGGGAATTTCAAACTTTTCTGACCATCCTATAGATAGGTAATTAGGCTAGTATAGTAGTGGGGCAATTGGGGTGCTGTGCTGGTGTGTTTTGTTGGTGCAGGTTGCGTACATTAGGGGCAGGTATGCACTCAAGGGCAAACCTATTGTTCTCCTTTGATTGACAGATCATTAACATACTGTTCTGCTAAAATCCTTCCTTTCCACCACAGACCCACCAATTTCCAGATAGGGGAGGGGTGGTGAGAGAAGGGGATGGGGAGTTTACTGGAATGGGAGGGGTTAATTAATTACTCAGTTTAATGAAGTAGTCAATCAAAATGATTAGAGTGAGAGGGGCTATTCCAATAACTCAGACCTGAAAGTCTACTTGTATCAGCAGGGGTGGGTGGGGTGGGTTTGAGGTTTCCTGAGGGGATGGGGGGAGGGGTGGAGGAACGATAGGTTAAGGACCTGTCAATCAAAAGGAAGGATCTTAGTAGAACAATAGGTTAATGATCTGTCAGTCAAACATTTGCACCTGATGTAGACAACATGCACTAACAAAATGCACCAGCTCCCCTGTTGCCCCAATACTTAGTACAATAGTGCCTATGTATTTTCAACTTACCATAACTGTACTGCATGAATCAAAATCGATTTTTCCTCTTCTTTCTTGTTAAAACCTCTTCCCTACAACACAATACACAAAATCTGTAAATGAGAGCACTTACATTAAACTCAACTTCAAGTAAGAACTGAACTGATTAGTAAAACAATTGATCACAGTTAAGACCAACAATGTATACTAGTTGGTCTTGGCTAAAGTAGGGAATGGCGATAGCCGACAGTGCTATCGGTATATCGATAGGTTCTATCTTCGATGGCCATGTTGACCATCGATTGTGTGTATTCCTTTTTCATCGTATGATAAGTGGGAGGGGTGTCTGTACCCCTCGGACCGCCTCCCTCCCCTTTGGTTACACTCTTGTCATTGAATTGTGAATCAATGGAAACATGTCACTTGGTGCGTTAAATCACGTTTCTTCATACACCAGGTCGACGGACTGTCTGCGTACACATACGCTATTGTCTAGGCAAACGGCTGCTTGAAATATACGGTCCGATCACATTAATGTGACGACCGGCTGTGTTCGATGTTATTGTGTAATAACCACTCACAAACAGCAGGTGGCAGCACTAGCAATGGAGAGTGTATAAAGTGTGTCCGTAGAATGTGGAAAACAGTGCAGCTGTTGTCCTTATGCACAGACAGCGCGATTTATCTGATGTCCAAAAGTGTATGTTCATCGGCTTTCGGGCCAAGGGTGGAAGGATTTCCGAAACGGCTGATTTTGTAAACGTTCGCATGCTGCTGTGGTCAAAGTATACTGTGAACGGCAACAGGACAATGTCGAAAATCTGCGCTGAGAAAACTGTGGTGTACCAAGGATCGCGGATGACAGGGGTGAACAATGTCTACGGAGAAGTGTACAGACGAATAGATGTACAACTGTTGAGTAACTGACAGCCTATATGAACCAAGAGGCTGCCAGAAGTGTCTCATCAGGTGGGCGGCTGCCAGAAGTGTCTCATCAGGTGGGCATCTGCAGCAAGTGCCTGGTTCAGGCACCCATGCTGACTGCTGTTCATCGGCGACGAAGGCTATTGGCGTCTACAGCGTAAAAGTTTGAAAGCAAAGAATCCATTCTGGAGGACGGACCATTATAGTCTGGGGAATGATTTTGTGGCATTCTTTATTCAGGAAGGCACAATGGACCAAAACGAATATGCATCTATCTTTGGCGACTATGCCCACCTCCACATGCAGTTAGTTTTTCCCTCGACACGACGGCATCTACCAGCAGGACAGTGCAACGTGTCGCACAGCTGACAGTGTACGTGCGTGTTTCGAAGAGCATGAGGATGAGTTTGCCATACTCCCCTGGCCACCAGACTCCTCGTATTTAAACCTAATCGAGAATCTTTGAAACGTCTCTGATCGGGATGTTTGCGCTATGGATCCTCAGCCTGGCGCAGCTGGCCGTGGCACTAGATTCAGCATGGCTTCACATTGCTGTGAATATGTTCCAGTACCTCATCGAATCTCTTCCTGTACCTCTCGCAGTCGTCTGTTCTGCAAAAGGTGGTTATTCAGACTATTGACAGGTCCTCGCATTAGTATGACTTGACAGTGTAGGCACCACAGCTGCAGTCTGATGCGGACATTATTGTACTTTGAGAGACAGTCAGCGTGGCTTCGATGGAACCTGAAGTAGTAATCGAAGGCACCATGACAGCTGTGGACTACATGAAAATTATTGCGGGCCACTTGCATCCCTTCGTGCTTGATGTCTTCCTTGACGGAGACAGCATCTTTCAGCGGCATAGCAGCCGGTGTTACAAGAGCAGAATCATGTTACAGTGGTTTGAGAAGCATGTTAATGAACTCACGTTGATGTTGGGCCACCAAATTCGCTTGATCTCAACTCTACAGAAGGTACCTGGCACGTATAGCTCTACAGCTCCATGCCCATAAACTGCCGGTTTGTGACCTTTGCATAGCCATCTGGTGCGACATAGTCTTGAAATCAATCTAGAATCCATGCCACGCAGAACCACTGCTCCATACCGAATTTATGGTGGACTACTGAGCAGATGACCACAATGTTTTGGGTTTATCAGCGTATTCATCGAAGTGGTTCAAAACGAGGATGGAATGTTGGTTAAAACCTCAACGTGTTCTCCGTGGGGGAGGGGGGGCGGAGGAGATTTAGAACACACTGAGTTACTAGAAAAAAAGAACCGTGTCCATCTGATGTCGACGTACACGTGAGGTGGCGGGATACAGGAGAGTCAGCAAACCTCAGCACGAGGTGCAGAACCGACGCGCAGGCTTCGGGATCGCCGTGCGATTCTCAGAAAGAATAACAGTAAACAGTAGATACATAGGCCAGAATAAATCCTGTTATGAAACTTGCCTGCAGCATTGTCTAAAACTGTAATCCACCGGGAAAGGACCACGGGACGTATGCCATTCGCGGTCAGTGCTGTTACCGACTGAGCTGTCCAGACACGAATCACTACCGGCTACCGCAGCTAGACTTCTACCAGATTCATTTTTTCCGGTTTCCTTTTCTGTACGAGTGTTAGCAAGGTATACATGAGACCTTCTGTAAAGTTCGGAAAGCAAGAGAGACGTACTGGCACAAGTGAAGCTGTCAAATGGTTCAAATGGCTCTGAGCACTATGGGACTTAACATCTGAGGTCATCAGTCCCGTAGAACTTAGAACTACTTAAACCTAGCTAACCTAAAGACATCACACACATCCATGCCCGAGGCAGGATTCGAACCTGCGACCGTAGCGGTCTCCCGGTTCCAGACTGAAGCGCCTAGAACCACTCGGCCACACCGGCCGGCTGAAGCTGTCAGGTGTGGTTGTTGTAGAAAGACAAGATAGCCCAGTTGACAAGAATAGTGACTGCAAATGGCAGGGCGTTGGGGGCTAGCGTCTCCGTGCAGTATACAGATTTAATCTGACAGAATGTTTCAAATGCAGAGTCCGTCAAAACCCAACGGCCATCAGTAACTTGTCAACATATACGTATATATTTAAGAAATCGCTGTGCCGTGCACGCTGTGCCGTGCACGCTGTGCCTTTTTCCATCACTGTTAGCTATTTAATTTTCTGTTCGCTCAGAGTATAGAGGAGTGGAAATTGTTTCCGAGCGCGCTTTAAATTTATTTAATTGACGTGTTTCCTGTGCGAGATACACGATGGAAACAATGTCTACACCTCCTTTAAATTTACGCAGGTGGGTTTCACTTGCCTCTATTACCGATCCTAGCAGCACGTCTCTAAATATTTCAATGTTCTTCGTCAGATGGACTTGATTACGACCAGCAAGCAGTGTAGCAGAATTATAGACTTAGTCGTACTATGATCCTGATTGACGTTTTGTATAGTTTGAAAAATTTTCTCAAGATTTTTCTAACAAATTATCGGCGTGGCGTTCTTCCATGCTGTTGCTACAAAAAACATTTGCAAGCTGGTCACTGTCTAGATACACTGGTGTGCCAAACTTACGGACAAATTTAACTTTCGCGTGATGTGTTAATGACAAGTAACATAGCTGGATGAAACTTGGATAATACAAAGAAAGTACTGCTACTGTATTAGTACGGAAGGTAACTGAAAGAAATACGCAATGAGACAAACGGAAATGGCACTTTTATTCAAAGACAATAATTCCAATGGATTCACCGCGGTTCATTATGGGGTTGGAGCACTTGCACGGAGTGACACTTGCACGGAGCCTGGGACTCTTGCCGGGATAACCGGCTTGTCACAGGTACAGGCACACTTACGAAGTCCAGTTCAGCACAGCTGTTCGTGCGAGGTGGCTGGCGCTCACACCACAGCAGTGAGCAATAGTGTTTCGCTTCAGGGTGGCTCATTAACGCGTTTCGTAGCAAATTTATTTTTAAAACTCTTGTATTAATTAGAATTGACAGTGAAATCTATTTTAATTTTCAATGCGGTAGGGTCTGCAGCTGCGATGAATTTTTGGAAAGATTTCGTGATGCTTTCAGCTGCCATTCTCTTTATTTCATGTACGATTGTACAATTTCTTCCTTAGGCCATTTTCAAATATTTTATGGATGGTTTTTTTACGAGCATAACATGGAGTCATAGGAGCAGCGATATACATGGAATAATTTACCTCTAAAAACCGTCCATAAAACACTTCATAGTGGCTTAAGGCCGAAATTGTACAATCGCACATGAAATAAAGAAAATGGCGGCTGAAGGCATCAAGAAATCTTTCAAAAAATCTCTTTTAATGTTTTGGTGATGCAAAGAATGGGGGTCAGCCAAGTAAGAAACATGGTATTTCTTACGACTGTTGCAGCCTTACGATGACTGCGTTTTAGGACGAAATTTAAATTGACAAATTTATATTTCGTTACCATTTTATTTAAACGTTAAACATAAAAACACAGAATATCGATGAATATTATTTATTTATTTATTTATTTATTTTTTTTTTGCTAAAGGATCAGTATCTGAGAACACTTTTCGAGTAATGCTAATTCGAAGACAAGCTTTGAAGTTGGAGTATGCCAATCAGCTTCTGTGGGTGACTTTCGTTCTCTTCATTGCGTGAAAAACCAGTATGTACATGTAAGTCTAAACATCGACATAATCGTAGCTGCAGACTTGTAAAGTCGTGAAAATTTAAATTGAAGAAACAGAAGTCTACGAGGCTATTTTTTCTCTAAAAGTAATCACGAAAACATCCCATAATAGGTATATAAGTTCTAACTGTAGCCGAGTTTGCACATTGTCAACTTTACCGGAAAATCAATGAAACTGAGTAACCCCTTGGAAGCTGAAAAGTAGTATAGTAACTTGATCTAACTACAGATGCATCCGTTGAATGTTCCTCCTGAAAACAAAAATGTATTTTCATGTGGAAAACATTGGAAAAATTATTGAGACGTTTATTTTTCTGCTCCAGAATTATGAATACTTTCTTCGGTCATATCGTTTAAAAGCGTGTTTTTTTCCGTTGTGTTCAAAATTTTGGAGCACATTAATAGAACACTAAGCGTATCAAGGCACCATCGCATACAATAAACGTATAGATAAGGCATCCTGCACTCACACGTGGATGTTGATGTATCTGATCGCTTTGAAGTTCCTAACCCGACTGTCATGCTACTTTTCATCTTTTTAAAAACAGCTGCTGTCCATCTTGAGGGAATACACCATCCTATTACTTCATTTTTTTGCTGCTCTTTCATATCTTTGATGTGCTTTCTCTTAGATCCCAAAACGATTCGGCTATATTCGTATTAAAATTATGTCTAAGAAATGTTTAAAATACGAAGTGCGTAAGAGGCTGACGCAAACTCAAACTGTGAAGGACAAATTGCGAGGCGCGAAGTCAGCCAGTCGTTGGAAATCAGTTACTTTGTCTACTGACTGTGTAAATATAAATTTAGGGAATATGCTGAAGTCCTGTTCAGTACAATCAACAAGCTTATAAGAAATAAGCACTGGCTTACAATCAGAAATGCCTACCACTGCACCTCCTCAAGAAGACTGTTAGAGCTTTTTTATTCAGAAAATTCAAGAGAAAGTCTACCCTGATGGTGACATTACAAGAAGCCTCATATAAGCAGGAAGGGAAAACGTAATGGTGCCAGCGAGTTTTGATGGGTATGTACCTTGTAGTATCATTCATTTTTTGATAAAATATTGAAATCCACTTCATCTTAAGTTTCTTTTCCTAAGCTCAGTGCCACCATTTTTGTCATAAATATTAAACAGTGTGAACGATATTTTTTCAGGAAGTGGTGTTGATGTGTATGGACTTCAAAACCTGGGTATTGATACATCTTTTTTTTTAAGTTTAAAAAACTTTAAAAGTTTTTCGGTAAAGTTGACAATGTGCAAACTCGGCTACAGTTAGAACTTATAAACCTACTACGGGATGTTTTCATAATTACTTTTAGAGCAAAAATAGCCTCGTAGACATCTGTTTCTTCAATTTAAATTTTCACGACTTTACACAATTTTAAAATTAAGTTGCTATTGGCAAAGTAGAAGAAAATTTAAAATTGGATGGAGTTTCTCTTAAATACTGCACCGTATATACTGTATGTTCGTGTCTAACGCTACGTCGATCCTAATTATGACCATTCCTCTGAAGACAGCACATTGTTTGCACTTCTTTTGCGCTAGAAGATGGCCGCTGTGCGCTACGTAACGCCTGACCGTCTCATTTCACCGCTTGCGCGTGAGAGCGCTTGCTGCTCCCATAGCCGCAGCAACAGGCCTGCTGCAGTCTACGACTTGTGTTACTGGAAATTTGTTTTAACATTTGCTGATAGATTGGAAAACTGCGCCCAGTCACTTTTTTACGATAATTTAATTTGTCTTTACTCGTTTCATGGTGCTTTATTCATCTTCTAACGGAGGGAGAAAGTATGGATTTAATTGCAAATCATTTGCCTGCGCTTTCGATACAAAGATTTTGTATTCGTTGTCTGCCCACACAGATTTTGATTCTAAGAACCTCTAAAGGTGGGTGCCACAAACATTCCGTAGAAAAGGCGTGTCCTTTGAGATAGTTTTGTCAGTCTTCATTACGGAATATTTTACAAATTCCAAGAGACATTTAGCCGACTTTGTGTCGTTTCCAGAGAACAGCACTCGAACATAATCTCTTTCTGTCTCCCATGAAATCTATTTACAGTATTGCCAATGATTACATTAAACTGTTTTTCAATATTTACAAATTTTTCAATGATTCTGACGTTTTCTTCGTCGTTGTAACTTCTGTGCGCAGGCGACGCAGGTCAAAAATGAGTTCCCCTTAATTTGGACTTTGCCTTTGCAATCGTTTCATCAGGCTTCATTGCTGACTTTTTTCATCTTTTCCCTTTAGAATTTAAAATAAATCAATCAGACTGGTAGCTTTGGTATTCTGCATCTTCTCGAAGATTTTTCACAAATGAATACGCAGTCGGATGAACTTTTGATATTACTGTATTCGGTTCCATCGTTCTGAGATGTTGTTAGTGCGATGGCGCCTTCTAATGGAATTCCACATGCCTTTGGCATATGTTCGTTATCGATCCACTCGCCCAAAAAATAGTCATAAAAGTCCCGAAGCCTTTGATTTTCAGGCGTGCTCTCCTGAATACACAGCCAACCATCGTCCATCGTTTCCAGGGGAAGATGCGCTAGAGCGGAACACTTTCTTATGTGACGACGTATTTCCTCGTTTTCCTTATAGGCTGGAACGAGGCCACAACACTGAACTTGTTTTCACAAACATTGGATAAAATAATTTCAACCAGTAATCTCTGTTTCAGGAAACAAACTGTTAGCTGTTTAGACGATGGCAATTCCGAAGTCCATCATCAGAAATTTAGAGTTCCATCCACGTACGTTAGTTGTAATAGCTTTAAAAAACTTTCATATGTTTCTCGCTTTTTATTTGGCAGTAAAGAGTCAACGACTGGAATGACGTCAACAATTGGGATGGTGTTTGTTTCCACCCAAGAATGATTAAGGCCGTTGTGTAGTACAAACAGCTGTCCAAACTACTTGCTCGAAGTTTTGAACGTTCCATTCAAAAAGAATGATTTGCAGTTTGATAAACAAGGGTTTTACTTTTCGCTGACAAACACCAGTATCCTGTCGTTCGGTCCCCCGTTATCATCTGCAAGTAAAAAATTCCTACCGTCATTCATCAGTAAATTATTTTCTTGGAAAAATATTCCTCCAGAATCGATGGGATATTTTGTAGTTCCCATATATTTTCGCCTAATGCGATGTAACGATTATTTCGCACTTCTGTATGGTGGTAACGATGTTACGAAGCCGTAGCCTCGACTGAAGAGCTGCCCCACTTCTTTAACGAGAACTGAAGAAACTGTAGCGTCTGCTTCTTTCGTTCGCTTTTTTTGCGCTGAAAAAATGTTTTCACGCTTCTTTTGTAGCTTCTTTTGGAATACAAAAATGGCTAACATCCTCTAAAACTGTTACTTTTTGTGGATAGTCGTCCCATGCATGTATTCTTTTTGAAGTTTACACAACGTCAGAAGTCACTTCTTGTGTGTTTGTGTAGTCCACTATATACTGATGCCCCTGTAAATCAGTGAAGGCTTCTCTTTGGTAGTCTCGGTGAACTCCATTACTTCACCGTTACAACACGGAACACTAGTTGCCTTTCAGAGGTCAACTACTGCACTAGGTGAGAAACCCACTTCGAGCTGATGCGGGGACAGGCAACTTCGTGCAGAAATCGGCTTTGGCCTTACTGCTTCATGGGGTATGTGACTGCCACGGACAGCAATGCATGCTCTGCAACTTACTCCCTTGCCGGCTCAAAGATTGATAAGGAGTTCTTATGGTAGGGCGTTCCATTTCTTGACCAAAGCGGTTGACAAATGATGGACAACCATTTGTCCATGTGGACGTGCTGTAACAGGTCTCCCCAACGCATCCTCCCGTGCTCGATGGGATTTAAGTTGGGGAACGGACAGGTCAATCCATTCGCCGAGTGTCCAACAGCTGCTGCACCTGCGCAGTTCATTGCGGTCGCGCCATGCCATTCATAAAAATGTACTCAGGGCCGAATGCCTCCGCGAAAAGACACATTTGGAGAAGGAGTACAGTGTCACAATAAGGGTGACTGGTGGGAGTATCGTGTTTGAAGACTTAAGAGTTCAGTATGCCCGTGTGACTTAATGTTTTCCCACACCATAACATCTGGACAACCAAAACGATCATGTCCGACAATGTTCCTGGGTGCATTATGTGTTCTCCCACCTTCCGCAGCATGAACGTGCGTCCACAGTCAACACTCAGACTGAATATGCTGTCATCCAAGAAGTGTTGAATGGGGGTACTGACCTATGGACCTTTCAGCATGATATACTCCCTGGTCAACGTTATTGTTACACTATACTACTTGATTATGTGCGTTTTTTTTGGGGTGCAATCCTCACTGACTTCATTTTTATGGATGACAACGCGCGGCCGCATCTAACTGCGAGATGGAGCTCATGGAACGAGAGGATATTCGGCGAATGGATTGGCCTGGCTGTACCTCCGACTTAAATCCCATCGAGTACGTATGGAATGCATAGGCGAGACGTGTTACAGATCGTTGACATGGACAAATGGTTGTCCATCATTTGTCAACCGCTCTGGTCGAGAAATGGAACGCACTACCAAAAGAACTACTAACCAACCCTGCGCCCAACGAGGGAGCTCGTTGTAGAGCATGGATTGCCGTCCGTAGTGATCGCACACACTATTGAGAACCATGTCCCGTCGCCCGTAATGTCATGAATCGCGGTGACTTCAGTGTAATTATTGTCTTTGAATGAAAGTGTCATTTCTGTTCATCTCACTGCGTACTTCTTTCTGCTGCCTCAGTACTGTACTGTAGCAGTTCTTTCTGTGTATGGTGAGAGTTTCGTCGAGCTGTGAACACGTCACGTGAAAACTACTTTCGTCCTTAACTTTTGCACACCAGTGTATCTACCCACAAAGACGAACACATTCGTATGAAACTAAAAAAATCCGAGCCGTTGAAACTTGAACGAATGATTATTAAAGGGCAGAAACACGTAATGACATGGTTTTGTCTGTTTTTCAGGTTAAAGCTGGAGTGCGAGAAACTGGCCAGCGAGAAGACAGAGATGCAGCGGCACTACGTTATGGTGAGTTAGACAGCTGTGCCACAAACTGTTAACGCGGCGCACTAAAGACCGGATGACATCGATTGGCGCTTGATTTTAGTATTATGTGGATTCGAACTGTACTCTACATTTTAGTAGGGTAGGGTGAGCAGCAATCTGCAACTGTTCGCTGATGATGCTGTAGTGTACAGGAAAGGTAACGTTGTTGATCGACTGTAGGAGCATACAGGATGGTTTGGACAGTATTTCTATTCGATGTGATGAGTGACTGCTTGCTCTAAATGTGAAAAAAATTTAAGTTTATGCAAATGAGTAGGAAAAGTATCGCTTTAGTGGTGTGCTGCTTGGCAAAATCACGTCTGTTAAATATAGAGGCGTCACGCAACAAAGCGTCGTGAAATGGAATGAGCGTGTAAGGTAGGTTGTAGGAAAGACGAATGGTAGACTTTGGAATATTGGGAGGGTTCGGAAAATGTCGCTCAGCTATTAAGAAAAAAAAAACCTGGTATAGATCATTTGTGCGACCCATTCTTGAGCACTGCTCGAGTGTTTGGGATCTCCACCAGCTAGGATTAAAAGAAGACATCGAAGCAATTGAGAGGCAGGCTACTATATTTGTTATCGGTGATTTCGATCAATATGGTTCAAATGGCTCTGAGCACTATGGGACTTAACATCTGTGGTCATCAGTCCCCTAGAACTTAGAACTACTTAAACCTAACTAACCTAAGGACATCACACACATCCATGCCCGAGGCAGGATTCGAACCTGCGACCGTAGCAGTCCCGCGGTTCCGGACTGAGCGCCTAGAACCGCTAGGCCACCGCGGCCGGCTCGATCAATATGGGAGCATTACAGAAATGCTTCTTGAACTCAAATGGGAGTTCCTGGAGGCAAGAGGCATTCTTTTTCCGAGACATACTGAGCAACTCTGTAGAACCGGTATTTGCAGTCGACTATAGAACAATTCCACTGGCATCAGTGTGCACCTTCCGTAAATGCCGCGAAGTCAAGATAAGAGAAATCAGAGGTCTTACCGAATCATATAGATAGGAACAATAAAAATTCGTTTGATTTTATAGCCAAATTCGATGTTACTTTTTGCGAAGTTCAGTGTTATTTTTTGCTAGATTCGGTGCAAATTTTTGCCGGGTTTGATGCTATCTTTTGCCAGATTTGGTGTTACTGTATGTAACATTCGGTGGTACTATTTTGCCATATTCGGTGATTTTTTGCGAAGCTGGCTGTTATTTTTGCCAGTTTTGCTATTTTTTGCCAATTTCCATATTATTTTTTCTCTTTTCGCTGTTATTTCTTTCGGTGTTTCTTTGCCAATTTTGGTGTTATTTTTTGTCATATTTGGCATTATATTTTCCAAATTCGGCGCTATTCTTGGCGCCGCACGGGGTAACCGCGCGGTCTTGGGGCGTCCTGTCTTGTCACGGTCCGCGCGGCTCCTTCCGTCGGAGGTTCGAGTCCTCCCTCGGGCATGGGTGTGAGTGTTGTCCTTAGCGTAAGTTAGCTTAAGTTACATTAAGTAGTGTGTAAGCTTAGGGACCGATGACCTCTGCAGTTTGGTCCCGTGAGATCTTAGCACAAATTTCTAATTGCTACTATTTGCAAAATTCGGAGTTGTTTCGCCAGATTGCATTTTATTTTTCTTGCCAATGTGGTGTTACTTTTTGCCAGATTCGGTGTTTTTTATTAATTTCGTAAAAATCGCTAGTTTCGTGTTTTTTCGCTGAAAACTGCCAATTACGCGTCGTTTTTCGCGGTATCGTTTTCGCGAAGTTTTCCTGTCCCTACAATACATAGTCGTTTTTCTTTCGCTCCACTTTTGACTAGAATGGGAAAGGACATGACTAGCAGTATTATCAAGTACCCTCCGCCGTGTCCAGTATGCTGGCTTGCGTAGTATGTACGTAGATGTAGATATACTATGGTGTGATATTAGTTCATGTATTGATGCTGGTCTACAGGGAACTACCAGTGTTAGGCAGCAGGTAATAATCAATAATTTTCGCATTATTGTATGCCATAGCTGTATGCCAATCTCTAAATGCTAATGTTTTCGCCATTTTTTGGTACGCAATTTCCTTCTAGACATACTGTTGTAATTCGCTATTTTCCCGTGATTCACCACCCTTAATATATTGCTGCAACATTACTCGTTAGACCATGAAAAGTAGCTGCGAGAGTATTGGTGACAGGTAACACACGATTATTGTACTTTCGAAATTAGTTTCTATTCCTATAGTGACAAATGTCAACAACATCATATTCATTATTTGACCGTACAGGAATCGTCACTTTATGTGGCCTATAACCTACAGTCACGGGGCAGCTTATGCCCAAACTGTCACGCAACATATTTTATGATGTAATATGCACATCCCAATAGTCGGTAGAGGCTCGCCTGTGGAACCGACGGACGCGGACGACGATCCCGACCGCCCACACACAGCCCAGTGGATCGGCGGACCAGTCCGCCTGTGTATAAAGGTCTTTAGACCGTGCGCAAGTCGAACTGACGTACACCACAGCCGACCGCAAACTATTGAGTTGGTACGAAGTCCGTAGTGTTTTCCCATAAGTTTGATAAAAACAACAGCTTTATTTATTTATTTGCTCTTTTGTTTTAGTCTGTTATCTATATAAAAGGACAGACCGAATGCTGCACATGAATTGGCATGAATAAAGCATACAGTATTTTAATATGCTGTATGCTTTATTCATTATTTTAATATGCCATTCCATGAACCATGGACCTTGCCGTTGGTGGGGAGGCTTGCGTGCCTCAGCGATACAGATGGCCGTACCGTAGGTGCAACCACAACGGAGGGGTATCTGTTGAGAGGCCAGACAAACGTGTGGTTCCTGAAGAGGGGCAGCAGCCTTTTCAGTAGTTGCAGGGGCAACAGTCTGGATGATTGACTGATCTGACCTTGTAACATTAACCAAAACGGCCTTGCTGTGCTGGTACTGCGAACGGCTGAAAACAAGGGGAAACTACAGCCGTATTTTTTCCCGAGGACATGCAGCTTTACTGTATGATTAATTGATGATGGCGTCCTCTTGGGTAAAATATTCCGGAGGTAAAATAGTCCCCCATTCGGATCTCCGGGCGGGGACTACTCAGGAGGACGTCGTTATCAGGAGAAAGAAAACTGGCGTTCTACGGATCGGAGCGTGGAATGTCAGATCCCTTAATCGGGCAGGTAGATTAGAAAATTTAAAAAGGGAAATGGATAGGTTAAAGTTAGATATAGTGGGAATTAGTGAAGTTCGGTGGCAGGAGGAACAAGACTTTTGGTCAGGTGAATACAGGGTTATAAATACAAAATCAAATAGGGATAATGCAGGAGTAGGTTTAATAATGAATAAAAAAATAGGAGTGCGGGTTAGCTACTACAAACAGCAAAGTGAACGCATTATTGTGGCCAAGATAGACACAAAGCCCATGCCTACTACAGTAGTACAAGTTTATATGCCAACTAGCTTTGCAGATGATGAAGAAATAGATGAAATGTATGACGAGATAAAAGAAATTATTCAGGTAGTGAAGGGAGACGAAAATTTAATAGTCATGGGTGACTGGAATTCGTCAGTAGGAAAAGGGAGAGAAGGAAACACATAGTAGGTGAATATGGATTGGGGGGAAGAAATGAAAGAGGAAGCCGCCTTGTAGAATTTTGCACAGAGCATAACTTAATCATAACTAACACTTGGTTCAAGAATCATAAAAGAAGGTTGTATACCTGGAAGAATCCTGGAGATACTAAAAGGTATCAGATAGATTATATAATGGTAAGACAGAGATTTAGGAACCAGGTTTTAAATTGTAAGGCATTTCCAGGGGCAGATGTGGATTCTGACCACAATCTGTTGGTTATGAACTGCAGATTGAAACTGAAGAAACTGCAAAAAGGTGGGAATTTAAGGAGATGGGACCTGGATAAACTGTAAGAACCAGAGGTTGTAGAGAGTTTCAGGGAGAGCATAAGGGAACAATTGACAGTAATGGGGGAAAGAAATACAGTACAAGAAGAATGGGTAGCTCTGAGGGATGAAGTAGTGAAGGCAGCAGACGATCAAGTAGGTAAAAAGACGAGGGCTAATAGAAATCCTTGGGTAACAGAAGAAATATTGAATTTAATTGATGAAAGGAGAAAATACAAAAATGCAGTAAATGAAGCAGGCAAAAAGGAATACAAACGTCTCAAAAATGAGATCGACAGGAAGTGCAAAATGGCTAAGCAGGGATGGCTAGAGGACAAATGTAAGGATGTAGAGGCTTGTCTCACTAGGGGTAAGATAGATACTGCCTACAGGAAAATTAAAGAGACCTTTGGAGAGAAGAGAACCACTTGTATGAATATCAAGAGCTCAGATGGCAACCCAGTTCTAAGCAAAGAAGGAAAGGCAGAAAGATGGAAGGAGTATATAGAGGGTTTATACAAGGGCGATGTACTTGAGGACAATATTATGGAAATGGATGAGGATGTAGATGAAGATGAAATGGGAGATGCGATACTGCGTGAAGAGTTTGACAGAGCACTGAAAGACCTGCGTCGAAACAAGGCCCCGGGAGTAGACAACATTCCATTAGAACTACTGATGGCCTTGGGAGAGCCAGTCATGACAAAACTCTACCATCTGGTGAGCAAGATGTATGAGACAGGCGAAATACCCTCAGACTTCAAGAAGAATATAATAATTCCAATCCCAAAGAAAGCAGGTGTTGACAGATGTGCAAATTACCGAACTATCAGTTTAATAAGTCACAGCTGCAAAATACTAACGCGAATTCTTTACAGACGAATGGAAAAACTGGTAGAAGCCGACCTCGGGGAAGATCAGTTTGGATTCCGTAGAAATGTTGGAACACGTGAGGCAATACTGACCTTACGACTTAGCTTAGAAGAAAGATTAAGAAAAGGCAAACCTACGTTTGTAGCATTTGTAGACTTAGAGAAAGCTTTTGACAATGTTGACTGGAATACTCTCTTTCAAATTCTGAAGGTGGCAGGGGTGAAATACAGGGAGTGAAAGGCTATTTACAATTTGTACCGAAACCAGATGGCAGTTATAAGAGTCGAGGGGCATGAAAGGGAAGCAGTGGTTGGGAAAGGAGTGAGACAGGGTTGTAGCCTCTCCCCGATGTTATTCAATCTGTATATTGAGCAAGCAGTAAAGGAAACAAAAGAAAAATTCGGAGTAGGTATTAAAATTCATGGAGAAGAAGTAAAAACTTTGAGGTTCGCCGATGACATTGTAATTCTGTCAGAGACAGCAAAGGACTTGGAAAAGCTGTTGAACGGAATGGACAGCGTCTTGAAAGGAGGATATAAGATGAACATCAACAAAAGCAAAATGAGGATAATGGAATGTAGTCAGATTAAATCGGGTGATGCTGAGGGAATTAGATTAGGAAATGAGACACTTAAAGTAGTAAAGAAGTTTTGCTATTTAGGGAGTAAAATAACTGATGATGGTCGAAGTAGAGAGGATATAAAATGTAGACTGGCAATGGCAAGGAAATCGTTTCTGAAGAAGAGAAATTTGTTAACATCGAGTATAGGTTTAAGTGTCAGGAAGTCGTTTCTGAAAGTATTTGTATGGAGTGTAGCCATGTATGGAAGTGAAACATGGACGATAACTAGTTTGGACAAGAAGAGAATAGAAGCTTTCGAAATGTGGTGCTACAGAAGAATGCTGAAGATAAGGTGGGCAGATCACGTAACTAATGAGGAGGTATTGAATAGGATTGGGGAGAAGAGAAGTTTGTGGCACAACTTGACTAGAAGAAGGGATCGGTTGGTAGGACATGTTTTGAGGCATCAAGGAATCACAAATTTAGCATTGGAGGGCAGCGTGGAGGGTAAAAATCGTAGAGGGAGACCAAGAGATGAATACACTAAGCAGATTCAGAAGGATGTAGGTTGCACTGGGAGATGAAGAAGCTTGGACAGGATAGAGTAGCATGGAGAGCTGCATCAAACCAGTCTCAGGACTGAAGACCACAAGAACAAACAACAACATTTTAATATGATTAATATGATGTCAAATGTGCTACTAATAACTAAGCATTATGCCACTGATTGGAGGAAAACATACTTACAATAAATGCATTAAAACAAAAAATCAATAATAACTAAAAAACGTCTGAATACTACCATTTGGCCATCTGGCGCAGAGATATCTGTTCATCCGGAATCCAGAAGGCAGACGCTACTGGCCTGTTACACTATGCAGGATTGGTAGGTCACAAATTTTGTAATTTATAATTCTCTATACTACTACAAGACTGTACTACACAACACTACACTACACTACACTGCTATACTTGTTATTATAACCACGCTGGATCTATCATTTGCTAGGATCGTTAGCTCTTGGCCCGCTGAGGTTCAACTCAGGATTCACAGGGGTTGTGCTGCTGTGCTAACCACGATGTAGAGATCGGGAGATGGTTCTCAGGATCTGAGGAAGTCCTTCCTGGCCCTCACTGAGGCTCGTCTCCTCACTGCTTCCAGAAGGTTGTTGTAGGTGGATGTTCTGCCATGGTGCGTCTCGTTATTATGATGTAAGGCCTCTTCTTGGTTGTCTCTAACCATCTAGGCTTGCACTTCATAAGCTGATATCTTAGCTGTAAGCGAGTTCAGTTTACGCCACAGTTCCTCATTGCTTATTATATTACAGACTGTTGTATTTCAGAATGCGTCCCTGTCCTGGTCTGTAACATTTTATCTAACGGCACACTCCCAGACTACGTGATCCGGTGTTCTGCTTGCTTCACAAGTGTCTGCGGTGCACTGTCCTATTTTAGTAAGTAGCTGGGATACGGACCATGTCCCAACAGGTAGTGTATAGCTGCCAAGGGCGGAAGGAAGATGACACTCTTGTTCTTTCTTTTATGTTACGAAGGAACTGGTAGGTTCTCCTCCCCTTTTCTGGCCTGTCCCAGATTTCTTGCCATTCTCTATCAGTGCAGTCTGTTTAATTCCTTATCGATACGATTCTTGCGCCCAGCACCTCCTTTACCTTATCATATTCGTGCTTTTTGAGACAATATTGTGCACCTCTCTTTCTTACTGCTTGGTCTAGAGGTAGCAAGCCTTATATTACGAGCAACGCCTCAGTCGGTGTTGTTCTGTGCACTCCTGTCAGGCGCAGAAGTACACTGTGCCGTCCTTACCTTTCTGGTTCTGTGAGCCCAAACGTTTGACCTGCAGACCCCTATAGCAAGTAAGATTGCTTTGTGGTACGTTCGTACTGCACTTAGTGGCGGCTGAAATTTTATTAGGCCAATTGTTCCTGTTTTATATATGATTATAGTGCCTCTCTGGCAGACGATTTCTACATGTGCTTGGAAGTTTTGCTTTTCGTCGATGTTAATTTCAAGGTTTCAGTGTACCTACATACTTCTTTTCACAGGTTTGTCATTTATTCTGATTGTGGATTTCTCGTGCTTGATAACGTGCATTTTAGTAACATGTAGACCGTTTTTTGCGCTGCTATCGTTAGTTTGTTTTCTGTGCACCATTTGTTTAGCCTTTCAAGAACTATCTCCTGTTTCCTCTAATTTAGTCCTTGTGTTAGCAGATACTGTAATTAGCAGATCGTCTGCGTCGGCTATGCAGCCACTAATGTTTGTTATATACTTGAACTGGTTCGGTAATTACCTTATGCCAACATCCCAGAACTCTGGACTACAAACAGAGCCCTGTGGGCAGCCATTGGTATGTCTTCCACAATTTTCTGTGCAGAACATTCGAATTGCACCTTCCTATCTGTGCAGTAATATCGTAGACTGCTTTAGAGACACCTTAGACACCTCATCTGTTACAATCTTTTGAACAAGGCATACCACCACAAATTATCAAAAGCAACAGCAATATCAATCGTAATGCCTATAACATACTTGTCCTCTGAGGTTTCCACTATATTCATTGCGTGATTTATCGCATCGTCGGTAGATTTCCCTTTCCTGAAACTGTACTGCTCATGCCTACTAACTGCCTGTGGTCCATCAGGCAGCGGCACAGGAACTTTCCCTGTACTTCGGCTCAGCATTTATCAACCAAATAAGCCTTTAAGATTTCGGTTCTCTTGCGTGTTTGTCCTCCCCTTATTTTAGTATAATGTTATTCGGGATTTTCCAGATTCTGGCCACCCGACCCCGCGAAAGACATTCATTTAATAACACTGTTAGTCTATATAAGGCACAGTGTGGTCCAGTAGCTGATGCAACACTTCTGCTAGTATGCGGTCAGGTCTTGGTGCTTTCTTCTTCTTTAACGTCATTATGGCCAGTCTTAATTCCTCCTGGGCAAATGGAATCACAACACTGTTATTCACGTGCTGCTCTAGTAATTCACAGTGAAGATGCTGATGGAACTCTGTGTCTTTCATCATTTTATCGTGCGACAGCAAAGTTCTGAGTAGGTGCTGCACTGATGTCTCCCAGTCAGTCGTCGTCATGGCGTCGGATCTTCTCATGATTGATAATACAGTTGGTGATCGAACCTAATTTGTTGCAAGTTTGTACGGAAAACCGCAAACATCTGTTACCCTTTGGTCTTTAATGCACGCCTTCCATTTTTCTGCCCTTGTCTGGTCTACTAGTTCTTTATATTGTTGTTTTGCTCTTCGATAGAGAATCAACCTTCTTTGTCGTATTTCCCCTAAAGATCTTTGGTAATATCTCCTTGCCTGCCCTGCTTACGTCTTAAGGACAGTAGAACAGGACTAAAGGGAATTTTAACCCTTTTTACTTCCTAACAAATGTTAGGATCGCCTTGTCTTGCGCCATCTGTAGTTCTCGCACCACTTTGTCTCCTTTGGCGTAAACATCAAATCCGCTTCGTTGCAGTAGTTGTCTCTTGAATTCTCCCTTTAAAAGTTCCTAATTCGCTCTGCGTGGATTGTATTTTCGCTCGGGCTGGATGTTAGTACCTAAGTCATTATCTGCGTTTATAATTGTGAAGTGAATGAAATAATGGTCACTTGACGTAAAAGTTCTCTGGGCATGGTACCGCGTCACCAGTAGACCCAGAAGAAGGCCGTTGCAACCGTGGCCGAAACGATGGTTTTCCTCCAGCAGTAGTTTGATGAAATATGACGCAGTACCATATCCAGAAAACTTATAACTCGACTGACTCTGGCCGCAGAAGCCTACGCAGTTATATTATGGTCACCTGTTGTAACCAGTTGGCAATGTGGTCACTGACTTTCAAGTTTGCGAGGTTGATATCTATATTTGCTGCCACACCCGTGCGATTTTGGAAAGTAGATGGTTTGAGTGGCCTATTCGTGACGTGAAGGTCAAGTTCTCGTATAGTGTCCTGAAGTCAGGATCCTCTTTCGTCGGTTACTCTGCTATGCCACAACAGATAACATAACAGAGACTTTAGTTATCAATAAAATATTCTTCTTCACTATTTACAATAGCCTGCCAGCGCTGGCGTAACTTTTCGATTCCGCGACTGCAGAAGTCACGTTGTTTTGAGGCGAAGAACTCGTAGAGCCGTGTTCGGAGCGCATTTTCATCTGGAAAGGGAGTTCCTTGTAGGTTTTTCGATAGAGAGCGGAAAAGGTGAAAATCTGAGGGCGCAAGATCAGCTGAATAAGGTGGGTGCGGAATGACTTCCCAAACCAACTCCTGTATAGTGTTTTTTGTCAGTCTGGCGGAATGCGGGCAGGCGTTATCGTGTAGTAGCGTCACTTCACATAGTCTTCCTGGTTGTTCTTCTTGGACTGCGTCTGCAAAGTGTCTCAGTTATTGACATTAAATGTCAGCAGTGAAGGTTACACCTCGGCGAAGTAATTCGTAGTGCACCACGCCGTCATGGTTCCACCAGACACATAACATTAACTTTGGTGGATGCGTGCAGGTTTGATTTTTATAAGTTTGGCTTAGAGCATGCGGTAGCCATACACCCGATTTTCGAAAGTTCCCCATTGCATGCAAACGTCGCACGATGATGAAGTGACCACAGTTCATCACATTTCTCGAGTACACTAACGTAGATCTTTGTGGATTAATGCGTTTAATCGATTTTCGTCAAATCCCAAAGGCCTTGCTAATGTCAAAACGATCCTCCTTAAAACGAGAAAATCATTTTCTTGCCGTGCTCCGTCCAATGTCATTATCCCATACCTGGCGCAAATGTTTCCAGCTGTCCCCGCTGTTGTTACTCCTCTATTGAACTCACGGAAGAATATGTTGGAAACGTTCCGATTTCTCCACTTAGCACTCCATTTTCTAGCGTCCACAGCTCCACTCACTATCTCCAAATGACAAAATGACAATGTATAAACTCAAATAGCAACAGTGAACTACAATTAAAAAACAATAGATAAATAAACCCGCAGCAACAGGAATACCAACACGCAAAACGAATACGCTATAAACTTAAGCACCAACCTAACACAAATTATGGTTCATAGGTAATCAGAGGAGAATGCAACAAAACTAAGCGTTGAAACTAATTGGGAGAGCTGTGGCGACTCAAAGTCTTAAACCTCGTGTGCATTTCAGTTTTGCCTCTATGCCTCCGTTGCTAACAACAGTACAAATGCCCCGCAGCATGGTGCGCAAAGGTGAGCAAGAGAACACGTGCAGTGGAACCAGACTTGGCAGTGACAGGTTCTTTCCACCGATGAGTGCTACTATTTGTCTGACGCCAGATCGGTATCGTACAACAGTGTTGAGGCAGTGACTGACGTACGGAATTTAGGAAGTAAAGCTACACAATTCCTCCCACGCTAAGACCATTGTGCAACAAGAGTTTCGCATGTCAGAAGAGATTACATGTTCCGCACTTTCTGCAGATACACTTCAGCTGCGGTACGGATAACAGGTGCACAACATAGTGGGAGTTGGATGGCGAGGCACCTAGAATCGTACTACAAAACTGAAATAGGGGGACAGTATGATTCTTGTGGGCAATGCGTTTGAATTGTACACGTGTTCACCTTTAAATTCTTTCGGTATGTGGACCAAATGCAGTGCCACGTTCAGTCCTAGCGAAGTGGTACAAAACTTTGGAAAAGAAGTCCTTTACATCGGCCACAAATAACAATGTCCAGGCAAGCGTGTAATTGATTCGCAGAATCACAGATTTTCCGATCATGAGGACGTTCACACAGTGGTTCTTGAATGGTTCCGTGATCAAGGAGCAGATTTCTACTGTCGAGCAACTGAACATATGATCGAACGTTTCGGCCGTTGTTTACCGACTTGGTTACCGTGTTGAAAGATAGTGACATGTGGCTGAGTTATTCTGAAGTGTAGTGCAGCATCCAGTAAAAGTTACTTGACGTGCCATAATAATGTGGAAATTACTGTTTGGAGTCCCCGCATAGCAATTACACACTTCAGAGATTCAGTCTGACGGGTTAAGCGGGGAGATCGGTCAGTAATATTTTGGTTCTGCCATGATGGTTGTCGGACGTCTCTTGTCGCTATTTGATGGCCTTTCAGTACTGCGAACAAATTCTCTGGTCTGTTATCCAGTCCTACAGTCATGAGTGGATGTATCCTCTCGTAACATTGTTCCAATTGTAGACTCTGTCAAATGTTCTGAAATCTATTTTTGCAGAACATACTCATCCGTACCTGCTCGTCCTCTTTACATAACGGAGATGGCATTTACTCCAAAGAAGGTACTTCACACGACTAAAACTGTTACTATTATTGCAAAAACATAGTCAAGAATACTTAGCATTTCCTAATCTCTTCAAATGAATGGCGCTAGTTGCCGTGTTACTAGCCACAGATTTTCCTTGTTTTCCAGTCGCTGCGTCTATTCTGCCCCTAGTGACCGCAACCTGTAACTTTCCTTCTTTCCATGTTCAGTTTGTTCAGTTCATCACGGTACGGACAGAAAAATGAAAGTGTGACCCAAATATAAAGTTACTTTCGCCGAGATCGTCGTAATCTAAATTACTAAGCGGCTAAGCCCGCGCACGGGTCGCAATTGCAGGATGACTATCTGACGGCCTCCAGGAACAACAAAAATTGATTTTGCTGTTTCACGTAATAACTGACCAAATTTGAAAAAAATTATAACGCTGTCATTATCTACTCATTAAGAGAGGTAATCTTACGTTAAAGGTTTAATGCAGGAAGTATTGAAGTTTGAAACTGTGCATTAATTTCCATATTATGTCTTGAGAGAGCACCTCTCACGAAGCGCACGTTACCCAGATTGTATCCATCCAGTATTTGAGAGCGAGAGGACTTACCGACTTCCAATACGTTTTACACATAATTTCAAACCGTTTTATATTTTTTTTCTGGCTGACACTCCCAAAATGATGGAGGGAAAACCTAATCACTTGCTACATTTTCGCTGTTCATGCAATGAAACTACAGTGTCAGACATGACGTTTTAATTTATTATTTCTTTACTACTTAATACTGTATTTGCAACAACCTTTGCAGACAGAAGCGACATATACCACTGAAATTACCTACAAAATTATATCATCGTGCGACACATAGTTCAGGAGCTATGACGTCGTAAACAGTGCCAGGCGTAAAAGAAAATTGCTTTGTTTTAACCATTGTTCACAGAATCGGCTGGGGTGGGGATGAGGGGTGGGGAGGACTGCACTTATTTTACCAGTCTGTTCTAACCTGATATTATAGCTACCCTGATCTGCGCCAAAAATCTCTCTCCTTTCTTCTTCTGCAGTTCACTAGTAATAAAATGAGGAAATTAAGCGATTTGAAACCACTTTAACTCATCACTAGAACTTACTTTTTTTAGTGTGCATTGGGGTTCACAGGCAAAAGAATTTCTGTGTGATAACAATTTACGGCATTAGGTTTCATCGTTTGCCGGTCAGCTCGGTTTTATGAGCGCAATCGGCGAACACAGAAGCCCTGTGCCACACGCCACTGTACTTGTAGCCATCACGCTCATCATAGTCTTTTCTCTATTCCTAAGTACATAATCCGCAAGCTACCCTACAGAGCGTGGCGGAAGGTACGTTGTGCCACTGCTAGTCATTCCCTTTCCTGCTGCACTTGAAAATGGTGCGAAGGAAGAACGATTATCTATATGCTTCTCTGCGATCCCTGATTTCCCTTATCGTGTCTTACGATCCATGTACGAGATATACTCCTGTGTTGGTGGCAATAGAATCGTTCTACAGTTTTTCCCGGTCCCCATTCTTGAGGAACTCCGCGTACAGGTCATCGCATATCCCTGTAAAGTTAGTTCGCCTCCACGTGGTGCACCCTGGGTAACGCTAAATGAACTAACACAACTGGCGGCAGATCGAACGAAGAATTCTTGTGCAATAAATAATAGAAACTGTTCCCGGACTTAATGTACACCCTGTATTCTAACTAAATGTTAGAAACTTGGAGTTAATTTTAACTACACTGACACTTTATCTGGGCGCCCGTGGTAATTTGCCACGTCATGTGGTTGTCAGTCACAGCAACAAAAGGCGTTAAGATTGTTCGCTTCAGCAGATGCAATTCATTTGCAACTGTGCTGTATGATCTTCGCACCCCTTACAACTACAAACTATCGACGATAGCATCAACTGTTTCGAGACACTGGCTGTTTATGAAGGGCAAATCCACAGGTCGCCCCCGTATGCTAGTTAAAGATGGAGAGTTTTGCACACAGTCCACACTAGCCTGCTCGTCGTGCCAGTCGAGAGTTGGCCATTATTCATGCGCGCGCGCGCGTATGTGTGTGTGAGTGTGTGTGTGTGTGTGTGTGTGTGTGTGTGTGTGTCTGGCTGATTTGGAATGACGTTTGTGTTACAAACAATGCCGGATTCAGTTGCTTCCTGCATGAAGGCGATGAACAACAACTTGTAGAGTTTCGTGAATACACTGTGGGTGTGGAGTACCCCAACGTTGTACGTAGACACATAAAAGACATACCAGTGTAAAATCTGGTTGTAGTTATCGAAATAAAAACTTTTTAGTCCTATGATTCTTCTTTTTCTTCTTCTTCTTCTTCTTCTTCTTCTTCTTCTACTGCTGCTGCTGACTAGGGTTTCTCCTGTTGTCGCTCTCTTTCCGGGAATACATTAACTGTCGTCCCAATTTTTTGGACGGTCTTCCGGGCAGTTGTTTCCTTTGCGGTCTTGCATCTTTACAAATTGTAACATGTCTTGTGGAGTCCATCCTTTCCACAATGCCCTGCCAATTTATTTTCCTTTTCTTTATCTATTTATTTTTATCGTGTGTTCCACACGGTTCCTTTCTCGACACATTTGTTCTCTAATCCCGCATTCTTACTCCTTGGGTCTGTTCTTAGTGCCTTCCACGTCTCCTGCCGTTAACTTTTGTTTCACCTTTTTCGTTTCCGCTCTAGTTTCTGCTCATAACCGGGCACACCGTTGTTATACATATTTTTACTTCCTCTTCAGTTCTCATATATTTGTTTCTGCACGCAGAATTTTGCAGGAATCGGACTACCTTTACTGCCTTTCTCACTTGGTTTTTCACTTTCATGTTTAAGTCTTTGTTGCTGGTTGTAGCGGTCTCTAGGTAATTATAGCTCGTCATCTGTTCAACTGACACACCACCCGCTTCTAGTTTTCATCGTGCGGGTGTTGTCGATATTACTACACTCTTTGATTTTTTTGATGAGATTTCGATTTATATAGCTGAATCGATCAAAGCATCCTCATTATTTGCTATCAGTACAGCATCATCAGCATAACATATAATATATACCACCTTATTTCCCATTTCATATTCTGATGTGGTCCATTACCAAGTTGAAAAGGAGTGGGCTTAATGAGTCTCTTTGTCTGATTGCTTTATCTGTTATAATTTCATCTGTCAGTTCTTCGTATCTTTTAGTTTTCGTTTTATTAGTATATATATATATATATATATATGTCCTAAGAGTTTCACTAAGCCAGTTGGCACTCTTTTGTCGATTAAGATTTGAATTATACGGTTTTTTTCTAATCCTATCAAAGGCTTTTGACAGATCAGCGAAACACAGGTAGGCTGGTTGTTAAGCTCTATGGATATCACCACAATACGTTTTAGAGCGAAAGTACAACTGTTGCGCTCCTGATTTTCCTGAATCCTTGTTGTTGTTCTGCTATTTCTATGTAATTCTACATTCTCCTCTAAGTACTATTGTTTTAAGGTAGTATCAAGTATACTTCTTCAGCAATTATCTAATACTTGTTTACTTCCTTTTTTATGCAGTGAAGCCGCACGGAGGAGCCGCACGGTTTTTGGCGTCATGTCACGAACTGCGCGGCCCCTCCCGCCGGAGGTTCGAGTCCTCCCACGGGCATGAGTGTGTGTGTTGTTCTTAGCATAAGTTTGTTTAAGTAGTGTGTAAGTCCAGGGACCGATGACCTAAGCTGTTTTGTTCCTTAGGAATTCACACACTTTTGAACATATGCACTGGAATTGTAATACGTTCTTTCCATTCTCGTGGTATCCTACCTTACTTCACAATTTTGTTAAATAAAGTAAGAAGCTGTTGTTATAATACTTGCCTTCCATGGTTTTTGTGCATTGTGTATGCCATTTGGTCCTGAAGATTTCTTGTTTTTAAGTTTATTTGTTGTGGAGCATATTTCCTCTAATGAGAAGTCTGATTGTCATTTGCTATGCTTTGGTGTCTAGCTTCAATTTACACTCTGTTATGTCCTAATACTGTAATTTAAAATAATTTTCCCACTGGATTTTGATTACTTTCTGTATCTCAATGCGTTCATTAATGTCCTTGATTTGTGTTTGGAGCATCCACCATCCTTTCATTTGTGTTCCATAAAGGTCTCGTCCCATACCTTTTGTATGTCGTTCTCAACAGTCCTCTTATTTTTCGAATATCCGAATTCACCCTACTACGAGTGATCTTGACTTTGACTCTCTTGATATTTTAGAAATGCTTTCTTCTTCTTAGTAGCTACTTTTTTTTAACAAGGTGTTCCCCATGTAGTACTGTCTCCTATCACATTTACTCTTTTCGTACCTATAGCTTCCCCTGCTACTTGATATATATATGACCTGAGAGTACTCTGCCTAACTTGTTCATGTAGACATGGCTATGAAGGATTTTCTGCTTTAATCTAGTTTGATACAGCATCTTATTCCTCTGGTCCTCCGTGACTTCAGTATTAATAATTTCTTCAGCCAGTCTCTAATTTTTTTCGTTTTTCGATCTAAGTTTCTGGTTCAATTTAAACTTCAGCAGTCCATATTCTGATCATGCATTGGCCGATGTTACATTCTCACGTCTAATACGTGACTTGGGTGAATGGCTCTATTGCTCATGATGTAATCAGTAACCGAGCACTTAGTCTTGTATTACTCCTGGTTTCTTTACACTGCTGCTTACGGTGGAAGTACTTGTTATTAATACGTGGTTCGTTCAGTGCGCAAAAAGACTTAGATCTTCTCCAGTTTAATGTATTCTTGTTCATTAAATCTTTTATTTAATGGCTGGAATAATCTAATCGCCAGTATGTCCATTGAGATCTCCCAAGAGCAAGATCTTTCCCATTTTGGGAACTGTCTCAGTAACAGCTTGAAGATTATTATAAAACATCTCTCTATCTTGTTTACGTCGTCCCACATCAGGTACGTATACAAAAGTACGTAAAGTATAGCTTCATCTTCTTCTATTGTCATATTGCGTATTCTTTCATTGACATAGATAACGTCAGTAATGTTATTATTGAATTTCTTTTGAAATAGAATCCGCACTCATTCATACGCTCGTAGTAGTAATAGAATGCATAAGTTAAAATTCATCCCAATTTTCTATCTTCGCGTGTGTAGACGATACTCATATAGTCTTGTGTAACTGGATCAATGGTTTTTGACACACCTCGTATACACCAAAAGCAGAGAATATGCAAGACGCACTCATGCATACGCTCCTAGTATTAATAGAATGCATAAGTTAAAATTCATCCCAATCTTCACGCGCGTAGACGATACTCATATAGTCTTGTAAAACTGGATGAATGGTTTTTAACACACCTCGTGCACGGCAAAAGCAGAGAATATGCACCTGGCAATCATCAGGACGCATGCATATCTCTCTCTCTCTCTCTCTCTCTCTCTCTCTCTCTCTCTCTCTCTCTCTCTCTCTGTGTGTGTGTGTGTGTGTGTGTGTGTGTGTGTGTGTGCACGCGCGCGCACAGCTCTATCTTGACAGACATCACATGTGACATCTACGCCTCACAATGGTATGAATGTTTTGATTATTAATAAAGAACGACACTAATTATTTATTTGCGTTCTGTGCAGTTGCAGCTGTTGGCACTCATACGCTCGCTGCCAGCTACTGAACATGAAGCTACCTTACACCTGATCCTAAATGATTTGGGCGGGCGCGGTGTTAAGTTGGAATTGCCGTTGCGGTCCGGCGAGCGACGCGAAATAGAGTGGCGAACTGCTGGGAACCGTGGGCGATAGCTGTGTTATCGGTCTCATTAGCGGCGTAAATGCCAGAAATAATGGCGCGTGTGAAGTGCGGAGGGGGCATCGTTACCGGTCGCTAAACGCTCGCGAATCAGTTTTGGTGGCCTTCTCATGCATAGGCAAGTGTCATCAGCCGTAATTAGGACAAATAACGCGGCAGGATTGGCGCCGCAGCCGTCTCGTATTTTGCCAAGGCCTGCGCGCCCTTCCCTTGTTCGTCGGCGCTCAGTAATCAGCCAGAATAATTGAATCTCGCCGCCGTACTTCGTTGTTGGAGCTTTGTAAATTGCTTAAGGGAACTAGAAATATTCCTCGTCTCTACAGTATGCAGCAAAAGATACCGAATCATTGGACAAAAATGCCTTATTTCTGAGTGACGTAGCTGGGATATTCGCAATACACAGAAATTTACCGAGTAAACTGTTTTCATTATTTACGATTTTAATGTTTACCCCAAAACTGAGATTACAACAAGAAATTATTTCTTTTTTTTTATATCAGGACCATACAGTTACCCATTCTACAGGGTGAACATTAATAAAGCCGACAAACTGCAGGGACGGATTTCTGACTGGAAATGGAGGAAAGAAGGTCTTACGAACATGTGTCCGGGAATGGACGATGTGCATGCAACGACAAGAAGTCGTCTTGGAACACTGTATGTCTAAATCTGTGTCACAAGAGATGTTCAGATGGTCTATAAGGGATACAGTGCACGTTGCATCATGGATTGCCGCGCTCTTACGCACGTTCCGACCTCTATCCCAAATAGCACCAGAGGCGTCGTGAAAACGTTAACGAAAGTGACTAGTTAGCAGGAGATCCCGGGTTCGAATCCCAGTGTCGCTCACATTTTGACTCGTCACCACAGATTCTACTTAAATTCCCGATGCAGCTGATATCAATAGTTTCTTCTCTTTCCTTTTTACGTCTTCCCCTACACCTTCAATTTACGTCATAGCTATCACAGCTGCCGATTCCGCATGGTGTCAGTTCTTCCGGACATATCAATACAACTGCCATTGCAATCTCGGACCTAGCGTTCAAAGTTGCGATTTCTGCATCACCCTACTTCCAGCGCCGAACTAGGCGTCTAGATCTCGTATTTGCAAATAATGCACCGTGTCTCTCACGACTCCAGACATGCGAATGCATCGCCTGTATTCCGATATTGTGCTAATCGTTCTGCATCTCGCTAGATTACAAAGACTAACTGCGAAACTGCATGTGACAATTTTATGCCACTTGCTTTGTGTGACAGTTCTCATAGGTCAAGTGGCAAAAATCTCCAGAGATAACTCGTTGCTCTATACATAATTTACCGCTGATTTACAGAAGCTTTAATTAGCGACACTGGACACACTGAACAACCATATCAGCAAGAAGATCCCCTCGTGAGAGATGGACAATAACAAAACACGAGTCAAGCTCAAAGCCTCGCCAGTACTACAAAAAGCTAATGAAGCAAAGCCGACTTCACTTGTCTGTTCGGGCGGCCGTCAGTGAAAGTACTCATCTTCGACAACAGCTCAATCGCGTAATGAGAACCCTCACAGCATTGGACACAATCGGGCAGTGAGCCCTCCCCTGTCACAGAGTGCGCTGCTGCGCACAGAAGCGGACACGGACTGCCTGCACATTCTTCGCGTATTGCACCACGCTCCCCTTCGCCGACTGCCGCCTCGGCCCACCCCGTGCCGGTTGCAAATCTAATTTGGAGCCCCGGCGGCGCGCCCCCGGCAGGTAAGCCGATGCGCTTCCCGCTGGATGTCGTCTGCCGGCGTAATTTGATGGGCCGGCCGCTACGTGTCTCCCTCTGACAGTCTTCCTGGCTCTGCCAGCTGGATCTACGGTGGCACCGAGTAGCCCGTAAAGTCTTGTCTGCTTCTCAGAGTAGGTACAACAGAGACCGAAACCACACATTTGGCTTGTGTGCAAGCCACAAAGCGAAGTGTTTGCAAACAGGGGTCGAATTACTACGATCGAAAACTCTTACTATTTAGGCGTCAGGTTACTGAGTGTTTCTTCACGATAACATAGTTTACCCTGTGTGGCGCTTCTGCTATTTTGGGTGCTGTGGCAGTATACACTGAGATACAAAAGTCATGGGATACATCCTAATATCGTGTTGGCCTCCTTTTTGCCCAGCGTAGTGCAGCAATTCGACGTGGAATGGACTCAGCAAGTAGTTGGAAGTTGCCTGCAGAAATATTGAGCCATACTGCCGCTCTAGCAGTCAGTAATTGCGAAAGTGTTGCCGGTGCAGGATTTTGTGCACCAACTGACTTCTCGATCACGTCCCACATATGTTCGATGGGATTCATGTCGGGGGATTCACCGGCCAGATCATTCGGTCGAATTGTCCAGAATGTTCTTCAAACCAGCCGCGAACGACTATGGCCCAGTAACATGGCCTATTGTCGTCCATCGTTGTTTGGGAACATGAAGTACATGAATGGCTGCCATTGCTCTCCAAGTAGCTGAACATAATCATTTCTAGTCAATGATCGGTTCTGTTCAACCAGAGGATCCAGTCCATTCCATGTAAACACAGTTCACACCATTATGAAGCCATCACCAGCTTGCACCTTGCCTTGTTGACAACCTGGGTCCATGGCTTTATGGGCTTTGCGCCATACTCCAACTTTACCATCAGCTCTTACCGACGGAAATCGGGGCTTATCTGACCAGGCCATCGTTTTCCAGTCATCTAATGTCTAACCGATATGGTCACAAGCCTAGGAGAGGCGCTGCAGTCGATGTTGCGCTGTGGATCTCGGAATATTGAATTGCCTAAGTTTGTTAAATTCCGCCGTACGGCCATAATCACATCGGAAACCTTTTGGCATCAATCACGCGAGTACAAATGATATCTCCACCAATGCACTGTCCTGTTATACCTTGCATATGCGATACTACTGCCATCTGTATGTGTGCCTATCGCTATCCCATGACTTTTGTCACCTCATTGTCCGTCTCCTTCTCAGCGCAGGTACTACAGGGACCGAAACCACATACTTAAATTGTGTGCACGCCAATTAGCGAAAGATTAGAAAACTGTCTCGAAATGCTACGAGCCAAAGCTTTTACTATCTGGACGTCAGGTTAGTGAGTGTTTCTTCGCAATAATCTAATTTAGTTTACCCTGTGTGGCTCTTCTTCTATTTGGGGTGCTGTGGCAGTATACAGGGTGGTTCAGCAGCCTCTACTGCAACCCGCAATGTTATATCTGGCCTTTCAAAACCACGCGCGAGATTTTCGTATCCTCCCGCTCACTACGCGAAAACTATTAGTCCTACAGAAGAAACGAATAGGACCCAGTTTTGTAGGAAATTTAATGTAGTTAAATTTTGTATTGGTATACGTTTTCGCTAGAGGCCGTAATTTTCGAGTCATTCAAGAAAAACGTAAAAAAACTGACCAGCCCCCATCCGTCAGGATTTCTAGTTTATTGCTTATGTCACTGCTTCTATTGCTGTACAAAAATTTGCGACTGCGCGAACTATTTCCCAAATTCGACCTTTCTTGATCTTCATTGACTGGCCTTATCAAGCCACCGTCTCAATCGACGGAGAACAAAAATGGTCGTATATAGGAATGGTTCTTGTATTCGGAAATTTACAGATTTTAAAATTGACGTTTGTGTGAATTTTACCATACAATTTTGTGAATTTTAGTATCATAAAGTAAACAATTACATCGTTGCATTATGTCAGGCCTTCTGAGTACGAAACTACTGTGCTTGTAAGGGTTAACTTCGGATCGAATTGTTAGTGTAATTAGTTTTAGCGTAACGTTTACAAAAGTCGTTTTTTTCTTTCATTGTCACGGCACGTTTAAATTAATTATGCTGACGAAAAGACCGGCTATGCTGGTGGCGTAATAGCTCAATCGATAGAGAGCAAAAATGGTCGTATGTAGGAATGGTTCTTGTAGTCGGAAATTTTTGTACAGCGAATGCCACGAACAATATACTAGAAATCCTGACTGGTGAGGGATGAAGGGAGGGGTGGAAGTGCGTCTGAAGGGGACTTTTGTACAGGAAAGGTTCTGTTCATAGGCCATAGTTTGCGCCAAGCGAGCGGGAGAATATTGCGGGTTGCATAAGACGACGGCGGTAGGGGCACCTTAATCACCCTGTATCTGTTCCTCACTCTCCCTTCTGGACACTCAAAGAATAATCCCATTCCGATCCAGGTGAAACGTCCATCAATAGGGGCCCGATATCAAAAACCTCGCATATATGCAACGGAAATTCTCTTTTTTTTTGTCGTACATATACATCTCACTGCGTACTAGAAAAAATTCGCCGGTACATTAAAATCTATAACCCAGAGACTTTCTAGTAATTCTAAACGATAAATACTTAAAGCCTGTTCTAGAAGTATTTTTCGAGTTAATTAAAGTCTTGCACAGCTGGTAAATTAGCAGATTAATCATCGCAAAATGTTCAAATGTGAGTGAATTCCTAATGAACCAAACTGCTGAGGTCATCAGTCCCTACACTTAAACTCTACTTAAACTAACTTATGCCAAGAACACCACACACACCCATGCCCGAGGACGAACCCAACCTCCGGCAGCAGAGGCCGCGCAGTCCGTGACATGGCACCTCAAACAGCGCGGCCACTCCGCGCGGCTAATCACATTCTAACATTGTCACTCCAATATACGCTTGAAGTAAAAGCCGTATGTTGGAATAAACTAGTACTTAGTTCTACCTTCTCAGACTTCTTCTCAGACGCAAAATGCGGCTCGTAAAACCGATATTTTTTTTAAATAATGCAATCAAAACTAACAATCAGTGGATTTAAATAACCTGATATGGCGCAAAATAAATCATTACGCCATCTGCCAGTAGAAAAATGTATTTCACTTCCTCAATCAATTGAATTAGAGGACCACGTGTATCAACGTCCGGTGTGGTAGATATATTTCGATGCAGGCGGTAGTTTTGGTTTTATTGAGATCTTCACTTTCAACGTATGAAACAACTAAGGTCATTTGCCGTCTATCGGCTGTGTTACGTATTACAGTATCAGGAGTCCCCCAGAAGAAGTGTGTACCGGTGTCCCAGTGTTTCCTAGTGAGGTACACAGATGGCAGTTGTCATCTTTGATCGTTGTATTCAACCAAGCACTTGCAGTGCGATATCTTAATGTAGTGCAAGTTACAAGGGGGGTCTGTTTGATCCAAAAAGAATCAAGGGAGGTTGTTGGAGATGCCAGTGCCTCTCCATGTGCCATCAATAGCTTGTACAAGTCAGTACGCAAGGCAGCTTGGAAAAGGTCGCCGATGCATTACAAGCCCACGTGTCGACCTATATCTGGCCATCTTTGCATTGTGGTGTCGTATGGATATTGCCAGAACATTGCAAGCTGATCTCAGAAGGGCCACTGGAGCCGCTGTGTCCGATCAGACTGTAATAAGGAGGTTACGAGGAAAGACCTTACGACCAAGACTTCCTGTTCGAGTACCCCTCGTGACACGGCAACATGTTACAGCTCTAGCTCTTACACAAGTAGTTATTCGATTTGGCATTGATTGATAGAGATGTCCGACGTCCTGAGGGGTGTCGTGCCAAATTCTGTCTAATAGGCGCGTTAGACAGTCAAAATCTCGAGGTGGTTGGAAGGCCCTGGCCATAATGCTCCAAAAGCCCTCAATTGAGCAGAGATCCGGCGGCCTTGCTTTCTAAGGTAGGGTTTGCCAAGCGCGAATACAAGCGGTAGGAGAAAATCTCGCCATGTGCGGGCAGGATTATCATGTTCAAATGTAAGCCCTGAATGGCTTGCAAGAGCAGTGCGTAGAATCGTGCCGCTGTGCTGTAAGGGTGCGCTAATGACAGCCAAGGGGCTCGCTGTCAAAGGCAATGGCACCTCAGACCATCACTCCTAGCCGCCTGTCCATATGGCGGGCGACAGTCAGGCTGCCAGCCTACCGCTCTCTGAGGCATCTCTAAACACGTCTTCGGTCTGGAATCTCATTGACTGGAGTATAATTGTCTTCAGTGATAAGTCTCTCTTCAAATTGAGCCCCATGACCAGCGAAGGCATGTCTGGAGACGCCACGCACAGAGGTGGGAAACCAGCCTGATTGTCGCCCACCAATAAGGCCCTACTACCAGGAGTGCCAGTTCTTTTCACAGCATGTCCCCTTTGGTTGACAGCTGCGGCACACTCACAGGCACAGCGGTAACTCGACGATATTGTACGCCCCGTTTAGTTGCCCTTCATGGTACGCCATCCTGGGCTTAAATTTCAGCAAGATAATGCCAGCCTCCAGACGGCGAGGGTTTCCACTGCTTGCCTTCGTACTTTCCAAACCATACCTTGGCTAGCAAGGTCGCTGGATCTCTCCCCAATTGAGAACGTTTGGAACTTTATAGGCAGCATTCTCCAACCAGCACAAGATTTTGACAATGTAACACGCCAATTGGACAGAATCTGGCACGATATCCCTCAGGAGGACATCCAACAATTCTATCAATCAAGGCCAAGTCGAATAACTGCTTGCAGTAGAGCCTTATGTCTTTATATTTCCTCTACTACGTTGTAAGAGCGGCAGAATAAAGGCACGAGTGGGGTATAAATCTTGTGTTGATATTTTTGATGATTGCTGTAGTAACTAATTCGTCGCACTGGGGAATTTAGTACCTGGCCGTAGTGGCGTATGTGGTGACGGGGTACTGCAATCAGGATATCGACTAGACGTATTCCTCTTCAGGGAATATCCGCAGTTGTCCAAATTCAGTCGCCATATCGCTTTCCTTTATTTCCATATGACAAGTTTCGGCCCAGCTACCTATCTTCAGGCAGTTTGTTATAGTTACAGAACAACCCGTCGAATACGTAACTGAAAGTTCACTTTCACTGACTTACGACAGTGAACTTTCAGTTACGTATTCGGCGGGTTAGTGTTCAGCTTAAGACATAATTTGAAGATGGGAAGTTGGCAGGAAACCGGTCATGTGGAAGCAAAGGAAAGCGATCTGGAGATTAAATTTGGATGATTTTACAAAGTAAATGTAGTATCACAAGTAGCTCAAGTTAGAGTAGTTGTAATAATAATACACTGACGGAAAAAAATCGCATCACCAAGAAGGAGTTGTGCTGCATAAACGAAAGTTAGTGGACGTCTTTCCACACCTGAGATATATCTTATCAGATATCGCGCCAGTCACATAAGAGTGGCGCTAGTAGCGTCTCTATGAGGAAGCAAATCAGATTTGCTTTATATGAAGAATGTTGAAGATTAGGAGGTATTGAATAGGATTGGGGAGAAGAGAAGTTTGTGGCACAACTTGACCAGAAGAAGGGATCGGTTGGTAGGACATGTCCTGAGGCATCAAGGGATCACAACTTTAGCATTGGAGGGTAGCGTGGAGGGTAAAAATCGTAGAGGGAGACCAAGAGATGAATACACTAAGCAGATTCAGAAGGGCGTAGGTAGCAGTAAGTACTGGGAGATGAAGAAGCTTGCGCAGGATAGATTAGCATGGAGAGCTGCATCAAACCAGTCTCATGACTGAACACAACAACAACACGCTGCAACAATCGTGAGAATTAGTTAGCTTTGAGATTTGACGTGGGGAGTTGATGTTAGTCAAGAATGCCTTATGTGTTTTCAGAGGTATTGCAGAAAGACTTGGCAGGAATGTAGCTACTGTACATGACTGCTGGTAGCAGTGATCACAAGAATGTGCGATCGGAAGAAGACGGAGCTGCGGACGGCCACGTGGCACTGCAAAGAGGAAAGACCATCGTGATCGATGTATGGCTGTGATGCATCGTACTGCATCTGCAGCAGCAATTTAAGCAACGGTTGGCATCACAGTCACACAACGAACTGTTGCAGATCGGTTACTTCAAGGACAGCTCCGAGCCAGACGCCCTGTAGCGTGCATTCCACTGACCACAAACCATCGTCATTTTTCAACTTCAGTGGTGTCAAGCGAGAGCTTATTGGAGGGCAGGATGGAAGTTTGTCGTGTTTTCTGATGAAAGCTGGTTCTGCCTCGGTGGCAGAGATGGCCGTGTGTTGGGTAGGGGGACGCCGGTTGAGGGCCTGCAGTCAACCTGTCTGCAAGTCAGTCACCCTGGACATACACCTGGAGCTATGGTCTGGGGTGCACTCTCGCGGTTATCTCACGCAACCTGACTGCAAATTTGTACGTCAGTCTGGTGATTCGACCTGTTGTGCTGCCATTTATGAACAGCATTCCAGGTAATGTTTTCCAACAGGATAACGCTCGCCAACATGCCGCCATCGTGCTGTACAGAGTGTCGACATGTTGCCTTTATCTGCTCGATCACCAGATATGCATCCAACCCAGCACACGTGGGCCATCATCGGACGACAACTCCAACGTCATCCACAACCAGCAATAACCATCCCTGTACTTACCGGCCGAGTGCAACAGTCATTGAACTCTATCCAAGAAAATTACATCCAGCATCTGTACAACACAAAGCATTAACGTTTGCGTGCTTGCGTTCACAATTCTACGGTTACGCCGGTTATTAATGTACCAGCATTACCCATTTGCAATGGCTTATCTCGTGCTTACATTAATATGTTATCTTGCAATGTTAACCACGTTAATATGTTACCCAGACAAACGTATTCCCGAAATTTCTTTACTCGATATTAATTATTTTTTGGCGTCGAAAATTTTTTCCGTCAGTGTAAATGGTTATGATGGTGGTTGTGTTTTCATTGTTGCTGTGAACAGCGAGTTGTTCTCTCATTCATGTAATTGTTTTATTTCGAAGGTTATCTATACTCTAATATATATTGTTTGCTTTCCATTTTCAGTACTACGAGATGTCGTACGGCCTAAACGTCGAGATGCACAAGCAGGTGAGTACAATACGACGCCAGCCTGCTATCCTGAAATTCTTGTGACTCGGTGTTACATACACAAGTTATTGTATATTTTGTAAAAAATTGGAAGTAGCGTGGACGCGCTAACGTTGCTCATGAAACAAGAATTAGAGTAAGGTGCATTTTCACAAATATCCTTGACGGTGTCAATAGAGCGCTTAGTTATCAGGTCACTGAGCTGTAAACAAGAATGGAACGCAAGGTGCTGTGACAGTGGATGCACACCCAATAGACGTGCGTAGGAACAATCTAAATTTTGACACAAGGCAGGCTAGAAAGTGAATGGATCGTTTGCGCCTCACTTTGTATTCTAGCTGCAGCTAGTGCTTTGAAATGGCATATAAATGTCTTTCCACACTGCTGAATGTGAAGAATACTGCAAATTTTGATATGAAAGGTGGATTACTTTACCGACGTCCACTACAGCTGCACGACAAGAAACTAAGAAATAGGTAAGTTTGAAAGGATCTTGATGTGAAACAAAAAATGGTATACGACGAAAACTAAATCAAAAGAAATCGACAAGTTAATGTGTGAAATGATAGAAATTTAGGATATCCCGTTAATGTCCTGGACTGGATGGGTTTCGATGCTGAATGCAATTGTACCAACTGGTCAATTAAGCCGTCATTACTCTGCACGAGGCAGTTAACGTGAACATGTACGCGGATAAGAACATCCTACGTCAAGAGAGAGAGTGCCGACGGCACACGAAACGAGCTGATTAACGTGATTTGCGCTCTCCAGCGGCCGTTGTCGGCTTTATTTGGCTCGCAGACCACACAGGTTCTCTACCAAAATGCATGCACGCCAAATAACTGCGCCAACTCTCCTAGCGATTGTCGGAAAAGAGCGGAAAAAATCGCGAAGAAGGTTGTATGTAGACTGTATGGCTTGAACTGTGAATTGCTGGTAAAGGAAAACCACATAACGCAGTACAACGATCTGAGATACATACCAGTAGAAGTTATTATTTAACTCAATTGAACTGCCATGCTATTTTCAGTTTTGAATTGAATATACGAGGGTTGGAACTTTGGAGGCAACTGTTTATTTACAGCTCGTACAAAATAGATATGTGTTTCAAAGTTTTGCTGACCTTCAGAGTAGTCACCAGCATTGTGTATAACTCATTGCCAACGATGTGGAAGTCGTAGGATACTCTTTATCAGTGCCAGTTGTGTTGACAGTTCGAGCGGCGCGGTCTGTTGCTCGACGAATTTGTAGCAGTTCCGAAGCGAATGCCGTGAAGTGTTTCCTTTAGTTTAGAGATCGAGTTGAACTCACGAAGGCTTAAGTCAGGGGAGTGCAGTAGGTGGTATAGCTCTTAGCAGCCCCATCAGTCAAACAAATCAGTAACAGTTTGCACTGTACATGCTTGAGCATTGTCCTGCAAAATGATGGTCAGGTCCTGCAGAAAGTGTCATCACTTCTGTCTCTATGCTGTTCATTTTTGGAACACAACCGACGACCACCTCAGAGACCGAAGTGATGACACTTTCTGAAGGACCTGACCATCATTTTGAAGGACAATGCTCAAGCACGTACAGTGCAGGCTGTCACTGATTTGTTTGACTGATAGGGGGCCGGCCAGAGTGGCCGAGCGGTTCTAGGCGCTACAGTCTGGAACCGCGCGACCGGTACGGTCGCAGGTTCGAATCCTGCCTCGATCATGGCAAGTTCTAGGGGACTGGTGACCTCAGAAGTTAAGTCCCATAGTGTTCAGAGCCATTTGAACCATTTTTTTGAACTGATCGGGCTGCTAAGTGCTATACCACATACTGCACTCCCCTGAGTTAAGCCCTCGTGAGTTCAACTCGATTTCTAAACTGAAGGAAACAATTCACGGCATTCGCTTTAGAACTGCTACAAATTCGTCGGGCAATAGACCGCGACCCTCGAACTGTCAACACAACTGGAACTGCTAAGAGCATCCTACGACTTCCACGTCACTGGCAACGGGTTATACACAATGCTGGTGACTACTTTGAAGGTCAGTAAAACTTTGAAACACTTATTTATTTTGTACGAGCTGTAAATAAATAGTTGCCACTATTAAAGTTCCAACCCTAGTATATAAGTCATTTTTTTCTAATATCAATTTGTACATATATAATATCCATACTCTCGCTGATTCGTTGACTACCAACAACCTAAAATAACGTACATCATCACATTTAGTTCAAGATCGAGATTCATTTCGTAATTTCATTCGAACTGAAGAGATTTTTTTCGAAGCTGCTCACCGTCACTGAAAAATTATTTACCGGCAAGATAAAAACGTGAGTCAGTCCAGAGATAGTAATATGTATTTTACAGAAAGTGTCGTCATAGCAAAAACTTCCAGTGTGCCTCGTCTTTATTTTATGGCATGGGCTGGCAGTCACTTTAAGATTTCTGGTCACAGGGAAAACATTCCAGTCGTTAGCCTATGCAATAAGAATTCCAACAAATACAGCATTTATAATAAATATTATCGACTTCGGCAGGTAATACTTCTATTAAATTAACAAGAAAGACCCAGAATCGTATAGAAAACAGCTCACGACGCTATCAACTTAGCTACGGCTTCAACATGGCAGTTTTTTCTCCCGAACATTATAACACTGTGTAAAGACAGTATATTCAAATGTCATTATTTGATATTTAGTATGCAAACTGTACCGAAAAGATGCGCTTTAGATAGATCATCATTGTGCCGTAGCATTAAAACGGTTCGCTGTACTTTCGTAGCACTAAGAACATCAGCTACAGAAAGCCGTTACCTACGGGCATGTAGTCATCGTATTGCAAAGATTAGTAGCGAAACCTAGGCGTTTTCGAAAGAGCCTCAGTTTGCTGGAGCACCTTATATTCATACCGCACACTGTATGAGAAAGCAAACCAACGAAATACGTAGTTTCACTCGGAACAATATGGCGGCTCCTTCGTTCCGCTTGTGACGTAAAACAATGTCGCATCTCATTGGTTGCCTTCCTCTCCACGAGCCAAAAATCAGTCATGGTAGATTTTTTATTTCACGCTCCGCAGTGTAGTGGAACGTGGAATTGCACGCTCTGACGTCACTAGCTCCCCGCCCACGTGCGTTTTCGCGTCCCGTAAGAGGACGGCTTTACAGTGGAGCCATTTTATTTTATTTTCTTAGCATGTATTTCCATTTCTTAGCAAGTATTTCCATTACATTAAGTGAAGTGTTACTTTTACCTAGTGCAGTTCTCGACCAGAAATAATTACGCAAGTGCTACCTGCGACTTCGACAAAACTGTTGCCGGGTCTGACTCGGGTTGCGATAAAACCACGTCCTCCGTGTCACGACCCGTATCGATGTACACGTAAAAGCGGCGGCGCGCCAGCTGAGCTCGCGTAAGGCCGGGCCGGCCGCCAGCGTTGGGAACTGGGTCACCTGCCAGCGGTCCAGCGGTCGCCATCTCCCGGCCGCCACGCCTCGCCGACTGATCGCCACCAGGACTGCGAGCCCAGCTGCAGATAGGTGCCTCGGCGTGCCGTACTTCGTTTCTCGCCTCACTGAAACGTGGCGGCATCACAACGCAAAAGGAAATACTTTCAGATTCCACGCCCGCGAAATTCTCGCATGCCGTCGTCACACTATCCGCAGTATTCAACATCAGACGCGCTGTCTTGATCTCCACCGTGGTCCTGAACGCTCAGAAACGATCCAGCTTGCAGCTATTAGCTGTATCTGGCTCTTAAAGCACACAGTTAGTTTATTAAATGGACGGGAATAAAATTCCTGCGTTACTGCTATTAAAACGCAATTTCTCCTTTGTCCGTATGATAGTCATGCTGTTCATTCTTACAGGAATAAAAACTTCATTATTCATGAACATATTATAAACCCTTAAGAAAAGTTCCATGCCCAGCCGGTAAGAACATCATTACGATTTAAAATAGTGTACCACATAAGATAAATAAGTATTTCACTAGCCTCAATTTTTAGTGAAACCCTGTTGTCATCCTTACTTCATCACTGTTTCTATCCAGTACCAGAATCTTTAGAACGTGTGAAACAGAAGCCGTGAAAGAAGGAAGTGCAAAATATCTTACTGCAAGCTCTCTTGGCATTTTTTTACATAATATCGAGCACTACAAAACATACTTCTGTTAAATTAGTAAGAAGGACCCAGAACATTTTAGAAAAGGCAAATATGACTAAAAAATTGGATTTTGCGAGACACCATCCAGCTACACGCCTCACACACCGCTTCGTAACTCCGCGTCTCTCCGTAATGCATTGTCGTGTCTTGTAAGTTACGATCTCCTGAAGATTTCAGCTGGCGATATGTTCTTGACTAGCATTTAATTATAAAAAAATCGTGCGAAGAAAAACGCGCTTTTGACGGATATTCAGTATACCAATGACGCGAAACGACATATTTTTCATAAAACGCAAGTCATAATGTGAAAAGATCAAAATACGAAAATTCTTTAACCACTAATATGTTTCCCGCCATTTTGTGGTAACAAATCATACGAATAACAATCCGTTTTCGGTAGATGCTCAAATTGCTGGTGCTTCGCATTAGTATTTAGTCATAGCATGTAAGTTGTAAAGCGTACCAAATATAGGCTTGGAAAGAAATCCGAATATGGCGTCTTCCAACTCTGTCCTGAAAAGAGAGAGATGGCCTACATGTGACATACACTATATGATCAAAAGTATCCGGACACCTGGCTGGCCGGCCAGAGTGGCCGAGCGGTTCTAGGTGCTACCGTCTGGAACCGCGCGACCGCTACGGTCCTGCCTCGGGTATGGATGTTTGTGATGTCCTTAGGTTAGTTAGGTTTAAGTAGTTCTAAGTTCTAGGGGACTGATGACCACAGCAGTTAAGTCCCATAGTGCTCAGAGCCATTTGAACCATTTGAACACCTGGCTGAAAATGACTTACTATTTCGTGGCGGCCTCCATCGGTAATGCTATAATTGAATATGGTGTTGGCCTACCGTTAGCCTTGATGACAGCTTGCCGCGCGGGACTAGCAGAGCGGTCTAAGGCGGCTGATCACGGCGGATGTTCGAGTCCTCCCTCGGGCATGGGTATTTGTGTTTGTCCTTAGGATAATCTACGTTAAGTAGTGTGTAAGCTTAGGGACTGATGACCTTAGCAGTTAAGTCCCATAAGATTTCACACACATTTGAACATTTGATGACAGCTTACACTCTCGCAGGCATACGTTCAGTCATGTGCTGGAAGCTTTCTGGGGGAATGGCAGCCCATTCTTCACGGAGTGCTGCACTGAAGAGAGGTATCGATGTCGGTCGGTGAGGCCTGTCAACGAAGTCGGCGTTCCAAAACACCCCAAGGTGTTCTATAGGATTCAGGTCTGGACTCTTTGCGGGCCAGTCCATTACAGGGATGTTATTGTCGTGCAATCACTCCGCCACAGGCCGTGCATTATGAACAGGTGCTCGAACTTGTTGAAAGATGAATAGCATCGGGGAGAGGCTACAACCCTGTCTCACTCCCTTCCCAACCACTGCTTCCCTTTCATGTCCCTCGACTCTTATTACTGCCATCTGGTTTCTGTACAAATTGTAAATAGCCTTTCGCTCCCTGTATTTCACCCCTGCCACCTTCAGAATTTGAAAGAGAGTATTCCAGTCAACATTGTCAAAAGCTTTCTCTAAGTCTAAAAATGCTAGAAACGTAGGTTTGCCTTTCCTTAATCTATTTTCTAAGATAAGTCGTAGGGTCAGTATTGCCTCACGTGTTCCAGTATTTCTACGGAATCCAAACTGATCTTCCCGGAGGTCGGCTTCTACCAGTTTTTCCATTCGTCTGTAAAGAATTCGCGTTAGTATTTTGCAGCTGTGACTTATTAAACTGATAGTTCGGTAATTTTCACATCTGTCAACACCTGCTTTCTTTGGGATTGGAATTATTATATAATTCATCTATGTATACAAGCAATTTATTATCACGAGGCGCAGCTAGCAGTGTTTCCTCGCGCTTTTTTGCGGGAAACTCCCCTTCGCACCCTCCTCAGATTTAGTGGTACGAGGACCCAGTGGACAGTCCGCAGCTCGTGGTCGTGTGGTAGCGTTCTCGCTTCCCGTGCCCGAGTTCCCGGGTTCGATTCCCGGCGGGGTCAGGGATTTTCTCTGCCTCGTGATGACTGGGTGTTGTGTGATGTCCTTAGTTTAGTTAGGTTTCAGTAGTTCTAAGTTCTAGGGGACTGTTGACCATACATGTAAAGTCGCAGAGTGCTCAGAGCCATTTGAACCATTTTGAACCCAGTGGACAGCCCGTCAAAACTGAACACAGATACAGCATGAAATCGGGAAGAAGGTGTACTGAACAGTGAAAAAAAGTGCAAAATAGAAAGAGTGAACAGTCGAAGAACAAGAACTGCAATGTGGAGCACCTTAAAAGAGCAACGGCGCAGCGATTATGTGGCCACGGTGCCGGACTGCCAAGCGGGCGAGTCGTGTTAAAACCTCCCCGTTGCAAACTTTTTTCTCCGCTGTTCGCTATATTCAAATTTGCGTCTGTGTCTTGCTGTAATGTCCTTTTGCAAAGCGAGATGTAAGGAAGGGACATGTAATGACAGTTGATTCTACACAACTACTGTATTACCAGCCGAAAGGAAGCTTTCGAATGGGAACCGCAAACGTTTGTGTCAAGGCGACAGATCAAGTGAATCCTCCAACGGAAAACACGTCTGGTGTGTCATATACGGCATTAGCCGTACGTGTGTCATATGATGGGAAACTCTTACCAGAGTATCTAATTTGTACGCCTGTTAAGTGGGACAAATGCTTCCTTGCCCGGTTAGGTTTTCGTATGAATGTGAATGATGACTCCCAAGGAAATGAAGAAAACGTAATAATTTGTGACATAAGTTGCAACAAGTAAACGCAACAGTTTCGCAATCATACAGTTACTCTTTTCTCTGTCAAAACATGTTTTTAACGTTTTCGAGGTTTCGTTTTGGAAGTTTTGACTCTCGAATTCCTTTGTTGTAACATAGTTCAGACCCGGTCCCCCTCCCCCCCCCCCCCTCCCTGTGAGACTGCTATACGGTATCATCACGACGGCAATGTATTCTTATCGCATGACTCATAATCTATAACCAATGTATAGTACGACAACTGCTAAGACCACAGAAAGAGAACAAACATTTTAATGACGGGACGGACAGTTCATAATATTGTGGAAAAAAAAGTAAATGGCACGAGGCAGGTTTGAATACGACTCGCCCACTTGGCAGTCCGACAACGTGACCACGGCGCCGTTGCTCTTTAGAACTGCTCTATGTTGTACTTGTTATTCTTAGACAATTTACCCTTTGTATTTTGTTCTTTTTCCTTAGTTCTGTACAACTTCTTCCTGTTGTCATGCTTGATCTGTGTTCAGTTTTTGACAGTCTGTCCACTGGGCCATGTGACCTGAATCTGAGGGGTTGGGGGGGGGGAGGGGGTAAGATGGTTATGTTCCCCTTGTAAGAAGAGAGCTGCATGTTATCAGGTAACCTATGTGAGGGATTCGCTACAAAACTTTAGTTTCATCTTCTCTTAAATATATAAACAGTGCCACAAATGCAACTTTCAGCGGCCATGAACTAACGAGTGAAAGAGTGCAAAACCCTGCTTTTCCTCTGCCCACATCCATACTAGTTACCTTCCAATCTAATACTGGTGCATCATTATGCTGCGATATCGCCGTATGTGTACTGAAACGACTTCTGGCACAGCGAGCACGTGCTTTCTCTGTTATAATTTCAGCTGTTAATCCGCTCTCTTTTGTCAATTAAGATTTGAATCATATCCTTGTTTCTAATCATGTCAATGACTTTTGACAAGTCAATGAAACATAAGAGGATGTGTTATTAAGTAGTATGTATGTTTCCACAATTTGTCTTAGAGCGAAAATACAATGTATTTTGCTCCTGTTTTTCCCGAATATTTGCTTTTCTTCTGCTATACCTATAACATTCTGTATTCTACGTCTGCTTACTGTTAATAGCAATTTTAAGGTGGTATCGAGCAAGATACTTCTCCAGTAATTATATAACACTCGTTTATCTCCTTTTTTATACACTGGAATTATAATACTTTTTTCCATTCTCTTGGTGTCCTATCTTCCGTCAGATTATTATTAAATAAAGTACTCGCCCGTGTTCATCGAACCTTACATACGATGTTTCAGAAGTAGTGCGAAAAGTACTGTATCATTTCGAAACTAGAGTGTGATCTACACATACACAGTGCGTTCTGGTCCTTTCCTTAATGCGAGGTAGCACGAGGTCCGAGGGGGCACGCTGGCGGCTGTGTTCCTCCGATTAGCACTTGTCTAAAGTTGCATGCGAACGGCTACACCAATAGATGTCGCAGATTACTTACTATGATCTTAGGATTTGTTCGTTTGGCTTCTTTTTATTATATATTTTATAATTTGGTGATTTGCTTACCTCCCATGATACATTGTTATGTTATCGCGGTTCCTAAAGCCAACGGCATAGCATTCAACATCACATTTGTCACTGCCTCCATTTTTTAATAATAAAAAACTTATTAATGTTATGTATGTGTTTAATTTTATTTCTGTATCGACGCTTAACACATTTCAGTTCAGTAATAGTTTTTACCTAACTGTGCAGTTTCGCTTAACTGTACATACACATATGTCAAACTTTTGTACAGTAGCGACATCTGGAGTTTACGTAACAAATATGTTTCTGTCGCAGCTGCTCCCCTGTTTGGCGTGATAGCAGCGCCATTCAAATTACGATGTTCCCGGCACTGTGGCCTGGTTTATACGACATTGTTATATCTGTTCTCCTCTCGAAAAACACCAAGGGAGCTTCCGAGCTTGACGTCCCCATCAGACGGACGGATCACACATGTCTTCACTTCACGAGACATTGAGGAGACGCGGGGAACTTAATTCGGGATATTGACGCGAAGTCTGGTGACCAGGTACTTTGCGCCACCAATTCTCCCCTTGCTTGCGAAATACTGGCACTGAAAACTTCATCCACCAGAGGGGTTCGAACCGTCTTGCCTCCGAGTCTAGCGCTAATGCACAGGCGTGCATTGACGACTCCGTCTACGGAGGTGGGTAAATTTAAACTGAATAAGATTTGAAGAAGGACAGCGCCCCACCAGTCTGTATGTTAAAATTGTTCTTAAAATAACATGAGCAAAAGTATCTGGACACCATTATGTAATGCGGAATTGGCCACTAGATGTTACAAGAAGCAGACCTGCCGGTACAAAAGGAGGCGGAGTGTATTGTATTGTTAGTAGTTATGTAACATATGTCGGTAGAGAAGCAGTTAACAACAGGATGGCCCTATCAGAGGAGCTCAGTGACTTCGGACGTGGACTAGTCATTGTATGTCACTTGTTTAACAAATACACCAGGGACATTTCAACCCTTCTGAAACTGGCCGGGTCGACTGTTGACGATGTGATTGTGAAGTGGAGACTCGAAGGAACAACGAAAGCTAAACAAAGATCAGGCAGATGTCACATACTGAAGGGAAGGGATTGTCTAGGCGCATTGCGGAGGATGGTTGTAAATATCTGCGTGAAATCAGCGGAAGGAATCACTCGTGAGTTCCAAAGTGCTAACAGTAGTCCAGCTAGCACAGTGATTGTGCCGACGGAGCTAAAAAGGAGTGGGATACAGTGTTCGAGCAGCTCTTCGTAAGCGACACGTTTCCGTAGTCAATTCTAAACGATGCTTGAGGTGGTGCAAAGAGCATTCCAATAGGCAGTGGATGGTTGCAAACGAGTGACGTGGAGTGATGAGTCACTTGCTACTTCGTGGAGAACGTTACCTGTCTTTATGTCTAGTGCCAACAGTGAAGAAAGGAATAGGTGGCTTTACGGTACGGAAGTTTCTCGTGGTTAGCGTGTGGCACCCTTATTGCTCGTAAGAAATTTTACGGCGTTGTGTACTGCACACAGTACAGGAAGAGTTCGGAGACTATGATTGTATCAGCATGGTAAAGCACTCACTCATAAACCAGCATGTGTGAGGCAATGATTTGTGGACAGTAACGTTTATAAAATGGACTGGCCTGCCAAGAGTCTAGGTTTGTACCCAGTGGAACACATTTGGGGTGAGCTAGAACGTCGACTTCGCTCCAGACCCTAGCGTCCAATATCAAGACGCTCTCTAATTTCGGCTCTTGAGGAAGAATTGGGTGACATTACTTCACAGACTTCCAGACATCTCATTGAAAGTGTTTCTAGTGGTCGTAGTGGCGAAGGGTGGACACACGCCATATTAATGTCCACTTGTAGGTGTTCGGATACTCCTGATAAAACAGTGCAATCATGCTTTGGTGGTCGTCAACAATTCACTTGATACGTAGTGAGGGGATTTGCTGTATTGGCTACGTGTTGTAGGAGTGGAAACTGTGGCCTGCAATTTCACAGGGGACAAACCTTTGCTGAAAGTGCGGAAGCCCCAGAAGGCGGACGAGGTGACGAGCGTTTGTCGCTCTAAGAGGATTGTCGCACGCTGAGCCGCGTTCCCTTAACTTAAGCGTTGTCTCGCGGGGCACGACAAAGCACGCTGCCTCAGGCACATACTTCCTATGTTCGTTTAGTTTCATACTTCTTCGACACACAAAGAGTAAATCATATTTAAAGCCACATGTTGCAAGCGGTATCCGTTGCATTGTCGTCAATACTGAAGGTAATAATTGGTAGAGGTCGAAGTTTTGTTAAGTGGAGTGAAATCTGCTCTTCGTCTACATTCGCGGGAGGAATATCTTCTTCGGCAGATTTTATAGTTACATTCAATAATTTTTTCAAAGTGTGAAATACTTTTTAAAATATCAGCAAAGTAATGAAGAAAAGCGTACAAATAATTAGTTACTTTTATGGTCGTTAGTAAAAATGAGTGTGAGGTGTACCAGTGACATCTAGGTAGCATTACATTTCTCGTGATGCGTAGCTGCTAAGGTGTTATTTCCTTGTAGCATGCTTCTATTGTTGTCGAATAGGTATCTGTTAACTTTCTATTGTCACACATCTTCTTTACTGGCCAGGGACCATATCCAATCTATTTATTGAGAATCAACGGGAGAACGGACTAAAGATGGCATTGGCTTGGAATGAAAACCATAAAACGCACTTTTCGGCCGCGACGACTTGATCTGCAGCAAGGGCAATGACAAGTATCTCCTGAGAGGTATGAGTATTTACAGTATCGTAATGTGTGTGGATTTGTGTTACGTGTTGTTTAGGCAGGCAATTAAGCGCTCCCTAGGGGAACTCATCTTGTACTTACAAAACAAATGTATAGCTAGGTAACGGGCAAGATTGCTGTAGGCGACGGGGGATGTTTTGTTGATCTTTTGATCTTTTTGTATTTCTACGATTTTTTCTTTACTGCAAATTCGCCTTCTCGCCTCATAAGGGCAGGGGTGGGCAATCATCTGTACAAATATCTCGCTCTTAAGACAAAAGGTTTCGAAAAATAAGTATATACGAAACGATGTAATTAAAGGATGTCATATTTACATATGTTTCTAAAATTAAAAGATGAATTTGTTGATCTTATTAATATAAAATTGAATTATTTGCTTTCTATTGTTAGTCAAATCCTAATCGTAACACGTACAATGAAAGATGTAAAGATGTGATAATTTAAAATGAGGGTTTTCATTTGGGAAGGATATTTGGGAGGGGGAGGTATTTTGCAGGCTAATAAGGTGTGGGCATGAACAGTTGACGCATGTCCGTTGCGTTGTAACTAGGGAGAAGAGTTTATTTGGTGTGGATAGTAGGAAACAGATCTGCTACATCCCTGTAGCAGATTAGTGTATGTGGGAAGGGCCGTAACATGAAGAAGAAAGAGATAGAGAGAGATGGAGAGGAAAGAAGGAAACGTGACATTGGGAGGAATAGAAAAGGAAGTGTTAGTGTTGGTAGAATGGATAAATGTCGGGGCAGATTTCATTGTTTGGGAGAGGGAATCAGTTGAAGTTATCTTGGGAGAGGATTGATGAGACGTGTCTATAAAAGTGCAGCAGCATACCAGGATTTGAAATTAGAAGGGAACAATAGGACTGTTGGAGTCAAGTTTGCGGATGTTGTAGTGTGATAAGAGGTGTTCAGAGTGATTGAGGAGAAGTTGGAATTTGATGAGATGGTGAAGGATCTTTGCGGGAGGAAGGTAGGATGGTACATACGGCAAGTTGGAGAGCTGGCGTTGAGCGTTGAGTTCAACGGTATAGATGGGGTAATACAACTTTGCTGGAGTGGCTATCCGTGCAGCAATGGCGGAGGCTAGGTGGGGTGAAGGTTTCGTGGGTTTGATGCATAGTGGACAGCTGCAATCCCCATCCTCGGCCAGTTAATAGTCTTACATTGTCGTGAGCTTTCCGTTGGATGATAGCACCTGAGTTTTCCATGTTAGTTGCCGGTCGAGTGTTAGTCCGAAGTATTTTAGTCAACAATAATAATAATAATGATGATAAATGCAGTTGGTGTCTGCGCTAGCTTCATAGCGAAAAGAAATTTAGGTTTCCGGTGCTTAGCTTAGTACAATAACATTAGTCCTAATTGCTGAAAAAGATTTTAGTCAGGAATTACACAGGATGGTCAGAAACCGTTTCACAAGTATGTAAGGTTCAAATGGCTCTGAGCACTACGGGACTCAACTGCTGTGGTCATCAGTCCCCTAGAACTTAGAACTACTTAAACCTAACTAACCTAAGGACATCACACACACCCATGCCCGAGGCAGGATTCGAACCTGCGACCGTAGCAGCAGCGCGGCTCCGGACTGGAGCGCCTAGAACCGCACGGCCACCGCGGCCGGCAGTATGTAAGGGTGTTGAAAGGTAGGCTGTGCTGAGAAATAATTATTTAGAAAAAAATTCGATACGATGCGATGTTTCCGAATTAGGTAGCATTACAATTAGGCGATCAGGCCGTTGTGCGCGCAAATTCAAACGGTCCGCCAGATACAATTAGTGTAAGTTGTTCTCATGGCGTAGGTGAAAGCGCACGAGACTGCTTAACCTTTAGCAATGGTTCGATCCTTGCAACCGTCCCATGCCCAATTTTTGTATCGGTTTCAGGAAATCAGACGAAAAATATGTTTGGCGACACCGTCTCTGGAGGGCCGCTTGAATTTGGGCGCGCAACGGCCCGATTGCCTAACTTAATGCTAACTAACTCGGAAACAGCGCCGTGTATCGAATTTTTTCTTATCTATTATTTATCAGTACAATCTATTTTGCAACGCCCTTACAAGTTTTTCAGACTGTTTCTGACTTCCCTGTATACTCACCGGCTTACTCTTGTTCATACCGTCTTGGAGAAAGGGAAAATAGGAAAGCAGATGCACTACTGTATCTTAATTGTTCTGTCATAAATGCTTAAAAAAAGAGATATTTTTCGACATTTATTTAAGAATGAAGGAATAGCATTGGTTTCAAAGAATGTGATTCATTGTACATACGTTGTAAAGGACAATGGAAGTGTACTATCGTGAAGAACTACCTTAGAAGCTGGCAAGTTCAGAAGACACTTGATTTCATACACTTTGTAAACCAGACACAATGACTGTTTAATGGTGAAAATTCAATAAGCGGATAGATTTTTATTATGGCTTTCCTGGATTTAATCCGAACGGCCGAAAACAGTTTAGTTATTACTTGTAGAAACTACCACCTTACATAAAAGTTTAATTCCCCGAAATGCTTTGATATTTAGTATCTATTAGGGCATTTTCTTGTTTTATGGAAAGATTAATTGTTGTAGTATAGACGTTATAACATAGTATCAGCTTATATCTCTTCTCTTATACGAACCAAAACTCCATCGATGAAATTACGGAAATTCTTCCTTGACTTTTCTGAGTATTTTGTCATAAAGGACCCGTGGTCTCCGGCGGCTCATTACAGAGTAATAGCATTTCGTTTTATTTCCTATCCCCATTTATCTTTGTGTCTGTATTGCCCTGAAAACAAGCGTACAACGGTACAAATGTCGACAGTATGCCCTGTGTGCTTTGTTAGGATACAAATTGGTTCCATTCACTCACGGTACTCGCTGTTTTCGACAGTGTCAGTTGTACCTTAACAGTGATACACAGCAGCATGGATAGATTTCCTGATGAAGGATTGCCAGTATATACTTCGTATAGGGCCTCACTGAAAGCAGTGTACCAGCGGCACGCGGCGCTGTGCTGAGATGTTTCAGCCGCAACGGCAACTACATCTTTCTACTTCTCCATGTGAGGATTGTTGCATTACTCTGTGTTTTGTATTGTACATTTTGGTGATAGCATTTTACAGTCTTTTATACTGCTGTGAAAGTATTGACAGTAACAAAGGTAACTGTAATACCATAACAAATGTAATTACACTATTGCTCGTTAACCAACCACCGGAGTCCGTGGATCCCTTATTCCAAAATAACCATTTATGAAATTTTATCGGTGGAGGTCGATTTCACCTCCTATTAATGTGACTACTTGTAGTGTTATTGTAAAGTCATTTCAAATAAACATAGGTAGATCTCAGTAGTATCTAAATGTAAATGTCTCAACAAACTTTTAAACTCGTCAAAATCCTGGAGAAGGTTGTAACTGCCGAGTGATCTGCATTTTAGCCATCTGATACGATATAGATCAGTTCGCCTCACATACAGCGAAGGTGGGAGGCTACGTGGCAAAGTTTTTTAAAAAAAGGCGCTAACAGCTCTCACTTACGGAGAGTACACCTTATTTTAAATGATCCAGTTACTAAACTGTATCTTCTTTTTTTGGAGAATATCCTTTCGATATTTCCCAAAGCAAATGTAATTCTCCAGAAAGAACATACAGTAATTTATAAGCATCATGGCTTCCTAAATACTTTACTTAAAGATTTCATTCTAAGATTTATCAAACCTTCTGGAGTACCGACGTCTGATTGTCTGCTGGAATTGGAATTAAAAAAAAATAAATATCAGAAAGGGGACGAAAATACTTCCTTGGTGTGGACACTAGAAGCTACAATCGTCATACCTGGTTTTAAAAATCTGTTGTTATAAAATTTTATGAAAACTTCCGAAGATCTTTTTGTCAGCTCATGAAGGTACATAAAAGAAAAATTTCCACTAGATGATGACTTCTTAAAAAACATGGGAGTTATAGATATTCAATCTAGAAAAAGTAAATCTTTTTCATGAGTAGTTGACTGAGCTACTTCCTGATGTCGTGAGTGAATTAAAAAAAATGCAATTGAGTTGAAGATCCCGGTTTGACGATTTTCCACTTAATCTGATTTTTTTCTTTTACAATTGTTTTATTCCTGGGAAATCTTTATTTAGGGCCGGAAAGTGTCTGAAATAGCCTATAGCGTATAAAGGCCTAAATCAGTGTTCTAATTATCAAAATTTTCTAAGGGGGGGGGGGGGGGGGCAGAACATGGTTTCTATATAACTGGCTTAGCTGATTCACAGTGTCTTCCACGTGTGGTATGGCAGGTATGGCAAGCAGCCAACTCATCGCTCAATTAATTAATCTGTTGAGCGGATCAAAAAATCACTGTCCTCCTTAAAAACCTTATTCAAGCCGTCCTCTGTATTCTGCGTGATGCTCAATACTTTGGTCAGAACATGGTATGCATGGGCGGAACCCAGCCAGCTCTAAAATTAGCTCTTCGTCAGTGTTCCAAGCTACTGTATCAAGAACAATTATTCATGAAGTTCCACAAAGACCTCAGGGAAGAGATATGAACCTAAATTCTTGGATTCATTGGGCTTATTCCTGATTTCAGATACGCCTAAAAGAGGGGCTCGCCTACAGTTCATCCTGTCAGTAGGACATACCAATAAGTGTTCATTGTCTCTGACTCTCTTAATGTTACTTAGTAGTCAGCCAGTATACTTTAGACGAGAGGCTCTTTCTGTGTTTGCCAACCAAAGCTGTGTTTCATGACGTTTGCTTAAGGTATTAATACGAGAGGAGTAAAGCGTGTGATTTGTTTTTTGGACGTGAATTGTGTTTTTTCACATTTGTGTGTTCCTTTAAAAATAGTACCCTTCGGTGTTTATCTGGCGACGGAGAAGTTGTTTCTCGTTTTCCTAGAAGTTTTGGTTTTCATAGAAGTTATGGAATAGGTTTCGTTTCGTCACTTACTCTTTTCGATATTATCCAGTTTACCTACATTACGCCATTTCCAGAGGTTTCTTAGCCACAGATGTAAAAAGAAGTTGCTAGAATAGGTTCCGGCGAAAGGGGCCGAGGGACCATGGTAATGTTGGTTCCAACCGGAACTTTATTTACAGACATTGTGGAGATGCGGTATCTGGCGACACACTTGCCAAATTTTCCTGAGCCTAATACTTCCCTAGAAAACATTTGATTCGCAGTTTGTTCTGGAGGCATACGGACGATCTCTCAACTGAAAAAAAGTTGAGTTTGCAGTGTGCCACTCTCTGCTTTGTGTTTTCTCTCAGGATCGTATTCTAAAATCCGTGATTCGTTACCGGACGTGAAACGACTGATGAATTCTGCCTATCTCTCAAATCGGCCCTGAAAATTGTATCACATTTTTGCTATAGTTTTTACACTCAATTGTAAGGTTAATGCGGCTGCGATAGCGTTTGTTAGTTTAGCGTTTGTTAGTTCAGGGCAGTACTTTGAGTTTAGTTCCGTGTTAAGATGGTGCAGTTCTGACGAAGTCCTATGTGAGTCAGAGTTGGCGGAGCTGACCTACCTCTCTCACCTGCAAAAAATAGTGATAAGTTATGAGAAAACAAAAACAGGTTATTTCTTTGAGTTAGTAACCCTGGACTAGTGTATCCAGCATCGAAGTTAAGTGTAAAATAATGTTATTATTCCTTAAAGGATATCCGTTTCAGCGTTTGCGTGTGGTGTTATGTTTTGGGTTATGTCGTAAAGAAGATCACTCGCCGAATTAGTTTTTTCAGTGGTATTTTGACGAAGATTGACGTTGTGAGACCGTGGCTGAGTACAAAATACAGGTAAGTTGTTGCAGGGAAGGAAACAGTAACCGGCCCACTTGTAATAATGCTGTTTACTTACACACGTAGCGCCATTACCGGTTTGGAACCGACAAGATCATCATCAGACGGCTGTTGACGTTAAGATAGACTACTTGTTGTTTACATTAGGTTTCACTTTTGATTCCTCCTTGCTGTGAAAATTCCTTGGGGCGGCGGTGCTCTACAACCAAAACACGACGTGAGAAACGGCCTATTTGACCGTAATTGTACGTAATAACGATTGAAAACAATGTAAAGAACTCAACATATGGCGGGGTGTGGGGGGGGTTGAGGGGTTCTAGCTAATGTCTGATTGCACTCAGGGGCAGTGGTCTAAGAAAGGCTGGGAACCACTGCTGTAGGTCGTAGCATCTCACTGTGATAAGCAGATCGCGGCTGACCCTCTTGGGTTCTGTGTAAAAACTCGGTCCCATTAAGGAAATAGCAGACTGATAGGAGAGGCACTGTTTTCCATCACCACCGCAAACAAAATGCTGTGTCCGTCTTACAAGCGTCTTACAGATTTTTTTGGTTGCCATTTCCTGGTTAGCCCTAACCAGCAACTACCTTCCAGGAAGGTGTCTCCGCGCTCCTGGCGTCATTCTAGAAACTGAGTAGTGGTCACCGTTATCTCGATGGCCAGCAACAATTAGTGCTGAAACGCGTTGCATTAAAATTAACCTGGTCCAAAATTACTCTTGTACAGGGGGTATGCTGATGCGTGATTTTCATCTTTCTCTTCTCTTGGTGAGTCATGGAAAACCGGGTAGAATTTTTTTAAAAATTTTAATTTATAGCTCAGAAACGTAACAAAATAAATGTAGGATCACAAACTCAACTTCTATGAGAAGGGGAAGGCGGCTTGAGCGCAGTATTTAACACATTGAAGGAGCTATACAAAAGGGACGACAGAAACACACACACACACACACACACACACACACACACACACACACACACACACACACATGCACGCACGCGCGCGCGCGCGCGCGCATCGAGAGGAGGAGACAAAATAAACAAAGTTCAAAATTGGCGCCAGATTGATATGAAAACAAGTGAACACCAACACTGACTGGATACACAAGAGAAACATAAACACTGTGTTTAGTGAAGCGAATAAATGCAACTTGCGAATAAAGTTGTGCAAAAGCATGTATTCTGTTTGTGTGTTCATCTTCATAACAGATTAAAATGCAGATGAGAATAGCTATTTCGAAACTAACTGTAAGTAATCACAAAATATATTCGCGAAAATATTTTCGCACAGTAAAATTTCGTTTGTAGATAAGGTGATTTGTTAAATCGCCAACCAAACTCACAGTAACATCATTTAATTACAGTTAACAAACTGCCAAAATATAGTAATTGTAAAGAGGGTCCTGCAGGACCCAACAATGTAGAAAAATTGAAAATGACAAGAGACAATAGCTGTTTTGAGGTCTAATTTTGTTAGAATTAGTACTTAAAATATGTTTACGTTTTACAGAATAGAAAAAAGGCTGCCCACTGAGGATGGCACAGAGGTACGGAAAAATGTTTGAGTTTATATGAAAAAACCAGTTGTGCTAAATCCTGCAACAGCACCTACATTAGCTACGGACGCGTCTGGCGGGTTGCCGTACCATTGGTCCCTAGATTGTATACCAGCACAGCAGCCGATCAAAACACGCCATTATGCTTACGAGTTGGCGCCCAGCAGACCTTCCCCCCCCCCCCCCCCCCCTCCCCTTCCCCGGGGAACAAGCGGCGCTCTTACCTCCATCAGCGACACATCTGTTGCCACCGTCGGCGTTACTTCTGTGGCGCTACTTCGCGTCTGCCGATCACGGGTACGTGACAAGCCGAGCAAGTATCAATCCGCCGAGCCTGTACATCATTGGCCGCTCGGCCATGGAACCAGCAGTTCCAACAGCTGCACCAACCACGGAGCAACACCGCAACGAGCTACTAGCAGTCGCAGCCAGAGCTATCGCTTCTGTCGACCACGCTCTCTACGGACTCTGTGCTCCTGGGACACTATGCGCCGGATGATCTCAGACTTTGAGCTTGTGACAAGTAATTTACTTCAGAGGAGGCAACGTCCTACAGGACTTTGAATAATTCCAGTGTTGTTCCTCACAAGTACAAACTGTACACTGAAGTGACAAAAGGGAACGGCTTCACACGATGTTCACATATAACTATGGCGATAGTATCGCGTACACAAGGAATAAAAGGGCAGTGCAGTGGCGGCGCTGCCATTTGTATTTAGGTGATTCGTGCAAAAAGGTTTCCGGCGTGATTATGCCCCCACAACGAGAATTGTTCAAATGTGTGTGAAATCTTATTGGACTTAACTGCTAAGGTCATCAGTCCCTAAGCTTACACACTACTTAACCTAAATTATCCTAAGGACAAACACACACACCCATGCCCGAGGGAGGACTCGAACCTCCGCCGGGACCAGCGCACAGTCCATGACTGCAGCGCCCGAGACCGCTCGGCTAATCCCGCCCGGCACGACGAGAAGTAACAGGCTTTGAACGCGGAATAGTAGTTGGAGCTAAACGCATAGGAAATTCCAATTTGAAAATCTTAAGGGAATTCAATATTCTGAGATTCACAGTGTCAACAGTGAGCCGAGAATACCACATTTAAGGCATTACCTCTCACCACGGACAACGCAGTGGCCGACAGCCTTCATTTAACGATCGAGAGCAGCAGCGTTTGTGTAGAGTTGTCATTGCTAACATATAAGTAACGCTTCGTGAAATAACCGCAGAAAAATGTTTGACGTACGATGAATGTATACGTTAGGACAGCGCCTCTGAATTTGGCGCCAACGGGCTGTGGCAGCAGACGATCGACGTGTGTGCGTACACCAACTCTCCTGGGCTTGTGACCATATCAGTTGGACAATAGGCGACTAGCAAACCGTGGCCTGGTCAGAGGAGTCTCGTTTTCAGTTGGTAAGAGCTCATGGCAGGTTTGGAGCGTGGAGCAGTCCCCACGAAGCCTGGGATCCAAGTTGTCAACAAGACACTAGGCAAGCTGGTGGTGGCTCCATAATGGTGTTGGCTTTAACAGGGAATGAACTGGGACCTCTGGTCCGACTGAACCAGCTGAGAAAGTATACAGTCATTGATTGACTTCATGTTCCCAAACAACAATAGAATTTTTATGGACGACACTGCGCAATGTTAACCGGCCACAGTTGTTGGGAATCGGTTTGAAGAGCATTCTACACAATTCGACGGAATGATTTGGCCACCCAGAACGCAGATATGAATCCCTTCTAACATTTATGGGACGTAATCGATAGGTCATTTCGTTGACCGGCAACACCTCCGCAATTATGGGCGGCTATAAAGGTAACATCGCTCAGTATTTCTGCATTGGAGTTCCAACGACTTGTTCAGTCCAGGCCAAGTCATCTTGCTGCACTACGTAGGGCAAAGGAAGGTCCGACGCGATACTGGGAGGTATTCCATAACTCATGTTACCTCATGGTATATTTGCGTCTGTAGCTGCACACTCATCACTACAAAGTGATTGCATAATAGGCGGATCTAAATTTCAGTAACTTACGTGTGCAAACTCGGTTATTGCTAGAGCTTCAAAACTAAATTATGAATGATTACGAGTCTCATTACTCTCCTAAAACACCCACTAGATTGGTGAGAGCCTGGTTTACTTCGTCATTGGCAGTGGGAATTGTGTGCTTTGGCACAAGACCCTTTGTATACCCTTTGCTACCTTTGCAGAGTGCCACAGTAATGGAGGGAGAGCAGCGTCACTGGTGACTGGTCAGCGGGTAAGCTAGAGGTAATGGCGGGAAAAGTGGTGATATCTGCCGTGATTGGGGTCTGGCAGGCACTTTAGGCTGCGGGTAAATTTTAGATGGCGCACTAGGTCAGCTGAAAGGACGCGAAATGGACCGTACTGCGGGGTGAGGGACGGCGTTGGACGCGCGTGGGTCCGGCAGAGTGGTGCCGGTGGTATCGCGCCGTGAATAGAGGTGCCCTGCCTCGCCGCTTCGCTGCTATATTTACTGCGCGGCAGCTCCCGACACTAGCGCATCCCCCGGCGGGAGAAAGCGCCGCGCGATTCTGTCCAGCAGCTGCAGGGGCCAGTCCGAGGACTTTGCAGTCCGTCCTCTTCCTTCTCTTCGCGATTACTGCACTCTGTTGGACCAGAAGGACTGTACGTCACCTTTAGACGTTGGGAGCGGTCGACACCTACAAGGGTTAGACAAAACTATGGAAACACCAAAAACAACAACAATTTGCCGTGAATAATGCGATACAGGGAAGCCGTTGGTATTCAAAACAGCTTAAGCCGTCTCGGAATGGATAAATAGAGGTCCTGTATGGCATTCAAGGGAATCTTTTACCAGTCTTCCTGAAAATAGTGGCAAGTTCAGGTAACGATGTGGAGGTCTGTCCGAAGTAGGTGACAAAGGCACAATAATGTTGAAGTCTGATGATTGTTGGGCCAGGGGTGATGCGATTATTCATTACCGTGCTCACAAAACCAGTCCTGGATGATGCGAGCTTCGTGAGTAGGGGCCCTGCCGTGTTCGAACACAGCATCACCGTTGGGGAACAAATATTATTCCCTGGGACGGGCTTGATCAACCACAGAGTATCCATGAGCCCCGTAGAATACGACGCTATTGCTGCTCAAACGATGTATCAGTCGTGGCAGCAAGCAGTCTACATCGTAGGCAGGGACGGCTTACACCAGACGCAATCGCGGCAAAAAGTTGAAAGCAGTATACTATAAGACTCATCCGACCAAGTGACATTGTTCCATTGATTCACAGTCCAGGTTTTATGGCTTCGGCACCACGTTTTTCTGTTACAGGCATTTGTATCACTGATGAATGGTTTCGGAATCCCAGCTCGCCCTGTGATTTCCTAATTACGGAGCTCCTTTCGTGTCGTTTTCATGCTGACTGGTTCACGAGTGCGAGATTCAGTTCTGCAGTGATTTTTGCAGCTCTCGCCCTCATATTTTTCGTCAAAATTCTCTTCAATGACCGTCTGCCGTGTTCACTCAACGTGCACTTTCGTCCGCGTTTTATCTTAGCAGGTGGTGTTTTTCCGCCTTCCCTGAATGCGATTTAAATCTTCTATACTGTGTCTCTTGAAACACTAAATACTTCAGCTCCTTGCTTACGAAAGCACACCCCCCTACCCCCCACCCCTATGAGCACCAATGATTTGGCTACATTCGAATTCACATAGCCCCGTCTACGACTGGACTTGCAACGTATTGAGGACGTTGCTCAGGTGCCGTTCGTGATCAGATGCAACAGCGGGACCTGCAGGCTTGGCTAGTGTCTGCATTAATGTTCAAGTATGTACTTTTTCTATATTTTTGTCCAACCCCTGTTTTTGATTTAAGGTTGACACTGGAAATAGAGCCGGTTGTAATACGGTAAGGACATCTATATTTGACTCGGCTAATTGAGGAAATCTTTGAAAAGAAGGGAAAAGCCAAGGAAGCAACACTAAAGCTTAATGGTTAATGATTCCACTAAAGAGACAGCTTACACCACACTCGTTCGTCCTCTGTTAGAATATTGCTGCGCGGTGTGGGATCCTTACCAGGTGGGATTGACGGAGGACATCGAAAGGGTGCAAAAAAGGGCAGCTCGTTTTGTATTATCACGTAATACGGGAGAGAGTGTGGCAGATATGATACGCAAGTTGGGATGGAAGTCATTAAAGTAAAGACGTTTTTCGTCGCGGCGAGATTTATTTACGAAATTTCAGTCAGCAACTTTCTCTTCCGAATGCGAAAATATTTTGTTGAGCCCAACCTACATAGGTAGGAATGATCATCAAAATAAAATAAGAGAAATCAGAGCTCGAACAGAAAGGTTTAGGTGTTCGTTTTTCCCGCGCGGTGTTCGGGAGTGGAATGGTAAGAGAGATAGTATGATTGTGGTTCGATGAACCTTCTGCCAAGCACTTAAATGTGAATTGCAGAGTAATCATGTAGATGTAGATTTTCTGTCTTTGAGCATAAGCGACTAAACAAGAAGTATGCAGGTGATGCAAAGGGCCTGCACGAAAAATTCCAAGTCCTACGAGAGGCGTGGTACTGCCAGCGATGACGGCGGAGAGGTGAGATGTGAAAATGCAAAATCTAAATCACTGGTCGGGTAACAGAGGCCACAGGTTAGGGCACACCTGTGTGGCTGACCCCGAGTCTGTTCAAAAAGACATGTGGTTTTATGGGCTAGGATCTCTATTCTCCGTCTTCCGCTGAGGTGAGGATCCTGCGTGACGGATTTCCGAGAGCGTATCGAAGTGTGCTCGTCTTCCTTCTGAATAATATTAATAGTTGTCGCCTTTATGGCTTTTGGTGGTGGCAAAGCTGACTGCTATTACTGCTCGTTTGCTGGAGTGGGGATTCCCTGCTTGATGAACCCTTTGCTCAGCGATCTGGACATGGCCATCTACCTGATGTAACACGAAATCTGTTCCATCCAACCAGGCGACACGTTTCCATTGACTTACGGTCCAATCTCGATGATTCCGTTTTCACTGCAATCGTAACTGATAGTGCCGTTGGGTCAGCACGGGAACACGTAGTGGTCGTCTGCTGCGGAACCTCATGTTCAGCAGTGTGCGCTGAAAGGCGTGCTTCGAAACACTTGGGCCTGCAGCAGTATTATACTGCGTCGTCAGATACACCACGTATAGTCTGTTAACTCAAGAGCGAGCAGCGCTTTTGGTGGGGAAAGCGGCCTATCCCGGAAGAACACTGCCACCGGCCTACAGGGGCACCCAAAATGTGTTGCCCGTTACCTGTCTAGCGGTGTAGATCGGCGTGCAGTGATATACGTCGTTTCTGTTCGTGGGACCTTAGTTGCCAGTGTCAGTTAGCTTTGTATACTTCCTGATATACTTCGATATCCGGAAGTGATGGATAATCGTTTAGCATTGCAAGAAAACGTGCAGAATACGAAGAAGAGGAGGTATTAGCGGAGTAACGAGCGTCTCTTATGTTATTACAGCGTGTGTTAAAGAGGCGAATCAAAAAGAACTGTTGGCTAATATTACCAGCCCCAATCAAAGGGCTGAAATTTATGCAAAAGTCAGCCTCGTCGAATAGGACGCATAAGCAACGAACGCGAAAATAAGCCGCATGGCTTAGTGGAATCGCCACGAAGGAAAACTAATAATCTTGGGACGAAACCGATCGTTATAGATAGTTTCAAAATCACGTGAAACCTTTGATACTTATGGAACACTAAATCTCTATCTCGGTCACTATTCGCCTGATTCTGAGACATATTACTTGAAATATGTGCGCAATAGCTATTCTAAACACTGCTGAAATTTTCTTCGAAACATGTACATCGATTCTGGACTTATAAGCAAATAGCTTGACATACGAGGTGCGTTCAAATATTAATTATTTTTTGGTAAGAACTTTATTTGTTAATCTACAGCAATGTTATCCTCTTCAAAATATTCCACGGTACATACTATACACTTGTGTCAGTGCTTTTTCCTATTCCCGAATTCTTTAGGAACTGTTTCTTCGGAATAGTTTATAGATCTCTTAACTATGCATTTTTAATCTCATCCTTGCTTTGAAATGTTTATACCACTTGTATGCCCTTGGTTCACTCATAACAGGCTCACCAAAAGCAATATTTAACATTTCTTAAAATTTCATACACTTTATTCCATTCCTATAACAAAATTTAATACACATCCTCTAATCTGTTTTTATACAAAACAAATAATGCTTGATGCTACCAGAACACATGTAGCCTTTCTGACAACTGACAACAGAGTAAATACCCAATATGTATAACATTGTACACATACTTTCGAGACATGGTTACGAAGACATTGAAAGAAAAGTAGTGCAAATCGGACACACAAAATTATAAATTTCTGCTTACTTTTTAAACACTCTTCGTGTTGCAAGTCTTTCAAAGAAAACTTCTACCTTTTAGTAGAAACACAAAGTTAGAACAAGCCTTAAATTCTACAGATTGAGTGCATTATATGGCGTTCGTTTTACGAATAGCAATAGAGGATCATACAATACATTCTCATGAACAGGTATTCGGTTCTATGTGTGTAGTGTAATCCTGACTTCCATTCTTACCTTAATATTATTTACTCTATAATGTTGTGTTTCGGAAGAAGCTGTCGTTTTTTGTATCCCTTCTGGTCTTAATGCATTTGTCTAAAAATGAACGCAGCCGAGACCTATTTGTACACGGCGTCGCCACAGATTTAAACCGCGCGCCTCGGCAGGGCCAGTACTACGTTGTGAAACGGCCTGTAGAAGCGCCTAGTGAAGTAGCTGGGTTGGCGGAGTGGGGACTCGCTCGCCCGCTCTTCAGTTTACCGACAGATTATAACGCCGCCGCCTACCCTGTTTTGGACAGCGTGCAAGCCTCCAACCGCCACGTTCTGTGATGAGGCGTGGGCATTCAACACCTTGTCGCCTACTCGTGGTTTCAATCGTCTTCAACCACTTCGCATACATGACCACGACACGCTGACGGCCAACCAGCTTAGCCGTTGGTCGATCCCAGGCGTCGGGGGCCGTAAGAATGTGCCCTCTGTCAAAGTCGCTTGTGTCATTGGGCTACCCCATTTGCGGCTAGTATCGTTACTGGGATGACCGCCCATTCGCCTGTGCTCTGCTTATAAACTTTCCTTACCGCGTGACGTGCTCGTAAAGCCACCAGACGACATTCAGTCTTGCGGTGCGCTAGGGTCGTAATGTTCTGACTGATCAGTGTAAGTACAGATTTGATTTTTCTCCCATATACTTCCTTATTTTACGATACATCTTCGGTCTTCTTTTTGCCGCAGTTACATCTGTCGGTTCGCCTTTATATTCCGCTGACGGAGGTGGTGTCGCACATTGCGAGGTGTATGAGAAAAGATATTGACCTTTTGTCTGCCAAAGTTTTTTTTCGAAACAACAATATTGTCTGCTTCAAAGAATTTCCCTTCGGCAGCTATACACCGGTGGAATCGTCTTTCTGGCCTTGACAGCAGCGCTGAATAGTTTGAAATGCTAGGGCCTTTAACATGCCAATCACATTCTTTTGAATGTTCTCCAGAGTCCCAAAATGACGTCCTTTTATGAGTCACAAGGACTCAGACCAGGTAAGTAGGGAGACTGTCGAACAACAGAAATCCCTTTTTAGGTAAAAAATTCCGTGGTGAAAGTGGCTGTGTGATATGGAGCGTTGTCGTGATCCTGCATTCACTATTCCGAAATTTCCGGTCTCATTCGATTAACCCTTTTCCGGAGCCTTCAAGGACATCTTTGTACAACATTTGGTTGATTGTTTCACCTAGATGAACAAATTCTTTGTGCACGATACCACTACTGTCAAAAAAGCAAATCGCCGCGCGGGGTAGCCGTGCGATCTGAGGCGCCTTGTCACGCTTCGCGCGGCGCCCCCCGTCGGAGGTTTGAGTTCTCCCTCGGGCATGTGTGTGTGTGTGTGTGTGTGTGTGTGTATGTATGTGTGTGTGTGTGTGTGTGTCGTCCTTAGCGTAAGTTGAATTTGTGTGTAGGCCTAGGGACCGATGACCTCAGCAGTTTGGTCCCCTAGAACCTTACCACAAAAAAGCAAATCAGCGTTGTTTGATCTTTGATTTATTCATTCGAGATTTTTGCGGTCGACGAGATGTCTCAGCGTGCCACAGTTACTGCATTGTATCAGGATAGTATCGAAAGTCCAGGATTCATCACCTGTGGTCACACGCCGGCCGGTGTGGCAGAGCGGTTCTAGGCGCTTCAGTCTGGAACCGCGCGACCGCTACGGTCGCAGGTTCGAATCCTGCCTCGGGCATGGATGTGTGTGATGTCCTGAGATGAGTTAGGTTTAAGTAGTTCTAAGTTCTAGGGGACTGATGATCTCAGATGTTAAGTCCCGTAGTGCTCAGAGCCAGTTGAATCATTTTGTGATCACACGTCTAACCTTTCGCGGTCATTAGCAGTCCTCTCAAGAATATCAATGCACACGTTACTTTGATTGTCTTCCTGCTCAGTTGTTAAGTTTTATGACACCAACCTTCCGCATGTGAAAAATTTCCGTCAAAATGCGATGTGTGGTGAAGGCTTTAGGTTTAACAGGTCACCCATGTCCCTTATTGTTAAACTCGGTCTGATCTCACAAGAGCACGCACCGACGTTTTCATCGGTTTTTTAAGTTGAAGGTCTCCCTGAGCGAGGTTCTTCTTCAGTGTGTTCTCAGCCTTCTAAAAGCGATTTGTGCCAGCGAAAAACTTGTGCACTAGATAAAGAATGTTCCCCACACACCTGTTTCAACTTTTTGAAGGTCACACTCGCGGATTCCCAAAGTTTAGCACAAAACTTGATGCCATAACTTTGTTCTGAATTCGGCTGTTCCATGTTTGTCGGGGTGGACGAACGGTTGTAGGCGCTACAGTCTGGAACCGCGTGACCGCTACGATCGCAGGTTCGAATCCTGCCTCGGGCATGGATGTGTGTGATGTCCTTGGGTTAGTTAAATTTAAGTAGCTCTAAGTTCTAGGGGACTGATGACCACAGAAGTTAAGTCCCATAGTGCTCAGAGCCATTTGAACCATTTTTGTAACAACAAGAACACAACTTCACTGATGGAGTTCTCAAAAATCACGTGATGGCTGTACAGAGTGAACCTCGGACTGAGCATCTGGAAGGGATGAACACACCGGTCTACACGAGTGGAACAGCACAGCGTTACCAGATCGCTCGCAGTGTTGTTAGTCTCCAGGACAAATTGTCAACCAAGTATAATTTACAAAGATGTCTTTGAATGGCTCATGAAAAGGGCTAGTCGAGTGAGACGAGACATTGTAGGCTGCATGTTGACAACGCCCCATGTCACGTGGTCACTTCCATCATGGAACTTTTGACCTCAGAAGACGTTCCTGTTGTTCGACAGCCCATTTATTCACCTGATATGAGTCGTCGTGACGTTTATCTTTTCCCGAAACTGAAAAATGTTTTAAAAGAACTCATTTTGGGACTCTGGAGAACATTCAAAAGAATGTAACTGACATGTCTGAGGCTCTAGCAGTTGGAAGCCCTTCAGCGCTGCTTCCAAGACTGGGATCAACGACTCTACCAGTGCAGTTGACGAAGGGAACTAATTTGAAGAGAACGATACTGTTGTTTGAAAAAAAAAATTATAAAAGTTAGTATATAAAAAAATCAGTCTTGCTACTTTTCTCACACGTCACTTATACACAGAGATAGTTCTGCGTTGTTGATGGAGTAGGACCGCATTATGCACGTAGACACAAAATAATTCTACAGTACTAATTTAAGTGCCGCGATACTTTTGCGGATCGATAAGATGTGAAACGTATTTTTACCTAGTCACTCTTCACCTCAACCAAAGACGTTGTATAAACAATGGCCACTGAATTCGTTTAAGATATGGTTCAGAGCATTTACTTACATCTCGTGCTTCCGTGTGCTTTAAACATGGCATCCGTGGAAATGAAATCTTCATCTCGATGGGTGATGTCAGCAACACGGAATCAATGTCGTAAACCTGAAGATTCTGTCATCTGCCCCGAGATGCGTTGGACATCCGAAAGAAGGTAAACGTCTTAGTGACTGAAAAGAGAGATCGCTGTGTCGTGTTCTGAGAATACGTCCACTTGCTTGTGAAGGACACTGTGAAAGTTAACGCTCAGTCACCTGGAACTATAAGAGCTCGCTACAGACGCCAAAAACTGAATCACAGTCATAAAAATTTAACGATAATAAGTAAAGTCTTAAACTGTGAAATTTATTTCCCTCTGTGTGAGGTGGTGGATGCAACATGTATGAGATATTTTAACGTGTAAGTTACCGTTTTCTTGGCTTTAATTTGTGTTTCGATCAATATTAAAGTTAAAAATGTATTGATGGCGGTGTATGGGCGCCACCGCTACGGGAAAGTATAGAATCAGTCACTATCTCAGTGTTTGGAATTTGAAACATGAACTTCTGTGAAACGCGTAGAAATGAGACACTTGGAACGACGTGAGGAAAGCATAGGATAGACATTAACGGAAGACTGAGCGAGCTACTTTATTAGTAGTAATAGTAGTGATACGGATGATGATGACGACAACGACGGAGACAATGACGTGCTGGAGCAAACTCATCTAGCTAATTTACGTAAACTCATCAAGTACCTCATTGGACTGGTTTTGCCCTCGTAACACGAAAAGGCGTGGAATCCACAAGACATTTAAGGTGTTCACAAGACCACCATGATTTATAACCATGCAACAGTAATCCACAATCCCCGGTGATTGTCTGGACCAGTTTCCAAGGTCGAAAAACATCGCTTCTTCGAAACAACCCCATTGTTCTCCGCCTTACGGTTTACGGGCTGCTAAAAACTTTCGGCATATCCCTCGTACTGTTGCGTACTTTAATCGTTCAGGAAACTGACCATTCTTAAAGGAAAAATTACAAATATGGCTAAATACAGGGCTAACATGTGCAGCGCAGTGCTTAAATATTCTACTAGGCACTCCATCATAACCATGAGAGTCCTTAGTCTTCAGTGACTTAATTATTGACACAATCTCCCCCTTGTCAGTATCACTGAGGAGTATTTCAGACATCAATCCCGAAAAGTTATGATTCCTGTAGAAACTAAAGTTTTATTTAATTCACCAGCAATGCTCAGAAAATGATTGTTAAATACTGTACATATATCTGATTTTATCAGTAACAGAAATATTTTTACCACGAACTGACTTTATATCGTCGACCTTGCGTTGCTGACCAGACACTTCCTTCACAACTTACCATATTGTTTCAATTTTATCCTGTGAATTAGCTATTCTATTTGCATACCACATACTCTTTGCCTTCCTAATAACATTTTTAAGCACCTTACAATACTGTTTGTAAAGGACTACTGTAGCCCGATTGTGATTACTTCGAGCATTTTGATATCGTTCCCACTTTGTTCTACATGATATCCTTATCCCGCTAGTCAGCCACACGGACTGCCTGTTACTGATAGTACCCCGTTTAGAACGTTCTAATGGAAAGCAACTCCCAAAGAGCATGAGAAATGTGTTAAGGAAAGCATTATATTTGTCATCTATGTTATCAGCGCTATAAACATCCTGCCACTCTTCTTCCTTGACAAGGTTTAAAAAACTCTCTATTGCTGTTGGATTTACTTTTCTACATAGTTTGTAATTGTATGTGACATTTGTTTGAGTACAAAAGCCTTTTAGTGTTAAAATTTGTGCCTCATGGTCTGAAAGGCCATTCACCCTTTTACTAACAGAATGCCCATCTAGTAATGAAGAATTAACAAAAATATTGTCTATGGCTGTGCTACTGTTCCCCTGCACCTTAGTTGGAAAAAACACAGTCTGCATCAGATCATATGAATTTAGGAGATCTACCAACATACTTTTGCTTGCTCCATTATATACCAAATTTATATTGAAATCGCCACATATAACTAATTTCTGGTACTACTGCTGCCATAGCTCGTTAACTCCAGATTTCGTTGCATTATCCTAACGGATACGTTCGTCATACGTCCCACATTTGTTTCTGCAGTTATTTCATACAGTGTTGCTTGTGTGTTAGCACTGACAAGTCTATTGGGTCGATACGTGAAGGCTGTCGGCCATTGTGTTGTCCATGGTGTGAGGTAATGCCTGATCGGCCCACTGTTCACACTGTGGATCTCGGAATATTGAATTCCCTAACGATTTGAGAAATGCAATGTCCCAAGCGTCTAGCTTCCCAAGCGTTTTGCTCCAACTACCATTACGCGTTCCAAGTCTTTAACACCCGTCGTGTAGCCGTAATCACGTCGGGAACGTTTTTAAATTAATCACCTGAGTACAAATGACAGCTCCGCCAACTATAAATGGGCCTTTTATACTTCGTGTACACGATACTAGCGCCATATGTATGTGTGCATATCGCTATCCCAGGACTTTTGTTACTTCAGTGTAAGTTCAACAGGCGTTCAGAGCTGGAGAGATTAGAAACCAGTTACAACATGGACGGAAGATAGAAAGGGAAGCCGCGGGGAGAACATGGAGTACTGGAAAAGTAAGAAAGAAAGAACGAACAGCTATTTATGTTGTTGCGTGCTTTTAGAACAAAGCTAAAAAACCTGGGATCTGCGGTACAGGTTATCGGGTTAGGAAATAGCTTGTGACTTGTAATTTTTACGGCCTGTCCAGAGCTAGCAGGCGTTTTGCGCTTTACGTTCGAGAGAGCCGCGGCTCCGTTCCGCGACTTGCCGCTTCGCTTCGGCTGCTGCCGCCAGCGCTATCTGCGCGGACCGCTCTCACACTACCTGTTGCCGCGGCCGTGTCTATAAAACTGTGCGATTACCGGAAGCACTCACTCGCACCCACACGGCTTCCACAAACCGGTAGTTTCACCCACGCGTGTGACGCATTGATAGAGACCTCTGACCAGGGAACGCCTGTATTACGTGCATACGCAAAAGCTAGTATTAGTACACAAGAAGATTAAGCTCTGTCGGCTAGTCCTAACGAGGAGTATTCGGCAAGGGCCACAACTTGATTTCCTAGAAACTTATTGCAGTAGATGAGGGATCAAATAAGCGGTATCTCGGTCTATCCGTAGATATTTGATAGTTTCTGGGAAAACGATTTTCAAACTTCTCGAGATACTTTATGTGCCTTTTAGAGAGTAAACTATTCAACCGCAGAGGTGGCGCAGTGGCTAGAACCTCGGCTTCACACTTTTCTGCCCCGTTTCCGAAACCCGATTATTATTATTTTTGTCATTATTATTATTTATCTATCAGGTCCGTAGAAGATTACTCCACGATGTTTCCCTATGTGTATTGAAGTAACGTTGTACTTATTCGTGTGCTAATTGTATATCTGGGGAATGAATTATAGAAAGAAACAATAAATAATGGACAAATGATTTGAAATTGTTTTCGATGAAATTTCTGCAGAATTCATCATGAGTTGCAAGCGCCAGTTTTCGCGAAAGTTAACCGTTTTGCATAGTTTGCTGCAAAATTATTGCCAACGCGTAAAATCTTCAGCGCTGCCAACTCCGTTTCTTTCCGGAGTGAGATTCATACGAAGAAAAGTCGCTGTTGCGAACCTGCCTTCTCGCGATGCTCGTGGTGTTCAGAATTTCTGTGTTGCGAATGGCTCTTGATCGGTATTATCCACGGGAATGCACCAAATTTCCCCGAAGAATAAATATAAGAATAAAATATAACAATTAAGAATTGATATGAGAATTAAATAAAGAATATGAGAATTTAAAGAGATTGTAACACTTGAATATACGATACACACGCTTATTGTATAATAAATGTGTGGCACTTATTGTGGAAGCCATTTATAACTTTACAGTTACTATGACGCCCTTGTTCCCCTACATGTTATTAAACATTGGTGTATTTGCATTCTACGGACATGGTTAGATAAATGAAGAAGTAAAATAGATTATAACAATAACCGTATAGATTATAACAATAACCGTATTTCGAACGTGGGACGCCGAAGTGAGATGCCACGACGCTAGTCACTATGCCACCTGGCGGGCTAAGCCAATCGCGCACTAGGTGTTTAAATTACGTCGAAAACTTCGACGGCCGTTTTCTCAGAAACGGTCGAATATCTATAAAGACACGTTTTCGCTTATTTTCGTTCCTGTTTCACCGAGCGAAGTTTTTGGGAAATCGGGTTATGGCACTAAGTAGAAGTAATGTCTAGTGTCGTCGAGGGCGCTACAGGCAGCGCCATCCACCCGTCCACACGCCGAACATATTGCTCTGGCCCCGTACTTCCGTTGTTTCCTTATCGAACTGGCGCTACTGAATAGGCTGGCTTGGAATGATCGTACACAGGATTTACCTTTAGTCCATGCCGACTGTGCTAGTCTCCGGTCAGCATTGTTTGTGATCTGAATTTATTCCTCGCAGCTACTACAGTACTCCTCTTTCTTCCTTTTCTTAGCCTTCATCCCGCATATTCACAGAGTCGGTATGCTAATTACTGGATTTGGCAATATTGGTACGAGAAATATTAATAAGTAATGCAACACTTATTTGTCTGAAAGCAGGTTGGTTTTATTCAGGATTCCAATAATCACATATTTCCCACTCTTCTGGCTACAGAACCCTCATTTTCACACGATCTCCGTTTAATGCGACGGCCTTAAGCCACATGCCCGCATGGTATCAATCTACTGGTCTGCGTAGGAGCCAACGTTTTGCTGCTTGAATAACCTCTGCATCATCTATGTACTGCTTCCCGCGGAGTGCGTCCTTCATTGGGCCAAACGGATGGAAGTCGGAAGCTGTGAGATCCGGGCTGTAGGGTGGACGAGGAAGAACAGTCCACTGAAGCTCTGTGAGCTCCTCTCATGTGCGCAGACTTGTGCGAGCCCTTGCGTTGTCATGGAGAAGTAGAAGTTCGTTTGCATTTTTGTGGCCACGAACACGCAGGCGTCGTTTCTTCAATTTCTTGAGGGTATCGCAACACACTTAAGAGTTACTCGTTGCATCATGAGTGAGGATAGCAAAGAAAATATCTCCTTCACAGTCTCAGTAGCCCATCGGATTGACCTTAGCGGCGGAGGTGCGGCTTTGAACTTTTTCTTGGGTGGAGAGGTGGTGTGGCGTCATTCCATGGACTGCCGTTTTGTTTCCAATTCGAAGTGATTAACCCATGTTTCATCGCCTGTGACGATCTTTGACAAGAAAGTTATCACTATCAGTCTGGTAACGCACAATCAAATCCGCATAGCTAGTCCCTCGTTGCTCTTTATGCTGTTATGTTATGCAGCGAAGAACCTAGCAGGCACACACTTATGGGTACCCCAACCGGTGGAAGAGTGTGTCAGCACTACCAACAGAGACGTTCAGTTGCACATTTTTGTTGTGTGTATTTGATTGCAATCCATTGATCATCTAGAATGGGAGTATCCACGTGTTCCAACGTAGCAGGAGTGACAGCTGTGTGCGGCCGGTCGTCTCGCGGGAGATCGGATAGGCTTGCGCGACCTTGTTGCGATGATGACAGACGCCTCGCCCAACTACTCACTGTCCTTTGTTCACCGCCAAGTCTCCGTAGACATTCTGCAAGTGTCTTTGAATAACTGATACCCACTGGTTTTCCGCCAAAAGAAACTCAACGACAGCTCTCTGCCTGGAACGCACCTATCTTACAGACGCCAATTTGAAGGCGACGGGTAGCGGTGCCACGTATCGGAACTTCATGAACCTATAGGGGCTGAAGCGGGAATATTTCACGATGTCCCACAACAAATTTGGCATTTTTTTCAGCCGAAAGTGGTTGAGAAAGAAAAGTGTTGCATTACTTACTGAATACACCTCCTAGTAGAGGGGGTGGGGTGGGGTGGCGGTGACTTTCACGGCACTGTACCTCCTCCACAGAATTTGTGCACAGTAACAGTCTCCCTCTGGTGTATAACTGAGGTGGGATTATAGGTAGCACATCTAGTCGGGTGTGAGAAACCGCCTAATAATCACATCCAGGCTTTGCAGAATGAGTGTTGTCTGCAGCAGAGTGTGCGCTGATATGAATCTTCCTGGCAGATTAAAACTCAATGTCGGAGCGGCACTCGAACCTGGGACCTTTGCCTTTCGACAGCAAGTGCTCTAGCGGCTAAGTTCTCTCGCGAGAGAGCATAACTTCTGTGAACTTCGAAAGGTATGAGATGAGGTACTGGCGAGAGTACAGCTTTGAAGACAGGTCGTGAGACGAGCTCGGGTAGCTCATTCGGTAGTAGAGCACTTTCCCCGCGAAAAGCAAAGGTCCCATGTTCGAGTGCCGGTCCGGCACGCAGTTTTAATCTACCAGGAAGTTTCACGTCCAGATAGGTTGGCATACCGGCACTCCTCCTTAATCCGCCAGGTGGATTCGATCCGGTGCCGGCATTCAAGGGAGTGGCGTATAAACACGCACGGCTATCCAGCGGGTCGGAGTTAATCAGTACTGATGAGCCAAAACATTGTGAGCTCTACCCATCGTGAAACTGAACCTCGCCCTATGGCGTTTCGCGCGATGATGCGTTAAGAAAAGTACATAAATAGAGCAACGCGAATCGAGAACATTTTACCTACGATACAGGCCACCGAAATGGGGGAATCGGCAGACAAAAAAGCGACTTTGATAAAGGGCGGATTGTTACTGCCCGCCGCCTGGGAATGAGGATCTCGGAAACGGCGAAGCTGGTCTTCTCGTGAGCTTCTGTGGAAAGTGGTTGACGGGCGGTGAAATCACGTTAGACGCCCACGCGTCATCACAGAGCGTGGATTTCGGAAGCGTGCCCGCTGCAGAAAGCAAGATAGTCGACGATTTGTGACATATCTGACGTCAGAGTACAGTGCTGGTGTAGGCACAAGTGTTTCAGAGCACACTGTTCAGCACCCATTGTTAAACATGCAGCACACAAACCCTACATGTTCCCTTGATGACCCAATTCGTCAGTTATGATTACAGTGAACAGAGGTTCAGCGAGATTGGACCGTAGATCGATGGAAAGGTGTCACTTGGTCGGATGTACCACGTTTGGTCGCGGGGACATTCACTGGGCTTTTATGGGACCTTTGGTAGTAATCGAACGCACCATGACTTCCGTGGACTGCATGAATGACCACCAGAATTCCTTTATGCTTGATGTCGAAGTCGACGGCATCCTCCAGCATGATAAATATGAGTGTCGGAAAAGTAGTAGCGCTACAGTGGCTTGAGGAGCATTATACTGAACTCAACTTTGATGCCTTGGCGCCACCAAATTCGCCTGATCTGAACCCGATGGAAAACACGTGGAACGCTATGGGACGTCAGTTCCGCGCGTGCAACGCATCGGCCCGTAATTTACGGGAAGTGCGTTACTTATGCGTAGACATCTGGTAGTACATACCTCCGGAAACTTACCAAGGTCGTATCAAATCTATGCCTCTCACAATATCTGCCGTGCTGCATACCGAAGATGGACCAACAAGCTGTTAATCACGTGTTACTGTGAATAAAATTTTCACTCTGCAGCGGAATATTTGCTGATATGAAACTTCATGGCGGATTAAAACTGTGTGCAGAACCGAGGCTCGATCTCAGAACCTTTGCATTTCTCTAGCAAGTGCTCTACCGACTTCCTGTGAAAAGCAATGGTTCCGAGTTCGAATCTCGGTTGGGCGCGAAGTTCTAATATGCCAGGAAGTTCCAGATGGTTATAAGGTTTTGGCATATTAGGGTATAATTTCAGTTTGTATTTGTAATTAATTTTATTGACTGTTATATTGCCGACAACACTCGCGTTGTGACACTCTAAGCAAGTACTTCGAAATGTGATTGGTTGTTGCCAACCAGCTTCATAAGCAAGTAAATACATTGTCAGCTGCTGTTAGTATACTCGACTGTTTATAAAGAGCCGTCCACAAGAACCTCCAGAGTCGACTCCACTGATTATTGTTAGTACAGATTTCAGTGTAAGGAGCATTTTCTTTCTAAATGAAGAGTTGACGCAGAATACAACGTCCTAAAGACATTAGAAAATTAAAATATTCGTCTCCAAAGTCTGCTATTGTCCATGATGGAAAGACTCGAGATTTTAGATGTCTGAGATCTCTAACATAAGACTCCCAGTTCAGCTTCTTATCTTTATAAACACCCAAGAATTCAGAGTATTCTGTTTCATTTAGTGATTATTCCCGCATATATTAGCTTGGTGCGTAACTTCGTTGCGGTTTTATTTTGCATGTTGGATTCCGGTTTCTATGGGTTTATTTATCGATTGTCATCTTTTATTTGTCATTCCCTGTAGCCGTTTGACTTTACATATTGTTATTTTGTCATTTGGAGACAGTATGTGGAGCTATGGACACTAGAAAACGGAGTGCCAAATGGAGAAATTGGATCATTACCGACATGTTCTTCGGTTTGAGTTGAATAAGGGGTGACAGCAGCGGAGTCAGCCAGAAAAATTTGCGCCGTATATCGGGATAACTCCATTGGACAGAGTTTTCTCTTTTTAAGGAGAATTGTTTTGGCGTTAATCACTCTCCACGTTCAGGAAGACCTTCTGGATTTGATGAAGATCGTTCAAACTCATTAATTCACAATGATCCACGCCAGTGTACTCGAGAACTGGCAAATGTGATGAACTGTGATCATTCCACCATCGTGCAAATTTGGATGGAATGGGGAAGGTTCAAAAATCGGTTGTGTGTACCGCATGCTCTAAGCCTATATCACAGAGATTAGTGGGTGGCCATATGTGCATCTCTGCTTACTCGTCAACAGTTGGCTCGTGAACAAAAGCGAGCATTCCTAACCTGTATCGTTACCGGTGTCTCTATGCTAACATTAGGAAAAGAAGGTAATGGTTGGGGCCAAACGAAGCAGCAACTCCCCGTTCAAAGACCTGCGCACATCCACAAAGTATAAAGTTTTGCATCTGGTGGAACAGCGAGGGTGTGGTGTACTACGAATTGCTTTCCCGAGGATAACCATCAATGCTGACATTCATTGCTAATAACTGAGACGTCTTACAGACGCAATCCAAGAACGACGACCTGGAAGTCTGCGAAAGGTGCTACTACTCCACGATATCGCCGTCCGCATTCTGTAGACTGACAAAAAACATTATACAGGAGTTGAGTTGGGAAGTCATTCCGCACCCACCTTATTCAGCTGATCTTGCGCTCTCTGATTTTCACTTTATCCGCTCTCTATCGAACAACCTTCAAGGAACATCCGTTCCGGATGAAAATGCGCTCCGAACGTGGCTCGACAAGTTTTTCGCCTAAAAAAAAAAAAAAAAAAAAAAAAAAAAAAAAAAAAAAAAAACTTGCATAATATGTAAACACGTCGTTCAAAAATGGTTCAAATGGCTCTGAGCACTATGGTGCTTAATTTCTGAGGTCATCAGTCCCCTAGAACTTAGAACTACTTAAACCTTGAAACGTCCCCTTTGAACAATTCTTACACGACTGTGCTTAACCTGACACACAATATTTTTAGCGCAACGCAATCTGACTTTCAGAATTCTCTACAAATGAATGGCCCTGACTAACATTAAACTATACCTTTCACAAATCACTTACCTCACAAAAATCTTCGCTGCTCAAGCTACTGCAATACAGCAAGCGCCACTACTGCCAGCTAAATAAAAGATTCAAACTACTAAAGGCACTAACTACTGATAGGGATAGTTAGCAAATGAAAGATATTAATAGAGAACAAACAATGTATTTACCTTAATATCATCACAAGTCATAATATATATATATCAGTTCATGACAAATTGCAAACCTCCGCCATCTCTCTCCCCACATCCACCACTGCTGGCGGCTCACCTCCAACTGCGCAACGCTACGCGCTGTTCACAGCCAGCTGCCTAACATTACAATGGCGAGTATTACAACAATGCAAAGCAGCCACAGACTGCACACAGCACAGCCAGTGATTTTCATATTGAGGTGGCGTTACCAATAAAAAACCTAAACAGCCTACTTACATAGAGAAAACATAAACAGCCTACTTACAACCTAACTAACCTAAGGACATCACACACATCCATGCCCGATGCAGGATTCGAACTTGCGACCGTAGCGGTCTCGCGGTTCCAGACTGAAGCGCCTAGAACCGCTCGGTCACAGTGGCCGGCTAAACACGCCGTGGAATCGAAAAGTTACACCAGCGCTGGCATACTGTTATAAATAGTGAAGGAGAATATATTATTGACGACTAAAGTCTCTGTTCTGTGTATCTGTTCTATTTATTAAACTTGTGGACAAACGATACGAAATCAGCCCAATATTATTTGTAACTTGTTTTCGGACCGACACAAAAGCGGTAACCGGAATTGTATTGTCCAGTGTACGCACAGCACCAGACCTGTTGGAGCAGGGCGACTTATCCGCCGGGTGACTTATCCGCCGGGTGTCGCCCATCTCGGCGGACGATAAAAAAGTTGAAAAAGTAAAGACGGTCACCGCGTGCGCAGAATGCGAGTCGAGACGATCGCGATAGCTAGTTGCGGAAGCGTCCGGCGCATGGTCGTGGCGCTGCCGTCGCCTCGCCCGCCTGGCCAGGCCGCCGCGCCGTGCTGTGTTTTTCTCGGCGCGGTGGCATCGATTTTTCGAGTGCGGGTTAATCTGCGAGACGGAGCGCGGCGCGGCCCCGCCAGGGTAAACACTCTGGCCGGCCCCCGCTCTCAGACCCCCCCCCCCTACCCGCCACCCCCGCCCCCATCACGCCTTCCCGCCCACTCGTTCGCCGGCCACCGACCGCTTCGCCTCTGCCACCGGCGCACCGCCGCTCTTTCCTCTGTCGCCTCGTCCTCATTTCGTCCAGCTTTCGCGTTTCCCTGTTTCTGCACATCCTCGTCCCCTACTGCGTACCTATCAGTTTTCTTTTGTCTTATTCGCGACGGCGCCTCCCCCCCTCTCAACTTCCCCTCCCACTTCCCGACCTCTCAGCTTGCCGTTCTTTGTTGCGATCTTGCTTTTCTATCTTCCTTGGTGACTTCGTATTTCACTCAGCTGTTGATATTTACCCTTCCTTATTTCAGACGATACTGTCGACGTGCTATAAGTTTTAAAGTCTGTGTTTCCTTCCCCGTTCGTGGCTTACATTTCCTGCAGACTATTTGAACTGTACTTTCTTTTCGTAGAACCGCATTGAATGTCTTCTCGACGATACGGTAATACTGCGCGCCCTAAATCGATTTTCTGATGGAAACTCGGTTGTTTTATCTCAGCTTATCTCTCAAAGTGTTAGACAATACAGTTAGATTTCGGAAGCTAGCGAATATTGTTGTTCTGGTGTCAATATACGCTGCTAATCTTTAAAGGAAGGATTACGTTCTGCGCAAAGTTATAGACGTAAAAGAAGGAAACTAGCTTTTCGACTTTCTAGCTGTCCAAAGACATTTAAATCAAAAGATCTTGACGTATTCGCCCATTTTCACTTTTTAGTATTAATTCCCATGTCATTTAATAATGCATAGTGGAGGTGGAGGAGGGGAAGGAGGAGGAGGAGGAGATCAGTGTTTAACGTCCCGTTGGCGAAGAGGTTGTTAGAGACGGAGCACAAGCTCGAATTAGGGAAGGATGGGGGAGGAAATGGGCAGTGCACTTTCAAGGGAAACATCCCGGCATTTGCCTGAAGCGATTTAGTGAAATTACGGAAAAATGAAATGAGGATGGTCGGACGCAAATTCGAACCGTCGTCCTCCCGAATGCGTGTCCAGTGTGCTAATAACAATAATGGATCGCCTCAAGTAAAGTAACATTATCGTCTAGTAAAGTCATCAGAAGATCAAAAACAATTGCAAAAAAATGATATCTGTACTGTGCGAAAATTGGCAGTTGACCCTAAATAATGAAAAGTGTGAGGTCATCAACAAGAGTGCTGAAAGGAATCCGTTAAACATCGGCTACACGATAAATCAATAAAATTTACAGGCCATAAATTCCAACTAAATACCTAGGAAATACAATTACCAACAACTTAAATTGGAAAGAACACACAGAAAATGTTGTGGGAAAGGCGAACCAAAGACTGAGTTTTAATGGCAGAACATTTAGAAGATGCAACAGACCTTCTGAAGAGACTGCCGACACTATACTTGTCCGTCCTCCTTTGGAGTACCGCTGCGCGATGTATGATCCTTACCAGACAGAATTAACGGAGTAGATCGAGAAAGTTCAAATATGGGTAACACGTTTTGTATTATTGAGAAATAGGGGAGAGACTGTCACGGAGATGATACAGGATTTGGGGTGGACATCATTGAAACATAGGCGTTTCTCGTTGAGGTGGGATCTTCTCACGAAATTTCAGTCACCAACTTTCTCCTCCGAATGCGAAAATATTTTGTTGACGCCGACCTACTTGACTCTCTGCCAGGCATTTAAGTGTGATTCGCAGAGTAGCCATGTAGATGATACATGTCATGTTGTATAACGTGATACAAGCCGTCACGTCTTACGACATGGCATTTGTCATGTGCAGTATCACACAGTGTCGTTAAAGATTAGGAAGCATGCATCCCCACTCAAGGGTACTTCATATTATAGATGCGCCCTCACACTTGGATATTGCCTGATGAAGATGTAGCACACTTTCTACAAGCACATAAATTTGTGTTTACTTATTCTTAGGTTCCTCACCATACACACAGGGTGCGGTGCGGGAAGTTCCTTATTTGAAACGCGCAGCACACAGCGGCTGTTACTCATTGTCGCGTGGTTTTCAGTGGAATCAAAAGTCCGAGACTTCACGTTTTATTAAGTTTAGTTTAGTAGCGATCATGCTGCAGGCAAGAGAGGAGCGCGCGTTCGCTGTTGCGGCCTACTTTTCGAATGGTCGTTCGGTCATCAGAACTCAGCGTGCATTCAGGAACCAGTTCAACATCGCGCCTGCAGGTCGTTTTCCTGATGGTGAATCATCGTTATGTGGCTAGACACCTTTATGGATACTGGAAGTGTGCAGAAAAAGAAATCAGGACCTTCAAGAACCACCAGAAACCCTGAAAACATCGAGAGGGTATGGATATCGATTTTGAATTCCCCCAAGCGATCTGCACGCAAACATGCAGCTGCTCTTGCAGTTTCTGAACACACAGTGAGACGAATTCTTCATGGAGAGTTGAAAATTCATTCGCATAAACTGTCAGTGATGAACACACTTCATCCACATGATTTTGTTTCACGAAAAAATGCGTGTGAAGCCTTGATCGATAAACTGACGCCGCGCGGATTAGCCGAGAGGTCTTGGCGCTGCAGTCATGAACTGTGCGGCTGGTCCCGGCGGAGGTTCGAGTCCTCCCTCGGGCTTGGGTGTGTGTGTTTTTCCGTTTTTCCTTAGTATACTTTAGGTTAAGTAGTGTGTAGGCTTAGGGACTGATGACCTTAGCAGTTAAGTCCCATAAGATTTCACACACTGCATGGGGGCTTAATTTATTTTATATGATTGAAAATATTTTTTTTTTTTGTTTTTAGTATGTCCGATTACGCAGTGTCTCGTAAACGGTTGGCCCTGACTAGAATTATTACGCTATCTGACTGCAAAGAACAATGTAAGAAAATTTTCGTAAACACAGTTAATTAATTAAGTCCCCAGCAACTATAAAATCTACGAAGCCAACAAGCACAAGAGTAACTGTTCTGTATGTGGGAGTGTGACTCAACGTCCACATCTGGCACGGTTCTTTTCCAACAAGACAAGAATTTTTAAATACCAACTATGCTGACGTGACAAAAGAAATTTAGAAAAACTATAATTACGCAAGAAAACCAGAATTCACTCTAATACAAGAACACAAGCCAGATGCTTTGTTGACTGAACCTGTAGTGACGCATTATTTCAGACACACAATTAATAAAAGAACATTGTAGTTTTTACCTTCATATATATTGACGAAATGCACTCATTACAATAACATTTGCTATCTCTCCCATCAAATAACTGCATAAAACATGGAACAACACTCTTTACTACCACATCTCACTCCGACTTCACGACAAGCAGTGCCCACTAGCACATCTCGGTACGACTGACTACAACGAGCTCTCAACAAGCACTGTCCTGTCCGATCTCATAACAAGCACTGACTGCTACGAACTCCCGACAATCACTGACCTCTACAATCTCATAACACACACTGACTGCCACGAACTTTCAACAAGCACTGAGGAGGCGGCTTAATAGTACTCTTTGGCGCAATCTCTGGCGCAGTGGCACAGTGTAGCCACCTTTCATATTCCCCTCCTCCACAGGCCAGAATTTGATGGTATTTTTGCCAGCATTGGTGGTGAAAATACCACCAAATTCGTCCACAAAAATACAGACAGAAACAAAAGATAATATTAATACCTAAATATCACATAATTAGTTAAAAATTTTGGCTTTGCACTGACCTTTCACTAACCTAATATATGAAATACAGTAAGCAATACAACTTCTTTTCATGCATGTGGCTTTACATAATAGTTTACACCATATACAAAAAATCAGTTTATACAAATGTTCACATAAAATGCTTTCAATGATTAGTTTATACAAAAAAAAAGATACTAACAGGTGACATCTTTTCAGTAGAAGCAGTCCATCAGTTGCACCCAGTAAAGTTTAGCAGGTACACCCAGCAACAAGTCACATTAGTTCAGTAGAGGCAATCCATCAGAGGTACCCAGCAATGTTGAGTAGGTGCAGACAGCAACAAGTGACTTCATTTCAGTAGAAACAGTTCATTAGATGCACCCAGCAATGTTGAGTGCAGGGGCAGACACCAACAAATGACATCATTTCAGTAGGAGCAGTCCATCAGTTGCACCCAGCAATGTTGAGCAGGTGCAGACACCAACAAGTGACACCATTTCAGTAGAAGCAATTCATCAGTTGCACCCAGCAATGTTGAGCAGGTGCAAACAGCAACAAGTGACTTCATTTCAGTAGAAACAGTTCATCAGTTGCACCCAGCAATGTTGAGTGCAGGTGCAGACACCAACAAATGACACCATTTCAGTAAAAACAGTCCATCAGTTGCGCCCAGCAACGTTGAGTAGGTGCAGACACCAACAAGTGACACCATTTCAGTAGAAGCAATCCATCAGTTGCACCCAGCAATGTTGAGCAGGTGCACACAGCAACAGGGGACATCTTTTCAGTAGAAGCAGTCCATCAGTGGCACCCAGCAATATTGAGTAGGTGCAGACAGCAAAAAGTCACATCTCTCAGCAGAAGCAGTTCCATCAAATTCACTAGCACTGATCACACTGTTCATCAGAGTTTATGAGCAGAAATTAAACATGTCCTAGTGGCACCAATCATGTAGAAAAGGTACAGGTAACAGTCCATAATTTTTTTTTTACAATCACTGATCACACAGTTCATCAGCAGAAATTAAACACGACCAAATGTCACACATCATGTTGAAAAAGTGCAAGTAACAGTTCAGAATATTTATCTTCACTAATCAGGCAGTTCAGGCATGAACAATAGTTTGAATGCACATACAAATGCTTTTACAGTAACATACAAATCATAACAAACACACAAATGATGTCAGATAATTGTCCTATTAACTATTACAAATACTCAAATACCAGTAAACCTATAATATTTATGGGTGTCAGTGCAAGCCACTACAAACAAATAAAATAATATTTAGGAGATAGGTGGGTAGGATTAGTAAAGGAAGACACACAGAACACACTCACTCATCTTTCATTCACATTAAATACTACTGTGTAATTGAATAGTGTTAATTGTGTAAATGAAATTCTGTCTAAATCTGATGTTCATCATGTGTATCAAGTAGTAGTGGCAGCAATGTATAACAGTCAATAATAGTTAGTCAACGTCATAGTCATCATGTCAAGACCAATGTTTGCCAAGCCAGATCAAAATGTACTGTTGTTGAACAACTGTCAGTGAGCCAAGATATGCAATTACTTCCTCTCTCCAAAAAAAAGTATATACTGCTTAGTTATTTAACAAAGTGTGTGTATAGACTATCTTCCTTCTATTTTAGTGTTCTAGTCTGCTCTCTTCATCCTCCTTGTTCCATAAGACCAACAAAAAAAAATATGCTCCTCACTTACTTTACCTCTTATACACCAAAACTCCGATAATCATCAGCATCACATAATCTCAATACGTCACTAATACTTCTTCAATACGTCGATACATATAACTCTTATCATCAATATCATTTACCTTACCTCTTGTCCACAAAAACTCCAATAATCATCAACTTCATATAATCTCTATACCTCAATAATACGTAGATACATATAAACCTCAGCACCAATATCATTACACTTCCATAACAACTCTTTCCTCTAGTCAGTCTCCTCGAACAAGTACAGATAAAATCCTAATGCAACTTCAATTCAGCATCCCATACAATCCGAAGACACATTGTCAACACACAACCTCTGTGTAATCCATCTGACCCAAATTTTCTACTCATTATAAATTATAAGATACATTTTGGTTCCTTGTCCATCATTAAATAAAAGAAATGCATACCTGACCTCTAACAGACTTAGTTCGAATAACTCTCAGTAATTAAGTACGATTACGGAGTGTGAATAATCATAATGTTTCACAGTGTGTACACCACTTCAAGAATTATGGCAAACAGAAGCAAACATGTGGAGTATTTCTTGTGTCAAGTGTCACTTCCTATTTCAATTGCTCACGAAAAATGCAGTGTAATAACTATTAATGGTCTAGACCTAGTTTTGGTCTGTCATGTCGTTAGCTTCCTTCCTATTAGCATACATTTATACAGCTTCCATAAAACCTCAGCTCATGTGACTTCTATGACTTTCTTGTACTAATGTCGTTCGTCGAATTATAGCAGTTCATTTTCTTATCTTAAAATATAAGGCACTGAGCGTAAGCAAAACAAGCAATAGCGAGTAAATATACCAGTAGAGAACAGAATGTCAACAAGTGGATGCAGCACAATTCTTACAACGAGGCTTTGCCAAGCGAACAATCTATAATTAATCCAATAGTGTGACCTAAACTCTATGTTGATACACAGTATATCAGCATTTCTATACACCAAATTAAAGAGCAGTTATGGCAACAAAACAGAAATGTGTAAATATGTAATCCATACGCATAGCAGTAAACATATATCTTACGTAATAAACAGGTCGTTAGCATCATATCAGCATAAGCAAATAAATGTTCATGTGTCATCCTAATAAGTAAACATGAAGGCGCAAGCAGATAAATCACAAAGTATAACTTACATACATATCAGCACAACTAATCAGGTGACAATTATAATTTAAATAAATAAGCACAGCAGGCACATAATAGAAAAATATGACATCAGTGAAAAAGCATAGCAGCCAAGCGATGCATAATATATACAAATAACAACCCTGTTCATTAATAAACATTGACAAAAATCAGCAATTGTGCGCAAGCGCGTCGCTTCACACGTAAATTCATAGAACATGAAATTAGCACAAAGTATGAGTCACGTAATCGCAAGCAGCAAATTACGTCTAAAGTACGTACCTAAGTGGAAATATGTTACCTGAAAAATGAACTCAATTAATAGTTACCCTTGTTAGTTTATTAGTTTCTTCTTCGAAATTACATTCTTCCTGGAAATTTCTCGATGGCAAGTCCTCTTAACGTCGGAGACACACAGAATTTACCTGAAGTTCTTAAATATTTTATAGAACCGTATCCTGAAAAATACTGAATGTTAATAACATAATTCATCAAGTCACTATAGCTTTATACTGAATTTAATCGGAGAAATTAAACTGTGTATTTGTTTACGGTTGTCAGTGCATCCGCACTGAGCGCTCGATCAGCTGTAGGCGCGTGACGTAGGAAGCCATTGTTTGCGGTCAACGACTGCCTTGTGCGGCGCGCAGACTTGACTGTTGCTTTGAGTATGTGCCGCCGCCAAAACACAGCGCGGTACTCTTGCATTCTCCGTGTTTACATGTGGCTGTTAGTTCTCCAAAGTATGTCATTCCACAAAAATTTTTACGTTAGATATATGATGTATTCCTTTAGAGCGCCGAGATTTAAGAGTTTCTACTTCAACAGTGTTATCATGAATAATTTTTCGAATTCTATATGGACCGTTATAAAGCAGAAAAAATTTGCGACACAAGCCTTTTCCTTTGTGCGACAAACGATGAGACTTAATTAACACTTTTTGACCAACTGACAAAATTTTTAAACGACCAGGACGCTTAGCTGATTTCTCTCTTCTAGCAGCCGCAGATGCAATATTTTGCAGAGCCATGTTCACAACTTCAGAATGCCGCAGTTTCCGTGAAGGCGGAAAAGGAACGATTTCAGAAATGCGATTTGTTGGTACTTTATTTTTTAATACCAGTAGTGGTGGTAAAGAAGTTGAGTCATTAGGAAGTTCATTCAGAATGTTTTGAAAAATATGAAGATACTGATCCCAAGTTCTGTGATTCTGATGACAATAAAGACGACACAATTTATTGATTTCCTTCATCCATCTCTCTGAAGCGTTAGATTGAGGGTGAAAAAGTGAGATGAAGATTGGTTTAATTTTACGACGGTGTAGAGTACGAAGCCAAATTTTAGAGCGAAACTGTGATCCATTATCTGATATAACCTTGTCAACATGACCAACTTCTTTAAGAAAATGTTTGATGAAAGCATTCGATACTGAACGAGCTGTTGCTTTGCGTAAAGGTGTAAAACACACATATTTTGACGTCAACTCCACTGCTACGAAAATGTACGCAAAACCATTAGTAGAACGAACCACTGGACCAAACAAATCGACTGCAGCCATTTCCTTTAATTTCACTGGAATGATGGGAAACAACGGTGCTCTGTGAGAAATCGTTGGAGGCTTAGCCGTTTGACATAATTTGCATTTGGCAAGAACAGATCGAATACGTTTTTCCATATTACTGAAGTAACAATTTTCTCGTAATTTATGAAAGCATTTTCTGGGACCAAAGTGCGCATAACTGAAATGCGTATACCAAATCAATTTATTGACCCACTCATCAGGAATACAGACTAACCAAACGGAGTTGTCGACCGATTTTCGTTTAAAAAAAATGTCATTGCGGACTAAATAGCATCTAGTTTCTCTGGATCAGGAAGAATACCTTCTGTAGAAATAATGTGACCGAGAAATTTCACATGAGAACGACCAAATTCAGATTGTTCTAAGTTCACTGTAATGCCAACTCGTGCAAAAATACGCAATAATGAATCCAGAATTTTGTTGTGCTCACTCCAAGAATGTTTAGCAATAAGAATATCGTCAACATAAGAAGTAATATTGTCACGAAGATAAACAGGTCACATTTCATTTAAACTACGAATGAATGCTGCAGAAGGTACAGTAAGTCCAAACAACAATTTTCGAAATCACATTTAGGTAAATTAGTCAAATCCGGTTATTGTTTACTTACTCACTAGATAGATTGATAGTCGAAGAGTTGTTTTGACAGATGCAAAGAATAGTAAAAGAGTAGGTAGCGGTACAGAAAATTAAAAGAGAAATAGCACCACTACAGCTCGGGGCCCTATGCTCGCTACGGCACATATTCACTTAGAGTAGTGAATCCCCTGAGGACATTAATAGGTTAGAACAGTAATTTTCGAAATCTCATTTAGGTAAATAGTCAAATCCGGTTATTGTTTATCTACTGTCTAGATAGATTGATAGTCGAAGAGTTGGTTTGACAGATGCAAAGAATAGTAAAAGAGTAGGCAGCGGTCCAGAAAACTAAAAGAGAAATAGCACCACTACAGCTCGGGGCCCTATGCTCGCTACCGCACATATTCACTTAGAGTAGTGAATCCCCTGAGGACCTTAATAGCTGCACATAATTTCCAGTTTGTGACCTTGTGGCACATCTGGCGGAAGTGCGTACGTAAATTGATCTAACCATGCACATGGATGTATGTCGTTCTTCGAATTGCGGAAGATCTTAAATTTCCGAACAGTCAAAAAGTGTTTATAGTCAAAGTTTTCACCTCGTGGCGACAAAGACCTACCGCGTCTGTCCCAGTCCCAATGTCGATTATTGTCAAGTTCACGCGCCTGGCGCTCTCTTGTTGCTTCTCGTAAATGAAATAAATTACTTTCTTCACATCCTTCTGCTAAACTAACACTTGTCAATTTATCTGAGATCTCTTCGACTCTTTCCGATGAGTCACTTAATTGTTCTTTCACTTTATTTACGTCTTCTGTAAATGTCGCGACTCGGGTTTCGGTGTTGTCAATTTTAGTAGTTAAGTGTTCACACTGTTGCGTTAAGTTATTTATTCTGTCATTTGGTACGGATTCCTCGATTCTTTCAATTATTTCTTCCTTGTCTTGTGCACGTTGTAAATTTAACTCTGAAAATTTCTGTACTATCACGCGATCTCTTTCTTCCCGTTCTCTGTCCTGTTCCCTTTGTCTGATTTCTACTGCAATTAATCTATTATTGTGAGAATTCAGAATCGGTTGTACTTCTTCCCTGATTTCTTTCTTTAATTCATCTTTCATATTTTTGAAACATGTCCCTATTCGTGAATCTATCCGTGTTTCCAAAGTTCCCATCTCTGTTTTAAATTCAGATCCTAACCGAGTTTCCATTGTTCCCATCTCAGTTTTAATTGTTCCAATCTCTGTTTTTAATTCAGATCGAAACTGCTCCATTATTCCCCTATCTGTTTTTATTTCAGATCCCAAAGTTTCCATTCGTGTTTCCATTTTTAATATAGCACTCATCAACTGCCCCATAGTAACTGTTTCAAAATTATTTTCGCCCCTAACATTTCCCGCAAAACCAGTTTCCTTCGTCATAGCTGTAAAGCTATCTGTGTTCGATACTATTTCAGAATCTTCTATCGTTAATCTCGGATTCTGTGAATTTTCTGATTGAGAAAAATTTTGAAATGGTTCCGGACTATTTTCCCGACTTATTACATTGTTTTCAACTCCATTATTCATCGTACAGTTGTCCTGTGTTGGCGAGTTCGCCATGTCAACAATTTCGTTCTCACTATTCATCATTTTTGCCTTTTTCATTGATCGCGTAATCACTTACAAAATATACAAAAGATTCGTCACTGTACGAAAATTACACACAATGACTCTTTATCTCCAACAATACTATTCACACGAGATGTTTCCTTCAAACACGATTAACGAACAATTGAAATAATTGCACAAAATTGTCAATCGCGTATACAAGGCAATAAAAATACAACCAAAAAACTAAATTTTAAAAAATACCATTAGAAGAATGCCAATTACCAAATCTACACACCCAATACAGACTACAATCACTAAACTCAAAATTACTACAACAATACTACCGTCTACTATTTTCACAATCAGAAGAATCCAAGGGACGATCCGAAGCAGCGGTCGCCACGTGCATGGGGGCTTAATTTATTTTATATGATTGAAAATATTTTTTTTTTTTTGTTTTTAGTATGTCCGATTACGCAGTGTCTCGTAAACGGTTGGCCCTGACTAGAATTATTACGCTATCTGACTGCAAAGAACAATGTAAGAAAATTTTCGTAAACACAGTTAATTAATTAAGTCCCCAGCAACTATAAAATCTACGAAGCCAACAAGCACAAGAGTAACTGTTCTGTATGTGGGAGTGTGACTCAACGTCCACATCTGGCACGGTTCTTTTCCAACAAGACAAGAATTTTTAAATACCAACTATGCTAACGTGACAAAAGAAATTTAGAAAAACTATAATTACGCAAGAAAACCAGAATTCACTCTAATACAAGAACACAAGCCAGATGCTTTGTTGACTGAACCTGTAGTGACGCATTATTTCAGACACACAATTAATAAAAGAACATTGTAGTTTTTACCTTCATATATATTGACGAAATGCACTCATTACAATAACATTTGCTATCTCTCCCATCAAATAACTGCATAAAACATGGAACAACACTCTTTACTACCACATCTCACTCCGACTTCACGACAAGCAGTGCCCACTAGCACATCTCGGTACGACTGACTACAACGAGCTCTCAACAAGCACTGTCCTGTCCGATCTCATAACAAGCACTGACTGCTACGAACTCCCGACAATCACTGACCTCTACAATCTCATAACACACACTGACTGCCACGAACTTTCAACAAGCACTGAGGAGGCGGCTTAATAGTACTCTTTGGCGCAATCTCTGGCGCAGTGGCACAGTGTAGCCACCTTTCAACACATTTGAACATTTGATAAACTGACTCATGACGCCTTAGTGTTCTACAGCGACGAGGCACATTTTCATTTGATGGCTGCGTGAATAAACAAAATTGCGGTATTGGAGTGGCACGAACCCCCCGAGAACTTCATGAGTAGCTCCAGAATACAGAGCGTGTGACTGTTTCCTGTGCTCTATCTATAGTTGGCATTATTGGCCCATGGTTTTTCGAAGAGAACGGTCTCTTCTGAGCGTTATTCAGATGTTTGAACAGTTCTTTCTTCCAGAACTTGAAGAAATGGATGTGGGTGATGTTTGTTTCCAACAAGATGGCACCACAGCTCACACGGCACGAACATCGATGACCATGTTGCACCAACACTTTCCCGATCGTCTCATCTCTTCCTCCAGCGGCCAGCACGCTCGCCAGATACAGCGCCATGCGACTTTTTCTAATGGGTCTATCTCAAATCCTTGGTGTATACCAATCGTCGCAGACTCTGGCGTAGCTACGGAACAATATTCGTTTTGCTATTGCCAACATCAACAGAGACATGTTGGAGGAAGCGAACCGAAACTTCCAATTTCGGCTCTCCAAATGCATTGAGCAGAACGGAGGCCACTTTGAAGATATCATTTTCAAATCTTAATAGAACCAAACTTTTGATTTTACTCTTTGTAAAGAAAAAAGAATTAAATTGATGGCTCTAACACTTTCTGATTCATGATTCTTTTTAAATAAGAAAGTTCCCATGCCGCACCCTTTATGATAGCAGGTGGGTCTAAGAGAGCTCAGTGCGGTGGGGAAGTGTGGTTAACACGTAAGAAAGAAAATTGCGAATATGTTTTGATTTAAATTTCATTGAGGTTGACAGTTAAGTCGAACCTTTCTTTTACGTCCCTAACTTTGCCCAGGACATTTATTTTTTTATTTTATTTTTTTCCTGCGATGGGAGCACTTTTCATTCAGGTTCCAAACCCCTACCATAATTTTGCCATTAGACTGCCATAGCTTGCCCTGCCGATGTAGATTTTTGTTGACTCGGTCGACTAATCAGGTATAGATTTTTTTTATTTTCTTTCGAACCATGTTGCTTGTATCGTAGCAGCGGATAAAGCATTCACAAAACGACAGATTGAGCGTTAATCTTACGTATTTGTCTACATCCTTACAAATTTTTTTCGGATTCGCAAAATTTGGAATATAAAAGCGGCGCACGTGCAAATCTCGCAACAGCGTCTTTTAGCACGTAAAATCCAAACGAAGCAAAATTTTTTGCAAAAGGTTAAAACTTACCGTAGATTTAAGTCCGATACACCGGTGGACCATATTTTAACTATCAGTTTCACTCCAGTCCGGAGTTATTGAAGGGTCGGTTTTTGCACATAAAATCCGAACGAGTATGATTGTTTTTGCAAGTAAAATCGGAAGGGTGCGCAAACAATTGGTTCCATTAATTGAGGATTAATTTCAGCCCACTTAAATCTTTTGGAAAATGAGTTAATCGATTCGCACTATTTGCGTGGACACCAGCTCTGGTTCGTCGTTCAGACCTTGCTTTATACTGTAACATAGAGTAAGGTAGATGTTCGAATGGCTATACGAATGGCCGCTGCTCCAGGCTAAACAGAAAGCGTTTTACCCCCGTATCGGGTCCGTCATACCATGCTGTTTCAACTCTTTGCCAGCCTTCATAAACCGAACAGAACTGGCCACGGCAGCAGTCGGACGGCCCTTTCATCGAGGTGAGTCAGAACAGCACAGGAAAAGGCGGTCTTGCGTTATTTTGTTGAGAGATTGCGCCACTGAGCCCCCGAAAATATCGCATTGCCATCGGCGTTAACACATCAGAAGTCTAACAGCTGCTGTGCAAATTCCGGCTAAGCGGATCAGAGGTAATCACGTGTGTGCCCAGTGGCACACTGTACCATCACGCCAAGTGCTTGCCGGAGGGACGATGCGAATGCAACCTGCTCTTGGAGTCATGAAATCAACACCCGTCAACGCACAGTAAGTGGAAGCGTCTGCAGAGCCGCTCACCAAACGTCGGCAGATGCTGCCCGATCATTTACTCTTTAGTCGGTCTTCCACGTCTGATAGTGCCTCCCTCAAGACGGTGCTTAAGTCCTGGGCGCTCACGCAGGCATATCACAGACGAAAGGCGAACCGAACTCTCTTTCTGATTCGCAGCTATGAGAAATGGCGACATCTTTTACCGCTAGTCTTACAAGACTCGGAACACCCGTGATTTCGCACTCGGTTTGGTACTTTCTTCATCACGACCCCGGTGTCGTTACTCGCCATCACGACCTTGAGCACTTCCTTACACGACATTGGTCACAACATGATTGCGTCTACAATGATGGCTGTGAAAGTGAGGCGGCTTTGGGTAAGCCTTCTTCAGCCCCTCTAGCGAGACATAACAAATGTTTGCACTGCTACCTTAATCGTCTATATACTCGGCGGAGTTACTAGCGTTAGGTGAGCGTGAAGACTTTCCGGTTCGTACTTATCTTCACGCACTCTCAAAGTCGTTGCAGAAACTACAGCATCTGGCGTTTGACAAACAGATATATCTTGGATACCGTAACAGACGCGCGAACATTGGGCGCTGACATCCGCTTACTTTGGATAAAAGGACATTAGGGCATTATCCATAATGAAACTGCAGACCATCTCACCGAGCGAGGTGGCGCATTGTTTAACAGAGTGGGCTCGCAATCGGGAGGTCGACGGTTCAAAACCCGCGTCCGCCCATTCTGATTTAGGTTTTCCATGATGTCCCTAAATCGCTTCAGGCTAATACCCGGATGGTTCCTTTGAAAGGACACGTCCGACTTCTTTTCCCATCTTTCCCCAATTCAATGGGGCCGATGACCTCGTTGTTTGGTCCACCCCCAAAATCAACCAATCAATAACTGCAGGTCGCCTCGTTAAGAGGAGGATTATGAAGGACAGTTAGCCCATCACCAATCCCTTGTACGTATTTCATGTCAACGGTCAAGAAAGCTGCTTATGACGACTGGAATTGCGAATGGTACGTAACCCAGCCTACAAGTGCGGGCATCTGGCGGCCGATGAAGCTCAGTAGACATCATGTAACCTCTCTCATCCATATGAGGCTGAGACACGCATACTACCCCGACCAGCTATACCGATTGAAAATCATCGTTTCTGGACACTCTCACCAGGACACAACGGCAGTGGCGGATCTGAAGCTCGTGGCGTAGATCAGGTACTCGGCCGCATAGGCGGTCTTCTACAAAAAAAAAAAAAAAAAAAAAAAAAAAAAAAAAAGGTTGCAAGGGGCTACCCTCCCTACAGGTGTAACTGCTTTACTTCACCGGTGCGACCTGTTTAAAAGATGCCGGTATCCAGCTTTGACCTATAAGTTGTGTGGATCTTGTTCTCACTTGAAATCAGCCCAGTTCGAAACCTGGGTTGTAATTTTGTGTTTTTAATTTATATTATGAACTTACCTTTGTAATTCACACTTTTGCCATTGTTCCATTGTGAAAATTGCACTAGTGTTAAGTAGGCACTGTTATAACTACTGCTAACTCGTATATGGTGTTCGTCTTTTATTGTTTTTATATTACGTTAAGAACTTACGTTTGTACGTGAAACTCTTTTTATTGTTTTACTATGGAAACTGCAATTGAGTTAACATGGCATTTTTGTTACTGCTGCTGCCTCTATGAACTTTCCTGACCAAAATAAGAAATAAATAAATATAAAACCAGCCAGCGCTTGTTCTCCTCGGACGTAGATGTCTGTCGTGATGCGTGTCATGTCAACCCACGAGTGATCGCCGTATTGACAGTCAGTCGTGACCCAGACGCTGTCGCACTGCCGGTATGAATGCTTATCTTACTGCAAGCAAGCTCATTTCCTGACCAAGGTACGTGACGTAAATGTCCGATCCTGCACGGCTGTTCGAAAATTTATATCCGTGCTTTCGTGCACTATGCCTTGGCCGCTGAGATTGTGCATGCCGTTCAGTAAGACTCTTCTGAACCCTTCGATTCCATATTCGCGTGACAGTTGTCGGATGCCAATCAATGCGAGCAGCAGTATCACGGTACGGTACCACACGGTCTTGGTAGGCCACTAACCAACCGCTGCCGAATTCCGACACGTGGTGGTAGACGTTTCTCCTTAGGCGCAAACACACTGGACCAACGAAGGCCAACCAACCGTTTCGTTGGCCGAGATTTGCTTAGTGTTTACGGACAGCAAATCGGAGCCAACGAAGCGGTTGGCCTTGGTTGCGGTCCGGTCAGCTGGCGGTAACATCAAAGCGCTTTTGGTTGTTTGTCGTTGGGACCCCTCTCCTAGTACGGACGCTGAGTCGAATGTTCGTTGGTTCAGTGGCGATTTGTTGTGTCTCTGAAACGGGTGTGTAATTAAGTTTTTCAGGAAAGCCACAAGTCACACTTAGTAAGCTTTCTTGACCGGTTTCGCTCTTTAATTTAACAACAGCATCATTAGAAAGTCTGGAATTTACAGTTTACGTTACAGTAGATGGCTGTTAAATTAAGGAGCGAAACTAGTCAGTAAAACATAAAATTATGAAATAGCCCATACTACAGTTTAGCTTTAAGGTCGCGCATTCATTTTGTCCCACCACACTGCTCCCTACTTTTAAAAAGAGAGGTCGTCCACCAGCGCTGTTCCTTCTTTTTCTTTTTCTGATGATCAGCTTCTTGCAGCAAAATAAACGCTACACGTGCGGCTATTGCTAAACCCCTCTTCTTCCCCTCATAATATCGCCCGGTCAAACTGTTGCTGAAACGCTACTTTATGATAGTAACAAAACGGGAGCAACATCGGCAAGTTATCAGAGTCAACTGTGATCCCACATGGCCGAATCCTTTGGCCTCAAGCCCTTCATTTGGTGTGCATGAGAAGCCGAACGCCAATGCGTTGCCGATCAACGTTCAGCTGAATCCACCCTCTTTCGTTCGTTGGCCTTTGTCGACCTAGTGTGTACGTTTCTTAACACGAGGCACAACACGCTCATCTCACGTACAATCGACATTCAGATGTGCTTCCCGCATAAGAAACCCGTTGCATGATCTTCCCATACACATAGGATGTAGACAACATTATTTCTACCTTGTTTGTGTTTGCAAAGTAGGAGAGCGATATTGACAGACGTGAATCTGTGAAACGGGAAGAGATGGGCTGATCGTGAGTCATACCCGGATGCCTTAGTCGAGAAAGCACTTCCCAGGAAAGGCAAGATTCCGTGTTCGAGTCCCGGTTGGGGACTCAAGAAACTCCTACTTTCTGTGACAGTATTGTTTGGTGGCTCCGCTACTGCCAGTTTATCTTCTTGGCTCACGAACTGTTACTCTTAAGTGCCTTAAGCTGCGCGGTGAAACCTGTTTTTAGAGTTTTCTCCTGTGCATGGAGCGCTTCACTTGCAAAACCCTCGTTCGCCAATCCTTGAATACTGCTCGTCACCTGGAATGTGCATCAGACGCGATTGATACAGGAAATGGAGAAGATCCAAAAAACAGCAGCATGTTTCGTTACAGGTTCATGTAGCAAGCGCGAAAGCGTCACGGAGGTGTTCTGTCAACTTCAGTGGCAGATGCTGCGAGAGATGCATTCTGCGTCACGGTATGGTTTACTGTTAAAAGTTCCGAGAGCGTACGTTCCTAGAAGTGAAAACCAATGTATTGCTCTTTCATACGTAAATCTCTCGAAAAAACTATGAAGATAAAATTAGAGACATTCGACCCCACTCGGAGGCTTACCAGCAGTCGATCTTCCCGCGAACCATTGCCGACTGGAACTAGGAAAGGAGAGGTGATAGTGGTACACCAAGAGCCCTACGCCACACACTGTAAGGTGGCTTCGAAATACAGATGTAGGTGGAGACTGAAACGCTCTCGATTTAATTCCGTAAATTTTTAACAACAGAACAGCAGCGTGTGTGAGTTAATAGATAAGTGATAATCGAATACGTTTCTGGAGTCGTTTCTTATCAGAATGCTCCTTCTCAACAATACTAAACGCAGTCTGCGAAAAACAGTTCATAGGTTCTGGTCACTGATGAATGGAGTATACAATTGGAGTAAACCCCCTCAGTGTCAGTTAAGGCTTGAAGATGGTGCATTGATGCACCAAAACTTGTAACTATATAATAAATAACATTGTAAGGACGGCTGTAGATATTGTACACTGTTACACAGTGGAAAGGGTCTTTTGCAGTAATCCATGTCAAGATATGTTACACTATTTCAGCAATATATTCTGGCTTGACACAATGCGAGGCAGGCAATATTCAACGCAGGTCAATACTTTGGTGTATTGTCACACATTGTAACATTAGTAAGACCAATCAGAATACTAACTTCAATCCAATGTGTGGCCGGGGGCCAGGGAGGGGGGGGGGGGGCACACGAATTTTCGGCACTCCATAAACTTTTTGAACACTAGTCAGTATTATCACTTGTCACGATTCGGTATAATGTTTTATTGAGGTCAACCCGCAGCGGTGGGAGCGCTCTCAGCCGATACATCTCGGGATACTTTCTCCCGCCATTCCAACCACGTTATGCTCACTGACTGACTGCTACGCTCAGACTACTAGCACATTCACCCACTTAGCTCTCGCGGCGCTTGACAATCGATTCTGCCTACCATCAATCTGAGTGAGGCAATAAATGTGTTCATCTCTGAGTAAGGGATCGTGGACCCCTTACAAGCTGTCAGAAATTTTCTATACCCCAAACCAACTATCTCATGGAAGTAAATTTCTTGTACAGATCATTCTCGATAAAAATGTAATTCCATTGCCTGCAATTCTTCAGTTTCTCCCAGCGTAGACGATTGAAAATTAAATGCTGGTGAATATAACATCAACTTAGAGTAAATTTCAGATTATGCTTCGAAAATAAAAGTCTACCTTAGCGCCAGTTGTAAGCTGCCGGTTCATGTTGTCGAGAGGGGTTTCCTTGATCAGCAGGCTAGCTGCAGCTACCTACCTCGATTGTACATTACGCAATATACTGAGATGACAGGAGTCGTGGGATACCTCCTAATACCGTGTCGGACATCCTCTTGCACGGCGTAGTCCGCCAATTCGACGTGGCGTGGTCTTGACAAGTCGTTGGAACTCTCCAGCAGAAATACTGAGCCCTACTACCTCTGTAGCCGTCTATAATTGCGAAAGTGTTGCCACTAAAGGATTTTCAGCACTAACTGACCTCTTGATTAGGTCCCATATATGTTCGATGGTATTCATGTCGGGCTATCTGGGTGGCCACATCATTCGCTCGAATTTTCCAGGATGTTCTTCAAACGGGTTGCGAACAATTTTGAGCCTGTGACCTGGCGCGTTGTCATCCATAAAAATTAATTATTTTTTGGGAACATGAAGTTGAAAATTGTCTCCAGGTGCCCGAACATAACAGTTTCCAGTCAATGAGCGTTTCAATTGGATCAAAGGACCCAGTCCACTCCATGTAAACACAGCCCACACCATCACAGAGTTACTACCAGCATGCACAGTGCCTTGTTGATAATCAGGTCCATGGCGTCGTGGGTTCTGCGCGATACTCGAACCCTATCATCAATTGAAATCGGGATTGATATGACCAGGCCAAGTTTTCCAGCCATCTAGGGGTCCAACAGTTATGGTTACGAGACCAGGAGAGGAGTTGCAGACGATGTCGTGTTGTTAGCAAAGGCACTCGCGTCGGTCGTCTGCTGCCATAGCCCATGAGCGCCAAATTTCACCGCACTGTCCTAATGGATCCGTCCGTCGTAAGTGCCACGTCGATTTCTGTAGTTATTTCACACAGTGTTTCTTGTTTTTTTGGTACTGACAACTCTACGCAAACGCCGCTGCCCTCGGTCGCCAAGTGAAAGCCGTCGGCCATTGCTTTGTCCGCTGTGATGAGAAGTAATGCCCGGAATGTGGTATTCTCGATACCCTGATGACACTGTGGCTCCCGAAACACTGAATTCCAAGGCGATTTCCAAAATTGAATGTCCCGTGTTTCTAGCTCCAAGCATCATTCCGAGTTCAAAGTCCTGCGGCCATAATCACGTCGGAAACATTTTTCACATCAGTCACCCGAGGACAAATTACCGCCGCACGGGGTAGCGGCGCTTTCTGAGGCGTCCTACCACGGTTCGCGCGGCTCCCCCCGTCGGAGGTTCGATTCCTCCTTCGGGCAATATGTGTGTGTGTGTGTGTGTGTGTGTGTGTGTGTGTGTGTGTGTGTGTTGTGCTCAGCGCTAAGTTACATTAAGAAGTGTGTAAGCCTATGGACCGATGACCTCAGCAGTTTGGTCCCATAGGAACTTATCACAAATTTAGAAATAAAATGCAAATGACCATTCCGCCTTGTGTACACGATACTACCGGCATCTGTATATGTGCATATCGCCATCCCATGACTCAGTGTATGAGCTGAGACGGGACGGTGATAAAAAGGCAAGAAAAAGCGTTTTCCGTTCTCCGTTTCAACAGCTGCAATTCAGTTACACTGTACTACGTGATTTTTGATGAGAGTGCTGCTGATCGTAAGGAGCGCACGTATTCTCGCGTTCGTGTTCCACGACTGGTCTCCCAAGGCTGCCTGTTCTCTCGCAGTGCAGTTTTTTCTTCGGGGGGGGGGGGGGTTCCCATTGAAATAAGATTAAATACGTGATACGGAGACCAAGGTAACGGATATCTTCATTACTGAATTACAGTTCTGGTATGTAATGCCCATAATGGTAATCTCTAACTCCTCCCTACACAAGTGACATATAGGTGGATCGTAATTAATGGCGTAATCGTATACTAAAACCGAAAAAGTCCAGTACACAGGAGCTCTAAAATGCGTACCTGAAGATACACGGGCACTTCGTCATCTCCGATGCTGCTTCTGTTGTAAACTCTTTGCTTTCCATATTTTACGTGGAGGTAGTATGGGCCAAAACAAAAAAAAAGTGTGAAGTAAACAAGTGCATACTTTAAGATCTGTGAGCACTTGTTCATCTTCGCTACTGTCAAACGCATCCCTTGTGCTGAACAAGTGTCCAAGCCCTTAGGGTATGGACCCGCTCGCGAGCGCTTCCGGGTCGAGGAGGTATGCCAGCCCCGGTCGAATCCGCCCGGTGGACGACGAGGAGTCGGAGTGCCGGCCAGCCTGGATGTCCTTTTCAATCGGTTTCCCAATAACCGCCAGGTAAATACCGGGATGGTTCCCATGTTTCGTCTTACAAACACGCTACGCAAACATTTAGAACACTTTCTCACATTTGGACACACAATTTGCTCTATACGCAGACGGATTGAGTACAATGGTTCTGTCAAGAAGGGTGAATAGGAGAGTGATGATCTTATCTGTTTGATCTCCATAAACTCTTACTTATCTGCATGTTACGCTTTTTCTTGTTTTGCTCCGTATTACGCCCTCCAAAAATATGAAAAGCAAAGAACTTGTAATAGAAGAGTTGTGTTTCACAGTACTGAAGAAGAACAAGTGCTCACATCTCTTACAAAACATTTTAGTGCTCTCATTTACAAGACTTTTTTGCTTGCAGTATCATGTACTTTCGACTGCATACGTCTACGCCATTAATTATGATACAACCCGTATACCGTTGGTGGTCACATAGTATACCGCCTTAAATCCTATTACTCCTAAAATGAAGGGACAAGCCAAGTTAATCGCCCTTAAATTAGAGATATATAGCAAGCAGAAATTGAATTAAGCTCGCCTTTGCCTTTTGTTGTTATTTTTGTGACCTTGAAAGACTATTCTTCTGCAGCTCTTCACGCTAGTGTACACTGGGCAAGGCTCTCCATCTCAGCATAACAACCGCGTAGTCGTAGAGGCTGGGGTCCCACCATTGCAAATCAGGCGCCAACAACAGGTTGGCCGTTATGCTACACATGATCACAGCTCCTCTAAGCATCCGTACCATCGTCTCCTGTATCCAAACACAGAAATTCGTCTCCCGCATCGGCGGCCCAGATCAGGGATTACGATCACAGTCCCCATCTGGTCCCTCCTCTCTGAACTCCAGTTGTTTCGTCCACCACCTCTCCTCTGGACACAATCTATATACCTCCGTGGATTATCTATCGGCCAAGGCTTTGTCTTGACCTGCCACAAGGTGCGAAAGACTCGGTTCATCTCTTGGCCCTCCGCTACCAATTTTTCTACATCCATAGCGCATCCCCAGGCTCAGAAGTAGTCTATACTGATGGCTCGATGGTTGCTGGTCATTTAGGCTTTGCTTATACTCACGAGGAACATACTGAACTGCGCGTTTGCCGGTTGGCTGTAGTGTTTTCACTGCTGTGCTCTGGTGAGCCCTTTCTCATTAGCAGCGACTCCTTGAGCAGTTTGCAAGCTCTCGACCAGAATGCCCCACGCCATCCCTTGGTCATTGCTATCCAGGATTCCTTGTATGCGCTTGACCAATGTGGCTGCTCAGTGACCGTCCGGACACCGAGCCACGTTGGGATCCCAGGGATGAACTCGCTAATAGCTTGGCCAAACTGGCTACCAGTAAACCAACTCTTCAGATCGGTATTCCGAAAACAGATCTCCGATCGGTATTTCGCCGTCAAGTCTTAGGAATCTGGACTACCAAATGGCTCACTCTGCCTTCACCAAACTACACGTGATAAAGAAGGGTAAAGACGTGTGAAGGTCTTCCATGCAGGCATCTCGCAAGGACTGTACTATCATCTGCCGGCTGCTCATGGGATGTACTTGTCCGACTCACAGTCATCTCTATCGCGAGGACCCACCCCACTGACGTTGTGGTTCCTGTTTGACGGTCGTCCATATTTTACTGGACTATCCCAACCTACCCGCCTTGTGGCGAACACTTTGTCTCCCTGACTCACTATCCCTAGTGTTAGGAGATGGTGCCCCATCAGCTGAGTTAGTTTTAAGTTTTATTCGTGAAGGAGGCCTTTAACGCTCTCTTTAAGGGCGGGCTACTTCACTTTATTGGCCCACTGAGGGGTTGGCAGAACACTCCGTTGCCTCCTCTGCCCAGGCCAGGCTGCAGCCGTCTAGGCTTGGTGGTCCAGCCCGGTCCTCACCTTATCTGATCTTTTATTCTTCCTCCCCCCTCTCGCTTGGTCTGTTTGACTTGTTCGTCTTTTTCTCTTTTCCTGTCCGTGTTGCTAGTCTTTCGTAGTCAATTTCTGAGTGGGGTACCTCTTGTAAGTGGCGGAGGTTAGGGGATGTATGTCCCTTCATTGCATTCTGCTTTCGGGGTCTTCCAGCTGCTCACTAGATGGAGCATTTTGGCTGCCTTCTTCCGATGTCTCCATTTCTTTTTGTCCTTTATCTCGCTTTCGTTGACCTTTGATAGATCTTGGGTTTTTCTTCGCCTGGGCTTTGCGCGGAAGGCCATCTCTGATGTACAGTTGCGTAGACCCTTCTCTTCGAAGAAAAAGGGACTGGTGACCTAGTAGTTTGGTCCCTTCAACCATCCAACCAACCAACCAACCAAATAATTAAAGGGTCCGCTTTCCTGTAAGAACAGAATCTTTCACCACACTTGTCGTATCTTCAGTTGGTTTTCCTTTTACTGCTTCTGAAAGATATACTTACAAAATTTTATGTTGATTAAGGGTATCAATATAGTGACATAACATTTTTTTGTTGTTTAAACAATAGAAATCTAACAGGTTTTTGGTTTGGAGTGGAAGGAGGTATGATATACATCCTTAGAACTTCGTTCCCACAGTATGTACCCCCGCCTTCAATAACGAAAAAGTTTCTCGCTTGCACAACATTTACTAACGTCGTTAGGCAATACTTTCCGTATATCATCATGAAATTTTACCGAAGCAGATAAAGCAAGGTTACATATTGCTGTTCTTCTAGAACACGCTCATGTCAGTGTCATGTGCGGCACGTACGCACGCCGAATAGCTTGAATGCAATGTGAGGTTATACGTATGTTCTAGGTGGGATGTGGCAACTCTCCTCGGCCCTCCAAGTGCACCTGCCAAAATATCAGTCTGAAAAGTAATTTTGAACTGAGTAAGGGTAGTATGAAGACACACACACACACACACACACACACACACACACACACACACACACACACACACACGGGAGAGAGAGAGAGAGAGAGACCGAGACCGAGACCTTATACAAGGGCAAGGTCTTGTGGAAGACGGAAGGTAACAAAGTTGCTGGGTACGCCCTCTGGGTGTGGGAGTTGCGGTGAACTTGGCTGCGACCTGCTCGTAGCGCTAGCGGCGCGGCGGTCAGGAAATTAGCACGCCGCTCCCTCCCACCGCAATACGTGGGCGCCCAACACATAACCTCTGCTGGCGAACCCTTACCTAACAAGTAAGCCTAAAAACAAATGGCCAGGCATGTGCCGCGACCCACGTTGCGTGTGGAAACCAAGACGGTCGCCAAGTAGATAGGCGATAAAGCGGTAGAGAGCGAACGTTACGATGGGCGGAAGTGTTCGACATCGTTTAGCAGCTGCCGTTCAGTGAGCGAAAAATGCACTTACTAGGCATAGGACCAGATTTGTGACTGGATTCAGAACTTTCTGTTTGGTGGAACCAACATGGCGTCCTTAACGGGGCAAAGTCGTCGGATGTGAAGCGAACTTCGGGAGTAACCTCAGGGGCCGTTACTGTTTACAGTATAGAGGATGAACGAAAGTTCGCGCTCTTGGACGCTATAGAGCCATTCCTTGTCAACTAATAATGCGAAAATGTCTGTATAGGAGCAGTCTTTGCTCCAACTTGGAAAAAAAATTTAATCGGCAATTCCTCGTTCAACTACTACAGCAATCGCGAGTTTGTTTGCTTTAGTCTTAAAGTGTCATAATATCTGGACGTACCAAGCACTATGGTTGAGACATGGAATCTCATAGGAGGCAGGCGACCGTGGTTATATTATAATGTCGTACTGCGGCTAGCCCTAAATGTAGAAAAATGCAAGTTAATGCAGATGAGTCGGAAAAACAAACCCATAATGTTAGAATACAGTATTAGTATTGTGCTGCTTGTCACAAACACGTCGATTATCTTGGCAAAGCCACATCCACATCTACATCTACATGGATATCCTACAAATCATACTTAAGCACCAGCCAGGGGGTTCAGTATGAAATGGAACGAGCATGTGAGGATTGCAGTAGGGAAGGCGAACGGTCAACTTAGGTGTATTGGAAGAGATACCGCTTATAGGCCACTAGTAAGACACATTGCTGAGTGCTGTTCGAGTGTTTGGGATCCGCACCACGTCGGATTAAAGGAAGACATCGAAGCAGTGTAGAGCCGGGCTGCTTGATTTGTTGCCGGTGGGTTCGAACACCGCGCAGATATTATGGAGATGCTTCAGCTACTGAATTGGGAGTCAATTGAGGGAAGGCAACGTTCTTTTCGAGGAACATTATTGAGAAAATGTAGAGAACCGGCATTTGAGGCTGCCTGCTGGACGATTCTACTGCCACCAACGCACATTTCGCATAAGGACCACGAAGATAAGATCAGAGAGATTAGGGTTCGTACAGAGGCATATAGATCAGACGAGCAATTGTCTAGTAGTGGTACAGGGTGGCCTGCGGATTAGGAGCTGAATAGGTCGCTTCAAAAAAGTCATACAGCCGGTGAAAAATGACTATTATCCAGATTGCTCACTTCATGCGTTTCGGATTTGTTTCCATCATAAAATACCTGTTATTTCAGCATAATGCTTGGATTTATATGGCAATCGAATCTCACTTTTGACGTATAAATGTCAACACTTGCCCTTAACCCCATTTGCACTCGAAGCTAAAGATTTAAACTCATGCTTAACGTAATTAGGAACCACACCATTAACCAAACACAGTTAAACACAATTCTGAGTTGCCTTACTAGCATTTTCTTTCGAAAGAGTAACGAATATCTAATCATGGAAATGAATCCGAAACGCGTCAATCGAGCTATTTGAGTAATACAGTCATTTTTCACCGTCTCTATGACATTTCTGAAGCGACCTCTTCAGCTCCAATAAAACAATAAAGTACTAAATTATAGTACTAAGCCCTGTTCGTGGCAGTCTCAGCCACGTTGTATCGCATATGCAATTCTGTACGTACTCTGTTTTCCCGGCGTGTCTAATCATGTGTAGGATTTTCGTACGAGTCGATTGCAGACGCTGTTCTTGGTGTCACCGTCACCCCCCCTCTCCCTCTCCCTCTCTTTTCCTCCCTCCCTTCACCTCTACAGAAGCAGTTTCCGCCCTTGAGGACTGGCGACGGGAAACTGGCGGCGGCCTCGCGCATCGAAATCCAATTTCCCGACCACGGCCGCCGCCCCCGCCGCGGGAGAACTGCCGCGCGTCCCATTAGCAGCACTCGTTCTTTGCTGCGAGTGTTGCCGAAAACTTTTGGTCCTCTCCTCGGGAAGCCTGTGAACAAAGAGGTCAGCAGAGCGACACGAGGACTCCGCAATATTAAGATTTCTTGAAGCCGGTAAGTCGTGACAGTGGGGCAAGAAAGGATGCAACGGTGCACACGAACCACGACGATATTCTCGCGGGATGCGACGACAAATATTTTAGAGGTGGCAGCTTAGACACATTCGCAGGCTGATCACAGAGGTAGGTTTCCATATCTCCAGTAGCTATCGCTTTGTTTTATCGATTGTCATTTTTGTTTCGAAGTTCGAGTTATGAAATTGTGCGTGAGTTTAAATACTGTAACAGAATTTTTTCAACTGTGAATGAGATTGTGATTGTTGGACAGTTCCACTGCATCGTTTATCCATTGTGCGCGTTTTTACAAATGCTGAGTACGCCAACATGGTATTTATGTAGCAGTTTCTTGATGGGATTGTTGCTGCTACTGCTGCTTTAATATAAAGAATACGGTACGCAATTTCATAGCCACAGAGTATTTACTCGTACGTTCGCTAAACTGCTTGAGACTGGTGTAGTTGCATCTCATCGGAATGTGCATATGGACAGTGTATGACTGACGTAGAGGATATTATCCAGTTGACAGATCGTAATCCTGCAAGAAGCACATGAGAATTTCTCCATGTATCGGTGTTCCACAAACAAGAACGTGATAGACATTACCTATGCATGTACGGAAGGCTGGCTATTGCCTGCTCTAATCTCACAGGTGATTGGCAGGCAATAGCGAATCGAGAGCTTGTGCCCAGAGGTAGCATTTTTACGCAGCAAGAAGTCGATGCCACACGGTAGTTCCCTTGTGACCGCTCTGTTATGTTGGTGTACCAGGATCTTGACGAGCTGCCGGCTGACGAACGCATGCGGTTCGTTGGAAAGCGATAGCTGGCAGCCAGGCCGTCGGCAACTTGTAACCATCCTACATGTTCATGTTGCTAGGGTCTTTGATTAACTCAACAATCTCTGTCGATTTTCGCTCTCCATCAGTGGTTGCCGAGCAAGCACGCGGATACAGAGAGTCAGCAATAGGGTCCGCGTGTGTTCACAAGCTGTACAGCGGCGAATGTGAAACTTGGAGAGTTACCTCTGCGATCACCAAGACTCTGCGAGTCTTCCCCTGTAGGTGTGTGTTAGGAAAATTCTTGGAATCTTTTGGCTACATGTGATACCCAGCGAGAACCTTTGGAATCAAACGAGAGAATAGCCTATTGCCATCGAACTAAAGAGAAGAAAGCGGAGCTGGATCAGACATACCCTCCGACAAAGCCAAGATGTTGCATAGAGATGAGCTCTCTGCTGGAACCCATACGGTAAAAGGAAACGAGGAAGACCAAAGATATCATGGAAGAGGACAGTGCGTGAGCAGTCAAAGAAGGAGGGGAAAACTTTTGCAGAGTTGAAGATCCTGACTCGAAATCAATTACGCTGGCGGTGCTTTGTCGAAGCCTTGTGCTCTGCGTCAGAGCAACAGGATAAAGTAAGTCAAGTGTTCACCAGGCAGTAACTCCTTAAGACTAATAAACTGAAGCTTTCCCAAGAGAATTGTCGTGTTGCATCGATGGCTTGCTGCGGGAAAACTCTGTCCCAGGGTACAAACTGCCGAACGCTATTGCCTGCCAGTCACCAATTTGAGTAGCACCACTTTGAATAGCGTAACATACCCCACCACAGGCATCTCGAATTCGAACTATCCAATAACATTTAGGATAGCGATGTAGGGAATTTAGATTGCCAACTTTTTAACGACTATGAAAGGCGATTAACAAGGTAAAGCGGAAAATGCTATGGGTATCACTTAATGAATCGGGAGTTCCGGCACATCTGATTACGGCAATTCGGCCATTATACAAAAATAAAATGAGAATCAGTACTGTGAGGTATGGAACAGAATCTGCCGACATCAATTAAGAAGTCAGACAAGTCTGCACACTGTCCCACACCCATTTTAATGTTTACTTTGACGACATTCGTAAATGGCTGACTTTATTAAAAGACACATTAAGAATTAATCAATTTTAATTTTATGAAGATGGTATTTGCTGACAGTGAAGTTATAATAGGAGAATCTGAAAAAAATATGCAAATTATAGTACACAAATTCAGTCAAATTGCCGCTGAATACGGAATGAGGATATCGACAGATAAAACAAAAATTATGGCACTTCAAGGATTGGAACCCAAAAGAGCCAATATTGTTGACCAACTGAGGGAATTTAAATATTTAGGGTGCAGTTTTAAATTTCCCAAGTCAAAGTACGGAAAGAAACATTAATTGCACTCTAAAAAGTAATAGCATTACCTTTGCTGTTGTATGATCAATTAAGATGAATCGAATTATCAGAGATTAAGTTCCTCCGCTTGGAACCGGGATATTCATTTTTGGACCGTAAAAGAAATACGAATATTTGACTAGAATTAAATGTTGAACCTGTCACAAATATAGCTGAAAAACACTTACTGAACTGGAAAGACAATTCCAACTTACGTCTAATGAAAGAATAGCTAAAGCGCCAATACAGTGTATCCCAACCGACAAGAGAAACGTTGGACTTCCTTTAAAGAGATGGAGTGAACAATTCTCGAAGAAGATGTTGATAGTATAGATTACCAGGTGGCAAAGACCATCCCCAGGAAACAGAAGTTTAAGTCTCCCAGTAGAGGACCTCTGCAAAGATGGTCTAAATATCGCTTTCAACAGTGATTTTTGGTTTCAGAATGACGTAACCTAATGCTAAAACAATATTATTCGAAATGACACTGGTCGTGGTAGCCTTCACACTTTAAAAAATAAAAAATATTATATAGAAATATTACATGTTAGGCTACGTGGCCCTCTCACGTCATGAGGAACTGCAGTGGTGGACAGGTGGTCCTGGTGTTTGTTCGTTGCCACAGGTGCCTCAGAGTGAGTTGGGGAGAGGGGGTGGGGGGCAGTTGAGTGTGGCGTCGCGACGTACAGTTGCTGCGACTGTGGCGGCGATGAAAGATGTAGCGCGGCCATCGCTGCACGGCGCGCCGGCAATCGATATCTGGCGGAGGGGAAGCACCACGCCGTCTAGTGGACAGCTGCCGCCGCCTCCTTTTATACATGGCGCTGGTCGCTGGCTGGCACTCTTTACACGCCGAGCGCGCCGCCGCTGGACGTCCGTTTCCGGCGCGTGACGCCGCTCGTGGCCGACATGGCGCCCCCTTCTGTTCTAATCTGACTTTACCGTCCGAGACGACTTCGGGATCTGTCGCCAACAAAAGCTCGGCAACTTTTCGATACAGTGTTAATACTGTTCAAGGGGAAGAAAGAAGAACGACTCGTGATATCCTTCACCTCGTAACGTTGTTACATCTACGTAAGATATTCAGCAGCTCCGTGCATGGGATGAAGCTGAACGCACTTGTACAGTCATTAGTCGGATTCCTCTCTGTCACATTCGAGCGAGCAAAACTGACCCACTGAATGACTCGGCATGCTCTATGATACTGAGGTGACAAAAGTCATGCGGTAGCGATGTGGTGTCACCGTCAGACACCGCACTTGCTAGGTGGTAGCTTTAAATCGGCCGCGGTCCATTAGTACATGTCGGACCCGCGTGTCGCCACTGTGTGATCGCAGACCGAGCGCCACCACACGGCAGGTCTCGAGAGACGGACTAGCACTCGCCCCAGTGGTACGGACGGCTTTGCTAGCGACTACACTGACGAAGCCTCGCTCATTTGCCGAGCAGATAGTTAGAATAGCCTTCAGTTAAGTCCATGGCTACGACCTAGCAAGGCGCCATTAGTAACATTGCATGTATCTATGGAGTCTCACTTATATCGTCAATAGCGATGTACCAAGGATGGATTAAAGTTAAGTATTACAGAAGCTACGTACTTTTCTTTATAGCATTCATTACGTATCCTGTTACAGACCTATATCTTGCCTGCTAAACGCGTGCCTTTCGGCTACTTCCGTGGCGTGGCTGTCTTGCTACGCTACAACAAGCGACATGCAGAAATACAGATGGCGGTGGTATCGCGTACACAAAGTATAAAAGTGCAGATAATTGGCGGAATTGTTATTTGTACTCAAGTGATTCATGTGACAATGTTTGCGACGTGATTATGGCCGCTCGGCGGGAATTAACAGGACTTTGAACGCGGAATGGTAGTTGAAGCTAGACGCATGGGACATTCCATGTTGACAACATTAGGGAATTCAATATTCCGAGATCCACTGTGGAAAGAGTGTGCCGAGAATACCAGATTAGATTTCAGGCATTACCTCTCACCACGGACTACGAAGTGGCCGATGACCCTTAACGACCTAGAGCAGCGGCGTTGGCGTAGAGTTGTCAGTGCCATCAGACGAGGAACACTGCATGAAATAGCGCCGGAAATCAATGTGGGGCGTACGACGAACATTCCATTAGGACAGTGCAGCGAAATTTGACGTTAATGGACTATGGCAGTAGACGACCGACGGGAATGCCCTTGCTAATAGGATGACACTGTCTGCAGCGCCTCTCCTGAGCTCGTGACCATATCGGTTGGGCCCTAGACGGTGGTCTTGTCAGATGAGAGTATTTCAATCAGTAAGAACTGATGGTAGGGTTCGAATGTGGCTCAGACGCCCGAAGCCATGGACCCAAGTTGTCAACAAGGCACGTAGCAAGCTGTTGGTGGCTCCATAATGGTGAAGGCTGTGTAAACATTGAGTGGACCGGGTCCTCTGGTCCAACAGAATCAATCTTTGACTGGGAATGGTTATGTTCGACTACTTGGAGATCATTTGCAGCCATTCGTGGACGTCATATTGCCAAACAGCGATGGAATTTTTATGAATGACAATATGCCATGTCACCGGACCACAATTTTTGGCTACTGATTTGAAGAACATTCTAGACAATTGGAACCGATGATTTGGACACCCATCGAGTACTTCTGGGATATAAACGAGAGGTCAGTATGTGCACAAAATCCTGCACCGGCAACACTTTTGAAATTATGAACGGATATGGAAGCAACACCACTCAGTAATTCTGCAGGGGACTTCCAACGACTTCTTGAGTCCATGCCACGCCGAGTTGCTACACTACACTGAGTAAAAGGAGGTCCGACACGATATTAGAGCGTACAATATCTCATGGGCAACGGCCTTGCCGCAGTGGATACACCGGTTCCCGTGAGATCACCGAAGTTAAGAGCTGTCGAGCATTGTCGGCACTTGGATTGGTGACCATCCAGGCTGCCATGCGCTGTTGCCATTTTTCGGGGTGCACTCTGCCTCGTGATGCCAATTGAGGAGCTACTCGATCGAATAGTAGTAGCTTCGGTCAAGAATACCATCATAACGACCGGGAGAGCGGTGTGCTGACTCCACACCCCTTTTATCCGCATCCTCCTCTGAGGATGACACGGCGGTCGGATGGTCCTGGTAGGCCACTCGTGGCCTGAAAACAGAGTGCTAAACACTATCTCATGACTGCCACCTTACTGTGTATCTTATTGTACAGAGTGAGCATAGAATCTCCTCTGATTAGAAAAATTTATTTTTAAGAAACTATGCTAGATACAACTATGCAGTTTCTTGCGAATACTTGCTTACCTCACTGAGGTTTTTATGGATACCCTATCGTTGCTCCGTTTGCTGCCCGTAGAACTTCTAGACATATTCTGTTTCTTCAAAATGCTTCAAAATGGCTCTGAGCGCTATGGGACTTAACATCTGAGGTCATCAGTCCACTAGACTTAGAACTACTTAAACCTAACTAACCTAAGGACATCACACCCATCCACGCCCGAGACAGGATTCGAACCTGCGACTGTAGCGGTCGCGGGGTTCCAGACTGAAGCGCCTAGAACCGCTCGGCCTCACCGGCCGGCTATTCAGTTCCTCTTCATTTCTTTGCCGACATGCCTTCCGTAACCGTCTCTATAGCATGTGGTATTCCTGCCGTAAGAGACGCAAGAATTGGTGAACTGAATACTTTATCTTCAACGTAGCCCCACAAAAAATTCAAGAGGTGTTGAGTCTGGTGAACTTGGTGACAGTAATATCGGACAGCCTCTACCGATTCATCTGTCTGAAAAGGTTTCGTCAAGAACTGGCGAACATGTGACCCTCGGAGTCGCGGTACACTACGTTTTTTAAACACTGCGCACGGGTGGAATTTCCATAGCTGAGCTGCATCGTGCACAAGTAGAAATATTTCCGTATATACTTCTGAGTTACCATCTGAAAGAAAAAAAGAACCGTACAAACATGTGAAGGTGAATCCATAAAAAAACTCTTTGAGCTAAGTTATTGTTTGCAACAAACCGCATGGTTGTCTAGCGTAGCGCCGTAGAAATAAATTTTTATAATCAGCGAAAGACCATATGCTCACCGTGCACATAAAAGGGAAACATTACAACCAACGGGTCACCGATTTTGCTCGTCTTTCGGACGTTTGTAGTTCATACTTAGCTGTGGCAAATGCCACTCATGTACGATACTATTCTGAAGCCTTTTCGTGAAAGGTTCGAAGTTGTATGAGCCTGGTGAACACCGCGCAAGAGCGCCAACCAGGCGATTGGCGATGTAGCCTAACCGGCTAAGTCGGCGTACCAGGTGTCTGTCCGTGCTGCATTCCAGTCTCGTAATTTTTATTTTTAAATCCTCCACTTAACACTTGTGTAATGATTCTTGAGCCATCGTTAAAGATCATGGTAACGGCTTCATTCCAGAACAAGGTAAACGTATTTTTCCAGAATATGGAAAGGAAGTGCCCCCTGAGCAGTTATAAGCCGTTGACGAACAACTCAGTCACGTTTAGCATCGAAATGAAGCGATATGCAATGCAGCAAGACGGTATGCCATGATTAGGAGACACATCTGCCTTCTACTGATGCTCAAAAAACGGGGCAAAATATATTGTACATTTTTCAGTGCATATATGTAGTCCGTCATGACTTAGTGAGATATACACATTAATGTATCGATAAATAATTGGTCCTATCATCGCGATTGCTTATTGTACATCTCTACGAATGTACCACGATCCTTGTTAGTATTATTATTATTATTATTATTGTTACTGCTGCGTGCGGAGGAAACATTCTTCGTTGTAGCGATTATTATTACTGCTCCATGCGGAGGAAACATTGTTCATTGTAGCGATGGAAATGTTTAGTGGAAGATTAGAAAAAGAAAGAAAATAACGAAAATCGAACACAGAATTGGCAGAATCGTAATTTGGCGTCATAGCCAGTTGCTCTGACGCCATCGTCCGACGGCTGGCGTTCTCGTATGGTATACAAACATGCTCCTAAAGCTTCGAATGTTGATTTCCTGAATACGTTTAAGAGGCGAATCGTACCGGAGCAGCATCTGCTACATCTGAGTATGTGTTACAAGCGTGCGAAATACACTGACTGAAAAGGTCGTAACACCAAGGAGGCGTTGTGCGACATTAACGACAGTTGGTAGGCCTGTTTCTGTATCTGAAAGATGATATCTATTCAGATATAATGCCAGTCGTGTAACAGTGGTGCTAGAAACGGCACTATGAGGATGCAAATCAGATTTGCTTTAAATAAACGTTGCAACGGTCGTGAGTGTCAGTTACTTTTGGGATAGGACGTCGTGAGCTGATGTTAGGCAAGAGTGCGTTTAAGGCGACAAAGACGCCATGATCAGCACCACGCTGAGATTGAACAAGGTCGTGTAATAGAGCTACGAGAAGCTGGAGGTTCCTACGGCTAAAGAAAGACTTGGCAGGAATGTAGCCACTGTACATGATTGCTGGCAGTGGTGTTCACGGGACTATACTGTTGCAAGAAGACTGGGCTCCGGATGGCCATGTGCCACTACCGAGAGGGAAGACCATCGAGTTCGGCGTATGGTTTTGGCACATGGTACTGCATATGCAGCAGCAATATGAGCAGCAGTTGGCACCACAACGACACAACGAACTGTTGCAAATCGATTGTTTCAAGGACAGCACCGATCTAGACGCCCTGCAACGTGCATTCAACTGACCCCAAACCACCGCCACTTGCGACTTCAGAAGTGTCAGGCGAGAGCTCATTGGTGGACAGCATGAAGGTCTGTTGTGTTTCTGATGAAAACTGATTCTGCCACGGTACCAGAGATGATCGTGTGTCGGTTAGAAGGAGGCCAGTTGAGAGCCTGCATCCAACCTGTCTGCGTGCTAGACACACTGGACCTACAGTTGGAGTTACGTCTGGGGTGCATTTTTGTACGACAGCAGGAGCACTCTTGTAGTTATCCCACTCACAATGACTGCAAATTTGTAACTCCATCTGGTGACTGGACCTTTTGTGCTGCCATTCACGAACAGTATTTCGGGGGGTGTTTTCCGACAAAATAATGCTCGCCCACACGCCGTTGTTGTAACCCAATATGCATGCTCTAAGAGTGTCGGCATGTTGCCTTGTCCTGCTCGATCACCAGCTCTGTCTCCAACCGAGCACACATGGCACATCATCGGACGACAATTCCAGAATCATCCATAAACAGAATTAACTGTGCCTGTGTTCAAGAGGCGTGGAACTGAATCCCACAAACTAACATGTACAACACAGCTCATGCACGTTTTCATATTTGCATTCAACATTCTGACACGGTTACAGCGGTTATTAATGTACCAGCCTTTGACATTTACAGTATCTCATCTCGCGCGTGTGTTAACCTGTGATCTTAAAACGTAAATTACATAATATTTTACCGACACAGCCGGCCGTTGTAGCCGAGCGGTTCTAGGCGCTTCAGTCCGGAACCACGCGGCTGCTACGGTCTCTGGTTCGAGTCCTGCCTTGGGACTTGGATGTGTGAGATGTCCTTAGGTTAGTTAGGTTTGAGTAGTTCTAAGTTCTAGGGGACTGATGACCTCAGAAGTTGAGTCCCATAGTGCTGAGAGCCATTTGAATTTTTTGCCGACACAAATTTATTCCCGAAATTTCATTGTTCTACATTAATTATTTTTTGGTGCTGCGATTTTTCCCGTCAATCCATATGATAACGTTTTTCAGTTCGTATTATTTAGACGCAAAAGAATCAAATAGAAAACCATTCACTGTTTGGTAGTGATATCACACCTTGCTTCAGGCTATAAATTCACTTCCGTAATCTGGAAAAGTGTGTCTGCTAATTTTGTTGAATTTTTAAAATTACTTTTGGAACGAAATATTACTTCCTTCAACATTTCTTTCGGTACGAGATTTCACCATTGTACCTGTAGTCGAAATACTCCAATTAAGATAAACTGAACAGTGTTCCTGAAGACACTTGCAAATGCATGTCGCCACTAGTGTACCTGTAGTCAAAATACTCCAGTTAAGATAAATTGAACAGTGCTCCAGAAGTCGTGTGCAATTGGATGCCGCCACCAGTCAGATAATCGAGATGTTTGTTTTAAAGTGATGACATCATGCACGGTCTGTATAATTTGTTCTATCGGGTGAGACTTAGCCACATAATCCTCGTTAGCGACTGACGTCTCTTTACGAGACTACTTCGACGAAATGACATGAGAACTGACGCTGTCACCACGGGGTGCGTTTACAGATCAGAAATGAGCACTGTGTACTCGCTTTAAACTCGCCAGCGGGTCCTATGACGTCAGCTGCGAACTTGGCGTCTCCGTACGCTCGGAGACATTGTCTCGCGAGTCTCCGTCGCTACCATTTAACTGAAAACTCGTCTGTTGTGTATATTGTCGGGTAAAAGTTGGCTGCACGGGCGTAGAAAGGAGAGCGAGCACAGGAATTCGCAAGTATATAGGACGACTCGCTGCATTGCCGCTACATACGCTACCGTTGGGCATGGTGATAATTATATACCAATACAATGACTGATCGGTTAGCAGTGAATATTGTTCTTTGTGTGTGTGTGTGTGTGTGTGTGTGTGTGTGTGTGTGTGTGTGTGTGTAAATCTTTTTTTTCGAAGATTGCTGTAAGTTTCTTAAGTTTATTTTAAAATTTAGTCTCCATTGAGAGAATGTTTAACAGTTATGATGTATTTATGCAGACTGAAACGACGAAGGATCTGCACCCAAGTCTGCTGCTAAAGATGCGCTAATCACTACGTCTTCCTGGTACAGTGGCCTTGTACAGCTGCACGGACTACCCTAGCATTCCTCCTCCTTCCTTCCGAATTCCTATTCGCGCCTCAGCCCATAATTACGTTGGTATGCACACACTTTCGACATGTTAGCGAGTCTGTGTCGACAGTAAAAGAAAACAGAACACGAAGTGTATTCTCTAAATGTTGATTAATTATTAAAATAAATTTACGGCAGCCTTGAAAAAGATATGGAAACGAGAAATGAGCTACACAACTCGTATCTAGCTTATAAACGCATATTGTCGTGATCAAAAGAAGACCCAAACAGCGCGCGTTTTGGTCACTGGGACATAAAAGCACGTAGCTCTGTGCCCAGTTTTCTGTTGTGGAGCTAAAATAAACAAGAATACAACTTTGTTTGCACTGGACGAACTTTGTATGTTTTTCGTCTGAACTGCGAAGGACTACAGCATAAAATTTTTTCCAAACACCACTCTTCCTCTAATGGAGCACATTTGAAACTATATACGTTGCATCATTTAATTTTCGTGTAGTACTCCCCACAGCCTCACAGAATGCAGCTTCCTAAGATGCCATCTGATCATGACAATTGGTCATTTCACCCTGACAGACGTGCTTTAGAACAGCAAGACGAGTAGGAAGTCGCTGCACGCCACCGTCCTCAGACTCGTCACACTCACGTTAACTACAGCGGGAAGGAAGGAAACCGGTATAGCTCTGACGTAACAGCGGAGCCTTGATATCTAAAGTATGCAACCCGCAACATTGGACTCGTACTCGCTTCGTTTCTGATCTTCAGTTTACAGTCTCGGGGTTTGAGGAAGGCTTCTTCTCACGGGCAGGAGATAGCAACACAGGGGCTAGGAGGACTTAGGTACCAGTTCTGATTCATTTTTAAAATGTTTCTCCATTCTCCTCTTTTCTTTTCGCTCCTTGTAGGCGTGCCTGCGTCGTTCGTGGTGGCCTATCTTGTCGTGCACTCAATGCGGCCTTGACACCATCTGCAAATGGCCACTTGGAGCTCCTGACATATTTACTTGGTTACCTATGCACAAGAAATCCTTTTACAAACTTTGGGAACAGGTTCCTTACACCAAAACAAGGAAAAAATGTCGATTCCCCAAGAGCTATTAGGACTTGTTTATTTTCAGTACTGTGAAACACATCTCTTCTACTGGAAGCGCTTTTCTTTCCGTATTTTGGGAGGATATAGTATGGGCCAAAATAGGGAAAAAAGCCCAGTGAGAACGGGCTCTAAAATGCTTATCTCAAGAGGTATGAGCCCTTGGTCATCTTCCCTACTGTGAAACATATCTCTTCTATTGAGCAAGTGATCTTAGCTTTTAAAGTATGCATTTTATAGCTCATGTGTACTAGACTTTTTTTCTTGTTTTCATCCCAAATTTTGTAAAAGTATTTTTCAAACATCCTGTATGTTTTGTAGCGGTATAACTTGGGCCGTTAGGACAATGGATGAAGGGATTAACTGAGCTTTGGGTTGCACCTTTAACAAAGCGTTTATTACAATAATTCCCAAATTTAACATTGACATAAATTTCTGCCTCACCATCAGTTTCATTGACTAAGGAAAAACGTGACTTCCAATTTAAAAGAAATTTTCAACTTGATTAAAAAGATGCACAATAAATCATTACTACGCAAGAGCATCTGGATAGGCCAGAAATAAATGTATGTGCTTAAATCCAATGTTCCAAGCGGATATTGTAATCATAAATATTTTACTATGACAATTAGTTTTACAGACTCGATGTCAGAATAGAGCTGCCAGTGACAATTACATTTCTCTATGATTCCATATGTAATACGGCATCATACAGGTGTAGCTAATTTTCCGTGACAGATAAGGTTATGTGAGAATCTGAGCTCAAGGTTATAATCACTAGTCGCAATAGCATCAGACTGGAAATAGTGAGTAATTTCCCACCAACGTGGATTCCCCAAAATGTTCATTCAATTGCACCATCTAACTTGGAACTAATAGAACACAGCTACCCTTATATTCCAAGCAGAAAACTGGCCAGTTATCTTAAATGGCAGCTTGCTAACAAATCTAATGGTTTAAAGTTATACATCTTTACAATCATAATTTAAAAGGCTTAAGTTAAAAACCATATTAAGGTAAAGTCTCAAACTTTTTCGGATCAATAGATGAAATTCCAACTTCGGAAACCATCATGATCATATGAGGTTGTAGATGCACAGTAGATTTTGTAATACACAGGTCTACACTAAACTTACAAGTAGTGAAGCATATGCCAGATAGAGCTTCCGTGGTTAACTGTGATCTTTGTCACACTACACTCTTTCCCGCATGGGGCAGATCTTTTAGTACATGGCAACTTCAAACTCATAGGCAAAATTAACAGTAACCGGAACAGACTTATTAACATGCAGAAGTGACAAATGTTGTTATCCGAGAAGTTTTCTAGTTACAATAATAACAAACAGCGTTCAGCTTCACACACATTACAGGACAGTCATATAACAGGAGTTAACTTGATTTCGAAAACTAGTTAGCATGTAATGCCTCCCGCAAGTAACGCTGACAGCACCTCACAAGGCCCAAACGCTCTCCAGTGAATATCTCGCAACTATTCCTTGCAGAATGTCTCAAATATTATTACCTTTAACGAGGAAAACCCCGGCTAATTCCACTCCGTCTACATTCACGCTCTTCCTTCATATGACTCGCTGGACTGGCGGCCGGGCAACGCACAGCTCCAGTATCACCCGGCCGACCAGATGCGGTCTGTGCTTACAATGCTAGGGCATCAACAAACAGTAGTTCCCGATCACCGTTTCGTAACCGACCCCCTTCTTGCTTACCACCCTCTGATAAACAATCTGCCTCACAAGGGACATCACTAATTCAGGAGGGGGGAGTACTGCAACCTCTGTATACGGTGCCAACCGTGACACAATTTTGAACGGTGACAGTCCTTCCAAGCTCCCTTGCGGTACGCCCGAACTTACTGCAGATTACTCTCCCTTAAGAGTAATAGTGCTGCGTTCCGTTTACTAGGATCCAGTCACAAAGCAGGATTGGTATTCCTCTATGCTCGTACGTTGTTAACAGTTAGCCCGCTTTCACAGTGGCACCGACAACGGTCGTCAGGCGCCGCCGCTAGAGGTCGCCCAATAAAGTCGGCCGACAGTGTGGTTGCAGTGCGTCCGATCTCCGTCGTCAGTTTTTACGGAGTCAGGGAAGTTGGGTTAGAATGTGTTATATGTATGAAGTAGGTTACGTTTTAACTTATTAGGGTGGGATGGATGCCTGACGCTTCTGTGCTTGGAGACGAGTGCTGCATACCGGCTTTTGCTGTTAAAAAGACGTCAAATGCATGTGAATGAGCTATTCCGTCTCGAAAAGAACGTGGCGACTGCTGTATACCCTGTCCTCGGTTATCAGAATAACCAGACAAGTTTTATGAATATATGAGATGGTGGGAGAAACGTTATGTTACATGCTCGAGATAATTCGTGGTGACTTGAAAAGCATGTTATAAACACACTGTTTCGCTGCATTTATTTAAAGCTGTGCTGACGTACGTCAGTTAACTTTCAATGACTGTCGTTCAGCACACGTGTGAAAGACAAGCATTAAGTTTAGCATAAGATACGCTGAACACCTGAAGCACTGAAAAGAGGAAATACGTACCGTATACCACATTTGCAAACCACCTCATATTAACAGAATCACTATCCTTCTGGCATAAAAATGCCAGTAAGTAATAATGATAATTTGTAGACAGCTAATACCAACCTACCACAAAAAAGATACAGTACAGTAACTAAAAGCGTGTTAGTTACACCACCACTCTCACTTGAACAAATTATTTTCCAAGATTATAATCTATTCCAATGAAGATTTTGCCTATTTGTGGTTTGCAATAAACCTGCGTTTTCAGTCCATAGATTCCGAACTATATCCCGATTATGATATTTTCATCCTCGAAATGCGACAAACTCATTCTGTCTTGGACTAAATTTATCAGTTTCTCACGCTCCATATTCCTTGTGTGAGAACGTCGGTCGATTTGACCAGGAAAAAACAAACTGATTTGAATTTTACCAATTGTCGTCCCAAGTTTGTACGTCTCACCAATGACATCGGCAGGTAGTGGAGAACTGATTTGAAGAGATAGGCCGTCTTCGGACGATATCGGTCGTCGTCGGAATCCACCAATATCGGTGCCACTGTTACCACAGCCTTTGTTGCTCTCCTCGGTCCGTAGGATGGTTGCACACGTCATGCCAGTAGTAGGAAAAAGTGTCACTATTGAGGAGTGCGCAGGCGACGGTGGGGATTAGTGCGAGGAAGACGCGTGGCGGCGCGGAAGGGTGATTGGGGGGGGAGGGGGGCTGATGGCAAGTCAGGCGCGCGGACTAGCCGGCCCTCGTTAGCCGGCGTCCGCATGGGCTGGCAATCTCAGCCCGCTAACAAGCGGCCTAGCGGCACTCCGCCCCGTCTCGCAGCGACGTCGCCTACCTACCGCCTTCCCAGCATCTTAACGCTCAAACAGCGGCTACCGCGGGAACAACATGTCAGCTTCGATTCCACAGTGTACTCCAAGCCTGATACTACACGTAAACAGTGAAGTGTACGGCTGCTCCCTAACATTGTACAAGAGGCGTTCGATAAGTAATGCAACACATTTTTTTTCTAGGCCAGTTTCGATTGAAAAAATGCGGAATTTGTTGTGGGACGTCGTGAAATATTCTCGCTTCAGCCCATGTGGTTTCAGGAAGTTCCGGTAGGTGGTGGAGCTATACGCAGCTTTCAAAATGGCGTCTGGAACGGGAGTCTGTTTCAAGCAGAATGTCTGGGAGACCTGACAGTGAACAAAAGCATGGTGAGTAGTTGGGAAAGGCGTCGTCATTATCGCAACGAGGTCGCGCAGACCTGTGCGATCTGCCGTGTACCGGCCGGCCGCAAACAGCTGTGATTGTTGCAGTATTGGAACAAGCGGACACTCTCATTCGAGGTGATCGACGGATCACAATCACACACCTTAGCTGTACAACTGGACGTCTCTGCTGGTAGTGCTGATACACTGGTCCAACAGTTGGGGTACACAAATGTGTGTGTCCGCTGTGTTCTTCGCTGCCTAACAGAAGACCATAAAGAGCAACGGAGGACCATCTGTGCGGAATTGCATGCGCGTTACGAGGCCGGTCGTGACAATTTTTTGTGAACATTATCACACGCGATGAAACAAGTGTTCATCACGTCCAGCCGGACAGAAACGGCAATCCACGGAGTGGCGCCACATCATATCTCCTCTGAAGGAAAAGTTTAAAGCCGCACCCTCAGCCGATATGGCGATGGTCTTCTGGGAATTCAAAGGGGTTGTCGTGTTTGATGTCCTCCCTCATGGTGCAACGATTAACTCTGAATTGTATTGTGCTACCCTCAGGAAACTGAAGAAACGACTTCAGTGTGTTCGCCGCCACAAAAACGCAAATGAACTTTTCTTTCTCTGTGACAACGGAAGGCTTACACAAATCTGCCCACCCGAGAGGAACTCACAAAACTTCAGTGGACTGTTTTTCCTCATCCACCCTACGGCCCTAATCTCGCGCCTTCCGACTTCCATCTGTTTAGCCCAATGAAAAATACACCTTGGGAAGCAGTACGTTGATCATGAGGAGGTTATTGAGGCAGCAACGCATTGGCTCCGACGTCGACCAGTAGAGTGGAACCATGCAGGCACAAAGGCCACCCCAGTAACGTGGCTTAAGTTCGTCACATTGAACCGAGGTCATGTTGAAAAATAGGGTTTTGTAGCCAAAAGAGTAGGTAATAATTTGCTGTATTGGAATCCTGAATAAAACCAAGCTCCTTTCGGAAGAAAAAAAGTGTTGCATTACTTATTGGATGCCATCGAACTCGGAGAGTAATGGTGGCAGATGTATAGATTCAAACTGACCCTTGCGGTCAGGAAGAAGCTCCCTCTCCTCTAAGGCGAGGGCAGAGGTTTTTGTGAGACCAATTTTTAAATTTGTTTTGGTCTTTTGCCAGTTAATATGCTTCTCTTATTGGCTTGTCGTATAACTTTTTTACTTTTTCACTACTTCACGCCGGCCAGTGTGGCCGAGCGATTCTAGGCGCTTCAGTCTGGAACCGCGCGACCGCTACGGTCGCAGGTTCGAATCCTGCCTCGGGCATGGATGTGTGTGATGTCCTTAGGTTTAAGTAGTTCTAAGTTCTAGGGGACTGATGACCTCAGATGTTAAGTCCCATAGTGCTCAGAGCCATTTGAACCACGATTTCACTAACAGAGATAACATCAACCTAAGAGCCTGATTAGGAATTTGCCTGTTGCAATAATTGTCATCACTTATGTAATATTCCGGAGCAACAGTAAGCTATTTGGTATCAGTGTCACCAATTATACCTATCGCAGTGTTTAGCTTTGGAAACAACACATCACATTGGGTGCACATGTCACTATCTTCGGGTGGTGCACTAAGTGCGTTACATTATACACTTCACAAAGTTTTGAAGATGTTGCTTACGTAAAACATGTTGCAAGTTCTTACACTTTTCTTTGTATATACCGTTTCCTTCTTGTGCTTCGTATCTTGCTTGGTCGTTTAAGGGGGGATATATTAGGTGCTGCAACAGAAATGCTAACGTTCAATGCATCATCAACTTCACACGCAGGAATATAAACATCTGCACTGCTTTCTTCAGTTTCACATTCCAGTGACAGTGATCATTCGGGTTCGTTATCACTAAATTTCTTGATTTAGCGAGTATAGCAATTCCTGGTGTTATGGTAACACCACTGTATGTTTCTGCTATGGCTCTGACAAATTTCCAACAATTCTATTTTTCACTTTTCTTAAACTCCTCATTCTTTTGTGTGTGTGTGTGTGTGTGTGTGTGTGTGTGTGTGTGTGTGTGTGTGTGTTTCTTAATAGGCAACACTCCTCATCCCTTCACTATGTATTTTCTCATCGACATTGTATCTAACAAAAATTTCAAACCAAACTCTGTGCGGAAGGATTCATGTGCAAGTTCTCATTCCTTTGTTAGAAACAGAGGAGAGATGGAAACAGAGTTGCCAACAGTCATGCTTTACACTAGAAATTCGATTACGCGAAAATTTCTAAGAATGTTCCTCACTTTGGTTGCAGTAACTACTAACGCGTTAACCAAACAATATCTTGTGCAATTTTCATAAGTTGTTGATGGGAGTTTTGGAGTAAATCTATATCTACATCTACATGGATACTCTGCAAATCACATTTAAGTGCCTTGCAGAGGGTTCATCGAACCACCTTCACAATTCTCTATTATTCCAATCTCGTATAGCGCGCGGAAAGAATGAACACCTGTATCTTTCCGTACGAGATCTGATTTCCCTTATTTTATCATGGTGATCGTTCCTCCTATGTAGGTCGGTGTCAATAAAATATTTTCGCATTCGGAGGAGAAAGTTGGTGATTGGAATTTCGTGAGAAGATTCCGTCGCAACGAAAAACGCCAATCATTTTATGATTTCCACCCCAAATCCTGTATCATTTCTGTGACACTCTCTCCCATATTTCGTGATAATACATAACGTGCTGCCTTTCTTTGAACTTTTTCGATGCACTCCGTCAGTCCTATCTGGTAAGGATCCCATACCGTGCCGTGTTCCTTCCAATTTAAGTTCGTAAAAACTCGTAAAACTGCAATTTTTAAAATTTTTGGTAATAAATATTTACGTAACGCAGATAGCTGGAACAGAGAATATAATGTTTATAATTATATCAGTTGTATATAACAAAGAAGTTAGCATTCTGTGACATTTCAAATTAGAATAAAATTAAGTAGAAAACGTCAGTTTCATGAATTGACATGTCCTGTATGATTTGAGACGAAATTGCCTGAGATTACGATTCTTCTGATTTCGTGACAGATTGCAGATGATGTATTTAAAGTAGTTATTCAATCAAGAAGGAATTTGTAAAGCATTTTCACACGTACTGTCATAACAATTGTACTAATTAACCCCTACATGTGGTCGTCCTATCATGTGAAAACGCTCATCCAGACAAATCGAGTGAGCTACCTAAGTATTTATATATGTACTTAATTAGACAGTGAGAGCAGATTGAATTAGATGTTTAATTAAATGCAGCATAATTATTTACACAATACGCGATCTGCCTTGCCGCAGTGGTAGCAACTGTTTAGCTAAAACACAAGACAGCTACACAAATAGCATTTCAGGTTGTGGTGGCTAACGGATGCACAAATCATAAACAAAATTTAGATCTTAAGTTTCCTGTGTTTAATTCAGTTATTCCGATTGTTGCCCCTGCAACAACTGAAACGGCGATTGCCCCTCTTTAGGATCCGTAGGTTAGTCCGGCTTTTCCACAGATAATACTCCCTTGTGGTTTTACGTACTGCACGGCTATCTGTATCATTGAGGCACCCAAACCACCCTACCTTGGCAAGGTTAATGGTTCATGGGGGATGGCTACAATGTATAAGGAATCACACTTACTCACTTCAGACATTTTTAGCGAAGATGATGCTGATTTGGTTTGATTTTCGTAAAACCGACGCATTGTGCCAGCTACAAACACACGCCGCCGTCTCGCTTGATCGTTCACAGCCCTTTTGCTCCGAATTCTGAAAGCTTCGCTCTAGACGACAGCGCCAGATCTATTACTTTATTGCAGTAGTTCCCAAACGTTTTCTCTGACGGAACGCATTGAGAATCCTGCTATTATGACGGAACACCTTTTTTATTTTGAAGGATAATGAAATTTTAAAAAATGAGAATTACTTGTTTTATTCAATGATTAATTAAATTTTATAACTAATAACACAGAAATCCTAAAAATTAAAAAAAGATTAGCATCATCACAGTGTCGAAACAAACCGTCTTATTATTAACACTTTTTAACGGGGCACTTATTCACTTCCCACGGGGCACAGATGTTTCATGGAACACAGTTTGGGAATTCCTGCGTCAGCGGAGAATTTGTGTCCCATCAACCGTGCGTCTGCAAGCGCTTTCTTTTTCTTCTTCAGCCATTCCACGATTAGGCATTATGGCCTACTCCTGCCTCAGCATTTCGTCCCGGCCTTCCCACACTCTTTTTCCCACTGGAATTGTATTCCATTGCTCGTCGAGGAATTCTCTGAGGTGATTATGCTCTTTCCAATACTGCTTTCGTTACATGACTTTTTCATTTAATGACTGTAATCCCCCCCCGTCCCCTCGCAGTTTTTCTTCTCTTATTTCGAAGGAAATTCATTTCTCGTGTTTATAGTTTTCTTACGTTTTTATCCGAATGTGTAACTTTCTGCACCATATAGTACCGTAGATATTGTTGTGACTTTATAAAATTTAAAGTTTCTTGTGGTGGCCATTTTCGCAGCAGCTGTATACAGATTGCAATAGTTTAAAAGAAAAACCCCTTTTACATGCTGCACATTAATTTTTTTATTTTTCTTATGCACCGAGATGCATTTTCGAGAGAAACCTGCTTGGTTTACAAATAATGAATTCGACTCTGATCTGTAAATATTTGCCATTTTATTATAAAAACTCCCATGAACTCCTTTAAATCTATAACCTATATGTGTAATGTAATCATCATGTAATATTTTAGGACACCCACTGATGATATCTTGTAACTGAAGCGAAACTAGTCTAGGTGCATAAAAAAATAAAAAGGTGTTTTACTTTTAAAACGCTGTAATTTATAAAATTTCGTTTGGGTTCCCGTCCTCGTTATGCTCTCTAATGTTGTTCTAATCGTGCCACGTATTTGTTGAGAGGAGTTAGTTTTCTTATTTATATATGTTTTTCTCCTTCAAAAGTTGTCACATGCTAGATACTAGAAGTTGGACACCTGTTCTATTAATATGTTGCAGCCGTTATCATAGTTTTTATACGGTATTTTCCTAAAAAGGCTGTTGTTTGTGTTGTTCGTGTCTGCAGAATATAATTTAGACGTACATTTCACATAAATTTTCTCAGCATGTTATAGTCTTAGGTGGAGATTTCAATTTACCAGATATAGACTGGGACACTCAGATGTTTAGGACGGGTGGTAGGGACAGAGCATCGAGTGACATTATACTGAGTGCACTATCCGAAAATTACCTCGAGCAATTAAACAGAGAACCGACTCGTGGAGATAACATCTTGGACCTACTGATAACAAACAGACTCGAACTTTTCGACTCTGTATGTACAGAACAGGGAATCAGTGATCATAAGGCCGTTGCAGCATCCCTGAATATGGAAGTTAGTAGGAATATAAAAAAAGGGAGGAAGGTTTATCTGTTTAGCAAGAGTAATAGAAGGCAGATTTCAGACTACCTAACAGATCAAAACGAAAATTTCTGTTCCGACACTGACAATGTTGAGTGTTTATGGAAAAAGTTCAAGGCAATCGTAAAATGCGTTTTAGACAGGTACGTGCCGAGTAAAACTGTGAGGGACGGGAAAAACCCACCGTGGTACAACAACAAAGTTAGGAAACTACTGCGAAAGCAAAGAGAGCTCCACTCCAAGTTTAAACGCAGCCAAAACCTCTCAGACAAACAGAAGCTAAACGATGTCAAAGTTAGCGTAAGGAGGGCTATGCGTGAAGCGTTCAGTGAATTCGAAAGTAAAATTCTATGTACCGACTTGACAGAAAATCCTAGGAAGTTCTGGTCTTACGTTAAATCAGTAAGTGGCTTGAAACAGCATATCCAGACACTCCGGGTTGATGATGGCATTGAAACAGAGGATGACACGCGTAAAGCTGAAATACTAAACACCTTTTTCCAAAGCTGTTTCACAGAGGAAGACCGCACTGCAGTTCCTTCTCTAAATCCTCGCACAAACGAAAAAATGGCTGACATCGAAATAAGTGTCCAAGGAATAGAAAAGCAACTGGAATCACTCAACAGAGGAAAGTCCACTGGACCTGACGGGATACCAATTCGATTCTACACAGAGTACGCGAAAGAACTTGCCCCCCTTCTAACAGCCGTGTACCGCAAGTCTCTAGAGGAACGGAAGGTTCCAAATGATTGGAAAAGAGCACAGGTGGTCCCAGTCTTCAAGAAGGGTCGTCCCCCCCAGGGGATCCACAACTCTTTTGTGGATACGTGTGTAGCGAGCACGGGACCCCGAGCTAATGTGGCTTTCCTTCCTTTCCAGGTTGCATACCTTCCCTTTCCGTATCCTTCCCCATCCCCCATCTTCGCCCCCCCCCCCCTCACCTCTGGCTCTTTCCTTCCCTTTCTCCCCCTCTGGGGAGTATGGTTTGTGCCTACGTCCGGAGACGGACGCTTGTAAATGTACCGCACTCTTCGCCTTCCTTCCTTGCTTGTATGTCTTCATCTTTCTTCGTCCTTCTCTTTTCCTTACCTCTTCTCTTTACCTCTTCTCTTTACCCTTTTCTCCGCTGCGGCGTTTGAGACCTCTCTTCTTTCCTTTCCCTGTCTCTTTCTTCCTCCCTGTGCGTGTCTGAAGGCCGACCCACGCACTTCCATGCGTAGCCGGTGACGGGGTAACGCGTAATTCCCCGCCCCGGGTAGACAGGTAGGACACGTACGTACCCCCTGGTAACGGCCAGGCCCAGGGAGGGGTGATTACCCGAGCTGATACCTTCCGAAAGTGCCGATTGGTCCCTCCGTCCGTTTGTCGGGAGGTGTGAACAATCACCTAAGGCGGGTGTGCCCTCGGTGAGGGCCCCCACAAGGGAGGAGCGCGCCATCGGAGACGCCGGTAATCATGGGGATTCTTCCGCAATGGTTTCCTCACCTTCCACTATGTCTGCTCACAAACGTAAGTTCACTGAGTCTCAGCCACAGACGGTTCTTCCATCGTTGCCACAGTTCCTTGTTGTTTCTCGGTCTGACGAAGGTCACGACTTTTCCACGGTCAACCTTTTCATTATTCAGAAAGGTGTCGACGCAATTGCGGGTCCTGTAAAGTCTTGTTCCAGATTACGGAATGGCACCCTGTTGTTGGAAACACACAGTGCCCTCCAGGCTCAAAAATTGCTGCGTACTTCTCTGCTCCACACCTTCCCTGTCCGGGTGGAACCGCACCGTACCTTAAATTCCTCACGTGGAGTCGTCTATACACGCTCCCTCGATGGATTGTCTGACGAAGAAATTCAGCACTACCTGTCTGACCAGGGCGTCACAGCTGTTCATCGGGTTATGAAAAGGGTTGACTCGAACATCATTCCAACCCGCACTGTCTTCTTGACATTTGACAAAGTTCAACTCCCATCAAAAATCAAAGCAGGCTATGAGATAATTTCCGTTCGCCCTTATGTCCCAAACCCTACGCGTTGCTATCGATGTCAGCGGTTCAATCACACCAGCCAGTCCTGTTCCAATCCGGCCAAATGTGTTACGTGTGGCAAGGATGCCCATGAGGGTGCTTGTCCACCTCCATCCCCTCGCTGCATCAACTGTATGAGTGACCACGCTGCTTCCTCTCGAGATTGCCCCGTTTTTAAGGACGAAAAACTCATCCAGGAAATAAGAGTGAAGGAAAAGGTGTCGACCTTTGCTGCTCGAAAGTTACTCGCCAGTCGACAGCCCACTGTGCCTCAGAAAGGAAAATACAGCTCTGTCCCTGCTTCTCCTCGGCCAACAAAGGAGGCGGCCACGCAGACTTGCGACCTCACCTTTAGTACCACTGTCGTCAGATCGGCCAGCGCAAAGATCGCCCGTTCAACCTCACCACTTTCGCCTGCCCACTCTATGGCTCACCCTTCGTCGGGTTCTGCTAAATCTCGAGCCCAAAAGTCAGACGCCAAGTCTTCCAAAAAAGAGCATTCTCGTGAAGAGTTTTTACGTACCGCAACTTCACAACCATCGGTTGCTCCTTCATCTAAACATCATACTTCTAAGAAGGCTACGAAGAAACACAGTTCCTCTTCTTCTCCGCCAAGGCGTGTCCCATCTACAGCACCACCTGGCGGAAATCGCCCTCGGCCGTCTTCTGTGTCGCCGGGGCGCACTGCTGGTGGCCGGTCAACTGGCCGATCGTTGGTGGCTGGAGCTGCTCCTGACCAACCTATGGATCAGGATCTTCTGCCTTCGACTGAATGCCATTCCATGCTGTCGGTCGCAAGCTCTGAGCAGTCGTTGAGTTGACAGCACCCTTGGTCACGTTCCTCCATTTTCTGTTCACCCTATGTCCATTATCCACTGGAATATCCGCGGCATTCGAGCCAATCGGGATGAATTGTCGATCCTCTTACGATCCTACTCGCCGGTCATCTTCTGTCTTCAGGAAACAAAGCTGCGTCCCCATGACCGCTTTGTTCTCCCTCATTTCCAGTCCGTCCGATATGACCTCCCCTCTGTCGAAGGCACTCCAGCCCATGGAGGACTCATGATTCTGCTCCACGATACTCTCCATTATCACCAAATCCCCTTAAACAGTTCCTTCCAAGCTGTCGCCGTCCGTCTCTCCCTTTCTGGATACACGTTCTCTCTTTGTACGGTATACATTCCATCGTCCACACCAATGGCACGAGCTGATCTCCTTCATCTTCTTGGTCAGCTTCCACCCCCCTATTTGCTGGTTGGGGACTTCAATGCCCACCACCCGCTTTGGGGATCTCCACATCCTTGTCCACGTGGCTCACTATTGTTAGACGTCTTCCACCAAGCGGATCTAGTCTGCCTCAACACTGGGGTCCCCACATTTTTGTCTGCCTCCACGACAAATTTATCTCATTTGGACCTTGCGGTCGGTACTGTTCCGCTAGCTCGGCGCTTCGAATGGTTCGCCCTTGATGATACACACTCGAGTGACCACTTTCCATGTGTTCTTAGACTGCAGCCTCAACTGCCATATATGCGCTCGCGACGCTGGAAGTTTGCCCAAGCCGATTGGACACTTTTTTCGTCTCTAGCGACATTCGATGACCGTCGCTTTCCCAGCGTCGACGATGAGGTCACGCATATTACCGACGTTATTCTCACAGCTGCGGAACGTTCAATACCACGCACCTCCGAATTGCCCCGGCGCCCCCCAGTTCCTTGGTGGAACGAGGCATGCCGTGACGCAATACGTGAGCGGCGACGTGCTCTTCGCATTTTCCGTCACCATCCAACTTTGGCAAACTGTATCCGATATAAGCAGCTGCGTGCGCGATGCCGTCGCGTCATCCGCGATAGCAAGAAGGCAAGCTGGAAATTCTTTATTAGCTCATTTAACACCTTCACTCCCTCCTCGGAAGTTTGGAGTCGGCTTCGACGGTTCTCCGGCGCGCCTAGTTTCTCCCCGGTCTCTGGGCTCACTGTCGCGCAAGATACCTTAGTGGACCCCGTCGCAATTTCTAACTCATTGGGTCAGCACTTTGCTGAGATTTCGAGCTCTTCAAATTACCCGCCAGCGTTTCTCCCGAAGAAACGTGCAGCGGAAGTGCGACATCTTGCTTTCTCCTCTCAAAATCGCGAAAGCTACAATACTGTTTTCTCCATGCGGGAACTCCAACATGCCCTCTCTTCTTCTCGCTCCTCCGCCCCAGGACCGGATGGTATCCATGTCCAAATGTTGCTGCATTTATCAACCCATAGCCTGCGTTACCTCCTTCGCCTTTACAATCGAATTTGGACCGACAGTACCTTTCCCAGGCGATGGCGGGAAGCTATTGTCGTTCCCGTTCCGAAACCTGGAAAGGACAAACATCTCCCCTCTAGCTATCGCCCCATTTCTCTCACGAGTAGTGTCTGTAAGGTTTTGGAGCGTATGGTGAATTACCGTTTAGCTTGGTGGCTGGAATCCCGCAGTCTTTTAACACCAGCCCAATGCGGATTCCGAAAGCATCGTTCTGCCGTTGACCATCTTGTTGCTCTCTCCACTTATATCATGAACAATTTTCTCCGGAAACGCCAAACGGTAGCAATATTTTTTGATCTGGAGAGAGCATACGATACCTGTTGGAGGACAGGCATCCTCCGCACAATGTTCTCTTGGGGCTTTCGAGGCCGGCTGCCCCTTTTTCTTCGCGAATTTATGGCAGAGCGCACATTTAGGGTGCGGGTGAACACTACTCTCTCCCGTACTTTCTCCCAAGAAAACGGGGTACCCCAGGGCTCCGTGCTGAGTGTTGTACTGTTTGCCATCGCCATTAATCCAATTATGGATTGTCTCCTTCCTGATGTCTCGGGCTCCCTCTTTGTGGACGATTTTGCGATCTACTACAGCTCTCAACGGACCAGCCTGCTTGAAAGACGTCTTCAAGGATGTCTCGATCGCCTCCTCTCGTGGAGCATCGAAACCGGCTTCCGTTTCTCACCCAGTAAGACCGTTTGTGTTAATTTTTGGCGACGTAAGGAGTTTCTTCCGCCCTCCTTACATCTGGGTCCTGTCAACCTTCCGTTTTCCGACGTCGCTAAATTCTTGGGTCTTATGTTTGACAGAAAACTGTGCTGGTCCTCCCACGTTTCCTATCTTTCGGCTCGCTGTCTGCGTTCCCTTAACACCCTCCGTGTCCTGAATGGTACTTCCTGGGGAGCGGACCGAGTGGTCCTTCTCCGCCTCTATCGCGCCTTAGTGCGCTCGAAATTGGATTATGGAAGCATAGTCTACTCCTCTGCTCGGCCGTCTATTCTTCGGCGTCTCGACTCTATCCACCACCGTGGATTACGTTTAGTGTCTGGAGCTTTTTACACTAGCCCTGTGGAAAGCCTTTATGCTGAGACTGCTGAACCTCCGCTGTCCAATCGGCGGGCAGTCCTTCTGAGTCGTTATGCTAGCCATCTGTCTTCCATGCCTGCTAATCCAGCCCATGACCTTTTTTTCGACACCTCCTTTGATGTCGGGTATGCAGGCCGCTCCTCCTCCCTACTACCCCCGGGAGTCCGCTTCCGTCAACTGCTCCATTCTCTCTCCTTCCGCTTTCCTAAAACCTTCTTGACAACTTGGGGTACAGCACCGCCTTGGCTCCGTCCCCGGATCGACTTGCTCAGAGACCTATGTCAATTTCCCAAGGATGGTACCCCTACACTTGTCTACCGTCGGGCATTTGCTGCTCTATGTGCACAAATGACGGAAGCCACATTTATTTACACCGACGGCTCAAAAACATCTTTAGGTGTAGGGAGTGCCTATATTGTTGGCGACACCCCAAATCACTTTCGGCTTCCCGACCAGTGTTCGGTTTATACTGCGGAGCTTTACGCTGTTCTACAGGCTGTCCACTACATCCGCCGCCATCAGCGGATACAATATGTAATCTGCTCAGATTCTCTCAGCTCTCTCCTAAGTCTCCAAGCTCTTTACCCTGTGCACCCTCTGGTCCACCGGATTCAGGACTGTCTGCGCTTGCTCCACCTGGGGGGCGTCTCAGTGGCGTTCCTCTGGCTCCCGGGACACGCTGGTATCTGTGGGAATGAGGCGGCCGATATAGCGGCCAAGGCTGCAGTCTCTCTTCCTCGGCCAGCTATTCAGTCTCTTCCGTTTACCGATCTCCGGAGCGGGTTATGTCGCCAAGTTGCTCATTTATGGCATGCGCATTGGTCAACACTTCCCCATAATAAATTGCGGGAAGTGAAAGCCCTTCCTTGCGCTTGGACCTCTTCCTCCCGAACGCGTCGTCGGGAGGAGGTAATTTTAGCTAGACTCCGGATAGGGCACTGTCTTTTTAGCCATCGACATCTTTTAAGCAGTGATCCTCCCCCACTCTGTCCCCACTGCTCTCAGCTGTGGACGGTCAGACACCTTTTAATTGAATGCCCCTATTTTAATCCGTTACGCTCCCGTCTACAGCTATCGCCTGATCTATCGTTGATTTTAGCAGATGACACGCGCTCAGCTGACCGCGTTCTACATTTTATTAGTGACAGTGAAATGACGTCAGTCATTTGATTTTTTTTTTTTTTTTGGGGACAACCACCCCCCTTCTATAGTGGATTTTTAAGCATTCCTTCTGCCTTTAGTTTCTCAAATTTTATGACTTTGTTCCCCTTGCTGCTGATTTTAAATTTCGTTTTTTTCCTGTTTCCTACGTCACGGGCTGGGCGCTAATGACCATAGAAGTTTTGCGCCCTAAAACCACAAACAAAAAAAAAAAAAAAAAAAAAAAGAAGGGTCGTCGAGCAGATGCGCAAAACTATCTCTGACGTCGATATGTTGTAGAATTTTAGAACCTGTTTTTTGCTCGAGTATCATGTCGTTTTTGGAAACCCAGAATCTACTATGTAGGAATCAACACGGATTCCGGAAACAGCGATCGTGTGAGACCCAACTCGCTTTATTTGTTCATGAGACCCAGAAAATATTAGATACAGGCTCCCAGGTAGATGCTATTTTTCTTGACTTCCGGAAGGCGTTCGATACAGTTCTGCACTGTCGCCTGATAAACAAAGTAAGAGCCTATGGAATATCAGACCAGCTGTGTGGCTGGATTGAAGAGTTTTTAGCAAACAGAACACAGCATGTTGTTATCAATGGAGAGACGTCTACAGACGTTAAAGTAACCTCTGGCGTGCCACAGGGGAGTGTTATGGGACCATTGCTTTTCACAATATATATAAATGACCTAGTAGATAGTGTCGGAAGTCCCATGCGGCTTTTCGCGGGTGATGCTGTAGTATACAGAGAAGTTGCAGCATTAGAAAATTGTAGCGAAGTGCAGGAAGATCTGCAGCGGATAGGCACTTGGTGCAGGGAATGGCAACTGACCCTTAACATAGACAAATGTAATGTATTGAGAATACATAGAAAGAAGGATCCTTTATTGTATGATTATATGATAGCGCAACAAACACTGGTAGCAGTTACTTCTGTAAAATATCTGGGAGTATGCGTGCGGAACGATTTGAAGTGGAATGATCATATAAAATTAATTGTTGGTAAGGCGGGTACCAGGTTGAGATTCATTGGGAGAGTGCTTAGAAAATGTAGTCCATCAACAAAGGAGGTGGCTTACAAAACACTCGTTCGACCTATACTTGAGTATTGCTCATCAGTGTGGGATCCGTACCAGGTCGGGTTGACGGAAGAGATAGAGAAGATCCAAAGAAGAGCGGCGCGTTTCGTCACAGGGTTATTTGGTAACCGTGATAGCGTTACGGAGATGTTTAACGAACTCAAGTGGCAGACTCTGCAAGAGAGGCGCTCTGCATCGCGGTGTAGCTTGCTCGCCAGGTTTCGAGAGGGTGCGTTTCTGGATGAGGTATCGAATATATTGCTTCCCCCTACTTATACCTCCCGAGGAGATCACGTATGTAAAATTAGAGAGATTAGAGCGCGCACGGAGGCTTTCAGACAGTCGTTCTTCCCGCGAACCATACGCGACTGGAACAGGAAAGGGAGGTAATGACAGTGGCACGTAAAGTGCCCTCCGCCACACACCGTTGGATGGCTTGCGGAGTATAAATGTAGATGTAGAACCTACGTACCGGTATTTGTAATTTGTCTTACTGTCCTGTATGATTACCTGATCATCACCAAAAGCATCGTATTTAGAAATTCATCTGTCTCATCCATCCTCTGACCATATTTCGATGTAGATGTTGAACAGTCGACGAACAAATTCTAAAATACTATCAGTCATAGCGAAGTAGCAACGCTACTTGAATAATTCACTTAACATGTTAGTCCTGTTTGACATCGGTCCCACGCACTAGAGTAATATTCTAGGATGAGTTGTACGAGTGCTTTCTAAGCAGTTTTCTTTGTAGGCAGCACTTTTCCAGTATCCTACCACAGAAACAAAGTGTACCATCTACTTTACCCACGAATAAGTAAGATGTCACATCCCTACAACTGTCGTACGAATACGGAACCGGTGGGTTCATGATGGCGATAGTCACCGCCATGCACGATCTCCGCACCCCAACGCTACTAGCGCCCAAGAGGTCAGACATACTGTTCGCTCGGTCTTGAAAGATCCTACAGCCACGTTACTTGCCTTGACTCGGGAAATGGACTTGTTCACAGCAAGACAAGTGCGACGATTGCATTCATTATCGTCATACTGTCCGAGCATCTGGTGGTGGTGGTGGTGGTGGTGGTGGTGGTGGTATGCAGTGCCATTAGGTACACAACACGATCATCTCTAGCTCGCATAGTGGGTAACCTGGACGAGCGTTACATTTCTGGCATGTTAATGCCGGTGGTTGTGCCCTATCTTCGAGTTCTCCATTGCATTATCTTTCAACAAAGTAATGAAAGACGTTTGTTTCCCGTGCTGTCCTGACCTATCTCGATACATAGTGTGTTAGGCTGCTGCCCTGATCAGCATGTTGTCTGGATGTCTCACCCACAGAAAACATCTGGTGATGGGTTGGAGAGAGCCTGGTACGGCACCACTCGCCGGCTACTTCGAAGAATTCACTATGTGCTTCCGAGTGTTCTACTGAGTTGTTGTTTCCATTTTATGCGTAAAGTTTCGACGGCCGGCCCAACCGTCTGCTTCAGGTGCAAAACTCGTAGCACGCGAAGGAGACGGCTGGGTCGGTCGTCGAAATATTGCCCATAAAATGGAAACAGCGACTTGGCAGAATACCCGGAAGCACACTATTAATCAGTCGCGCCTAGGGAAGCTGAGAGAAGTTTCTCTCGGTACCCAACTGGGTAAGAACCGACGATGCTGCCCTAAGTACCAGTTCTAAATGCCGCACCGTGTGTACGCACAATAAATATAATTTCATTATATACTATCCTCCTTGGTGGCATAGTTTTGATGGTTTTCAGCGTATATATGCGTCTGTGAACTCTTGAAATTTGGTGATCGGTACCTCAGTGTAATCCTCGTGCACAATTTCGCATTGATAAAATGTACACTGGTGAAAAGAACTAGGGGAATATCATTTTGCGCGTCTGCCATGCCCCACTGACCAATAATTGAGGACTGAATGTATTACGAAATTATACCTTTATCTTTCACAAAGTAAATACGCAATAAAACATCATTACACTCTTTCGTTTCCTCAAGAAGAACTGGAATGTCCGACAGGTGTCAAAAACGAAGTGGAAACAGTCGTTCATCCCGTCATGCTGGGTGGTTTTCATTGAACTTCGGGAGCTTCAGTAACGTGTACGCTCTTCGTGAGCGTTTATCACTGCTTGACACCTACGAGGCATGCTCTGTATAAGTCTACGGAGGTCACCATGTGGCATCCGTTTCCATTCTTCAGTGAGAGCTCACGAGAGTTCTTGGAAAGTCTGTGGTGTAACAGGACGATCACGAACATGTCCGTCGATCATCTCCCACATAAGTACGATTAGTTTTAGATCAGGACTCACCACCGGCCGTTCGATTATTTCAATGTCCAGGCTTCGCAAGACATGCCTGCTGACGCCCGCCACGTAGGCCCTGGCATAAGAAGAAATTCAGGGCCACCACCGTATGCAGCAGCCACCACAAGGTGCAACAGGAACTGTTCGATGTACTCTCTGCCAACAAGGCGACCATGGACATCGACAATATCCTTATGGCTGTCAACACTGAAGCCTCCCCACAACATCACAGAACGTTGGAAATCTGTCGATTTGGTGGTCAACATTTTTGACAAGTACCGCTCACCACGGGTTTCCGCACACGAACAGAGAATATCTGGACTCGTCGTGAATAACACGTTTCGGCAGTAACGAAGTTGCCAGTTGACATGGGAACGTCAGAAGTGAGAGAGAGCTGCAACATGTTGTGTCAAGCGGGGTATTCAAAAAGGACGTCTGGGTCGTAAGAACCTTTCTCGTAGCCAGTTCATTACAGTCTGATCTGACACAGCGACTCCAGTGACTCTTCTGAGATCGTCTTTCAGTGCTCTGGCGGTATTCCTACGACGCTGCGACGCAGAGATGGTCAGATATCGGTGCGCATGTTGGTTGTAATTTGTCGGCGACCTAGTCCAATTTGCGCTTTGTACTGACCTGTCTTTCTCTAGCATGTCCTACTGCCATCTGTGTACATCACTAGAAAACACTGGAACACCGGTGCGTTCTTCCTTCTGAGGCCCGCGGGTACCAACTTCCTTCTGAGGGGACACTTGACACTGTAATGCATAACACGGCGCCTAGATGGTAAATAGTTTTAATTGTTGCCTACATTGAACGCGAAGATCTCAAGCCATGCAAGTAAGATCACCGGTACCGCAAGTATCAAAATAGATTCAACATACCCGACGCCGATGCACGTGGCCTACTAATTATTTTGAACAAGGTATATTTGCGTCGCACCTTGTGTACACCGATAAAAACACATGGTCACAGTTTTCTAAATCTGCCATTGCCGGGTGCGTGTCTTGAGTCAACGTACCTAGAAAACTCGCTGGAAGAACGCCGTGTCCCCGGGAGCAGCGAGTAATTTAATTTGATTTTAGTGTCTGCGATAACTAGCGGCCCGAGAGGTAGTCTGACTCGCAGGGAGAGTTTTTACGATGCGCCGTTTCCGCTGCAGTGATTGCCTTTCCACTTCCACGACCGGCGGTGTTGTTGGAGCAAGGCGAGCTTTGTGCGGAACCACGCAGTGAGTCAGCTAATGGCCACCACACGATCGCCACATTCTGCCTGAGCAAAGCGACCTGTGGCACCTTAATCCTACCGCCTGTACGTGGGACACAAATTGCGGAAGACAGAAACCGAATTTCGGAAACCGATTTTTTCTGTCATGCTTACATCTTGTATCTGAATCGATTTTACTAGATGTTTATCGTGCATCAGTTGTGTTACACAGGCGGCTGTTCCGATTTACGTTCCACGGATATAGTGAAGTTATCGGCTGCATTCCTCATTTTCTTCATAAAACACACGGTACGATTTTGTTATAGATGTGGATCATCTCTTGGAGACGAGGAGGGGGAGATTGATGGAGCAACAGTAACGTGTCACGATCTTCGATTAAAACATGTTATATTCTTGCATAGTCTACAACTTAAGTCGCTAGTTTTATGGAAACATTACAGAAAATATCGTCTGTGACACACATGTATCGCTATGTGAAAAGTAGGTTGTATGTTAGAAATCGTAAGGGGCAAACTACTTAGCAAATAAATTATTCAAGGACTTGTAATTCTCTGCCGCGTGGCGCTTGTTGTATTTTCTCTCTCTCTCTCTCTCTCTCTCTCTCTCTCTCTCTCCAACGAAAGAAGAAATGACAAAAAAGATTTTGGCTGTGAAGAAATAAAAAGAATTGTACAATACATACCATTAACTTTTCTCTAAGACCCAGTCGCAGATCTCGTAAGGCCAACGGGAAGAGGACAACTTGGACAGAGGGCAAAAGCTGATAAATCCCGATCTTCAGAATATGTAGAGACTGCAAAAGTACGGTGTATGGATCAATGTGGCGTAGTATCCCGCTAGACGCGTTTGGAAAGTCATCACAAAGCTTTCTTGTGGCGGCCAAGGGTTCGTAGCGTCACGACGTTTACCTTCGTTAATTTCTTGCAAGAAAGCTGAGGGAAGTAGATTTGTACTGTGGTTTAGGATCTACTTCGTCGTCACAGTTATCTTTAAATTCTTTAAGATTTTTAGCGCGTAAAATATTTCCAGAAGATGCCGCGAATGTGGTGTTGTCTGATTTACCTTTTTAGTTGGCCAGATTTCTTCGGTATCATTTATTTTCAAAATGATACACGAAACACCTCGCCTGTTTTGGGAGATAGACGCTCAAACTAAGCTTCTACGAACTACGTATGTTTCTCTTGCTTGTCTCTGTGTATGGCCGAAAACGGTCGCGATTAAATACTATATTAGCGTTTAGCAGGAATTTTAAAAACTGTAGGAGAGAAGAAATCATTTTTCTGCGAAGCTCTGGACCCTGCCCAACTTTTGCTTGCTGTTCTGAGCTAACTGCACGTTGTGTTGCTTAAGGCAAAAGCATGAATTTTATTTCTGACAAAATGTAGCAACTCCGAAAGGGGCACTCTTGTCTGCCAGATATCGGTTATTGTAAGATCACAGCCGACTGCTGCATATATGTATATTCGGCTTAGCTACATAGAAACGTGCTACGTAACAGCAAGGAGACCATACTGCAGAACAGCAGGGTGCCCAAACATGTGTATGGCACTTGCTGTAATGTCAGTTGTCTGGCAGAGACCGGTTTCTGGAGAAAGTAATGGAGCTATACAATAAACGATGTGTGCCTTAATGAGAGCCCCAGTAGTTGGCACCCCAAAACTTCGAGATATGTGTAGAAAATCATGTTGCACACAGTCAACTGTTAGAAAAATTTTATTGTTGCTTCCAATTCCAATTTTTACAAATGTATTATGCTGATTATTATTAAAAAGCTGATTATTATTAAAAAGCGAAATTGGTAGCAGTAATAAAGATTTTCATAGAAGTTGACAGTGTACAACACGGTTTTCGACATAGATACAAAAGTGTAGCACGTAAGGAAACCAATAAGAAAACGCTTGGGCCTCACCGCCGCGTTTGATACCAGCAGCTAAGAAGGATTACTTACGTACTTAATGGAATTAAAGAATTGTACGTAATAGCTACATTATCCAGCCGTAGTACTGACAGCCAAGGGAAGAAATGTTAATGTCTCTGCTGTTTGTAAAATGATCTTTTTTCCCATCCTTTAGTGTATTACTAGTTCTGTCAATTTAAAAGCATCCCAGCGTGTTCTGTTGGTTGTACCTGTTGCGGACATTCTGAATGTAGTGTTAGTACTTCTATTGACCTGAATCTTAGTAAATAACTTAATTTTTTGTCAGTAACGATGTTTTTTTTTCTTCTGTTTCAGACGGAGATTGCTAAGAGACTGAACGCTATTATAGCACAAGTGCTGCCATTCCTCGCCCAAGAGGTAAGTAAGTAGTAAGAAATTTTAAACTAAGAAATATAAAGCACTTCTTTATGAAGCATAGTGTTCCAAACAGATTAATCCATTTCACAAGACTGTATCTTCTGTATGAATGTAGATAGAAACTTGCTAACTTTGACTTAAGCACAATACTATAAAGCTGCTTGTTTTGAAAAGAACAAATAGAATTTACAAGGGTATATGTTTCACGTGTACGTACATACAGCCTTGTGTGCCTTTTACAATTACGTTTAGAGTACAATTCTGGTCGATGCACTTTCATTTGTCATGACAATAATACGCTGACGGAAAATATGTCGCAACACCGGCAGGGAGATGTGCGACATTAATGAAAGTTGGTGGGCCTGTTTCTATATCTGAAAGATGATGTCTGTTCAAATTTTACACCAGTCGCATATGAGGATACAAATCAGGTTTTAAATACACACTGTAACGGAGGAGGAGGAGATTAGTGTGTTACGTCCCGTCGACAACGAGGTCATTAGGGACGGAACACAAGTTTGGGTTAGGGAAGGATTGGGGAGGAAATCGGCCGTGCCCTTTCAAAGGAACCATCCCGGCATTTGCCTGAAACGATATAGGGAAATCACGGAAAACCTAAATCAGGATCGTGGGACGCGGGTTTGAACTGTCGTCCTCCCGAATGCAAGTCCAGTGTGCTGACCACTGCGCCACCGCGCTCGGTCACACTGTAACGGTCGTGAGCGTTAGTTACTTTGAGATTGGACGTGGTGAGTTGATGTTAGTCAAAAATGCCTTTAAGGCAACAATGACGATTTTATTAACACCTCACTGAGTTTGAACGAAATCTTGGGAAGCTAGATGTTCTTTCTGTGATACTACGGAAAGGCTTGGTATTAATGTACCCACTGTACATGACTGCTGGAAGTGGTCACGAGAATGTACGGTCGCAAGAGGACTGGGCTCCGGTCGGCCACTTTATGCTACCGTGACGGGAGACCATCGTGTTCGGCGCGTGGCTCTGACGCATCGTACTGCATCTGCAGCAGCAATTTGAACATCGGTTGGTACCACAGTGACGCAGTGAACTGTTACAAATCGGTTGTTGCAAGCGCGACTTCGAGTCAGACGCCTTGCAGCGTGCATTCCACTGACCACAAACCACCCCCACTTGCGACTTCAGTTGCGTCAGAAGCAAGAGCTCATTGGAGGCCCGAGTGGAAGTCTATTGTGCTCTCTGATGAAAGCTGGTTTTGCCTCGGTTAGGGTTGCCGTCCTTCCCGATATATCGGGACCGTCACCGCTATGAACCTTACTGTCTCGACATCCTGATAAGATCCAATTTTGTCTCGATTTTGCAAAATACTTTTACGAACTTGGCCCAAGCACTGAAGTAACGCCTTCTGTTAGCTCAACGTGTAAATGCAGCCTCAGTTAGTTTTATTTATATCAATAAGTTTATGTGAAGTGCGTTTAAAATTAGTTGCGACTTTTGACGTTTGGCTCATCGCGGAGGAGACATGACGCCGTTGCCCAGGTAACACCAAGGGCGAGCCGGGTTTCCCTATCACGCCGTCTTTGGTAGTAATGGTATCACACAAATCAATGGAAATCTCACAGATAAATTTGTAGCCAAAACCAAGAAAACCTTCAAAGCATATCATACAATACTTACACCATACGAAGAAAGGACATGTAAATCAATGAACCCTAGGACACCAAAGCTCCGTGGACACCCTAAGACACACATGGGATTTGTTCCTATACGTCCTGTGGTAGACAATGTTAACAGCCTCACATGGTACATAAGCAAGAAATTAAACAACCTCCTTAACAAATTTTACAATATAACAAAAACATATACAGTAAGGAATTAGCTAAAAATATCAAAGACATAAAAATACGCCAAAATGCAAGATTTGTGTCTTTCGACATTACTAACCTATACACGAACATTCCAATTCACTACAGAATAGAAATCGTACAACATAACCTACTCAAATACAGAAAAATCTCAATATAAGGCACTACAGAAATTTTTCAACTAACAAAACTTCCCACGCAGGGTAGCCGCGCGGTCTTAGGCGCCTTGCACGGTCCGCGCGGCTCCCCTCGTCGGAGATACGAGTCCTCCCTCGGGCGTGTGTGTGTGTGTGTGTGTGTGTGTGTGTGTGTGTGTGTTCGATTAAGTAGTCGGTAAGCTTAGGGACCGATGACATCAGCAGTTTGGTCCCATAAGACCTTACCACAAATTTCCAAAAACTAACAAAACTTGTTTTACACCAAAATTATTTCGTGTTTGATAGTAAAATATATGCACAAACAGATGGAGTTGCGATGGGATGTAGCATGGCTGGAACCATAGCTCACATATTCCTTACCAGCTTGGAAGAAAAATTCTTTGAAACAAAAAACGCAACTAATCAGAAAATCATACAGCACTACAGATACATAGAAGACACTTTAATGCTTATAGAAGGTTATCTTAGTGACATAGACGAAATACATCAAGCATTGAATCAATTGCACACCAAAATGAAATTTGCCATAGAACACGAAACTAACAAAACAATTAACTTTCTCGACTATTAAGAATACTAACAACGAACGTGGCTTCGAAATTTACAGAAAGCCTATAACAACGGACTATATTATCAGTGCATATTCATGTCATCCCAAAGCCCACATACTCGCATTCTTCCATACAATGCTTAACAAATTAATAAATTTTCCACTAGAAGACGAAGCAATTCAGAAGAAAATAAAAATCTTAGAATACATAGTGCTGCACAACTTCTGTGACCCCAAAATTGTAACAAAATTATACTACAGTAAAACACAACCAAACAGGTCCAATATACATAAAGAAATAGCATTAAGCAAATACACAACGAAAAAGAAGAAAATAACATAAGTAACCACAACTTACATAGGAAACATGTCAAACAAAATTAACAAATTATTTATCAAAACCGACATCGCCTTTTCACAGCAAAATACACACGGCCTCAAACACAAAATCCACAAAAGCAGCTAGAAAATTCCCATACTCAACGACCCGGCGTTAACAAAAATTTCATGTAACACAAGCCCCAAATTCTGCATAGGACAAACCGGTAGAAACTTCAACTTAGATGTAAAGAGCACACCAGAGAGAGTGGAAACAACCGAGCCACATTTTTTCAACATCTACAAACAGGAAAACACGACGTAAAACCCATGAACGAAGCACTATAAATCTTCTGTATTACGCAAAAGACAGCAAACATGAACATCTTTGAGGAAATAGAGATATATTCACATGTGTACAACCACCCCACAAATTTACTGAATGTGCAAGCGACCTAAACCACAAAAAAATATGTTGAAAACTTTATTCAGATTATAAAAGCTAGAAAACAGAGACACTAAATAGTACCTACCCATAGTAATAGCGATAACATAGACCATAGATAACATAGACTGTGCATGACGTCACTTTATTGAAACCAACATCTAGGTCACGTGACTCGGAGCACGAATCCGAGTATGCCATTACGCATTTATAGTGCACAATTTATGACATTTTTGTTACAGATCAAATGTTGTGCTTTTAAGTAGAACGAAAAGTAATGAAATCCACAAACGCTCAGATAAGTCTTGTTTTGTATCCTGCAAATTAGGTAAACTGACGAAAATCGCAGTTGAGAAAGTGAACACTATAAAAGACTTGCAGAGATATTCCCATGAGTGGAAAATTAAAATATATGTTGATCCTTAGATGTAAACTTCGATGAAAGACTAACATTTTAAAATGACAGAACGTTAATATCTAACTCACTACAGGAATTCTGTACAATATTTTCTAATACATTACGTTCATTGTTTTGGTATCTGTACTGGATTAAGCAAAAGTAATAAAATATAAACGCTTGTTATGGGAAAAGACGGACATTATGGATACAAACGGATTATATTTCTTGCCTGGCAAACTGATAGAACACCATCTACTCCCGTGGAGTCCGCCTCCGTAGCGCAGCGGTAGCGTTACCGCCTACCACGCAAGGGGGCCCGGGTTCGATTCTCGGCAGGGGACTGGGCGTTGTGTGTCCTCCATCGTCACTGACACGCAAGTCGCCGAAGTGGTGTCAACTAAAATGACTTGCAATACGGCGGCCGAACCCCGAAGGGGATATCCCGGCCAATAAATGCCATACGATCATTTCATTTTTTTACTCCCGTGGAAGTGGCGAATTATGCCTGACACTGCAACAGAAACAGGTATTCACCACATCACTATGATTCTGTCGTAATAAGGATGACCATCGCATTAATATTACGAATTTCGAAAAATTAGGTTAAATGTACTAATACATGACGTATAGTAGCAGTACCACAAGGTATTTTACTGTTAAAATCTGTGCTTGATTTCGGGTGTAAATGAGAAAAATTGTGAGCTCCATTCCGCATTGCGCGTAATGACTTTGATTCGGCTGCTGCAGTGATTTGGCTTACTGCAACGAGTTTAGCTTTCTGCCCCGAGTCACGTGACTTACTTGTTGGTTTCAAACGTCAACACGGCAGAGATTGGTGCGTGCGCAGTCTATGTTATCAATGGTAGATGCAGCGATAACAACATGAAGACTATACAAGAAAGAAGTAACACCAGGAAAGCATCGCTAATCATCGACAATAAAAAACTATTACGAAAAAAATATGACATAAAAATCTGAACTGAAACTACAACTGTATCTTAGGCAATAACATTATTGTAATCAAACCTACTAAAATAATAACCAGTCGAATTTCCACGTATCACTTACTTATAACGGTAACTGTGTAAACACGTAATATCGCTAATCCACTGTAATCCAAGCTATCAAGAGAAAAATAGCAAACATAAAAACTGACCTAAGTCAGATATATGTCTCCAATGTACATCTAAGAGGAGAAGTAATAATTCTAATAATAAAAAAAAACCACAGTTTATGCCAGCAACGATATTACATGTAAGGTAAAAACACCAAATGAATTTATTGTAAATTTTCTGATCATAGTTACAGAGCATTACATTAAGATCATCATTTACTTATGTATTCACAAAGCACCTGATGATGGCAATACGCCGAAATGGGCTCATCGTGAGTGATTTATAAAATAAAAACCATTTAAAAAGCTGTGTAGCTGGCTGATATTCACAATAATCATGCCATTGGAGGACATATTTTGCACTGCGGGTCCCAAAGAGTAAAAGTTATGTTAAATAAATTTTGTATTTCTACACCCCCATCTGAGGGTGTCCCGATGAGGTCCCACCTAGGTATGGCAAACCTAGCCTCGGTACCAGTGTGTTGGGTAGGAGGAGGCCAGTCCAGGGCCTGCAGCCAACCCCTCTGCGTGCCAGCTACAGTGGAAGTACACCTTGAGATATGGTCTGAGGTCCGATTTCATATGACAGCAGGAACACACTCGTTGGTCGTCCCACGCACCCTGACTGCAAATTTGTACGTCAGTCTGATGACTCGATCTGTTCATGAACATCTTTCCAGAGGGTGTCTTCCAATAGGATAACGCTCGCCCACATTCGCTGTTGTAACCCAACATGCACTATAGTGTATCGACATGATGGCTTGACCTTCTCGACCTGATCTGTCTCCAATCGAGCACTTATGCGTCATCATTAAACGACAACTACAGCGTCATCCTTCCATCCCACAATTTGACATCCCTCATTTGTACAATACAATACATACACGTTTGCATGCTTACGTTCAACATCCTGGATGTTACACCTGTTATTAATGTATCAGCATTTGACATTTATAATGACCTATCTCGCGCTTACATTAGCCTTTGATCTTGTAAAGTTAATCAATTAAACATGTTACCTAGACAAATTTATTGCCGAAATTTAATTACATTAATTATTTTTTGGTGTGGCGATTTTTTTCCGACGCTCCGACTTAAAAGGCATAAAACTGTGACATTGCAGCATGTACACATTACCTTCATTATAAAACAGTCACGGAAAACGACAACTGAATATATAGGGTGCGTCATGTTGATCTTCGGTGCAGCACCTCGTGGTAGGTGTAATAAATTTCTCACTTTAATTGGCTTGGTTCAAATGGCTCTGAGCACTATGGGACTTAACATCTATGGTCATCAGTCCCCTAGAACTTAGAACTACTTAAACCTAACTAACCTAAGGACAGCACACAACACCCAGCCATCACGAGGCAGAGAAAATCCCTGACCCCGCTCACTTTAATTACTGACTCACCACCTTTCTGGGTACCATCAGTTCTCTCGTTCATACCTGCCACAAAATCGGACAAACTCAGCGCCTAGCTCACAGGACGTCTACGGAGACAATGTAAATGCTCACTGCCCTGGCGAGGTTTATATCGCAAGGAAATTACCTAATATGCCTCAAGGGGTCCAGTTTTGTGTGTGTGAGTAGGAAGACTTTGATCACCAGATACCGTGGTTATTATATACTGTCTGACAAAAGAGTGAAACACCCAGTAGGGGAAGAGGAAACGAAATGAAACTTCACGAGCTGAAAGAGTGTCTGATGTTATTTCAGTGATTACAGTATCGAGTTAAATTTAAAAAGAAGAATATTGAGCCCAATTGTCATTGTGAGGTTGCTCTCCTCTGGTGTGGGTGCACGCACTAATTCGGTTGGGAAGAGTGTCATGAAGCCGTTGTTTCCACTCCTGAGACACGGTGGCCCACAAATGTTGTAACTGGTCCTTGATATCCTGGATAATGGGCCTGCGACGGAATTGACGTCCGAGGTGGCCCCTCACATATTATATCTGGGACTGATCTGGGGATCTTGAGAGCCACAAGAGTACCTCAACATCACGCAGACATTTCATAGAGACACGTGCGGTTTGTGGACAAGCATTGTACTGTTGAAAACTGGCACCACAACATTGTCGCATGGGAGGTAACACACGAGAACGCCGGATGTCTATGACGTACCGTTGCACCGTCAGAGTACCCTCAGTCACTACAAGCCATGACCTGAAGTCGTACCGGGGGGCTCCCCTCATCATGAAGCCAGGAGTGGCACTGCTTTGCCTCTCCAAAACACTGGAAGAGTAAGTCCACTCCCTCCCTCCCCTACCCCACACACCTCCCCAGGTTGGCACCATATTCGCCGATGGCCATCTGGCGTAGTGCAGAACTGCGATTCATCGCTGAGCACAAGGCGACGCCGTTCACCAGCAGTCTGTCCTTGCCAGTCACGGCACAGCTCCAGATGCACCTATTTGTGCTGTGGTGTTGACAGCAGCCTACGCAAGGGTTGGTACGAGGGTTGCAATGAAAGTAATGCACCGCATTTTTATCTTCAAAAATTCTTTATTGAACGTAATAAGAATTACACAATGAAAAAATGGTGTTTTATCTACGCATACTCTTTTTCCACGTAATCTCCAATCCGTTCTATGGCCTTCCTCCAGCACGAAACAAGAACGTGTATGCCCTGTCGGTACAAATCCTTGTCCTGGTGGCGGAGCCAGTGCTTCACTGTGTGAATCATCTCCTCATCATCCTCAAAATGTCTTCCACGAGTGGTGTCCTATATTGGCCCAAACAAGTGGAAGTCCATGGGGGCTACATCAGGTGTGACAGCCGTGGAGCTCCGCCGAATCGCCTTCTCATGACCTCACCCTCCGTGCCCAGGGACTAACTGTACTTCCGTCGACAGCAGATGCTCCATAGACTTTGTACAAGCATGTGTGAATGTTCCCTACAATTCCTTTCCCTGCAGTGAGAAATTCAATGGCGGCATGTTGCTTGTAACATACATCACCTATAGACACAATTTTGAAACTGTCCTGCTGCTACGCTATCTGTAGGAAGTGACAGAAAGTTTGCGCGCTCACTCAAGAGACTTCAGATAATACATACGTAACGTTTCGTATTCGTAGCATTGTTTTCGGTTGAGACTAAAAATGCGATGCATTACTTTCTGGGCAACCCTCGTAATTCCCTAGTCCGGCTGATGCTAGTCTCTGACCAACGGTGCAGGATGACACAGAGTGTTACATGTTCTCGCTTGCCAGGCACAGATGTGAAGGGGCTACGATGTGCTTGGTGCAAATTAAGACTGTGCTCCGCTGTGGTCAGACGTGGCCGGCCAGAACCTTGACGGCAAGTACGCCTACTCTCGCGTTCCCATGCAGTCGAACATCGCGCCAGTGTCACATCTGAATGCCGCACAAATCTGGATAGTGCACCATTCGACCAGCTGGCAAAATGAAGACCCACAGCGAGGCCCCTTTCAAACTCTGTCAGGTGCTGATAACGCTGCCTCGAACGCGTACGCGGCATCTCTATATCCTTCATAGTGATCATTCAACATCTCGTACCGTCCCAGGCTTGGTATCAACACTAAACTCGAACACTATGATGCACTCTGGTTGCCGTTATTTCTGTCACTTACAATTGCAACTTTAGATCATTTACACATCCGCCAATGATGTGTGGTGCGCGAAATTATATTGGCACCCATCCATGTCATATGGGTGCTTCACTTTTTTTTGTCAGACCGTGTAAATAACCTACTGGATAACGTGGAAATGAGGCTTTTTACGGATGATGCTGTTGTATAGAGAGAAGTCGAACGCTTAGAAAATTGTAGTGAAATGCAAGAAGACCTACAAAAGATTGACAGTTGGTGCAGGGTTTCGCGGCTGACCTCGGCATAAACAAACCCGAGGTATTCCGGAAAAATAAACACTGCAGGAGGAGTGTCAGTGAGGATCTGGAAGGTACCGACAGGTATGTGGAGGCATGCCGACTGCAGGGTCGTGGCCAGCTGTGCTAGGTTTCTCGGTTGAGGCATCATGAGGCGAGGCGTGCAGCACGACGGAAGTGGCCCAACAGATCCTCGATTGTGTTTAAATCCGTGGATTTTGGTTAACATCGGAGCACGATGGACTCGTCCTGGTGCTCTTCGAACCATACACGTACACTGAAAGCTGCGTGGCGCGTTGCATTGTCGTGCTGGTACATGCCATCGTGCCGAGGAAAAAACAAGCTGCATTTAGGGGTGGAGATGGTTCCCAGGGATAGATGTAGATTTGTGTTGATGCGTCGTGCCTTCCGGATTGGTGAGATCACCCACGGAACGCCGCGGAAACATTTCCAAGACCATCACGCTCCCTCCTCCAGCCAGAACCCTTACGACGATTGTTACAGGGTGTCGGCCATCTGTGATGGAGCATAAAACGCATCTCATCTGAAAACGCTACTTGTCCTCCAACCAGTGGGCGCCCATTTGCGGTATTGGCGTGCAGTTTCCAGCCATGCATGAACCAGGTGCTTGCTGTGGAGGCCCAGATGCAGCAATGTCCGTTGAACAGTCTTTGAGGAGACACTGTTGGTAGCCCCTTTGTTCATCTTGGCGATCAGTTGCTCAACATTGCACATCTGTTCGCCCGTACACATGACCGTAGCCGTTGTTCACTCCCTGTAATGTACGCGTTCTCGCTTCCCGCGCCCGGGTTCCCGGGTTCGATTCCCGGCGGGGTCTGGGATTTTCTCTGCCTCGTGATGACTGGGTGTTGTGTGATGTCCTTAGGTTAGTTAGGTTTAAGTAGTTCTAAGTTCTAGGGGACTGATGACCATAGATGTTAAGTCCCATAGTGCTCAGAGCCATTTTTGTAATGTACGGCCCTTGGTGCACCACTGTTGCCTCGCCGCCGGTTTGGATAGCATCATTTTGCCATGCACGGTGTACTTTAAGCACGGCGGCACGCAAGCAGTTTAACAAACTTAGACATTTCGGAAATGCTTCCACCCTTGGCCCGAAAGCCAATGATTATACCCTTTTGGAAGTCAGATAAATAGTTCCGTTGCCGCATTACAACAATTGCACTGTGTTCCGCATCCCCCCAACACACTTTACGTACCCTCCACTGCTGGTGCTGCCGTCTGTGAGTGACGTTGACGTCGAACGTACGTGGTACAGTTGAGTCTCGATATTCAGAGTCTCGGAATTATGAGCTTCCCATAAATCCGAGCCCCGTCGATCCTTTTCCCCGACCCGCTCGAACCACTCTCCTAGTTGTGTCGGTGTCAAACTACATGTTTTAAATGTTTACATAAGAAACTTTTTGTTGAAAGCGGTGTCTTTGGTTTGTCATTGTCGGTACAGTACAGTACCGTGCTGTGTTTAACTTACTTTGTTGACAGCTTTTTTCTGTACACCTAAAAATTAGTGCTGTAACAAACGAAACAAAATTTACGACTTTGAATGGGACGTTAGAAGAATTGAGCAACAGTAAAAAAATTGCTATAGAGTACGGTGTCGGCGAAGTTACCGACGGTGACTGACGAATACGTCGACTGGAATTAGAACAGTTTTCTTGAAAGAAATGGTGTGAATAATCTCTTAACCGAACAACTATAAAGAAGTGGGAGTTTCAAAAAAGGAATAAGACGTTGTGCATATGGTTTATTCTTTTCAACATCGTTTTATTTCTTTTTCCCACATAAATTTCGATAGCTCGAGTGTTCAATATTTCGAGGTGATACCGGTCCGATTCACGTCGAACCCTTGAGACTTTACTGCAGTCACATTAATGTGACAGGTTCGTGCACCGAAGAGTAGGCGTATGGAGCGACTTGAAGTGGAACGACCACACTAACCGCAGAGAAGGCAGATAAATAAATGTAAATGTCGTGTGGCTAAGGCCTCCCGTCGGGTAGACCACTCGCCGGGTGCAAAAATTGGACGCCACTTCGGCTACTTGCGCGTCGATGGGGGTGAAATGATGATTAGGGCAGCACAACACCCAGTCCCTGAGCGGAGAAAATCTCCGATCCACCCAGGAATCGAACCCGTGCCCTTAGGATTGACATTCCATCGCGCTGACCACTCAGCTACCGGGGGCGGACAGAAGGCAGATGCCAGAATGAGATTCATTGAACGAATCCTATCCTCAAATGTAGTCGACCCACAAAGGAGCTAGCTTACAAAATCCTCGTTCGAGGATTACTTGAATATTGCTCGTTAGTCTGGGATACGGATCAGATAGGATTTATAGAGGAAATAGAGAAGATACAAAAAGAGCAGTATGTTTCGTCACAAGTTAATTTAGTAAGCGCGAAAGCATTACGGAGATACTAAACTAACTCCAGTGGCAGAGAGGCTTTTTGCATCACGATGTGATTCCGAAAAGTGTCCATTCCTAGAAAAATCAACCAATATATTGCGTCCCCCTACTTAGACCTCCCGAAAAGGCTACGAAGAAAATCAGAGAGAGGCGTACCAACAATCGTTCTTTCCTCACGGTTATTGCGAAGTACCCTCCGTCACACACCACAAGGTTTGCAGGTATACATGTAGTGTGTGCCGTGAACGTCCCCTCAAACCGTCTGCGCCGCAGCGTTTCGGTTGCCGGAGACCTTCCTCGGCCCATTTGCAAATATTTTCTGCCGCGAAGTGGCTCCCGCGGTCCTGTGTGTGTGAACTGAAGCGCGACTGTTTCTTGTTGGCAGCACCAGCAGCAGGTGGCGACGGCGGTGGAGCGCGCCAAGCAGGTTACCATGACCGAGCTGAACGCCATCATCGGGGTGAGTATACTACACCTAGACCTAGACCTAGACGTACACCCAGCTGGCGCTGCTGCAACCTTCTGCCCCGTGGGATTGCCTCTTGTCGTCGGCTCGTTGTCCTATTGGTACACGAGAAACGCGTGAGGGGCTCTAGTGAAGAGAGCCTTATTTAACTTTCAGATTATACCATGTCGCAATTTTTAGTTCCTTTATGTTTTTGTGAAATAGCAACTAACAAGCAGACACCAGACCTCGCACTCCAACAATTTCGACGAGCTTCAGCGCGATAGTCAAGGCCCACTGCATGGTAGCCTACATGCTTACGTTTTCGAAGAGATATTACAGTCAGAGGCTATGACGCAAGATCTGTTTCTTGACCCGATGGGATTGTTTGAACATTCGAAAATACGGAAATTTTGTTTCTAGATATCTCATACGCAACCTAACAGAAATTGAAGAACTAATATGGTTTCGATCCACTGCAGATGTACTGGTGCGGGAAAATCCTTGCTAAGTGGGACGGTGGCGAAGTGTTAGGAGTCTTGCGTTCAGGTGACATCCAAATTTCATACGTTTGGATTCGAAAGCAATTTTTTTTTTTTTTCTTGGGGAAGAAATTTCGGAATATTTTGAAATTGAAACAGTGTGACACAAGGTCATCGACTCTTTCCACTGCTTTTCAGATGTTTAATTCACAAAGTAATTCAAGGGTGGCGGAAATTACAGTCGGCGCTTCTTTTGGCGAACCAGTCAGGTTAGGAGGAACCAGTGTTAGAATAGACTGCGTAGCTTTTGCAAACGACCTAGCAGTTCTGTGGCAGGGTGTTCAAACAGCACTAATAAAACAAAGTAAATTCTTGAGCAACAGAAAGCATAGGTGTGCAAATATGACTTGAGGAAAAATCCTTGTGAGCAAACAGGGATCCAAAACATGATAAAACCGAGAGAGGTTCTCAGTTCAGATATTTATCAAATTCATTGTCATAAAAGGAAAAAAGCTTCTAGACTTGCAAAAAATTCGTGTCAAAAATACAGAAAACGAACACACTACAACAAGGCCATCAAACCAGAGTGTCTTTATGGGAGCGAAACGCTCATTTTAAACAGAAAGAGAGACGTTTAAGAAATCCGAATGAGAGAACAAAAAGTAATTAGAAAAATTCTAGGACCAAAGTATGCTGAAGAAGAAACATAAAATTAGTAAAAAGCATCTGAAAGGGCCACCTGATCCGAGTTGCAGGTTTCCTATTTGATGGCTACTGGCGACAACTAAAATTTGATTTTAAGTATTTCATGTAATTACTGACACAGTCTAAAAAGCTCTCCTAGTCGACTCATTACGAGATGTATTCTTAAACTTAACACAGTGAGTCAAGTATCAAAATTAGAAACTATGTAAGAGTGTATTGTGTTTTGAGGGAGCATAGCTCGCAGCGCGCAAATTACCGAGATTATATTTATTCAGTAGCAGAGGAAGAGAGCACTTAGTGACTTCCAAAAAACCTTACACATTTCAAATAATTTCGAAACTTTTTTTGCTGGCCACACACACACACACGAAATAATGAAAGGAAAAAAGTTTATCGCTTGCTACATTTTCGCTATCACCCAGTAAAACGTCAGCACCAGGTACGACGTTTTAATTTATTACATCTTCGCTACTAACTCTATTTGCAATACATTTTACATACGCCATCCACATGTAGTATTGAATGCACTTCGTTCACACAGTTCAGGAGACATGGCGTCGTAAACGTTGAAATCTGTGTAAAACGCTTTTCGCAATCAGGCGTTTGAAGCCGTCTTATACATGGGCGTTCGAATTTTTAAGTAATGGGGGGTGGACGGGATACTGGTATTGCAGAAATTATCACTGAAACCCATGCAGACGGAAGTCAGTTGGGCAGCGTCCCTTCTCAAAAGTAACTCCATCGAATCGAAGTCACAAAGTCTTTAATTTCCAGAAAACTGTTAGATTGTGGACCTGTTAGTATAATCGTTAAGTTCCTTATGTAAGACCGTTTTTTATGGATTCCAGTTAGCGCGAAACGGATCTTACCTCCAGACCCTGGGCGTCTGTTATTATTGTTATTATTATTATTATTATTATTATTATTACTATTATTGAGTTGGAAGCTAACGGCCTAAACCCTCTAGTAGTCTTTACTTTCAAGTGGTATGCCAAACTTTAAAATCGGGAGTCTCAAGGTCTGATGTTTGCTTGTAAGCCAAAAGCTTTCGATGTCTCTCTCTCCCCTTCATTTTCTTTTCTTTTTTTCTTTTTTTTTCCTCGAAATGACACACGTTTGTTCTAGGTCTTACTTTGTAGGATAAGTAACTGCACTAAGTTGTGAATATGTATACGCCTGGCTCGAACGGGGATGCAGAAAACGTCGACCATCGTCTAATTAGCGTCCAATCAGCGAAGAAAAATTAGGGAAAAGTAGTGTATTCACAAATTTTTATATAGTGGTTGGGGGAATTTAAAAATAACATACGAAGGCGTGCTGAAAAGTAATGCCTCCGAACTTTGTATCCGAAAACCCTTAAAGTTTTTTAAAAATGAAACAAAGGTTATTAACATTCTATATCTCTATTCTTCATGCCCAAATATTTATTTCTCAAAGATAGTCACGCTGGCGACAAACAAATTTCTCCCAACGAGAGACCAGTTTTTGATACCGTCACTGTAGAATGTTTGACTGCTTCCACCTCTTCATCACTGTCAAAGAGAAGTTCTCGAAGGTGTAATTTAAATTTTGGAAACGAATGAAAATCGGTTGGGACCAAGTCGGTACCGCATGGAGGATGATCGATAACAGTGAATCCAAGGCGTCGGATTGTTGCAGATGTCGCAGGGCTCGTGTGCTGTCTGGTATTGTCATGCTGAAGGACAGAGTGCTCCATCTGTGGACGAATTCTACGAACTCGGAACTCTTTTAAGCACGCAGTTTCCCTAGCAGCGACATAGTTACATTACATACCGCCATGTTACATACTACAATTCGGAACCTTCTAGCGGCAGATGACAGCAGCTATGTCGACATTAACAATAAAGATGCAGAACGGTATAACGTTTCTTTTTAAAAAAATCTTTCAGAATTTTTAAATAAAAAATTCGAAGACATTACTTTTCAGCATTCACCCCGTACTAAAAATCCTGATCTTTGCAGTGTGAGCCTGGGGGTGGGGAGAGGGCGATCAAAGGTCACATTTTTTCTTGACGATCTCGAAAACCACGACTTCTAGCGAAAATGTCCCCACGTACAAAATTAATCTACATTAAATGTCCCACAAAAAGGTTCAATTCAATTTTTATGTGGAACTAATAGTTTCCGCGTTGTAGGAGATTGAAAAATAGCAGTTTATTAAAAATAGTGTTTCGGTGGAATAAATTTAATGTGTATTGTTAATTGACGTGGATTAAGAAGAAATATTAAATTGTTTTACCACGTCCAAGTGCACCAGAACCGTATTAAGGGCTTCGGCAACAAAAGACTCCTCTTGATTTTCCATATCAGATTATTTTATTTTTGTGACTCGTCGAAAGAAAAAAAACCCTTTAACCAAAAAACCGAAATCATTATCGCCAACAATTTCACATCCAGCGCTAAATGGAGACGTCATGTAGACTTTTCCCTGCATTAAGTTGGTAAATTAGTGAGATGTTCCATAGATCATTGGAACGAATTTTTTGTCGAAATGATGTGATTGAGACAGTTTGCAGGATATGTAGACATAAGGGTTAACGTTAATGAACATATTACTTTTTAGTCTTATTCATACAGCTACACTGAATAATTTGATGACTTTTTTAGGAGGCTACCGGTTTCTAAATAAAAATACGTCCATGTAAAAGGAGGAGTTATCCAGAAGAAATAGTTTCAGGTTAGATTTAAAACTTGTTTTGCTGTCTGGCAAAAATGTTATGTCATTGGGCAAGTGACAAAAAATTTCATATTGAACTCTTTACTGAACCACGGCCAGCTTTAATAACGGATAATAAATGACATGTTGTAGAAATGGACATCGCTATTCTTCTGAAATTGTGCTGGATTATTCATAAAGAACTTCATTAGGAAATTTACTGTAAGCGTATGTATTGTGGTGGTGCCGTTTAACCAAGTACAATGTGTAACTTCTTGAAGAAGTACCTACTTGACGACCGCTAGTGAACACCACATATTATTCTTACTGCTCGCTTTTGTGCAGTCAGCGCTTTCGTTGTAAGTGATGATCTACGGCAGGACATTAATGACATGCAAAATATGTCAGGAGGTCGTTTCGTTTGTTTCCAAGACTAATAACTACCTAAACGTAATTGGGTACGGCCAAACTTTCAGGAAACATTCCTCACACACAAAAAAGAAAATATGTTGTGTGGACATGTGTTCGGAAACGCTTACTTTCCATGTTAGAGCTCATTTTATTACTTCTCTTCAAATCACATTAATCATGGAATGGAAACACACAGCAACAGAACGTACCAACGTGACTTCAAATACTTTGTTACAGGAAATGTTCAAAATGTCCTCCGTTAGCGAGGATACATGTATCCACCCTCCGTCGTATGGAATCCCTGATGCGCTGATGCAGCCCTGGAGAATGGCGTACTGTATCACAGCCGTCCACAATACGAGCACGAAGAGTCTCTACATTTGGTACCGGGGTTGCATAGACAAGAGCTTTCAAATGCCCCCATAAATGAAAGTCAAGAGGGTTGAGGTCAGGAGAGCGTGGAGGCCATGGAATAGGTCCGCCTCTACCAATCCATCGGTCACCGAATCTGTTGTTGAGAAGAGTACGAACACTTCGACTGAAATGTGCAGGAGCTCCATCGTGCATGAACCACATGTTGTGTCGTACTTGGAAAGGCACATGTTCTGACAGCACAGGTAGAGTATCCCGTATGAAATCATGATAACGTGCTCCATTGAGCGTAGGTGGAAGAACATGGGGCCCAATCAAGACATCACCAACAATGCCTGCCCAAACGTTCACAGAAAATCTGTGTTGATGACGTGGTTGCACAATTGCGTGCGGATTCTCGTCAGCCCAAACATGTTGATTGTGAAAATTTACAATTTGATCACGTTGGAATGAAGCCTCATCCGTAAAGAGAACATTTGCACTGAAATGAGGATTGACACATTGTTGGATGAACCATTCGCAGAAGTATACCCGTGGAGGCCAATCAGCTGCTGATAGTGCCTGCACACGCTGTACATGGTACGGAAACAGTTGGTTCTCCCGTAGCACTCTCCATACAGTGACGTGCTCAACGTTACCTTGTACAGCAACAACTTCTCTGACGCTGACGTTTGGGTTATCGTCAACTGCACGAAGAATTGCCTCGTCCATTGCAGGTGTCCTCGTCGTTCTAGGTCTTCCCCAGTCGCGAGTCATAGGCTGCAATGTTCCGTGCTCCCTAAGCCGCCGATCAATTGCTTCGAACGTCTTCCTGTCGGGACACCTTCGTTCTGGAAATCTGTCTCGATACAAACGCACCGCGCCACGGCTATTGCCCCGTGCTAATCCATACATCAAATGGGCATCTGCCAACTCCGCATTTGTAAACATTGCACTGACTGCAAAAACCACGTTCGTGATGAACACTAACCTGTTGATGCTACGTACTGATGTGCTTGATGCTAGTACTGCAGAGCAATGAGTCGCATGTCAACACAAGCACCGAAGTCAACATTACCTTCCTTCAATTGGTTCAACTGGCGGTGAATCGAGGAAGTACAGTACATACTGACGAAACTAAAATGAGCTCTAACATGGAAATTAAGCGTTTCCGGACACATGTCCACATAACATCTTTTCTTTATTTGTGTGTGAGGAAGTTTCCTGAAAGTTTGGCCGTACCTTTTTGTAACACCCTGTATAAAGAATAGGAGTGGACTTAAAATTGAACCCCGCAGGACTCTCATTGAGAGTTCTCCTGAATCACTAAAATTTTCTCTCCTTTCAACATTGTCCCACTTATTCACAATAACTTTTTGCATTATGTTTGTTAAGTATGATTAAAACTAGTTGTGTGTATAGCCATCAACTACATAAAATTTAATATTTCAAAGAGTTTAACGTGGTCTACGCAGTCAAACGCCTTGAAAATATTACCGAAAATACCAACTGGCGATATTAAGGTCTTCAGCTGAAAGCGTGCATGATTCTTTTGCGTATTTTCCAATGTCGCCACTCACTCTGTATTACGCCATTGTCTTGGTCTTTGCTTATCTCTTGGGGTCCATGAAAGAACATTCTTGATCCATCAGCCACCCATTCACCTGGCTACGTTTCATTTCCGTTACGATCCGCCCATTCCTTCTCCTGCATCTCTCTGTCGCTCGACAAACTGCTCTCAGTTTTTGAATGGTTTCTGCATTTAAAATCTGTGCCCTTCACGACTACTTATCGAAACTGATAGTATATTCTTATTGTAACCAGTCTCATCCGCGTATGACTTTAACTAAAATCAAAATATTTCCAATCCCCCCAGTCCGAGTAAGATTTTCAAGATCCACAGTGTCATATTTGACCGAAAAGAATAGCGGCCTGCCCTGCTCTCACGAATTGAGAATGAGGAAATATATAGTTGCTAACTTCGTTTTTAAAACTCTGTCTAGTATACCAAAACCGCTGTGAGTCATTTTTTAGTGCTCTCTTTATCTCTCTCGCTGTCCATTCAGCCGTACTATCTTCGTGAGTTAAAACACTGACAAACAATTGCCTGGGTTCTAAGACTATTTACAGAGCTTGTCGAATTTTTTTCTGCTAATAACATTCGAGACAAAGTACAGTTTTGTGAAATTCGCGAAGGCAACACTTTTTATAAATAGATTTTGATAAGTAGAACTGAGAAAATTTACTGAAAAGATTCCGCAAGAGTTTCCATTAGTCCAGGGAAAAAACTTCAAGAACAAAGATTGCATTTGCCACGACTTGCTTGCAGAAGTTAAAGTATACTTTTGAGTATGGTTACGATGAAATCAAAGGCGAGGAATCGAAGGAGCTTGGAATGTGGTAGCAATAAAAAGAGCAAAGGCGAGGAACCGTATGAGCTTGGAATAAGAGCTGCGATGTCCATTGGCAAATAGCAGACCGAATAAAGAACAGAGTGTTAGAAACAAGCAGTACCAACAGTTTAGTATACTTTGTTTTTTATGTTAATTAAGTACATGCAAAAGTACGGAAGAGTGTGTGCTACGGTTTGTGCGTGTTTTTCGTGGTCATGGTGTGGTCTCCTTATTGCGCATAAGGAAACGCTAAATACAAATAGAAGTGAACACATTTTACTGCATAGTGTAGTATGTACAGTAGAGGAAGATTTCGGAGACGGTGATTGATTGTTTCAGCATGAAAATACACCATGTCATAAAGTAGTATTTATGAATCAGTGGTTTGTGGAGATAAACATTCCTGAGATGGACTGGCCTGCCCAGAGCTCGACACGAACCCAACGGGACAACTTTGGGTTGAGTTAGACCATCGACGTCGCTCTGGTTTCGGCTCTTGAAAAATGGGCTACCTTTCCTCCTCAGACATTCAGATGTCTCATTAAAAGTGTCCCCAGCAGAGTTCAAAACATCATAAAGGCGAAGGGTGGAACATCCCATATTAATAGATATCTGAATGCATATGATCAGATAATGTACACTGAGGTGGCAAAACTCATGAAATACCTCCTAGTATCTCTGTCTAATCTTCTTTTGCCCGGCGTAGTGCAGCAACTGGACGTGGCGTGGACTCAACAAGTCGTTGGAAACCCCTGTAGAAATATTGAGCCTTGCTGCCTCTATAGCCGTCCATAATTTCGAAAGTGTTGCCGGTGCAGGATTTTGTGCACGAACTGACCACGCGATTATATTCCATAAATGTTTGGGATTCGGTTGGCTCGAATTATCCAGAATTTTCTTCAAACGAACCGCGAACAGTTGTGCCCTGGTGACAAGGCACACTGTCATCCACAAAAATACCATCGTTGTTTGGGAACATCTACGGAAGCCATTGGAAATTAGTGACCTCTATTACAGCGTGGACGTTTAGATGACTTATCTAGCTACGTGTATAGAGCCCTGAAAATAATGCCAGTGAGGCACCGAAACTGATGGAAAAATAAAATAATTAATAAATACGAACTTGCAGCTTGCTGCAGGTGAGAAATAGTTCTCTAATGTCCGTCCGACGTGGTCTATTTACTATACCGCTTTGAACATCACTCCAGGAGCAGTTTTTGTAAATCTCCTGGATTGTCACACTTACGGTACGGATGGTTTGAAATGGACACAAGCGTCCGAAACTAATCATCAAGAAATTAAAAAAATACTTCTCATTGCAACTTATGAAGGAGCTATAATCATTTACTTCGGTAATAAAATTACCGCTGTCGGTATTTATTTTCTTCAGATCTACGCAAACGCCACTTTTCTCGGTCGTTAAATGAAGGCCGTCGGCCACTGCCTTGTCCTTGGAGAGAGGTACTGCCTGAAATTTGTTATTCTCGGCACACTCATGACACTGTGGATCTTGGAGTATTGAAATCCCTAAAGATTTTCGAAATAGAATGTCCCATACCTGTAGCTCCAACTTCCATTTCGCGTTCTAAGTCTGTTAATTTCCGTCGTGCAGCCCTACTCATGTCGGAAATCTTTTCACATGAATCACCTGAGTAGAAATGACAACTAAATCTTATGCCTTGTGTACGCTATACAACCGCCATCTGTTTATGTTCATACCGCCATCCCATGACTTTCGTCATCTCAGCGTATGTTCTCATTAAGGTAGTAGTGCATATTTCTGCGCCACGAGGAAGAGTCAGATTCTCGAAATTCATTGTCACATACATGTTTCTGTTTTGTTTTCGCTTGTTTCAGTCGCGCTGCGGTGGCCATATGTAGAGGTCTGCGGGATAAGAAAAATGCTATCTGCACCCCGTCCGCAAGTCACTTCGTATTCAATAGACTAAGTAGGTAGAGGCCAATCATAAACACATTTTATTGCAACACAGTCTGTCCTTAAAGTTGCAACTTTCTCTCACAATCGCTGAAAGGAATTTTGTAGAATTTTCTGTGGACTTTCCCACAACGTTGCGAGATCAAATGATGTATTAAAAGTTGTTGCCACTACTTTCATACTGGCATGTATTAGTTCGTTTATCAAACGCACTTTATTCTCCTTAATGCTAAACCATGTTAACATGCTGCTCTTCTCAAAGTAGTAACCACTGCATTGTTTACTAGTTAGTGTTTTTAAGAGAAGCATTAATAGCTGCACGGAGTTAATGCAAACGAAACAGGGACGACTCAGATGTAAGCAGCTGTTGGTATGACGGAGTCGTGATATAGCTGTAACTGTGGGAAAAATAAGAAAAATCGCCATCTGTAGCCCTCGCAAAGGTCAGCAACGCATCTACATTCGCCAGGATGCTGCGCATTCAAGCCAAAATAACGGCTTTCTGTCCCGAAAGTGAAGCAACAGCGACTTAAACAATAAATATCAGTATTTATGAAATAATTTCTACTGCTTAAGTCACTTTTTGCTAATATTTATTAGCAGGACACGTATTGACAGTATGCTGTCATCACTAGGTGCGTTATAGTTACAGTATTGGGGTAGGCCCCGACTCCTTTTGCCAGGGCAGCCAGCTTATAAAAGAAAAGAACGTATAATGGGTTAATGCGTCGCATCAGTCACACAAAGATAAGCATAAGTTTAACGTATGAGTAATCGAGTCGCTAGAAGACCCAAATGCAGCCTTTCGCTGATTTTTGTAAATAATATTAACAACTGTTGGGTACACGAATCAACGCTACTATATTGACAATGGCTACGGCATATAATACTACTATACAGCTGAAGGTTGTGGAAGAGCGGAAACGTTTCGGAGCGGCATGAAATTAGTCGGAAATTCACCGATCAGGGACAGGCCAAGTTATGTGCGACATGTACATGTACATTTATCTGAAGTGCGATGAGAATTATTTGATGGGTATACCAGTCGAGCTATGTACCGAAATTTAATTTTGATGAAACTTTATTTTTCTGTACGCAGAAACGGTAATAAGCACGTTCACATTCAGATGGTTACGTGCCAACAGATTTCCGGCAAAAATGGTTAAATTTCGGAACATACCCACACTGGCACACGCAGCAAATAATCCTATCACACTTCAGATTACTGTACGTGTAATTGTAATGCACCTAATAATGACATCTTGCTGCTGAAACGTGGCGTGCTAATAAATATTAGTAAAAAGTGATTGGAGCAGTGAAAATTATTTCATAAATTTATAGTATAATCGCCGACCTCAACCAATTCCATATAATATCTATAAAATTGGTTAAGAAATAATCGTTATTATCGATCGCTTCTAATGCAGAAAATTGACTAAAAGCGTAATATTGACCGGGTCCTTTAACTACAAAGTAATTATTATATTGGATATCCGCAGCTACGACGTCGGATATCCGCTTCGGCGCAAGTTTTTATGCTCAAAGTCGATGTTACTGCGACTATTCTCGAATGTATCAAGGGATAATACCTGCATCCGCTCAGACATCTAGTCGTACAGGCCGCCGCAGTGGACCATAGTTTAGGCCCTTGCTGTCGTCGAGTGCTGAACTCGGCGCGATGCGGCAATTCACACACGTCCCCCTCACGTGTCCTGTCCTCAGTAATTGCACGTGTCGCAACCCCGCTAAGCTGCTGGTGTGTCACACATGGCAACGCGCGCAAGTACACGCTCTCTGCCACGCACAGGCGGCCACACACACACACACACACACACACACACACACACACACACACACACACACACACACACACACACACCTCAGAACTTTGTGTGCTTTCATGTTACAGTACAAGCCAAAAAAACTATTGCGGCACGCGCTGCTTCAACTATCGTCACTATAGCGTTGTTTTTCTTTCTGTTTCTCCCCTCTTCTAGCAACAGCAACAACAGGGTCTCCATCAACTCTTGGTAAGTTTGCCTTGAAGCTGTCTTAGCCTGCTTCTTTCTTTGTTTCTTCGACTAATATCCGAGTATAATGCATAATGTGTTAAAAGTGAATGTAATATAAATCTCTGACTTTTATTTTTATGTTTCTTCGACATAACTACATGAGCATCCTACAAATTCTTTGCTGGTTTCGACCAGCCGCTGCATCTTCAGACAGTCAACAATAAAAAGAGAATACAAAAACGTCACTGTAGTATCCATAAAATCTGCCACGTCATTATCTAAGTAATGATAAAATGAAAGAATAAAATCGTACCTAAAGGCACATGCTGCAAGCGGTTTCCGTTATGTAGTCAACAAAAGTGAAGAAAATCTGTCGACGGAGGTCGATGTTTTTCTAGGCGAAGTTGGTATTTGTAATCGCGGAAGGAATATCTACTTCGATATATTTTATAATTCTTCTAATGCATGCAGTGAATATATTCGCTGAAGGAAGACATTCGGCAGACATTAAAGCTACTCTAATGAAAGTAACTATAAAATTTGCCGAAATAGCTACTCCTTCAGTGAATATAGACGAAAAGAAGATTGCAGTGCGCTTACAAAACTCGATCTCCGCGGCGGGTCGGATTTTATGGATTATATAGTCATTCTGTGTATGCTCCTTTTATCTTTTGCAAGTCGGAAGATGACCACTGACTGGTCCAAACTGGTAAAGAATTTCTAGAACACTTGTTTGGTTGTGTCGAAAAACACAAATAAAAGAACGTAAGTCAATCGCTTTATCTCCAAGACATGTCATTTTTTCCATAAATCGCTAGTTCTTATTGATGCACCGGTTGATCCAAAAGTTACAAAATCAGGTTTAACCTTTAATTCTAAACTATTGAAATTTACGCCACGCATTTTGCTTGGAAATATACACTTTCATGAAGAGAAAACGGAGTTTCGTCACTTCATAAGCCCCCTAAAAACCGTTTATAACAAGCAGGAAATTTTTTTCTTGTAGCAACGGATGGCATTCCCGAAACTTCTACAGCGCCACATCAACAGGAAATAAAAGCCTTACGGCTTTTTATGCGTCTGTAGGGAAAGGCCAGTTGCAGTAACTTTTCAAGTTACTGCATTTCCAATTTTTTTTGTTACTTTTGCGTTATTGGAATTTAATTACCGCACGAATAGCCAAGAAGCCTTCCGACAGAAAATTGTCGTATTGCACCGCCCTCTTTAAGAGGAGAAGCATTTCCGTAAGGTCTTCGTCAATAATGGCTTATTGGCTGTCACTTGCAGTGCATATGTAAAAAAAATATTGGAAGAAAAACAGTTCCAAACGTTGCTGTTGTGTTCAGAGTACTGCGTGGTGCAGAATAGAAAATAAAAATTTCTCCTGCCTGAACAGAGTATTTTTTGCCACAGTGATTTTTATCAATTTACCTTTACACATCATGACGTATACATGTTTGATAATTTTAAACATTGTCTTAGACTAATTAGAAAAAATTAATACAAGTTTGATAATTTTAAACATTGTCGTAGACTAATTAGAAAAAATAAATGAGACTACTCGAAGTTATTTTAGTCAAGCACAAGCTGCAGCCATGGTTTTTCTTCAGGTGCGCAACCCCAATGTAGAAACGGAATAGAAGCTTTTACGTCATCAGGGACGACGCCGAACTTAATTCGGATTGTGTTCAAGGTTTTGAAATTTTCCGTGTATGACTGTCGGAATTGGTGACACAGCGAAAATGCTGCTTGGCAACGAATAAAGCTTTGTTGCTATTTTAAAATTTAGCCAGTAATACATATTAAAATTATTACTTGTACAAAATCCCATGATAATGACGTAACAAATACGGCTATGATAATTAACTGTATTGTATGTGGAGAAACCATTAAAATAACGAAATAAACAGAAGATAGCTTTATGTGCTGCCTATATTCTGTTCATCATAAGAATAAACGTGATGTAAACAAGCATAAACGCTTTGAATGGTTAGAATTATGTTGTTAACGCTCTTGCAAGTAGGTCTTACGTATGTATTATGTATATTGTTACTAAGTTACGTTATATCGAACTTTTAAAATATTCTAATGTATTAACAGCCATCAACGTTTTTCATAATCACGCTTTAGCTAGTTTTTATTTTAAAACATGATGTAATCACAGTCTCTGTACCCTTGTGCTCTGATTGTCGCGCTGATAATACACATTATGAAACTGGCTGAGGCTGATTCCTGTTCCGTAGCGAAACATGTGGAACACAGTTAAAAACTCCCGAGAAATAGGTTCGTAAATTTACAGAAAAAATCGGCATTGAAGTACCCTGAGGGACTGTATTTGATACAGTTGAGACAGAAATACACCTCTTGGATGTAGAATAGAATCGGTAGCGTAGTCGATTGATAACGTAGTGCAATTCATGAATCTTTGTTTCCAGTCTCGCCTTAGTCTTCTTTTCGTTCAATCTGAAATACCTACATATCGTCTTTTACGGATAATGCACGTGTTCTTGTTTCTAATTACATATTGCACGCAAAATTCCTGTTTTCATTTCAAATATAAATCCTTAATTATCTATGTTTTATGAAAGATAAAGGTTGCTTAAATTAAGAAAACATAAGTTGAATTTTTTGGGGCAGAAATGAAAAACCAAATTCTCTCTATTTGGACTGAGTCCATTGTTTTATACCTTAGATGTAGTCTCACCCGAACCAGAGTCATAAGTGTTGTAGAAACATGAAAATCATTTTCACAGTATCTAGCACACCATACAAATGCTGCATTTTTACATTTGCCACTGCACCATTATAATACGAACCCAACAGAACTAATCTGGAGCCAAGCCAAGGTATTTGGCCCTAGAAATAACAGATCTATTAAGCTGCCGGACCTACAGGAACTGACGCACGCAGCTTTTTCACATGTCAGTGCCGAACGCTAGCGCGATTCAGAACGGCACATCGTAAAAGAAGAAAATGCGGTGCGTGGGTGGCTTCATGGATTGTGTTCTTGATCGACTTGTTATCAACGTAGCAGATGAGAGTGCCAGAACTGAAATGTATTTTTCGGATTTGGGTAAGGGAGGAGCTAAGAGATTACCAGACGACTGACTCTAATTAATACCTTCCGTGGTTTCAATATTCAACAGTACGGTGAAATCTCTGCAGTATGCTTTGCATCACACATAGCTCGTTCAGAAAAATTGACCTGTGTTTAAATTAGGAATTTTCATCACTCTTGTTTGTAACTATAATACTGTGTTAGGTGAGAACGAGAGCATTTTATGCATTTCGTCTGATCACTCAGGAAGCGTGGGGTGGTGCTGTAGTTGTGCCTAATATTATTTTATTCTCTTTAAAAAATCAATGGTATTCGAAGCTACGTTGTTTTTTAGGTCGTCTCTTTTCACGTCTGAACTGCAACTGCTCACATCATTGCAGGTTAGTTGGACCAGCGGGCTAGCCAGTGCTGTCCAAGTTTAATGCGACGGTAAAGCAGTTGTCCCTATCGCATCCTTGTGATCGTACTTGACTGTAGTGGACACAGCTTGGCTTCCGCTCCATGTGAAACGAAATGCAATGAGATTCAAGCAAACGCGGAAGAATACGTGGCGTAATGTTTACTTCAGGTTTATTCTCATGATGACCGGAGTATAGTTGATCGCAGTTTTGAGTCAGTGTACACGGGAGCTGCATTCGAAACGTTAGTAGCTTTGCTAGCAACCATGTCTTAACGGAATGCCACTTAAAAAATCGTAATGATGTTCACAAGATACACAAGAAATATTTTAGAACTATTTTAACTGGCTTTGTTGTGGGTTCTTGGCGAAACATTGTAATTGTTACACAAGAGAACATTCATTTTTATCCACGATTTCCACCTTTTGCTATCTGTCCCTGTTTCTACATTGATTTTGATCAGGAATTATTGTTATTAAAACAATAGATTCAAAAAGTGCGTACCAGCCCAATTTAATTGACAGCGTAATCTGAAGAAAGACAAGGCAGTAATACGCACAACAGTTAACTCTAGTCTAGAAAAGACATATGTTGGCTATTGTTGACAAATTGAAAACGAAAGTAGCAACATCCTGAAAGCAGAAAATATTCAGTGGTCTACTACACTAAGGAGACAATGAGCAAGAATCTAATTATAGAGAAATACTATCACCGATGAATGAAAATGATAATGTATTGTATGTTAACCGGGAGCCTAGAAGCGAGGGAGAGACTCCGTCCCCTCCACAGCCGCAGTGGTCTAAAACCCCACGACTACGACAGCAGTCCACTTCACGCCTCCGCCGCCCCACACCGAACCACTCTTTCAGGGTTATTGTGCGATTCGAACCCCGGTGGACTCCCCCCCTCCCCCCCCCCCCTCCCCGCCCCCCCCCCCCCCCCAGGGAACGTCTCACACTAGACGAGTGTAACCCCTATGTTTGCGTGGTAGAGTAATGGGGGTGGACGCGTGCGTGGAGAACTTGAGTGCGCAGCAATCGACGACATAGTGTAAACGAGGCGGAACAAGGGGAACCAGCCCGCAATCGCCTAGGCAAATGGAAAACTGCCTAAAAACCATCCACAGACTGGCCGGCTCACCGGACCTCGACCCAAGCCCGCCGGGCGGATTCGTGCCGGGGACCAGGCGCTCCTTCCAAATCCGGAAAGCCGTGCGTTAGACCCCACGGCTAACCGGGTGGGCAAAAAAATGGCACATATTACATATGGAAAAGAGAGAGATCTGTATGCACACAGACTGGAGGAATATCATGGATACATAGACTGCACATATGATAGAACTGCTTAGAAACAAACCAGCAATATTCCTTAGATGTTGGAGTACGCCGGACAGAGGACAGATAGTTTTAAAGGCTTGAAATATTATAAATTTAAAAGAAAAAAAGAGACATCAGAAAGGCAATTCAGAACTGCTTCTGAACGACCTGGGGGATTTTCTGAATAGTGCCAGAATAGTTAAAGCAAAAGATGGTTGATTACCCCACTACCTCCTCCCTCCCAAACACCCTGTGCTGTTCAGTTATATAATTTAAATAAAAAATTTCTTAAATAGTGTGAAAATTACCGGAACAACCTTGACTCTCTGTCATACAGTAAGTAGTACCCATTGCCATTAAGGTGTTGCGAAAGGGTATACGTTTAATCCGTTATCTACTAGAATATGAAGCATTCTTGTCTCACATGATCATATTTTTAGAGTTAGCTCTTTTCTTTGGTAGTTCCAAATTCTGAAATTCTGTGTCATAATACCCCAAGTAGTTAAAATAAATATTCCAATATTCTTGAGTACACCAGGAGACCTGCATAACATCTTGAAATAGTAACACCAGAAAATGGTATTGTAACTCGAATCGAAGTCGCGTAAAATAAAATGTGTGAACCATATGCACGAAATTATGTTTTCTTGAATGCTTTGGAACTGTTTCGTTTGGCTAGTCTCTATAGTAGGGGTTCTTTTCGTGGTGTAAAATGAATGGATGAATTTGAGGCATGGGTTGGTTAGGTGACACGGTCTAACGTCGAGGGAAATAATGTGTAATTTTTGTGACTGTGTAGTAATTATAACACATTAAACGCCATTTAGTTTCGATATTTGAAGATTGAAAATGGAATAGTTCGTATAGTGAGGCATTCATGGTTTTCTCTGCGTGAAACCGGACACTGAACATAGTATATATGTTTCAAATAATTAGCAGTTCGTGAAGTAACGAAGTCTGATGGTGTTTCGACAAATGAACCACATTTCTATAATAAATGTCTCACCTCAATGAGTACAGTGAACTTGCTACGTGTAGAAGCATTTCATGAGGATTCTACATTTCCGATGGGCTTACGTAAGTCTCTGTATTTTTACTAACTAAAAAGTAATAGATTATTTTTGCTATCAAGGCACTAATTTGCGATGATGTGAAAGTTCTGCATTTTTCTTTGCTCAAATTCGTTTAGTGGGTGTCATTAGCACATATTATGAACTATGAGAATTTTGCACGTTGGGCGGCCAACGAGCCAGTTGGACTGCATCCGCTAGTTACTAAAAGAATAATTTAATCGAACAGGAACGTCTAGTTTACCGTCGAGTTCCACCACTCGCGCTTGCAATGTGGTTGGAAATCTGAAATACAAGCACAATTTAAAATCTCCAAAGCAGTCGGCTATAGAGCGTTCCCAAATGGCGTGAACAGTACGTAGAAGCCGATTTAATTGTGTATCAATACATATTTGGCACAGCTTCATACACTAACAATCATTAGAATCGCAATTATCCTTGTGTGCAGTGAGCTGATTACATGCAAACTTTATTCTGGTGGCACACTGTTTGTGAGTGCCATCCTGTACTGAATAATTTGAGTGTAGTCTTGTTTCTTTTGCACCGTGGAAGTGTTTTCTCCACTGCAATTCATGTACACTCAATCAGAAGTGATAATGTAATCTTTTTATAGTAATTTAAGACGTGATCGAATGTGATCTTCAGCTCTACAGTCGGATTCGATCTTGTACGGCCAAAGTAAGACTGCTCCCAAAAAACAGAACACTAAACTACTTAGTTATTTATCAGACTATAATATGGGAAAACAGTACTGTGTAAAACTGTGGGTACGAAAACATTTGACTAGCATATAATAAAGTAGAAATATGTAAATTTCTGGAAATACTAAGTGTACCATGGATGGTGTTGTTACAATATGTAATGTGTCGCGTTAAAACCTGCATATGTTTTCTGCCTGTTGTTTAAAAATTTCGTCTTTCAAATGAAACTGGATACTAATGCAAAAAAGTCAGATTTGCGAGATATTAGCGCTTGTAATACCACAATATTGCCGTGATTACTTTAGCATCCCCATGTTGGGCACCAATTAAGTAGTGGTACGGGGATTCTGTGAAAGTCAAGTGTAAATTAATTATTCTACACTGAGGTGACTGAAGTGGTGGGATGACTCCTGTTATCGTGCCAGACCTCCAAATGTCCGGCATAGGACAGCAACTCGATGCGACATGGACTCAACAAGTCGCTGGAAGTCCCGTGCAGGAACACTCGTATTGAGCCATGCTGCCTCTGTAGCCCTCCATAACTGCGACAGTGTTGCCAAATGGTTCAAATGCCTCTGAGCACTATGGGACTAAACATCTGAGGTCATCAGTCCCCTAGAACCTAGAACTAATTAAACCTAACCAACCTAAGGACACCATACACATCCATGCCCGAGGCAGGATTCGAACCTGCGACTGTAGCAGTCGCGCGGTTCCGGACTGAAGCTCCTAGAACCGCTCGGCCACCGCGGCCGGCGCAGTGCTGCCGGTGCAGGATTTTGTCCACGATTATGTCCCATAAATGTTCAATGAGATTCATGTCGGGCGGTCAGTGTAGCCAAATCAATCACTCGAATTGTCCAGAACGTTCTTCAGATGAGTCGCGGATAATTGTCCCGGTGACATGATTCATTGTCATCCATAAAAATTCTATCGTTGTTTCGGTATATGAAGTCCATGAATCACTGCAAATGACCTCCCAGTAGGCGAACGTAGCCATTTCTAGTCAAGTATTGGTTCAGTTGGACCAGAGGAGCCAGTCCATTGCATGTAAACACAGCCCACACTATTATGGAGCCACCACCTGCGTGCACAGTGTCTTGTTGACAAGAGATGCACTCGACTTCGTGATGCCAATTGAGGAGCAGTTTGGCCGAACAGTAGCGGACGGGCCGGCCAGAGTGGCCGAGCGGTTCTAGGCGCTACAACCTGGACCACGACGGTCGCAGGTTCGAATCCTGCCCCGGGCATGGATGTGTGTGATGTCCTTAGGTTAGTTAGGCTGAAGTAGTTCTAAGTTCTAGGGGACTGATGACCTCAGAAGTTAAGTCCCATAGTGCTCAGAGCCATTTTTTGAAGTAGCGGGCGGCACCAGATCTGATTATTCGACAACGGCTGGGAGAGCGGTGTGCTGACCCCACGCCCCTCCATACCGTACATCGATGACACCGTTAGCTGAGGATGACAAGACTATCGGTCGGATCCGATTGGCCCGGCTGTGGCCTGAATGGCGGTTCTATTCCACCTCAACAGTTCGTCAAATACACCAAAAACCAGTTTCCTTGTTACTGTTGTTGCGGTCTTTAGTGCAAAGACTGGTTTGATACTGTTGTTGCGGTCTTTAATCCAAAGACTGGTTCGATGCAGCTCTCTACGCTAGTGTACCCTATGCAGGCCTCATCGTCTCCGAACAACTACTGCAACCTAAATCCTTCTGTATCTGCTTACTGTATCCATTTCTTGGTCTCAATCTACAATTTTTAACCCGACAGTTCCCTCCACTAGCAAACTAACGACTCCGTGACACTTTAGAATGTGTCCTATCAGCTGAGCACTTTTTTTGTCAGGCTTTTTCCCCACTTTGATTCAGTATTTCGTCATTAATTACATGTTCTACTCATATAATCATCAGCATTCATCTGTGGCACTATATTTCAAAAGGTTCTATTCCCTTTTCGTCTGAACTGCTTATCGTCCACGTTTCACTTTCATACAAGGATACACCCTATACCGATACTTTCAGAAAGGACTTACCAACATTTAAATGTCCGAGGGCCCTTTCAATAAGTAATGCAATACATTATTTCCGGAAACGAGGATTCCAATACACCATATTACTCCCTACTGTTTTGACTACAAAACCCTATTTTTTAACATAATCTCCGTTCAGTGCGACGGTCTTACGCCACTTTACTGGGAGAGCCTGTATGCCCGCAAGGTACCATTCTACTGCTCGACGTCGGAGCCATCGTCTTGCTGCATCAGTAATCTCATCATCATCCACGTACTGCTTTCCGCAGAGTGCATCCTTCATTGCGCGATATACTTGGAACATATCCAATTAATTCACAATTGCGAATAAGGACTACCATCAGCTGTAGAATGGAATGGCGACAGTGAAAATCTGAAAATCGGTCCGACACAGATTTTCATTGTCGCCATTCCATTCTACAGTTGATGATAGTCCTTATACATGCTTGCAGGTGCGAGATCCAGGCTGTGGGGTGATGAAGTACAGTCGAATGAAGTTTTGTGAACACCTCTCGCGTGCGCAGACTTGTACGAGGCCTTGCGTTGTCATGGAGAAGGACAGGTTCGTTTGCACCTCGAACGAGAGTGTCCGCACGTTCCAACATTGCAGGAGTCAGCTGTGTGCGGCCAGCCGTATGCGGGATATCGGACAGGTTTGCTCAACCTTGTTGCGACGATGACAGACGTCTCGCCCAACGACCCACCGTGCTTTTGTCCACTGCAAGGTCTCCTTAAACATTCTGAAAGCGCCTATGAATACCTGCGATGCTCTGGTTTTCTGCCAAAAGAAACTCAGTGACAGCTCTATGCTTCGAACGCACCTCATTTATAGACACCATTTTGAAGGCTACATATAACGACGCCACCTATCGGGACTTGATGAAAGTGTAGGGACCAAAGCGAGAATATTCCACAATGTCCCTCAACAAATTCCACATTTTTTTCCACCGCAATGGGCCGACAAAAATGTGTTGCATTACGTATTGAACAACCGTGTATATTGGACGTTAAAAATTCATGTTTTTCCAGAAATGCTTATTAGCTATTGCCTATTTCAGTTTTATATCCTCTCTCCTTCGGCCATTTTGCTGCCCAAATAGCAAAACTAATGTATTACTGTTCATGCCTCGTTTCCTAGACTGATTCTCTGTACATTGCCTAATTGAATTCGGGTACATTTACGTTGTTGATGTTCCTCTTACAACCTCTTTTCAAGAGACTATCTTTTCCATTCAATTGTTCTTCCAAGTTTTGCGGTCTGAGAAAACTAGACTCTCATCGATCAACTTCAAATTTTAGTTTTTTCTCCATCAGCTTTAATTTTCTTTCCAAGTTTTACCTTAGCTTCCTTTACCACTTGCTCAGTGTGCAGACTGAATAACATCGGGGATGGCCACACCCCTGTCTCCCTCTCTTCTCAACTATGGGTTCCGTTTCATGTCTTTCGATTCTTGTAACTGCAATCTGGTTTCTGTACAAGTTATAAATGACCTTTCGATCCCTGCATTTTATCCTTGCTCCCTTCAGAATTTCGAAGATGGTAGTCCAATTCGGTCCACATTGTTAAGCTTTCTGTAAATCAACAAATGCCATAAACGTAGGTTTGCCTTTCTTGAACCTATCTTCGAAGGTAAGTCGGCACCTACCGTCCTTGAAATTATTATATCCTTCCTGAAGTCTGACAGTATTTGAACTGTCTCATTTATCTTGCACGCTAGGTGGAATGATTTATCACGAGTGACCCTCGCAAGAATTACCGTAATTCCGAGGGAATGTCGTCTACTCCAGGGGTCTTGTTTCCAACAACTTTCATCGCTATGTCAAATTATTCTCACAGTATCATATATTGTCACGTACTTCCACTTCTCATTCTATAATAATGCTCTTAAGTTTGTTTTCCTTGTGCAGATCCTCTATATATTCTTTCCATCTTTGAGCTTTCCGTTCTGTACTTAGTACTGGGTTGTCATCTGAGCTCTTCATATTCACATATCAGGCTCTCTTTTCTCCAAAGGTCTCTTCATTTTCCCTGTGCACGGCATATGCCTTTCCTCTAAGTCATGCAAGCATCTCTAGCCTTGAGTTCGTCCTGTAGCCATTCTTGCTTAACCGTTTAGCATTTTCTGTTACTCATTTTTGTAGACTTCTACAATTCTTCTTGTCTGCATCATTTTTCGCATTTTTGTATTTTCTCCTTTCTTCAGTTAAATATCTCCTGGGTTATCCAAGGATTTCAACTAGTCCTGTCCTTTTATCAGTGTGATCCTCTGCTTCCATCTGTATTTCATGACTCAAAGCCACATCTCCGTCTTTGTTATATTCCTTTCCTCTGTTCCGGGGTAACGGTACTTAATGTTCTCTCGAAACTCTTAGAAACCTCTGTTTCTTTCAATTTGTCCAGGACCCAAATAATTAAACTCCCACCTTTTTACAATTTGTCAAGTTATTATTTGCGGTTGTAATTTGTATATAGCCAATAAATTATGGCCAGAGTGTACATCTATCCCTGGAAATGTCTTCCAGGTTACAAATCTGGTTTTGAAATATCTGTCGTTTCATTATACACTACTGGCCATTAAAATTGCTACACCAAGAAGAAATGCAGATGATAAACGGGTATTCACTGTACAAATATATTATACTGGAACTGACACGTGATAACATTTTCACGCAGTTTGGGTGCGTAGATCCTGAGAAGACAGTACCCAGAACAACCACCTTTGGCCGTAATAATGGCCTTGATGCGCCTGGGAATTGAGTCAAACAGAGCTTAGATGGCGTGTACAGGTACAGCTGCCCATGCAGCTTCAACACGATACCACAGTTCATCAAGAGCAGTGACTGGCTTATTGTGACGAGCCAGTTGCTCAGCCACCATTGACCAGACGTTTTCAATCGGTGAGAGATCTGGAGAATGTGTTGGCCAGGGCAGCAGTCAAACATTTTCTGTATCCAGAAAGACCCGTACAGGACCTGCAACATGCGGTCGTGCATTATCCTGCTGAAATATAGGGTTTCGCAGGGATCGAATGAAGGGTAGAGCCACGGGTCGTAACACATCTGAAATGTAACGTCCACTGTTCAAAGTGCCGTCAATGCGAACAAGAGGAGACCGAGACGTGTAACCAATGGCACCCCATACCATCACGCCGGGTGATACGCCAGTATGGCGCTGACGAATACACACTTCCAATGTGCGCGATGTCGCCAAACACGGATGCGACCATCATGATGCTGCAATCGTGCACCCAGGTTCGTCGCTGAGTACACCATCGCAGGCGCTCCTGTCTGTGATCCAGTGTAAAGGGTAACCGCAGCCACGGTCTCCGAGCTGATAGTCCATACTGCTGCAAACGTCGTCGAACTGTTCGTGCAGATGGTTGTTATCTTGCAAAGTCCCCATCTGTTGACTCAGGGATCGAGACGTGGCTGCACGATCCGTTACAGTCATGCGGATAAGATGCCTGTCATCTCGTCTGCTAGTGATACGGGGCTGCTGGGATCCAGCACGACGTTCCGTATTACCTTCTGAACCCACCGATTCCATATTCTGCTAACAGTCACTGGATATCGATTAATGCGAGCCGCAATGTCGTGATACGATAAACCGCAATCGCGATAGGCTACAATCCGACCTTTATCGAAGTCGGAAACGTGATGGTACGTATTTCTCCTCCTTACTCGAGGCGTCACAACGTTTCACCGGGCAACGCTGGTCAACTGCTGTTTGTGTATGAGAAATCGGTTGGAAACGTTCCTCATTTCAGAACGTTGTAGGTGTCGCCACCGGCGCCAACCTTGTGTGAATGCTCTGAAAAGCTGATCATTTGCATATCACAGCATCTTCTTCCTGTCGCTTAAATTTCGGGTCTGTGGCACGTCATCTTCGTGGTGTAGAAATTTTAATGGCCAGTAGTGTATAATCTATGTGAAAAGTTCCAGTATCCCGAGATCCCTTCCGGATATTCAATCTTGTTTCATGATTCTTAAACCAAGTGATAGCGATGATGAACTTATGCTCTGTGCAAATTTCTGAAAGGCGTCTTCCTCTTTCATTCCTTTGCTCCAATCCACGTTCTCCTACTTTTCTTCTTTCTCTTCCGTTTCCTACAATCGAGTTCCAGTCATCCATCGCAATTGAATGTTCGTCTCCCTTTACAACCTGAATAATTTTATCTCATCATACATCATTTCAATCTCTGGATCATCTTCAGAACTAGTTATCTTATAAACTTGTAGTATTGTGGTGGGTGATGTCTTCGTGCCTACCTCGGCTACGATAATGCGTTCAGTACGCTGTTCATAGTAGCATTCCTATTTTCTTGTTCGTTATTAAACCTACTCCTACTTTATCCCTATTTGACTTCGTATTTATGTGTATATCTGTTCTTGTGACCAGGAATCCTGTTCCTCCTGCCACTGAAATTCACTAATTCCCAGTATATCTGTCTTCAATCTATCCATCTCTCTTTTTAAATTTTCGACCTAGCTGCCCAGTTAAGGGTTCTAACATTCCATGCTCCACCCCGTAGAATGCCAGTTTTCTTTCTCCTGGTGACGACATCTTCCTGAGCAGTTCCTGCCTGAAGATTTGAATGGGGGACTATCTTACTTGCAGAATATTTTTCCCAAGAAGGTGCCATCGTCATTAAACCATACAGTAGAGCTGCGTGCCGTCAGGGGAAAAAAGCAATCACGGCTGTAGTTTGTCGTTGCATTGAGTCGTTTGTATTTCTAGCTCGGCAAGACGGTGTTGGCCAGTTGGTCAGATAGCCAGTCATCAAGACTGTTGCCCTTCCAACTGCTGAAATGGCTGGTGCCCCTCATCAGGAACCACGGGTTAGTCAGATACCTTCAGTTCGGCTTCCTGTATCGTTCAGACTCGAAGCCACCCCACCTTGGCGAGATTTGTGGTTCGTGGTGGGGACAGGTCAGTTTCTTAGGCACCATGTATGTTCTCGCACGATGAACGTGAGCTAGCTCTACTATCATTTCAGAGAATAGTACACTGATAAAGGTATGCAGAGTGTAGCGGATATCATGGCAGATCTTTTTTGTTTTTTCTCTGCATCAGTCTTTTTTACAAACGCGTCACACAGTTTACTACCGGATGTTTACTGTATAGTTGTAACTTCATCAGTAACTGTACAACATCTGTCAGCATAGGCTAACTGTTTTGCATCCATGTGTCCACCCTTCAATAAGTGACCTTCTGCCCAGGGGAAAATAAGCATTAATGGCTTGCTGTTGCCACAAGTACCGGAAGGTACTAACCAACTAAAAAACATACGACTTGTAATAGCTATAATTATGGGCTTGTAACTGACGTAAATACTGATGTAATGTTATTCAGTACACTATCCTCAGTCACCAAAAGCAATATCTGCACTTTCACCTGTTACACCCAGTGGAGTGCGGTTTAATTTTGCATGTCTCTATGTTGGTGTACTGATATCTTCTGCTCACTGGAAAAACTGTTGTAAAGGGGATGCGAAATACAGATAATGTCTGGATTTTCCCTAGCTCCCGAAGGTTATAAAATTCAGCCGATGCTGTCGGAAGAAATTATGGCGGACGGTAATTTCCCATGGCTGTTTTGTCAAAGGGTTTATGGCTAGCTCGCTAAAAGCAGTCCTCAGACAAGTCATTCATCATATTGCAGTCTTTTCTTTGGTAGGTAGTCTGCTGTAAAGTTTGCACATATTAAGAAACTGGCTGGAGTTTCATATAGATGAGATTACAGATACAGTGTTGCTTATAATCCATCTTGGTTGCAAAAATGTTTATTCACATGACCGGTTTCGGTTCCTCTAGAACAGTCTTCAGATCTGAAATGACAATGATACTAATTTACTATTTCACAAATGCAAATCTATTTCGTTCTATCCCATCAACATCAAATGAACCAGAACGTACCTGCAATTTCGGTTACAGAAGTAACCCGCCCACATACAACCACCTTCACATGCTGCGTCACATTAAATTGGTTGGCAGAATGCACGTCATTTATATTAATTATAAAACTCTTGCCGATAATTTTATTGTAAATTGCAGTTGTTTCAAAGAAACAAGAATTTCATTGTGTATTTTAATTTTGACAAGTACAGATTTTAATCTTGACACCTACAGATCTATGTATTTTAAGAGATAAAAGCAAATTAGAAAAATCTACTTAATACAGTATGTGCATATGTAATGTAACAAATGTACCATACGCCACCTGTCGGTAAGAGCTTTATAATTAATATAAATGACGTGCATTCTGCCAATCAATTTAATGTGACACAGCATGTGAAGGTTGCTGTGTGTGGACAGTTTACCGAAATGCAGGTACGTTCTGGTACATTTGATGTTGATCGGATAGTACGAAATAGGTTTGCATTTATGAAATAGTAAATTAGTACCATTGTCATTTCAAATCTGAAGATGGTTCTAGAGAAACTGAAACCAGTCATGTGAATAAACATTTTTGCGATCAAGACGGATTATTAGAAACATTGTATAACCAGTGATTGCGGTATCCCCTCAGACATTATGTCTGTTTTTGCAAAGATTACAGATAGTTGTGTATGTAACAATATCGACAACAGCGCGTTTGATACAGATGGCGATTTTAATGTATTTTAGTTGCATCTTTCATTTAAATCTTCATTTGTATTGCCACTGTGTCCATAGTTGCTTTATATTTATTATTAGTATCCGTGATTGCAACTACTAAAAAAATGCTTATTTTTTTACTAAACGCCTTAAATTATACTGAATTAATACAACATTAGCGGCATGCATGTTGTCTGATTTCCGCTTACATCTGTAAGTGTGGTCTACAAGGACGATTTTGCAGGTATTCATGCGTTTGGCCTAATATCTCGTTGGCTTGAAGCACTACACATATCTTAATGTGAAATACAACAAAGTACTGCGCCACTTGTTAACTTTCTCACGGCTAAACGAGTGTGTTGGCCAAAAATACCAATTCCAAATGGAATATCTGTAAAATGTAGACGCAGACGTCACTTCCAGATGTGAGCTGAAATCGGACAAAAATATTCCGCTGACGATGTTTTAAATTAGTGAAAGGTAAACCCGCAGGTAAAATATATGCGCTGTTTTTAGTGGTTGCGAAGATGCCATTTAAATATTATTGGACACTTTTAGTCTAATATTTTTATACTGAAACCTTTATGTGTCGTATAGCACTATTTCCATTTTTCACAGTTTGATGTACAAATAGTAAGTTTAGCTCCCTGTTTATCTAGACTGTTCTGACAATGGCTGCAAAAAGTTCAAACCACGCATAAAAGTGAATATTGCATGTTATCAGGAACGTTAAAAAAGGGTACCATAGGTCGCTTAACCAACATGTACAGAAGATAATTTCGAATGTAAGGAGATTCCAAAACCAATGAGGCGTTGTGACGTGACAAGTGTTCATTGAATGACGATAGTAGGACTTAGTTACATACAAATTTCCTGCGTATGGTGCCTCCTTATATTTTAATATAATGGTCACTGAATAAAACTAGCATTTCGGTCGCGCTTGCGGTGGTCTCCTTCTCGTTCTGCTGATATACACTACCGGCCATTAAAATTGCTGCACCACGAAGATGACGTGCCACAGACGCGAAATGTAACCGACAGGAAGAAGATGCTGTAATTTGCAAATGATTAGCTTTTCAGAGCATTCACACAAGGTTGGCGCCGGTAGCGACACCTACAACGTGCTGACATGAGGAACGTTTCCAACCGATTTCTCATACACAAACAGCAGTTGACCAGCGTTGCCTGGTGAAACGTTGTTGTGACGCCTCGTGTAAGGAGGAGAAATACGTACCATCACGTTTCCGACTTTGATAAAGGTCGGATTGTAGCCTATCGTGATTGCGGTTTATCGTATCGCGACATTCCTGCTCGCGTTAATCGAGATCCAATGACTGTTAGCAGAATATGGAATCGGCGGGTTCAGGAGGGTAATACGGAACGCCGTGCTGGATGCCAACGGCCTCGTATCACTAGCAGTCGAGATGACAGGCATCTTATCCGCATGGCTGTAACGGATCGTGCAGCCACGTCTCGATCCCTGAGTCAACAGATGGGGACGTTTGCAAGACAACAACCATCTGCACGAACAGTTCTACAACGTTTGCAGCAGCATGGACTATCAGCTCGGAGACCATGGCTGCGGTTCCCCTTGACGCTGCACCACAGACAGGAGCGCCCGCGATGATGTACTCAACGACGAACATTGGTGCAAGAATGGCAAAACGTCATTTTTTCGGATGAATCCAGGTTCTGTTTACAGCATCATGATGGTCGCATCCGTGTTTGGCGACATCGCGGTGAACGCACATTGGAAGCGTGTATTCGTCATCGCCATACTGGCGTATCACCCGGCGTGATGGTATGGGGTGCCATTGGTTACACGTCTCGGTCACCTCTTGTTCGCATTGACGGCACGTTGAACAGTGGACGTTACATTTCAGATGTGTTGCGACCCGTTGCTCTACCCTTCATTCGATCCCTGCGAAACCCTACATCTCAGCAGGATAATGCACGACCGCATGTTGCAGGTCCTGTGCGAGCCTTTCTGGATACGGAAAATGTTCGACTGCTGCCCTGGCCAGTACATTCTCCAGATCTCTCACCAATTGGAAACGTCTGGTCAATGGTGGCCGAGCAACTGGCTCGTCACAATACGTGTTGAAGCTGCATAGGCAGCTGTACCTGTACACGCCATCCAAGCTCTGTTTGACTCAACGCCCAGGCGTATCAAGGCCGTTATTACGGCCAGAGGTGGTTGTTCTGGGTACTGATTTCTCAGGATCTAAGCACCCAAATTGCGTGGAAATGTAACCACATGTCAGTTCTAGTATAATATATTTGTCCAGTGAATACCCGTTTATCATCTGCATTTCTTCTTGGTGCAGCAATTTTAATGGCCAGTAGTGTATTTTGTTGCCGAGGTCAATTAAAATGTAATCCAATACACTTTCAATTTTCGCTCACAGGAGACCAATAAACCTAGTAATATTACCGGGTTTGTTTTAAATTGTGACTTTATCTTAACTCAGTAGAGGAGTCACGATGAAAAACAATATACGTCGGACAATGAAGTACACCAATAGGCTCAGTGGAATGCGAACGCAACCGTGCCCGTAACGCAGTGGCGCAGCTGTGTAGTTTGACACCCCACAGAAACATAAAATAATGTTTTGAGTGGAAGCAGTTTTTGATACAAGTGGTTAAGTAAGTAAAATATGATGTTAACCATTTTTAAACAGCTTTTTTTTTGAATGGGAACAAATCAGTAAAACGCGCTTTTACAAATAACACGGTTTATTTGATTATTAATGAAGCACACCCAAAACCAAAGATCTTTTTAGCGATTGGTGGCTTTAATATGTGGCTTAGAATATCTTCCTTCTAATTTCTTCTGCTGCAAATATTGAAAGTGCGTCATCAAACCGATACATTTAGCGACATTATTTTCGGTTAACAATTTTGACGAACTAGGCACTTGGTTCATAGTGGACGTAAGATAATTCTTAAAATAGTTTCAGATTTGAAAAACATAATTTAACAAACGTAACAGCTATGTCTTTATTGTAAACACATACGACCGGCTAGGTAACATTACCTTGAAAAAAATTGTTCTTTAACGTACTGATATTGGTAAATGTATTCAGCTACATATTTTGCAGAAAAACACTTTTTTGACTCCGGGGAACCATAAATCAGATATCTCCTTCAGTCACAACCTCAATTTTTTGTTCACGATTGTTGTATTGTATTATATGGAACCGGGGACCTAGAAACGACGGAGAGGCTACGTCCCCGCCGTAGCCCTCAGTGGTTTACAACAGGCTACAGCAGCCCACTCACGCCACCGCAGCCCCACACCGAAGACAGGATTATTGTGCGGTTCAGCCACCAGTGCCGAAGCTTCCTCTGTAATGATGCAAAAGCGTGGCGCCCTGGGACGTCACACACTTGAAACGGCAAGGCTTCGACACATGGAAAAAAATGGCTTAGCTCAGAAATTCGTGTAAGGGCGGTTAATGATGATACATTGGCATAAAATGTCCACATTTTGCCTCTCCTCTTGACATCTCTGCGATGGAGGACAAAACCACGACGCCCAACATTGGAATCACGCTGTTTTATTATGGGTACCCGAGGAAAACATTCCGAACACATCGCTGCTCAGACTCGACATGAGAAGGCCTTAGGAGGTGGCATACAGTGGTGACATGAAACCACCCCTTCTCTTGCGGCGTTCATTTTTACACATTTCGAAGTCGAAAACGAGTTTACTGTATTATGTGCAACAGAACCACGATCTCGACAAAATTTGACACTAATAACCCGCCCTCGGACAATTCAACGCTTCTCTAAGGACATCATTAGGCTGCAACTCCATTGAACGTGATCTCATCCCTTTGGAATGCGGCGTGAGTGCAGTTTTTGTTTTGGTATGGAGAGTGGAACTACTAGCGGCCGTTAAAAACCATTCGACGAAATTCGAACGTGATACGAAGCAGGAAAGCTTGTTTTCTCATCCCTCATTTTTCGCGCACTGTGTGGCGTGCGCATGGGAGGTGCTACATGGACATACGCGTGAATAAAATGGCAAAGCAACAACCTTCGTGCAGTTGGCGCGCTTTTGTTGGGCGCATTAAAAAGTCTCCTTAGGGAGACACCCGTCCACCAAACACTAACCGCCGGTGGGATAGGCAACCCTTTGAACATGTTTCAGATTTTACATGCAGGTAGCAGGTGCTAGCGTTGAGGGGGTTGCCTGTCTCGCCAACGGGTAGGGATCGATGGATGGGTGTCTTTCTACAGAGTGCTCAGAGCCATTTTTTGAACATTGGATGTAACTGTGGCGAAATTTTGAGCCAATGTGACGAACCCGCCGTTCACATCAGATGAACGTCTGAGCTCGGGCTGTCTTTATGCGCGTGTCGAAACCTTGCTGTTTCAAGCGTCTCGGAGGCAGAGGGTGATGTCGTAGCTTGCCGCACTTTTGCGTCATTACAGAGGAAGATTGTAGGTGCCTTCGAGCCAAATTACGAATGTGTGCGTCGCAATGGGAGAAAATGAAGGGATTTCAAAGACTTTACCCTTCAATTTTGTTACGCTGTGTAACGAGCACGAAAATCTTCAGAGCTCAACCAAATCCTAGAACATAGTGACTGAGAAGCTTGTTAAAAAAATACATATTAAAATAATATCATTGAGATTATTGTCTCAAGTATTGTATGAGAATAATTTTGGTCTTTACGCCATTTTGGCGGTAAAATGCACATTTCCACGCAAAAGGGCCAGGCACAGTCCATAAGCTCTCTATTTGCCCACCTTCTCCCGTAAGTGTCAGGAATGAAACGACAAAAATAAATATGATGGAATTACATTTATCTGGAGACGTATGAGTCTCAGCTTCATCATCAGTAAGGATAGAAGATGGAAGTAATTAATTAAAATTTGTGCGAAGGCTGGGACTTGAAGGCGGGTCTCCTGCCTACTAGGCACATGCGCGAAGCACAACGTGATCGTGGCATTGAGGCCACCACAGCTGTACGGACCACCCTAGTCCAGTGTCGTCCCTAACACAAACGTCAATTCACGGCTTCAGCCCGTTTTACTTTCTTAAATAGTAAATATTTCTGAGGCTCTCCGATTTTGGCATAGCACCTCCACTTCAGCTTCTAGCCTCATCGAAGGTAAAGTTGAGATTCATATGTCTTCAGGAAAATGTAATTCCATCATATTTATTTTTTGTCGTTTCATTCCTGACATTTACGGGAGCAGGTGGGCAAATAGAGTGTCTGAGGTACAGGCAGATTCCCCATTATGTACAAAGCTGGGGTGCTATTCCATTGTCGGAGAACCTCGGCAATGCTGACGATTTAAGAAGGAAAAAATGCATTGAAGGCGTGAACTGAAGTTTGTGTTAGGGAGGGCAACCACAGTGGTGTAGTGGCTATCGCATCTACCTAGTGAGCAGGAGACATGGGTACCAAACTCGGCCCTCGTACAAATTTTAATTCATAAATTCAGCTCCTCTCCAGATCGACAACAAAAATAAATTATGTTCTTACAACTCGCATAGTACCCAGTGCAAAAGCGCCCTACTTCGTAATCCCTCTCCCCTGCAACTACGCCTCTGTCGAAACGTCGGTTTTATTCAGTGACAGTTATTTTACAATATGGCGCAGTGCCATACCGAGAAAACTCCAAGTGACTCTGGCCGCGGAAGCGTAGGCATATGTGTGAGAGTAGGGTTGTCCCCGTCGGATGAGGAGACCCTTTAGCTGGGAGAGTGTGAGGCAGCCGTGGCGTGCGCAGAGTTGGTGGCCGGGCTGAGGGCCCGTGCTGTTCCCGCAGCAGCAGCTCCACGCGCAGCAGCTGCCGCACGGCCCGGCGGCGCTGCCGATGGGCCCGCACCCGGCGCTGCCCGCCGCCATGGGCCCCGGGGGCCTGCTGGCGTTCGGCGGCGGCCTGGGCCCCGGCGCTGCGTCGGCGGCGGCGCAGGCGGCGACTGCGGCGGCGGCGGCGGCGGCGGGCGCGGGGCCGCTGTCCGCGGCGGCGGCGGCGGCGGCAGCGGCGCAGCAGCACCCGCTGCTCAAGACGGCCGCCGACCTGCACGCCGCCAGGGACCCCGACCTCAAGGCGGCCGCCGACGAGAGGCTGGTAAGGAACTCACTGCCGACGTAGCCCGCCGCCACGGCGACTTCTGTTTCGAGACAAAGTCGCCGCCTCGGCCGGCATTTTCACATTTTGACTTCAGAAGTTCAGTTTATATGCATATCGCTGTCCTGTGGCTTGTGTCCTTAGATATTTTCAGATTTGTTCATGGAATGATTTCTTATAGAATATCTGTGTAAAGAACAGATTTCAGGCCTCCAAAACAGCAGGGTTTCCCAGATTCTTTTCATCATTTGTTGCAGTCCAGACAGCTGTGAGGCAATGTTATGTTGCCTTCACCTTATGTTGGGTGGTGGCTCTTGTTTTCTCATTAAAAACATCTGCTCCTTCTGTAGAAGGAAGCTTCTCCATCACCATCAGATGTCACTTCATCTCGTTCAGTTTCATGCTCCGAATAGTGTCATGATCACTAAAACACTTCACTTCACAGGTGTGTGCGGAATATCAAGAGACAAAAGAATAATAGCAGGCTGAGAGATGGTTCAGTGTTAGTGGCCATCAAATGAAAATGAGACAAATGGGGAAAAAAAGTAAGTAAACTCTTTTTTATTTCAGAAGTTATCACCATAACTATTAATACTTTTATCCCACCATGAGACAGAACAGTCAGTGCCTTTATGGAAAAATGTTGGAGGTTGTGTACAGAACCATGATTGTGCCCAGGCATCGACCCTTTCATCTGAAGCAAATCGACAGCTGACAGTGTCTTTCGTCAGGGCTGCGAAACTGTGGAAATGGGACTTGGAGAGATGGGAATGGTATGGAGGACATATATGGGCTTCCTAGTGAACATTCTGAAACACAGTTGAAACAACCTTGGCAACATGCAGGAGGCATTATCATGCAACAGAATGAAGCTGTCCATCAATATTCCTGGGCATTTGGACAGATTGTGACTTTGCAAAATGTCCATGTACTGCTGTATATTAATTGAAACACATTATCAGGTCCAAACTCCCAAGAATGTTGTGACAGACGGCATCATTCTGTTACAGGATATTTCCTGCTCACATGTTGCCAAGGTTTTTTGAGTACACTACAGAAGTCTCGCTGGAAAGCTCTTACACATTCTTTATACAGTCATGATCTCTCTCCATGTGATTTCCATTTTTTTGGGCCCTGAAGAAAGACATTCACAGCTGTCAATCTGTTTTCGACAAAGGGGTGCATGGCTGTATACAATGATGCTTCCATAGGCAACCAAAACGCATTTCCACAAAGACATTGACCATCTCGTTTCACAGGGGGATAAATGTACAAACATTTATGATGGTTGCTTTTGAAATAATAAACAGTTTACTTACCTTTTCTCCATTGGTCTCATTTTTATTTCACTTATACTTAAGTCAGCAGCTCGTGGTCTAGTGGCTAGCATTGCTGCCTCTGGATCACAGGGTCCCGGGTTCGATTCCTGGCGAGGTTGGGGATTTTCTCTGCCTGGGGACTGGGTGTTGGGTGTTTGTGTTGTCCTCATCATTTCAACATCATCATCATTTGTGACAGTGGCTAGATTGGTTTGTGTAAAAACTGGACTGTGTACAAATTGGGACTTTGTACGGGCACTGATGACCGTGCAGTTGCGCACCCCACAAACCCAAACATCATCATCACTTACACTTAAGGGTTAATGCCATACCACATTTCAGTTTTGACAATTTATATTTTCACAGCCCATAACAAAGAAGTAACAAAACACAAATCCATTGACTTGCCAAGGAAGAAATTGTAATATGCTGTAGATGAGACTTAATAGATAAATTTTTAATGAGGAACCCACATCTACAAATGTACCATTAGTTTATAAAATAAGTTTTAATATCACATCACTTTCAAATTTCCCTCTTACAGTATGAATAGAGCGGAGATAATGAGCTCTTAGATGTGTGGTCTAAAGGATGCGCTTCTCATGGTGACCTCGCTATTCATTGCATGAGGAGTGTTTGAGGCACATTCAGTGTACGTTTGTATGCGCATGTGCGCGCGCACACACACACACACACACACACACACACACACACACACACACACACACACACACATATCCTGGCATGTGCCCGTAGAGTAGTGTAGTCAATGTTCCAGTTTCTCACAGTCATTGCTGTAGTTGGACAAAAATTCTATATGACAGACTGAGGTGATGTGGAAAACATTCTCAATATTTGCATTGCACAGCATTACCATTACATACCACATTGTGAAGCCGGAGATTTTAAAGTGATCTAATCTTCGAACTTATTTTACATCCATAGATTACATTTCAGGATATTGCATTCCTTAGCAAAACTTTATCTACAAGTCCTCTTTACAGCCCCTGCAGTCCACATAGGAACTGTGAAACGCCTTATGTAATTTAATTATGTTTGTTTGGACCACATATATTTTATTAAATTTGTGACTTATATTGGCCACAGGCCACCTTCAGTGGGCATGAAATAGATTGGTACAAAGTATCCTATGAATTTTGTAGGTACAAATAATCACTACAAAGTTTTTGTCATGTATCAAAAAGTCATTTGGTGAAATATTCACTACCATGTTAAAGCACCAATTTTACATTTCCCTACACTTCAGCACAGCAAATTTTACTAAAAATGACTCAATTTGGAGATATATTTAATATGGTGTATCACCGAAACTACGTATTTTTGTAATACACAAACATAAGTATGAAAACCACCAAATATGGGGCGTTAGCTTTGTCAACATCTAAATCAACATGGAAGCTGTTTGGTTAGCTCCTGTCAGACAGTCACAGCCCCCAAACGGCAGGAAGACATTCCTAGAGTCTCGAAGAATTCTGCTGAACACCAATTGTCTAACTAGTATTTTATACAGGCAGTGACTCCATTGCATTTTGTCTAATGTCATCTCACTATTTTCACTTTGTATTTCTATAGTTTTACCATTCCTAACTGACGAGCAATTATAATTGTTTTTCTGTTTTCAGTGACTATTTCATTCAGTCTCAAATATAAGTGACTGTAGTATCCATTCCTTTCATTGTTTCATGAGTTAATGTGTATGTGATATTCAATGATACATTATATACACATCAGCTAGCTATAGTTATATTTCATTTAACAGACAGCTACTGGGTTCTATGATATCTGTAATGAGTAAACTTCTCTTTTATGATGTTAATTATGTTGATGCAAGAAGAATCACAGTTACATTTCCTTTGGCTCAATGTTACAGAAGTAAAGGCATAAAAACTGAATTCTGATTAATTATCTTTCAAAATATTTGTACAGCTTGTACAAGTAATATATCATCCTGGCAGACATTTGTGACAACACAGTGATCTGTGCTGTGATCAGCTGACAGAAGGGGACCAGCAGCCGCCATGTTGATTCAAGTACTTGGAAAGCTAACATGCCATATTTGGTAATTTTCATAAGTAACTTGCTTGCTACAAAAATATGCAGTTTCAGTGATACATCACACAGAAGATGTCTCCAGACCCAGTAGTCTTTAGTACGGTTCAGTGTACCAAGGTGTCGGCAAATTTGACATTGGCATATTAAAAATGTACCAATTTCATGCCCTCTTTCAGTGACCGGTGTGGTGGGTGTGTGTGTGTGTGTGTGTGTGTGTGTGTGTGTGTGTGTGTGTGTGTGTGTGGTCAAGACAAACAAACAATTCAAATATGTGAGTGCATCTTTAAACATTGTTCTCATTTTGCGTTCGTGCAATTTTATTTTCATCATTGTCTTTATTGACTGTATTGTAATGTTTTGTTTCTGAGCCTTCTGAAGTTGAATTTAATGACCATGATCAGTGTCCTGTAAAATATTTCCAACCTGGTTGTCAGGGGGTTCATCGTTTTTCACATTCTGGAACTCGTGGAGCAGTTATCCCTTAACCCGTACTACAGAAGAGTTCTTGCATTTACAGTCTGTTCTTAGCAGCTAGCTGGGCTAACCACAGGGCTTGAGACTTCCTGTTGATGTCAGGAGTTTTCTGTGAATATTATGATGTAAGTTATAGTTACTAGAGGGCTGGCCTAATGATAGTACTTTGCAGAGAAAGGCGATTAGTGGGAGAACAGACAAGAGTAATTATTATCTCTATATTGGAGTGAAAACCAACCTTACTATGCAGAATTCTGCTGCCGTGAGACCTACCCAATGCCAACAAACTGAACATTAACTTTCTGCTCAGCTGCTTGTGGTGTGTGATGGCCGAGGCTACTACAGAACGGTGTACAGTGTGATTTCTCATGACAACAGGCCACTTTCTGTCTGACAAAGCTTAAAATTTTTAGTGGTGTTTTACATCATTTGATACAATTTTCCACAAAAGAACAATTCCATTTCTGTGAGAAGAATAATACATCTTTTTATGGTTTTACATGTACAGACCAGAATACATATATAATATTAAAATATGACACTCCTGATGGTTGCAAAAGAAATATTGTTTCATCTTTGTGTTTGTCAAACTTATCTTGGACACTTTTATCTTTCTGAGTGGGTAAATTATTGCCTCAAAAGATGTGGTCAGCTTCTTACAATAGTATCAGTACCACTGAATGAAAGTAGTCACACAAAATTGTTTCCTAGGTGTCACTAAAGAACTTTCAGTTTGATAGTAGGGCCGATTGACAACAGTAGCTATTCAAGAGCATAGGGAGACCTTCATGATAATTAACAATTGGATGCAGACAATCTGAATTTCATTCTTCCTACCAGTGTTCTCCATATGTAAATGTATCTTACTGTAGGAAATAGTGTTAATTTTCTTGGGAAACCAGAAAACGTGTTTCAGTTGTTTGTTAGTCATGGTTTTATGCTCCTTCTACTCTGGAAGCTTCCATTTGCACTTACCTGATTTGAGAATAGTTTGGAAAAAGCAGTGCTAGGATAAATGATCCACTCAGTGTTCTCTGATAAGTTTGGTTTTTTCCACTCTGCATTTAGCAGACAAGATTTGAATACAAAATGTGTTTGCTGTTTTGATGCTGGATACAACAGCTCAAGATAGTCCATAGCAGCCCATAGGACAATTGGCACAGGTCTTCCGTCCAAGCGGACACCAGTAATTTGCTTTTGAAGAACAGATCATGAAGTCTTGATAATAAATTAGAAGTTTGCATGATTGGAAATGATATGAAATTGGAAATGATGTGAAAGATATTTATTCATGAAAGGACTTGGTGAAAAATTTCGCTTAAGTGTGTATGCAGATATAAAAACAGCAATTTTCACAATGATTGTTGAAACACTGGGCTGCTGGCTGAGTGACAACTCGAAAGTTCTTATTTTTTGATTATTTTCTCCACATTGTTTCATTTACTACGTGGTTCTAATACTTTTCTGTAGCAGTTGTTTACAAATATAGAATTTTGAAACTACCCAACAGTTTAAAACTGTGAACTGAATTGTCACTGTCATTTACCACCATCTCCTTTCTCTCAAGGATGCTAGTCCATCATGGTATCCAAGGTTGTTAAAAGTATTGCATGCTTTAAGCTTTGAGTCAGACTTTCTATCATGTTGTGATAGATCATTCACTAAGAGGCATGTGGGGGTTGAAAGGCATAGTTATAGTTTCAAATTCCATTCAAGGATAAAGTTTTCAGCTATTTGGAAATTTTGTTACTTTACTTGCCCCAGTACCAAGTGAAAGATTAATTCAGGGAAATATAATGTATTTCCCCCCCATGAACCATGGACCTTGCCGTTGGTGGGGAGGCTTGCGTGCCTCAGCGATACAGATTGCCGTACCGTAGGTGCAACCACAACGGAGGGGTATCTGTTGAGAGGCCAGACAAACGTGTGGTTCCTGAAGAGGGGCAGCAGCCTTTTCAGTAGTTGCAAGGGCAACAGTCTGGATGATTGACTGATCTGGCCTTGTAACAATAACCAAAACGGCCTTGCTGTGCTGGTACTGCGAACGGCTGAAAGCAAGGGGAAACTACAGCCATAATTTTTCCCGAGGGCATGCAGCTTTACTGTATGATTACATGATGATGGCGTCCTCTTGGGTAAAATATTCCGGAGGTAAAATAGTCCCCCATTTGGATCTCCGGGCGGGGACTGCTCAAGAGGATGTCGTTATCAGGAGAAAGAAAACTGGCGTTCTACGGATCGGAGCGTGGAATGTCAGATCCCTTAATCGGGCAGGTAGGTTAGAAAATTTAAAAAGGGAAATGGATAGGTTGAAGTTAGATATAGTGGGAATTAGTGAAGTTCGGTGGCAGGAGGAACAAGACTTCTGGTCAGGTGACTACAGGGCTATAAACACAAAATCAAATAGGGGTAATGCAGGAGTAGGTTTAATAATGAATAGGAAAATAGGAATGCGGGTAAGCTACTACAAACAGCATAGTGAACGCATTATTGTGGCCAAGATAGATACGAAGCCCACACCTACTACAGTAGTACAAGTTTATATGCCAACTAGCTCTGCAGATGACGAAGAAATTGAAGAAATGTATGATGAAATAAAAGAAATTATTCAGATTGTGAAGGGAGACGAAAATTTAATAGTCATGGGTGACTGGAATTCGAGTGTAGGAAAAGGAAGAGAAGGAAACATAGTAGGTGAATATGGATTGGGGGACAGAAATGAAAGAGGAAGCCGCCTGGTAGAATTTTGCACAGAGCACAACATAATCATAACCAACACTTGGTTTAAGAATCATGAAAGAAGGTTGTATACATGGAAGAACCCTGGAGATACTAAAAGGTATCAGATAGATTATATAATGGTAAGACAGAGATTTAGGAACCAGGTTTTAAATTGTAAGACATTTCCAGGGGCAGATGTGGACTCTGACCACAATCTATTGGTTATGAACTGTAGATTAAAACTGAAGAAACTGCAAAAAGGTGGAAATTTAAGGAGATGGGACCTGGATAAACTAAAAGAACCAGAGGTTGTACAGAGATTCAGGGAGAGCATAAGGGAGCAATTGACAGGAATGGGGGAAATAAATACAGTAGAAGAAGAATGGGTAGCTTTGAGGGATGAAGTAGTGAAGGCAGCAGAGGATCAAGTAGGTAAAAAGACGAGGGCTAGTAGAAATCCTTGGGTAACAGAAGAAATATTGAATTTAATTGATGAAAGGAGAAAATATAAAAATGCAGTAAGTGAAACAGGCAAAAAGGAATACAAACGTCTCAAAAATGAGATCGACAGGAAGTGCAAAATGGCTAAGCAGAGATGGCTAGAGGACAAATGTAAGGATGTAGATGCCTATCTCACTAGGGGTAAGATAGATACCGCCTACAGGAAAATTAAAGAGACCTTTGGAAAGAAGAGAACCACTTGTATGAATATCAAGAGCTCAGATGGAAACCCAGTTCTAAGCAAAGAAGGGAAAGCAGAAAGGTGGAAGGAGTATATAGAGGGTTTATACAAGGACGATGTACTTGAGGACAATATTATGGAAATGGAAGAGGATGTAGATGAAGATGAAATGGGAGATACGATACTGCGTGAAGAGTTTGACAGAGCACTGAAAGACCTGAGTCGAAACAAGGCCCCCGGAGTAGACAATATTCCATTGGAACTACTGACGGCCGTGGGAGAGCCAGTCCTGACAAAACTCTACCATCTGGTGAGCAAGATGTATGAAACAGGCGAAATACCCTCAGACTTCAAGAAGAATATAATAATTCCAATCCCAAAGAAAGCAGGTGTTGACAGATGTGAAAATTACCGAACTATCAGCTTAATAAGTCACAGCTGCAAAATACTAACACGAATTCTTTACAGACGAATGGAAAAACTAGTAGAAGCCAACCTCGGGGAAGATCAGTTTGGATTCCGTAGAAACACTGGAACACGTGAGGCAATACCGACCTTAGAAGAAAGATTAAGGAAAGGCAAACCTAAGTTTCTAGCATTTGTAGACTTAGAGAAAGCTTTTGACAATGTTGACTGGAATACTCTCTTTCAAATTCTAAAGGTGGCAGGGGTAAAATACAGGGATGAAAGGCTATTTACAATTTGTACAGAAACCAGATGGCAGTTATAAGAGTCGAGGGACATGAAAGGGAAGCAGTTGTTGGGAAGGGAGTAAGACAGGGTTGTAGCCTCTCCCCGATGTTGTTCAATCTGTATATTGAGCAAGCAGTAAAGGAAACAAAATAAAAATTCGGAGTAGGTATTAAAATTCATGGAGAAGAAATAAAAACTTTGAGGTTCGCCGATGACATTGTAATTCTGTCAGAGACAGCAAAGGACTTGGAAGAGCAGTTGAATGGAATGGACAGTGTCTTGAAAGGAGGATATAAGATGAACATCAACAAAAGCAAAACGAGGATAATGGAATGTAGTCAAATTAAGTCGGGTGATGCTGAGGGAATTAGATTAGGAAATGAGGCACTTATAGTAGTAAAGGAGTTTTGCTATTTGGGGAGCAAAATAACTGATGATGGTCGAAGTAGAGAGGATATAAAATGTAGGCTGGCAATGGCAAGGAAAGCATTTCTGAAGAAGAGAAATTTGTTAACATCCAGTATTGATTTAAGTGTCAGGAAGTCATTTCTGAAAGTATTCGTATGGAGTGTAGCCATGTATGGAAGTGAAACATGGACGATAAATAGTTTGGACAAGAAGAGAATAGAAGCTTTCGAAATGTGGTGCTACAGAAGAATGCTGAAGATTAGATGGGTAGATCACATAACTAATGAGGAAGTATTGAATAGGATTGGGGAGAAGAGAAGTTTGTGGCACAACTTGACCAGAAGAAGGGATCGGTTGGTAGGACATGTTCTGAGGCATCAAGGGATCACCAATTTAGTATTGGAGGACAGCGTGGAGGGTAAAAATCTTAGAGGGAGACCAAGAGATGAATACACTAAGCAGATTCAGAAGGATGTAGGTTGCAGTAGGTACTGGGAGATGAAAAAGCTTGCACAGGATAGAGTAGCATGGAGAGCTGCATCAAACCAGTCTCAGGACTGAAGACCACAACAACAACATAATGTATTTACATTTGTTAATGAATAACTAAAATTCTTGGTTTATTCTGTATGCACCTAAATATCATTTGGCAAAATAAGTCTCTCTCTCTCTCTTTTTCTCTGAGAATTTTGTTGTTTTTTTTTCTTTTTTCAGAGAGCTTCTGTGTCACCGGGTGAGAGAGACAAGTATCGTTCTCGATCTCCGGATGTTGAACCAGATGTGAAGAGACGAAAAGAAGATAAACTTGGTCATGTAAGTGAAATTATCTATTTATATCGTAGAATGAAGGCTTTTCTGCTTTGTTATGTATGTAGCTTCGCTTATTTAGTTGGAATGTTAACAAATATCTCCTGAGGGACTCAGCAACAGACAACAATTCATCAAGATAGAATAATTATTCTTTCAGTGAAAGTAAATCAGAAATTGCCTATAGGCCAAACTTGACAGCAGATAACAAATATTTACATGGAAGAGAATGGTTACCTTGAATTTGCAAGTCTGATTTTCATTCTAACTGGAATGTCTGATACATAACACAAGTACAAGTACATAAAGGAATTGATTCCACACAAACATGTGTGCTGTGGGAACATGAGAACTGGTGTGAGTAGTGGGTGCACGGATTTAAATGTGAGACTGAAGAAAATGGATGGAATAAACATTTTGTGGGCATTACTGGAAGAGGCATTTGATTGAGAGAAGTGCACAAATTAGATGAGATGAATAAGCAGTTCAAATACAACAAGAGAGAATGTGAAAATGGTAGTATGAAAAAGACGAAGTCTTTGCAATTAAGTAAAGTGAAAACAATGACTGGAGGCTTTTGAGCTGTAGCAGGATGAGAAATAACTATAGAAATGAAGTGAGGAAGTTGAGGTGGGTTGTGGAAGAAGTGGAAAGCTTCCACCATTTACTACTAAAGCATCTCCAGGCTTATCACAGACACTGTTTTTTTTGAAATATGGTAATGAAATATCCTTGTTAACAAAATTGGCAATCACCTTTACCTGAAGCCACAGTGTTACTTGCCATATATTGTTAACAGCCTACCTTTCTTTTCTAAAATTATGCAGACCTCCCTCAGTCTCCTTTAATTTTGTTTTGTGTTTAATGCCTTTGTTTTCATCATTCATTTTGCTTTACACTTCAATTCATAATCAATTTATCATTATGTCTCAATGTACTTTCCAATCAATATTTACTGGTGGTCAACGTAAAGGCTGTTACCAAAACTATAAAGTTTTAATGAGGGGATATTCTGAAAGTAGGTTCTCCACACCGAAACTGTATAACCAAAAACAAATACACTATTGCATCATGAACTACACACCTTTTACTATTTTTTGACATAGTTGCCACCAACATTGAGACATTCATTGTATTTTGCAGACTTTTTGGGAAACCACTCTGGTAAATCTTGGTGCCCTGTGATGCAAGGAATTGTCACACACCCTGCTCTGCCTCAGCATTGATTTGGAAGTGATTTCCCAAGACTACAGCTTTCAGTGCAGGAAACTGATGAAAGTCTGATGGGGGCAAGATTGGGCCTGTAGGCTGGGCAATCCAATCTCTCCCATCCGAAAGAATGACTCTGCCCCTGTGTGAGCCTTGCTGTGTGTGGTTTTGCATTGTCACATAAGAGTACAAAATCTTCACTCAAAGAGCCCTGGTATTTTTCGTTGAATAGCAGACCTTAGTTTGGTGAGGGTACCAGAGTAGCAAGTTGTACTGATGGCCCCTCGCTGGAGGAAATCACACCTTTTGTGTCCCAGAACACTGCAGCCATAACATCTTTTATGGAGGGTGATACTCTGAATTTTTTCTTCACTAATGAGCTGGGGTGGTTCCATATAATTGAGGCGATGTAGGATTCTGGTGTGCAGTGGCACACCCTTGTCTCATCGTCTTTGTTGATTCTGAACAGGAACTCATTTCTCTCATGCACGTGCTGCATCAAATGATCAAGGGTAATTCCCATTCCCACTCTCTTGTGAACTGAGGTCAGGTTTCTCAGCACCCATCTTGCAGACATTTTTCGGTAACTCAAAACATCGTGGAGTATGCGGCCTGAGCACAGCCAGTACGCAGTGAGGATGCCACATCTGACACCATTATACACCTGTCCACCAACAACAGGTCGTGTACTCTAGCAATGGTGTTTTCATTTGTGGATGTGGAGGGACACTCACTTCAGTCTTCCATCTACCCCACCCTCCCTTCGTACCCTGAACATGCAACACCAGTGACCAACCATTTAATGAGGCATGGTTTCTTCACAATACACGGTGTGTAGACATTTGTGGATATGAACACCTTAGTCCCACGCGCCCATTCATACCAGATAACAGAATACACTTCCACTGGTGGGCACATTTTCAGTACACATCTATCTGCCATCATGATGTGTACTCGAATAACCTCAGGTATGCTGGTCTGCTGCTACTCTTTCTTCTTTGGTGCTGTGTGCATGTTTCATTCCTCGTCTGCTGATGCAGCTTCTATTGTTGAGCCAATAGTGGTGTGGATTCATATTATGTTTGTTTGTTGTTTGTGTCACATGGTGGACCATCTTCTCTTTCAAAAACTTTCGGAAGTCTCTCGTATTAGGAAGTGGTTATGCACTCCCAATACATCTAGCTTCACTTCATCTGGAAATTGAGTAATGTCATTGTGTAATGACATAAACATCTGAAGACAGGAATTGTTATTGAGCTGGTATTGGTATTTTCCATGGCTAAGTATAATTCGTAGATATTAGGGTTTAGTATAGAATGCTAACCTAACCTTAAAACATATAGGCTGTTTAGCTTATGATGTATACTTTGCAAGAAATTATATGTTATGTTGTATGTGAACTAATGTATGTAATCTTTAAAAAAATGTTTTTACTATGTGCACAAGTGCTTTTGAGGATGAGACACAAGGCCTCGAAATCGATCATGCAATAAAACTTATTACTCCATAACAGCAGCCTGAGGCTATTTCACTTATTGTCACAGACACTGAGAGTTTCTTGTATAGTTTCTTGTATAGTTTCTTCTTTGCCAGTGTTACACAATGATGGCAAGAATTCATACATATTATAGCACAGTTGTGTTTTAATTATTGACTGACTCATATTGTGCATCACTGCTATAGTGCAGTACTAGCACTTCCACCCGTGCCTTACATATACGACCAAATACCACTCAATAAATAATGTCTAAAGCTCACAAATACACACAATCTTCTAATACTAGTGTCTCATAGCATGCTCATAATTTTATCCACTTCACAATGAAACGAATCTGCACAATAAAACTAGACCAAACTGACAGAAAAACCTTGTATTTGTCATATGGTAGCAGGCCAATGCACAAAAGCTGAGTTTATTTAACCAGGGACTTTTCACATTGCATAACAAAAAAGTTTGGAGAAAATTGTGCTGTTCACATGTCAAAAGGGAAAGTCAGCTGGAAAACAGAGTCAGGAATGAACTGTGGGACAACCCATGAGGTGACTTTCAGCTTATAGATGTAAGTGTAGATGTCCTTTTTAAATTTACTCTTCCCACATCTTGTCGTACTAGGTAAGGTGATACAGTGATGTGGTGGACTTGTAATCAGGAAGACGGCAGTTAAATCCCTTTCCAGCTACCCAGATTTAGAGCTACTCTGGTTTCTCTAAATCATTGAAGGTGAATGCCAGGATGACTCCATTGTAAATGACATATTCTCCATTATTCCTTTATCAATGCTTGTGCTCTGTCACTAATGACCTCATCATCAACAGGATACTGTACCAGAATATTCCTTTCTCTTTCATCTTCTTGTCTCCTTTGACTCTGTGTTCTCTCTCTTCCATCCCCTTCTTCAAACTGTTCTGTAATAGTAATATTTCAGTTAGTAGCCACTTACAAAAATCTTTCACTAAATGTCTTCAGTTGATTTACTCACAAAATTTTCCGTAAGTAACTTCAGATAAAAAGGATGTCTGTCTGTTCACGGGCAATGGTTCGACATCTCTACATATCTAACCATCGTACTAGAGCATCTGTCAGTGGCTCTAACAATTAATGTAAAGCATGTATCAAAGTGATGTTTGTGAGAAAATTAAGCGACTTATGATATTTTATACTTTTTCTGCACATTTTGCATGCTCTCATATTACTAATCTCTTCAAATATCCTATTTTATAATAATACTTAGCATTGCATGAAATTTTCTTTTATATCCATCAAAATGGTGCATGTTTCACTTTGACAGATTAACTTATTGGTGAAAGGACGTAATAAAAAACTTTACAAATATTTTTATTGTAACATTGGATGTGTATTTGTTACCTAATTCTACCACCTGTTGGGTTAATTTATGTTAACAAATATATGTCTGTTAAACCATTCAAACAAAATATGTTACATACATACTTGTGCAAATCACTAACTGGTTTTCATTTGAAAAAGGGAGAAAAAGTGATGGAAAGATTCTTTAAAAAAATATTCTAGAAATAAAACTTAACTTGACAAAATTTGAATGAAAACAAATTCAATTATAAATTAAGAGTTGTTGTTTAGAGATTATTTCTTACACTATAATTTCTGTCACATGGCAATGCATTATGTGTTGTCCTCAAAGAAAACCCTTTATTGTGAGTTGTTGAACAACATTTGGGTGTAAATACTTTTAAACTCTTTTTGTTTCTTTTCCAGGAAAGTGATGGAGAGAAGAGTGACCAAGATTTAGTAGTGGATGTAGCAAATGAGGTTGGTTATTGAAGTGAAGTCTTGATTCTTTTAACAGCTAATCATCTTGTTTTCTTGTTCTGTTTAAATCTCTCTCTCTCTCTCTCTCTCTCTCTCTCTCTCTCTCTCTCTCTCTCTCTCTCTCTCTCTAGCATGAAATACTTAATGTATTGCAACAGTGTCCACCTATTCCAATCAAATTATTTGTGGTACTTAATGCATTGTTTGGTGTACAATTGTAAAACTGATAAGAAAATGTGTACTAAATATCATTTTCTACTTAAATACATTCATGGTTCCATCAAAGGAATCCCTGATTTTAAAATTATATATCTTGAAAGCTGAGATCGAGAGATGAGTGCACGAAATGGTATGTTTATTGTGCAAGCTGTAAGAATTTGTTGCCAAAGTTGTACAGCAGTTTCGAAATAGTTAAAAAAAACTGCTGACACATGACACTGTAATCACAATCTGTAGTGGCTATAAATAGTGCGCTGCAGCTCACTGATGAGTTACACCATTGAAACATGAGAGGAGGTTAGGATAGAAGGAAGGAAGGAATGAAGAGGTTGAAATTATGTATTCCACTGGACAACATGTTTTTCTATTACTGGAGTACCACAGGTTAGAATGCAGTCCTACAGTAACAAGGTACAGTTTTCAAACACAATGTAATGTTCCAAAACTACCTGAAATGAAAACCAAAACTGTCATTAAAGTTTCTGCAATTATTCTGTAAAATCCAAGGAAATCTGTTTGAAGAATTGCAGCAGAGACTGATTTGCAGCATTCCAGGATGCAGAAAATACTGCGACAGAGACTACACATTTCCATTCAAAATCAAAAGCTACCAGGACATAACTGTGGGATATGTCCAACAGAGGGCTGACTTTGTGAGCCATATTCTCACAATGATTGATAATGAAGGATTTGATGTTGGCTGCATCCAGTTTGCAGATGAAACACACTTCTACCTGAATGGTGTCATGAATAAACAGATTTGGCAATTGTGGAGTTCCAAAAAAATCCCCGTTTGTCTGAAGTGAAGTGAAACTAGTGTATTCTTCCAAAGTTACTGTTTGGAGTGTGGTATGCAGAAGAGGCATTATTGGCCCTTTTTCATGTGAGAAATGGTCACTAGTGAATGTTACATTGCAATTTTGGAACAATTTCTTGCCACACACCTAGTGCTGAAGGTTCGACCGGGCACCAGGTGATTCGTGCAGGATGGGGCCTGACCACATTCGCACCAAACATGTGTTTCGCTTTCTTAATGAATACTTCGGGACTAGAGTCATTGCATTGGATTATTGCAAATTTAATGGCAAAGGTAATGGCCTTCATATTCACCTGATCTGAGTTCTTGTGACTACTCTTCATGGAGCACATTCAGAGACACTGTCTACCAGAACCATTTCACCACTCAGGATGAGCTTGAATCAGCAGTCTGTGTGGCATATGAATCCATTTCCGTTGAGATGCTGCAGGACATGATGGCAAACATCGTTGTTCACTTGCGCCACCTCTGTACAGTGAGTGGCGGACATTTTGAAAATATTGTGATGTGTTTGTAAAGACTGCTTGCAGAAGACTAGTTTAATTATGCAAGCAGATTCTGTATGAGCTGCACAATGTACAGTGCTGCCTGTTAGTAGCTTTTTGAACTATTTCAAAACTTCTGTATAAAATTCTTAACAGCTTTCACAATAAATGTACCCTTTGTTGCACTCTTCTAGCGATCTTTGTTTTTGAGATATTTAATTTTGAAATCAGAGATTCTTTTGCTGGACACCCTGTAATAGTGGACATTTCCATGTCAATTCTGCCTATTCTTCTATGTGGTTTTTTTGTGTGGCTTACTTTTAAATGTTACTTTCTGAAATTCTGTCTATAAATCATCTCAAAAGTCCCTTCTTAATTTGTGTTCTCTATACAATTTCAAAGACGAAACACAAAAAAATCTATGGATTTCATTAGAAATAGGTAAAATCACTGTGCTCTTCAAACTTATGGAAGAACTGACAATATCTCACTAAAATAATTTGTTATTCATATTTGGAACTATTAAAAGTAAGAACCACTGGAAAATGTGTAACATTGTAAACATTCTACAACTTTAAATTCAGCCTCATGATGTGTTCTCATTTAGTCACCATGGTCAGTAAATTGCTCAGTCATGCCAGACTGAAAGCACAGGTTTTTCAAAATTTAAAGAGGATTCCTGTATGTGAATATTTTGATTCAGATCCATCCCAGTGATGTGTAAATAATTTTAAATGACCACTGAGTGGTTTTTTGAGTAACTGGATGAACAATTTCTTCTCTTATTTTAGCAAGCTAGATTCCACTTGTTCTTTTACAAACTTGGTTATAACAGTGCCTCACAAGATGTTTTCTTATCTCTTTGACCTCTCACCCCTCCCCATCTCCCCTGTCCCTCCAGTACTTTAATGGAACCACATCTTAGTGTGACTGCTAAAATTGTAGTTCTCTAATGTTGCAGGTGCATTGTAACAACTTAAAACAGTAAATTTACTGAATTATACACCTCTGAGCTCATCAAGATGACAGCTTAATTACTATCATCTCACAATACGGAGATGCCCTCTTGGACACTGTTGGCAAAGCTTTGTGTGGTACAGAGAATAAATAAATGAGATGCAATGTACTTTACATAGAAACTTTTGACTATCTGACAGAAACATTTCCTCTGTCTTTTCTCCTTTCATGTCTCCATTATTCACTTCAGAGCCTCCAAGCATCCCCATCCCCATCTATACCCCTATCACACTTACACATACATAGTATCACTGTATGCCAACTCTACAGCTTGGTATTAGATAATCTACACACTTTTTTGCTTGAAACTACATCCTGTTACACTCTCACCACTTATTTATTCCTCTCCATTATTTGTTTTATGGAGTAACTCTTGTAGGCCCTGGTCCAAGAGTCACTTAGTATTGGTACTTATCATTTAACATGTCTCATAATATTTATCTTCCCCATTACTTTGTGGTTCCATTAGTAGGAACAGCATTTTCATTGGTACGTAAGCTCACCATGAGATTTTCATAAATAGCTTCTGCTCTCACCAAAGGCATCAGTAAGAACTGTTATAGCTGAAAAGTAAAGGAGCAGCATTTTCTGTGTTCCAAGAAGTTAGTACTAAAAAAATAATAATATCAGACAGTTTTTAATGATAACTCTGAACTGGCTTTAGCAAATTGTTAGGTGACAGTGTTGGCCCATACATGTAACCACAACAGTGCAGTCCAGCAGTCACGCCTATTCTCTCCTCCTTATGAACAGTAGTGATGCTTTACACTGTATTGAAACAATTTTCAAGCACAATCACCATACAACAAATTACAAAAATACACATCCATTCACTCTTCTTCTGTGCAGCCATTACTCTCATCAGGTGCAGCTGATACCATGAATGCGTCTGTTTTACAGACAAGGGAAACTAGGTTGCTAGAAGCCACTACTGAAACATTTTTTTTCCAAAAAAATCTCTATGTTTGAAGTGTGTATCTGTTGTTGTTGCAGGTATATTATTTGTGAAGTGATGTCTTTAAAGTCCGTAAAGTCATGTGATTGTTGCAGGTTGGTAGTGAGTTAGATGTAGACCTATGGAAGTAAGTTATGTTTTTGAAGAGAATTAATAACTTATTAATTGAATTCAAGAGCATTTCCAATGACTGCTTCCCTTTTGTAACAGTGTGGACTGAGTCTTGTAAAAGTAGATCATGGGTAACAAAAGGAATTAGCGTGTCTAACATTAAGAAGAGGAAACTGCATATGGAGGCAAAAATTAATTGAAGTCCTGAATTTCTTAAATATATAAGCACATAAAAAAAGTAATTAAACTAGCAAAGTTTACTGCAAACAATACATTCATTTGAAATGCAAAAAGACAAATCCAAAGCTGTTTGGTCTGTTGTAAGAAGTGAGGTTGACGGTGAAATGGAGAGAAAACGTCCCTCTAAACTAATGATATATAATAGGACAGTTACAGGTCCTGGTGCTATACATGAGTCCTTCAATGATTTCTTCATTAGCTGTAACAGAATTGGCGACTGCTCACCACAATGTAAAATTCCTGGGATGGCAGAGAGAAATTGTTCAGGTTTTAAGTTTTCACCTGTTTTAAGCTCTGATATCATTAAAATCGTAACATCCCTAAAAAATTTAAACTCGGTGAGTTGTGATGAGGTTCCCATTAGAATAATAAAATCAGTACATCATAGTATTTCACATCCATTCTCCCTCATCATCAACCAGTCTATTGAAGAGGGCTATTTCATTGTTATAAATTTTTTTTTAAATTCTTGAAAGAGCTGCATGTGAGTAGACATAAAATTATAATTCATCCAACAATACTATTTTATGCAATCAGTATGGTTTCAAGAATGGCTCCAGCATAACCCATGCAATAAATGAATTGGTCACAAAAGTTAGCAGTCGTCTTAATAATAGAATGTGTGTATCAGGCATCTTTTGCAATCTTACCGAAGACTTCGACACTGTAAATTGTGACTAGCTTCTCCAAAAACTGATTAGTTATGGTTTTCAAGGAAAATCTATAGTTAAATGTCATCATATTTGGCAAACAGAAAACAAAGAGTACTTGCAAATAACAGTGACAAAAATTTCCTTTCTGGCTGGAAACATGTACAGTTAGGTGTCCCACAAGGCTAAATATTATGGCCACTATTATTTTTGTATTACATCAATAAAATGCCATGCCAGGTCAAGTCAGATACTATCCTTAATGCAGATGACTCAACAGTGATAGTCTGCTGTAAAGTCGATGAAGACTTAATCCGCCTTATTTAGCAAACACTTGGGGAAGTGGAGGCAAGGGAAAAAAATAATAATTTGAAATTAAACTTTGCAAAACAATAAATTATTCATTTCATAACAAAAAAGTCAGCATAATGTATAAGTGAAATAAGCTGTGTTGACAAAAAATTAGACACTGCAAGCTGTGTAAATTCTGTGGTGTGTTAATAACAAAAAATATGTTGTGGAGTGATCATGTAGTGTGGAGTGATCATGTAGACGGCATTTGTGTTAACTGAATACTCGTGTGTATGTCATGAATAGCTTATCTGGTATCACTGATTTAGCAGTTAAAAAACTGTGTTATGCATATTTTGTTTCAGTCGTTAAATATAGCACGATAAAAAGATCATTCGAGCCTTGGTGGGAGAAAAAAAGAATTGACACTGCAAACCTCTATTTGAAAGGCTAGATCTAATGTCCATTACAAGCATGTGCATCTATGAGATTCTCATTTTCACAAAGAGAAACCCATAATTTTTTGTGGACAACTGCTTCCTTCATAAGTATGAGACTTAATGCGGGGCAGGTTACACACTACTTGCCCACAGACTCAAACTATACGAAAATCCTTGTTCAGCCAATGCTTGAATATTTTTCCTCAGTCTGGGATCCTTGCCAGGTAGGCTTGAGAGAGGAAATACATCTCCAAAGAATATAAGCACTTTTTATCAAAGGTTTTTTGAGTGTGAAAGTCGTGGAGATGTCACTACAGACTTACGCTGTACATTTTTTTGAAGAATACTGCCATGTTAGAAGCCTCAGAACATCAGTAAACTGCTGTTTAAGATTGTTTCTTGTTTTTAATATCTGTCTTGTGTGCACAACAGCTATTATAAATAGGAAGTGTTACTGTGCTTTTGCAAATAAAACATTATCAGAAAGGCATTTTTGGCCGTTTTTCTGCTCTTAAATGCATATTTCATCTGGTAATAGGACACATTTAACCTTGTTAAAATAACTTCTTTTTTGTTATATGTTTTGATTAACCAAGAAGAGAAGCATGATATGTGAAAAGGCTGCTTTGGTAAGCCAGCATTTTCCTTAATGTGGGCTGATGAAACTCATGTTCAGACAATATTCCCTTCCCAAAAATGGTGAGAACATATTTTGCTCTATTTGGTTTGGTTTCAAATCTTTCCTTCTCACATTTTTCATCCAGAGAGCTTTAAAAGTTGGATTGATCAGAAATCTAAAGTCACATGACAGAAATAAAACCACTACAGTAAAAGTAAACAGTACAACCAAAAATCATATATGTAAAATAAATGTTATTCCTTTACACTTCAGACTATAATCAGAATGATTAGTACACACATAAATCATGCCAGCTGGCATCTTTTTGTCAAAACACTTCCATCAGAAGCTAATGTTTGGGGCGACTAACATGGTGGATGTCTGCTTCAGGTTAGTGACATTATGAGGACAAGGACAACCTTTATTGTGCCTCCATGGAGAATGTGTCCAGACACTACAAGACAGGCATTGTGCATGAAGGTGCAATTTACAGTTAAAATTCAGAGAGCATATGTTCCTGCAGGAGTCAGCCAACACATTGCTTCTTTCTACATAGGGGCGATCAACAAGTTTCCTTTGAAAAGCCGTACAGTCCAGAATCAGTATGTCGAACAGGCAAAATGATAATGACCTTTAAGGCAATCATCCCACCAGTGCACCAGCTTGGAGACACCTGTTTGGTAAAACATTGTGTCCCATTACTGAAGAAGTCTAGAATTGTGTGCTGCACATCCTCATCTGACAGGGCCTTTTTTGTGAACTGAAGGCAAGATAATTGCATGGGGAGAGTTCAGGGCTATAGGATGAGTGCTTGACTGTCCCTCACTTAACTCAGCATAACTTCTGCACTCCAGCATTTGAGATATAAGAATATGTGTGATCATGAAGCAGCAGCACTCCTTGTTGCAGTTGGGTTTTGACAGACATGCAGCTCCCACACACATTCTTCATTCTCCAATGGATGTCTACTGATGTTCATCATTTGGCAGCTAAGAAAAGAATAGCCGCATGGGATTAGCCGAATGGTCTAAGGCGCTGCAGTCAGGGACTGTGCGGCTAGTCCCGGCAGAGGTTCAAGTCCTTCCTCAGGCATGGTTGTATGTGTTTGTCCTTAGGATACTCTAGGTTAAGTAGTGTGTAAGCTTAGGGACTGATAACCTTAGCAGTTAAGTCCCATAAGATTTCACACACATTTGAACACAAGAAAAGAATAACAGCCCATTGGTCTTGTTTGGAAGTATTTTGTAATAATGTTGCCATAGTTCACATTTCTGCATTTGCAGCAAGCACATTGGAAAGACATGAATGCCACACTAATCCTTTGCCTACATGTCAGTGTGCATATACCCACATCGGAGTCATGCTACATTGCAAATATGCTGCAGGAATGACTTCAAAAGCAAACTTTTTGATCGCTCCTTATATGTCACGAAAAGACCCTGAAGGTAAAATTTGGGAGATTTGAGTTCATAAGGAGGCTTACCAAAAGTTGTTCTTCCCATGCACCATTTGCAACTAGAGGGGACAGTGGCAGTGGTACAAGAAGTACCCTCTGATTCACACCCTAAACTGACTTTTGAAGTGTAAATGTAGATATTCATTATCTTAGATGAAAAAAGGCAAAATTTTCTTCTCTAAACAACATCTTTTCTGTTTTTGTATTCTCTGCAGGACCCTAATTCACCTCACCCCAATGGTGGTGATCATCCTGGGGCAGATATCAGAGAAAATGGTGAGAAAAGCGGTGGTCTAGGCAGTGTTAAGTCAGAGAGGCCACCCAGTCGTAGTGGTTCCAGTTCCAGTCGGTCTACGCCATCTCTGAAAAGTAAAGATGTAAGATGCAGAGTACACAGCATCATATTGTACAGCAGTTACTTATTTCCTAAATGTCATATCACATTTTGCCACTGCAATAACAAGAAACAAAAACATTGCTACCTATCAACAAAATAATTTCTCTTCATTGAGGAAAAAAGAAATTAAGATATTGAATGTTTCATTAACACTATAGTGTTATTGTTTCTTAGTGTACTGTAAATGCTCAGTTGACAAATTGTAATTTTGCTGGAAGGTTGACACCTATGAATTTCTGTAACACTGTGGCATTACACAGCTGTGAGCTAAAAATGCTGATCACTGTTCATGTCTTTTTGACGAGTTTGAGCTTTTATTTGGCTGTTTTAGTAATTTTCTGGGTTCAATAGGTGAATGTATATACCCAGCAAATTATGCTTGTTAAGCAGGTGGCTTACAAAATAACATAAGCAGCATGTTTGAACTGTTAGTACTGACTTCAGAAAAAAAAACAAATTCTGATGATACTTATGTTGCAGGCTGATAAACCATCCACACCTGTCTCCAAAGCCACAACACCTACAGGCGCCCCAGGTTCGAGTGGAGGCAAATCAGGAGTTCCTGCTGTAGTGCTTCCTCCAGGAGCATATCCATTCCCTCTTATGGCTGGTGGAGTTGGAGCAGCTAGAAGTAATGATGCTAGCCCATACAACAGTGTGCCACCCTCTCCTTACTCAAGACCACCCATGGTACTTATATTTTTACTTTGATAGTGGTTATTTTTGTTTGTTTTGAAGGAATATAGGTGCTTGATCGCCCGACATGTGATGCGCAGCTATGAATATTCTATGAAGAATGTCTGACTACCTCTACACCTGTAAATTTGAATGTTACAAATGGAATATCCCGAGTTCATAAAAATAAAACAAATCTCAAATTACTTGAAAGCTAAGGGAAGAATAAGCATAAAGTCTCTTCCACTCATGAAACGGCACGTATTTCTTGCTTAGCTTCCCCTCCCAATCCTAATAATTGATACAGGTCGTGAACTCTTGCTGGTCTGTCTGATGAACAAACTAGGCAATAGCAGTGACTGAATACACACATAAAGTTTTATTTCTTTCTGCTGAGCTTCTTTTACTGGTTGTCACAAACCTTTAGGCTCAAAATTATACAGTCAGCAGATAATCGTCAACTGAATACTTTGAAATAAGAGACCAATAGCTGGAACTGAGTAGTTCATACAAGAGCACTGAGTGTGATGCACATGCTTCTGGATACTTATGTTTCACATCAACCGTGATGTACATTGGAAACAGTACTCAGTCACCTTGTTAGTGGTCATCTCTGCCTGCAGTTCATGAGAGGTTGTCAAAGATGGAGTATTATTCGTTACAGGTACTTGTAAACATGCATTTCATGTGTGGTAGATTTATGCAGTGCCCAAAAAACCTGAGTGAATGGACTAAGAAATGATCAAAAGTATCCAAATGCCTCTTACTGCCTTCATGACAGATTTAACTCTGCTGGGGATACTTTCAATGAGGTGTTGAATGTCTGTGGAGGAATTGCAGCCCATTCTTCCTCAAGAGCTGAAACCAGAGAAGGTAGTGAAGCTGTATGCTGTGGTCTCGAGCAAAATCGACATTCTTACTCATCCCAAAGGTGTTACTTTGGGTTCAGGTCAGGACTCTGAGCAGGCAAGTCCATTTTAGGAATGTTAATGTTCACAAAGCAGTGCTTCACAGATGATGCTTTATGACAGGGTGCGTTGTCATTTTGATATAAACAGTCTCTTTTCTGAACTATCCCTCTACTGTGCATCGTCTTTGTTTAGTTCAATAACATCCCTCAGTTAGTCAATCAATCATCTCCATTTTTTTCATGGCACAATGACTACTCCATTAAATTTCAGATGTGCGGCTGCATAAATCCAACTTCTTTTAATATTTTGCCAATTACCGTTCAGCCAGCTTCAGAGTGAGCCTAAAGACTTATGCTACAGACCTTGCTCCATCCTTTTAAACCCATGGACTGCGCCACTGTGTATGTCACCACAGATACACAAGAACCAGACACATTGATGGGCAGCAAAGAAGAATAAATATACATGAACTGAGTCTGTTGTTACATGGTCAAGCCACAATGGGAAGTTGCTGTATCATTGTGAACTGCATTGTGGCAATGTCTTGGCAAGTTTCTTCCAAAGACTTGTCCCAGCTGAAACTGCTATCTTTATTAATTAAGTTCTTTGCCAAATGAATTTCAGATGCTTCTTTATCACTGAATCCCAAAAACATTAAACTGATACCAGAATGTTGACGTTTTTGTACAGCATACATTGACCAATGTCAGTGCAGTGCTCTTCCACAGGTGCATTATTGGGCTGTAAGAGCCAAGTTACCTATGGTGTTCCATATATCTTTCATGGACTGTGCGAGTCATCTTACCGCTGAATGAAAGTCCACACTTGCAGGGTATCTTACGAACCACAGCCTTCTGGACCATTCATTCATCTTTAACAGAACCCAAGATTGGTGCTGTCTTCACACAAATTGAGGAGAGCAAGGGATTTAAATCTTTCATTGTTTCCTCCTGCATTCATGATGCCTATCTTTGGTTTCCTTCATAGCACTTTATATATCTGCTATGGAGGATACCCTTTGGCTTCAGAAACACACTTTACATTTAGAAGCTCCTCCTGCAGACTGCTCTCATCAACAATGATGTATTCATTGTGAATCGAAGTTCTGAGAACTCTCATTGTCTGGGAAGGATGGTGGCAGCTATTTGCATGTAAATATAAATCTGTATACATCAGCTTTTGAAATGCTGCATGTTCATCATCTTTGGGACAAACTGTACAGAGTACCCAATGCTGTAAAATGTGTCCATATCCTTCCACATTTAATGTTTCTTTACTCGCAATAAGAGGCCCATGCACTAATAGTGACGAACATCTCCATACTATAACACCAGCTCCTCCATACTTCACTGTTGACACTACACATGATGGCAGATAATTTGCTCCAGGCTTTTACCAAAGCCAAACCCTTCCTTTGGATTCCCACAGTTTATAGTGATTCATCACTCCAAATCACTCACATTCAGTGGTGCTGCTTTACATTAGCTCAAGCATTACGCAGCATTGACTGCAGTAATGTTATGAGGAGCTGCTCAACCATTGCAGCCCATTATTTTTAACTCCCTATGCATGTCACTGTGCTAGCTAGCATGTCACCACCGAACAGTGGTTGATTTCACTGCTTTTGTGTGAATTTTTAAACAAACACCATCTGCAGTTGTTGATGTTCCCTGTCCATTAGTGCACGAGGTCTGCCTGACCTTGGTTTACTGTGGTTGTTGCTTCATATTCCCACTTCACAATAACATCATCAACAGTAAAATTGGGCAGCTTTAGAAGTGTTGAAATGCCCCTGATGGATTTATTACTCTGGTGACACCCAGTGACCAATTCACATTCAAAGTCACTGAGCTCTCCTAACCAGCCCATTCAGCTGTTATTGCTTCTGACCCGACTATACAATTCTCCTTGTCTTCTTTTATACTGATGAATCTGCCTCTGTGACACTGAGTGGTCAATTCTGCACTACATAACGGTGTCCTGATACATTTGATCAAGTAGTGTAGTTGTAAGAAATTATTTCTGTGAGTGGAAATGTACAAGAAGCTGAGTCACTTAAGCTACAAAGTGCCGGCCAAAGGCAATGGAGAATTGTTCACAAAGTAGAATGTGAGGAAATGGGTCTTGAATCATGTGGCAAATTCAGCAAACAGCATGTGTCAACTTGTCTTTGAAATGCACACTTTGACGATCACAAAATGGAGATTATTGGAGGAACAGTAATTATGTCTCTACCGTAAACAGTGTGTACAAGCTGTGAGGCAAAATGAATATGAACCAAGAGGTCAGTTCTGTCACTAGATTATCCAAGGCAGTATTGCAGGCTGGTCATCCTATAGGGTCTGGTGTTCATGGATAAATCGATCCTTGATGGGTTTTTTTAACAGCTGCAATAACCATGTGATTTGTCACACTCACCTCAATCACTGGCAGTGATTCTTTGTGGCTTACAGAACCTTGTTTGTTGCCATCCCATTTGCATGGTGCAAATCACCTGGCGTTCATTTCAGAAGTGCTGTCACAGTTGCTGCAGACAGTGCCTATTGTTGTCATTAAGAGAATGTGGCTTCAAACACAATGGTACACATTGATATTAATGTCTGTGTGCACATGAACAACAGATACCCTCATCACTGCATTGTAAGGGATGGTTCAGTCCCAAGGCTAGCTCATAAACCCAACTATATTCTCGTGAATTTTTTGCTGTTGGTGTACACAAAGTCATTAGTGGATGAAATGCCATTAGAAACTGAAGATGATAGGGTTGTAGGTTTATAATTACCTCTCTCATTGTACAGAAAACTATAGGTATATTGGAGAGAGTATGACAAACTTTATGTGCCGTTGTAAAGTATGACATTGAGACTGGCAATCATCACTGAGAGAAATTGCTATGAGCTTTAGTTATTGCTATTACGTATAGATTGTTTACATCACCAAAAATTCAAAATATAGAGATCTGATGATTAGTTATCTCAAAGTTCTCCCTTTAGAATCCTCTGCCATATGTATAATATTGATCTTAAAGATTTGGAAACACCTGCAGAACAGCTACATGTAAACCAAAACTGATGAAAACGTGGAAATATCTGGAAGCTTGTGTTTCCAGAAAAAAACATAGTGCTACATTTATGCAAAGCAGGTTCGATGATATGATTAAAGACTTATTTTTGGGTAAGATTGTATGTAAGGTTTAGGAAGCAAAAACATAAGCTGTATTGAGAGATTGTAAAAGCATTTTTTCTTAAGTCTTTTGCAGGAATGAAGTCACTATAATTTTTTAGAATCGTACCAGCTTTTAAATGATGTAGTAGCTGAACACATTATTCGGAAATCTGTAGATAACTTATGAGAATTATGTAGCTCATTCAAGGCTTTATACATATAGACAATAAAGTTGTAACAGAGCTGCCTACCTGAGAAACCGTTTCTTCCATTTCTAGACCAGGGCATCAGCACTTTGTGTTTTCCTCAGACCTGTTTTTGGAAACCACTATGTCTAGTTAGTTCAGTTAATAGAAATACTGAAGCTGAGACTGCTTGACATTACTGCAAGGGGTAGATAACATGGAAACACCAAATACACAACACATTACCATGCCTGATATGATGTAGGAAATCTGTTGTCATTCAAAATAGCTTCATCACCTCGGAACAGTTAAATACAGGCCCTGCATGTTTCAAGGGAATCTTATATCATTCTTCCTGTAAAATTGTGGCAAACTGATGATGGAAGTAGAGAGCGATTGCGCACTCTTCTTTTCAAGGTAAACTACAGAGGCCAATAATATTGAGATCTGGTGACTGTGGTGGCCAGGGGAGATTCATCCTCGTGCTCACAAAACCAGTCCTGAACAGTGTGAGCAGCGTGAACAGGAGTTCTGTCTTCTTGGAATACAGCATCACCATTGGGCAACAAACAATGTACCAGGGGATGGGTCACACAATCCTTGGGAAGAACGTGCCATTGCGGTGTAACCAAGGGGCCCATGGAATACCTGGTATGACTGACCAAATCATCACAGAGCCCACTCCATGTTTCCCTTCTGGGATGTAAACTCAGCGAGAAGTTGGAAACAGTGTGAAACAAGCCTCATGTGACCAAATTACTTTCTTTCATTGTTCTAAAGTCCAGGCTTATGGCTTTGGCACTGTGTTTTCCTGTTACAGGCATTTGTGTAACTGATGAGAGCTTTTGGAATTCTAGCTTGCCCTCTTAACTCCCTGCTTCAGGAGCTCTCATCATATTGTTTTGACCCTGACACGGTTCGCAAATGTAGGATTCAGTTCTACAGTGGCTTTTGCAACTTCATCCTCTTATTTTTCATTACAATCCTCTTGAGTGCCCATCTGTCATGATCACTCAACATACAGTTTCATTCCTGTATGACTCATCAGGTGATGTTCTTTCACTTTCCCTGTATGCAGTATAAATATATGTGGTGCTTCTTGAAACACCAAACACTTTGGCTTCCTTCATTACATGAGTACCCACCACACTAACACCAGCAATTTGTCCACATCCCAAACCATTTCACTTTGACATAATACCCTCACAGCTGCACAGAACACCATTCTGACCCTGATTGACACTTGCAATATATTGGATGCTGTTTATAGTCAAATGCAACATCACAGCCTGCAGTGTTGCATATCATCTACAATTATGTTCAAGCATGCATTCCCCATGGTGTTTGCAATATTTTTGTCCAACCCCTGTATAACCTCTTTCTTAGTATTGGCTCATGTTGTACATTAAAGAGAGTTATCCCATGAGAAATAGTAGACAGAACTCAAATGCAGCTAGATGAAAATAATGGGCTTTAGGTAAGAAAGTGATAAATTTGTCTAGAGTGGAAAAGTTGTCGTAAGTAAGTAAAGGCTTTCCCATCTTGACTGACTATAGTACATACAGTGCATGTAACTCCATTGAAGTTTGTTTGTAGACTAGAAGTAGAAAAGGCAGCCTGTCGTGCGCCAGCCTAAATGAACTTGAAATCCTGCAAAACTTGAATTTTGTTTCATGCTAATTCATATGTGCCATGTGACATGTTATGACTTTATGAGTAATTTTTTTACCTGTAACGGAATGTATCTGCCTTGGGAAAATGGTTTGCTACTTGATGGAAGTTTGTAAGGAAATCATGATTTCATGACCCAGATCTTATGTGTCAACCACAGATTTAAAGGCCTGGGGTTCAGCTGCTGATTGGTACCTAGACTATTGCACAATTCGCCATCATGTCTGTCTTTTTTGAACAAACTAATCTCTAAAACCGATAGACGAATTTTCATGGGGTCTTCATGGGTCACTTGGGTGTAGCTTGGGGCAACATATAGGCATTATTTTATCAAAATTGGAACACGGAAAAAATATATCTTAATTTGAAGTTTTGTTTAAAATCATGGGGTCAGTGTAGTAGTTCAGATGTTTAGTCACCATGGCATAGTACACCAAAGAACCAGTTGATGGCACTGTTATGTTTCTTAACTCAGTGACATGTACACTCCTGGAAATTGAAATAAGAACACCGTGAATTCATTGTCCCAGGAAGGGGAAACTTTATTGACACATTCCTGGGGTCAGATACATCACATGATCACACTGACAGAACCACAGGCACATAGACACAGGCAACAGAGCATGCACAATGTCGGCACTAGTACAGTGTATATCCACCTTTCGCAGCAATGCAGGCTGCTATTCTCCCATGGAGACGATCGTAGAGATGCTGGATGTAGTCCTGTGGAACAGCTTGCCATACCATTTCCACCTGGCGCCTCAGTTGGACCAGCGTTCGTGCTGGACGTGCAGACCGCATGAGACGACGCTTCATCCAGTCCCAAACATGCTCAATGGGGGACAGATCCGGAGATCTTGCTGGCCAGGGTAGTTGACTTACACCTTCTAGAGCACGTTGGGTGGCACGGGATACATGCGGACGTGCATTGTCCTGTTGGAACAGCAAGTTCCCTTGCCGGTCTAGGAATGGTAGAACGATGGGTTCGATGACGGTTTGGATGTACCGTGCACTATTCAGTGTCCCCTCGACGATCACCAGTGGTGTACGGCCAGTGTAGGAGATCGCTCCCCACACCATGATGCCGGGTGTTGGCCCTGTGTGCCTCGGTCGTATGCAGTCCTGATTGTGGCGCTCACCTGCACGGCGCCAAACACGCATACGACCATCATTGGCACCAAGGCAGAAGCGACTCTCATCGCTGAAGACGACACGTCTCCATTCGTCCCTCCATTCACGCCTGTCGCGACACCACTGGAGGCGGGCTGCACGATGTTGGGGCGTGAGCGGAAGACGGCCTAACGGTGTGCGGGACCGTAGCCCAGCTTCATGGAGACGGTTGCGAATGGTCCTCGCCGATACCCCAGGAGCAACAGTGTCCCTAATTTGCTGGGAAGTGGCGGTGCGGTCCCCTACGGCACTGCGTAGGATCCTACGGTCTTGGCGTGCATCCGTGCGTCGCTGCGGTCCGGTCCCAGGTCGACGGGCACGTGCACCTTCCGCCGACCACTGGCGACAACATCGATGTACTGTGGAGACCTCACGCCCCACGTGTTGAGCAATTCGGCGGTACGTCCACCCGGCCTCCCGCATGCTCACTATACGCCCTCGCTCAAAGTCCGTCAACTGCACATACGGTTCACGTTCACGCTGTCGCGGCATGCTACCAGTGTTAAAGACTGCGATGGAGCTCCATATGCCACGGCAAACTGGCTGACACTGACGGCGACGGTGCAGAAATGCTGCGCAGCTAGCGCCATTCGACGGCCAACACCGCGGTTCCTGGTGTGTCCGCTGTGCCGTGCGTGTGATCATTGCTTGTACAGCCCGCTCGCAGTGTCCGGAGCAAGTATGGTGGGTCTGACACACCGGTGTCAATGTGTTCTTTTTTCCATTTCCAGGAGTGTATTTTTAGAAGTTTATGTCAGTAACAGCACTAAGTGCCACAATATTACCTTTACGAATACAAACTAACAGTGAATTTATTTGGCTGGTATATATGCATTTACTAGTTTTTCTTTGTGTCTTAAAAAATTAACAGCATTGCTTTGCTTCTTTCGATAAGTTTTGTTTGTATTCTTTGCTAGGAAAGCAAGTTTACTAAGTTTGCTTTATGATTTGGGTGCCTACCCATTACATTTTAATTTCAATTATGATTAAAAATGCCTAAAAAACATCAAGTCTTTCTGAATGCACCGGATTGGGTAAAATACTGAGGCCTATGCAGTGTGAAGAATTCAACGAAGATCATGAGGTGAGACTTGCTGTGGCCTGAGAATATAAGGCTTTAATTCGCTCCGTGGAAAGTCCTTCCAAAGTTAAAATGTGATGTGATCAAGAGTGTTATGCATTATGCTGCTCCTCAGAATCCTTCACTAACAGTGCTTAAAGTTACTTCTCTCCAATCATATAAGCAGAAATGTTGATGAGAAATGGTGCAGTCCAGTGAGTTTTTACACTATGAATCCCACTTATACCTAATGATTTACCTTTTTGCTTTAAACATCCTTTAAACAAAGCTCAAGGCCAGACACTGCAAGTATTGGGCATAGGCCTTAGTGTCAGCTGCTTTTCACATGGCCAGGTCTATGTGGCTTTCTCCCATGTTACTGAAGCAAGCAAGATCTTTGTTCATGGACCCTGTCACACTACTTCAAAATTTGTATACAAAGAAGTCAAAAATAAAATCTCTGGGTGTGAAATCTCAGGCACAGTTACAAACATGTACCTGAGCGACACCAGGTTTCTCTGATAGTTCCTAAAATTGTTCCATGTGTACGAGGAATGGTGTATTATTTTATGATTTAGCTTCCAGTAAAGCTCTGGGTCCTCCTCATAACTGGCTGGTTGAGTTTCAATGGTCAAAAGGAGGCAAGGGCATGTAACCTCCAAAAGGACAATTTACTGCAGTGCACTGTGGCATTCAGCTCAACCTTCAGCTTGATTACAGCACTATTTTAGTAAGATGTTGATAGCTCTATCTGGCTGTCAGCTGAAATAATTGATTTTCACATTTTTTTTTGATTAAGCCAATAAACTATTATCATGGATCATTGCAAAATACATCTACCTTGGTTTGTTGTCTAATGCATTAGCTAATGTAGTATGTTCTCTGTGTCTTACAGTTGGGGTATGATTCTCATCCACATGTGCGAACTCCAGGGCTTAGTGCAAATGGACTAGGTGGCATCCCTGGAGGAAAACCGTAAGTTAAAGTAGTTGCTATAAGCTAAAATATAGATCATATAATATCATAACACTGTTTGTGATTTCCCTGTTCTCTCTAACTTTTCCTCCTTTGTCTTGTCATAATCCTCCATTCTCATCATGTGCATGGTTTTTTTCTGCAATGGAAATCTAGCTAGTAATTGTACAATTACACCCGTATTGGGAGCAGAATAGCAAAGTGATTGATAGTCGACCATAGAGTTCCATCAAAGGGGACGTTCTTAGTTTGCCATTACTTTAACAACTGCTATGCCCTGTGGTGGCAACAGCATTGGTGTTAACTACTGGATACATTCATATGCTACTGTTAACATGCAATAGTGAAGTTGCTTGTTGGTCATAAAAGACTTATCACTTTTCTGCCCATTCTTCAATGCTTCTTCAAAAATTTTGTTACAGAAAATGAACACAATACTTGATGAAATGAAGCACATTACATTGGTGTGTGATGATGTGATTTGCTACTGACTGTTGTATGACACAATTCATTCTTAGATTGGTTGTAGGTATGTTAGTTGATCTATGAAATTATATTTCAGTCACTTTCTTATTCTTATCAAGGTATAAGTGCAACTATCAAAGAGCCCAGTATGCAGATAGAGAATCATTTGAAAGATATATCAAACTTCTGAATTACTAGCCCTGTCTTCTTCCGTATATTGTTGGTCATGTTCTATTTTCATCTCTTTGCTGAATTGTACAATGTAGGATTATGAAATTTTTCATTTCAACCCAGTTACCTGATACTAGTCTCTTCAGATGAACATGATTTCTCTTTCTTCTTTTCTTCTCTCTCTTTATTATTTTATTTATTTATTTATGATATCATTACTTTTGATCAGTACGAATGCATCATCTGCAAACCAAACTGTGAAGAACTGATATTTACGGGCAACTCATTACATACACTAGAAACAGAATGAACCCTAGAATGGAGTCTCGAGAGGCACCTTGTGGTATTGTGCTCTATTTGGGGTTATAGAAGGTTGCATTTGAAGTGTAATGCATCCTGATTAGTTATTTTGCATCTGATTCTTTGTTGTCCTGTGAAATAGCTTCAGAATAATGCTATTTACTAACTGGTAAAAGTATTATTTGTTGACACTGTAATTTCCAGCACATATTGCAGTTTCAGGATTGCTTGAAATCATTCTGTAAGTTTTTGTCTTTAGTCATTCTCTGGTATTGAGTGACAGTTTATTTGCTATGATTAAAAATCTGTATACATAGGATATATTCCTAATGCTTAATCTTTCTTGAAGATGCCAGCATTAACAGAGTTAATTTTTTCAAGCCTAAATACTCTACTTTGTGATTCATTTATGTTTAGTTTACTGTGTCTATTATTTGCACGCTTTTATTTACAGTCTCATGTTGATAATTGCCTCCTTCTGAAGCTATTTTCCATTTGATTCTGTGTTTCTTTTTAAGTTCTGCATTTACTGTGAGTGAGTTTTATAAACATTTAAATATTAAATAAAAAAAATTCAGTATATAATTTGAATGACAATCTAAGTAAAAACAACAAAAATATATTCTAAAGAATAAGCAGTGAAATATCCTTAGTGATAATATACTTTATAATTCCTGCTTTGCTTTCTCATAATGTATTGTCACGTAGAAGAAGGTTGTAATGTTATGTGTGCCTCACTGCTTTTTTTTTCTTTAACTAATTTGTGCCTGATTTTATTCTGAGAAGCTCAGTAATGTATGTAAATACCGTAAATGTAAATGTGATTCAAAAAGTACTTGAAGTGAAGTGAAGTGCAGCTGGACAGCAAGAAACTCTTTAGTGCGCAATCCCCGCAAAGATAGTATTAGAGAATCTTTGAGAGTGGACTCTAAAAAAAGGGCAATTGATTTTATTAAAAAAAAAAGACTGTTAATCTGTACCTTGTGGAAAGAGGATGTGTTGCTAGACCGTCGCTCAGAACGTATTGGTACATTTAATGAAAATTGATATTTTAGTGATAAAACCGAGTGAAGTATTTGTAAGAGTTGCCAAACATTTATGTATACAAATTTTCTGGAAGTGAAGAATAGAAATATCCTGTTTTTGGAAAAGGAGGTGAACTTCATTGTACTGTGAGTGAGTTTTATAAATATTAAATTAAAAAAATTCAATATATATTTGAATGACAATCTAAGAAAGAACAACAAAAATATATTCTAAAGAATAAGCAGTGAAATATCCTTAGTGACAATATACTTTATAATTCCTGCTTTGCTTTTTCATAATATATTGTCACGTAGAAGAAGGTGTAATTGGATGAATTACAAACACTAACTTCACTTAACGAAGGTTTATTCAGCACTTGCACATACAAGAGCACGGAGCAAACTGCCTCCGGCCAGAACACATACGATATATATACAGTTACACAACATTCCAGTACAATGATTCTTGACATTTGTGGGTACTTCTAGAATGTACTCGAACTGAATATAGAAATTAGAATTTTACAGTTCAGGTGAGTTTTGAACTCACGACCCTCCATGCAGCAGTCTAGTATCAAACCACTACACTACAGTGACTGTGCTAATTAGCTTCTTCTGCGACATTGCTCCCTCCTTAAGAAAACAGCATCTCGGTGTTATGTCCTCCTAGTCCGGGGATGAGTCATCAGTTCTGCATACTCCGTCTCCCGATGACATGTTCGCCCTGGTGGTGATCTTAGAACTTCCTTTGCCGCTACGCTCTTCATCACCTTTCCGCTTGTTTCCTGTCGTTAGAGCTTTGAATTTACCCTGGGTTGCGGGATCCTTATAGGGCTTCATTCAAAGGATGTGGACCGTATCTCTGATCTTTCATCTTCTTGTGTCGGGGTCAAAATCTTCAACTTCATAAGTAACATTAGACAACTGTCTTACAACCTTATAAGGTCCAAAGTAGCGCCTGAGGTGCTTCTCAGAGAGACCAACCTTCCAAACAGGAGTGAAGATCCAGATGAGGTCACCAGGCTGGTAGACAACAGGGCAGTGGCTCGCGTCATACCTCCGATCGTTTTCTTAAGCCTGCAGCGTGTGGAGTTGAGCTAACTGCTGAGCTTCCTCAGCTCTGGCTAACACCTGGTCAATGTAGTTATCGTCCACGTCATCAGGATGTAACGGAAACACAGTGTCCATCGTCGTCGTCACCTCATGCCCATGCGCCAGGAAAAATGGCGTAAATCCTTTGGTGTCTTGTTTGGCGGTGTTGTAGGCAAATGTCACGAAAGGTAGCACCTCATCCCAGTTGCTCTGCTCAACATTGATGAACATTGATAGCATGTCAGTCAAGGTCTTATTAAGGCATTCAGTTAGCCCGTTAGTTTGCGGATGGTAGGCAGTCATCGTGTGATGAGTAATGGTGCACCAACGGTTTATCTCTGTCACAAGATTTGATTGAAAAACTTTACCTTCATCTGTAATTAACGACCTTGGGGCACCGTGTTTTAATACCAGGTCTTCCACGATGAATTTGGCTACCTCGGATGCTTCGGCTGTTTTCATGGCTTTTGTAATGGCATAGTGTGTCAGATAATCAGTGCATCTGTTGCCACTAGCAGACGTTGGAAATCATCCGAGGAGGTCAATCCCAACACACTGGAAAGGGGTTTCAACTTGTGGAATTGGTATTAGTCGGCCAGGTGGTTTCTGACGAACTGCTTTTCTCCTCTGGCACTCTCGACAGTGCGACACATAGTGACGGACACTCCTAAATAAACCTGGCCAGAGAAATCTCTTGTAGATTCTATCGAATGTCTTAATAAATCCTAGATGTCCAGCATCAGGTGTGTCATGGAATTTCTGTAGAACATCTAAGCGCATGTGTTTAGGAGGAATCACTGTTAGCCACTTCCTTCCAAACGGATCAAAGTTTTTCTTGCAAAGTAATCCATTAACTACCTTAAATTTTCCTTTCACATCCTCTGACTGATTTAAGGCAAGCATAATTTGAGGTATCTTGGTGTCCTTCTTCTGCTCAACAGAGAGATCCTGGAGTCCAGCAAGACAGTTTCATCAATGTCTTGATGGTCTTGCACAGGGTTTCTTGAGAGACAGTCGGCATCTTGGTGTTTTCTTCCACTTTTGTACACTATGGTAATGTCACACTCTTGAAGACATAGTTCCCACCTGGCGAGTCATCCTGTTGGATCCTTAAGATCTGTCAACCAACAAAGAGAATGATGGTCTGTAACAACTGTGAATGGCCTTCTATAGAGATACTGTTGAAATTTGCATATGGCCCAGATCACTGCAAGACATTCTCTTTCTGTAGTTGAGTAGTTTCTCTCGGCTTTTGTAAGTGTCCTAGAAGCATAGGCTATAACCTTCTCTTTTCCATCCGAAATTTGCACCAGAACAGAACCAATCCCATACCCACTGGCATCTGTGTGTAGTTGTGTAGGTGCTTTCTCATCATACAGACCTAGTACAGTGTCAGTCGTCAGAGATTTTTGCAGCACATCGAAAGAATCTTGTTGAGCACCACCCCAGATAAATTTATCATCAGCTTTTAATAACTCTTGGAGTGGCCTGGCTTTGATACAAAAGTCTTTGATAAAATGACGATAATAAGAACATAATCCGAGGAAGCTTCTCACATCGCTGATACTTTTAGTAATAGGAAATTCCGTTATAGATCTTGCCTTTTCTGCGTCTGGCTGCATGCCTTTGTTTGCGACAAGGTGTCCATGTGTTCTGATTTTTGTTGCTTCAAAGAGACACTTTCTTGGATTAAGTTTCAGTCCACCTTGTTGGAGACACTTAAGAACGGCCCTCAGTCTTTTTATGTGATCGTCAAATGTCTCTGAGAACACTATAATGTCATCTAAATAACAAAGACACATCATCCACTTCAGGTGACTTAGAATATTATCTATCATCCGTTCAAAAGTTGCTGGTGCATTACACAAACCAAACGGCATTACCTTAAACTCATACATGCCCTCAGGGGTGATGAATGCAGTTTTCTCACGATCAGCCTCATCTACTTCGATTTGCCAGTGTCCCGAGTACATGCCCATGGTTGAGAAAATCTTAGCCCCCTTCAGACAATCTAGAGTATCATCAATTCGTGGAAGGGGTTAAACGTCCTTTTTGGTTATCTTATTAAGCTTCCTGTAATCAACACAAAAGTGCCAACTGCTATCCTTCTTCCTGACAAGAACCACTGGTGATGACCATGGGCTCTGTGAAGGCTGAATGATATCATTCTTCATCATTTTCTGTACCTCATCGTGAATTATTTGACATTCCGTTGCTGACATACGGTATTCTCTCTGGCTTATTGGTTGGTGGTCTCCAGTGCTAATGCAGTGTGTCACCGCCGATTTGTCTAATTTGCTCTTCACCTGTGGATTGAAGCATTCAGAGAACTCTTGAAGAATGGCAAGTAGCTTCTTCTATTGTTCCTTTGTGAGATCTGGTGATAATCGAGCTATAAGATCTTGTCTCGTAGTGGTAGCACCAATTTTGCCCACAGACTCGGCATGGGAGGTTTCTATGATGCTCAGCTGTTTGCCAATTAAATGCTCAGTGTCTGCTACGCACATGCGTCTTGGAAGGATCTGCGGTTCTCAGTGACAGTTAACTATCCACAATTCACCGAATCCATTTTTAAACAAGACGACAGAGGCTGGGATGACCAAGTTATTCTTCAGTGGTATGCTTCTCTTACATTCCACTACAAGATTCATGGGTTGATGCATGACATGACACATGACAGCTACCTTTCTAGTGCTGACTGCAGGAATGATCACTTCATCCAGCACACACAGTCTCCACCCACATGGATGTACATCTTCCTGTCCACAGTATCTCATCTTGTCTAGTATAATCTTCGAGCGACCACAATCTATAATTGCCTGAGAAGCTTTCAAAAAGTCCCATCTGAAAATGAAATTATGATTACACTCTTGTAAGACGATGAATTCTAAGGGCTGTTTATGGCCACTTATACCCACACGAATGGTACATCTTCCTGTAGGTTTTACATATTTCCCATTATCCACCTTCAGCAGAGATGTTTTGTTGTTGACGAATATGATTTTCTGCAATGGTGACAGTACTTCTCCAAAATGACTGAATATGATGCTCCTGAGCCCATGAGAGCTGGGACTGGTCGGCCATCCATGAGGATATCGACGTAGTTTCTTATCATTTTTGTAGTGATTGACGGTGGAGAATTTTCCTCTTCGGCGGCGTCACCTCCAAGGAAGGTCGCACCCTTTAGTTTTCCATGTTGCGGCAGATAGGTGATTGGCAGGGGCTTCTAAACGGCGATGGAGAGCTTGATTGGCGTGTTGGGGAGCATCCTCTCCAGCAGCTAGCTTGCGGTGGTGGTGACCTATGTCGTCCTGCACCCACATCTTCTTGTTCATCTTCGTTGTCCCGGAGTTGGCGTCAGCTAAGATTAGTTTGCTGTCTTCTGTCGCAGGCGTCATCAAATATCTGCCACCTTTCTAGACAATAGTGCACCACATGTTCCGGTTGTCCACAGTGGAAACATACTGGTTGGTTATCCTGGGTCCTCCAGACGTCAGTCTTCCTTGGTGCCCAAACAGGTTCCTCACGCGGCATTGTAGGAACATAACTTCACCTAGGTCTCGACTTTTTCACTGTTTTAAAGGGAAATGAAGGACGAGAGATTTGGTTCAATGTCTGTTCCACTTCCTCCCTTATGACCTCTTGAAGTGTCTCAGTTTTTTGCTCATCTTGCAATCCAAGTGCCTTCTGAACTTCCTCTTTCACTATCTGACAAATAACACTTGTGAAATCAATTTGTTCCTCCATCACAGACATCGATACGATGTTTGGAAGCCATTCAAACTTCTTTTGTGTAATTCTTTTTTGATGCATTGTCTCGATATACTGGCACCATTTTATGAAGTCGTCTGCTGTCGAAACCTCCTTCAGCAGTAGGGCTTGATACATGTCCTCAGCAACACCCTTCATGAGCTGTGCAACCTTATCTTCCTCCTTCATTCTAGGATCTACTATTTTACACAGCTCCGAGACGTCTTGAATGTAGGATGCTGTAGTTTCTCCTGGACGCTGTGCCCTGCACTTTAATTTATCTACAGCACTTCCGTCATTGTATGTCACCGAAACACTTGCGCAGTTCCTCCTGGAATACTTCCCAACTTGTGAACTTCTCCTTGTTGTTCTCGTACCATTGCTTGGCAGTGCCCTCCAAGTAGAAAAATACGTTAGCCAAACACACGGTGTCATCCCATTTGTTAAATTTGGCTATATGCTCATATAACTTCAGCCACTTGTTTGGATCTTGGCCGTTGTCACCAGAGAACCTGGAAGGATGTCTCATGTGATGGCACACAGTTGCTGTCATCGTAACATCCTCTTCTTCTGTCTCCGATAGATGACGATCTGTTGAATATGGCTCGAACTCGGGTTTCTTGCCACGTAAACAGCGGCTCTGTCGTAGCCTGATGGGAGCCACTGTCGATAATGTGCGCTATCACAAGTTCTAATACCCAGTGTCTCCACCACAATAATAACATGTAGAAGAAGGTGTAATTAGATGAATGAGGAACACTAACTTCACTAAATGAAGGTTTATTCAGCACTTACACATACGGTATATATACAGTTACACAACATTCCAGTACAATGATTCTTGATATTTGTGGGTACTTCTAGAATGTACTTGAACTGAATATAGAAATTACAATTTTACAGTTCAGGTGAGTTTTGAACTCACGATCCTCCATGCAGCAGTCTAGTATCATAACCACTACACCACAGTGACTGTGCTACTCAGCTTCTTGTGCGACAGTATACTGAACAAAAAATGAGAATTCTAAAAGACCAAGAGTTAGCAGAAGTCAAAGATTTTTGTTATCCTAGTAGGGATTTTCATTATAAACTATTCCCTACTGTTGTAAACTAACACATAATTGATCCAAAGAAAAATTAACAAAAGAAAACCATGTAATTATGAGACAGAATTACTGGCCATAACTTAACCTTCAGGACTGTCAAAACACACACACACACACACACACACACACACACACACACACACAAACACTATAACTAGGTCTCTAGGTGGTTTGGTGTGGTGATTCTCTACTGGAGATGGATGTGGGTGCAGATGAAGAAGACAGCTCTTGGATACAAGAAACCCTTTATCACTATTTATTTCCAGTGATCAGTCTTTGATGCTGTTAGTGTTGGTCCCTGGCAAATGTGGCAAATGCGCTGACAGGGCATTTCCTTGTCTGTTGATCTCTCAGCCCAGACCTGTCAGTGGTAACACAGACCATGCACCACTACCATTGCTGCTGGTGTATCAAGGAATATCTTGTGTTACTGGCCTGTAGCAGATGGCCAAGTGTTGGCTGCTGTCATCAAGAATACAGCAGACTGCAACTCGTCCCAGTGGCACAGGGCAAAGGAGTCCTCAGTTTGAACCTCAGCAGATGAGAAGGTAGCTGATCTCCAAGTGTCATTGACCCACAAAGGCAGCAGAATGCTGAACTGGCCAAGCACCCAGAAAGTCAGGCGGCAGTCCGAAGTTCGAGTGGTGGCGGCCACGTCATTGATGTGGTACTGACTGTCACAGACTGGACATCGCAAAATGGCCCAGCTCTTAGACAATGACAGGTTGGTCTCAGGCAGTTTAAATACAGCTGTTTGGGGCTGATCATGCAGAAGTTATTGCATTTCTGTGTCATGTGGTAACATTTCAATCAGGGGCCAGTGACTGGTGTCCCCACTTTCACCATGCGGGAGGAGGTCAGTGTGGAAACAGGTAGATGGCGGAGAGTTGCTGCATCAGCGATTCGCTGACTGTGGCTACTGGAGGCAACTTCTAATGTCCTAATTACAAGACGGGGCTGTGGCCTAGGTCCATGGCATTACACTTCCTTTGTCCTAGGAAAATCTGACTCTCCAGATTCCTGTTTGTGAATGGCTGCAACATAAGCACTGACTTATTTACAATTATTTAAGCTTTGTGCCCTGTACTTCAGTTGATCCTGCACACTATTTACACTTCCTTTGCTGTTTCACTTGTACTTGGTACACACAGTGAGTTTTTGGTTCATGAGTATCAGGGTGACTTCTCAGCACTACAATCTGATTTCCTCATATCTACTCCTCCCCGTATCATTTTCTACAAGTTTAGACTGATAACTTACTACCTATTGTTAATGGCTGTCAATTAGAATATACATACTGAGGACTAATCTCTTCCTTAACCTGTGGGGAACAATATGACCTATGTGAACTGAACTGAATGGTATGTGCACTGGCCTATTGTTTGTTGATTCTGGCCTGTGTGAACTTAGACAGTTTTTGCACTGCATTTTTATACTGTAGCAATACAGAAAAATTTATTTACAACATTAAGAAATCGATGGCAACCATGCTTTGGTCATGTTTTCAAGACATTCCATAAACTATTACCCTTTTCACACTTAATTAATTCCTCTCGCTCTGATAGTTTTATACAGCAGCCCTGCTTGAAAAGCTTTCCAATACCACTAACCCTGGTATAGACACTATACCAGCTCCACCTGTGGTGTACACTAATCCAGTAATTTTTTCGCTACTGGTGCTATACCAACTCCATATGTGCTATCCAATATCTCTGTAATTCTCCTTAATTCTTCCCTGGCTACAGGTGCTATACCAGCCAAACCTGTGCCATGTATTTAAAAAAAAGCCCTTTAATTCCTTTACTTCCACACATCTTCCTTACATCTGAAAGACTTTACCACTGTGTCAAATCTTTCTGTTGGTTGGCCATTGTTGGTGAATCTATTACTACCATGAATAATGCTTCTCAAGAGATGTGGAGCAGTTTAGTTGATGACACCATGGCTAGTTATGTATCTCGTGCCTGTGTGGCATATCATTACTTATACTGTTTTGAGATGATGCAACATGATGTGAAGACAATAAAACCTTACCAAACAATACTTTTACAACTCCTTATTCTTGTTCTAATTCATTCGACTCCTTACTCTTCTTCTAATTCATTGTCACTGTACCACAGCTTAACCTTATCAAATAAGCAGTACCTGTTAACTATTTTCTTTTAGGGTCACATTCTGCCCAGTTCTTGTCGTGGCATATATGGTACAGTTATCATCCTTAACATCCTCAAACATTTCCTCTGTAAATTCGTATTTAAAACAAAAGCTTTACAGCTCTTCTGGCTTATCCTTGAAAAATTACCAAGGTTTTTGGGATACCCAAAGTTTCCCACACTTCACCCAGGCAGTCTCTTGGCAGTGGCTGGCGTAACGCCCATTTTGGTGGCACACTCAGCAAAGTATTAGGTGTGGTTTATGCACAGGACGGAGCGCCCAGGTAAATTGCACTGGGTGTGTGTTACAGGATTGAATGACTCAAGCCTTAGTCCTTTACCGAATACTACAATGCTATCTAATCCCGACATTGTGGAAAAAAATAGGGAGAGATCAAGCCCAAGGATGTAGGGATTCCACAGGTGATTTGAAAAAATTCGAGCTGCTCCATACAGATAGTGCTGCTGTCCATGGTAATTCTTCAGAGTTCTGTCTTCCTGCCTTCTCTTCTTGTGGTAGTTTTTTGATCAGTCGGTATTCTTTTCCATCCATCCACTCCCCTTTCCTCTTCAGAAAGGTGCTGCTGTTAAATTGTGCTTTCTACAGAACCATGGAACTGACTGCTATCTTCTGTTGGTTATCCATCTTCATCTTCAGTGGTTCTTCTGACACCAAATATGATGGTGAGAAGAAGGAAACACTAGATGGATATAAAAAACCTTTATTACTGTTTATTTACATTTTTCAGTCTATGATGCTGCTAGTGGCTATGCCAAATACACTGACATGGAGTCTCTCAGTGTGCTGAACTTGCAGCTCGACCCTGTCATCACTAGTGCAGACTGTGTGCTGCCTTTTTGTCGAGGAATGTCTTGTATTATCGGCTCTTAGCTGGATGACCAGATGTCAGCTGCTATCACCAAGAATACAGCAGACTGCAACTGGCTCCAGTGGCACAGGGCAAAGGAATCCTAAGTTTGAACCTTGTCAGATGCAGAGAGCTGAGATGGCTAGACCCTGGCATCATAGGCACAGTAAAGCAGCAGAGTGCTGAGGTGCCCAAACACCCAGACTGAGTGAGATGGCACAGGGGTTAGTGTACTGGATTCACGTTTGGGCCATCCAGATTTAAGTTTTCCGTGATTTCCCTAAATTGCTTCAGGCAAATGCTGGGATGGTTTCTCTGAAAGGGCATGGTTGAGTTTCTTCTCCATCCCTGAAGCATTCTGAAATTGTGCTCTGTTCCTAATGACCTAGTTGTTGATGGAACATTAAACAGTAATCTTCCTTCCTTCAAATACCTGGATGGTCAGGTGGCAGTCAAAGATTTGAGGTCCAGTGACAGTAGTATCATTGGTGCAGCATTGACTGGCACAGACTGGATGTCACAATACAGCCCAGCTGGTCAATAATGACAGGCTAGCATTGGGAGGTTTAGATACAGCTGTCCGGGGCTGACCATGCAGAAGTTATGGCATTTCTATATCACATGGCAACTTCTTGAACAGGGGGCAGTGTCCAGGGTCCTAAGTGTTGTCATGCAAAATTAGGTCGGTGCAGAAGCAGGCATACGGCAGAGGAGTGCTGCTTAGGCAGGTCGCTAACTGCTGCTGCTAATATCCTAGTTATGACACTGGACTGTGATCTTGGTCCATGATGTTCTAGCTTTTGGAATTATTAGTTTCTCCCTTGGGGAGGAGAGATAGATAGTTTTAGGAAGGTTAAAAAGGAAGGAATGACTTGCACTTATTTTGTAAACATCCCCAACTTATCCCCCTATCTTCCTTGTGAAAGGAACTAACAACTAGGGTGGTGTTCCTTATTTTTTGTGTCTCAGCAGCACTAAATATTTTGCTTCCTGAAAATAAGTATTGGCCAGCAGTTTTGCCTAAAAATTTTATGAACTTTAATTCATTCCTTTAATCACACTTTTACTGTTTAGCTTTATTTACATAAGTTGGCAAGAAATTACAGCACAAAGGATTCAGAAAGCAAATAATATTCTTTTGTTTCAGGGCTTACTCCTTCCATATGAATGGTGAAGGACAGTTGCAGCCTGTACCATTTCCCACAGATGCACTGATTGGCCCAGGGATTCCAAGGCATGCAAGGCAAATTAATACATTGGCACATGGTGAGGTGGTCTGTGCTGTTACTATAAGCAATCCAACTAAGTATGTGTACACAGGTGGAAAAGGCTGTGTTAAAGTTTGGGATATCAGTCAACCTGGTTCCAAAAGCCCTGTGTCCCAGCTTGATTGTCTTGTGAGTATGATATTTGTAAAGTTGTGGGTATGGTTTTTGTGGACGTGGAGTTGTTATACTGTTGTAATTATCATCTTGAAAAAATAAAGAATGTTTTGTTTGTTTGCATGTACATGTGGCAGTCCTGGTTCACAGTGAAGCCCCCACACAATAGTAGCGGTGCTACAACAAAATGGGTTTCTCCTAGCAGCATCGTATGGTACTGTATCCGACACAACTGCAGAAATGTACTTGCAAACAAACAAACAATTAATTGAAATTTCCTGGCAGATTAAAATTGTGTGGCAAACTGAGAGTCTACTATAGAACTGGAGAGAGAACTTTATTATGTCACTTTATTTTTTTGAGGTGATAATTACAGCTAAAACTATCACACAGAGCTCATATTTTAATTTTGTCAATAATTAATGACTGATGTGCATGACACAATGTTTGACACAACTGCAAGGATTCTTATAAAGTTGAATTCACATTATTTTAGTTGGGAGTGTCTAAAACAAATACTTTCTTTGTGGTATTGTGTCTACAACTAAAGAGAGCAATGTTGTTATATATTTAAAAAATTCTGTATATATATATATAAAAACAAAGATGATGTGACTTACCAAATGAAAGTGCTGGCAGGTCGACAGACACACAAACAAACACAAACATACACACAAAATTCAAGCTTTCGCAACAAACTGTTGCCTCATCAGGAAAGAGGGAAGGAGAGGGAAAGACGAAAGGATGTGGGTTTTAAGGGAGAGGGTAAGGAGTCATTCCAATCCCGGGAGCGGAAAGACTTACCTTAGGGGGAAAATAGGACGGGTATACACTCGCGCACACACACACATATCCATCCACACGTATACAGACACAAGCAGACATATTTGAAGACAAGGCGTTTGGGCAGAGATGTCAGTCGAGGCAGAAGTGCAGAGGCAAAGATGTTGTTGAATGACAGGTGAGGTATGAGTGGCGGCAACTTGAAATTAGCGGAGATTGAGGCCTGGTGGATAACGGGAAGAGAGGATATATTGAAGAGCAAGTTCCCATCTCCGGAGTTCGGATAGGTTGGTGTTAGTGGGAAGTATCCAGATAACCCGGACGGTGTAACACTGTGCCAAGATGTGCTGGCCGTGCACCAAGGCATGTTTAGCCACAGGGTGATCCTCATTACCAACAAACACTGTCTGCCTGTGTCCATTCATGCGAATGGACAGTTTGTTGCTGGTCATTCCCACATAGAATGCGTCACAGTGTAGGCAGGTCAGTTGGTAGATCACGTGGGTGCTTTCACACGTGGCTCTGCCTTTGATCGTGTACACCTTCCGGGTTACAGGAGTGGAGTAGGTGGTGGTGGGAGGGTGCATGGGACAGGTTTTACACCGGGGGCGGTTACAAGGGTAGGAGCCAGAGGGTAGAGAAGGTGGTTTGGGGATTTCATAGGGATGAACTAAGAGGTTACGAAGGTTAGGTGGACGGCGGAAAGACACTCTTGGTGGAGTGGGGAGGATTTCATGAAGGATGGATCTCATTTCAGGGCAGGATTTGAGGAAGTCGTATCCCTGCTGGAGAGCCACATTCAGAATCTGATCCAGTCCCGGAAAGTATCCTGTCACAAGTGGAATGACTCCTTACCCTCTCCCTTAAAACCCACATCCTTTCTTCTTTCCCTCTCCTTCCCTCTTTCCTGATGAGGCAACAGTTTGTTGCGAAAGCTTGAATTCAGTGTGTATGTATGTGTCTGTTTGTGTTTCTACTGACCTGCCAGCGCTTTCGTATGGTAAGTCACATCATCTTTGTTTTTAAATATATTTTTCCCGCGTGGAATGTTTCCCTCTATTTTTTTTATACAGATGATGTGACTTACCGAACGAAAGTGCTGGCAGGTCGATAGACACACAAACATACACATGAAATTCAAGCTTTCGCAATAAACTGTTGCCTCATCAGGAAAGAGGGAAGGAGAGGGAAAGACGAAAGGATGTGGGTTTTAAGGGAGAGGGTAAGGAGTCATTCCAATTCCGGGAGCAGAAAGACTTACCTTAGGGGGGAAAAAGGACGGGTATACACTCGCACACACACGTCACATCATCTTTGTTTTTAGATATATATATATTTATGATGAACATGATATTATCTTACCTTAATGTTAGATTTATGTTGACCATGACTTTGCACCAAAATATAGAACTATGTAAAGTTTCTCCAGTTTTTCTTGTTGCATGTTGTGCTGTTTATACGTGGTACCAGAAAACTGACACTTGTTGTTAGCCAAAAATACCATGTCACATTATATTCATCTTGGTTATGACATCTTGTTTACTGGTATAAGCCTGTATTTAATGGCACATCGAGAGTGATTATATTCTTTTCAATCATTATATTCTTTTCTCATGTACAACAGATTCAATGATTTGTACACTGCATGTAATGAGAATAATAAATCACATTTCGGTAGATCACCAGAGATAATCCTTGTCAAAGATAAAACTTGTCTATTGAACTGTCATCTCCCAAAGATAAAATTTATCTGTTGATTCTGCAGTCCTACTGTCCATATATCACCAAATTTCATGGCATTTTATTTTCTGTTATTGTTGCACCGAAGTTCATATATTTTGTTATATTGTGTTTTTAGCAGTTTTTAGTAACTACTGTTTCAATGAAACTGTTCCCTGATGCTTCATTCTGGCTTTGTTGTTACCACAATTTCTAATTATTGCCAGTCCAAATTCAAAGAAATCCAGTGAAGTATAGCAGACATGATCATTTCATGTACAAGTTTTTATCACTGACATTTTAATTTTTATGTATTAATGTATTACAAATAAAATATTTAATGTAGCTGGGTAAATAAACAATTCACTCATCGAGCAGTGGCAAGAGAAAACACATATAAAAGTTATGGGCATGTGCAAGATTTTGGAGCCAGTGGCTCCTTCTTCTGGCAGAAAGATTGAAGGGGAAGGAAGAGAGTTGAAGAAAAAGGACTGGCAATGCTTAGCAAATGGAGAGAATTACTGAAAAGTCAGCAAGAATTCCAGGTCAGCGGAAACTTACTTGTTGGGATGAGATGGAAAGGCTGAATCAGTCTTTCCTTCTCAGCCTGTCCATCAAATCTCCTTGACCCGGAGTTCTGGGCAACTTATCTGTAACTCTTCCCACCTACTAAACCTTGCCAGGCTCTTTCCTTCTTTCTACCTTTTCCTTCAACCCTTCTGCCGGAAGAAGGAGCTACTGGCACTGAAAGCTTGCGCATTTCCCTATCTTTTACACATGTTTTCTCCTGCTCCTGCTTGGTGAGTAGATTTTTTTATCCATCCAATTACATTATATTTTCAAAAATTGATTATTTCCCTTGAAACTAAGTATCTAGATACAAGGGGCATTTGAAAATTCCATGCAAAAATAAAAACTACTCATGTGTTTGGGGTAAACCTTTTTCATTTTTCGACATAGTCTCCTTTTAGATTTACACATTTCGTCCAACGCTGTTCCAATTTGTTGATCGCTTCCGAATAATAGGAATTGTCCAAGTCTGCACAATAGCTATTAGTTGCTGCAGTCACCTCCTCGTTTGAATAAAATATTTGTCCTGCCAGTTATTTCATCAAATTGGGGAAGAAATAGTAGTCTGGGGGTGCCAAGTCTGGAGAATAGGGGGGATGTGAAACGAGTTGGAATCCTATTTCCATTAATTTTGCGACCACAACTGTTGAGGTGTGTGCTGGTGTATTGTCGTGATGGAAAAGGACTTTTTTGCTGTCCATTCGCCAGCATTCTTCTTGCAGCTTGGTTTTCAAACGGTCCAATAATGATGAATAATATGCACCTGTAATAGTTTTATTCTTTTCCAGATAGTCAATGAGGATTATCCCTTGCGAATCCCAAAAGACAGTCGCCATAACCTTTCCAGCCAAAGGAATGGTCTTCGCCTTTTTTGGTGCAGATTCTCCCTTGGTAATACATTGTTTAGATTGTTGTTTGGTCTCAGGAGTATAGTAATGTATCCATGTTTCATCCACAGTGACAAAAATGATGCTTAAAGTCCTCTGGATTCTTCCTAAACAGCTGCAAACCATCCTTGCAACACCTCACATGATTCCGTTTTTGGTCAAGCTTGAGCAATCGTGGAACCCATCTTGCGGATAGCTTTCTTATGTCCAAATGTTTATGCAAAATATTATGTACCCATTCATTTGAGATGCCCACAGCACTAGCAATCTCACGCACCGTAACTCTTCTGTCATCCATCATCATGACAAGGATTTTATAAATGATTTCTGGAGTTGTAACCTCCACAGGGCATCCAGAATGTTCAGCAACACTTGTGCCCATATGACCACTCTGAAAATTTTGAAACCACTTATAAACTGTTGTAATCAAAGGTGCAGAGTCACTGTAATGTTCATCAAGCTTCTCTTTAGTCTCCTGAGGCATTTTGCCTTTCATAAAGTAATGTTTAATCACCACACGAAATTCTTTTTCATCCATTTTTTGACAATCACTAGACTTCCTTGATTCACACAAATGCCAAACACAAAGAAATAGACCAATATGGCTGAAACTTGGTGTGCGTTCTTTCCAAAGATTCTACTAACTAAACATGACCTCGATACGAACCAGTGGTGCCATCTCTCGGACTTTGCATGGACTTTTCAAACCCTCCTCGTACCTACATCCTGAATGGACACAATAACACATAAAGTAATAGGTTCTAGTTAGTTGGAGAAAAATACCTTTAATATTAGTGTCTCTCTCTCTCTCTCTCTCTCTCTCTCTCTCTCTCTCTCTCTCTGTATAAATTACTACGCTTTGTCTTTCAATCACTTATTACAACATTAGGATTATTAAAGCATTTTTTTCCTTGCAACTGTTGTAGGAAAAGAAGTATGTTATAAGTGTACATTCTGACTGTAACTATATTTCCCCTTATTTATGTTTCAAACAGCAAAGAGACAATTACATCAGATCAGTTAAATTGCTGCCTGATGGAAGAACTTTAATTGTTGGCGGGGAGGCAAGTAATTTAAGCATATGGGATCTGGCCTCACCAACACCACGTATTAAGGCTGAACTAACTTCAAATGCACCAGCATGTTATGCTCTTGCAATTAGTCCAGACTCGAAGGTCAGTGAATTTCAAGTAATGTCATGCATAATTGTAATTTAAGCTCAATATTTTATTTTTGTTGAAATTATGAGAAGAAAAGAAAAATATATAATTCAATGAATACTCAGATGTAGTAACTTATTCTTTTTCCTAAAATTTTTCTGCTTATGCAGGTTGTTCAGATGTAATGACTAGAATGTGGATTTTTATGTGGTAAAATATAATATTGCATTACAGTGAATGGCTAAGACCATGTTTAGGCTGTCAGTCATAAAAAGAGTGATGATGGTCCTGGAACAAGACTTTTTCACATTACAGGGTGTAGTCCATGGTATATGTTGGCAGTCCTGCACATTTAAATATAGTCAGTTGTTTAATTGTGAGTCCATGAGAAATGATGCAGAAGTGTCACCATTCAAAGCAGCAGGAATATTCCACGTATCTTTGCAACTGTGGTTTGCTGCAAATCGAGAAGTGCTTTTTTGTGCAATTGTATTTGACCTTACTTCAGCCTACCTTTCCGAGTGCTGCAAAGGCATGCTCAGTCTTACCAACTGCATCAGTCAAAAGCAAGTAGGAAGTTTCTAAAAAAGTTTTGATTACCTTTGTTGTTAATGTAAAATTTGATTTTATGTAAACCAGGTATGATCTCAAATTTATGTTAGAATGCAAATCCCACAAAATGGCAATTGAAGAATCAACCTCTGTATTTTAACTGCTGCTTAATAAGCAGTTTTAAACTGCATGCATAATACTTAGCTGTACTTCACCAAGTACTGAAGCCTATGATGATATGATAAGGGGATAGGGTAACTTCCTGAGCCATGTTGTGAAAGAGTATAACTTTGCATGCTAGTCTAAGAAAATCTTTTTTCATGTTTGCGATCAGAGCATCAACACTGTGAAAAGCAATCTGCATTATCTTGGAATTTTTTTTTCATGTATACAGCCACATCAGTTTAAAGCAAAATACTATTATCATAGCAAACAGCTTTAGGCAGCAGAAATTTCATCGATTCATTCAGAAGTTGAGCAATGGAAATTTCAACCCTCGGCAATTTAATAGTAATGGTGGAGAATACCCCCAATTCTGTGGATCAGTTGAGTCATATTTTTTGTCAATAACCACCCAGATATCTGGACTGTTGCATCCCTGGTGTATTCTGTTCATGATATTTTTGAAGCACTGTGGCAGATAATACATAGGGAGGGGAAAGGATGAGAAAGAATATAAAGCATTAAAGGTTTTTAAGATTTTTATGGTTCTTTCTCTCTCTCTCTCTCTCTCTCTCTCTCTCTCTTCTCTCTCCCCCCCCCCTCCCTCTCCCTCCCACCCCCCTCCCCCTCCTTGACCCTGCCGTCTTTAAACAAAGAATAAGTGATACATATAAAAACACTTAGTGATGTGGCACATTGATTAATATGTCTTTGTGGAAAGTTCTGGTAAAATATAAATACTTTAGAAGTAAAGGAGATCACTCACCAAAAAACAGAAGCATCGAGACACACACACACACACACAAAAGAAAGAAAGAAAATTTACTAGCTTTTGGAGCAATCCTTTTTCACTACCTCCCTCTTCAGACTTACTTTCAATAGATTATGCATTCAAAATGCTATCCAGAAATTCTTATATAGGTTTCCTGCAGTTTCAGTAGGTGATATGAGGTAAGTACCAGAGATGACTGATTTTATTGCCCTTACTTGTCCAACCTGAGCTTGTACTATCTATGGCTTGTTAATTCTGATCATCCTTTTTCCCTCCCTGCATTTGGTTAACATCACAATTGGACCTGACTGAAGGTCTGAAAAATCGCACACCAGTAAGTAAACAAAACTGTAGGCTCTCTGAATGGCAGTTCCAACATTGCTTTGGTATAAAGGACCAGCAACTCAATTTATTTATTATTAGTGAATCCGGCAATGCTTTCCAATTGCTAAATATGTGGGCACTGAATATACATCCTAATCTCCTCTCCCCTTTTTCTGTGTGTCTTCTCCTCCTCTTCTCTTTGTCCATCTCCTGCTCGTCCCCCTTTCTCTTCATCCACTTCTTCTTCTCCTCTCTCTCACAACCTATCTCTTCAGTCCCCCCCCCCCCCCCCCCACCAAAAAAAAATAATATCTCTCCATCTACTACTCACCGCTCTCTCTATTCATCTTCTCCTTCCCCCTCTCTATGTCCATTTTCTCCTCCTCCCCCATCAGTCCATGTCCTCTTTCTCTCTGACTTTGGGCCTTGTTTGCAAACGAAACCTAGATTGGGAAATGAAGTCGCTTAAACTGAATGGGTAAATCCAAGTAATATAAGGGGTACAGGAGAGACCTCTCCAACTGCTGGATCTGTGAGGTTAGTAGCTTCAATGACAATATTTCTCATACTTTTAATCTGTGAACGGGTGGGATTGCAAAGTTTCAGATGATTCAGATTCCATAGTAGTATTCTAATCAGAAGTTGATCAGAGGCCATAAATAAAACATTCCTCTTAAAACTGATTGCAGCAATGAAAACAAAATGGCACACTGTCATGTATTGTCATTGTTTGTTTAAAATTATATATAATGTGAAAGAAAATGAAGAAACTCTTTGTCTAATGGTTTAAAGGCCATGATATCTAAGTTAAAACTAACTACAGAAAAGAAAATCAAACTGCCCATTTTTGCAGCACACCATTCTCTTTCCTGGTCAAGAGTTTTTTTTGAGATTTTTTACTAACAGTGGTTCCCCTTTATGTATTCCATACATATTTACGTACCATATATATTTAAAAAATGTGTAGCCTGTGTTCATCGGAATCTTTATTAGAGTATCGTGCCACAATTTGAAGTAAATCGATCAAGGATTTTTAGAGTTTTTTTGCCAATGTTTCCCCTGTATCTACTATATATACATTTCTGCACCACATATATTTAAAAAAATATACAGCCATTGTCCATCAGAATATATATTAATTAATAGAGGGAAACATTCCACATGGGAAAAATATATCTAAAAACAAAGATGATGTGACTTACCAAACGAAAGCGCTGACACGTCGATAGACACACAAACAAACACAAACTTACACACAAAATTCAAGCTTTCGCAACAAACTGTTGCCTCATCAGGAAAGATGGAAGGAGAGGGAAAGACGAAAGGATATGGGTTTTAAGGGAGAGGGTCAGGAGTCATTCCAATCCCGGGAGCGGAAAGACTTACCTTAGGGGGAAAAAAGGACGGGTATACACTCGCACACACACACATATCCATCCACACATATACAGACACAAGCAGACATATCATCGCTGCACCGCGACCGGGCCAGCCAACACGATACAGCAGACCAGACCAGAGCAGACTCCAGACTAGCCACAACTTACTGCTACAGCTACACAGTTCCTACTGCAGTCAACACTGCTGTCTGGTCAGAGACCTTGCATATCGCAGGCAGCGCATGAGCAATACATCGAAATCACATCTGCTCGGACCTCTTACAATGTGACAGCAGGACTGTCAAACCACCTGTCATTTTTATTTTATTCGTTGAGATTTTCATACAAAAACACCATCCATATTACCAACTTTTCCAGTGGATTTTCCAAAAATGTTCTTTGTTACAAACCTTGTCCTGAAAATTATTAACTGATTTTTATTTATATAGATTTATTTGAGTTTCTGGCACAGTTGCATAGTTTTTTATGTTTGTGTTCATTGTCAAACCATTGCATCCATCTCTAATGTTTGACTGTAACATAATTCCAAAGGAATATTCAAAAGACATATTCATACACCAGATCAACATACCAAATATCGTTAGAAGAAGTCAACAGGTGCCTTTAGTTGTTTACTGTGTATTAACGTGCACACATTGTTTGCAGTTGTGAATATGGAAATATCTCATTCTACATAGAGAAAATCGTCTTCCTCCCCCTCCTGAACCTTCTCTTTGTAGAAAAAAAATCTGGGTACAGAGGGATATGTTCTGTACATTTATCACAGATTAATATTAATAATATGCGCATTCCATTCCTCTTCTTCTATTGTGCAACGATAACATTTTCTGCGAAACCAGCTGCTGAAGTTTTATTTGTGGAAATAAGACCCCTGTTGACAGTTGCAGTTCAGTGTATGATTGCATTGCAGTCTGAGAAACTGTCTGTTGGTTTGTGTTGTGGGCTCTTTGGCTGATGTTTGTTGATGATTTTTCTGATGTTTCACCAGCTTGAATGGCTGGCATTGTCAAAGCTTCACCCTCCATTGCTGGTGGAGTGTGAAGCTTTGGCAATGCCAGCCAATTATGCTGGCGAAACGTTAGAAAACTCACCAAAAAAATATAAGCTGAAGAACCTGAGACAGAGGCCAACAAGCAATTTGTCAACAAGTGGCCACGAAAGCCTCAACAATTTCATTACAGTCTGTTTAAGGAGTCAGACACTGCAGCATTTTTCAAGTGCTGTAAGTTGAAGGAATTTTCAGTTAGTTTGTGCTCTGACTTGCATGCAGTAATAGAATCAGGAAATTTATTCTATCTCCTTTATCCATATTCCCCTCCAACATAACGTACTGTCACCAACAATGTTTTCTAGTCTTACTGTTCCAGTAGAATAAAATATTAAGTCATAATACTGTACAGAGCCCCTGCACAGTGACCAAGAGATTTTTAACATGACCTGTATCATCCTTCTGTTTATGAAAGAGGTAATACTCATTGAGTAACTGATCAGCATTACTGGTAATTGAAGATCCTGTAGTAGTGGGACTGGGCATGTTTTCTCTCAGTACTCAATTGTTGTCTCTGAGTTTGTGATGTACTTAACGTTTTTTCCTCAGTCAGAAACCACTTCTTTGCAGTTCTACTCATATTAGGCAATTTGTAGCACACAACTTCATACTGAAGTAGCTTTTAAATGTCTGTCAGCATTGGAGGCATCTGAAGTCCACTTTTTGTTGTTCCAAATTGTCACTTCAGTTGCATAGGCGTTACTGTTTGATACGCCTACAGCATATGGGAAAATGTGAGGCCCAACTGTGATTCATCCTCCAAGCAATAAAAAAAATCATCAGCATTCACCTTAAGAATTATTTGCCGAGACTGCTGTATCTAAATCGGAATATCTTGGATATTTTCATTCTTTAATGTGTTATACCATAAATTTGTGTGTCAGCATTATGCAACTGTTGCTGGAAAATTAGTGAAGGAAAAATTTGGCAATCCACCTAATGCAACACTGAAACAACTTTCATATATTGAAATACACAATATATCCATGTTTCTCAGTCCAATAGCCCCAACAGAACTCCTAAATACTATTGATTCACTGAAGAGTAATTATTCAACTGGTATTGATGATATCCCAGATTATATTATAAAAATAACAGCAAGAGACATACTCTCTCCTTTATTAGACATATGCAATTCATTCCTATCATGTGGTGTCTTCCCACAGCAACTGCAAATGGCAAAAGTAAGGGAGACCGAAGAGATGAATGCACTAAGCAGATTCAGAAGGATGTAGGTTGTAGTAGGTACTGGGAGATGAAGCTTGCACAGGATAGAGTAGAATGGAGAGCTGCACCAAACCAGTCTCTGGACTGAAGAACACAACAACAACAACAACAACAACAACACATGTGTGTCTTGTTCTAAACAATTCCTTACTATGAAAGAAATGGTTTACACTACAGCCATAACACCAGACTAAAGCATGACATCTGCTGTGAACTTGCGTTTCTATTCTTTATTATAATTCTTCCTTTTTATATATTTAAGTTAATGGGTCAGTGTTCCTAATAGTGGAGCCCCTTTTTTTTTTTTTTTTTTTTTTTTTTTTTTTTTTTTTTTTTTTTTTTTTTTTTGGGGGGGGGGGGGGGGGAGTAGATGTTAGGATGTACATACATTTAGTGATTAAAGGTATTGGCATTGGTGAATTGATGACTAATAGAGTACTGTTCTCTATAAGGTATGTTTCAGTTGCTGTTCTGATGGGAATATTGCTGTCTGGGATCTGCACAATCAGACATTAGTACGCCAATTTCAAGGTCATACTGATGGTGCTTCATGCATTGATATTTCTGCGGATGGCACAAAACTGTGGACAGGTGGCCTTGACAACACAGTACGCTCTTGGGACCTCAGGGAAGGACGACAACTGCAACAGCATGACTTCTCATCGCAGATCTTCTCTCTTGGTTACTGCCCAACAGGGGAGTGGCTTGCTGTCGGCATGGAGAACTCAAATGTTGAGGTATTGTGGTATTTGGGTGGTGGAAGAAGTGGAATAGGATGTAATAAGTAGTGTTCTGAATAGAATATTATTAGAGATGCTAGACTAACTATGTGAGAAACTACATCAAAAAAGGCTCTGTTTTTACAATAAAATTAGCTACAAAAGCATCACATTGGTGAAATATAACTTAAAGTATGAATTACTGGAGTATGAATTACTGGAATGACAATTTGAATAATTAATATCTTGTGTAAGAAATGTTCGTTTTTTGTGTTTTACTTTCAAAAGTATTACAAGCGACTAGAACTGTACATATGGAGACGATGAGTACACCATTGCACATTACCAGTGCAATTGGATTACCATTGCATTTGGATTGAGACCATCTTGCTAGACTGCTGTCTTTTGCACAGCAAGTTTTAGACACACTGTTGTCAAGTGTGCAGGTGAGGTGATGTACAGGTTATACTGCTTGCAGACAAGTTACTAATGCCTCACATGTGGTGGTCATCTCATCTTTTATGCTGTGAAAGCACTTGTGTTCCAGACTTCCGGAAATTACTGTAGATCCTCTCCTATATTGCAACATAATGCAAACCTTGGGAGCAGTAGTATACTATTGTTGGTGCCAATGGATGACATTCTACACATTGAAAAAATATGTGAACCATTTGTTGTTGTGGGAAACTTCATACTGCAGTGATGTTCATTGATCACAGACTTTATCTATTGATAGGTACTTCTCATTTAGAGATATACAGTGAAAATATACATCTTCAATTTAATGATAATACTGTAGTAGTCATGACACACTGAAATTGCGTGGAGGAGCTGCAGTTTTCCTTGAAAAAAGCAAATGGTAAGGAAATGGTTCAAATGTGCAAAGCAAAGGAAATATCTCACAGCAACTCATGAAGAACACGCTGGATGTTGGAGCAGCAATTCTGGAGTGAATGCTTTAACATTGCCAGTAATAGCAGTGCCCTGATTCTGATATTGATAATCTTCACGGCTGGTTTTCTCCCTTCCCCCTCCCCTCCCCTCCCCTCCCTCTCCACCTTCCTCTGCTGTTTCTAGTCTTCATCTGTTAAGTGTATGGCAGAGGGTACTTCCCAGTGTACCATCTCATAGTGTTTCCTGTCATTCCATTCACAAATGGAGTGTGGTTAGATTGACTGCTTAAATGCCCATGTGTACACTGCAATTAGTCTAACTTTTCTCCATAGTACACTGGAGGTATGAATTAAAAAATGCCTTCAGTTACAACTTTTCATGTTTTATTAAATACAGGATGCATTTTGGACCCTGTGGGTCCATCATCAGGTGTAATGTGCCTTAATACACGTTTTATTTCTTATCTTGAATGAGGTGAAATAAAACATGTATTAAGACACATTACACCTGATGATGGACCCACAGTGTCCAAAATGCGTCGTGTATTTACTAAAACACAAAAAGATGTGACTGAAGGCATTTTTAAATCCATACCTCCAGTGTACTGAATACAGTCACGTTTGAAGCTGCAAAATGTGGATAAAATTAAATTTCTCAATAGTGCCTATGGGAATAATACTTCAGTGGCTGTAGTACAGGCCTAGATTCCTCTCTTAGTATTGGTTCTTAAAACTTTGTAAGTAATCTTTCTTAGGATAATTGACTTCTGCAATAAACTTTTTGATCTCGGCCATGGCACTTTTTGATGAGTCAGACAAACCTGTAACCATTTGTGGTGCCCTTCTTTGCATACATTCAGTATCTCCTGTTAGCCCAGTCTTATTTGGTATAGGTCTCAGATACTTGAGTAATATTGTAGGGTGGGTTGCACAAATGCTTTACAATCAACCTCTTTTGTTAATTGAGTGGATTTTCATAGTATCCTAAGAAAAAAGTGAAATTTGCCACTTGTCTTATGTCTGGTTCAACCAGCTAGTTGTGGCTGCAACATTTTTGTGCTTTTGAAGAACTGTTTAACGCTTTGGAACATTTAAAACAACCTGCCAATATTTGCACCACTAATCTTATCCAGATCTGACTGGGTGTTTGTGCAACTTTCTTCTGTTAATTATAAGTAACAGCATTACTGCAAGATGTGCAAGGTTAGAATTAATGTTGTCTACCAGGTCATTAATATATAATTTGAACAGCAAGGGTCCCAACGCATTTCTCTTGGGCAGATTTAGTCACTGCTGCATCTCTTGATGACTGTCCTTGCAAGATAACTTGCTGTGTCTTCTGTACCATGAAACTATCAGTCCAGTCACAAACTTCCTTCGATACCCCATATAATCATACTTTCTCTAATAAGCACTGGTGTGGTACTGGACTTCATGCATTTGAGAGGTCAAAAAATGCTGCATCCAGTTTATTGATTTGATCCTTGACTTTCCAGTTGGCATGTGAGAAATGTGTGACATGTGTTTCATGTGGCAGATGTTTTAAGAATTCAGTTTGGTTGGTGTGGAGGAGATCATTCTGTGTAAGATACCTCATTATGTTTGAGTTCAGAATCTGTTCTAAAATCGTATAACACATTTATGTCAATAAAATCAGAAGATAGCCGTGTGGATCACTTTTGCTACACTTCTTGTAGGTGGGTGTGACTTCTGCTTTCTTCCAGCCATTGGGCATAGTTCTTTTTTGAGGGATATACTAATCTTATGGCTAAGAGAGGCGTTAACTTAGCTGCAAATTCTGTACAGCAGGATCAGCCACGGTGTACTAGACTGCACGCCAGCACGATGTGCTGGCAAAGGATGAGCCTGTGTCAGCTTTGCTCAGTACTTCTAGGAAGTATGACATTCTTCTGGTATGGTGTCAGTGCTGTTTACGCTCTGCTATTTGTTCATAGTGTAAAAGAAGTTCACAGGTCCAGTTGCTGTTTGCACAGAAAGAGGCAATCTAGTTATCTAATGCAGAAGCCTTTAAAAATGAACGGTAGTGATCTAACACAGAAGCCTTTAAAAATGAATGGAAATGTCTGAAGAAAAGGCTAAGAAATCTCAGTATCTATTATGCTATATACAGTCGAATAATCGACAGGTATAGAAAATTTGCTATGAAATTGCTATGAAATATCATTACACCAAGCAGAAAGAATTTAAAGATTTAGTTGACAATCAAAGAGCAAAAAAATTACAGTGATCAGCAGATCGGATTAATAAATTGTTCTGTATATCAAGAAGCACTTTGTGCTAAATTTGCAGGAATGGAACACATGATGAAATGAGTGGTACGAATAGTAAATTTTCTGAAGTCACACACATCATTTGACTGTGAGCTGCAATAGTTTTTGAGTGCAGAGATATTATAAGTTACTGCAAAGTACATTGGTTACATCAAGGAGCATGCCTGGCATGATTTTTTGATTTAAAACCTGCTGTTGTCAAATTTATGAAGGAAAATCGAGAGTAGGAATGGGATTCCAGACCTTGCTTTTTAAGTGAATTTGACTGCACTCTGACCACACTAAGAAACTGCTGTGTGAGAAACATATCACTTCTGATTGGATGAGGCTGCATTTAAAAAGAAAATCACATTGTGTAAGGGACAAATCCTGACAAAAAAAACCTATTTGTTTCCTTAAGTTCACTGGTATTGAAGAAAATGCGAGGTTTGAAAATTTCATTGTGGCCATGAAGGAATGTCAGGGATAGTTTTCTAAAAATTTTGAAACACTGCCAATCTTACCTCTGTTTTTGAGCTGTTTTCGAGACCATTTGCTATTTCAGTTGAAAGCACCTGTTTGCATGTGCAGTTGGAACTGAGTGATCTGCAGTATAATTCCTATTTAAAAGAAAATTCTTTTACATTGAAAGTGTCCATGAGGTCTACATTGTTTTCCTCTGAAAGAGTTTCCACATCTCCACAGTGAGGTTTCAAATGTGATAAAATATTTGAATCAACATGTGTGTGTGTGAAAACAAACAATGGTATATATTTAAGCATTTGTCCACAAGGCCTCCATATAAAGTAGAAAACACAAACATACGCACAAGCATAACTCACACGTGTGTGTGTTTTCTACTTAAGAAGAAGGCCTTTTGATGAGTAGCAATCTATTCTTTTCATAATATTGTTGTATGTGCGAGAACAGCTTTTTTCCATCATTAACCTAAATAAGTCATAATTACATGGTAACGTGAGTATGAAAATCTGTGAAATTATATGTCTCTGCCCATGTTTCAAAAGGTTGTACCAGATAAAAATTATATTATGCCTTCAGTACACGAAAAATAATTAAATAATACTGAAATATAAAATATGAAACTAAGTCCTATGCACTGTGATTACATTGTCATTTAAATGCGATGCATTCACAGTTTCCCCCTCCTCGTGCCAGGCGTGGTTATGGGGGAGTGCGCAGCTGCTAGGTGAGAGCGCTATGGTACGCAAGACATAGCCCTGCTCATGTGCTGAATTGTTGGCCATCTCTGCTGTATAGAGTTTGATAGACACATAGCCCTGCTCATGTGCTGAATTGTTGGCCATCTCTGCCATATAGAATTTGATAGAGACAGAGCCCTGCTCATGTGCTGAATTGTTGGCCGGCTTTACTGTGTAGAATCTGATAGTGTTTTATGGGGCCCTGAAGTCATGTTCAATTTTTATGATTTTGGCTGTTCCTCAGGACCATTGACATTAATATATGTGTCACTCATTTTTGCAATTGTGAAGGAATTAAACTGGAACAGTACTCCTGTATCTTTCCCCCTTTGTAAATAAACATTTAAAAATGGGACTCAGCATACTGCTTTTGTTTTGCCACCCTCAGTTTCAGTTCCTGTGTCATCCATGAGCATCTGGATAGTGTTGGTGCCAGTGATAGTATTTACATATAATCTGAAATTCTTTTTGTTTTGTGAGAGGTATTTTTGATAAGATTCTGTTTAAGTAGTATTCACAATTGCCCTTTTGACAGTGAAACACATTTCATTTAGCATCTCTCTCTAAATCCTTATGTTTTGTTTTCCACCTATTGTGCAGTACTATGTGTTTCTTTAAAGAGACTGTACACAATGGGGGTCCCTCTCATCAGAAACAGTTCTATTAGGTACACAGCCTACCTATTTAGTGCCTGGTTAACTATTCTTCTAAACTTAAGCAGCAGTTTCCCTACATGCTCCTATACAGAATGAAATGGCTTTTAGTTCCTTCTTGAGGTATGGAATTGCTACTTCTTTATCTAGTTTACTGAATATGCAAATCTTTCTAATTGTTTTAGTAGTCCTTTGTACTTTCTTAATCATCACTGCTACAGCTGCTTCATGGTCAGTGATACAGGAGTCATTATACATATGGAAAGTGGACAGGTCTATATGTTACAAGGATATCTACTATATTTCCTTCACGAATGAGTATCCAAGCTATCTTTTCGAAGTATTGTAAGAGATGTCTTGTCATGCCCACACGCTTGACATATGTGCAATCAAGACGACCATCACTATCAACTGGCACAATGAAGAATGAGTATCCATTACTGCATGATCTCAATTGCCACATTAATTATACAATTATAAATAATCTTTTTGTGGATTTCCAGTGAAGAAATTTCCAGTGACATATTGCATGAACAAACTGTCACTAAAGATGATCTTTTTGTCATCTGCAAGTATGAAGTGGTGTCAACCACAATCCTATTATTCTTCTAACTTGATTGTGCTGTGCAGGTGTACTCGAATGTCCCAACAACAGAGCTACTGAGCATCTGCAATTTACTGTCATATATGATTTCTCCCTCTTTAGAGCCTCCAAGATTCTTGCTTTTCCTTGACTGACTTATTTTGTTGTTATCTCTGCTTTGTTTTGCAGTCTTTTAGCAAATATTGTTTTTATTTTCTAGTCTCAGTAACTTTACAACATGAGTCAAAAAGGACTTTACAGCTTTGGAATTATGTAGAAATCTATTGAGATAACTTAGAGGGTCAGTAGATGTATGGAAAGTTCTGATTGAGAATAACATTATTTAGGAATAAAGAGATGACTCACTGAAAGGCAGAAGTGCTGCACCATCGACAGATACATGAACAAAAGGTACAGAAATTTGCTTTGCTAGCTTTCAGAATGAAATTCCTTTCTCAAGCTGTAGGACACACACACACACACACACACACACACACACACACACACACACACACACACACACACACACACACGTGCACCCACACACTCTCTCATTCACTCACATGCATATGCCTGTCTCACTAATTGTGCTCATTCGACTGGCAGCTCTTTCCTGGCCCATGGTTAGTGCACTGGGGTGAGGTGAGGGTGCAGGGTGGGGTTGTGTGTGGGATGGAAAGAGGCAGAGGCAGGGAGAGGGTTGGAGGGAAGCATCTAGGGGCTTGTGTGGGAGAGTGGGGAGCCATCCATGGGCTATCTATACAGCATATCCTGTAACTCGTTGTCCCCCCAGCCCCACCCAATAGTGTGTGTGTGTGTGTGTGTGTGTGTGTGTGTGTGTGTGTGTGTGTAGGGACAGGTATACACTCGCACACATACACATATCCATCCGCACATATACAGACACAAGCAGACATATGTAAAGGCAAAGAGTTTGGGCAGAGATGTCAGTCGAGGCGGAAGTACAGAGGCAAAGATGTTATTGAATGACAGGTGAAGTATGAGCGGCGGCAACTTGAAATTAGCGGATGTTGAGGCCTGGTGGGTAACAGGAAGAGAGGATATATTGAAGGGCAAGTTCCCTTCTCCGGATTTCTGATAGGTTGGTGTCAGTGGGAAGTATCCAGATAACCCGGACAGTGTAACACTGTGCCAAGATGTGCTGGCCGTGCACCAAGGCATGTTTAGCCACAGGGTGATCCTCATTACCAACAAACACTGTCTGCCTGTGTCCGTTCATGCAAATGGACAGTTTGTTGCTGGTCATTCCCACATAGAAAGCTTGGGGCAGTTACAAGGGTAGGAGCCAGAGGGTAGGGAAGGTGGTTTGGGGATTTCATAGGGATGAACCAAGAGGTTACGAAGGTTAGGTGGATGGCGGCAAGACACTCTTGGTGGAGTGGGGAGGGTTTTGTGTGTGTGTGTGTGTGTGTGTGTGTGTGTGTGTGTGTGTGTGTGTGTGTGTGTCGTGTTTCTCCTACAGCTTGAGGAAGGAATTTCGTTCCAAAAGCTAGCAAAGCAAAGCTTCATACATTTTGTTTGTGCATCTTTCAATGGTGCAGCGCTTTTGCCTTTCGGTGAGTTAAGAGGTGGAATCCAAAATTTTCAAGGCTGGTGCTTCCATCTGAAAAGTAGGAGTACTAGATCTTTGCACTACTAGGTGGCGAGAGCTGCATATCTGATGAGTCAGTGTGCAGAGTGGCATTCAGCTGGGAGGACATGTTGCGTGTCCACAATGATTTCCGTAATACTCTGCATTCGGTGTGTGGCGATTTTATGATGGATCTGCGAGCAGAACAATGCGTGTGTATCAAATTCTGTGTGAATCTCAGGAAAAGTGCAAAGCAGGCCCCTCCAATGATTCAACAAGTGTTTGGGGGACATAGCATGAGCCGTGTATTTGAGTGGCATGCTCAGTTCAGGGCCGGCCATACAGGCGTCAAAGATTATGCTGACACTGGAAGGCCTGTTAGCCACACAACGCCAGAGATTGTAGCCAAACTTCAACAACTGGTTTGTGTGGAGCGACATCGAACCATTCAAGACCTTGCGAATGAAGTGGGTATTGGTTATGGGACATGTCAATGAATGTTGACTGCTGAATTGAGGATGCATTGTGTCGCCGCAAAATTTGTGCCAAGTATCTTGACTGCCAATCAGAAGGTACAGCATGTTGAAGTGTGCATGGACCTTCGTCAGACCACATCTGATGATTCAACCGTCTTGTGACAGGTTATCACGGGCGACGAGAGCTGGATTTACCGTTATGACCCAGAGACAAAGCAACAATCGCCACAGTGAAAGAGCCCAGGCTCTCCAAAACTCAAAAAAGCGAGACAGGTGAAGAGAAAAGTGAAGAGCGTGATCATCGTTTTCTTTTATACCAAGGGAACTGTGCACAAGGAATTCATCGCACCCAACCAAGCAGTGAATTCCGTGTACTACTGTGACGTTTTGTGACGGCTCCGTGAAAATGTGCGGTGACAATGGCCCAAACTTTGGCATCAAGGGAACTGGCTGCTGCATCATGATAATGTGCCCTGTCTTATGTCCTTGCTCACCAGGACCTTTTTGGCAAAAAACAACATGGCGGTTGTATTCCACTCACCGTACTTGCCAGATTTGGCACCTTGTGACTTCGTGCTATTCCCAAAACTGAAACTCGAGTTGAAAGGCCACCAGTTCAACACTAGAGAGGATTCAAGAAGCATCGCTGGCGGTGATAAGCATGCTCAAAGAACAGGACTTCCAGAAAACGTTTGACCAGTGGCAGAAGCTCTGGGACCGTGTGTACGTGCAGATGGGAACTACTTTGAGGGTGATGGTGACCATTAGTCCAAAGGTAAGGTTTTCAACAGATGGCAGCACCAGTCCTGAAAATTTTGGATAGCACCAAAATAATAATTTGTTAGAAATGGTAGATATGTCTTTTGTAGCAAACAACCTCAAGTTTGATTTACATAGTGCATCAGTACCCCTGTCTGCCACCAGGAGCTTCAATTCCACAGATTGATGAAGATAACCGAAATGGAATGGTTTATTACCAGCAAGATTGCTGTTATATCAGAATAACACAATAAAATCCAAAATACTTAAATGCTTCATTCACAATGATACTGATTCGCAACAGCGCTTCACAATCCATAACAATTACACAAGTCCAGGGCACCCCAGTTCACATTCGAGATGGTAGAGACAGTATCCTAAGTTCCATAGGGTTCATAGTACGTGTGGTCACTAGTTACAAGTGCAAGCAAAGGCAGGTGCTAGACTCGCTGTACGAAGCTGTTGCAGTGGCCTATATACAGTCCTTGTAGTCCCTGAATACGGCATGTGGTGGCACCAGGGGCCGAGTGGAGAGTCGTCTCCATTTCGCAACACTGGCCCTCTAGTGGTCATTTCGAAATGGGCTTAGCAGCCGGTCGGTGAATCTATGTGCCCAGTCCATTTGTGTTATCTTTGCAGCTGTGCAGCTGACTGTGCTTTCCGTGTGTTGACGTCCGCCATTGTTGGCTGGTGGCTGTTTGATATCAGATACCACACTCCTCCTCCCACAGGAAGCTGTGAAACAGTGGCTGGTGATGTAGGAGACATCCATGTGTTCTTCATCAGATTTGTGTGGGAGAGTGGTGCAGTAAGGCCGAAAATGTCCCTGGCGATGGCGGAGACAGCGAGGCTGGAAGACCTACTGGGGCTGAGGTGGTGGAGGCAGTTGCAGAGGTGTCTTGTCATCTGGGCCCCTGTCCAGGAACAGCATTGTAGTGCGGGGGAAATGTCTTCTGCCAAAGGTTGTGCTCCCAGTGAAGGCGGCTGTTGTCTGGATGGGCTCCGGATATTGGGCATGGCCGAACTGCCCTCAGGGCTAGGAGACAGCCACTGGCCAGTGACCAGGTGTGGTGGGATATCCGTGATGCCACGTGCTGGAACCAGCAGGTCCGCAGCAGGTGGAGGAGAAATCCGGCTAATGAGGAGAAATCCGGCTGATGGGCCTGCGATCCAACTGTCGGTGGGGATCTGGCTGGCAGGCAGTCGATAGTTGCTGCGCTGACTGAGGAAGGAGCTGATTAGCATGATAGAGCATGACCTGATCCTGGATCTTGACACAGAAAACCTTGAGGCCCCACTGTTGGAGGATCACACCCAGCAGCCAATTCGGTTGGCAACCAAAACCTCAAGCCCAAACAGCCACTCTGGGACAGAAACGCAATGCTGATGGAGGTGGCACTGACCTGGGCAGTGGGAACAAGAGAGTGAGGAGCATCCTATTTCCGCAGTTGGGTCTTGAAAGTCTGCACCATGCATTCTGCCTTGGCATTGGACTGGAGATGTAGGAATGTGGTGGATTCCGTGGTACAGGCAGAAGGTGAGAAATTCCTGGCTGTTGTCAGTAACCTTCCCTTCATGGAAGCCTTCAATGGCGAAGTACGTTCTAAGGCAGGTACAGTAACAGATGTGGTCGTGGAAGGACAATGGACAACGTATGGGAAGTGGGAATAAGCATCCTCTACGATGAGGTACGCATCATCAAAACACTAGCCAGTGAAATCTAGGTGTAGACATTCCAGCAGGCAACAGCAGGGAGGCCAGAAGAAAAAGTCTGACATTGTGCCACCTGCTGGTGCTGGCAAGCTGGGCAGTCACGGCCCATCTCTTCAATGTCACGGCTCATGCCAGGCCAGTACAAATAATGGCAACCCAAGAGCTTGGAGTAAGTGATGCCCCAATGGCCCTCATGAAACAGTTGCAGGACCTGGAGCGCAGTGTGTCTGGAATGATCACCCGCAGTTGTCCATCCTCAGGGATCAGGAGCACTACTCTGTCTATAGTGGTGAACTGGTGGCCCATAGTAAGGTAGTGCCGGCAGGCAGGAGAAGAGAGAGGTGGCTGCCTCTCTGGCCATCCATGGAGAATGCTACTGCGGACCCACTGGATCAGGATCCTGACCTGTTGCCTTTGCAACTGTGGAACTAGTCAGTGGGAAGGAGTCCTCCGCCACTTGGACTGCAACATTGATCTGAAAACAGAGAAGCTCTTCTTTGTCAAATTCAGGATCGGGGCCCCAGGGAAGGTGTGAGAGGGCATCTGCACTAGCAAGTTCTGAAGTACGCCGAAAGTGAATGTCATATTGATAATGGGTCAGGAACAGCTCCCAGTGCTGCAAACGATGATCCGTCTGGTCCGGAATTTTGGAGGCAGGGTGGAACAAAGCGATGAGAGGTTTGTGATCTGTTATTAAGTGGAACTGAGTGCCATACAGAAACATGTGAAGTTTATTGAGTGCAAAGACAATTGCGAGAGCCTCTTTTTTGATCTGGGAATATTTTTTCTGAGTATCTGAAAATGTTTTAGAGGCATATATTTCATCTGTGAATCGATGCACCAACACTGCCCCAACACCCGCTTCCGATGCATCTGTGGCCAGGATGAGTTGCTGCCATGGGTCAAAGCAGGAAAGGCACGGGGCTGTAAGCAGTTGTGATTTCAAGGTCTGGGAGGCAGTTTCACAAGACTGAGACCAAGTGAAAGGCACCCCATTTATACAAAGTAGGGAAAGAGGAGCCGTCACTGTTGCTGCCGCAGGAAGGAACTTCGGTAGTATTACACTTTACCAAAAAAGGGCTGCAGTTGCATGAGATTGGTGGGTCCCAGGCAACTGGACAGTGGCGTGGATGTGATGGTCTAGTGGCTTGATTCCTTCGCTGGAGGTCTTGTGTCCCAGATGTTCAATTTCCTGCTGGAAAAAGCAGCATTTGTTTTTGTTGCAGCAGGGGATACCATTACGGAGAACCTGGAAGATTCTGGAGGTGGTTGTTTATCATGTGTTGTGTAACAATCACATCATCAAGGTAGTTGACACAGCCTTTGACTGAGTTGACCAGTTGTTCAAGAAAGTGCTGGAAAATGGCCGGTGCGCTAGCAATGCCATACATGAGTCACTTTAGGCGATACAGGCCATGTGGAGTATTGAGTGTGAGGAACTCCTGAGAAGCATCATCCAAGGGTAACTGCAGATACACCTCTGCTAAATCAGTCTTAGAGAAATATTTGCCATTGTGGAGTTTTGCCAATATTTCTTTTGTACGAGGTAGTGGGGAAATCTGGGAGTTGATGGTCACTTTAAAATCAACACACAAATGAAGATTTCTGGATGGTTTCCTGATGACGATGACAAGTGTGTGTGGCCCATGGACTGGAGGATATGGGCTCCAGGACACACACTGCAGTGAGACGATTTAGTTCTTCCTTGACGAGATCGTGGAGAGCGATAAGGGACCGGACAGACACGAAAATAATGAGGACGGGCACCAGGCATCAGGGAAACATGTGCCAGAAAATTGCATGCTTTACCCAATTCGTCACGGAAGATATCTTGGTATTCATGACAAAGCTCTTGCAGGCCAGCATATGGAACTTCATCAGAAATCACAGTGACAGAGTCCTTGATAGAAAATCAAAAGGCACAAAAGCCGTTGAGGCCAGAAAGGATGGTGGTAGTACTGCTGTTGATTATCATGTATGTGATCATCTGTGTCACGCCACAATAATTTGTAGGAAGATCAACCTGGCCCAGGAGAGGAATGCTGAGTTTGTTGTAGGCCACTAGCCGGCGAGAGGAAGTCTGCAATGGGAGCGCTCCAAGATGTACATAAGTTGCATAATTGATCTAGCTAGCTACTGCTCCGGTGTGGACCTGTAATTTTAGTGACCTGTTGTGAATGGAGGCGTCCTGGAACAATTTATTGGAAGTGTCCTGGACCTCAATAGTGGAAATCTGATTAACATCCATTGGAGTGTTAAAAGAGTCTTTCTCGGACGTGGATTTAGCAGAATGACACACCGATGACACATGATCTTGTAAGGTGCAGAGAGAGCAGTAGGCCCAACGATCTGGGCAGTTGTCCCTTTCATGTTGTTTGTAGCAGTCCGGACAAGACGGAAGACAGTGTGGGGTCCACTGGTGAGAAAAGCACCCGGGCTTCTGCTGAGATCGTGACGGGCATGCAGGACACCTGTCGGGGTGGATGGTGGCAACCTCCACATCGTCAATGGGTGTATAGGGATCATCAGGATTACGAGGCAAGGTGGCATGGACAGCTGCAATCTCCTCCCAAGTCTCCAATTTTTGGCTTGCAGCGCACGAGGCTTCAGTCATTTGAGCCAGTTCTAAAACTCTGTCTAACGAGGGATCCTCAAGTTATAGGGCGTCATCCTGGAATTCTCTGTCTAGTGCACCACGAATAATCATATCGTGGATCATTTCCTCAGCATACAATTCATTATATGTGGCAGTGACAAAATGGCATTTGTGGCTGAGGCCTTGTAATTCAGCTGCCCACTCACGATATGATTGTGATGTGTGCTTTTTGCTTGAGGAAATAATGCATGGGTGGTGCTGGTAAAATTGCATCAACAAGGCACATATCTCTGGAAATGATAATTCCAAAGGAGTAGACAAGGAGCCAATTTGCACAGGAAATGATAGACCACCAGTTTAGACCAGGAAAGAAACAGAGATTTCATGAGCTTGATGTCAGTTGCCTGGAAGGCCTAGAAGTGTTCCTTCAGACTTGTTTCATATGATTCCCACTCTTCAAGGGCTTCATCAAAAGAAGGGAAAGCCAGAATTTGATGAAATGATTGTTGATGTAAGATGCTGGTGAGAAGAGGCTGTAGACTAGCCATGAGTTGTTGCTGGTTCTCCACCTGTTGCTGCATTAACTGCGTGATCCAGAGATGTTGATTCTTGTTGACTCATCGCCATTTTATTGTGTTATATGAGAATAACACAATAACATCCAAAATACTTAAATGCTTAATTCACAATGATATTGATGCACAATAGCACTTCACAATCCATAACAATTGCACAAGTCCAGTGCACTCCAGTCCACATCCGAGATAGCAGAGACAGTACCCTAAGTTTCACAGGGTTCCTAGTATGTGTGGTCACTAGTCACAAGTGTGAGCGAAAGCACGCGTAGGACTCCCTCTACGATGCTGTTGCAGTGGCCTATATACCGTCCAGGTAATCCGGGAACACGGTGTGTGATGGCACCAGGGGCCAGGTGGAAACTTGCTTCCATCTCGTGACACCGGTCCTGTAGTGGACATATCGAAATGGACTATGTGGCCAGTCAGCGAATTGATATGCCCTGTCCGTGTGTGTTATCTCTGCAGCTGGCTGCGTTTTGCTCATGTTGACATCCATCGTTGTCGGCCGGTGGCTGAGTGATGGCAGATACCACAATTGTGCATCGCCTCATTTTCTCATGTAAGTTTGAAGCTTCCTCAATAATTGCTTCCCAGGTTTGTGGGCTGGCCATGAAGGGCCAAACGCGTGGTCATCTCACTTCCCAGACTCCACACCATTGAATTCCTTTCTCTGGGGTTTCATTTAAAGACTGTATATTTGTTCCTTCAAATAGTTCAATTGGCTCTGAGTACTATGGGACTTAACATCTGAGGTCATCAGTCCCCTAGAACTTAGAACTACTTAAACCTAACTAACTTAAGAACATCACACACATCCATAACTGAGGCAGGATTTGAACCTGCGACCGCAGCAGTCATGCGGTTCCGGACTGAAGCTCTTAGAACCGCTCGGTCACCTCGACCGGCTATGTTCCTTCCCTACCAAACAATTTATCTGACCTGAAATCTTCAATCTACACTGCTGACACCCAAGTTATACCCGATTTGCTGCAAAAAATTTGAGAAGAAATTGATTACCAGTGAGATGTTTGCTGCATCAAGTGGTAATCACATCATATCAATGTGGCACCACTTGTATGTGAAACTTGAGGTTGTTTGCTACAAAGGGATACAGTACCAATTCGGTAAGCTTTCTCAATAAATTCCTATGTCATTCCAAAGTTGTAAAGTACTTTTTGACTCATCCTGTCTATCAGTTTGTTTGATGCGTATTGGTTGATAGACACTGTGTTTCAGTTTTAAGTTTCTTTTTTCAAAAATGTTGTCTCTCTTGATCTCTTTTCTTTCCTTAGCGGCCAGTGGCAAAATTTTAATTTTTAAGGATGAAATTTCCAGGCATATTGCTTATTTTTCTGTTCCTCTTTCTAACATAAAATCTCATCAAAAATTTAACTAAATTCTTGTACGAAATTACATATGGGTCTTACCTATGTTACAGTATTCAGACTGATGTACTTTGTTTCTTACAGGTGCTGCATGCTGTGAAGCCAGACAAATATCAGCTTCATCTGCATGAATCCTGTGTACTTTCATTGCGTTTTGCTGCCTGTGGAAAGTGGTTTGTCTCTACTGGCAAAGACAATTTGCTCAATGCCTGGAGGACTCCGTATGGTGCATCAATATTCCAGGTATATTAAGCATAATTTTTAAGACCAGTATTGAAATAAATATTAACAATAAATTATGTATAGTTGTTTCATGATACAGCAGTTGGTATGGTAGTTTATATAGTTTATGAAAGGCAAAAGTCTAGGTTAAAAAAAAAAAAAAAAAAAAAAAAAAAAAGCTACCAATAATAATGATAAGGGCAGTGACACCTGTTGATAACCACATTAGGTACTATACAAGTGGATTAAGACTGCTATTGAATCTGGTGTATGTGAATGAGGAGAGCATTTTTTTATATGGTTTGGAGAGGACACTGACTTCAATTAAGTTTTGTTTTTGTTATGGTGATGTAAGTTGCACAGTAAGGTGTTCCTGTTTGAACTTTATCTGCAGATGAGTTTATACTGATGAGCTAAAACATTACAACCACTGTTCATAGTGGGATTAAAAACCACCTGGCGACATCATGGGCGCTTGACGTGGTAAAGAAAGCATATAAGCAGAGCAGAAATAAATGAAGAATCATTCTAACAATGATACAGTCTACAAACGAGAAATCAACTGACATAAGTTACTTTTGCGAATGACATATTGTTACAGCCTGGGACTGGGGAACAAGCATCTCAGAAATAGTATAGCTGGTCAGCTGTTCATGTGGTACTGTTGGGAACATTTATGGAAAGTGGTTTAAAGGCAGTGGATCCACGAGCAGGAGATAATGTGTTGGATATATGCATCTCTTCAAAAAATATGGAGATTGGAGCCTTGCTCACTGTAAACCAGGATAGGTGATGATCTGTGGCAGATCTGATGATAGAGTACAGAGCTGGTCCAGGCACAAGTGTTTTGGAGCACACTCCTCACCCCAAGTTATTGAACATGCACCAAGAGCGAATAGCTTGAATGAGCACGTCGAGACTCAAAGCAATGATGATTGTTTTTTTTCTGATATTCATGGAACTGTATATCTTCACTGGATTCTTGGAGATCAGACTATTAATTGACATTACTACCTTGAGGTTCTTGCTCAACTCTGCGGGAAAGTAAGAAGAAAAAAAAAAGGATCCAAGTTGTGAAAGAACAAGTGTGCGTCAAGACAGTGCACTGGTTCATACTGCATTGTCTGTTTAGAGGTCTCTAGTGAAGTACAGCATCCTAGTGTTTGACCATGCACCATGATTTTTATCTTTTCCCCAAGGCCAAATCAACATTAAAAGGGACAAGATTTCAGTCCACTGAAGGGGCATGTGTCATCAAGGATCTCACAAAGGAAGACTTCCAGCAATGTTTCCATCAGTGGAAAATTCATATGGAGCATTCTAGGGATAGATGAGGGGAATATATTAAGGGTGACAATAACTAAATATGTACAGTTCTGAAGTAAAATATTTACAGCAATAATCCCATTATTTTATAGTCACACCTCATATTGCATTCCAAAGATGGAACAACATGCTCTTAAGCAGGTGGTCATAATTTTTAGCTCAACAGTTGAATTTTAAATTTTTTAAAGTGATTGTATTGTGCGTGTTTGGTTTAAGTAGAAAAATTGGAATACAATCTCTCAGATATTTCTTTGGTTTGAGTTGCTTATTACCAGTGGATATTCGTCTGTAACTGGTGAAAGTTGATAATGCATGCATCCCTTTATCATTTTCAAGTTATCCATCTTAGATTTTTTAAGCGTTCACTTTGTACTTCTTTTTTTTGTGTTCTGACTTGTGCCAGATGTTAAAAAAAAAGATCCCATATATACATCTATACCTCACAAACCATCTTCCAATGCATGTTTGAGGGTACATATGATACAGCATCATTTTCTCCCTTTCTGTTCCATTAATTTTGTGAATGATGTGCTGGATGAACAACTATTGGTAAGCGTCTGTATGAGCTCTAATTCCTCTGACTCTCATGGCATAGTCATTTTGTGATACATATGTGGGAGAAAGTGATTGTTGCCTTACCCTTCTTCGAACATGGACTCTCAAAATTTGAGAATAAAATTCTGCATCATGGACATTGCTCGCTTTTAGTGTTTGCCTCCAGAGTTTGATAAAAGTTTCAGGGATGCTCTCACACATGCTGAACAAACACTCCTTTATTTTTGATGTTTTTTATCTCCACTATAAATCCTACAAGGTAGGAGTCTCAGATTGATGGACAGTGCCGTTGAGTTTGTAAAGAAAACAATTTCAGTTGTCAAAATTAAGAATAATGTCTTTTTGGAAGTTGTCTGTATCAACAATAAAGGATGCTCTTACTGTTGTGAATATTCTTGGCAGCAAATTAAAGTTCAATGAATTCACATCCAGATATGAAATCCTCAGTGACTGTGGTGTTTTCCCTATGATGTACATACAAATGGATCATTGCACCCCAATGTCAGCAATATTAGGCCACCTACATATTTGCTGGAAAAATACGTGATGGAAATACTAAGCCCTTATTTGGGCAAATGCACTCATCATATCTGCAATTCTGTGGACTTTGTAAAAAGCCTCAGCAACTTCCGGGTGAAAGACTTAGATATTATGGTGAGCTTTGATGTCATTTCATTAATCACCAGGGTACCTCTATGAGAGTCAGTAGAACCTATTGGCCAGAAATTTGACGAGAAGACCACCGACCTTCCCATGCATGTCCTGGCCCTCACGCATTTTTTGTTTAATGGAGAATACTATGAGGAGGTGGTAGGAGTTGCAATGGACAGCCCACTCTCAGCTGTGGTCACTAATTTGTATATGGAGAACTTCAAGGAGGAAGCCCTGGCATCACCCAAATGAAAACCCGTTTTTTCCCTGTTATGTGGATAACACATTTGATAATCTGGTTCCATGGAAGGGACAAACTCCTTGATTTCCTTACACATTTGAACTCTGTACATCGCAACACCAAATACACTATGGAGACTGAAGCAGAGAGAAGATTCCTGGACATCATAGTCAACAAAAGAGCTGATGGCACCCTGCACCACAGTCTGTATCAGAAGAAAATGCACACGGACCTGTGTTTGTGTGCATGCAGCTGCCACCACCCAACACAGAGGAATGTGGTACTAAATGCACCAATACACAGGGCGTGCACCATTTCAGATACAGAGTGTCTGCCTCAGAAGCTGGAACACCTTAGAACTGTATTCTGAGAAAAGAGGTATTCAGAATGGCAGATTAGGCACGCTCTCTAGCCCACCACAATAGTACAACTTGTGGAGGCAGAAGAAGCCACGGAGAAAGAGGCAGCCACTGCCTTTATACTGTATACTGATCAGGAAAAATTGGATGCCTATTTTGCCAAGTGTAGACTGTCTTTTGCCTTCCCAATAAAACATGAGCATTATTGGAAAGCATCAAAGATCATGTTGGTTTGCAGAAGGCCGGCTTATATGAGATTCCATGTCAGTGCAGGAAGACATATATTGGACACACAGTGCACGCCATCAAAGATTGTTGCTGAGACCACCAGAGGCACACGGATTGATGTATCCCACCAAATCAGCAGTTACAGGCCACTATTTGTCCAAGAATCACATGATGAAGTACAAATGTACCAGGATCTTGGCACCAACTTCCAGATACTGGGGCAGCGTTGTTAGAAAGGTCATAGAACTTTGCACCAGGGACAATATCATCAACAGAGATTGCAGCTATAATCTTAGCAAGGCTGGGGAACCAGCACTGAGTTTAATAAAGAAGACTCTCAGCAGACAAAATGATCAGGAGACAATGGCGGACTGTGAACTTACATTGATGCTATTACAGACACCAATGTTAGCATCTCTGTGACTGCTGATGCTCAACAGCAGGCAGGGGCTGTGAAGGGAGTGGCTCATGGGGGCAGGCGATATTAGTGGCCGCACGTCCTCAGGAACTTAGTTTGTCAGCGCACCCAACAATGGCAACATATCTGACCATTGAATTATTGTGCCTGTTGGATACTGTGAACTGGTGGTACACCTATGAACTGTTCAAGCTAAATACAAGTAAAGCTGTGAGTGCCGGGCGTGAGTCGTGCTTCGGTAGCTCGGATGGTAGAGCACTTGCTCGCGAAAGGCAAAGGTCCCGAGTTCGAGTCTTGGTCGGGCACACAGTTTTAATCTGCCAGGAAGTTTCGTATCAATGCACACTCCGCTGTAGAGTGAAAATCTCATCCTGGAAACATTCCCCAGGCTGTGGCTAAGCCAGGTCTCCGCAATATCCTTTCTTTCAGGAGTGCTAGCTCTGCAAGGTTCGCAGGAGAGCTTCTGTAAAGTTTGGAAGGTAGGAGACAAGGTACTGGCAGAAGTAAAGCTGTGAGTGCCGGGCATGAGTCGTGCTCCGGTAGTTCAGATGGTAGAGCACTTGCCCACGAAAGGCAAAGGTCCCGAGTTCGAGTCTCGGTCGGGCACCCAGTTTTAATCTGCCAGGAAGTTTCGTTACATACAAATAGTTTAAAAATAGCAATTTTCTCATCAGAATATTCCATAATTGTGGCAGATTTGTTCATGCCGCTTGCGAAACACGTAATAGCTCGAGTGCAAATGAAGGGTGAACCATTACATTTAGCCCACATTTAAATTGTTTGGTTACAAATCATATCCAGTGTCTTGGATGGTCTTGTACAGGTGATTCAAACCAACATATTATTCCATGGAACAGCATATCCTTTGGGAAAAGTCTGAAGTTAAGTTATTCCAGCAACATTGCCAACCTGGATACCAGTAACCTCCTCCTAGCATTATCCCATGGCCATAGAGTTCAGTCTGTAATATCACTGAGTGTATATATCCATCATCTCTCTGATCTTCATTGTGGTCTTCATCTGTCCACATTGAGCTGATAAGCAAACTTCATCACTGTTCCTTATGCTGCTCTGTGACCTGTTTTCTCAGTGATTGGTTTCATGTTTGCCCACAATCTGATCGTGGTGTTACTTACGCAGTCAGACAGTCACATGTTATTAGATGACACTGATGGATTGCTCAGTGAGATTTGTTATTGACCAACACATTGTAGCAGATACAGTGCAAGTTCTAGCACAGTTTTAAGTACTTGGGCACTAAGTTGGAGTAGAATTTTGCTGTTGCATAGATAGCCTGTTACTTTTATGCCATTGCATTGATGCTGCATTGATCCTGGTTCAAGTATCATCATTTGTGATACCAGCACATCGCATACAGGATCTGAAGTAGTGAAACCTTCTCTAGTATGTTGCCTCTTAATGTAATGAAACCAGGGACTTGAATGATTATTATTTGGTCAGATGGAAGACTGTTCCTCAGCTAGAAAATGTAGAGGAAGCCCCAGCAGTGAATTACATGGAAAGCCCAGTCAGACCTCTCTCTGCATGAAAGTCACCATTGCTTGGAATAAAAGTATACAGTCTGGAAAACTTAAATGTACTACGTAAAGGCCATATCTGATGCCTTATAGTTGCCCAGACTTTAAGCCACATAAAAAAGTTCTCAAAGCAGTTTTTACAATTTGCAAACTGTAAACACAGATTGCTGAAGAACCAAGTAAGAAGCTTCTATTTATTCCATTTTGTTTGTCATTGGTGGACTTAATTAAGTGGGAGCATCCTCAGGCCTCTCTTGAAAATTCAGCTTTCAAGGGGCATGTAAAAATAATTTATCATTCTGAACATCTACTACATTCAAAATTCTGTAAATACATAGATGTTGCACACAATAGAGAGAGATTCATTAACTCAAAAAGTTCAATAAATTCAATCATGAAAGACAGCCTTAAAGAATGTGGAATGAGTCAAGTTATAGATTAACAGGCAGAAGCAACAAGTGCTGCTACTTCTGTGTAAGAATAATGAAATGCTGAAATTGTTTATTTGCAGGATGGCATATCCACAATTATGTTGTTGTTGTTGTTGTGGTCTTCAGTCCTGAGACTGGTTTGATGCAGCTCTCCATGCTACTCTATCCTGTGCAAGCGTCTTCATCTCCCAGTACCTACTGCAACCTACATCCTTCTGAATCTGCTTAGTGTATTCATCTCTTGGTCTCCCCCTACGATTTTTACCCTCCACGCTGCCCTCCAATACTAAATTATACATACCCTTAATATCCCATTCATACAGCAAGGGGCACATGTATTGTGAGGTAGGGCTAGACATAGTTTGCACATGTTAAAATGGATAGGTGTAGCAACTGGTTGCCAGCATTGTATTCTAACTGGTATCGCCAAGAAGCACTTTGCAGTCACAATAATCAAAGGTCGTGACAGTGAACTTCACTGACAGAGTACGGATATTTAAGCACCTGAAACCAGCAGAAACTGAAAATATTGTATTAACTCATTTTGCTCAAATTCTCTTCCTAGATCTTTTGCAACCTAACTCATCACTCTGCTATGCATGTTAAGATACTTTATAGTTACTTATTTTAGAAAATAAAATCCTAACATGACAATAAAGACAAAACTACCACTGACTAAATGCATAGAATGCTTGTTGTTCATTCAAAACACTTCATTCAAAACACTTCATTCAAAACATCACTGAGATCACATGCACTTGAACAATATTCTGGAAGAATCCCATTGTTTAGATAAATAGTTACTTTAGATAAATACACTCCTGGAAATGGAAAAAAGAACACATTGACACCGGTGTGTCAAACCCACCATACTTGCTCCGGACACTGCGAGAGGGCTGTACAAGCAATGATCACACGCACGGCACAGCGGACACACCAGGAACCGCGGTGTTGGCCGTCGAATGGCGCTATCTGCGCAGCATTTGTGCACCGCCGCCGTCAGTGTCAGCCAGTTTGCCGTGGCATATGGAGCTCCATCGCAGTCTTTAACACTGGTAGCATGCCGCGACAGCGTGGACGTGAACCGTATGTGCAGTTGACGGACTTTGAGCGAGGGCGTATAGTGGGCATGCGGGAGGCCGGGTGGACGTACCGCCGAATTGCTCAACACGTGGGGCGTGAGGTCTCGACAGTACATCGATGTTGTCGCCAGTGGTCGGCGGAAGGTGCACGTGCTCGTCGACCTGGGACCGGACCGCAGCGACGCACGGATGCACGCCAAGACCGTAGGATCCTACGCAGTGCCGTAGGGGACCGCACCGCCACTTCCCAGCAAATTAGGGACACTGTTGCTCCTGGAGTATCGGCGAGGACCATTCGCAACCGTCTCCATGAAGCTGGGCTACGGTCCCGCACACTGTTAGGCCGTCTTCCGCTCACGCCCCAACATTGTGCAGCCCGCCTCCAGTGGTGTCGCGACAGGCGTGAATGGAGGGACGAATGGAGACGTGTCGTCTTCAGCGTTGAGAGTCGCTTCTGCCTTGGTGCCAATGATGGTCGTATGCGTGTTTGGCCCCGTGCAGGTGAGCGCCACAATCAGGACTGCATACGACCGAGGCACACAGGGCCAACACCCGGCATCATGGTGTGGGGAGCGATCTCCTACACTGGCCGTACACCACTGGTGATCGTCGAGGGGACACTGAATAGTGCACGGTACATCCAAACCGTCATCGAACCCATCGTTCTACCATTCCTAGACCGGCAAGGGAACTTGCTGTTCCAACAGGACAATGCACGTCCGCATGTATCCCGTGCCACCCAACGTGCTCTAGAAGGTGTAAGTCAACTACCCTGGCCAGCAAGATCTCCGGATCTGTCCCCCATTGAGCATGTTTGGGACTGGATGAAGCGTCGTCTCACGCGGTCTGCACGTCCAGCACGAACGCTGGTCCAACTGAGGCTCTAGGTGGAAATGGCATGGCAAGCCGTTCCACAGGACTACATCCAGCATCTCTACGATCTTCTCCATGGGAGAATAGCAGCCTGCATTGCTGCGAAAGGTGGATATACACTGTACTAGTACCGATATTGTGCATGCTCTGTTGCCTGTGTCTATGTGCCTGTGGTTCTGTCAGTGTGATCATGTGACGTATCTGACCCCAGGAATGTGTCAATAAAGTTTCCCCTTCCTGGGACAATGAATTCACGGTGTTCTTATTTCAATTTCCAGGAGTGTAGTTACTTTAGATAAATATAGATAAATAGATACATATTAGATTTACCTCATATTGTTAACTAAATTATAATTTATCATTTATTTTAGTATAATTATATATGCGCCACAGTGTTAATTTTGTATAATAGACTTAAAGTAATTAAGGTGGTTTAGTCCATAGCAATATTATTTCAATTGTAAGTCAATAATATTAGAATCTTTCACAAGTGTATTCATCATTTCTTTATTCAGTTTAGGTTATTTAATAATGAATTGTAAATTTTAGGTTTCATTTGAAATTGTAAGGTGTAGAACAGTACTTTCATCTTCAGAATTACATGAGAAACATATACAAAGTTAATGACAATATTATGGAAAGGATAGACTGCTACTCATCACATAGCGGAGGTGCTGAGTTGCGGATGGGCACAACAAAAAGAGTGTCAAACAAGTAAGCTTTAGGCCAGAAAGACCTTTTTCGAAAGTAGATAGACAAACACACACACACACACACACACACACACACACACACACACACACACACACACACACACACACAACCACTGTCTTGGCTGCCGAGACCAGATTGTGAGCAGCTGTTTATGGGGGAAGAAGAAATCATTGTGGTGGCAGAAAGGAGGAGGCTGGGGTAGAGAGGGGAATGGATAACAGGATTGGGGTGGGTGACAGTAAAGTAAAGTGGTGCTTGTGGGAGCATACAGAGCCATGGTTGGGAGAGGGTACGCCTGCTAGGTGCAGACAGGGGGAGAGAAGGGGGACAGAAAAGGAGAGAAATAAAAAAGACTGTGGATGCATTGGAATGGGCGCTGCAGTGATTATAGCTGTTGCGAAATACATTAAATGTATTTGCACATGCGAATATCGATAACCACCAGCTGTGTAATGGAATGATACAGGCACTTCAATGTCATATTTATCCACAGACACAGTGCAAGCAGCTTCAAAGTAAATTGTCATCCCTGTATGGGAATATATGTAATGGATGTACGAGTTCAGAGTAGAGACACTTGGTTGACAACATATGGAGGTTTGGGTCTGGCTGTGAATCATGCTCGCATAGGCAAATGGTAAGGTGGCTGATCGCAGTAAGTGGGAAATCCAGTCTGGCACAAGTTTTCATTGTCATCATTCCATTATACAGCTCATTATATGGTTATCCATATCTTCAACAGCAAATACATTTAATGTATGACTTAATGAAGGTTGTGGTCGGGAGGGTTACGAGACGTAGGATATCTTGCAGGAAGAGTTCTCACCTGGACAATTCAGAAAAGCTGTTGTTGATAGGAAGGATCCAGATTGCACAGGCTGTGAGGCAGTCTATAGAATGAAGAACTTTGCATTGGGCAATGTACTCAGCAATTGGGTGGTCCAGCTGTTTCTTGGCCACAGTTTGTCGGTGGCCATTTATGCGAACAGACAACTTATTGGCTGTCATACTCACATAGATCACAGCACAGTGATTGCAGCGTAGCTTGTGGATCACATGACTAGTTTCACAGGTGCTTGTAGTAGGTGATTGTGGGAGGATGTGTGGGACAGTCTTGTTTCTAGGTCTGTTACATGAAGCAAGGGGTTGGGAGTAGAGGTTGTGTAGGGATGGAGGAGAATATTGTAAGGTAGGAGAATATTGTAAGGTCTGGTGGGCAGCAGAATACCAATGTGGGTGCAATGTGAAGGATAGTGGGTAGGAAATTCCTCATTACAGGCCACAATGAGGTAGTTGAAACCCTGGAGGAGGATGTGATTCAATTGCTCCAGTCCTGGGTGGTACTGAGTGATAATGGTAAAACTCCTCTGCAGCTGGATGGTGGGACTTTAGGAGGTGGCAGTTGACCAGAGAGATAACACACAATGTTGGGAGCATAATTTTGGTCTGTGAAGGCCTCAGTGAGACCATTTGCATATTTCAAGAGGGACTGTTCGTCGCTACAGAAGTGATGGCCACAGGTAGCTAGACTGCATGGAAGGGACTTTTTGGCATAGCATGTGTAGCAGCTGTTGAAGTGGAGGTATTGCTGGTGGTTGGTAGGTCTGATATGGATTGAGCTACTGATGTAGCAATCTTTGAGTTGGAAGTCGACATCATGGAAGATGGCTTGTTGGATTGAGGAGGCCCAGGTGAAGCAAATGGGGAAGAAGGTGTTGATGTGCTATAGGAATGTGGATGGCGCGTCCTGATCCTCGATCCAGATCACTAACATGTCATCAGTGACTGAACCAGGTGAGGAGTTTGGGATTATGGGTGGCAAGGAAGGGTTCCTCTAGATGGCCCTTCGGATCGGATGGTGCCATGCGGATACCCATTGCGATGCTCTGGATTTGTTTGTTGGTGATGTCTTCAAAGGAGAAGTAATTGTGGGTGAGGATAGAGTTGGTCATGGTGACCAGGTAGGAAGTTGTAGGTATGGAATCTGCTGGGCGTTGGGAATGGTAGTGTTCAATTGCAACAAAGCTATGGGCATTAGGGATGTTAGTGTAAAGGGAGGTGGCATTAGTAGTGACAAGCAGGGCACCTTTTGCTAAAGGAACAGGAACTGTGGAAAGTCGGTGGAGGAAATGGTTGGTATCTTTTATATAGGATGGTAGGTTGTGGGTAATAGGCTAAAGATGTTGGTCTATGAGAGCAGAGGTTCTCTCAGTGGGGGCACAAAACCAGCCACAATGGAGCATCCTGGCTGGTTGGTTTTATGGACTTAGTGAAGCATGTAGAAGGTAGCAGTGCGAGGGAGTGGTAGGGGTGAGGAGGGATGAATCTGACAGCTGGCGGATCCTTCTGCCAGATAATCCGCGCAGTTCGATACAACTGTGATGGAACCTTTGTCAGTAGGTCAGGATGAGGATCAGTTTTTAGGTGGTGCATTGTGGTTCTCTCTGCAGATGCTAGTGTATTTTGCATGTTGAGGGTTGTGAGAAAGATAGTGAGGCAAGGTTAAGGTTAAGAAATTGTGGAAAGTTAACAGGAGGTGATTTGGGGGGGCAGTGGGGATGGCACAAAGTTGGATGGAGGAGTGAACTGAGTCAGGCAGGGTTTGATATTGGTCTTTGGTTGGGATGTTGGCGAAAAAGTGTTTCCACTGTAGGAGTCAGGAGAAGAAGAGAAGGTCTTTACCAAATCTAGCACGATTGAATTTGGGAGCGGGGCAAAAGGTGAGGCCTTTGGAAAGGACTGATACTTCTGTGACGCAAAGACTTTTGGAAGAAAGCTTCATGACTGTGTTTTGGGACTGTTTAGGTTCTGAAGTCTATATGGTGGTGGGAGGGAGTTTTTGAGGGTGGGGTAAATGTAGGAAGTTGTTGCAGAGGTGATGGATTGTGGCAGTCCAAGGCAGGAGTAGGAAGTGATGAGGGTGGAGAGTTTTTTTAGGGCGCATTGTGCATGTTGCTCTGGTTCCTGGAGGGCACGAGATTCAATGTGCAATACCGATCCAGGAATATGGGAGTGCATAGCAGGAGAATTTTGCAGATGGAGAGAAGGTATTGCAAGGTGGTTTGGGCCTGATTGATATGGTTTTGCAGGACTATGTTGGTGAGGGTTAAGAATTGGCAGAATCTGTACAGGCGGAGGTCATTGTGGAAGGAAGGATGGCAGCCGGAGATGGGTAATTCGAGGGCAAGGCCGTTTACAGGGGATTCCATGGTCCAGGCAACAACACTGGAACAGTGTGTTGCACAGGGTTCTGGCTAGGGATAAGGAGGTGTTTCTGTATTGGTGCAGATGGAAGGAGCAAGGACCCATGGTGGAGGCTAAAAATGCGTAAAAATACATAAATAACATAAAAATACACGTGAAAAAAATTCACTAAAGTACACCAAAATATGTGGGAAAAATCATTAAAAGAACGGAATGGATGAAGTATGCAGAAACTAGATGAAACCTAAGGAACCAGGCCAATAGTGAAAGGTGAATATCCACTGAAATTGGAGTGATAACACAAAGAAATCAAAGAAAAAATAGAGTGTGATGTTGCTTGCAGGTCTGTGGCCAGATATGTCTGAAAAGAGGGACAGCAGATGTGACCAGATAGATGAGGTTAGTTTGTGAGAACTGATATACGAGAGGTGAAGGAGTGGGGGGTGAGGAAGGGTTGGTAGCATGAGTTACAAGTTTGTGTGGCACAGGAAGGTACAGAAAATAACACATGAAAATATACGGGAGTGACACAGGGGGAATGACCTATTTGAAGGTCTAGGATTAATGATATCGGCAGTAGAAACGTGGGACACGAGATGCTGCACTGACAATCAGTGCACCCTTGTAGCCTTTTGTTGTGCGCGGATGAGACAGTTGGTACAGTGTGACTCATAAGTAAGAGCATGCAGTGCAGGAAGGCGACACGTAAAACACAGGAAAGAAGAGAAAGAAGGACAGACGGTGTATAGTAATGCACTAGAAAATAGTAACAAAGGAAAACAGCTCTGGGTTACAGGATGGATGAAAATCCGTTAGGCAAAATGAAACAATAGAAAATTCAGAATGGAATAATGACAATGTTGTGGAAAGGATAGATTACTACTCACCTTACGGAGGAGACATTGAGTCACAGATAGGCACAACAAAAAGACTGTCAAACAAGTACATCTGCAGAAAGAACCACAAACCACCACCTAAAAACTGATCCCGACCTTATTATCTAACCTGCTGACAAAGGCTCCACCATTGTTGTTTTGAACTGCAAGGATCACCTGGCAGAAGGGCTCTGACAGCTATCACATTTGTCTACCTGCAAACCATACCACAGTGACTCCATTCCAGAAAACCAGCAGCACCCCAGAGTCTGTCTCTCTCCTCAAACTTAGCACTCCCTGCACTTCCACTTTCTAAATGCTTCCTACAGTCCATAAATCCAACACCCAGGACACGCCATTCTGGCCAGTTACTGTGTCCCACTGAGAGAATCTCCATTCTCATAGACACCTCCAGCCTATTACCCACAACCTTCCACCCTGTATAAAAGATACCAACAGTTTCCTCACCGACTCTCCACAGTCCTGTTCCTTTACCACATGGTGCCCTTCTCCTCACTTTTGATGCCATCTCCCCTTACATTAACATCCCTAATGCCCCTGGCCTTGCGGACATTAAACACTACCTTTCCAAAGGCTCAATGGATTCCAAACCTACAACGTCCATCCTGGTCACCATGACCAGATATGTCCTCACCCACAATTCCTTCTCCTTTGACAGCATCACCTACAAACAAATTCAGGGCATGGCAATGGGTACCCGCATGGCACCATCCTATGCCACCCTTTTCATGGGCCATCTAGAGGAACCCCTTCTCACCACCCAGAATCCCAAACTCATTATCTGGTTCAGATTCATTGACAACATTTGTGTGATCTGGACTGAGGATGATGACACACTACCCACATTCCTCCAGGACCTCAACATCTTCTCCTCCATTTCCTTCACCTGGTCTTCCCCAACCCAACAATCCACCTTCCTTGATGTTGACCTCCACCTCAAAGTTTGCTACATCAGTACTCCATCCATATCAAACCTCCAACCACCAGCAATACCTCCACTTCAACAGTTTCTACCCATTCCATACCAAGAAGACCCTTCCATGCAGCTTAGCCACCCGTGGTCGTCGCATCTGTAATGAGGAGCAGTCTCTCTTGAAATATACCAAGGGCCTCACTGAGTCCTTCACAGACCATAATTACCCTCCCAGCCTTGTACAGAAACAGATATCCCATGACTTGTTTCTCTAGTCATAACCCACCACCCAAAGTCCTACCATACAGCCACAGTTGAGCATTTGCCTCATGACTCAGTACCACCTAGGTCTGGAGCAACTGAGTAAGGTTCTCTACGAGGGTTTCAACTACCTCTCATTGTGCCCAGAAATGAGGAATGTCCTACCCACTGTTCTTCCCACCCCACCCACAGTGGTATCCTGCTGCCTACTGAACTGACACAATATCATTGTCTGTCTCTACACAACCATTGCACCCAACTCCTTGCCTTATGGCTCATGTCCCTGTAATAGACCTAGGTGCAAGACTTGTCCCATACTTCCTCCCACCATCACATATCCCATCAAAGGCAAGGCTGTGAAACCAGTCATGTGAACTATAAGTTAAGCTGCAACCAATGTGCTGTGTGACTGTCAAGAATCTGTCTGCCCACATGAATGGCCGGTGACAAACTGTGGCCAAGAAACAGCTGAACCACCCAGTTGCTGAGCACACTGCCCAACACAACATTCTTCATTTCAATGACCGCTTCAAAGCCTTTGTTATCTGGATCCTTCCTACCAACACTAAATTTTCTGAATTGCGCAGGTGGGAACTCTTCCTGCAATATATCTTACTTTTCCGTAACCCACCTGGCCTCAACCTTTGTTAGTCATTCTCCAGTGCCTATCTGTCCACTTCTGTCTTCCAATTCCAGCACTACACAGCCCTTATTCCACCAACGCACCCACAGTCTTTTTACTTCAATCCTTTTCCACTCCCCTCCCCTTTTCTTGCCCTCCGTCTAACATCCCAATTGCAACCAACTGTGATACCCTCTCCACACCACGTCCCTGTATGCTCCCACAAGCAGCACTTTACTGTCCCCCACCCCTACCCTTCTCTCCCTCTCCCTCCCCTCCTTACCCCCACTACTCAGATTGCTTCTTCCCATCATGTGCAACTACTCACAGTCTGGCCTCAGCAGGCAGAGACACAGTGGTCACGTGTGTGCGAGTTATGTTCACATGCTCATGTGCACGCACGTGTGTGTGTGTGTGTGGGGGGGGGGGGGGGGGGGGGGCTGGCACTCGCACGCATATAAGAAGGCCTTTTCGGCTGAAAGCTTACTTGTTTGACAGTCTTTTTGTTGTGCCTGTCTGCAACTCAACATCTGTGTTATATAGTGAGTAGTAATCAATATTTTCCATAATATTGTCCATCCTGAATTTTACATTACTTGATATTGTTTAACACAAAAACTGTAGAGAGTCACATAAATACTTGGTAGGTTTAATTCCTGTCATACCCCAGCAGCCACAGGATCTTACACTACTGTGGACTATCTGTTTTGAATTTATACATTTTCTTGTAGTATTTCTTTGCTGCCTGATGAATATTTTATCCTGAAATCTCAAGATTACAATTTTTTTTTTTTTCACTTACATTATGCGAGAATCTGATGAAATCTTTACTTCTTTTTGCAGTCAAAAGAATCATCATCGGTGCTGAGCTGTGACATATCAGCTGATGATAAATACATAGTGACTGGTTCGGGTGACAAAAAGGCTACAGTTTATGAAGTTATTTATTAATGTTATAAAAAATTTCTTCATAATGTAATACTGAAATAATTTTCCTACTCCCTTGTTTTATTTGGAGTTTCAGATTGTTACATTATTTGTCATTGAAACTGAAATGGACATCAACAGAGATGAACAAAGTATGAAAACAGTATTCTTGAAATCATCTACAAAGATGATTGCCAATGACAGCTATTTTAGTTTTAATTTCAAAGTATCTGAACTTAAATTATTTTTCTCTTTAACAAAAAGAGTGTGTGTGTGTGTGTGTGTGTGTGTGTGTGTGTGTGTGTGTGTGTGGGCGTGTGCACGTGCTCGCGTGTGCGTGCGTGCGCATGTTCATGTGTGTGCATGTGTGTGCATGCTTGTGATGCCATTGCACATGTATGTTTGAATGAATGTCACAGAAAGAATTAGAATAAAATAAAGTTGTGAATGTTAAATTTCTTGTATTACAGTACATGAAAGCTTAAAGGATAATAGTACGAATGATTTCGTGCTATTTAAATAAGCAGGGGTTAGTGTGTTAATAATGAACATAATATTGTTCTCCAATAGTTGACAGTATTTTTACTACAACAGAAAAATCTTTTACATGCCATCAATCTGTGTTAATTAAGTGACTGACTTCCAAGGCTCTCTAGCTGTAGAGATGTTATTTCCTGTGTACATTCCTTTGTTTAATTTTTAAGGAACTGTGGCAAAAATGAGCCTTAAGGTATGGCTCTTATATTATCAATGCCTGTAAATTTTCGCCCCATTTACTGGTCACAAATGTATCTACATGAGTGCTTGCTTATGTATACCACAAGGAAAGAAAGCACACATGCGTAGTAAAACATGCACTTTTGTAACTTTAGCTGTCAAGGAGAGATGAGTTTAAATGAGAACTCTGATGAACTTGGGTGATTTTTCTTGGTGGAGTGAATATTCAAAGAAGTTTTGGGTTCGCTGCTGGCTGTTGTTAATTACAGTCCATGATAATTCCACTGGGCACCTGCCAGTCATCTTCAGATGAGCCATCGAACACTCAAGATGATTTTCCTCATATCACAGTTTATTATTATCATGCTGTGTATATTCCACACATGTTTAAGATAGCAGTGGGAGATTGACCGCACTACGTTACTAGCTGACCCACCACTGGGTGCTGCCTGCTGGGTAGTGAGATCAGTTTCCCATTACTATCTTAATGCATATGTGGAATACACATACCATGGTAATTAATTGTGGGATGGGGGAAATCATCTAAAGTCTTCACTGGCTCACCTGAAGATGACTGGAAGGTGCCTAGTCAAAATAATGTGCCAATGACTGGCAGCAGGTTTGATTAACTTGAAGGATAGAGGAGGAGAAGGAGGAGGTGGAGGAGAGAGAGAGCGAGAGAGAGAGAGAGAGAGAGAGAGAGAGAGAGAGAGAGAGAGAGAGAGAATTTATTTTTGTTTCTAAATACATCCATCAGATGTTAAGGGAATGTATGTTCTCGATTTTGAATAGGATTTGTTCTCTCTATATATATATCCATGTTGGATAATTTTGTTTGTAACTTTATTTTGAAGAGTAATATCACTGCAGTGTAATTTCTTTCAGCAAAGAGAAATTTGAAAAAAATTGTAGATTTGCCTGTATCAGGTGCTTTCTGTATAACTGTAAATAGAATCCCTCCTGGTTACCCCCGCACTTGAAAATTTAATATATAACTGATTGTGGGATTTGTTTTCATTTTGTAGCCCTCATTCTTGTTACAAGGGAGACATATCTTGAAAATGTGTCAGGAGATAGTATGTGGATGAGGAGGGAGGCACCAGGTATATGTGAGCTCACAAAAATGACTAAGATGACTATGAAAATTTTGCAAATTAAAAACCATTACACTCCTTGAATCATATGTTACCACAGTTTTCTGTATATGGGGAAGGAATTGAGATAACAGTGTTGTATTACTGTATTTTTTTAAGGATTAGGTAGATTCTGGCAATTAGTTCATCAAAATTATGATTCAAATAGTCAACTAAGAAATAGAATTGTTATGTCTTTGAACCATTCAGGCCATATTTGATCCTTCATTTGCAGTTCTACAGAAAGGAACCATTGAATGTTACAATTATTTTGTTAGCCATTGTTGTTACAGGCATTGAAAATGTAAATTACAAAACTCAATTTTTTCTGGACAGTGTACTTCACAGCAATCAGTGCATTTTAATCCATTAGTTGTAATGGAGGAATAACAAATGTATCAAACTCAGAATGCAATAACAGGCACAGCCAGTTGATGTAAATCAGGGATTTATTTTTCTGAAAGTATGGTTAGCTGTAGCACACCAATTTAAACCCTTCCTGTCACATTTATACTAGCATCTCAGAAGATCAAGATCTGTATGTGTGAATGTTATTTGGATCAAATTACATATTTTTGAAGTCAACCTGATTTTTTTTTTTCTTTTGAAATGGTGCAGTGTGATAGTGGAAGTTTAATTCAATTAATTTTGCTTTGTCAGATGATGTAACATGACAGATACCTCAGCACGAATTAAGTGTGCTTTTTTTCTCTTTTTTTTGTTGATCACATCTCTGTTAATTAAAATGCTTGGCAGTATGAGAACTGTTTCAAACTCTCATGCTAATAGGTCTATTTGTTGTTGAACATCTGATTGCATTGCATCATTGCAACCCACAGACAGACATAATAAAGGGAGTGTGTTTTACGACATTCACATTTGTTTTTATGGATATTCTGCCTTGACTATGCAGTTGACACATTATCTCCTCAGAGTTTTATTTTGTACACATTATGTATTGTAACAGTATTTCATGATGTAAGCCTGTTACATTTTAAATATAAGCCCTGTAATGGGCACCTCTTATTACAGAAACTAACAAAACAAAATGTGAAGTGACTATTTGCTATGTTTATCTCAGGGGTTTCTTTCATAAGCTGCACAGATAATGGATTTTTTTAACTGAAGCAGAATACATTTTCTTTCAGCAGATGACATTCATGTACAATAAAGAAACCAAATGAATGAAAGAAAATATAGAATTTTTTTCTAATAAAAAACTGAAAATATTACATACATGCTACAAATTTAATTTCCTGCTGCTGGTAATAATTTTAAAAAATGTTACCATTTATTATTAAGAAAAATACAACTGTAAAAAATGCAGCTATTGCAATAAATGTTAGGCCTTTTTCAAATTCTAAAAGTTCTCTATTATTTTAAAAACCACTAGAGATATATTACAAGATCTGCAATGTTTATATGGAATACTACAGCGTGGGACAAATAAAATTGGCCTGGATGAGTGGCTAAGACTGGATCTGAATGTATGCATTAATGGAGGAGGAAAATACCTACAGTTACTACCAAGAGGATGGAGCAGCTGCCCACACACCCAACCAAACATTAGAGCACATTTACATAATATTAATACCTGGCAGAGTTGTTAGCAGAGGTCAGTCTTGTTGTGGCCCTAGCTGGCCACCCAGGTCACCAGATCTGACAGTGTGTGATTACTGTGTTTGGGGAGCTCTCAAGTCTAAGGCATATCGCAATGACCCTCATAGTCTTCAAGAAGTGCAACAGAACATTTTGAATGAGATTGCAGCAATTCTAGCAGCAATGATTCTCCTCCAGCAACTTGCCGACCTGGGCCCAAAAGTGCCAAGAGATGAGTGGTGGTCACTTTCAACACCTGCTGTAGTCAGGTTAGTACTGTGTTTATTTCTCTTTGTACCTTAGAAGTCTGTTCTCCAGGCCATTTTCATCTGCCCCATCCCGTATAATTTATGCTTTTAAAAATTGGCACATGATATGAAATTACTACAACATCTTACGCAGAATGATTATTATTGTTAGTATACCATGTCAAAGGAAATGAAGGGCAGTATCCCATCTTTATTTTTCATATTGTTTGACATCCTTTAGGTACACACACATTCATTTTAAGTTGTTTACTACAATAAGATCTGCAAATACTTTATGTTCTCTATTTTTCTTCAGTGTGTGTGGTGAATTATGCGTCCAAATTAGTTCTCAAGTAAATTTTTATTTTAGAAAGTAAAAGTTGAACACCCCCTTCACCCAGCCAGTGCTGGGGTTAAGGACTGGTCTGATACTTCTCCAATTATGTGGAGAACCAACTGGACCTGTGTAAAGGCTATTATTACAATGGGGGTCACAACTTCCAAAGGCATTTGAAAGCTACTGCCACCTGTCCTGTTTGCTCTGTTAACTTCTTCCATTAATTGTTAAAAACATGAGGAAAATGAAAATGTGTCATCAGCAAAAAAAGGTGGTTCAGGTGTGGTGCATTAACCGATATTTCTTCTTATTTTTCCCAATATAAAGACTTGATAACTTTCTCTGAAACTACTAACAATAGTTTCTGCAACCCATTGCACCCTTGCTTAATTCTCTATGAATTCTTGATCTTCCACCATATTTTCCTGAGTATTTGAACAAACTGAATAATTATTCAGCTTCTGGAGGACTGTTGGGATACATTTTATTTTTTTTTATTTTTTTTTTATTTTTTTTATTTTTATTTTTATTTTTTTGCTTTTAGTCAGGCAACACAGTAATAATTTTCATTGCTAGTTTTGTTCACAACTTTCAAGTTGTTTGTTCTAAAGCCAGCTTGTCCTGTTGCTTGATTTCTCCATGCAATTCATGATAATCTTTCAAGATAGATATGCTTCAACTGTATAAGTCTTGTTTGGGAAAAACTAACGTATCAAGCTCAGTTTGAGTCAGTGAATGCAGTGGTGTTGATATCCTGTTACGGAAGTGCCTAGTTTTCAATCAGTAAGGCCATGCATTCATAGACCAGATATCCATTTTGCAGGCAAGTGGCAGTGTTAGTCCAATCTGAAAATAAACTCTGCAATACACTGTACAGTGTGTAAACACTAACGGATACATTTGTTTTCATCCTGTAACATGCATATGTACCTACCTACCTACATTCATTCATACATACATACAAACATACATTAATATGAACATAAATGGTGTATTTTGCTCTATAATATGATGGTGTTCATATGTGATAATGAGGTCTGATTACAAAATGTTCAAAGCAGAACTTCTGAGAACAGTACAGACAATTAATAACAGCACAGTATTCACAATGTTTGATACAACAATCACTATTTGGTACACGTAACACTGATTTAAGTATGCTATTGGAATTCAAATCAGTTTTCTCTGTCGCATATCCACTGGTCTTCCAGGCATAAAGGACCATGTCCTTGAAAACTGGTAAAGACACTTGGCGGTAAATAACTGAATGAAGTTATTAACCCTTAACATAAAACCCCAACTTATCTCATATTTATTATTTTGACAGAAACTTAAAATCTCGAGTATACTCGGGCTGAACAGATCTTCGAAAAAATGAAGCCTTGCTTATATTTGTTTCAGCACTGAGATTTAAAGAGTTCAGCCAGTAGAGAGCTCCTGGTACTACATTTGTAGTGGGGCTGTTGTGTTTTAGTTGAGGTGGTTGCCACTAAATATCATCTTTACTATGTGCAGCTTTGGATACTTGTCAACAAAACGTGCTTTCAGCCTCTCTCATGTGTTGCTGTTCAGGCAGTGCTTTAAAAAAAGCATGGCTATAGTGATCCTGAGTTTGACATCGAATTTAGTGGCTCAGAAAGTGAAGAAGAAAGTGATCTTACTTCATTAGAGACTGGAAGTGATGACAGTTCATCAGTTGAGTGACAAGTGCTTGCCAGTGACGTGAGATAAATACATCAACTGCGCTTCAGCCAGTTGCTTCAAGACTTATGTTCACAGGAAACCATTGTGAAATACGTGGTTAGACTTCACAGCTACACAGAAACTACAAAAGTCTTCAAGTTTCAGGATATTTTCAAAGTCCAGTGCATGAGTATCTCACAATTTTACTAGTGTTGATCTTAAAAATTTTGTAACTCATTATTTTGGGCATTAAAAGCTACTTTTATGTGTCTATATGTAATGTCATTAATTGTAGAATGTTTTTCATCAGTAAAAAATATATTATTTTTTGGAACATAATTTTTAAAAAAAGCATCATTATGTTAAGGGGTTAATACTAGGTCATGTGTAACTTGCAACATCTCAATTTCTAATGCTGTACTCATGCCTGTGAACAACAAGTTTATGTTGCCTGAAAAAGTAGACGTCAAATGGCTGGATGTATTGTGAATGCATTTTCAGTTTAAGGATTTCTGAATTGCAGGTTCTTAAAATGTAGCTCCATGGACTGCCTAGTCCAAGAATCAAGCAAAAGTAAGGAGTTGCCTTTTGAATCTGGAATTCAAACATTTTTTAATCAACTGAGAATAGATTCCATTTAAGTTTACTACGGGTGCTAACATCAACAACCATGTTAAGAGGAGTTTCCCATGTCTCACCTTTGGCCTGAATTGTCCTTTTTGTTCTTGAAAACAAATGTACAGCTTCTTACCAAAAAATTCAGCAGATGGCATATGAAGTCGGACAGTCTGAGAATATGTTACAGATAATATAGATTTCACCACAGCATACATATGCTTTTCTCTTACATTCTATAAAGTTTGCCTACTTGCCGTTTCATATTCAAATCATGATTGGATCTGTATAGAAAATACTGTTTCCTCTATACCTGTCACTTGTGATTAAGGTGTGTACAAATGCTGCTGCAGACCACTTAATGTCTTTTTCGTCCTTCGTTCCCTTTTGTACAAACTAATCTTTTGGGAGTTTATGTGGTTTTCTCTTTTAAATCTATATACAAAAGTTTTTGATTCAATGCATTTAAAACTGCATTCTTTGGCCGATCATGGACAATCAGACCATAATCACTGCACTCCTTAAATTTTTCAAACATTTACTTTTATATTAAAGAATACTGATATGATGGGAGATTTTTTAACAAAATCTTACCAATTTATAAGCTATATTCATTGCACAATTAAACTTATTTGCAGTTGCCAGTATATATTTTCTATTTTGCTTCTTTTTAAACTTTTCTACATATGCACACATTTTCTTATGCATCTCTCTCTAGTGGTTTCTGTCAACTCATGTCATTTAACTCTGTCTGGTGATGATCATCCATGTTAAACAGCTTCAAACAAATACAAAGTATTTCTGAAATGGCGAGGTTTCTCAAACTGATGATAAAGTGTATTATTTGTGTACTTGAGTGGTGTACAAGTAAGGTGATGACTTAGTGCAGCATTCTGCACAGAGAGAGAAAGAGGGAGAACACTTTGCAGCATTGCCCCTTGCATGCTGCCATTTCAGCACTAGGTGGACATCTGAGAGAGGTGCACAAGCAAACATTATCATTGTTGGTAAGAGTTTATCATTCCAAAAGTAGTGTTGTACATTTATTAAAAGAGAGATGTTGAAAGAAGACAGCAATGACATAAAAATTTAATTGCTTACTGGATGAACAAAAATTTCTGATGAAAAATTATTTTGAAGTACATATGTGCCACATAAGAAAGAGAGTCATGTTAACAACAAAAGTGGAACTAACTAATAAATGTAGTAGCAGTAGATGGTGTGTTGGTCAAACTGAAAATAATAAACGGTGTGTTGTTAAAGGCAGCAACCCTAAAGAAATTTAGTTAGGGAAACTCTATTTGTTGATCATATGTGTGTGCTTTGCATATTCAAGTGAACTTTAGTGACCAGTTGGATTTAAACAGCCTCATTCTTGCTCAATTTGTGAAATTAGAAGAAGACCAAAATGATTATTTTGTGAAACACACACACACAAAAAAATTAATCTACACTCACATAGCAGCTGCTGGAAATCACTATTTGCCTCTACAAAAATAAAATATAAGCATCCCGAGGACAGACTGAAAATTTGCAATGCATTCATGGATTTGACAGCTACACAGACAAGGTGATAATTGGTTCATGCAAATACATTCGTGGTATCTAATTCCTGAAGGTTTATGATAGGCTCCAAGACAAAACCCTTGCTGCTATTTTTAAAATCTTCGACTTGCACATCTTATCACTCTGCCCATAAAAACCTTATTATGCTTTAGATCAGTGTGAGAGACTTAACATTTGCAATTTATGAAGTTCTGCTTTTCTTTGCATGCACAGTTTTTATACACCCAGACTGAAACAGCTTACAGGGCAGGTGGATTAGCCACTAAGCCACCTTGGCACAGTGGTTAGCACACTTGCACAGATTATCCTGGCCTGAAATCCAGGTGCAGTTACTTCTAGAAATGAAATTATGCAAAATGCTTGTATGTAAGGGGGAATTTAAAGCAGACTAGGGCTGCAGTGAGAATTTGGATTGAGGAAGGAGACATTCCAGGGTAATCCATGCAGTTGTGCTAACTGCTGTGCCAAGGTGGCTCAGTGACGCACATACCTAGCAAGCAGGAAACCTGGGTTTGATTCCTGGCCTTGGTACAAATTTTCACTCGTTACTTCACTCTATAAGCATAAAATCATATCTTTATGAGAACAGTAAAGTCTCTGAAATTGTGTAATTTCATTTGTATATGTGCAATTTTTACCTGCATTCATAACAGCTTGATGGGATTTTAATGTCACTAGTATGTCAGCAGCCTACTAACTTGGTTCCCATGTTGTTTTACAGTCTTATTGTCAGTTTGTGGGCAACAGCAGCAATTTCACTTTGATTTGTGATGAGCTGTGAGAGGGAGAGAGGTGACACATTGTTCAGTAACAAAATGGTAATACCTGGTTTCAGTGTATGCATATTGGGGGCTTCGTTGTTGCTGACGTCCACCACAGTGATTGAATTTGTAGGGGTACAGGAATTACTGGTTTGTAAATCAGTGTGTGAAAACACTGTACATCATTTTGCAATGGTTTTAGACTTTTATGCCTTAAACATAATATTAGAGAATTAAGGATGTGCGTGCTGGTCCTGTATAAACAATTCACCCCAATGTCAGACAGCCAAGCCTATCACTAATTTTCTATCATATTTATGTTTTGTGACTCTGGTTTACATATGTTTTTGTAATGAATGTGGTCTTTTCCAAGCAATTACATGAAATGTATTTGCAGTTGTGAATGTGGGCAACCATCAGCTGTATAAGGAAATGATGACAATGAAAATTTGTGCGAGACACGGACTCGAACCCGGACTTCATGCTTTATGAGAGCGATCTCCTTACCCACTTTGGCTATCCATGCACGACGCATGGCTAGGCCCAAACTTCCATATGATGATGTTCCTGAGTCACAAAATGTTCTTGTACACACACTATGTAATTCCCATACAAGGGAGGTCATTTTAATTGAAAGTTACTACCTGATATTGCCAGATAAATACGATGTTGCAGTGCCTGTGTTGTTAAGAAGAATGATGAAATGTTCCTTCAGACATGAATTCATGGATGTCCGAAGGAACAGGCACTGTGGTGACTACAGCCAGTATGAAATACATGAAATATATCCACAGTTGCAAATATGGACAACTATCAGCTGTGTAAAGGAATTAAGACAATGAAAATTTGTGCTGGACAGGGATTCGAATCTAGATTTCCTGCTTTATGCGACCAGTTGTCTTAACAGCTTTGACTATGTGTCTGAAGAAACACTGCGTCATCCTTCTTAATAACACAGGCACTGCGATATTGTATTTATCAGTTGATACCAGGAAGCGACTTTCAGTTGAAATGGCCTCCCTTGTATGAGAATTACATAATGTGTGTACAAGTTATTATTGTGACTCAGGAACAACAACTTATGGAAGTTTGGGTCTAGCCGTGTGTCATGCATGAATAGCCAATGCAGTTAAGGAGATGGCTCTCATAATGTGTAAAATCCAGGTTTGAGTCCCAGTCTGGCATAAATTTTCATTGTCGTCATTCCCTTATACAGCTGATTGTTGTTAATATTCACAACTGTGAAAACATTTCATAAATTTTGTAACAACTGTAGTCACCACAGTGCGTTGCATCATTCTTCTTAGCAGCACAGGCACTGAAATATCCTATTTCCAAGCAAGGTTGTGTGTCTGTTTTATTCTTCTTTGCAACTACTGTATCACTCACCTCGATAATTAATTTCTTTCTAACAGTCATTTTAAGATGTCTGATGCACATTTCTCTAGTATTCATAATGTTTTACATTTACTGTTACTAAAAGTCATGGCTTTGTTCATTTGCGAAACTAAAATTTTTGTAGTCAGGTATTCATGTGTAGAATACAGAGGAATTACATATGGCATAAAATGTTTTTAGCCAAGTTGCTTAGAGTACCTATGTCTACTTTGTGATTGTGTGGCTCCCCTGAGGATTTAAAAGATGCTTATATTCAATTTGATAGGTGTCTGTTGCATGATTCTCATGTGTCATACACTACATGCTTTAATTACTCTCACGTGACAACTGCCATCAGTGGGGTGGGTACTACGTAGAGACATACCATCTGCTTCCGAGACACTCTCTGAAGAAATTATACACAGCTCTCATTTGTTTGTGCTATGCTTCTCAATATTCTTTTTGGTTTCCCATAATGAATGCTACAAGGACAATTAGTTGTCAATACATGTACCCAAAAGGAAAAACAACTTTCACAACATACTACCGTGTGTGGAAGAGGTACACTATGGGCTGCAGCTTTATGCAGTATGCTATCTCTTGCTACTGTGCATCTCCCCACCACCCTCCCTAATTGCACAAGACTAACTGTTTTGGAAATATAAGAGCTTCATGTATCATTGATATCTGAAGTGAACATTGTTGATGAGAGTGTGTTGAGGCTCTCTTGACACATTACAGAGGAACGGCTCATCATTCAAATAAATAAGGGCAATCAATATGACACTTGCAGGAGATGCACAGACATGTTGCATGGGGCTTTAAAACAGATGATTGATGCCAGAAACATGCTGATGATGAGAATGCATTCTGAGTATTCTCATGCTGAGTGTTCTTGACAGAGTCAGAATGGAACTGCTACTAATTAGCAATGGCTAACCATTGTCTATAAATCACCTTTTCGTGTCCAGTTTATAGGCAAACATCTAGGATGACCAGTGAGAGATGCCAGAGATTGAGCAATCTGAAAACAAGATGATGCGATAATAGGGGCACCAGGAAATGTTTTCATGGCATTCTTCAAACCCATCACATTGTGTGGGAGATACTCTCGACCAGTTTGTTTGGAAGCCCATCCTTGCACATAATGGCTACCCCTATATGATGACTGCACTTCCTTGACAGGGTGGGATGTTTCTGGAAGATAATGTGCCTTGTCACATAGCTTGAAATGTCCATGTGTGGCTGGAAGTGCCCGGTATTTAGTTCTGTGGGCTTCCCTGCTCCAAAAATTCTTCAAATCTTAACATAATGGAACATTATCCATCAACAGTTGTGAGAGACATTGCCATCAGTCCAGGAACATGTAGATACTGTGTATTGACACATGCTGAACGTCTGTTACAGAATCCATTTTTGATTGGGTTAGTTTCTTATCAATTCACTGATGGAATGTCTCATTAACATTGGCTGTAATAAGATATTTGATCATTCTAACTGCATATTCATTTTGGTATATGATCTTGTTCCTGTTGTAGGCTCAGCAAGTAAAGAAAATCTGGGATAACTTTCAATGTCTTGCAATAGATCCATGCATAATCACTTTTCAGTATTAGATACTTTATAGAGGTGTCAGACTGCTTAACTATTTCAATTACGGTATATTGATAATTTTTACTTATGGGCCATCTGACAGCACCTGAATAAAACACAATTTTAGTGCCATACGTGTTTCGCCCTTATTTTCTGCAAGGCATCATCAGTGGCAGGTTGCATGGACAATTTCTTACCTATTATGCTCCTGTTGCATTTTTGGTGTTGTTCTTCTTCTTATGAATGCCAATTTGTACAGCCCTTTGATACAAGCGTTTGCTGCATTATCTTAGCCATGAAAATTCATTGAATCTATATCAGCGAGTAAATATCTCATTCCGAACCAAAAATACCTACAGTTATGCATGGACAATGGAAGCCCACCCGTCACTGACAGACAGTACAAGCACATAACCACTGCACTATCTCTTAATTTCTTTACCAGTATTCAGCAATAATTATTTGACTGGAGATGATAGTGGGGGTGTGTACATGTTTTATCTGCAACTGATGAAGTACTTAGTCCAGTAGCTGATATTATCTAGCAGTCTTTTTCAACATGCCTGTCTGCCACTCAAAACTTGGCGAGTAGTGATCTATCCACTTCATATTGAAGTTATTACATCCCAGATTTTCAATTGTTCAACAAATGAGTAGCTACCCTGACTCTGTTAATTCCATTGGAATTAATATAAAGCGTCCATCAAAAAGATCTCCCGTACTTGGAGAGGCCTCTGTATGAACAGTGGTGGAGATACTGATGTGGAGGGGATATTGATCAACAATAGTGTACGTCACCAGAATGAGATTTTCACTCTGGAAACTTCCTGGCAGATTAAAACTGTGTGCCGGACCGAGACTCGAACTCGGGACCTTTGCCTTTCATGGGCAAGTGCTCTACCAACTGAGTTACCCAAGCACGACTCACGCCCCGTCCTCACAGCTTTACTTCTGCCATAACCTCGCCTCCTAACTTCCAAACTTAACAGAAGCTCTGGCAGAAGTAAAGCTGTGAGGACGGGGCGTGAGTCGTGCTTGGGTAGCTCAGTTGGTAGAGCACTTGCCCGTGAAAGGCTAAGGTCCCGAGTTCGAGTCTTGGTCTGGCACACAGTTTTAATCTGCCAGGAAGTTTCTCATTCTGGAAACATTCCCCAGGCCGTGGCTAAGCCATGTCTTCACTATATCCTTTCTTTCAGGAGTGCTAGTTCTGCAAGGTTTGCAGGAGAGCTTCTGTTAAGTTTGGAAGGTAGGAGGCGAGGTACTGGCAGAAGTAAAGCTGTGAGGACGGGGCGTGAGTCGTGCTTGGGTAACTCAGTTGGTAGAGCACTTGCCCGTGAAAGGCAAAGGTCCCGAGTTCGAGTCTCAGTCCGGCACACAGTTTTAGTCTGCTAGGAAGTTTCATAGTGTACGTGCCATTTTCAGTAGGCGCAATGGCATGGCTAGGTGAGCATTGTGCATTTGTTGTGCAGCAGTATATTCGTAATGGTAGTTTAGTGATTATTACTCAGCAAAGAATTTCGCATTTGGTTCAAACTTGGCTGACATGATTCTGTTCATGATAGAAAAACTATTCAAGTTTGGAGTCTACTGGCTGGCCTTGGACTGCAGTAATGTGGAAAATGTGGCATGTTTGAGAGCATCTGTCCAGAAATATGCAAATCATTCAGTACTTAAACAAGCAGCTGCCTAGGGATCTCCGATAGGAGTGTAAGAAGAATCTTACATAAAGATTTTCATATGCATCCATACAAAATGATGGTTACCAAAGAATTAAGCAAGAGAGAGTCTGAAAATGGCGTAGCTGTGTGTGAGGAAATTCTTCAGAACATCCCCTGAAAATATCTGCTACTGTGCAGCAGAAAACCCTCAGGAATTTCATGTATGACCACTTCATAGCCATTGTGTAACTGTTTGGTGCACCCTTGCTGAGTTTGGTATTGGGTCCATATTGTATTGAAGAAGATGCTGTAATGGGAATAGTTAATTCAAATTGCCACTTTCACGTGATGGTGACTGTCCTCTGACCTAAGTTAAACTAGTTTGTTGGGGAGCTTGAAGATCCCAACAAGACGTAGCCACAGTTCACACTTCTTGGCATTTCCCAGAAATTTTAAGAGAGTTGTTTTCAGGATATTTTCTTTTTTACTGAAGAAAAATTGTCTGGGCCCCAAGGTCACCTGATCCATCACCTTGTGATTATTTTCTTTGGGGCTACTAAGAGACTCAGGTGTACAAACGTTGCCCCACAACCCTGCAAGTGCTTAAGGAGCCAATCACCATTCTACCGGAAATGGCACAGGGAACTATGGACAGCTTCTGTGAAAGGCATTATCAGTGTGTCAACAATGAGGATGCCATTTACTGGACATAATTTTTTTAATCAACCAATGTAAAATCAAATAGTATTTATTGTTCACAAATAAAAGTATTTTTGTGCATCCTTCTTTGTTTGTTTGTAACTACCTTTTGAAATACGGTAGGTCTTTCTTCTGGACCCTTTAAATTATTGTTTGTAAATTGATCAAGACATTCAATGAGCAGCAAGTAAATTAAGTTTCCAGTTCAGCAGGATAAATACAGAATACATGAATCTTCATGGGGACCATAATGTCTCACAGGGGCTACTTCCACATTTCCAGGCTGCAGATGGACTATGCTCCCAAGTTCAAGCATTTAGGGGTGCTACATTCAAACAGGAACCTACCAACCAAATTGAAATACTTGCAAGTTGGCCTTTGACCCGTATTTTTGCATCAAGGAGCTACGTGGAGCACCACAAGATAAGACCTGAACAGACTACTGGTGTGTGGAAGAACCTTCATAAAATATATCGACTCATTGTGGATGCAGAAAGTGAAAAAGCGATCACAATTTTGAACTATACACCACATACAATTAGCCAAACATTATAGCTGTAATCAAAATGTAACATGCATAGTGGGTAGGTATGATTAGCCAGAAAGCCGAAGGTGAAAAATAGTGTTAAATATCAAAATCACTGGCGCTAGACCTGTGGGAAGACCCCAAACATTGCAGATGAAGTGTGATTTCAAAGATCTACAGCATGTAGGAAAGAGAGCACTGAACAGAGAGCTAGAATGATGTCTCAACTAGGATTCCAGATACTAATTATTTTTTTGTAAAAATATCAACAATGTAGAAAAATGTAGATTGCTACTTACTATAAACAAGACATATGAAGCTGCAGACAGGCACAATTAAAAAGACACTTACACAAAGCTTTCAGCCACAGCCTTCATCAGCACAAGAGAAACACTCACCACCCATACACACAAGCAAGCACACAACCACACCTCATGCACACATTACTGCTAACTCCCAACAGCCCAGGCCAGAATACACCTGTCACATGGGATGGTAGCAGCAGTTTGGAGGGGGCAGGGAAGGGGAAGGGATAATAGTGACTGTGTACAAGTTGGTGTACAGAGAATCCTGTCTGGCAGTGTGTGCAGGGACTAGAATGCTGACAGGTGCAGCGTCAGGAGGCTATGGGACAGAGGGGTGGCGAAAAAGGGAGCAAAAAGGAGAGAAGCGGGAAAAGATGGGCGAGTGCATTGGCAGAGGGCGGAAAGCAAATGAGATGATCATATGGCATTGTTGGCCGGGAGGCCCCAAGAGGCTGGGAGATGAGAGTGGGGAGGAGATAACGGACAGAGGGGGTGGAAACTGTTGGAGAGAGGTCAGTATGTTACCACAAGTTGAGGTTGGGATAATTATGGGACTGGAGAATGTGTTGTAAGGATAACTCCCATCTGCACAGTTCAGAAAAGCTGGTGGTGGAAGGGAGGATCCAGATGGCTTGGGTAGTGAAGCAGCCATTGAAATCGAGCATGCTATGCTCAGCTGCATGTTGTGCCACTGAGTGGTCGACTTTGTTCGTGGCCACGGTTTGGCAGTGGCCATTTGTCCTGGTGGACGGCTGCTTGGTAGTCATACCAATATAAAACACTGTGCAATGGTTGGAGCAGAGCTGGTAAGTGACATGGCTGCTTTCACGGGTGGTCCATTCTGTGTTGGGGTAGAGTAAACCTGTGACAGGACTGGAATAGGAATTGCTGGGCTGGTGGATTGGGCAGGTCTGTTAACTCGTTCTTGCACAGGGATATGATCCTTGTGGCAAGAAGTTGAGACTGGGAGTGGCATAGCGAGGATGTTGTGGAGCTTTGGTGGTCGATGGAGGGATGCAAAGGGTCTCAGGTAGGATGTCCCTCATTTCAGGGCATGATGATAGGTAATCAAAGCCCTCGTGAAGGACGTGGTTCAGTTGTTCCTGTCCGGGGTGGTACTGTGTGACGGATATTGGTATGACTTCCAACCAGCTATCCACCAGGAAGAACAGCCATCATCAAACTGTGGCCACGAGCAAAGTCGACCACCCTGTGGCACAATATGCAGCTGAGCATAACATGCTTGATTTCAATGGCCGCTTCACTACCCAAGCTGTAAGGATCCTCTCCTCCACCACGAGCTTTTCTGAACTGTGCAGGTGGGAGTTATCTTTACAAAACATTCTCCAATCCTCTCCTCCACCACGAGCTTTTCTGAACTGTGCAGGTGGGAGTTATCTTTACAAAACATTCTCCACTCCTATAATTATCCTGGCCTCAATCTGCAGAAACATACTGTCCCCACAGCTTCCACCCAACAGCTTCCAGCCCCCTCTGTCCTATCACGTCCTCCCCATTCCTGTCTCCCACCCTCTTTGTTTACCACCCTCTGGCGACATACCTGACCATCTTTCCCCATTCCTCTCCTTTTCTCGCTACCTCCATACTCCACAACTTCCTGATACTGCGTCTTTTGGCATTCAAGTCCCCGCACATTCCACCGGACAGCATTCCTCTGTCCCCCTACCTGTACCCTACTATCCCTTCCCCTTCCCTGCCCCCTCCAGATTGCTGCTGTCATCCCATGTGATAGTTGCATTGTGGCCTGAGCTGTCCAGCATGTGTGTGTGACGTTTGCATGCTTATGTATGCGTATGGTGCATGTTTCTCTGTTTCTCTTTTGCTGATGAAGGCTGTGGCCGAAAGTTTTGTGTAAGTGTCTTTTAATAGTGCTTGTCTACAACTTAATGTGTGTTCTTTATGGTAAGTAGCACTCTACCTTTTCCTGCATTGTTTGCTATTGTCTGTAAAAGGCTCATACAAATATGCTGTCCAAACAAAGGGTAAGTCATAATTTACGAAAGGTATTATTTCTTGCACAAAATAAAATCCTCGCCCAATACATAATTACAATTTTTTACTCTTCATATCAGAATTAATCTGCAGGAGTGCGATCATACATGGTGCCCAATAAGCTGGTTTGGAATGGTGGAATGGAAAAATGAGGAAGGGTTTGTTTGAAACAAACACAAAGGGGGAAGAACTGGGACTTTTCAACAAGGTTTTGTGCAAATTGGGATGAAATGAAGAGAGGAGGAGGATAAACTTTGAGAATACTGGAGCTGAGGAATTAAAAGAACACGGAACCAAAAATATAGGTACCTCTTCCCACCCATCACACCTGGAACCCTATTTATGTGAGAAACTGACAAGCTTTCTGGAAGGTAGATAGCCAGGTTGTAGAGAGATAACATCATAAACACTGAGATGCATGAAAAAATGCTGTATCATGCATGAAGTTTTAATATGTTTAATCTTTACTACTAAGACAGTCCTACAGTTGACTCAACTTAAGGAAATCCCTGACACCTGGCAGCATTTTTGACAGCTTTCAATTGTGATGCACAAATGGCTGTAGATAAAAACAATCACCACATGTATAGCTATGAAGAAGTGAGACAGCTGTGCCAATTGTACAGAAACTGTCGGGGATATTACCTACAAACAGTGTTCATTTTTCTTTTTGTTTCTAATAGAAAATTGGCAAAATGAGCACCCAAGTAATGCTGGGTTTTTGAGCTAATAAACAATAAAAATATACATAACCAATTAATTTCCATCACTATCTCCAACCGTTCACCATTCTCCTTGTGGTACTACTGCCATACAGTGAAATTCCCTTAGCAAGGACTGCATCAACTTTTTTTATCATATTCTGCAAACCACTGTGAAGTGACACAGCAGGGGATAATTTCCATTCTATCAAATAAATGGATCTCCTTCCATTCCCTTTACATATAGATCACAGGAAGACTGACTGTTTAAATTTAACGTTTACTCTTTAAGTCCCCACATAGAGGGGTGTAGTAGATTCATAAATTCTGCTTCTTGAAAATTTGTATGTACGTTTTTCAAATAATTGAAAATCTGGTATGCAATAACAATAATATGAATTATGATATATTGCTACTCACCACACAAAAGAGACATTGAGCAGCAGGCAGGCACATTTAAAAGTAAACTTAAGCACTTAAGCAATCAGACAGTTCTCCTTCAGATTTAGAAACACACACACACGCAAGGCCAGATGTTATAACAAATCTAATTGCTAAATTGTGGGTATTTCCTATTACCACTTGCTCTAGGCTGTGTTCTAGTCTTTGTGCAAAATTAAAATCTGTCTCACTTTACAAAAAAGAATTTCTCCTAGAAGTTTGTAGGGAAATACAAATTTATCTTTCCCACATTACAGTATGTGCTCATTATGTTTCAATTATTAGACACACCCAGAAATACATTTCACAGGGTATTAATATTACTCTTGAAATTAATGATCTAATTTTCCTAACAATTTCTTCCATGTGTCTTTACCATGACTTTGACTATGCTTTAAAATCTAGCTTTAGGATCTGCATATTTTTTGTCATTTTCATGTAAAAACTATGAATTGGATATCCTACTGCACATGAAAGCCTTATAGTTACTACTAAGAGAAATTATCAAATAACTTCCGGGAATTCAGCCAGGTAACACTTTCAGCGACCGCCGATATTTCGGCAGGAGAACACCCCGCCATTTTCAAGGCAGTATACGCCAGGAGAAACTCAGGTCTCACAAAGAGAAATTATGTTTCCCATAAAGATTAATATTATAAATTAAATGAAACACAAAGAATAAACAAATAGGCACAATAATCAAATAAGTGTTCAATTAAAATATAATTAAACATCAGTGAAGCTTCATTGCACTTTCAATCAAGAGCATCAGATGTGACATGGATGAAATTTCAGTTCAGTCACTACTGAGGGGTCGCAATATAAGCACGCACATGTTGTACTATGTCCACTGCTTATTGTACTACCTACTCCACCACAGCGTGCACTAACCAGACAGCCCACAAGTCAATCTGTGGAAAAAGGTGTAGGTTGGTTGGTTTAAGGTGGGAGGGGTTGAAGGGGCCAAACTGCTTGGTCATCGGTCCCTTGTTCCTATAAAACAAGTCCAAAAGGGAAGGAATAAAACAAACAAGACTTATCGCACAAAACCTGGAGAAAGGAAAACCAAAAGAATTACAGAAGGGCAACAGACACTACAGTGGACAAAATAAGACAAGAAAACCACAGAGAGACACAAGAAGCATGTAGAAGGGATTAAAGCAGTAGAGCAGATGACCATGGCTGGCTGATCACAAGAATAAAAAAGGATAAGCCAGCCTCTCTGCAACACATTAATACCTCCAGCCTAAACACAGATGGGCACAGGACACGCACTAAAACTTAGATGGAATGATAAAACGCTCCCTCACATATAAAACATAAAACTAAATCAGCCAGTGAGGGGTTGTCAGCTAAAACTAGGGGTAACAAGTCCAGTAACTGAAAATTCCATTGCAGGGCAGCTAAAGCAGGACAGTGCAACAGGATGTGGGCCACCGTCAGCTGGCTATCACACCAACACTCAGGTGGGTCATCACAGCGGAGGAGATAGCTGTGGGTAAGCCAAGTGTGGCTGGTGTGGAGCCGACAGAGAACCACGAGTCCCTGTAAGAGGCCCGCATGGAGGACTTCCACACATCCGTAGTCTCCTTTGTGGCACACAGTTTATTGGGCATACCTAGATTATGCCATTCTGTATCCCAAATCCCAAAAGCCTTGTGGCGTGATACTGGGCACAGGTCAGTTTAAGAGATACCGATCTCCAGAAGCGGTTTCTGAGTAGCCAGTTTGGCTAGCCTTCAGCAAGCTCATTTCTTGGGATTCCAACGTGTCCCAGAGTCCAGACAAACAACACTGAACAACCGGACTGTTCCAGGGTGTAGACAGACTCCTGGATGGTCACTACCAAAGGATGACGAGGGTAGCACTGGGCAATAGCTTGTAAGCCACTCAAGCAGGCACTACAGACAAGAAAGGACTCACCAGAGCAGGAACGGATATGCTCAAGAGCATGTGATGTGGCCATCAGCTCTGCAGTGAAAACACTGTGCAGCCATCCAGCAAGGAGCACTGTCCAATATGTCCTATGTGCACATAAGCAAAACCAATGTGACCATCAACCAGCAAGGCATCGGTGTAGACTACTTTTGAGCCCCAGGACACATCAGGAATCGAGAGAAAGTGACAGCAGAGAGCCTCAGGAGGAACTGAGTCCTTAGGGCCATGCGAAAGTTCCAGCCAAAACTGCAACCTAGGTATGCACCACGGAAGTGTATGTGAATGGACCCAGAGAAGAGGTGGTAAAGGAAAGGACTCTAGTTCATTCAGAAGAGATCGGATGCGAACAGCAGTTGTAATCCCTGACCTGGGCTGGCGATGTAGGATATGAACTGCTGTGGCTGGGAAAAGGAGATTGTGATCTGGTTGCTCAGGAGAGCTACGAATGTGCGCAGCATGATTGACAAGTAGTTGTCAGCGCCTGATCTGCAATGGAGGGACCCCAGCCTCCACCAGCAGGTTGATCACCAGACTCATCCTAAGAGCTCCCATAGCTAGCTGAACCCAACAATGGTGGACCGGTCCAGCAACCGCAATGCTGAGGGCACTGCCAAACCATAAACCAGACTACCATACTCAAGGCAGCACTGAACAAGGGCTTTGTAGAGCCTAGAGCTATCAGCACCCCAATTGGTGTAGCTCAAGCAGTTGAGGGCATTATGGTGCTGCCAGCACTTCCGCTTAAGCTTACAAAGGTGAGGAAGCCAAATCAATTGGGTGCCAAAAACCAGTCCTAAGAATTGTCATGTCTCCACTACAGTGAGTAGATCATCATCAAGGTAAAATTCTGGTTCCAGATGAATGATATGATACCGACAGAAGTGCATGACTTCATGGCTGAAAATTGGAAACTGTGGGTTAGAAACCATGACTGTTCCTTTTGGATGGCTCTCTGTAGGTGTCGCTCAGCAACACCAGTTTTGGAGGAGCAATAGAAATTGCAAAAGTTGTCTGCATACAGAGAAGGTGAGACGGACGGCTCCACAGTTGGTGCTAGACTGTTAATGACCACTAAAAATAAAGAGACACTCATTGCTGAGCCCTGCAGGACACCACTCTCCTGGATATGGGAGAAACTTCAGGAGGCACCAACTTGGACACAGAAAGTACAGAACGACAGGAAGTTTTGGATAAAAATCATCAGTGGGTCCTGGAGACCCCACTCATGTAATCTTCGTACATTCATAGTTGAAATGGAGGACAGTGGAACGTCAGCTGGTGTAAATTTATATTAAAAATGAAGAAATTCCTCGAGCTGTATTTAAAGTGTCGATTTTATTTTGGCAACTAGTTTCAATGTTGTAACATCATCTTCAGGCCCTATAAAATATACCATACATACAACAGCCAATGTGACCTCAGTAATCTATGAGTTGTTATGTAAACAAATATATTATAAACATATTACATAATGGACGAATTCAATAAAATTAATTACATTTTGGCCGTTTTCATTAAACGCAATCATTCTGGAAATTAACAATTTATGTGGTACAAATAAGTACAAATGAAATTATATATACATGATCATTTATATTACAGATCAATGTCAAGCATTAAATGAAATGGGAGTATACATAAAAAAACTTAGGTGACAAGCCATTACACTTACGGATGATAAGTGCTAAAGAGAATATGCATTGCTAATCAGACATATGTAGGGTAAGATCCATTATTAAAGAATGGTAAAGGGAGGGAAAGGTAGAAATAGAGTTATGTTTGCATAACACTGCATTGCCATCATACTAAAGTGATGGTGAAACGAGTTACTTAAACAATGTCAATCATAACGTCGCAAAATGAATAATAAGAAACCGGAAAACAAATATGGAACCTAGTTAATAAAAGGTAGTTTGTGGTTTAAAATACATACTAATCAATCTAAAACTTACTCATTTCAATAAAAATGTAAGTTAACATGTCGCTGAAAAACGCTATTTCAACACCTTTGTCTCATCAATGGCAGTAACCTTGGTCACACGTAATGTAATTCTAGTATGCTTACATGGTCAATAGAACGATCAAGTTCATAGCAGTACGCCAAAAGAAGTAACTAGGTATTGACAGTCGAAACAATACGTCACACCTGTAAAATATTTGCTGTTCCTCTAATAAATAAACACTTATCAGAACGAAGACACACAGTAAAGTGTACAGCGTATAACCCTCTTATTGTAAATGTGATCTAGTCAAAGGTTGATTAGGTTAATTACACTTGATGACATGCTTAATCACTACTTATTAGGACGGCGGAACATCTGACAACCAATACCACCATTACACCACGGGTATTCATTCGTTTTGCTTATCCATATACATCAGTTCTTGTATTAAATTAATAATTAAAATATAAGCTATCTACTGATTACAAGAACAAGCATGAGAGTGGGAAGCAAAATTATTCTGAATACAAGGTCTCTTAAGTGATTCGGATGAAACTGACCTGTAACAGCGAAAGACGATAATGTGTCCAATCTGGAGCCTGACAAGGGAAAGCGAATTCTCTGTCGAATTGACCACATAGTGAACTCCATAGTGGGTATAACCGAGCACAAACACACTACCTTATAATCAGTAAAGGATAAATCTCCATCTATAGGGGTGTCAATCCAAGTACATGAATTCACTTAATCTAATTATCACATCAACCACAATATGGGAAACCATAAGAATCTGTATGGATGATTGGCATCCGGTAATTGTTAACAGGCCGACATCTCTCACAATAATGCATCATGTAATCAAAGGAATAATATCGGTCCTACGTACACCACAACTTTTGTAAATATTTACAATACTGTTTATCTGCACTACTAACAAAATACTATTAACTTCAAAGTGAGTGGTTATTTCCTGTTCATACAGAAGTCAGTTCTGCTCTATACTGTATGTCAAAGGAAACCAAAAGTAGTATTTAAAACTGTATCAATATTTACTGATAAAATAGTTTGAAACCCAAATACATAATCATTGTTATAGTGCAATGTGGCGAGGATATGGTGTTGCCATGTTGTGTCGTAGCCTTATCTTAAATCAAAAAAGATGGCTACCAGGTGTTGGCATCTGGAAAAGGTTGTTCAAATGGCAGACTTGAGGGACATTAGGTTATCAGTGGTAGAGTGATCCTTGCAGAAACCGTCCTGGCAGGGAGCTAGTAGGCTCCATGACTCAAGGAGCCAACAACACCATCACGCCAGATGCGGTTGAAGATGATGAGGCTATATTGCTGGTAGTCCAATGAGAGATGTTTAATTATGTGAGTGTGGTCACGATCTGGCCCAGGAGATGTGTCAGAGCAATGTGCAAGGGTGCGGAGGAGCTTCCACTCAGTACATGGAGCATTATATGGTTCACTGTGACGTACAGTGAACGAGAGGAGTCTCTCTTCCATGCATCATTTGAGGATACGAAAGGCGGGGGGGCTAATTGTTTGACGCAGAGCCCCGAGCATAGTGCTCAGCAATTTCATTTGTAATAGGTAGTAGTGCTCCATTGATAGATATGCCAGGGACACCTGTTGTGGTCTGGTACCCAAAGACGCATCTAATCTTCGTCCAAACTTGCGAAGGTGATGTAAGTGACCCAATGGTGGAGACGTGCCTCTCCCAACACTCCTGTTTCCATCTTTTTAGGTGCTCCAGTGATAGGTGCCACTTTTGTCTCTGTAGAGCCCGCCTCCACTCTTTAATGGCCTCAGTAATTTCTGGTGACCAAAAAGGCACTGTCTTTCACCAGGGCCACCCTGAGGAATGAGGGATCACGTTTTCTGCAGCAGAAACGATCATTGTGGTTACACTCGTGACCACCACACGTTACTGTGTAGGGGAGTTTCAGTGGTGACGGTGGAGGTGAAAACTTCCCAATCTGCCTTGTTTAAAGCCCATCTGGGTAGGTATCTGGGGGAATGATGCTGGGGGAGTGACAGGAAGATGGGGAAATGGTCAGTACCACACAAGATGTCGTGGGCTCTCCATGGACAGATGGGAGGAGTCCTGGGTTGCAAAGAGATAAATCAGTGGTCGAGTAAGTGCCATGAGTCCTACTGAAATGTGTGGGGGACCCAGTATTTAAGAGACAGAGGTTGAGTTGAGAGGAAATTTTTGACATCTCTACCTCGGCCAGTAAGCACGGTGCCACCCTACAAGGTTTTATAGGCTTTAAAATCTCCCAAAAGTTGGAATTGTTTGGGGAATTGGTTAATCAGTGTAGCCAATACGTTCAGGGGTACCTCACCATCTGGAGGAAGATATACATTGCAGGCAGTTATTTCCGGTGTTGTCCTTATCCTGACAGCCACAGCTTCAAGAGTAGTTTGAAGGGGGACGGGTTCACTACATACTGCATTCAGGACATAGATGCATACTCCACCTGACAGTCTATTATATTCACTACAATTGTTGTAATATCCCCTATAGCTGCAAAGGGTAGGTGTTCACATTGCTGGGAACTAGGTTTTCTGGAGGGCAATGCAGAAAGGAGGTGTAAAGTTTAACAGCTGTTGTAGCTCATCTAGGAGGTGGAAACAACCACTGCAGTTCCTCTGGAGGATGAAGTTGTCTGGAGTCTGGGAAGGTAAGAAGGACCCAAGGAGGCAGTTTTTGCCTCAGGGTCACCTGCTGCCACTGACTGATTACCTGTGCGATTGATAGCCATCGTGTCTGAAGCTCCGGCGAGATCTAGGTCCTTGGGGGATGCCAGAATCTCCACCTCGTCCTCAGACATGGAGTTTGTAGGTAGCAGTGGTGTGGGGGCCACTACAATTTCTTTTTTCTTGGGAGTCTTTTTCTTTTTGAATGTCAGTGCTTATTGGACTTCTTTGGCTGGAGTACTTCACTGATTCAGTCTCAGAGGCCGAGGAGGACCTTGAGCTCCCACTACCAGCTGCCTGTGGGTTCTTCAGCCGCTGGCGGGCATCCTCTTCCCACTGGTAGGAACCGGGGAAGGCAGTGACTCAAGGGACCCTTTCCTAGCAAGAGGAGCCAAAGAAGACAGGTGTTTCACCGACTGAGAAGTGGGAACTGATGTCCTCGATGGTTGGGGGGCATTGCTCCCAAAGTAAATGTTGTGCGAGCAAGTGCCACCCACCATCAAGGGGGCCAGGTGTAGTCTTGCAGTCCTCAGGACCAACTATAAATGGCAGAACTGATGGTCTGTAACCATTGTTATAGCTGTGGTGTAAGACGATGTCATGTGCACAGGGTTTAGCCTTTCAAATTTCTTCTTAGCCTCTGTGTAGGTCAGTTGGTCTAGGGTCTTGCATTCCATGCTTTTCCTTTCTTTCTGGAGAATCTTGCGATCCAGCAAGCAAGGGGAATGGTGCTCTCAGCTGCTGACACAAATGGGAGGTGGGGCACATGGCGTATTGGGATGTGATGGATGTCCACAATCTTGATATGTGATGCTGGAAGTACAGCAGGAAGAACTACCAGCAATTAAAGCACCACATTTGGGGAGGGATATAATTATGGGTTTACATCGCATTGATATACCATCACTTTGATCTTCTCAGGTAATGTGTCACCCTCAAAGGCCAAGATGAAGGCACTGGGGGCAACCTGATTATCCTTCAGACGTCTCTGCATGTGCCAGACGAAATGAACACCTTGTCATTCGAAGTTGGCACGCAACTCATCATCAGACTGCAAAAGGTCCCTGTGGAATATAATACCCTGCACCATATTTGAGTTCTTATGGGGCATGATGGAAACAGAAACATTCCCCAGCTTGTCACAGGTGAGTAATGCCCGTGACTGGGCAGAGGATGCTGTTTTTATCAGGACTGACCCTGATCATATTTTGGACAATCCCTCCACCTCCCCAAACTTGTCCTCTAAACACTCCACAAAAAACTGAGGCTTCATTAACAGGAAAGATTCCCCATCAGCTCACATATGTACTAGGTACTGGGGCGAATAAGGTTTACTCCTACCTTTAGCCTGGTGATCCTACCATGGTGTGGCCAGGGAAGGGTCAACTTCCTTGCATTGAATTGAGACCTTGAACTCTTAGAGACTGCTTGTGTTTGACCACCAGCAAGAGATGACATAGTCCGCTTCATTGTGGGTCATCCACCCTGATGCCACCCACTCTGACCAGCCCCCCCCCCCCCCCCCACCCCGGGCGCCACCCAGCCTCAGCAAAGGCCACCTGGCAGGGGGCTACAACCAATACAACCAAAAGGGTACATGGTGACCCCACCTCATCAGAGCGTCAGTGCAGAAAATGACACCGCACAGTAGATGGAGGAAATGCAGTTGGGAAGACATCCTTGTCCAATGGCTGGAGAATGAGTGGAATTGCAGATCCATGATGATAAAGGATGTCAAGGCCACAGCACACAAGAGACATGATGTACCATGTAAGGCGCCTTTCCCCATTTGGCTCGCTCTTTGGAAAAATTTTGAAGAGTGGCAGGCAACATTATAGGGGACCATCACAGATAGGCTGAAACATCTGAGACTCCTTTTGGTCACCTCTTACGACAGGCAGGAATACCTCGTTGAAAATTTGTGTGTGGTTTATCAAATAATGAAAAATCTAGTATGCAATAACAACAATATGAATTATGAGAAACTGCTACTCACCACATAAAAGTTGTATTGAGCAGCAGACTGGCAGTTTAAAAGTAGACTTAAGCAAACGGACAGTTCTCCTTGAGATTTTAGAGAGAAAAACACACACACACACACACACACACACACACACACAAGGGGCCAGTGTCATTTCCGTCTTTTAAAAGACATCCTGTTATAAACAAATCAACTGCTACATTGTGGGTATTTCCTATTACCTCTTGTTCTAGGCTGGCTTCTAGTTTTAGTGTAAAACTAAAATGTAAGGAAATACAGATTTATTTGTTCCACATTATACTATGAGCTCATTATGTTTCCCTTATTACCCCACCCATTTCATTGGGTATTAATATTTCTCTAAAGGTCTTTGAAATAATGAGATATCTCCTATTTTCCTATGAATTTCTTGCGCGTGTCTTTACCATGACATTAACTATGCTTTAAAATCTAGCTTTTGGATCTGCATATTTTTAATTATTCTCCTGTAGAAACTATGAATTAAATGTCCTATTGCACATACAAGCCTTACAGTTTCTATTCAAAGAAATTGTGTTTCCCATAAAGATTAATATTATGTATTGTATGGAACACAAAGAATAAACAAAAAAGAAGATGCAATAATCAAATAAATGTTCAATTAAAATATAATTAAACAGCAACAAATCTTCATTGCGGTTTGAATTAACAGCATCAGATGTGATGTGGATGAAACTACAGTTCAGTCACTGCTGAGGGGTTGTAATGTAAGCATGCACATGTTGTACCTTGTCTATACTACTTATTCTACTACCTAATTCACCACAGCACGCATTAAGCAGAGAGCCCACAAGTAAATCTTTGGAAAAAGTGTACGCAAACAGTCACTAGCAGCATCAAGAAGCCCCAGTATTACATGCTGGATATTGTCACCATGTGCCCACGAGCACTGAGTTCCTGATATGCAAGCTACCATTCCAATACCACAGGTACAAGACTGTGGAGGATTTAAAGACTGACCTACACTTCTAATGATTTCTTTTTCATGGTGCTGAAGGAACCAGCAACACTTACAAAGTGTCTGACAAATCCTGTCCTCTCCTCAACTTTGTACACTTGGGGAAAATAAATAGGTCTTTTATTGCCATCCCTGTTTTGAAGCTGACAATTTTGTTAGACTACTGTATTGTTTCAGTTGTGAAGCTGTGCCTGATTTGAGAGGATGGCATTACACTGTTGTGTGGCGATTAGTGGCATGTCTGTGGTTGCAAGAATGTACACAGAAAGGGAAAACAATGTCAGAAATGTGCTGAGATTACTTTGGTTAAGGCCCTACCTTGTAAAGCAACCCTACCTAATTGTTTCAGGCAGTGTCAAAGAAAGGTAACTTACTGGATGTAAGAAAACACAAGAGAAAATGTATACTGCTGTCACTCAGTGAGCAATCTCCAATGAAATCATTCACAAAAGAGCAGCTAAACTTCAAGTATTGTGGTGCATGACCACATTAAAAAAGACTTGTAAGTGAAAGGATTTTGACTGAAGTTTATGAATGAATTATCTGAAAGTGTCAAGGAGCAGCAAGTTGTAGCCTATTGTGCTTTGTTGGCACAATTTTCAAATGTCATGTCTCACTCAAGAGTGTTATTTTATGATGGATATACAATTTATCACAATTCACACAGGAGGAATGTGGTTTTCTGGTCTAAAGAAAAGGCCTGTTATGTGCAAGAGTTGCCAAGGAACTCACCTCATGTTATGCTAGGGGCCAAGATGTTATCATGATACTGTTCAGACCCTATTTTTCTGAAGGCACAATAATGAAAATTCATATCTGACTGTGTTGCCAGTATGGTTAATACCTCAGCTCAAATAATGAGATTTGTGGTTAGAGCAGGAAAAAGCTTCAACACATTTTGCTTTTCACGCGAATGAGTTCCTTGACGAGCAATTTTGAAGCCTCTGGATTGGGCATGGTTGAGAAACATTTCCTGCGCCATTGGTGTGGCCTCTACAAAACTTGCACCTTACCACACCAGTCAACTCATTATGGGAAATAACGAACTCCCACGTGTCAGTAAAACATTAATGGAGAATTGCGCAAAAATGTTGAGGAAATCTTTCAAAGCATAACTTGTCAGATGCTCAGCAAGGTATCAAGCAGGACACAGATAGCATAAGTCTATGAGTAAGGCTTGATGATGCACAAATCTACGTATATATACATACTTTAGAAACCACTGTGAAGAGCATGGCAAAGGGTGTTTTCCATTGAGCCAGTTAATAGGGCTTCTTTCCATTCGATTCACACATGGAGCATGGTAAGAATGACTGTTTAAATGCCTCTGTGCACATTGTAATCAATGTAATCTTGTCCTCATGATTGCTATGGGAGTGATAAATAGGGGGGTTGTAGTATGTGCCTGTTTTAAAGCTGGTTCTCAGAACTTTTTAAATAGGCTTTCTCGGGATAGTTTGCATCTATCTTCAAGCATCTGGCAATTCAATTTCTTTAGCATGGCTGTTACACAGTCCCATTGGACAAACAAACCTGTGATCATTAAGGCTGTCTTTCTCTGCATATGTTCAGTATCTCCTATTAATCCTATTTGGTACAGGTCCCATACACGTGAGCAATACTATAGCATGGGTTGCACGAGTGATTCGTACGCAATCTCCTTTGTAGACTGATCACATTTCCCTAGTATTCTACCAATTAGCCAATGTCTGCTACCTGCTGTACCTACAAGTGAACCTATGTGATCATTGTTCCATTTCATATCCCTAAAAAGTGTTACACTCAGTTGTCTGTCGCTTGGCTCATTGGACTGGATTGGTGCGGCTATGCAGCTAAAGGGACCAAACTATGAGGTCAACAGTCTGTCCATCCTGTATACGTCAAGCTGGGACAAGTCCTCAGAGAGGAAGGACACAGAAGACAAAACCTGAGGAACGCTTTGTAACCGAAAACCAATAGAACCAAGAGATAGAAAGAAGTAGAAATGAGAGCAGAGGAAGAGGTTGGAGACAGGTAACTTTCACCACTCAGAAAGCAGCTGGAGGTCCCCGTGGCATGTTATGCAGTTGGAGATGCACCCTTGGCAACTGTTATTTCCTCATCTTCCATTACCACAAGAAAAACTAGCAATGCAGACACGTTGATAAAATCTCAGGAAAGAGAACAATGGCTGTGAGACAGTAAACCAACAACAAATGTAAAAGAATAAGAAGAATTGTTGCATGTATATACACAAAACCTGTTCATCTATTGACCATACAGCCATCAGTGTATACCACTTCCAAACCCAGAGATGCATCAAGGATGGCCAGGAACAAGTGGCAAAAATCTTGAGGTGAACAGAACCTTTCAATGAGTTGACTGATTCCAACTGTGACTTGTACTCATAGGATGCTACATTTTTTTGATTTTTGTGAAGTGTAGAATTTTATATTTCTGAACATTTAAAGCAAGTTGCCAATCTCTGCACCACTTTGAAATCTTATCAAGCGCTGGGTGAATATTTGTTCATCTTTTTTTCAGACAGTACTTCATTATAGATAACTGCATCTGTGAAAAGTCAGTGGTTACTACTAATATTGTCTGCAAGATCATTAATATACAACTTGAACAGCAAGGGTCCCAACGCACTTCCCTGGAGAACACTTGAAGTCACTTCTACATCTGTAGGTGTCTCTCCATCTGAGATAAAATGCTAAATCCTACCTGCCAATAAATCCTCAGTCGAGTCACAAATTTTGCTTGATACCCTTCTCAGGTATTGTTGAAAGGAAAGTGCGAGTATTAGTTGAGGACCAATTGGATGAAAGTCAATGTGGGTTTAGGCCTCTTAGAGGTTGTCAGGACCAGATCTTTAGCTTACGGCAAATAAAGGAGAAGTGTTACGAATGGAACAGGGAATTGTATCTATGCTTTATAGATCTAGAAAAGGCATATGACCGGGTTCCTAGGAGAAAGTTATTGTCTGTTCTACGAGATTATGGAATAGGAGGCAAACTTTTGCAAGCAATTAAAGGTCTTTACATGGATAGTCAGGCAGCAGTTAGAGTTGACGGTAAATTGAGTTCATGGTTCAGAGTAGTTTCAGGGGTAAGACAAGGCTGCAACCTGTCTCCACTGTTGTTCATATTATATATGGATCATATGTTGAAAACAATAGACTGGCTGGGTGAGATTAAGATGTGTGAACACAAAATAAGCAGTCTTGCATATGCGGATGACTTAGTTGTGATGGCAGACTCGATTGAAAGTTTGCAAAGTAATATTTCAGAGCTAGATCAGAAATGTAAGGACTATGGTATGAAGATTAGCATCTCCAAAACGAAAGTAATGTCAGTGGGAAAGAGAGATAAACGGATTGAGTGCCAAATAGGAGGAACAAAGTTAGAACAGGTGGACAGTTTCAAGTACTTAGGATGCATATTCTCACAGGATGGCAACATAGTGAAAGAACTGGAAGCGAGGTGTAGCAAAGCTAATGCAGTGAGTGCTCAGCTACGATCTACTCTCTTCTGCAAGAAGGAAGTCAGTACCAAGACTAAGTTATCTGTGCACCGTTCAATCTTTCGACCAAGCGAAAGCTGGGTGGATTCAGGGTACCTTATCAATAAGGTTGAGGTAACGGATATGAAAGTAGCTAGGATGATTGCAGGTACTAGTAGATGGGAACAATGGCAGGAGGGTGTCCACAATGAGGAAATCAAAGAAAAACTGGGAGTGAACTCTATAGATGTAGCAGTCAGGGCGAACAGGCTTAGATGGTGGGGTCATGTTACACGCATGGGAGAAGCAAGGTTACCCAAGAGACTCATGGGTTCAGCGGTAGAGGGTAGGAGGAGTCAGGGCAGACCAAGGAGAAGGTACCTGGATTCGGTTAAGAATGATTTTGAAGTAATAGGCTTAACATCAGAAGAGGCACGGAATAGGGGATCATGGAGGAATTTTATAAAGGGGACTATGCTCCAGACTGAACGCTGAAGGGCATAATCAGTCTTAAATGATGATGATGATGATGATGATGGCTCCATATGATCATACTTTTGATAATAAACATAAATGTGGTACTGAGTCAAATGTTTTCCAGAAAGACAGAAACACTGCATTTACTTTACTGCCTTGATCCATGGCTTTCGGGATGTCATGTAAGAAAAGTTCGATTTTGCTTTCATATGATTTGTATTTTTCCATAGGATACAAAGTTTTTATGTACAGGGTGTCCATAATTAAAGTTCCAATCTCAAAGTGCTGTAGAAAGAGAACCATCACTGAGAATGATGTCGAATTTGAACAGAATATTATTGATACAGGGGGAAACATCTTGGTACAAAAAAATATTTAATGAAATTTTGACCAATGATGGCACTTTGTCAGAATATGCACATCAATAGACACACTGTTCCTCAATTTGTGACCGAGATGCCCAACATGACTGTCTTCATGAAGGATTACACACTGCTGGTAAAGATTTTTTACACGAACAGTGACTATGCACCATTAACCCTGCAGAAGTTCTGTTCACTCAAGGTATGGAAAAAGGCATTGGGATGATGTCTGATGAGGGTCTGGAGAAAATGATTACAAAATTCGAAAAGATAGGTTCTTTTTAAGTGCAATGTGGCAGGAGGAGGAAAGCAGTTGATCTGACATCTGTCAAAGATGTGGCCGCAGCACTGCAGGAGGGGTGGAGGGGTTGAGTGGTGGTGTGAAAACGTGCAGTGCACAAGGAACTGCCTGAACATTCGACATGCCTGCGAGCATGGTGTATAAAATCCTATGAAATGTCCTCCATTGCTATCCACATAAAATCACCCAGGTTCAGAAGTTACTTCCATTTCTATCCATAGAAAATCACCCATGTTCAGGAGTTACTTCCTGCTGACCTGTCAGCAAGAAAAATGTTCACTCTGGAATTTCTTGCTCACATGGAAGTGGACAATGAATGGGTGTGGAACATACTGTGGACAGACGACTCCCACTTCCATCTCCATGGACATGTTAATATGCACAATATTGGCAATGGGATATCAGCAGACACATCAACTGGTATCACTTCATTCTGCAAAGGTGACTTTATGGCAAGGATTGATGGCACCATTCATCATAGGGTCATATTTTTTTGAGAAGATGAGTCCTGTGCATCTTGTTGCCTGTATCATCAGTGGTAAATGCCATGAGAGCATTTGCGCATCAGTATCATTCCAATCCTTCAACAGAGCGAATGTGTGGGTAGGATCATTTTACGCAAGATGGCCCTCCTCGCAAGATGGCCCTCCTCCACACATCGCACAGCCAGTGAAGCATATGCTGCAGTGGCATTTCGAAAATTCCTAGAATTATCAGCCATCATTTGCCTACAGCCTGGCAGCCCAGACCACCTGGTGTTAATCCTGGTGACTTCTGTCTATGAAGTTATCTGAAAAATGTTGTATTCAGTGCTCAAGTTACAAACATAGCTGAACTGAAGGCATGCTTTGTGCAACACAGTCTGAACAGGATGCCCAAGGCAATCCGAACTGTTGTGTAACCAACTTGTGGCAGAAAAAGGTGCATAGCATACAGAACATGTCTTACACCAATCTCATTACAATTGGAAATCGATGTCATTTTGCCTTTTACATGGTTTTTGGCCCCAGAAAATTAAAAACCAATATCATTTTGCTTTTTATGCAATTTTTGGCCTCAGGGCAATTAAAAACCAATTTTTCCCATCTGATGTGGTATGACCCAGCCGTAGTGAAGGGCTTGCCTAACTAACTGCACCACAACTATTGACTTCCAAACTTGTGCAATATGCAAATTGAACAGTATGGAAGGTGTAATGTGCTACTCAAACCACATCCGTTGTATTGTGATATGTCTGTCATTTACAGCTGACCCTATTTGCGTTAAGACACTTGCAGCACAATACAAAGTATACTGGTAAAATTTTTGTTAAACTTTCTTTGTTCCATAATGCATCAAAAATATGCTGTTCAATTGTGACATCATTCTAAGTGGTGGTTCTCTTTCTACAGCGTTTTGAGATGGACATCCTATATAAGTACTGCACTATACAATATACTCCAAAACTTCTCAGACACATAGTACCCACCAACCTCTTTGAAGACACCAACTGGTGTGTCAGTCATCCTAAGTGCATCACCGCTATGTCTGTGGACCTTCAGCTTACACTCTGCATACACAGACTAATTCCACTTTTCTCCATTCATTCATGACGTGGTGTTAATGCAGCAAAAGAGAAACATACAGATGAATTTATACAATAACATAAAAAATTATATCTTGTGCACAGAACTATCAGATAATAATATCCCATCAAACTTCACTAAAATAATGTCTACCATGGAGACTCCCTAAACTTCTATTTATTACATGTGCTTTTTTATAGAATCAATTATTTTATTATGCTTGTCTTGTCACAGGTAAAAAACAGCTTTTTCAGTCCATTCCGCAATTATTTTAACAATGTTTTTGATTTGTCCTTCTTCCTCCTCAAACTGGATTAATGCTTTCTGTCATATTGTACATAGATTCGAGGGGAAGTGTTTTGACAATTCACTAGCAAGCTCTGTATGAAACTGTTCACAGCTGCTTATAAGTGGACACCTTTCTGTCTTTTATTTAAAAACCTACCACATGAGTCTGTTAATTTGGTCCATAATAGCTGACCTTCCCTATTCACATTAACTACAATGTCACTGTTGTTCTCTTCAGCTGTGTTCGTTCCACTTCTAACAGTTGTACTTTGAATAGTAATTGCAATAACTCATTTGAATACTGCTGTGTTTAGAAACAACTGTAGCAGCCAGAGTACTAATAAATTTTTTGCTTCTTTAGGTCATACTACTTCTACAATCTGCCCATCAGTTTTTGTTGGGTAACCTTGAGACAAGAATTAAGACAGATTTTGTATGCACTTCTGACAGTCAGTCCCACATTTGCATTGTTAGATGTTCATTCATTCTTTCACGCCATTCTAATATTCCTTTGCATTCAATAATGTTTTGAACATATCCTGTATATTCTCCCTGCATTAATTGTTGAAATTTGGTCACCATAAAAATAAATAATTACATGAAATGAGTGGCAAAAATATGTTTTAACCTTGTAATTATGTTTTACAGTACTCATAGTGAAATCATTTAGCAATATCCCATGTTAAGCAGTATCCTACTCTACACTTTCCCTTTAATTCCTTGAACACTCATTATCCAAATATCTTTTAGGGCAAGAGAGACTATTCCAAATTAAAACTGATTTTTCTCCCAGTAATACTTTGCTATTATACTCATTTCATTACAATCCTCAAGTATCTTGTCAAGGATCACTAAAAAGTGAAACATCAGCAGCATGGGATGGGATACCAACAAAAGTGTTAAAAACAGTCTATTTGCCAAACACACTGAAGTATGCTCTAGTTAAGCCACTATTCAAAAATGGCACAAAAGGACATATGGGAAACTATCGCCCAGTCTCTCTTCATCCATCACTATCAAAAATATTTGTAAAGGTAGTCACCAAACAAATTCAAAATTTCATAGAAAAATTTAAAATTATCTCAAAAAATTGGTATGGATTTCAAAAAGGCAAAACCACAGTATCTACTATAAATAATTTTGTTGATAAAATTAGCTCATCTCTAGACAATTCACTGCCTGCCACATGAATTTTTTGTGACCTATTAAAGGCCTTAGATAGTGTGAATCACTCCCTGCTACTCTGTAAACTGGAAAAGTATGGAAGTTGGGGCATGGTATTAGAATGGTCTAAGTCCTATCTAACCAACCGAAGGCAAAGAGTGGTTATAACATCAGAGAGAGGAACTTATACTTCAAGATGGAAAACCATTTTACGTGGAGTATCCCAAGGTTCTGCCTTAGGTCCCATTCTGTTTTTGTTTTACATAAATGGTCTGCCACTTAATATTGGGTGTCATTCAGTTTTATTTGCAGATGATACATTGTTGAAAGTAACATTACTGATCAAATTCCACAAACTGAATTAAATACTTTAGAAAAATTAGATACCTGGTTTGATTTAAACGGGTTTAAATTAAACATGGAAAAGACTCAGTAAATGCAGTTTAGAACAAAACAAGCAAAATTAAATGATATTCAGGTCAGTCACAGAAACCAGGATTTGCAGAAAGCTAGTTGTGTGAAATTCCTTGGAATGCAACTAGATAAAAATCTATCATGGGGATCACATATACAGTACCTTGCAAATAAATTAAATAGCCTAGCATTTGCAATGAGAATATTGTACAATGCTACCAGTATGGGCATAAGAAAAATAGTATATCACAGCTACTTTGAGTCAGTAATAAGGTATGGAATTGTATTTTGGGGTAACTCAAAACATATTTGTCGAATACTAAAACTTCAGAAAACCATCATTAGAAATATGCACAATGTAGGGTGAAGAAAATCATTCGCCCACTCATAAACATATTAAATGTTCCCTCACTAGACATGTATGAGCTGATAACCTTTGTACACAGTAACCTTGATTTATTTGTAGCAAATCACTTTCGACATGGTTACAACACCAGAAATCAAAATTATTTTATGCTGCCCACCCACCATTTGAAATTTTATGCTCAAACTCCACATTATATGGGTATGAAAATTTATAACAAAGTGAAAGGAAGAGAATTACTCAGCATAAATTTAGAGACACTGAAAAAATCCTTATATGAGAAACTAGAGCAGGAGTGTTACTATTCAGTAGAATTCATAAATGACAACCTGAAAATTTGAGTAGGAGGGAGCAAGTACTTAAGACTGTTAATCTTAAAAGTCTGTTACTTTTGAAGAAAAATTATTAACTGCTTAATTAAGTAGTTATTCAGTACTGTATATTATATTACTGGTATTACAAAGAAAATTGTAAACCAGTTTTTGTGTTTTGATGAGTCTCCTGTACTTTAAGTCAATGGCTTGAAATTCTAATTCTACCACTATTTATTCCTCTGATATTGTTTCTGTTGCTAATCATTTCGAAATAACTTTTGTGGATATTTCTTTTTCTTCCAATAACTGATCAGAATTAATTATCCCATTAGTTAAATATAGTAGAGTACTCCATATGTATCAAAGAAAAATTTAGTACAGAAAACTATAAATTATGAGACAGAATTGCTGGCAAGTACTTCATTCCAGGAAGTGAAATGTGTAGTAATGGCAACAGACACAAATGAAAGTAAAAGTGACAAACTACTTTGGAGCTACAGTTCCTTCCTTGTCAAAGAGAGAGGGAAAGGTAGGTAAATTTAACAAGGACAAGCAAGTCATTAAGACCCCAGCTGAGAGAGAATCACCTCACTACATGTGAGGCATGAGTGAACTACCCTTGTTTTTCTAAATTCAGCAACATATCCTTCACTCTCCCATGAGGAAGAACTGTAATTGCGAAAGGTAGGTAGTTTGTCAGTTTTATGTATGTCTGTCACCAGTATTATACATTTTGTGGTCGGAAGTTAAATACTGGCTGGCGAGCAATTCTGTCTCATAGTTTATTAGAGAACTCCATATTTGTATTTGAGTAACATGAAATTTATTTTCCAAGTTGTTTCTTCCTTTCTTCTTTAACAAGATTCTCAACAGTCCTTGATGAGCACAGATGCAATCTTGCTTCAATTCTGTTTTCAGATGCATATAAAAATTAGTGCAGCACTTCAACAACATACTAGGAAACATTCTAGGTAGCAGTTCTGACAGGCTACAGGTCACCAACAGCCAATGTTTTAAACTTCATTAAACACTTAGTTAGGGGATTATTAAGACTTAGCAGAAATAATGAGGAAGCGACTGCATGTGGAGATTTCAATACATATTTCACACTGGGTAGTCCTCATTGAAGGCATCTATAGCTAGCGATGTCCATCTTTGTTTCGACTCCGCAGTTATCTTCCCAACAAGAATAGGAGGACATAATGCAACAGCAATTTATAATTATTTTGAAATCCAACTTCCTTTTATGAACAGATGTAAGGCCCGTGATAAATAGTTAATATGGCCATGGCAGTAATAAAGCATCTACAGCAATCAGGTTAACTAAGAAAAGAGAAATAAAATTTCGCAGAACTATAAATGCTGACTCAGTTACATTATTCAGAGAGTTTACAGGATGAAGCATGAGAAGAAGTTTACCAACGACACAAAGTAGGCAAGAAATTTGCCAACAGCAGCCCCCCCCCCCCCCCTCCTTCCATGGTCTCCGACATCAGCAGTGTTTGAAGAACGTGCAAAGTATGCTGCTGGTGTCAGAGACTGCAGGGATGGGGTTGTGGGCTGCTGTTGGCAAGTGATCAGCCAAGGCTATCCAAACAAATGTGGGCATAAAAGGAAGGTACTATGAAACAGATATTCAGTTATGTTGCAGTAACAATGGAAACATGATGTCTAAATTGAAAACATGGAAAGATAAAAGGACAGTTGCAGCTTGTGCTTTATCATGGGTTGCAACAAAAAGAATTAATGCTGCAAGACTTACTACATCCGCTACTGCTGGTGTTGCTAGTGATAATTCTATTACAAGTGAAGTACTTGACACCGTAGTTGATCTGTTTCATAATTTAGACGATGAACCACAAGAACCATAAGATATTATTCAAGAAGCATATGATAATAGTGAATTAAATACTCCACCTATTGAGGAAATAGATAAGCATTTTTGAATTAAATGGAAAGCTGAAGAATATCCACGGGCTGGTCCGGTAGAATATAAGCAAGCATGACAAGATACTTCAAGTAAGTAGAAATGGCTGAAGAACGTTTTGCACAGATTCGTCCTACTGGAAATAATAATAGTGGCACTGATAGTGGTATTAATAGTGTGAATCAAGTGTCAAAGATTTTTTACGTGGAAAAGTGTAAATGCTATTAGAAACAGTGATATGCATTTTATTAATATTCATCTGTTTCAAGTGTGGGGTTATGGACATGGCTGGCAAGATGTTAACGATGCTCAAGATAATGTTTATGGTAAACATTATGTTACATCTGCAGCCCAGTGGTATTCTAATCAATTAAGTCAATTTTTATCTAAGTCAATTTTTATCTAAAGCTCAATTTCATAGTCTACCAGATTATTGTTGTGTTAAATCGATTTCTATTGAATTTTGAAAATATAGTTTGAGAACAATTATTCTTTGTATTGTAATTTCTGAGTAAATTATTATGTTGGATATAAGCCTCTGTAATGAGGAAAAGCTCAAAATAATAATAATAACAATAATAATAATAATTGATTTAATAGCTGATGGATTAGTAGCTTCATTTTCCGCACATAGTATATTAAGTGGATCAGGATCTATAACATGTGTACCATTTATTATTTATAATAAAGGTGGAAATTTAGTTGTTGCTCATGAAATAGTTGAAATTAAGTAGTACATCTACTAATCCAATGTTAAATAGCGGTATCAAGGGAAAAAAGATTTAGCTAAAATCATGTGGGAGGAGGGATATAATGATCATCTGTCCTGTACAACAGTAGTATAAAATTGGCCTAATTATGACTCTTGGTTTATTCCATTTGATAATAATGGTTAAGGAAAAAAATATGTGGAGTATTCATAATGCAGTAAGTGGACCAGTATTGTTAAATAAAATGTGTTCATAGAGTATAGTAAGTTGTGCAGTTGATAATTCAGAAATTTTTTCATGGAATTATAAGCCACAAATAGTAGAATTAAAAAGCACATTGTGCTCAGGGTGTAGGTTTAGCAGATGATACACATGTTATGTTCAATGAATAGGCCTGATTTTTCAACTGTAATGAAGAATGTAAGCCCAAGTGGTTTTGCGGTGCAAGAAGAGAGTGAAAAATTAAAACCAGTATCTAATAATATAACATTATTTGTGTATGATCAGTTTAGTGAAAAAGGTCAGGAAGTAGGTAAATTAAATGAAATGCATCAAGCACCTCAAATACCTAGTTTTAGTTTAGGTGTTAGTCCTGATCCAAATAATACTCCTACTGGGATAAGTTTGTGAATGCTAAAATGGTAACTCAGATGACAACTAGAATTACTATAGGCACTAATTATGAAACATATAAGTCTCAAACATGCGCATTAAGTCATTCTGATGAAATGTGGGTGACTTCTTCAACTATATATTTTGTAGACGATTTTAGAGGTGTTTGTTTTGATTCTAATACAATATAGAGTACTGATATAATACCTGGATCCTCTACACATATTTCTGATACTTTAAATGTACCTAATCCAAACAATAAAGGAAAAAATGTAAAAACCATGATCGTAGTAGATCGCCTATTACAGGTACTAAGGATGATGACGATTTAAGATAAAACAATTTGTATTATTTTTGTCAAAGTTTATATTCAATGGATTTAATTGTTTTTCTAATTTTATATCCTATGTAGTCCAATAATATTTACAAATCCTTTGTTCTCATACATCTCCTTTGAAATATTCAATCTTAGAATATACAAATTCAGGAGTTTTATCAAGAGTAAAAACTCCTCCACACTTTATTTGAATATTGGGCCACTAAAAATACATTTTAATTGAACAAATGATCCTGGATCAAAATTAGGATCATCCATCCATTATTAGCACACTCCATCAATCCAAATGTAAAATTTTTATTATTTTTATTACATCGTCCACTATTAATCAGAGCAGTTGCCATTAAACAAGCAAATGTAGATTTGAAACTATTAGGTAACCTATTAACTGAATACAATTCCATTTTCCATTTGTTTTGTTTAATATATTATACAATGTACATATAAAATCGTAAATGATATCCCAGTCACTTCCAAATTGATATTCTAATAAATGTTTAATTATATCTAAAGATTCTTTTTCACTGAAATAATATGAATCAAATTGTCATGCGTATGAAACTTCCTGCAGATTAAAACTGTGTGCCAGACGGAGACTCAAACTCGGGACCATTACCTTTCACGGGCAAGTGCTCTACCATCAGAGCTACCCAAGCACAACTCACAACCCATCCTCACAGCCTCAATTCTGACAGTACCTTGTCTCTTACTCCACTGCAGAGTGAAAAATCTCATTCTCTTGTGCATATGCTTGAAAATACACTTCTTTTGCATTCAAAAGATAATTATATAATTGCCATACAGAAAAATCACTTAACATAATTTGAATATGTTTTATAACATTTGAAAAAATCTTATCATGTAAAGTACATAAAGAAATAGTATTCCTCCAAAATAATGTATTTTGTATCTTGTTAATTGGAACACTAACATGATTTTCCACAATATTAACTAGTTCTGAAAATGTTTACTTTCTTTTGCAATCTTATTTATGGCCCAGATAAATTTGTATACTGGTTATCAAATTCTGGACTGCTTAAGTCACTTCCAAATTGGGATTCTCCATATTCACATACATTTGTATTTCCCTTAGTTTGGCTTTGCACCAAACATTGCTTGGTAGTTTTGTGATTTTTTGTACATTGTAAAACTGACAAATCATAAATACATTTTTTGGTTTGTCCGACCATAATGAAGAAACACATCTGTCTTGGTTTCGCAATGAAATACTTGAGAAGACTGATTTTCGTAAATTCGGCCCGCCCAAAGTTAGAAGTGATGCTGTTGTGAAAGATACATCTGCATGATACGTTACGTCATTTGCAGTTATGAATGATGTGGATGTGTTCTTTATTACTTCCTACTTTTTTCAGGAAGACGAAGACAAATTTTCCAAGTAATTGTAATGATTTTGTAATGGTAGTTATTGGTTTTGCTGGAAGATCTTACGTGTCCAATTGCTTTGAAACTTGAACATGTTGCAGAAATTAATGACATGTTCTGGTTTTTGGAACAGTTCCATTTGCCTTGTATACGATTCACCCCCCCATGAACCATGGACCTTGCCGTTGGTGGGGAGGCTTGCATGCCTCAGCGATACAGATAGCCGTACCGTAGGTGCAACCACAACGGAGGGGTGTCTGTTGAGAGGCCAGACAAACGTGTGGTTCCTGAAGAGGGATAGCAGCCTTTTCAGTAGTTGCAAGGGCAACAGTCTGGATGATTGACTGATCTGGCCTTGTAACAATAACCAAAACGGCCTTGCTGTGCTGGTACTGTGAACGGCTGAAAGCAAGGGGAAACTACAGCCGTAATTTTTCCCGAGGGCATGCAGCTTTACTGTATGATTACATGATGATGGCGTCCTCTTGGGTAAAATATTCCGGGGGTAAAATAGTCCCCCATTCGGATCTCCGGGCGGGGACTACTCAAGAGTATGTCGTTATCAGGAGAAAGAAAACTGGCGTTCTACGGATCGGAGCGTGGAATGTCAGATCCCTTAATTGGGCAGGTAGGTTAGAAAATTTAAAAAGGGAAATGGATAGGTTGAAGTTAGATATAGTGGAATTAGTGAAGTTCGGTGGCAGGAGGAACAAGACTTCTGGTCAGGTGACTACAGGGTTATAAACACAAAATCAAATAGGGGTAATGCAGGAGTAGGTTTAATAATGAATAGGAAAATAGGAATGCGGGTAAGCTACTACAAACAGCATAGTGAACGCATTATTGTGGCCAAGATAGATACGAAGCCCACACCTACTACAGTAGTACAAGTTTATATGTCAACTAGCTCTGCAGATGACGAAGAAATTGAAGAAATGTATGATGAAATAAAAGAAATTATTCAGATTGTGAAGGGAGACAAAAATTTAATAGTCATGGGTGACTGGAATTCGAGTGTAGGAAAAGGGAGAGAAGGAAACATAGTAGGTGAATATGGATTGGGGGACAGAAATGAAAGAGGAAGCCGCCTGGTAGAATTTTGCACAGAGCACAACATAATCATAACCAACACTTGGTTTAAGAATCATGAAAGAAGGTTGTATACATGGCAGAACCCTGGAGATACTAAAAGGTATCAGATAGATTATATAATGGTAAGACAGAGATTTAGGAACCAGGTTTTAAATTGTAAGACATTTCCAGGGGCAGATGTGGACTCTGACCACAATCTATTGGTTATGACCTGTAGATTAAAACTGAAGAAACTGCAAAAAGGTGGAAATTTAAGGAGATGGGACCTGGATAAACTGAAAGAACCAGAGGTTGTACAGAGATTCAGGGAGAGCATAAGGGAGCAATTGACAGGAATGGGGGAAATAAATACAGTATAAGAAGAATGAGTAGCTTTGAGGGATGAAGTAGTGAAGGCAGCAGAGGATCAAGTAGGTAAAAAGACGAGGGTTAGTAGAAATCCTTGGGTAACAGAAGAAATATTGAATTTAATTTATGAAAGGAGAAAATATAAAAATGCAGTAAGTGCAACAGGCAAAAAGGAATACAAACGTCTCAAAAATGAGATCAACAGGAAGTGCAAAATGGCTAAGCAGGGATGGCTGGAGGACAAATGTAAGGATGTAGAGGCCTATCTCACTAGGGGTAAGATAGATACCGCCTACAGGAAAATTAAAGAGACCTTTGGAGATAAGAGAACGACTTGTATGAATATCAAGAGCTCAGATGGAAACCCAGTTCTAAGCAAAGAAGGGAAAGCAGAAAGGTGGAAGGAGTATATAGAGGGTCTATACAAGGGCAATGTACTTGAGGACAATATTATGGAAATGGAAGAGGATGTAGATGAAGATGAAATGGGAGATACGATACTGCGTGAAGAGTTTGACAGAGCACTGAAAGACCTGAGTCGAAACAAGGCCCCCGGAGTAGACAATATTCCATTGGAACTACTGACGGCCGTGGGAGAGCCAGTCCTGACAAAACTCTACCATCTGGTGAGCAAGATGTATGAAACAGGCGAAATACCCTCAGACTTCAAGAAGAATATAATAATTCCAATCCCAAAGAAAGCAGGTGTTGACAGATGTGAAAATTACCGAACTATCAGTTTAATAAGTCACAGCTGCAAAATACTAACACAAATTCTTTACAGACGAATGGAAAAACTAGTAGAAGCCAACCTCGGGGAAGATCAGTTTGGATTCCGTAGAAACACTGGAACACGTGAGGCAATACTGACCTTACGACTTATCTTAGAAGAAAGATTAAGGAAAGGCAAACCTACGTTTGTAGCATTTGTAGACTTAGAGAAAGCTTTTGACAATGTTGACTGGAATACTCTCTTTCAAATTCTGAAGGTGGCAGGGGTCAAATACAGGGAGCAAAAGGCTATTTACAATTTGTACAGAAACCAGATGGCAGTTATAAGAGTCGAGTGACATGAAAGGGAAGCAGTGGTTGGGAAGGGAGTAAGACAGGGTTGTAGCCTCTCCCCAATGTTGTTCAATCTGTATATTGAGCAAGCAGTAAAGGAAACAAAAGAAAAATTCGGGGTAGGTATTAAAATTCATGGAGAAGAAATAAAAACTTTGAGGTTCGCCGATGACATTGTAATTCTGTCAGAGACAGCAAAGGACTTGGAAGAGCAGTTGAATGGAATGGACAGTGTCTTGAAAGGAGGATATAAGATGAACATCAACAAAAGCAAAACAAGGATAATGGAATGTAGTCTAATTAAGTCGGGTGATGCTGAGGGAATTAGATTAGGAAATGAGGCACTTAAAGTAGTAAAGGAGTTTTGCTATTTGGGGAGCAAAATGACTGATGATGGTCGAAGTAGAGAGGATATAAAATGTAGGCTGGCAATGGCAAGGAAAGCGTTTCTGAAGAAGAGAAATTTGTTAACATCGAGTATAGATTTAAGTGTCAGGAAGTCATTTCTGAAAGTATTCATATGGAGTGTAGCCATGTATGGAAGTGAAACATGGACGATAAATAGTTTGGACAAGAAGAGAATAGAAGCTTTCGAAATGTGGTGCTACAGAAGAATGCTGGAGATTAGATGGGTAGATCACATAACTAATGAGGAAGTATTGAATAGGATTGGGGAGAAGAGAAGTTTGTGGCACAACTTCACCAGAAGAAGGGATCGGTTGGTAGGACATGTTCTGAGGCATCAAGGGATCACCAATTTAGTATTGGAGGGCAGCGTGGAGGGTAAAAATCGTAGAGGGAGACCAAGAGATGAATACACTAAGCAGATTCAGAAGGATGTAGGTTGCAGTAGGTACTGGGAGATGAAAAAGCTTGCACAGGATAGAGTAGCATGGAGAGCTGCATCAAACCAGTCTCAGGACTGAAGACCACAACAACAACAACACGATTCACTATTTTGAATAATTGTTGTTGTTGTTGTTGTGAACAGTCCAGAGACTGGTTTGATGCAGCCCTCCATGCTATCTTCCAGTACCTACGGCAACCTACATCCTTCTGAATCTGTTTAGTGTATTCATCTCTTGGTCTCCCTCTGCGATTTTTACCCTCCACGCTGCCCTCCAATACAAAATTGGTGATCCCTTGGTGTCTCAGAATATGCCCTACCAACCGATCCCTTCTTCTAGTCAAGTTGTGCCACAAACTCCTCTTCCTCCCAATTCTATTCAATACCACCTCATTAGTTATGTGATCTACCCATCTAATCTTCAGCATTCTTCTGTAGCACCACATTTCAAAAGCTTCTATACTCTTCTTGTCCAAACTATTTATCGTCCATGTTTCACTTCCATACATGGCTACACTCCATACAAATACTTTCAGAAACGACTTCCTGACACTCAAATCTATACTTGGTGTTAACAAATTTCTCTTCTTCAGAAATGCTTTCCTTGCCATTGCCAGTCTACATTTTATATCCTCTCTACTTCGACCATCATCAGTTATTTTTCTCGCCAAATAGCAATACTCATTTACTACTTTAAGTGTCTCATTTCCTAATCTAATTCCCGCAACATCACCCGATTTAATTTGACTACATTCCATTATTCTCGTTTTGCTTTTGTTGATGTTCATCTTATATCCTCCTTTCAAGACCATGTCCATTCCGTTCAGCTGCTCTTCCTGGTCCTTTGCTGTCTCTGACAGAATTACAATGTCATCGGCAAACCTCAAAGTTTGAATAGTGATGCTCGTATATTTTTTGATAAAGTGGTTATATAGACATACAAGGAGTCCATACACTCTTGTCCCAACTAATATAACTTAACAATTTTAATTAGTAGTGTTACAATTCCTAGGTATTTTACTGAATCAGTACTTTCAAGTTTTCTTAGATGGTGAATTCAAACTGGTGTCTTCTTCTTCCTCTTCTACAACAACTTCTAGATCTTTACCTGGGGTTTTAGGAGGTTCTTGATCAGTGATCTTGCCACTATCAGAATAGTTTAAAGAAGAATCAGTAGCATTAATTTTATTATTGGTCATGGTTTTCGATCTAAATAATTTGTTAATTTCTTTTTGGTTTGGTTGAAAATAAAAGTACACTTTAGTTTGTATTTGTGTGTCATCATGATAAATATATTCATCAACAAATTTTGTATGTATTCTTTCTCCAAATGTTGCTTTTAAACATACATTTCAAAAAAAAGAATTGAACTCATTTGTAATAATGTTTCAAACATATTATTAATATCTTTACATCTAATTTCCAGTGTTTGGAAAGCATGATGATGTTGATTTGGAGAATAAGTTGAATAGGTGTAAGTTCTGGTACCGAAACATAGTTAATTCTTTCAATGCATCATTATCTCTCTTATTGACAATTTCATTTATGTAACATTCAGGACACAGTGCTGATAATATTACTTTTATATAAATTAAAAAACAAATGTAATTTTCCAATATTTCACTCGTGATATATACAATTGACCAAAATAATTTCTGTAATTGGAAACTTACATTCATTTGGCCATGATCATTTTATACAATGTGTCTCAGTTATTACAGCCAAACATCACATAAAATGATCATATCTTCTAAACTCTTTTAACTCCAGTCGAAAGACCACAGAAAATTATTGTCATTAGGATATAAGTTGTTTATCCAATAATTTCATGAATATGTGAATTTAAAATTCATTTAGGCCATGTTAATTCAAAACAAAATATGTCTGGTCTAGATGTAGTTCTTTATTTATACTTCTTATATCTTTCGTGCACTTTATGGAAATACATTTCAAATGTTCTTTTATTTGTGAATCTGATATAGTTGTATTTGATTCATCACCAGGATAAGCTGTAATACCATCAGATTCATCTGAATCCCATTCTAAGATTGCACGTGCATCTGTTGTAGATGGAAGTGAATCACTAGAATTGGTATCCAAAGTTTCTACAGCTTTAAAAGACAGCCGTTCAACATTTCTAAAAATAAAATAAGTTAATTATGTTGATAAGTACCAGCTCATGCTTTCATGATCACTTGCCAACAGCAGCCCACGACCCCCCCCCCCCCCCCCTCCCTTGTGGTCTCTGATGTCAGGTGTGTCCGAAGAATGCACAAAGCAATCATGGGTTGCTGTTGCTGTTTGAGAATTGTGTGTTTCGTCAGTAGGATCTTTAAATCTTATTTATTGTATGTTATGGTATGTTTTTAAGAGTTATTGTCACTGTTTGATATTTTCTGTGCTTTTTTTTCTCAGCATACATCACATCATCTGCAAGTTTGTTGGACGGCATGTAGCTTATTCTATACACAGAAAAACAAAACTTTTGCATTTTGTTTATGTTCAAGAACATTATGCCATCTTGCTATTCTAAACTAAAACTAGGTACTTGAGGTGCTTGATGTATTTCATTCGATGTACCTACTTCCTGGCCTTTTTCAATACACTGATCATACACAAATAATGTTATATCATTAGATACTGGTTTTAATTTTTCACCATCACTTGGACTTACTTTTTTGATTACAGTTGAAAAAGCAGACCTATTCATTGAACCTAACACATATATATTGTCTTCTAAACCTACACCATGAGTATGACACGCTGTTTTAATTATACCTATTTGTGGTTTATAATTCTATGAAAAAAAAATCTGAATTATCTACTGCACGACTTGCTATACCTTGTGAATGTTTTATTTAATAATACTGGTCCTCTTACTTCATTTTGAATACTCCACATAATTTTTTTTCCTGAACCATTATTATCAAATGGAATAGGCCAAGAATCATAAATAGACCAATTATGTAATACTGTTGTACAGGATGGATAGTCATTTTATCCCTCTCCCCACATGATTTTTAGCTAAATATTTTTTCCCTTGGTACCACTAATTAACATTAAATTAGCAGATGTACTATTTATTTCAACTATTTTATGAGCAACAGCTAATTTTCTGCCTATATTATAAATAATAAATGGCACACGTGTTATAGATCCTGACCACTTAATGTACTTTGTGTGGAAAATAAAGCTTCTAATCCAACAGGTATTAAATCAATAGAAGTCGAATAAACATAACAATAATCCAGTAGACTATGAAATTGAGCTTTAGATAAAAATTGACTTAATCGATTAGAATATCACTGGGCTGCAAATGTAACATAACGTTTACCGTAAACATTATCTTGAGCGTCTTTAACATCTTGCCAACTATGTCCATAACCCCTTACTTGAAATGATAAGTATTAATAAAATGTTTATCACCATTTTTAATAGCATGTACAGTTTTCCACATAAAATCTTTGATGACTGATTCACACTATTGGTACCATTATCAGTACCACTATTATTATTTCCAGTAGAACAAATTTGTGTAAAATGTTCTTCAGCCATTTTTACGTAGTTACTTGAGGATGTCATCATCAGGAAAAATGAAACTGACATTCTGTGTGTTGTAATGCAGAATGTATGAGTCCTTGATTGAGTAGGTAGGTTAGCAAATTTTAAAAAAGAAGTGAACATGTAGCAGACAGAGACAGTGGGAAGTAGTGAAGTGTGATGGTCAGGTTAGTTCACGATTATAATTACAGAATCAAATAAGGGTAATGCAGGAGTAGGTCTTCAATCAATCTCTTTATTCATCTGTTAACAATATACATTGTATGGATGCCATCAATCACAATATAATTTCTTATATTTAATTTGTTTCAAAAACTTGAATAATAAACACAAATATTTTATATCAATATATATAAATAATATTACTTTTCTATATTCAGATTTTCTTAAACGTTATAAAAACTATGTGTTAGTAAAAATTGTTTTTGATCTACCTTGAATTTCTGAAATTCTTTAATTTTCTTTATTGTTGCAGGCAAAGCATTAAAAAGTATCTTGGGCTGGCAGCTTACACTTTTTTGGTAGAGCACTCCTTTGTGGGTGTGTCTGTGAAAATCATCTCTGTTCTTTGTCTCATGGTTATAAACCTGATTATTTAATGTTGAAAATTCGTGGTGAATTCTCAGATAGAAGACACATTCATAGATGTATAAGCTAGGAAGAGTAATTATTTTAAATTCTTTTAATATTTCCTTATGTGACACTCTACAGGGAACCCCTTTCATTATCCTAAAAGCCCTTTTTTGAAGTTTGAAAGCTTGTTTTGACATACTTTAATTTCCCCAGAAATCACATCTAAGCAAACTGTTCATACACGCATAATAGGCACACAGCAATGATTCAGTGTTGCAACAGCCCCGAAGCATTCTTAGCACGTAGCAGCATTTAAACAAAACTTGTAGATGCTTTTCCCATCTCGAGTGCTCATCCACCCACATACCTAGGAATTTTGTGTATGGAGCTTGTGCAATAACATATTTCCCTAACTCAGCTTTTACTCTTGTTCTAGCTTTACTTTTAATATTACTGAAATTCATCTATACCATTTAACTTTATTTATCATCAAAGCATTATCGCTAAACCATTTTACTGTTTCATTTATTGTCCTAGAGACACTGTGCTGTAGATTATCCTCAGTGTATCCGTTTATGAAAATGCTAGTGCCATCAGCAAACATCACCATTTCAGCAACTGTCAGATGGTTTGGCAAATTGTTTATATACACCAAGAACAACACAGGGCCTAACACAGAACCCCAGGGCACTCCATAGTTAGTTTTTTTTTTTTTTTTTTTAAATCTGAAAGATACTCTTTGTCTTCATGACATACTTGTACTTTCTGTTTGTCGAGAGATAAGTCTTGAACCATTTGAAGGCGAGTCCCTGGATCCCATAAAATTCAAGTTTCGTAAGCAATAAGTCATGGCTGATTAGATCACATGCTTTAAATAAATCTAAGAATATCCTGCAGCTTAATTCATTATTGTCCAAGGCTTTTAGGACCATTTTCAGGAATCGTAAGACTGCTGTTTCTGTGGATCTGTTCATTCTAAACCTATTTTGAGCATTAGTCAGTATTTTATTTTTATTCATGAAGTCAGCTAGCCTTTCATACATTACTCTTTCAATTACTTTAGAAAAACCTGACAATAATGACACTGGCCTATAATTATTTATGTTAGCTGTACTATCCTTTCTGTGAAGTGGCTTTATTATGGAGAATTTTAGTTTTGATGTGAACACTCCTGTCCTGAAAGAAGTATTAATAATGACAGTTAGGTGAGTATCTATACTGGTAGAACTATGTTTGATTACCTTGTCTGGACTTCCGTCAATACCACAAGACGATTTATTTAATAGTTTATTAATATCATTTCTAATTTCACATTCTGTTACCGGGTACAGAAACATTGTCTTTTCACAAGTTGGTACGTTTATGTTTTTGTTGTTTGAATTGCATAAACTTTTAATTAGGTTCGGTGCTATGTTCTCATGTTGATTGAATATATTGGCTATCTGATGAGCATCTTCTATCACTTTACCCTCACTTCTAATTTTGAAATGATGGATCTTGGTTTTTTATTTTCCTATGCTATTGTTTATAACCTTCCAAACTGATTTCGATTTATTGCTTTCCATGTTAATGTGTGAATCACTCCTTAGCCTTTTTGCTGCATGTAAAACTTTCCTATAGACCCTTCTATATTTCCTATAGTATGGTTTTACTGTTGTAATTATTTTAGTATGTTTGCTTAGGTTTCTAATGGTGATTGCTGATTTTTTAATCCCTTGTGTTTGTCTTCTCACTGACTTTATAATCAGTAAGAAAACTGTCATACTATTTGTCTACATCATCAGTTTGTTCTATGCCCCATTGTACCCTCTTTAGCATACTATTAAAAACCCTTATGTTGTTTGCATTAGTAAGTATTCTTTGTACATATTTTTCAGTGACTGTGCATTTCTCATTTTTCTCATTCCTTATCATCATTCTTAAAGCCATATGGTCAGAAAAGACTGTATCTGTTACTTCAATATTGTACTCACAGCTTTGTCTGTTGGTAAATATCTGATCATGTGTTGTTTCTGACCCATCCCCATATCTGGTAATTTCTTGCACCGTAGGTTGCATGTTGTGCGAGTTAAACAGATTTAATAATTGTTCCTTGTTCTTATTACTTTTGTTAAAATTAATGTTAAAAGTCACCAAGAACTATTGTGCATTTTGACCTGCCTCTCGATTCATTTAAAAGATCATCTATATAATATAAGAATTGGATAAAGTCACCTGATGGGGATCTATGTTTATAGATTTAGAGAAAGCTTTTGATGACATTGACTGCAACATTCTTTTAGATTCTGAATGTAGAAGGGACAAAATACACAGAGAGAGGGCTTATTTAGAACTTGTACAGAAACTAGACTGCAGCTAGAAGACTCAAAGAACATGGAAAGCAAGCAGTGGTTGACAAGATAGTGAGACAGAGTTGTAACCTATTCCCAGTGTTATTCAATCTGTACACTGAGCAAGCACTAAAAGAAACCAAGGGCAAATTTGAAGAGAGAATTACAAGTTCAGGGAGAAGAAATAAAACTTTGAGGTTTACCGATGAGATTATAATTCTGTTAGAGGCAGTAAAGGACTTGTAAGAGCAGTTGAATGGTATGGATAGTCTCTTCCAAAGAGCATATAAGACGAACATCAACAAAAATAATAAAATAGGGTACTGGAATGTGATTGAATTACCTCAGGTGACACTGAAATAATAAGACTGGGAAACGAGACATTCAAATTGCTATTTTGGGCAGCAAAATAAATGGCAATTGCTGAAGTAGAGAGGATGTAAAATGCAGGTGAGCTCTAGGACAAAAAGCGTTTTTGAAGACCAGAAATTTGTTAACATCCAATTTCAATTTATGTATTAGAAATACTTTTCTGGAGTTATTTGTCTGGAATGTAGCCTTGCAATGAAGTGAAATGTGAACGATAAGCAGCTGAGACAAAAAAAGAATAGGGGCTTTTGAAATGTAGTGTTACAGCAGAATTCTGAAGATTAAATGTGTAGACTGAGTAACTAATGATGGGTTACTGAACCAAATTGGGGAAAAGGAAAGTTATGGCACAACTTGACTAGAAAGAAGGATCAGTTCATAGGACACACCCTAGGACTACAAGGAATTGTCAGCTTGGAAGTGGAGGGAAGGGCAGGGCGCAAAAATTGTAGAGAGATCCCAAAGGATGAAATCAGTAAACAGATTCAGGTAGAAATAGGCTGCAGTGGTTATTCAGCAATGAAGAGGCTAGCAGAGGACAGAATTGTAGAATAGTGTGGAGAGTTACTTCACATCAGTCTTCGGACTACAATGACAATTCATCAAAATACTTGTATGAAACTTGTCCAAAGTCTAGTATAGTTTTGTGAATTGATCTTACAGGTACAGTTTTTATGCCAAAATGCATTAAATACAGCAAACTGTGTTAAATATGGTATAAAGGTAACATTAGGCTACTAGTTCAATTTTCTACTGCAATCCTTTTGTTTGGTTTGGCACTGACATTTGTTGGTTTCACCAACTCTCAACCAAATTATCATCTTCCATCCCCACCTAGGCATCAGGCTACACTACATATCAGTCAAAGGCAAAGGGTGTTGAACACTCATATGACAGTAGCAGTAAGACAAATGAAATGAAATTCAAGAAGTAGTTGCAAATACAGGGGCAAAAAATGCTCCATCAACAGCAGATCCAATAAACTGACTCAAGACAAGACAAGTGTACAGATTAACTGAAACGTCCAATATCGCTTCGCCAACTCACAACCAAAGTGTCACAAATGAACTTAACCTACACTCCAAGCCACTGTTTCCCAACAGGTGGTCCGCGAGCTATGCCAGAGGGGTCCGCAAGATGCTATTAGAATAAAAAATATATTTCGTATCATAACAGATTTTTTGTTTTGGCTGCTTCCATCATGAGCAGAACTTTAGCGAACGCTAACTTCTGTGTCTAGCGTCTTCCTAGAGCCAACTAACGCTAGCACACTCTAGCGCAAAACTAGAATTAGATAGAGGCAAATAGTTCTGCTGTATGCCGTTCGACTGCGCGCGCTGCCTCTTTGCAGCTGACAAAGACAATAATGAATATGTCAGTGGTTTTTCTAAGTACCAAAAATAGAAAACGTATAAAAAAGACTCTTAATTTGGCTTTTTTAGGTACTTGATACTGCGATATGACAAGGTACCAATCATGCTTGATGAGGGGGTCCTCGAGAAAATTTTGTTGGGAACCCCTGCTCCAAGCTATGCTTCAGAGCAGTACATCACATGTAATATTTTGTAATCACATTTGTTGTCCTCATCAACAGTCAGCCAAGCTGTCACTTTCTAAATTAACCTCAATCTCTAGCTATACTGCAGATCAATGTCACCACAACTTACATTTGAAAAACTTGTATAGAAGAAAAAACAATACTGTCAATGGTCTGTTCTCTTTCGGTTTACTCAGAAGTTAAGTTACACACCACATTTCATTATGTTACAGGATGAAACCAACATCCGGTATCAGAAAGTTCAGTTGACCTTCAATGCTTGGGGCAGGGACTGGGAACCGTAGTGGGTCTATGCAATATAATAATAATAATAATAATAATAATAATAATAATAATAATAAAATGGAAAAGAGCTAATGCAGGACACTTATTTCTCTGACAATCATTACTTTCACTCGCATACATCTCACAAGACGACTATAAGGAGCAATACAGGGAAATCATAGCTCATATTGAGACTTACTGACAGTTGTTCTAAGCACACAGCATTTGCGAATGGAACATGAAAGAGGATAAATGATAGTGGTACCCAAAACACACTGTCACATACTAAAAAAATACCAGTCCTGAATGTAATGAGCCTCTCAAAAATCCTCGCCAATGAACAGCATCAACACCATGACTAGTGATTCTCATCGTTTCAAGAATTAAAGTTTTTTTTCCAAACCTGCCTAATACCAATTTATAAATCCCTCTTATTCCAAGATATTTGCTCTCCTCTGTGATGACAAAAGCTGTCCCTCATAGTTTGTATAGATAATGTCATTTACATATGTTATCGATGACGATTTCCGCTTGGTCAACAACTTATCGGCAGTTCTCAACTCTTTCACATGCGATGGACGATGACATCTGAATTAGCCGACATACATATAAGGCAAATTTATCTTTAAATTCCTTGTCGCCTTGTAGGATGGCAATCACAGTTACTTTTTTCGCAAATGTATTTCAATAAGGACCCTTCATCTGATCACCAACTCGTAAAATGTTAGTTAATTTTCATGGTAAACATTGGCAGGATGTTGATGGTTTTCCTGATAAATATAGAAAATCTTGATAACGGAACTAGATTCACTATCACATCAAATGAAAGTTGGCTGTTAATTTCAGCTCCTACACAAACAAGAGAATTTTGAGTGTTTAAACAGAGACGTTTAGTAAACAACTTCTACGGCAGATTTTGACACATTCAGTTAACAAGTATCGTTAAGCAGTACACATTAACAGCTCAGAGCAGCCTCAACCATACATCGAGCTTTTCAATTGATACACTAGACAGTATCGATTGTCATTATAATTTTAAGGCGTATCCTAATGTCAAGGATGATGGAAAGATATATCATTTGAGCTTCACATTAAGAATATCTATGGACGTTTCCGAAAACTTGTCAAAATAATTATAGAAATCTATGTTTTTCAGTGATACGTAGAAGGTACAATTAATGTACTGGGAGCAAGCGTCATATATCTATAAATATCAGCCCATCTTTTTTTCTTGACGTGACAAATCATTCGCATCCTGCTTTTGCCTTAACAGTGCGCATGCGTAGTTTGCATAGTATTATGGTAACTGTTCATTGAGGAATGGTGGGTGGTGTTTTATTAAAGTTGTTTGATTACGCCAGTTATTAACTTTTTTTTTTTTTTACAAAATGTGAAAATTTTACAATCGTTTAAGTGACATTTGTTTGAGTTTTTCCGCCTGTAGAAATATGATAATTGGCAAATTTGAAGCTTCATTTGGTTCTTTGCTGTCGAATAAAGGCACTGGTGGTTTTTATGGAACGAAGAAAAGTGTTGTATTCTGCGTTAAATCGCGTTAACAGTCAATCCACTGGAACAACGGAGTTACACATTCTTATTGCTTGGAATCAAACCGTAAAGTGAGACTGCTGTTGCAAACAACCAAGTTAGGAAGTGGATGTGTCATAAAAAATTGTCTCGTGTTCCTATATTGACATGTGTTGTTCTGAAAGTGCCGAAGGCGTTTTCCTGTGGAGTGCATCAATTAATTGTTTGGAAACTGTTCATATTAATCAGTCATGGCATTAAACAGAGTTATTGTGGATGCTTTGGAGGTTAGAGTGTGGTGTTTTCTGTCTGTTTACTTTCACCTACACTTTCATCAGATTTGAATGTTAAAAGGAGCGATGAGAAAATAGTAGCAAGTGTTGCTGATGTTTCTTGTCATGTCGCCTGCAAACATGTTTCCACAAGAAATCAAATGTGCTGCCCATTATGTGCCTCAACCGTTGAAGAGAAGACCAACATAGGCCACAAGAATGTCAGGAAATGTGGAAAACAATCGCTATATAGTACAAGTGTTCGTGGGTGCTCTTTCACAACATTATGAATCACTGTCTGTGGAAGCTGGAAAGCAGACTACATCTGAAGAAATAGTGTCTTGTATTGTCGAGCGACTGTCGCTAAATGATAGTAATGGAAATCACTATGAACTTGCCGAGGTGGTTGGTGATTCTTTTGGCCAGGAATGCAAGGAAAGAAGACTTGGACCGAATGAGAAACCTGTTGCTGTTATGCTGTTGTGGCCCAGGGTGCTTGACTCTCATCAACAGTATTACAGGTAAGCTTATATAACCTTTTGCATTTGGAGAGGGTGATTGCAGCATACTGTCATATATTCTAGATATATTGGTAGTAGATACTGTACTGCAGCTGTTATATTTATTTGAGATCTTTGATGAATCAGTTAAGATAGACCACTGTTTATATTTCATTGTAGGCTATGTAACAATATCGTATTAAGTTTACTTGCAAGAGAGAATATTTGTGATTCTGATTGTTTGTGCAGAGATTGAATAGTGCTCTACCTTTTTATCTTTTAACCTAATTACTGTTTTATGTCTTCAGTATTAGGTAAAAGTTGTAATGTTGCTATGTTTGACTGTCAATGTGTTAGGCCTGTGTCCACTTATTTCTCAACAGAAAAACTGACAGCACTGACATGAATGATTGTACACACAAAAATAAATCATGTATGATGAATGGAACGAGAAAAACTAGTATTGTTCTTCTATCTTTTGTTGCTGAACAGACAGACAATTTTTATTTGCAGTTGGAACTTGCATTTTTGTAAAAGATCTCATCTTTGTTTAGTTTGTGTCAGTGTAGCTCATTGACATCTTTGTTGTAGTGACACTGATCGCAAGCGTGGTCTGACATCTAGTTCATGTTGGAAGGAAAAAATGCGGTTACTTTATCATAATTTTGTGTGGACTTGATGATCAGTGATGTCAACTAGTAGTAAATAAAATAAAGCAGTTTCTTTCAGTTTAAATGTATCATTCCAGAAAGTGTAGTTGAGTCAGTGTAAGTTGATTCGTGGCAGTTGCAGTGAGTTGGGTGTGGCACCGTAGTTGGCCTACATCAGCCAATAGTGTAATGCAATTGTGTAAACTTCTCTATGGCAGTGGCTCAGTGTTATCACAGCTCTGTAGATAGCTACTGCTTCTGCCTGGAGCCATTAGCTTTTCACAGGTGAAAACTGGCAACAGCCCTATGAGCTGTCGGGGTTTTCTTACACCGTCTCGATGTTACTTAGTAATATAGTTGTTGGTTTTGTTCTGCCCATAAAATTCTGTATTAAGGCTAGCTTACGACTGAGTAAAAATAGTATATTGAAAGTTAAAGGAGTGATGACTAGGCTGTACTTTATTCTCGAATGTGTGCAAATTATTGTGTTGCCTTTCATATTGGTGCATGTTTTGGGGGAGGGAGTTTTTGATAGAGCTAGTATGAGATAGTGGTAATACTACATATTACTCCACCCAGGCAAATTATATTGTGATAGCTAAACTTAAGTAATTACCTAATCAGTAGTAAATACAAGTGATTCTTGTAGCAAGCATAGCTAATATTGTACATAACATCTTGCCCTACTTCTAGAGTCTATATTGGTAGCCTTTTCTTGGTTTTCATTTCCATGGAGTATTAGCATCTTTCAATTAGGAAACAATGTGACATGTTTTTTAAAATATTTGTCTTCATATTCATTGTGTTTCATACTTTTATTGTGCTGTGAATTTTCATGGCTATACACAGAGGAGTCTGAGCACACAGTTTTAAGTGATGTGATGCGAGCATAAAGTTTTCTTTATATCTTGTGTTGGATGAGTATTCAAAATTTTTTTAAGTAGATCAGCTGTGCTGCGTCTTTGTGAGTATCATTCTCGGGCAGGTAGACGTAGTTACACATCAGTCTACCAGAGTGATATGTAATACTACATATTACTCCACTCAGGCAAATTATATTGTGATAGCTAAACTTAAGTAATTACCTAATCAGTAGTAAATACAACTGATTCTTGTAGCAAGCATAGCTAATATTGTACATAGCATCTTGCCCCACTTCTAGAGGCTATATTGGTAGCCTTTTCTTGGTTTTCATTTCATATGTCTTTTTCTTATTTTAGTTCCCATATTAATAGCTCTTAAGCACTTATAATGAGAGTGTGGTCATATATAAGTCTCACAGGTTTTCACTCTAAACTAAATTTATCGTTTTCCCATGATCATTTCTTATTTTGTTTTGTTGGTACATAATTTTTTGTACTCTTTCTTATCCAAGGTGAAAATGCAAAGACATCAGCATTACTCAACAAAGTTATAAGGGGCAGTTATATGAAAATGAGACAGATTGAAAAAAATATTAGGCTGTTTATTGTTTCAAAAGTAATCGTCATAACTGTTAATATGTTTTTTCCATTGTGAGATAAGACAGTTAATGCCTTCCTGAGAAAATGTTTGCGGTTCCCTGCAGAAGCCTGAGCATACCCAGACATGCATCACTCCATAAGAAGCAAATTATTGGCCCTGAATGTCTCTCTTCAGGGCTCCAAAAAATATAAAAATATCCAGGTTGTCACTTTGATAATATTGAGATGCACCATCAGGTCCAAATGCCCAGGTATGTTGATAGACAGCATCATTCTGTTGCAGGATAGTGCTTGCTCACATATTGCCTTGCTTATTTTGGCTACACTGCAGAAGTTTTGCTGTCCTCCGTACAGTCCCGATCTCTCCCCATGATGCAATTCTTGGTCATAAGTTTGATTCGGATGAAGAGTTTCACATCTAGGTGCAATTATGGTTCTGTAGGCAATAGCAAACATTTCTCCATGAAGGCGTTGAACGTTTTGCGTCACAGTGGGATAAAAGTATTAACAGTTATGATGAGTACTTAAAAAAAACAGTTTACTAACATTTATTAGTGTGTGATATTTTCATTTGACAGCTCCTGATATATTTGCGTATCATTTATTCATGTATTTATTTTCTTTTGGATGTATAATCTGCTGTACACCATTTTTTATTGGTATCATTTATCTTAAACTCATAACAGCAATTTTCAAACTCTACATACATTTATTTTACAATAATTTGTATGTCCCTTTGTCACCATAACCACACAGATGAAGTTACATTTTGAGCACCCAGTAACCTCTGATGGTCATCGTACAAAATTCAGATATTTTTTCATTCTTAACGATTACTGCCTTTAGCATAAATAACATGTTATTAGAACCCGGGTAGGTTTCTCTAATCTACAACTTTGGAGTAAGCCTCAGAAGTATTGTGCCCTATGCTTACATGTAGAAACTGTAGAACTGCTGAGAACGCCTCTTTCCCCAAACGGAAGGCACCAAATTGTACACTTTTCACAGTGATGATATCCCTGTATACATTTCATTTTTCCTCAAGTGTAGATCCTGCTTTGATGCATCTAACCTGTTCCATATTATATGTATAAGGATACATCATCCTGCTTATAACATCTCATTTATTCTGAGACCAGTTTACTCCTTCAGTATTATAAATACATATGAGATTGCCTAGTTTACTTGATTTCTAGTTTATAAATATTCCTCTACATTACCTTAGCCAGTAGCTATTATCATTGATGTCTTATCATAGTTATTTTTTATTGACCTTTATTGCTCATTAGAAACACGTTAAGTTATCCCAAACCAGTGCCTACTCATGCTGTTATGGATGCCATTGGTTACTCATTGGAATATGTTATTCAGAAACTGTGTCAACTTAAGCTGCTTTGAATGCTGAGAACACCTCTTTCACTAACTTGGATGTTACCATGTCATTAATGATGACGTCAAACACATGCCTTACCCTTCGCTTGTGAATGTGATTTCACTAACATCTGAATACTATATTGTGCAAGATATGGAGTGTTTCAGAGAGTTTGTGACAACTATCTAAGGGTAATGGACCACATAGGGAACATAGACACAACTGAGATATCTGCTTTTTTCTATATTAGTTTTATGTTTCGCTTTTATTTTTTCCTAGATAGAAATGTGATCATTCCATGTTCCTTTACCTCACAGTATGAAGCCCAGGTCCTTAAAAAGCACTGAATATTATAACAGGAGTGGGACAAATGTATCTGCTTCAGTTTTGTCAAACTTTTGTATGATTCATGAGTGCACAATTTTGCTACCATTGTGTTTGCAAATATTGTATGTATTGCACCGTTATGGAATTAGTGTAGCTACTAGGGCTTTTTGGACCTGCCAGGTTAGCCGAGAGCACTAATGCACTGCTTCCTGTACTCGGGTGGGTGCACCGGCCCCGGATTGAATCCGCCCAGTGGATTAACGATGAGGGCTGGTGTGCCGGCCGGCCTGGATGTGGTTTTTATGCGGTTTTTTACATCCCGCTAGGTGAATACCGGTCTGGTCCCCGTGTCCCGCCTCAGTTACACGACTCGCAGACATTTGAAAAAAACATGCTGAGATTGGCGGGCAATGACTGAACAGCTGACGCCACTCAACACTCATCAGTTCTATAAGATAAATTATTATTTACACTACAAACACCTGCATATCATACTGTAGCTCAACCAATAACGGAATGAGTCTTTATTAATCATGTTTGAGTAATGATACTCTGTGGATTCTTTGCAAAGAGAGATTTGGGTTTGACTCGTTTTGTCATTTTGTGCCAAGATTGGAGCAGTTTGTAAAAATGGCCTATAATTATATTCGATTCCGCAAAATTGTAAGAAAGAATGCATTCAGATGTTGCTATACATCGATTGTTCAAAGCAAGGGGAGGGTCTCAGGGTTTTCACAGTACATGTTTTCAGGGTACATGTTTTCAATGAGTTCATTGTATGCAGTGTAATACTGCACATGATTCTGAAGACAGTGGAACAGGTGAAATGCCCTCATAGCAATAAATTTCTCATCTATTCAGATTCCTTTAAAATGTTAAAAGCAATACAAAAGATTTAAGCAGCAGCATAAATAGTGCAAAATATACAGGACTCCCTCATCTCCTACAGTGACAGGGCCAACATGTATCATTTTGCTAGGTACCTGGCACATATGAGTCCAGAGAAAGTAAGAAGCTGACAGCAGCCGAGGTAGCCAGTAGGGAACACAATAAGACACAATACACCATTAGCTTGGAAGCTGCAGTTGTCTTGTTGACTTCAAAAGCTGTGGAAATGGGAAAAGAGGAATGAACTGTGGCCCGTGAAATGATAGATTCACCTTTGGGTTAGGTAACACAGGATGATGTCACCCTCATCCACCTTTGATTCCCTCTTCCCTGTTTGATGTGCAAACAATGATTGGGAAGAATGATTGTCAGTGAGCCTCTGTATTAGCTCTAATTTCCGGAATTTTGTCATTATGGTCATTTCACAAAATGTATGTGGAAAGAAGTAATATGTTGTCTGACTCTTTGTGGAAAGTACCCTCCTGAAATTTCAATATTAAACCTCTCTGTGATATACAACACGTGTCTTTTAGTGTCTGCCACTGGAGTTTATTGAGCATCTCTATAAAACTCTTGTGCCCATTATACTATCCCATGATGAAACGCGCCACTCTTTGTTGGATCATCTCTATGTCTTCTATCAATCCTACCTGGTAAAGGTTGCAGATTGATGAACAGTGCTTGAGAATCATTCAGATAAGTGCCTTGTAAGCCTCTTCTTTAGTGAACAAATCACATTTCCTTAAGATTCTTCCTAAGAATCTGTTTTGAGTCTGCTTTTCCTACTATTCATTTAATGTGCTCATTCCACTCTGGATAGATACTCTCAGATATTTTATGGCGATTACTGTGTCCAGGAATTAGTTGTCAATAGTGCATTGTACAGCAATGGATTTCTTTTGTATATGTGAAATATGTTAATTTATTTATGTTCAGGGTCAGCTGCCAGTCCTTGAAATCCTCTGTAGGACCTTCTGCAAATTGTTACTGTCTTCCGGTGTGCTATGTTCGTATAGACGACTGCATCATCTGCAAACAACCTTAAAGAGCTACCCATGCTTTATATTCAATCATTTATATACATTCTAAACAGTAATGATACCCCCATCATTACCTTTTCATCTGTCAATTTTCTCCCCTTAATAGTGACTTGTTGAGTCCTGTCTTAAGGAAGTCTTGAATCCAGTTGCAAATCTGTTCCAATACTTGGTAAGCCTTCTTTTTTTTTTTCTCCCACTCCACTAAATGACAGTGCAGGACAGTATCAAATGCCTTCCCCCAAAGACAAGGAACACAGCAACAACCTGAGTACTAATGTTTAGAGTGCTGTGGATCTCGTGGAGGAACAGAGTGAGCTGAGTTGTTTTGCAAGATCTCTCCAGAACACATATTGATACTTATAGGAGTGATTTTCATTCTCCATAATTCTGCAACAGATTGGTGTCAGCAATGTAGAGCAATAATTATGTGCTCCTCTCCTAAGACCCTTTGAGAAAACAGAAATAACTGGTACTTCCTGCAGGTGCTACATATCCTTCATTGCTCCAATAACCTATCATAAACTGCTCCCTACTACTAGTAGGGGGGCAGGTTCTTTCACATAATATCTGCAGAATCTTAACAGGCATTTAATCTGCTCATGATAACTTTCCACTACAAAGCAGTTGTAGCTGTTTTTCTGCTCTGAGATCAATTATCTCAATATTTACCATTTCAAAGTTCATACGATGGCTGAAAGGATGAACTGTGTAAAGATCTTTTGCTATGAAGTAGTTTTGGAAGACTGAATTCAGTATTTCAGCCTTTCTTCTGTTATTTTCCATTTTGGTGCCATTATCTACATCTACATAAACACTCTGCAAGCCACTGTACGGTGCATGACGGGGGTACCCTGTAACACTACAAGTCATTTGCTTTCCTGTTCCACTCTCAAACGGAGCGAGGGAAAAGTGACTTCTCTGTGGATCCCTATGAGTGCTAATTTCTCTTATCTTTGTGGGCCGTATGTGCAATGTATGTTGGAGCCAGTAGAATCATTTGTCAGTCAGCTTCAGATACTGGTTCTCTAAATTTTCTCAATGGTGTTCCTCGAAAAGAATGCTGCCTCCAGCCAGGGATTGCCATTTGAGTTTCCAAGACACCTCCATAACACATACGTGTTGTTCAAACCTACCGGTAACAAATCCAGCAGCCTGCCTCCGATGTCTTCCTTCAATTCGACCTCCCAAACACTCTAGCAGTACTCAAGAATAGGTCGCACCAGCATCCTGTATGCTGTTTCCTGTACAGATGAACCACTTTTTCCTAAAATTCTCCCAATAAACTGAAGTCGACCATTGCTTTCCCTACCCCAGTTCTCACATGTTCGTTCCATTTCATATCAGTTTTCAAAGTTATGTCCAGGTATTTAAATGACTTGACTATGTCAAACAGGACACCAGTAATACTGTATCTGAACATTACAGGTTTCTTTTTCCCGCTCATCCACATTAATGTATATTTTTCCACCATTCATTACACCAGCTGGAAATTTTGTCTAATCCTTTATCTTCGTACAGTCACTCAACTTTGACATCATACTGTACACCACTGCATCATCAGCAAACAATAGCAGATTGCTGCCCACCCTGTCTGCCACATCGTTTATGTATACAAAGAAAAACGGCGGTCCTATTACACTTTCCTGGGGCACTCCTGGCGATATCTTTGTCTATGGTGAATATTCGCCGTTGAGGACAACATATTGGTTCTATTACTTAAGAAGTCTTCGAGCCTCTCACATATCTGTGAACCCATATTCTCGTGCCTTAGTTGACAGCCTGCAATAGGACATCGTGTCAAATGCTTTCTGCAAATGTAGAAATATGGAATCTGCCAGTTGCTCTTCATCCATAGTTGACAGTGTATCATGTAAGAAAAGGGCAAGCTGAGTGTCACATGAGGGATACTTTCTAAAACCTCACTGATTCGTGAGCATAAGCTTCTCAGTCTCAGAAAAGTTTAATATATTTGAACTAAGAATATGTTCAGTGATTCTGGAGCAAACCGAAGTTATGGATATTGATCTGTAATTTTGTGGGTCTGTTCTTAACCCTTCTAATATACTGGAGTCACCTGCACTTTTTTCCAGTCACTTGGGATTTTGTGCTGGGCGAGAGATTTGTGATAAATGCAGGCTAGGTTAGCAGCCATTACCATAGAGTACTCTTCGTAAAACCGAGTCAGGACCTGGACCTGGTGATTTATTTGCTTTCGAATCTTTCAGTTGTTTCTCTGTGACAGGGATGCTTATTACTGTCATCCATACAGGAGTCTGTCTGATGGTCAAATGATAGTATGTGTGCACTAATCTCTTGTGTGAATGATTTCTTGAGCATGAAATTGAAATCTTTGGCTTTCATTTTGCTGACTTGAACTGCCACACCAGACTGATTAACAAGGAACTGAATGGAAGCCGTAGACCCACTTAGTGTTTTCTCGGGATGTCAGCCAGCTCTTATGCTAAGGTGTGATGGTGCTAGTTGTTGAATGCTTCATGCATTTCACCTTTTATCCACTTACTAGGCACATACCTCTCCTGACCATAGTTTACAATCTGCTTAAACTTTGCCCATTATTCCTCCACATGTGTCTTACTGGTACCAAGTGAAGTCAGTTCACTGTCTAAGTGAGATGCTAACAGCTGCTTATCTGCTCTGTGTAGCAGAAACACTCTCCTAGCCTTCTTGACTGATTTATTACCTTTTGTAATCACAGTTTCTGAAGAAGAGAAATTTGTTAACATTGAGTATAGATTTAAGTGTCAGCAAGTCGTTTCTGAAAGTATTTGTATGGAGTGTAGTCATGTATGGAAGTGAAACATGGATGATAAACAGTTTAGACAAGAAGAGAATAGAAGCATTTGAAATGTGGTGCTACAAAAGAATACTGAAGATTAGATGGGTAGATAGTGTAACTAATGAGGAGGTACTGAACAGAATTGGAGAGAAGAGAAATTTGTGGTACAACTTGACTAGAAGAAGGGATATTGGTTGGTAGGACACATTCTGAGGCATCAGGGGATCACCAGTTTAGTACTGGAGAGAAGTGGGGAGGGAGGGGGGGGGAGGTAAAAATCATAGAGGGAGACCAAGAGATGAATGCATTAAGCAGATTCAGGAGGATGTAGGTTGCAGTAGTTACTCGGAGGTGAAGAGGCTTGCACAGGATAGAGTAGCATGGAGAGCTGCATCAGACTAGTCTTTGGACTGAAAGACCACAACAGCAGTCGGTATAATGACATCATGATCACTAATTCTTATTAACATTGTCGATAAGGTCTGGCCTAAGGTCTAAGATATTTCCATTGCTTGGACTGCCAAGCTAGCTGCTCAAGACAGTTTTCAGAAAACGTATTCAAAAGTATTTCACATGACTGTGTGTGTGTGTGTGTGTGTGTACCCATCACAATGAATCCATAGACATCCCAGTCTGTACTTGGTAGGTTGAAGTTGTCTCCAACTAGTATTGCATGATCTGGGTTTTATGTGCTACTGGCTGAGGACTTCCTTTGAATGACTCTAGAACTGTTGCACCTGAATTGGGTGGCCGGTAAAATCAGACAACAATTGACTTGCTTTCACCTACACCTGTTATACATGATCAGATAACATAACTGTCACATTCAGCTTCAACCACAATGGAGACAGTATTTTTATTAACTGAAATGAACACTCCCCCTCTTATGATCTCTAATCTGTTGTTATATGTTATATCTTCCATGACTCACTAAATGTCTCAGAGCTTTCCACCTCAGCTTTCAGCTCACTCTCAGTCCGATAATTTGAGTGCAATAAATTTCATGGAGGGCAGTAAATTTGAAAACTTTATTAAGAATACTTTGACAATTTACTGATAAAATTTTGACAGTTGTAGTGTGTCTATTCTGAATGCTGTTTGACTTCCCGTGCTGTTTATCAACTGGCGAGTGTTCATCAGAGCACCTCAAACTACCATCTAGCCATAAAACTGTTGTATGCCCTCCACAAGTATTCTGATACCTGAGTAACTACTTTCTTTGTATAGTGCACCCCTGACCTATCAAGGAGAGTACTACAAATCCCCACATGATAACACAGGTCTAGAAATCTGCAGCCAAGACCGTCACAGAGTCAACAAAGCCTTTGGTTGAGACCCTCCACTCAGCTCCAAACCAAAGGTCACCCATCAACTCTGGGAACAATGCTGCAAATTGTGAGCTCTGCGCACACCCTACGTGCGAGACCAGAAGTCTTCACCATCTCCGCCAGCTGCCTGTATGAACCGAGGATGGCCTCAGAACTCATGTGACAGCCGTTGTCAGTGCCGACGTGAACCACAACTTGCAGGCAACTGCACCATGCAAGCTTGTTGGCTGCAGGCAAGGCCACCTACACATCTCGGATGAGCAGCCCCCCCCCCCATCTCCCCTCCCAATACACTGAGTACTAATTGGCTTGCTTTCCAGCCCTGAACAGTATCTGCTGAAGGGGCTGCATAATGCGCCTAACTTTGGAGCACTGGATAACTGGTAAACCCCTCCCACCTGCTGAAGGAGTGGCCACTTGTCCACTCACAGGGTGAATGGGTGAGGCCAGTCGGCCAGTATCCACATTCCCCTCTGCCTCTAGTGACCCAAATGCGTCACCACCAGCCATTCATCCTGATGTGAGAGCGGATCCAACAATGAGTGCACTAGGAGGTGCTTCGAAAGCAGAACCCATGAGCAAAACAAGCAACATCTGAGGAATCCTAAGCGAAGTGCCAGATTCTATGCCACCGCTACACCCCGAGGTAGCAGCCTGAAAGTGACAGACCATAGCCAAAAGTGCACTTAGCTGTTCATGAAGCGCCAGCTCCTCCTGCATCTGCACACAGCATGCACATGTCCTAACCATCCTAACAAGATGAACTGAATAGTAAACTGTAAGAGTAGGCAAACTCCTAGAAATGCAACTTTCCGCCCTCCTTATGTGTCGCCAATGGATGCCGATATTTTAATGAGAGATGTAGCTGGCTGTTCAGTGAGTAACTATTGCACTACAGAATGAATGAATTTACACATACAAAAACACGGATTTAAACCTCTGAAACAGAAAATAGTGCACAAAATTAGATAAATATACTATGAGGAAAACGGAGAGAAAGAGAAACACTTAACTTTTCCTTCTGTAGACTTATATCAGCCAAGATCTGGAGTCTGACAGTCACTGACTGACTGAATAGATGACTTCGAACTGATTACCAATTTTATGCAACACCAAAACCTCTTACTGTTTTTAGTAACATATTCATTTGCACTTTGTTCAGCTTTTGTTTACCAGATAGGTTTTGACTTCTCTCAGATCTGTGATAAAGCTTTCTTTGTTTAAGTAGCAGTTTTCTAAGACCACTACTAAACCACGGTGGGTCATTGCCATCCCTTAAGACCTTGCTCGGAACGTATTTAAGGCAGTTTGAATCATGCTTTTGAATTTTTTCCGTTTGTGCTCCAAACCTTCGTTCCTGGCACTGAACATTTGATGTTACTCAGATACTCAGCAATTTGTATCCCGTCACTCGTGCTAAGCAAAAATTAAAATATTTTCTTAACTTTCGTAACATTCCTTAAACTGTAGTCACAGATGCTACCATAGGCATATGATCATTTATATCTTCGTAAACAATTTCTGATTTGAAAAGCTTGTGTGTGTTTGTTGCTAGGAGGTCTAAGTCACATTTGGAATCCGTGATAGCATCACTACATGTTATTCAATTCTTTACTGCAATAAATGTGCTGCCATTATTGTCAACTAAGCTACCCTTATGATAAATATTCCAATATGAATTTACGATTTCATTGCTATTCACTTTTGGTTTCAATCAACTTTATGCTCCTAATACAATCTGGGCGTTATAACCTTCAGTGGGACCCTAAAATGGATGCTCCTGCTGTTTACTAATACCATGTGGCTGATGTATCTTTGATTTCAGCAGGCGGTTCATCTCTGATCCCAAGGGAAGTTACTCTAACCTTAAAAACCCCCATGTGCAGACCTCACATAATCCGCTATCCTAGCATCCACCTTCTGTGAGCATAGCATGCCTGGTTTATTAAGGGGAACCCTACAACTCTCCCCCCGATACTGGAGATCGTTTGCATCTGGATGGCCTCTTTCCTGACCTGCCCCTGTTCCCCGAGGGGCTCCATTATTCGCCTAACATACGAGATCCCAATGGCTAGCATAACTGTCCTCTGCACCTGTTTGGATTGGGTTGGAAAATGACCCATTGGCCAAACATGAGAGGTGTCACACACTGGCTCAGAAGTGTCATCAACTGGGGTAGTATCTCATACCTGTTTTTAAGCTGTAAGGAGTCAGCCTTGCTGCCAGTTCTCTGTTTTGACTTCTGCCCAGAGACACTCAAACGCACCTTTATCCACCACTCATTCTCAAGTGAAGACAGGCTGGTAAGATGTTGCATATCAGAAGTAAAGTGACAACTGGGTTGCCAGGGCACCAACAGTTTCCCAGGTCTTGTCCCGATGTCACTGTAGCTTTGAGAGCAATAGGCAGAAGCCTGTTGACCATGGCTAGCATAGCTTCCAGCTTTTTAAGGACAATGGCCAATTTCCCTTGTGTCTGAAAACAACAAGTGCAGTGCTTATGCATATCATACTGTTTAAAAATTTGTATGAGACCTCAAAAAAATACAAACAAAGCCATCTGAACTCACTGAGGAAGAACAAAGAACCCCCGCCCCAACCCCTCCCCCCAAACCACTCCAAACCAGGCAGGAAATTACCCAACTGTGGCACTACTGAAGTTGGGATATGTGCAAGATATAAATGAGAAGATAAGAAGAAGAAACAGGCACTAAAATATGCTCCATAGAATTCTCTCTATAGCCTAAGATTGAAAGAAATGTACTGTGGGAGGGAGGGGGGGGGGGGGCAATAGCTTAGAGTAAGTTAGTGGCAACAACTTAGAGTAAGTTAGTAAACACTAGTCAAGACACTAAAATGCACAGGCACAATTTACTTCCTCACAGAACTGTGTTTGGAAACAGAAACTAACTAAATTAAATTACTGCGTATCAGACAAACTGCTACAGCTATAGGCACACTTCTCATCTCTGCAACAGCTGCTACAGATGATTCGGAGTGTGCTAAAGATTTGGCTGTGGTGTTCCTAAACGACTGTAATGTTGCCACCCCCTGGGGTTGGCAGGGTGGCTTTGGTACAGGAGGTAGCCCTAATAAATATGGCTATTAAAATACACACTTTACTTTACTCAGATATGTGCACTTGTCATACACAGATCAGTGAGAATGCCTGTTTCAGCATGTGTGCCAGCAAGGTGACAGCTAGTGCCCAGCAGGATGGTGCGTTCAGGATTGCTGACACCAGTGCCCAGTATGTGTCATGCGACCCAGTTAGCTCTGTTACATCACACGCGTGTTGTATTAGCAGTGCTCAAAGGCAGCCTGAGTTCTTGCAATAGCGTTCTGATGGATGGCTGTATCCTGCGAGAGGCCGTGTGAAGCGTGGCGGCACCTGCTTCATTGGTGGCAGAAGGCAGCTGCCTGCCTGGGCAGGAGTCCAACTCACTGATTGAGTGGGCCTGGGATAGCTCTGCCACACCCATGGCACCAAGTGTGGAAGGTGGACTGAGTACATGATGCAGCTACAGTCTGTCACTGTAGGTCCAAACTGGTGAATGTTGCCAGTGGCTTCGTGTCTATGAATGGCTGCAAATGATCTCAGAGTAGCTGAACGTAACCGTTCCCAGTCAATGGCCAGTTCAGTTGGACCAGATGATCCAGTCCACTTTAAGTAAACACAGCCCACACCATTAGAGTGCCACAACTTGCACAGTGCCTCATTGACAACTTTGGTCCTTGGTTTCATGGAATCTGTGCTGCACTTGAACACTGCCAACAGCCGTTACCAACTGAAATCGTGACTTATCTGACCAGTCCACAGTTTTCCAGTCATCTAGGGTCCAACCAAAATGGTCATGAGCCCAGCAGAGTCACTGTAGGCGAAGGCAATGTCATGCTGTTAGCAAACGCACTTGGGTCAGTCGTCTGCTGCCATAGCCTGTTAACACCAAATTTCACAACATTGTCTTAAAGGGTACATTCGTCGTACATCCCACATTGATTTCTGCGGTAATTTCAAGCAATGTTGCTTATCTGTTAGCAATGACAACTCTACACAAACGTTGCTGCTTTCAGTCATTGAGTGAAGGCTATTGGCCACTGTGTTGTCCATGGTGAGAGGTAACGACTGAAATTTGGTATTCTAGGAACAATCTTTAACACTGTGGATCTCAGAATACTAAATTCCCTAATGATTTCCAAAACAGAATGTCTTATGCATGTAGCTCCAACTACCATTCCATGTTAAAAGTCTGTTAATTCCTTTTGTATGGCCATAATCAAATCAGAAACCTTTTCACATGAATCACCTGAGTACAAATGACAGCTCCACCAGTGTACTGCTCTTTTATACCTTGATACTTTGTGTACTCGATACTACCACCATCTGTATATCTGCATATCACCAACCCATTACTTTTGTCACCTCAGTGTACGGTAAATTATTGGGTTTTGCTTTTCTTTCTTGTATTGCTCGTTTCTCAGAATATGACAGTTTGATGGGATATTTTTTCGTATTCCAGCCTTATAGTTTGGTTGTGAGTTAGTGAAGCCAACAAGTGTGACTGGAGGAAAACTGGCTGTGGTGCTGGATTGATATGTATCATAATCCTGTGATCGTTTTGGAAACCTTCTGGGATATTTTCGGAAAGTTCTGATTTCCATGATGGTGGTTAGGCAGGAACTTAACAGTACAGTTTAAATTTTATAACTTTTTTTTACTGCATACTCCACAATATGTTCCATTATGTGACCTTGTAAATTCATCCACTTGACAGCGTGACAACGTTTATCAAATCCTGTTTTATCATTGGTTCTGCCACCTTGTCTAGTCATTCAACTCTTGATCCTATCATGCACTGTGCAAGTATTTCCCAGCTGCATCCCACACTGGAAAAGCTGCTTACACCAAGAGCAGAGACAAGCCAGAACTTTGCCAGTGCTGTGATAGTCTCAGCTTCAGAAATTTTGACGTGAACTGTAGGTGTGCTATGAATATAGAGGGTGGTACACGATAAGTCCCCCCCCAAGAACCATGGACCTTGCCGTTGGTGGGGAGGCTCGCGTGCCTCAGCGATACAGATGGCTGTACCGTAGGTGCAACCACAACGGAGGGGTATCTGTTGAGAGGCCAGACAAACATGTGGTTCCTGAAGAGGGGCAGCAGCCTTTTCAGTAGTTGCAGGGGGCAACAGTCTGGATGATTGACTGATCTGGCCTTGTAACATTAACCAAAACGGCCTTGCTGTGCTGGTACTGCAAACGGCTGAAAGCAAGTGGAAACTACAGCCGTAATTTTTCCCGAGGACATGCAGCTCTACTGTATGATTAAATGATGATGGCGTCCTCTTGGGTAAAATATTCCGGAGGTAAAATAGTCCCCCATTCGGATCTCCGGGCGGGGACTACTCAAGAGGACGTCGTTATCAGGAGAAAGAAAACTGGCGTTCTACGGATCGGAGCGTGGAATGTCAGATCCCTTAATCTGGCAGGTAGGTTAGAAAATTTAAAAAGGGAAATGGATAGGTTAAAGTTAGATATAGTGGGAATTAGTGAAGTTCGGTGGCAGGAGGAACAAGACTTTTGGTCAGGTGATTACAGGGTTATAAATACAAAATCAAATAGGGGTAATGCAGGAGTAGGTTTAATAATGAATAAAAAAATAGGAGTGCGGCTTAGCTACTACAAACAGCATAGTGAACGCATTATTGTGGCCAAGATAGATACAAAGCCCATGCCTACTACAGTAGTACAAGTTTATATGCCAACTAGCTCTGCAGATGATGAAGAAATAGATGAAATGTATGACGAGATAAAAGAAATTATTCAGGTAGTGAAGGGAGACGAAAATTTAATAGTCATGGGTGACTGGAATTCGTCAGTAGGAAAAGGGAGAGAAGGAAACATAGTAGGTGAATATGGATTGGGGGAAAGGAATGAAAGAGGAAGCCGCCTTGTAGAATTTTGCACAGAGCATAACTTAATCATAGCTAACACTTGGTTCAAGAATCATAAAAGAAGGTTGTATACCTGGAAGAATCCTGGAGATACTAAAAGGTATCAGATAGATTATATAATGGTAAGACAGAGATTTAGGAACCAGGTTTTAAATTGTAAGACATTTCCTGGGGCAGATGTGGATTCTGACCACAATCTATTGGTTATGAACTGCAGATTGAAACTGAAGAAACTGCAAAAAGGTCGGAAGTTAAGCAGATGGGACCTGGATAAACTGAAAGAACCAGAGGTTGTAGAGAGTTTGAGGTAGAGCATAAGGGAACAATTGACAGGAATGGGGGAAAGAAATACAGTAGAAGAAGAATGGGCAGCTCTGAGGGATGAAGTAGTGATGGCAGCAGACGATCAAGTAGGTAAAAAGACGAGGGCTAATAGAAATCCTTGGGTAACAGAAGAAATATTGAATTTAATTGATGAAAGGAGAAAATATAAAAATGCAGTAAATGAAGCAGGCAAAAAGGAATACAAACGTCTCAAAAATGACATCGACAGGAAGTGCAAAATGGCTAAGCAGGGATGGCTAGAGGACAAATGTAAGGATGTAGAGGCTTGTCTCACTAGGGGTAAGATAGATACTGCCTACAGGAAAATTAAAGAGACCTTTGGAAAGAAGAGAACCACTTGTATGAATATCAAGAGCTCAGATGGCAACCCAGTTCTAAGCAAAGAAGGGGAGGCAGAAAGGTGGAAGGAGTATATAGAGGGTTTATACAAGGGCGATGTACTTGAGGACAATATTATGGAAATGGAAGAGGATGTAGATGAAGACGAAATGGGAGATAAGATACTGCGTGAAGAGTTTGACAGAGCACTGAAAGACCTGAGTCGAAACAAGGCCCCGGGAGTAGACAACATTCCATTAGAACTACTGATGGCCTCGGGAGAGCCAGTCCTGACAAAACTCTACCATCTGGTGAGCACGATGTACGAGACTGGCGAAATACCCTCAGACTTCAAGAAGAATATAATAATTCCAATCCCAAAGAAAGCAGGTGTTGACAGATGTGAAAATTACCGAACTATCAGTTTAATAAGTCACAGCCGCAAAATACTAACGCGAATTCTTTACAGACGAATGGAAAAACTGGTAGAAGCCGACCTCAGGGAAGATCAGTTTGGATTCCGTAGAAATGTTGGAACACATGAGGCAATACTGACCTTACGACTTATCTTAGAAGAAAGATTAAGAAAAGGCATACCTACGTTTCTAGCATTTGTAGACTTAGAGAAAGCTTTTGACAATGTTAACTGGAATACTCTCTTTCAAATTCTGAAGGTGGCAGGGGTAAAATACAGGGAGCGAAAGGCTATTTACAATTTGTACAGAAACCAGATGGCAGTTATAAGAGTCGAGGGGCATGAAAGGGAAGCAGTGGTTGGGAAAGGAGTGAGACAGGGTTGTAGCCTCTCCCCGATGTTATTCAATCTTGAGGAAGCAGTAAAGGAAACAAAAGAAAAAATCGGAGCAGGTATTAAAATTCATGGAGAAGAAGTAAAAACTTTGAGGTTCGCCGATGACATTGTAATTCTGTCAGAGACAGCAAAGGACTTGGAAGAGCAGTTGAACGGAATGGACAGTGTCTTGAAAGGAGGATATAAGATGAACATCAACAAAAGCAAAACGAGGATAATGGAATGTAGTCAAATTAAGTCGAGTGATGCTGAGGGAATTAGATTAGGAATTGAGACACTTAAAGTAGTAAAGGAGTTTTGCTATTTAGGGAGTAAAATAACCGATGATGGTCGAAGTAGAGAGGATATAAAATGTAGACTGGCAATGGCAAGGAAAGCGTTTCTCAAGAAGAGAAATTTGTTAACATCGAGTATAGATTTAAATGTCAGGAAGTCATATGTGAAAGTATTTGTATGGAGTGTAGCTGTGTATGGAAGTGAAACATGGACGATAACTAGTTTGGACAAGAAGAGAATAGAAGCTTTCGAAATGTGGTGCTACAGAAGAATGCTGAAGATAAGGTGGATAGATCACGTAACTAATGAGGAGGTATTGAATAGGATTGGGGAGAAGTTTGTGGCACAACTTCACCAGAAGAAGGGATCGGTTGGTAGGACATGTTTTGAGGCATCAAGGGATCACAAATTTAGCATTGGAGGGCACCGTGGAGGGTAAAAATTGTAGAGGGAGACCAAGAGATGAATACACTAAGCAGATTCAGAAGGATGTAGGTTGCAGTAGGTACTGGGAGGAGATGAAGCTTGCACAGGATAGAGTAGCATGGAGAGCTGCATCAAACCAGTCTCAGGACTGAAGACCACAACAATAACAACACGATAAATCACCTGATTTGTTTTATGAATAACACAATTGTTGTTGACAATATTTGTAATTTAATCATGTAGAAATAAAGAATACAGCTTTGAAATTCAACCTAATGAATCACATGTTCAATATGACTGCCGTTTTGGTTTACAACTTTTTCAAGTCGCACGCGTGCATTTGTGATGCCTCTCCGACACAAATCTTCTGGAATGCTGCGGCTTAACTCCACAGTGTTGGCCCTAAGTTGCACTGCATTTTTGGGGTTTCTGTGGTACACCCTCTCTTTAAGGAACCCCCAAGGGAAGAAGTCACATGGGTTAATATCTGGGTTGTGGGGAGGTCACATTCCTCCTCCTACATAACGTCCTGACATTCCTCCTCCTACATAGCGTCCTGGAAATCAGTTTTACAAAACCCTAAAGCCGTTGGCACACGGACCATGCTGTCGAACGTTAATGTTGAGCGTGCCAAGTTCAACGTGCTGCTGAACACTCAGCTCAGGAACGATGCGACTTGTGCATACGGTACGTGGGCCCCAACGTGGTATACCCGATTACAACGCACTGCAGCGGCAGTTGAGGGATGGTTCTAGTTTGTAAATCACATTGTTTACTCAACGGGCGCGTGTAAAATTCCCACGTTAGCTCTATTAAAACTCACATTTCCTCCATAGTCCACGAAAAGGAATGTACCATGTCCAATCAATAAGGACACAGACTTATAAAAGTTCCATTACAAAGAGTATGGTACAAATTTGGAATACTTCTCTGCATAAGATAAACGTTATTTCATCATTCCCACATTTTAGTAAAACCCCAAGGCCAGTCTTACTTGATCACTTTGCAACATGTGAATTACGAAACGTAAAAGAAAAAGGAGCAAAATATCTTCATACAAGTAGCACAAGCTGAGGGGAGAGCACTCGACTCTGCCACTTTTAAACCGACAGTATTTTGGTGGTACATTGACGACACTTTTATAGTGTGGCCTCATGGTCTGGACCGTCTCCAAGAATTTTTACGTCACATGAACTCCATACGTGAAAACATAAAGTTTACCATGGAGATAGAGAGAGATGGTTGTCTGCCATTTTTAGACGCCTTGGTGCGACGGAAGAGTGATGGCACACTTGGTCACTCGGTGTACAGAAAGCCCACTCATACAGACCTGTATCTACAAGCTACTAGTTGCCACCATCCAGCACAAATAATGGGCGTTCTCAAAACCTTGGTCCACCGTGCCCATACTATCTCTGACGCCGACAGTCTTCAGGCGGAACTGGAACACTTGCAAAAAGTATTTTTGAAGAATGGCTTTTCACCTAGGCAAGTGAACAGAGTGAGAGGAAGAGGAAGAGGCCTTCAGGTCGACTGTTTATCTACCATTTATTGGGAATATTTCTTTACAGATAGGCAGAATATTGAGAAAGTATCAAGTGAGAATCATCTTTCGCCCTCCTTCCAAAATTTCATCACTGGTGGGATCCGTTAAAGACGACTTGGGCCTGCGTAAACCAGGTGTTTACAAAATTCCGTGTGAATGCGGCAAATCGTATATAGGGCAAACAACACGAACTGTGCAGGAACGCATTGTGGAACACCAACGGCATACTCGCCTTCTCCAACCCACCAAGTCCGCAATTGCCGAACATTGTATTTCCACAGACCATTCCACGAATTACGACGACACAAAAATTTTGGCCCATACATCAAACTTTTGGAGCTCGATTATCAATGAATCTGTGGAAATAAGATTGTCTGACAACGAGACTCTCATCAGTCGAGATAGCGGTTATCAGCTGAACTCTGCTTGGAATCCTGTTATAGAGAAACTTCGTAGTCGACGTAGTTTTCTGCATAAAGATGGAAATCGACCTGACACCGATACGCCAGGCTTTCGCAGTGGAGGGCGCGAGGCGCAGCGCACGGAGCCGTTATGAACGCACACGCTGAGCAGCGCATGCGCAATGTCACCTCAGAAGGCTTTAAATAGCGGAGCTCAGCCCGTACTCGCCAGTAGTACTACAGTGGTACTCACCTGAAGATGGCCAGAAGACTCTGTGCCAAAATATCGTGGCAGGAAGTTACTGATATCCGGCAGTTCTCCCGTGTTTTTATGGAACAGCACAAGCTGTCCTGTAGATTAAGCCAATCGAACAAAGTCACCCCTCAAAAAAAGGTGAACTTATATTTACATAACATCAAATATTATAGCGTATACTTATATTAAACTAATAATAAAGTATCAGAACCTAATAAAAATGGGAATGTTAGGAAAAAAATTGGTAGTGTTAAAACGGGAACCACTACCCCATCAAAGAACTACCTACGGGACAGTGACGGCTACTCGTTACGTCAAACCACCAACACATGCTATCTGTCTAATAGTATTATGTTAGCCGTTGCTGAAAATGTTAATCGTAGATAATTATGTTACTAATTGACTACAAGTCAAAGCCACTCGAACTGCTTTAATGTTTTGTGGCAAACGTACGGTATGCACATGTGGCTGCTGACATTCCAAAACAGATCCAGTACCTTTGAATTTTAGATGTAATCTGCATGTTGTCCGTGGGCTGGGAGCCCACCGTGTGCCGAAATGAGCACGAAACTTTGCGTGACGGCCAACCGTCCTTTGTCCGCCGTCGCGGCAAACTGAAATGGCGGACTCACAATGAAAGCAATGAACTCGCAATGACATCTGGCATAATTTCCATAAGCTGCATGAAGTTGGGCACACAATTTGAAAGCTATTGCCCCAATAGTATACTTGTAGGATCAGAATTCAATCAGGAGACTTACCATGTTCCACCCTGTTTCAGGCATACACAGTACACTGAAAGTAGTTGTTATGGGGATTTGCTAGTGCAATTCCAGGGCTATCAGCTCCTAAACAAAGAACAAAATTTAATTGCTGTGAAACTGGTTGGGAATGTTAAGATTTTAGTACATATGTGCTTACATATTCTCAATGAAAACCTAGTTTCACCTTTCTCTAAGAAATCGGTGATGTTCTTATAATCCTATGTACGAAACACCCAGTGGAACCTGAGATACAACTTACACAAGATACATAATGGATGATTAGGTTAAATGTCAAATGAGGAGGAATCTTTAATAACAGTATGATTATTTGATTAGTAAGTAATAAAAGTGTCTTCTTGACATTGTATGTGGAACTGCTCTGCAATTCACTTTTATAGTATTTGTTTGTTTGGTTTGTTTGTGTATGTTTGTGTGCGGAAGGGCAGGGGAGGGGGGGGAAGCGCATTTGTGTTTAGTCATTTTTAACAGGTTTGTGTGGCTCAAGAAAAGAATAATGAAATTAGTGAATAAGACTGGAACTGTCCTCAAGCCAACTAAGAATGGAATGGGATAACAACATAAAAATGAAAATGTGTGCTGGAGCTGTGTTTTGCTTTGGTGTTCACATACGTATTTTGAGGTGGATATTCTGAAGTTGTGGTTACCGGTGAGTTTAAACTGTTTTGTTAATATTTTATTGCAACCTAGAACCCCATCAAAACAGAGTCTGGCAGATAGACATTTACCAAAAAGTGATGTATGTAGGTGAGCAAGTTGCACAGTTTTGTTTCTATTGAAATATGTACTGACAGAATGTTACATTTCATAACAGAATTATCGTTAGGCATGGATACTGGTAATGGAAATTACACATCAGAAAGGAAGTGGCTTTTGCAGGGAAACTGAGATACACAATCCTTTAGGGTGTTCAGAATACAACTCTATTGGATGTTATGGGTCCAGGAGAAATTTACAAATCTTACCAAATTAACAGCTAGGCAAAGCAAAAGGCAAATTTTTCACTTGCATTTGCTATAATATTTCATGAGGTATGATGTCTCAGAGAAGTGTGCTGTCAATTGTCAGCATCAGATTTGTAATAAGAAGTGTATGGCTGCCCCAGCAGTTCAGCTTTTTATAATAAAGCTATGTACATTTTCTGCAGTTGAGGGCAGGACTGTTAAGGTTAACCAAATTTTATTAAGTTGTCAGGTGCCATACTTGTTTCTTACTGTTGTTGCATAACTTTTTGCAATCATTGATGTTTTAGAACTATATTGGAGCAGTACCATTTGTTGAATATGAAATTTCATTGTTTCAGGTTCTACCTTAGGGAAAAAGAACGAGTCAACGATGCATTATGGACTGACACTTTCACGATGGATCCACAACTTATCCGTGACTATTTCTACAGATTTCTGTATCAGCCAAAGGACCGGGAATATCCTGATCTGTGCCAGTTACCAGATTTAAATGAACAAACACTCTTAGATAACCTGAAGGCAAGGTTCAATGGAGGGCATATATATACTTATGTAGGGTCCATACTTATTGCACTCAATCCCTTTAAGGTAATTTAAATTGAGTATTTTTCTATCATCCAACAAAAATTTGAATAATCGTAGGTTGTTGGTGTTGGGTTTTTTTATTTTTTAGCGTGTGCGTGCGTGCGTGCGTGCGTGCGCGTGTGCGTGTGCGTGTGTGTGTGTGTGTGTGTGTGCGTGTGCGTGTGCGTGTGCGTGTGCGTGTGGGGGGGGGGGGAGGGGGAGAAAAGTCAGTGTTTGTTCTTTTTCCTCCCCTATCAATATAATGAAAACAGACGCTCCTATTCCAGAGCTGTGACCAATCTCAGCTTTCACTGTGACGTGTTCATTCTCATGGATCAGTCTCGTGAGTACTCAACAATTGCTGTACTATCTAGGAGAAACATTTGTCGTTTTCCTTGTTCTGCGTTCAGTAACTATATTAGAAAGTTACTGCGTACATTGAGAGAGCTGCAAGAAATATTTTAATGAAACCAATCAAAAGTACAATTTTGTTAGAAGTCAGCTGTTAATTCGAAAGTGAGATCATTCCTGATAAATTCTCAAAAAAATCTTTAAAAAATGTTGGGTCTATGTAAAATTAGTTAATGGAACAAAATCTGCTTTCCAGATGCTTCCTTCAGTTGTCATTTGGGTGGGACGGGGGATACATCAATAATTGAACAAGGAATTAAAAATCAGTCCACGCCACTAGCCAGACGGAAGGCCACCATATGTGATTACGTACCTGTCATATTCTGTATCAAATATGAACAGTTGACTGTTTTCGAACTGTTTCTTGTAGATCTCTGGAATACTAAAACACAGTAAGTGATTGCAAGAAGGTGCAGGTTCTAATCCAGAAGAAGGATGTAGAACAGGCGTGCACAACTGTATGCTTACCGCACTCCATCAATATGTTGTTGAGTTAAGGGGTTCATTGTACTCATTTATGGTAATGATGTTTCTGGATACTGAACAACTTCACTGCAGGAAACAACATATTTTCAGCAAGCAGTAATTGTGTCTGAGATTGAACTCCCCATGTATACTCCCTACAACACTGTCTGAAACCATCCAGGTGAGCTGATAACAACTTCCCTAAGCACTTTTTCTGGTACCATTGTAAGGGAGTGGAAAATTTGATTGTGAGATAGGGCTGGAATTCAATAATAGGAAAAGGAAGAGAGAGAGAAATAGTAGGAGAATATGGACTGTTGGAAAGGAATGAAAGAGGAAGACACCTGATGGAATTTACCACAGAACATAATTTAATTATTGCTAACACTTGGTTTAAGTATAATGAAAGAAGGTTGCGTACATGGAAGAGATCTGGAGATACCTGAAGGTTTCACGTTGACAATATGACTGTAAGACAGATTTTGGAACCAGATTTTAAACTGTAAGACATTTCCATAGGCAGATGAGGCCTCTGAACATAATTAATTCACTTGAATTACATACTGAAAGTGAAGAAATTCCAAAAAGATATGAACTTAACGAGTTGAAACCTGAATAAGTTGAAAGAACCAGAAGTTTTTAAGAGTTTCAAAGGGAGCATTAGGTAGTGATAGTCTGGTACAGAGGAAAGGAACACAGTAGAAGATGAAATGTGCAGCTTTGAAAGACAAAATTGTGAATGCAGGAGAGGATCAGGTAAATAAAAAGACAAGGCGTAGGAGAAATCGTAGGATATCACAGCAGGTATCAAATTTAATTGATGAACAAAAAATGCAGCAAACAAAGCAGGCAAAAGGGAATACAACCATGTAAATAATGAAACTTCAGAAAGTACAAAATGGCCAAGCTGGAATGGCTGGAGAATAAATGAAAGTGCATAGAACCATGCACATCTAGGAGAAGATAGATACTGCCTTCAGAAAATTAAAGACATCTTTATAGGAAAGAGAAGCAGCTGTATGAACATCAAGAGCTCAGATTGAAATTTAATACTAAGCCAAGAAACTGAAGCTAAAAGATAGAAGGGAGATGTAGGGGTAACACGAGGAAAAGGAACATAAAGAAAATATTACAGAAAGGAAAGAGGAAGTAGATGACAATGAAATGGGAGATGTGGTACTGTGAGAAGAATTTGACAAAGTACTGAAACACCTGAGTGGAAACAAGGCCTGTGGAGTAGATGACATTCCCTCAGAACTACTGATATGCTTAGGAAAGTCGGCTATGACAAAATTATTCCACATGGTGTGCAAGATGTATGAGGTGGGCAGAATATCCTCAGACTTCAAGATCAATGTAATAGTCCTAGTACAAAGAAAGCAGATGCTGATTGTTGTGAACATTACTTAACCTTCAATCTTCTAAGTCATGGTAGTAAAATATTGACCCAAATTATCTACAGAAGAATGGAAAAAGATGTTGAAGTCTACTTGCAGATATCCCCTGTGGTGTCTGGGGGCTAGAATAGACCTGTGGCCCTTCCTTGCCTGTTGTAAGAGGCGACTTATAGGAGTCTTTTTATTTGGCTATGTTTTTATCTTGGTATGTTGACTATACTTTGGACTTCTGAAGGTTTTTGATCTTTCTGCTTCTGCCTCCCTCCCCCCCTTCACCCCTCGCACACTCATCACACCTTTTTTGGCTTTTTAAATTCTTGTCCCCATTTTGGGTTTGACCTCCAGCCTCCAAATTTTACAGAAGTGCAGGTCGTTTGGGAAGGACACCTTACTGCGGTGCATTAACTCTCCACTGTGCACTGTTATCGTTTGCACCTACCAAACAAGTGGATATACCTTTGCATCCGAAATCTAGTGTGGTGGCCAGTCCATCATGGTGGAATTGTCATGTACACTCTCGGTGGTGGCCCCCTGACAACATAGGGATTGCACTGTTGATGCCTGAGCTGTAACCTCTCCATGTCAGCCAAGGAGTAGGTGCCTGTCAGTTTTGATGTACCCAGACTCCGGGCAACAGCTACTGTGCCAGGTGGCCTTTACCTTGGCAGGGTGGCACCCATGGGGACAGCCTCTGATCAGAGTGAATGGCATTGGGGCGAATGGTTTGCAGTGAAACGGATCAAACTTAATGGTGGCTGTGGCAACACGGCTGTTTCAACAATCAGGAACAGTGATTTTAATGCAGAGGCTTGCAGTCTTACGGCATTTCCATTTTTGGCCATGCCTCAAGACAAGAGCCAGGTGAGGAGAAATGGGAGTGGACAGTTTCTTGATTTATTCCTGAATGGATAGCTGATCTTTCATTACAATGAAGCCACTTTTTTTCATTGAAAATATTGAAGACCGGTTTGGGGAGGTTGGAGCAATAGAAAATATGAGAAATGGTTCTTTACTGATCAAAACAACACATGCCAACCAATTGTGGGCACTGCAGGCCTGCATAAAAATAGAAGATGAACCAGTCACCAGCTCAGTAGAATTCCCAATGTTATCTCCCATCAGGACCTAACTCTACAAACTGATGAAGAGCTGTGTACTAATCTGGGATGGTGCGGTTTTGTCCACAGCATCCAGAAGGGACCCAAGGATAATTGAGTGGGCACTGGAGCTTTCATCCTGGTCTTTGACGGCAGTATTTTGCCTGAGAGGGTTAAAGTCATGGTTTATAGGTTTGCCTTATTATTCTCCTCTGATGAGATGTTTTAGGTGCCAGAGGTTCAGACACATGTCCTCCCACTGTTCTAAAGAGGATATCTGTCAGGCATGTGGGTTGGCATCCCATGGGGGTGGCCCTTGTGATCAAACCCCTCAATGTGTCAACTGTCCGGAACCACACCCTCCTTGTTCACTGCAATGTTCAGTGTTTAAGAGGGAGAAAAAAATCAAGAGTATAAAACACTTGACTGCCCACCTTATCAAGATGCAAATAAAAAGTTTGAGAGACTTCATCTGACTGATGTGGTCTCCAATTTTGTGATTGTTGTCCCACAGTCCAAACCTCACTTGATGAAAAGGTCTCGCATGGCACCTCCTGATCATGGTCATATTCTGGGGCCTGCCCCAAAGTTGGGGAGGGAGTGTCAGCTCCCATGCCCCCTGCACCTGTAGCACAGGTGTTTCCCATGCCATTGGTGCAGCCAGGGATGCCCAGTCATCCTCTGGCGGCGATAGGGACAAGGACACATGTCGAGCTACTCACCTCTCAAGACAAGGGCAAGCAGCCATAGGCTGCGAGCAGAATAAAGGATGGTCCTCTTCGCTCCTGGAAGATAAAATGAGGAAAATCTTCACAGAAATTGAAGTCTCACAAGGATAAGAAGGAAGATAAACTACTTTCTAAGACTTCAGGTGTTCCTCTCTCCATCCCTGCAAAGGTTGAGCCTATGCACCTTATTTTCCACTTTCTGAGACCAGGTTCCAATGCTCCTTCAATGGAACTCTAATGGCTACTATTGCCATCTTGTCAAACTCCGTCATTTACTGGCTGCTTGTTCCATAATTGGCATAGCAGTACTGGAAATGCAGTTTACAGCAATACAGGGTTATTACAAATGATTGAAGCGATTTCACAGCTCTACAATAACTTTATTATTTGAGATATTTTCACAATGCTTTGGACACACATACAAAAACTCAAAGTTTTTTTTAGGGATTCACAAATGTTTGATATGTGCCCCTTTAGTGATTCGGCAGACATCAAGCCGATAATCAAGTTCCTCCCACACTCGGCACAGCATGTCCCCATCAATGAGTTCGAAAGCATCGTTGATACGAGCTTGCAGTTCTGGCACGTTTATTGGTAGAGGTGGTTTAAACACTGAATCTTTCACATAACCCCACAGAAAGAAATCGCATGGGGTTAAGTCGTGAGAGTGTGGAGGCCATGACATGAATTGCTGATCATGATCTCCACCACGACTGATCCATCGGTTTTCCAATCTCCTGTTTAAGAAATGCCGAACATCATGATGGAAGTGCGGTGGAGCACCATCCTGTTGAAAGATGAAGTCGGCGCTGTCGGTCTCCAGTTGCGGCATGAGCCAATTTTCCAGCATGTCCAGATACACATGTCCTGTAACGTTTTTTTTTTTTTTTTTTTTTTTTTTTTTTTGCAGAAGAAAAAGGGGCCGTAAACTTTAAACCGTGAGATTGCACAAAACACGTTAACTTTTGGTGAATTGCGAATTTGCTGCACGAATGCGTGAGGATTCTCTACCGCCCAGATTCGCACATTGTGTCTGTTCACTTCACCATTAAGAAAAAATGTTGCTTCATCACTAAAAACAAGTTTCGCACTGAACTCATCCTCTTCCATGAGCTGTTGCAACCGCGCTGAAAATTCAAAGCGTTTGACTTTGTCATCGGGTGTCAGGGCTTGTAGCAATTGTAAACGGTAAGGCTTCTGCTTTAGCCTTTTCCGTAAGATTTTCCAAACCATCGGCTGTGGTACGTTTAGCTCCCTGCTTGCTTTATTCGTCGACTTCCGCGGGCTACGCGTGAAACTTGCCTGCACGCGTTCAACCGTTTCTTCGCTCACTGCAGGCTGACCCATTGATTTCCCCTTACAGAGCATCCAGAAGCTTTAAACTGCACATACCATCGCCGAATCGAGTTAGCAGTTGGTGGATCTTTGTTGAACTTCGTCCTGAAGTGTCGTTGCACTGTTATGACTGACTGATGTGAGTGCATTTCAAGCACGACATATGCTTTCTCGGCTCCTGTCGCCATTTTGTCTCACTACGCTCTCGAGCTCTCTGGCGGCAGAAACCCGAAGTGCGGCTTCAGCCGAACAAAACTTTATGAGTTTTTCTACGTATCTGTAGTGTGTCGTGACCATATGTCAATGAATGGAGCTACAGTGAATTTATGAAATCGCTTCAATCGTTTGTAATAGCCCTGTACATCCCCCTGTTCTGAAAAATTACAAACACTGCTGTACCAATTGCATTAATGTTGAGAGAGTGTCCAGTGGGGTTTGTACTCTCATGTGCTCAGTATTTTCAGTGAGCAGAAGCCTCTTACACTGAACAAGAGGCCGTGGCTGTTAGTGTCTACCTGTCAGTTTGGATGACAATCTGTAATGTTTATCTACTCCGAGGAGGACCCTTCCATTACAAAGAACTGTTAGAGTTACTGCAACGGCTGCCTGCCCCCTTCCTCTTACTGGGGAACTTTAATGCTCATAATACTCTGTGGGGCGGTGACACTACATCTCGTAGAGGCCAAGCACTAAAACACCCCCTTTCAGAATTGCACATCTGCTTGCTTAACACTGGAGCTGCAACGATTATCACTCTGTTCCTGGCCACTTGGTGCTTTGACTCAATCTGGTTAAATGAAAAAGAAAGGAAAGGGAAAGCCCATTTGATGTACAGGCTAATCTCCTACTCCCTATCTCTTTGTCCATTTTCTCCTCCTCCCCTTCTCTTTGTACATCTGCTCTTCCTTTCCCCTCTCTGTGTCCGCCTCCTCCTCCTCCCCCTCCCCCTCTCTCTCCCTCCATCTTCTCCTGCCTGTCTCTCGTTGTCCATCTCCTCCTTTCCACTTTTTATGTCCATTACCTCCCATCCCTCAGTCCATGTTCTCTTCTCCCCTCTCTCTGAACTTGAGCCTTGTTTACTGTTACAGCAAATACATATTTGCAGTAATATTCTAATCATAAGCTGATAAGCAATAAATACAACTTTCACGTATATATAATTGGTGTATTGTGTAAAAACTTTAAATAAATTCCTCAAGACTTTTTTGAGATTTGTGGTAATATCATTTCGCCTTTATAAATTATATATATATATGTGTGTGTGTGTGTGTGTGTGTGTGTGTGTGTGTGTGTGTGTGTGCGCCTATTCGAATGCAATATTTGTGAAAATTTCAAAGCAGTTGGTAAAGAACTTAAAGAGATTTAGGGTTTTGAGCAAATGAACATTTACATTTTTATTTATGTAGTTGATGAATTTGAAAATAGGTAACATGTCTGACTAAATTTGAAAGCTTGATGTATATTATTATAGCTGTTATGGCATCTTTTTGAAAATAATATTAAGTTTCCAAATTTAATAAACTGCGTGATCATTGAATAATGTCATCTAAAGGAAGTTAACAGTAGCATCTCTTGGTCTCATAAATTAACATTAGAACTTGTATCCCTGTCGACTGTGTAATAGCCGTAGTTGGTTAGTTGCATATATTTTATAATTTTTGAGCTATGCATTACAAACTTTTAAGAGTCTTCTCAGTGTCTCATTATTATTCCTGTGGCATTTTAAGACCAAGTGGTACTTCATGTTACGACATGTTTGAATGCAGTTTGCAATGCAGAATCATTATCTTATGTTTCAGTTTCATCCAATCTACAATCCGAAGTATGTTAAACTGTATCAGAACCGACGGTTGGGTCCAGAGTTGCCCCCACACATATTTGCAGTGGCAGATGCAGCATATCACTGCATGTTAAAAGAAAGGCGGAATCAGTGCATAGTAATTAGTGGTGAAAGTGGTTCTGGAAAAACTGAAAGTACAAATTTTCTACTCCATCATCTGACAGCACTTAGTCAAAAGGGGTGTCATGGCAGTGGAGTGGAGCAGACAATACTCAGTGCTGGTCCTGTACTTGAGGTTGGTTATAATTCTTGACATTCCTTTCATAGAACTGATAATTTACTTTGTGTTCTTACAAATTACAGCAACATAATTCAGATTAGTATTTGATCTATATATATAATAGATGACGTTTAGATGAAATGTTAAAAGTAAAGACAGTATTTATGAAAAATTGTGAGAATGATAAGGACTAGATAGACATTGAGGAATATCTTCTCTTCATGTATTTCTTCATTTTATGAAGCATCTCAACATTTTGATGAATAACGCTTTTAATAATATTGAAAGAATGTGTAAGAGTAACTATACCTTTGCTAAAAAAATTACACATTTAGTGTTATAATAGAATTTAAACTGTTAAATAGCAAAAAGTAATGTGTAGTATACATCATTAGTCCATTGGGTACAAAACTTTCATAAGAAGTTTTGCTAAGAAGGTTAGGAAGATGTGGCAGAATAAATAGTTATTAGTATCACCATGTTTGGAGAGTGCTGTTGCTCCTGAACAGTAAAAATAAAAAGTCTAGCAGAAGAAATGGCTCTTTTAGATTGTAAAGCAACCTGCATGCAAACAAATTGAAATGATAGTGGTGGCCCCTTTCATGAGGAGTGTGACATGTGCATTTAATTGCACAGAAAGTGATAATGGCTAAAATTTGAATAGCCCATCATGTATGTAGGAGCCAGTCATATTACAGACTGAACAGTACTGCTCATAAAAGTGAAGAACGTTTGTAATTGTAATTAAGGGAGCTAAGGAGGATGGGGGAGGGGGGGTTGTATTGACAGCACAAAGGTCACATTCTCCAAAAACACAAAAGAAAATCTGCCTCATATTATGTCTTTGATTTCATATGTGGAAAGGGCACTTGAAGTTTTGAGGTGAGTTTAAGGGCAGAACAGCAATAAGAAATAGTTAATATTGCAGCACTTAGTACAGTGACGTCGAAGTGTGGTGGGGTAATCCACTGGGTAATGGATAACCAGCTGCATGACACCGGGATTGGGATCGAATACCTCTTTTGACAATTATTCCCTGTTTTAATGCATTAATTTGTTAAATATGTGGAAAATGCCAAATTAACAAAACTTACAGTTTTTCCCCCCGTCTCTCAAAAGAGCACTTATTATCGCATCCAAAGGCCTTGCACTTCATTGTGCATTTGCATCTACAAGGAGGATAGTCTACTAGGTGAGCAATAAATCACTCATTTTCTACCACCTCACCACAGTCAGCTAAAGCGACATTTAGAAGTTTGTTGTGGGTTTTTGATAGGGACCAGGCCAGTTTTCTCACATGGTCAGTTTTGTCTCCAGCTGTATGTTTGCAGTGGGGCTGAGGTCTGGTGCAGGAGGAGGCCAGTCGAGAAGAGAGATCTCATTCTGTTACGCAAGCCACTTTTGTACCATAGTTGACATATGTTGTATTGGAAACATGATTCCCTCAATATATAGTTTATGGAATTATAGCATTCCTCATAATATGACTGTACTGGGCAGCATTGAGCCAGCCATCTATTGTGTGAAGCTTCTTTTGTCCACAGGAAGACATCCAGTCCTAAACTGCCACAGACGCAAGGCCACTGTGAGGTGACGTGCGGATATATTTTGGGTTGAAATGGCAGCTTATGGCTTAATACTTATACTGTACCATTATTTGCTGTGAAAATACTGATCCATAGGAAAATATTGCATTGTGCCGCTCAGAATATGAGGTGCTATCCAAAATTTTCGAGACTGCCATCTGTTGAAAACCTTACCTTTGCACTAATGGTCACCATCACCCACGTAGTAGTTCCCATCCGCACCTACACATTGGTCCCAGTGCTTCTGCCACTGGTCAAACATTTTCTGGAAGTCCTGTTCTTTGCGGGTGCCTATCCATGCCAGCGATGCTCCTCGAATCCTCTCTAGAGTGTCGAACCGACAGTCTTTCAGCTTGAGTTTCAGTTTTGGGAGTAGCGTGAAGTGACAAGGTGCCAAATCTGGCAAGTACAGTGGATGGGGTACAACTGCCATCTTGTTTTTTGCCAAAAAGGTCCTGGTGAGCAAGGACATGCACCAGGGCGTGTTGTTGTGATGTGGCAGCCAGTTCCCTTGACGCCAAAGTTCGAGCCGTCGTCACCACACGTTTTCACGGAGTCGTCGCAAAAGTCACAGTAGAACATGGAATTCACTGTTTGGTTGCGTGGGGCGAATTCTTTGTGCACAATTCCCTTGGTATCAAAGAGGACGATGATCATGCTCTTCACTTGTCTCGCAAAAGCGTCTTAGAGAGCCCGGGCTCTTCCAATGGGGCAATTGTTGCTTTGTCTCTGGCTCATAACAGTAAATCCAGTTGAATCATTGCAAGGGTCTCCGTAGCACTTTTCCCGAGATTCACACAGAATTTGATACACACGCGCTGTTCTGTTTGCGGATCCATCATAAAATCACCACACACCAAACACAGAGTATTACGGAAAGCACTGTGGACACGCAACACGTCCTCCCAGTGAAATGTCAATCGGCACATTGACTCATCAGATACGCAGCTTTTGCCACCTAGCGATGCAAAGATCTACTACTCTTACTTTCCAGATGGCATTACCAGTCCCAAAAATTTTGGATTCCACCTTGTTCATATTTTCCTCCACCTCGCGCCCGCCTGGGGGCTCCTGGCTCTTTTGTCAGTTCACGCATAAAGCATATGGGTTCAGAGCTACTGTGGCCCTTTTCTTCTTTCCTGGGCTGCATTCCTGTCCCTGTGCCCCTCCCTCCCTTTCCTTGCTCCTTCCCCTCTTGCCTCCTACTCCACCTCTCTCGGTGTCCTTGGTTCCATTGGTCCAGCTATACTCTTGGTTTCTGCTAACCCTTAGGAATCCTCCCCCCCCCCCCCCCCTCTCTCTCTCTCTCTCTCTCTCTCTCTCTCTCTCTCTCTCTCCCTCTCCCTCTCCCTCTCCCTCTCCCTCTCCCTCCTCCTCCTCCTCCTCCTCCCTCCCTCCCTCCCTCCCTCCCTCCCTCCCTCTCTCTCTCCCTCTCCCTCCTCCTCCTCCTCCCTCCCTCCCTCCCTCCCTCCCTCTCTCTCTCTCTCTCTCTCTCTCTCTCTCTCTCTCTCTCTCTCTCTCTCTCTCTCTCTCTCCCCTCATTTCACCACCTCCTCCTCATCTTCCTACTCCTCCTCCTCCACTTCCTTCTGCTTCTCCTGCTCCAATCCTCCCTCCTCCCACACCGGCATTTTTGGTCCCTTTTTTGAGGTTCGACCTCCCCTTCTGAATTCTACCTGCATAGTGTGGTCCAACTGGGGAAGAACACCTTACTTAACACCTTTGGTAATGTGGCCTTACTGCCTCTTGTAGCTTCCACTTGAAACTATTGTCCTTTTAACGCTATATATTAGTTTGGTGCATAAGTTCATAACATTTTTGTCTTGCATATTAGTATGCTGGTTGCTAGGGATTTATTTATATCTATTATTGTTTTTTACTTGTAATTCACTGTTGCTATTTAAGTTTGTGTATTGTCATTTTGATATTTGGAGAAATCGGAACATTTTCAACATATTCTTCTTTTTGAGTTCAGTGGATTGGTGACAGCAGTAGAGGCATCCAGAAACTTTACCAGCATGTAGAGGAATAATGCCTTTGGACAGAGCATGGCAAGAAAATGGTTTTCTTATTTTAAGGAGGATTGTTTTGACATTAGTGACTCTCCACATTCAAAAAGACCTATGGGATTTGATGAAGATCATTTAAAATCATTGATCCATGTCAGTGTACTGGAGAACTGTCATGTACTGAACTGTGTACGACATTTACATGCAGTGGGGAAGGTTCAAAAATTGGGTGTAGGTACCACACACTTCAAACCAAAATTGCAAAGATCAGTGGGTGCCCATATGTGCATCTCTGCTTGCTTGTTATCAGTTGGTTTGTGACACAACACCAACCATTCCTGTCCTGGATTTTTACTGGTGACAAGGATTGTGTGTCTATGTTAGCTTCTTGTTGTTTTTGTTGTTGTTGTCTTCAGTCCTGAGACTGGCCTGATGCAGCTCCCCACACTACTCTATCCTGTGCAAGCCTCTTCATCTCCCAGTACCTACTGCAACCTACATTCTTCTGAGTTTGCTTAGTGTGTTCATCTCTTGGTCTCCCTCTACGATTTTTACTCTCCATGCTGCCCTCCAATACTAAATTGGTGACCCCTTGATGCCTCAAACCGAGCGAGGTGGCGCAGTGGTTAGCACACTGGACTCGCATTCGGGAGGACGACGGTTCCATCCCGTCTCCGGCCATCCTGAGTTAGGTTTTCCGTGATTTCCCTAAATCGCAACAGGCAAATGCCGGGATGGTTCCTTCGAAAGGGCACGGCCGATTTCCTTCACCATCCTTCCCTCACCCGAGGTTGCGCTCCGTCTCTAATGACCTCGTTGTCGACGGGACGTTAAACACCAATATCCTCCTCCTCCTTGATGCCTCAGAACATGTCTTACCAACAGATCCCTTCTTCTAGTCAAGTTGTGCCACAAACTCCTCTTCTCCCCAATTCTATTCAATACCTCCTCATTAGTTGTGTGATCTACCCATCTAATCTTCAGCATTCTTCTGTAGCACCACATTTCGTAAGCGTCTATTCTCTTCTTGTCCAAACTATTTATCGTCCATGTTTCACATCCATACATGGCTACACTCCATACAAATACTTTCAGAAACGACTTCCTGACACTTAAATCTATACTCGATGTTAACAAATTTCTCTTCTTCAGAAACACTTTCCTTGCCATTGCCGGTCTACATTTTATATCCTCTCTACTTCAACCGTCATCAGTTATTTTTCTCCCCAAATAGCAAAAGTCCTTTACTACTTTAAGTGTCTCATTTCCTAATCTAATTCCCTCAGCATCGCCCGACTTAATTCGACTACTCCTCCAAGTCCTTTGCTGTCTCTGACAGAATTACAATGTCATCGGCAAAGCTCAAAGTTTTTATTTCTTCTCCATCGATTTTAATACCTGCTCCAAATTTTTCTTTTGTTTCCTTTACTGCTTGCTCAATATACAGATCGAATAACATCGGGGATAGGCTACAACCCTGTCTCACTCCCTTCCCAACCGCTGCTTCCCTTTCGTGCCCCTCGACTCTTATAACTGCCATCTGCTTTCTGTACAAATTGTAAATAGCCTTTCGCTCGCTGTATTTTACCCCTGCCACCTTCAGAATTTGAAGGAGAGTATTCCAGTCAACATTGTCAAAAGCTTTCTCTAAGTCTGCAAATGATAGTAACGTTGGTTTGCCTTTCCTTAATCTTAGGATAAGTCATTGGGTCAGTATTGCCTCACGTGTTCCAATATTTCTGCGGAATTCAAACTGATCTTCCCCAAGGTCGGCTTCTACCAGTTTTTCCATTCGTCTGCGTTATTATTTTGCAGCCGTGACTTATTAAGCTGATAGTTCGGTAATTTTCACATCTGCTTTCTTTGGGATTGGAATTATTATGTTCTTCTTGAAGTCTGAGGGTATTTCGCTTGTCTCGTACATCTTGCTCACCAGATGGTAGAGTTTTGTCAGGACTGGCTCTCCCAAGACTGTCAGTAGTTCTAATGGAATGTTGTCTACTCCCAGGGCCTTGTTTTGACCTATTTATTTATTTAACCTGATCAGATTAGGGCCATCAGGCCCTCTCTTTCATCGGACCAGTGTTCCACACATGCAGCATTTCACACATCAGAGTTACATCATGACCATAGTTTAAATGAGAAAATTTGCTTACTCTAGTGGCAATATGAATAAAAGAGTAGTGACTAAGACCTAATAAAGTAAATGCTGGCAGTAATTTTACAACAGGTGCTATACATACAGATTATGATAAAAGCAATAATAATAACAGTAAAAAAAATCAAATAATAATGACAAACATGAGAAAGATTGGCAATAGTAATGAAGGTTTGTGATGATGTACATTAATATCTTGGTGTGTAAAGTAGATGTTTACTACTATAGCGGGTTTTGGGGAAGGGAGATTTAAGGAGGGGGAAAGAGGGAAGTAATGAGGTGAAGTGCATTCATGTACAGAGGAAGGCATTACTGTTGCTTAAGTAAATACGTCATTAACTGTTTTTTGAAGCCAGACGTGTTTTTTGAGTTCTCTAACATAATGAGGGAGGTTATTCCAGAGTCGGGTTCCCGCTACTGTAAAGGACTTGGAGAAGGTGACTGAGCAATGCAGTGAAATGGAGAGTATTTTATTATAACGGGAACTTGTGTTTCTGTCATGTTGTTGCGACATGAGCGTTAGGGAGGAGGAGAGATATGAGGGACAGTGTACATTTATAAGGCAGTAGATGAGACGGAGTGTATGGAAATCTCTGCATTTGTCTGCATGCAGCCAGGACAATTTTTCATATGCTGGTGAAATGTGATCAAAAAGTCGAACGTCACAGATATATTGGATGCATGCATTCATGACCAGTTCTAGACGTTGGGAATTTTCCTGAGAGAGGCCTTGTAGGATAATATCGCTGCAGTCAATGATTCGGAGTATAAGCGTTTGTACTAATTTCTTTTTCAGATTGAAAGGGAAGAGTTTTTTATATATTTGTAGGACATGAAGGGAATGCTGATGCTTTTTTGCACACTGCAGTTAAGTGCTCTGTCCAATTTAGATATTCATCTATTATTACTCCCAAACTCTTTGCTGAGGGAGAGAAGTTAATATTTGTTCCATTTAGGATAAGAGGTGGTACGGATTCCCGATGTTTTGGACTAATGAGCTTAGAGCGACCAATAAGTACCGCTTGCGTTTTAGATGGGTTTAATTTTAGACCTATGTCCTGCGCCCATTTTGACAGTGCATCGAGGTCATTGTTGAAATTTGTAATAGCTTTCTTGAGATTGCTTGGTTTCGCACTTAGATACAACTGAAGGTCATCAGCATACATATGATATTTGCAATAGGTCAGAACCGATGACACATCATTGACATGCAGAGAGAAGAGTATAGGACCTAATACTGAGCCTTGCGGAACGCCTGACACTACCTGCCGCCATTGTGATTTTATATTCCCAGACAGGATGCGTTGCTGACGAGACATCATGTGTGAGTGAAACCATTGCACTGCACTTGGTGAGAAATTTAGACCGCTAAGTTTGGCTAGTAAGATGTCGAAGTCGTCAGTATCAAATGCTTTGCTGAAATCTAAGAAGCAAATGATAGTCACTTCTTGTCTGTCCATGGCAAGTTTCAGGTCATCTGTCACCTTTACCAGTGCAGAAGTTGTGCTTCGATGTTTACGGAAACCTGATTGGTATTCGTCTAGTAGGTTGTTAGTAGTTAGGTAGTTGGTGAGCTGGCCATGAACTATATATTCTAAGGCCTTTGATAGTGCAGGAAGAAGGCAGATGGGGCGGTAGTCAGAGGGTGCTGTGGCGATGTCCTTTTTAGGCAGTGGCTTAATTTGTCCCAGTTTCCAGGCCTCAGGGAAAACACTTGTGATTAGTGAATCGTTGAAAATGTCTGTTATAGAGGGCAGTAGTTGGTCAATAATAAGTTTTACCATCTGGATAGTGATACCATCATGTCCAGTAGATGCTGATCTAATCCACATTATGGCTTTCTTGACAGTACTGCAAGTGACGTGCTGTAGATAGAATTTTTCTTTGCTACAGTCGTTCATCCCCATGAAGTAATCAGTGATTCTCCGTTTTTTTTTTGCGGTTCAGTTTTGGTTGTAGGGAATGTGAAGAATCGGTTTAGTTCTTCAGCTGGGATCATGGGATTTTCTGCAACTTTTATTTTGCCTAAACCGAGACTACGGAGATTTTTCCACAGGATAGCTGGTCTACATCTATTGTCAGCTAATGTACGGGCATGTCTGAGCTTAGCGTTTCTCACCGCTTGACTGACTTTGTTTCGTTTCTGCTTGTATACAGCATGATTTTCAGGTGTGGGGTGTATCTTGTATGCTCGATGTGCAGCATCTCTGAGATTCATGAGCTGTTTTAATTCATCAGTCAGCCAAGGTGCAAGTTGCCTTTTTACTTTTCTGGTCTTTATTGGAGCATATTTGTCATATAGTTGAGTAATTTTGTTAGTGAAATCCTGGAGTTTGTCGTTTTTGTTCATGAGGGGAGTAGAGGTCATCCCCCAAACTATTTCTTGTGCTTCAGTTTCGAGTTCAGGCAAATTTATGCGTTTGAGGTCTCAGTATGTAGACAGTTTTTGTTTCTTTCTAGGGCATTCTAGTGAATACGTCATGGAAATGATGTCATGGGCAGACATGCCAGACACAGATATTTGAGAGGTGCGGATTATTCTGTTCGGAGATTTTATTGCGAATATATCTATGAAAGTGTGACTGGTAGTCGTGTGATGAGTAGGTGCCAGCTGAAGTAGCGTCATATTTGAGGAAGAAAGCATCCTCTTAAATTTTCCAGTGGAAGGACTACTGCACAGAAAATTAATGTTAGTGTCACCTGCTATAATTACATGTTCATATGACGATTCGAGACTAGAGAGGGCAGTTTCGAAGCAGGCGAACCCACCTACATTAGGAGGTTTGTAAAGGACACATATTAAGTACTTTCTGTTAAGTGATTTGATCTCTATGAACATATATTCCACTTGTTTATCTACGTTGTTGTCGGATGTGTGTAGTACTGTAGGTGACAAATCAGAGCGTATATACGCCCCTACTCCGCCCCCTCGTCTGTTGCATCTGTCGTGCCTGAGAAAGATATAGCCATCTAGGTTTACGGAAGTTGTAGGAATACTTGGTTTGAGCCAAGTCTCTGACAAAAGTATTACGTGTATATCAGCAGTTTGAAATATATATTTGAACTCGTCGAAGTGAGCTGGCAGAGACTGGACATTTGCATGTGCAATATGCAGCTTGGTGCGTTCAGGTGTTGATTGCCCGAGGAGGCTGCCGACCGATGTTTGCGGGTCGTGATTAGCGGTGACAAGAGGACCTGGCATGAGCAATGCGGAAGGCGTGTGAAGGAGGGGGGGTGAGGGAGTGTCTTCCCAGTTCTGTGCAGTGAAAGCGGCCAGGAGGGGGAGGGGGTAGGTCCCTGGGGAGGCAACGGGATCTGCGGCCAAGGTCAGCGAGGTCTGCAACGGTTCTGGAAGTAGCTGTGGGCTGGCAGGGGAAGGAATTTCACTAAACACAACGGGAGTAATCTGCATGTTACGACAGAGTGTGATATTAATTTCACTTATGAGGATAACAACTAAAGTATGATGGTGGGTTGCTAATTAAGGATGGAAGTGAGACTAACTTATGTAATAATTAACAAAATTACATGAAAAAAACAATTAAAGATGAAAATAGTTATGTGGAGAAACGAAAAGTTGATAATACAAATAATAACAAAAATTACACGAGAAAAAATAATTAGAGATAAAAAAATAGTTATGTAGAGAAACGAACAATTTGATAATACATTAGTTAAGATATGGTTGACAGTGTAAACAATATAAACATACAGGTTAGTGGCAGCAAGATTAGACATGATTTAACTTCTAAAGCACAGGCTTTCGAGTTCATTAACACTGCAAATTGTTTTCTTTCCGTTTTCGGTCTTAACCATTATCCTGCCGTCATTTGTCCATACGTTCTGCAGCCCAAATTTCGAAATCGCGCTCTTCAAAATGTTTAGTCTTTCAGAGGTCAGATCCTCGCGTACCGTCAGACCCGACTTCGCGAGATTCTTCTTTGCTCTGAAGATTTCAGATCTTTTCCTATACGACATAAATTTCACTATTATAGGTCTTGGTTTTGTAGAACCTGGCGACTTACGACCCACTGTATGACGTCTGTCAATGTCACTCAGAGTCACCTGCACGCCTAGCTTTTCTTAGACAAGGTTTATCACAAGTTCATCTGTGTTCTCTCTGCTGCTCTCTGGAATGCCGAGCAGTCTGAGATTATTGTGTCTCTGATATTGATCGAGCTCGTTCGTCTTCTCGATCAGTTTCTGTTCGAGCAGTCGTACTTTCTCCTCACTTGCTTTTAACGATGTGCCCAGTGCACGGATCTCGCTCGCATTCGCCTCCACAGTTTTCTGTATTTTGTCCGTCACTGCTGCAGTGACAGCATCAGTGATGGTTTGAACAACGAGCCCGAGCATCTCCTTAGCCTGCAGCGCAGCACTCACCTCAGCCTTCACGAGTGCGGCGATGTCAGTGATGCCAGGCGGAGCGGCCGCAGCTCCCGGTGTAGTAGACTCCACGCCTGTGCTGTTGCCAGCCTGGCCATTGGCTGCACTGCGCGTTGTTCGGCGATTTTCCATTTTAAGTGCGATTCCTTGTAATTGGTGCTCAGTATGTGATGTAAAATACGACACTCGGCGGTAGATATACGGCTTTAGTATATGTAGACTAGCCTAACTGCTTAAAACACCTCCAGATTTCACGTAAACTTGGGAGCCAAGCTAACGCACGTCACTCACTCGCCGCCATGTTGCACTTTAGGTCTTTCTGTGCTCTGTCAAATTCTTCACGCAATATCATATCTCTCATTTCATCTTCATCTACATCCTCTTCCATTTCCATAATATTAACCTCAAGTACATCGCCCTTGTATAGACCCTCTATATACTCCTTCCACCTTTCTGCTTTCCCTTCTTTGCTTAGAACTGGGTATTCATTTGAGCTCTTGATATTCACACAAGTGATTCTCTTTTCTCCAAAGGTCTCTTTAATTTTCCTGTAGGCAATATCTATCTTACCCCTAGTGAGATAAGCCTCTACATCCTTACATTTGTCCTCTAGCCATCCCTGCTTAGCCATTTTGCACTTCCTGTCGATCTCATTTTTGAGACATTTGTATTCCTTTTTGCCTGCTTCATTTACTGCATTTTTATATTTTCTCCTTTCATCAATTACATTCAATATTTCTTCTGTTATCCAAGGATTTCTACTAGCCTTTGCCTTTTTACCTTTATTCCTTTTTCTCCTTTCATCAATTAAATTCAATATTTCCTCTGTTATCCAAGGATTTCTACTAGCCTTTGCCTTTTTACCTTTATTCCTTTTTGCCTACTTCATTTACTGCATTTTTATATTTTCTTCTTTCATCAATTAAATTCAATATTTCTTCTGTTGCCCAAGGATGGCTACTAGCCTTTGCCTTTTTACCTACTAGATCCTCTGCTGCCTTCACTATTTAATCCCTCAAAGCTACCCATTCTTCTTTTACTGTATTTCTTTCCCCCATTCCTGTCAATTGTTCCCTTATACGCTCCCTGAAACTCTGTACAACCTCTGGTTTAGTCAGTTTATCCAGGTACCATCTCCTTAAATTCCCACCCTTTTGCAGTTTCTTGTTTTAATCTGCAGTTCATAACCAATAAATTGTGGTCAGAGTCCACACCTGCACCTGGAAATGGCTTACAAATTAAAATCTGGTTCCTAAATCTCTGTCCATTATATAATCTATCTGATACCTTCTAGTATCTCCAGGCTTCTTCCATGTATACAACCTTCTTTCATGGTTCTTGAACCAAGTGTTAGCTATGATTAAGTTATGCTCTGTGCAAAATTCTACCGGGCAGCTTCCTCTTTCATTTCTTACCCGAAATCCATATTCACCTACTATGTTTCCTTCTCTCCCTTTTCCTACTGACGAATTCCAGTCACCCATGGCTATGAAATTTTCGTCTCCCTTCACTACCTGAATAATTTCTTTTATCTCGTCATACATTTCATCTATTTCTTCATCATCTGCAGAGCTAGTTGGCATATAAACTTGTACTACTGTAGTAGGTGTGGCCTTCGTGTCTATCTTGGCCACAATAATGCATTCACTATGCTGTTAGTAGTAGCTTACCCGCACCCCTATTTTTTTATTCATTATTAAACCTACTCCTGCATTACCCCTATTTGATTTTGTATTTATAACCCTGTATTCACCTGACCAAAAGTCTTGTTCCTCCTGCCACCGAACTTCCCTAATTCGTACTATATCTAACTTTAACTTATCCATTTCCCTTTTAAATATTCTAATCTACCTGCCCGATTAAGGGATCTGACATTCCATGCTCCGATCCGTAGAACTCCAGTTTTCTTTCTCCTGATAATGACGTCTTCTTGAGTAGTCCCTGCCTGGAGATCGGAATGAGGGACTATTTTACCTCTGAAGTATTATACCCAAGAGGACGCCATCATCATTTAACCATACAGTAAAGTTGCATGCCCTCGGGAAAAATGATGGCTGTAGTTTTCCCTTGCTTTCAGCCGTTCGCAGTACCAGCACAGCAAGGCCGTTTTGGTTAGTGTTACAAGGCCAGATAAGTCAATCATCCAGACTGTTGCCCCCTGCAACTACTGACAAGGCTGCTGCTCCTCATCAGGAAGCACATGTTTGTCTGGCCTCTCAACATATACCCCTCCGTTGTGGTTGCACGTATGGTACAGCTATCTGTATCGCTGAGGCACGCAAGCCTCCCCACCAACGGCAAGGTCTGTGGTTCAAGGGGGGGATGTTAGCTTAAGAAAAAGAAAGGAATGGTTGAACCAAAAAAAAGCAGCAACTTCCCATACAAAGACCTGCGTGTATCTACAAAAGACAATGTTATGCATCTGGCGGAGCGCTGACGGTGTCTTTTACCACGAGTTGCTTCCCAGCGTTGTAACCATCACTTTGGACATTTGTTGTTAACTACTGAGACAGTGATGAGGAAGACTGTGTGAAGTGATGCTACTCTATGATAATACCCACCTGCATTCTACTACATGGACAATAAACACTATACAAGAGTTGGCTTGGGATATCATTCTGCAGTCACCTTATTTTCCTGATCTTGCGCCCTCAAATTTCCACCTTTTCCACTCTTTATCAAAATACTTTCAAGGAACTTCGTTGTGCGGATGAGTTCTTCACCTCAAAATCACTTGATTTGTACAGTTGCGGAATTGAAAAGTTGCCACAATTTTGGCAGACTGTTGTAAATAGTGAAGGAGAATATATTATTGATGACTAAAGCCTCTGTTGTTTGCATCTGTTGTGTTTATTCAACTTACGGAGAAACTCTACAAACTTACAAAGCAATCCAATAGCAAGCACGGTAGCTGGGGTCATTTGTACCTTTTTCGTTGAACACCCTGACAACACAGGGATCAGCTGCTACATCTGCACATATACTTAGGAATGGTTGCTTGTCATCATGGAGCATTGGAATTCCTGACAACAGCCGCCATGCTAGAAGGCCCTTGCTGTCACTGGTTGGTGCCCATGGGGGAGCCCCTGATTGAGGTGGGTGGGGTAAAAGTGGATGTTTTGCATATGAAATGTATTAAGCTCCAAAAAAAAACTGGCTGTTCTTTTACGATTGTCTCTTTAGTGGGACAGAGACCTTTAATGCCATTTCTTATGACCCTGCAACCTTCCCTTCCCAGGCTTGCTGACTTGGGGTGAAACACTTTCCTTGCCACCGGTTCTGCGCCAGGACTGACGACACTTTCACCGTTACCAAGCCATTATTTTTCATGGAAACAATTGAAGACAAGTTCGGCGAAGTGGAGTCTCTGAGTAAGTTATGGAAGGGGTTGCTGTTGATCGTAACTTCTGTGGCCCAGTCTGTGGGCCTTTATGCCTGTGACCATGTTGGCGACATCCCAGTGTCTGTTAATACTCACCAGTCTTTGATATGTTTCAGGCTGTCATTTTTCATAGGGACCTCATCTCTGAAACTGATGAGAAACACTAGGCCAATGTGGAATGGTGGCATGTTAATTTTGTTCAACATTTTCAGAAAGTAAGGACAATCACATTGACACCGGCACCTTTATTCTGGCATTTCAGGGGTACCCTCCCAGAGAAGGTAAAGATTACAGTGTAATCAGTGTAACATGAAGCTGCACGTCCCACCACCCATGAGGTGTCTCCGTGTTTGTGTTTTGGGCACTTGTCTTCCTGCTGTACAGCAGACTATGTGGATACCCACTCCACGAGGGGAGCTCCTGTGTTCTGCTGTATGTGTGCATTAATTGTCACGACCATCACTCTCCATGCTCACTGGACTGATTGGTTTATAAGAAGGAAAAGAAAATATGGGACTAATTCCATTGATCATTTATCCTGCATTGAGGCTCATCAGAAATACAACCATCTTCATCCTATATCTGTGACGTCTAACTTTTCTGCTATTACATGCTTTCCCCCTTCTCCCTTGTCCTTATTCCCGTCCCACTCCCCTCCTCTCTCTCTCTCTCTCTCTCTCTCTCTCTCTCTCTCTCTCTCTCTCTCTCTCTCTCTTACTCTCTCTCTCTCTCTCTTACTCTTCCCTCTGGTCTCCACACCCTCTCAACTGGGTGCTGCCCCCTACATGTGTGGAGAAGTGTCCCACTTCTTCAATGTCTGCTAGAGATGGCTCCCGACCTGGCCCAGCCCTTCTTGATCTACAAAAGAGAAAACTAAGTTCCAGGACAAGGCCCCTTTGATGCCCCTCACAACCTGAGTCTGATCTCTTGTTTATGTATGTTGCCCTGTTCTTGTTGGTGACGGATGGTGACCTGGAAGCGTAACTGGCTTTGACCCGATTGCCTCTCATTTTGATCCCTCAGATTTTGTCATTCTACTGAAATCTAATTTTACAGATGCTGGCTCACTGACCCTTCTTGGTTTCAGTGCTTTCTGTTTTAACTAAATCAGCACTTTGGGGGCTTCCAATGGCATTTGCATGTTGGTCCATATTGACATTGTTAGTACATGGATCCCCCTTCATACCACATTGAAAGTGGTTGCTGTCTGGATCCAGTTGGACTCTGTGGTCATGATTGGTAATTCCCATCTCCTTCCTGGCAGTCCACCTGCACCCAATGCCCTAAATGCTCTCCCTCAGCAACTCCCTCTTCCCTTTGTCCTCAGGGATTTTAATTTCCATCACCCCTTGTGGGTTAGTGCTTTTTTTGTCTAGTCTGGGTCCCCTCATAGAAAAGTTTCTTGTGGATCATGACCTGTGCCTTCTTAATGATGGTTTCCATACCTATTTTCCTCCTGACGCCATGTTGCCCCACTGGGCTTTCCATCACATTGATTGACCTCTATATAATTCCCAGGCCGTGTTTACTTCCTCTTGGTTAGGTTGTATTGATGAAGTCGTCCATGACGTGTGCGATATGATTATTCGTGCCACTGGATTGCCGGCCCCTGCTTGACAGACCCCTTTCACCACCAGCTGTTCCCGTGGTAGAGTATGGCCATTGTAGTCATCATCCATGATCACTGTTGAGCCTTACAATGCCTTAAGCGGCATCTTTAAATGCCTTTGTGCAGGTGGTTATCTTTAAATGCCTTCGCGCTAAATAGCACACTGGACTCGCATTCGGGAGGATGACGGTTCAATCCCGTCTGCAGCCATCCTGATTTAGGTTTTCCGTGATTTCCCTAAATCACTTCAGGCAAATGCCGGGATGGTTCCTTTGAAAGGGCACGGCCGATTTCCTTCCCCATCCTTCCCTCACCCGAGCTTGTCCCATCTCCTTCCTGGCAGTCCACCTGCACCCAATGCCCTAAATGCTCTCCCTCAGCAACTCCCTCTTCCCTTTGTCCTCAGGGATTTTAATTTCCATCACCCCTTGTGGGTTAGTGCTTTTTTTGTCTAGTCTGGGTCCCCTCATAGAAAAGTTTCTTGTGGATCATGACCTGTGCCTTCTTAATGATGGTTTCCATACCTATTTTCCTCCTGACGCCATGTTGCCCCACTGGGCTTTCCATCACATTGATTGACCTCTATATAATTCCCAGGCCGTGTTTACTTCCTCTTGGTTAGGTTGTATTGATGAAGTCGTCCATGACGTGTGCGATATGATTATTCGTGCCACTGGATTGCCGGCCCCTGCTTGACAGACCCCTTTCACCACCAGCTGTTCCCGTGGTAGAGTATGGCCATTGTAGTCATCATCCATGATCACTGTTGAGCCTTACAATGCCTTAAGCGGCATCTTTAAATGCCTTTGTGCAGGTGGTTATCTTTAAATGCCTTCGCGCTAAATAGCACACTGGACTCGCATTCGGGAGGATGACGGTTCAATCCCGTCTGCAGCCATCCTGATTTAGGTTTTCCGTGATTTCCCTAAATCACTTCAGGCAAATGCCGGGATGGTTCCTTTGAAAGGGCACGGCCGATTTCCTTCCCCATCCTTCCCTCACCCGAGCTTGTCCCATCTCCTTCCTGGCAGTCCACCTGCACCCAATGCCCTAAATGCTCTCCCTCAGCAACTCCCTCTTCCCTTTGTCCTCAGGGATTTTAATTTCCATCACCCCTTGTGGGTTAGTGCTTTTTTTGTCTAGTCTGGGTCCCCTCATAGAAAAGTTTCTTGTGGATCATGACCTGTGCCTTCTTAATGATGGTTTCCATACCTATTTTCCTCCTGACGCCATGTTGCCCCACTGGGCTTTCCATCACATTGATTGACCTCTATATAATTCCCAGGCCGTGTTTACTTCCTCTTGGTTAGGTTGTATTGATGAAGTCGTCCATGACGTGTGCGATATGATTATTCGTGCCACTGGATTGCCGGCCCCTGCTTGACAGACCCCTTTCACCACCAGCTGTTCCCGTGGTAGAGTATGGCCATTGTAGTCATCATCCATGATCACTGTTGAGCCTTACAATGCCTTAAGCGGCATCTTTAAATGCCTTTGTGCAGGTGGTTATCTTTAAATGCCTTCGCGCTAAATAGCACACTGGACTCGCATTCGGGAGGATGACGGTTCAATCCCGTCTGCAGCCATCCTGATTTAGGTTTTCCGTGATTTCCCTAAATCACTTCAGGCAAATGCCGGGATGATTCCTTTGAAAGGGCACGGCCGATTTCCTTCCCCATCCTTCCCTCACCCGAGCTTGCGCTCCGTCTCTAATGACCTCGTTGTCAATGGGACGTTAAACACTAATCTCCTCCTCCTCCTCCTCCTCCTCCTCCTCCTCCTCCTCCTCCTCCTTCGCGCAAAAGCCCTTTACTTAAACAAACAGAACAAATAGGTTTGTTGGGAACACTTTGTCTCTTCCTAAATTTTTCTGTCCCTTCATCATGTGTGTGGGCTACTCTCTGCAACCTCCCAGGTTGCCAACTGCCTTCTTATATCCTGGCCCTTGCCCTCCTCAATGACCTTTATACGGATCTGTCTATTCTTGCAGAACACCTTGTGTCCATTTTGCAACAGCATCAATGCAAGCCTCCTATCTGGCCACCTTCCTCCTCCTGATACAGCGGGCTGAAGCTTCCCGCTTATGTTTTATCCCTTATCAGGTTGAATCCTACAATGAACCTGTGACTGAATGGGGACTCTTCTGGCCCACTCCTTTTCTCATGAACCAGCCCCCAACCATGATTCCATCCATAACCAATTGTGTCGACACCTCAGTCCTCCACAATGACAATACCTCCTCCGGATGTTTAACTCCTTAACTCCTTTTGGCTCCAAGGTGATTTCCCCTCTCAGTGGAGGGACAGTACTATGGTTTCTATCCTAAAGCCTGGTAAGGATCTGTCATCCCTTGATAGTTAATGGCCAGTCAGACTGACCACCGTCCCTTGCAAGTTATTTGAGTGGAAGGTGGCTTGTCATCTATGTTGGGTCCTTGAATCGCGGGTCCTTTTGTCTCCTTAACAGTGCAGCTTCCAGGAGGGACAATCTAAGATCGATCATTCCTTTGGTTGGAAACTACTTCACAGTTTTCTTTGGTCTTTTTAAGGCCTAAAACATGGCTTGGTGCCATCTTATCTTAATTACCCTCCATGAAAGGGGTCTTTGGGGCCCCCTCCCGATTTTTATTCACCAGGTCCAGTCCCACCAGTCATTCAAAATTAGGGGTGACACCATTGTCAGATCTCAGCGGACCCAGGATAATGGCATTCCATGGGGTTCTGTATTAACTGTTCTCCTTTTCCTCATTGCTGTTATGGACTCATGGCCCCCATCGGATTGTTGGTCACCCAAACTGTCTGTGGATGATTTCTGTTTCCAGGTTAGTTCTCACTTGGTGGCCTCTTTGGAGTGACAGCTCCAGGGTGCCATCCGGTGCACTTCTGCGTGGACCCTTTCAGTTCTCTTCCCTGAAATTGTGTGTGTGTGTGTGTGTGTGTGTGTGTGTGTGTGTAGGGGGGGGGGGGGTGCATTTTTGCTGATATACTACAGTCTGTCCCAATCCCGAGCTGTATCTTGACATTCAGTGCCTGATCATGGTGCTCTAGATCGATTTCTTGGGTCCTCTTCTTGGCAAAAATCTTACCTGGTTGCCTCATATCCACTTTCTGAAAATTGGGTCTTCCGTAAAGTCAGTGTCCTTCGCTTCCTTGCCCACACCTCTCTGGTGCAGATCATTTGACACTTCTCTGCTTTTATTGGGCTTTAGTTCTGTCCCATGTGGACTATGATTATCAAGTTTATGACTCAGCTACCCCTTCCATACTGCTCCTCTTGGATCCATTTGGCCACAGGTGCCTTTTGCACTACCTATGTTGATAGTCTTCTAGTCTTCTGGTTGATCACTGGGATCTCCCCCACCCTCCTTCACCTTTTTAGTTCCTTAATTCCAGCTTCTGGTTTCCTATACCATTGCTATTCACTCTTTTCCTGCTCACCCCCCCCCCCCCCCCCCCCCCCCCATTCTATCCTCTTCGTGGTTGTGGCATGTTGCCAGCCCACTGCCTGCCAGTGGGTGGGTTTACTAGTAATACTCTGCCTCATTCTCTTCACTGCAATTTCTATCATCCCTCTTTGGCCTGTTCCCAATATTCTCTCCCAAACATCCCTACTTGGTTAGTTCCTTGGCCCTGGATTCGGATGGATCTCTCCCTGTGTCTGAAAGTCTCCATACTCTGATGCTCTGATGGTGTACTTTTGTTTGTTTTGCCCGTTTTTACGGGAGTTTCTGGATGCTGCTATTTTTGACACTGGTGGCTTCAAATTCACAGATCACATGGGCTATGCCTTCATGTCTTCTGTTGGCACAGAACATTGTCGTTTGCATGCCATATGCGGGGTGTTCACTGCGGAACTGATGGCCAGTTACTGGTCCCCTTGCTCTATTAAATGGCCCTCGCTCACCTAAATTTTTTTTTTGTATTGACTTGATGAATGGCTTGCAGGCTGTTGCCCATTGTTTTACCTGCCACCCCTTGGTCTCTGTCATCCATGACCTTCTTGCTTGTCATGCTGCTTGCCCGGTTGATTTCCTTTGGGTTCTTGGCTACGTAGGTATCCTGGTTAATGAACTGGTCAATCGTCTGCCTGTTCTCTGTTACCTCTCCAGGGATGGAGTTTCAGCTTCACGTGACTTTCCTTTTTGCTCGGTTAAAGGCTGAATCTGGCAGGGGTGGGGAGTGCGATTAAGGGCAGTCCTGCCACGTCGCAATTTTCCTTCTGCCTCTCGTGATGGGAATCTACCACTTCTCGCGTTCGTCGGCCGTCGTAATTTAATATATTATTATTATTATTATTATTATTATTTGATTGTTTGCCGACTTACGTGGTGGGCCTTAATAAAAATGATATTTCATTCAATTTTGATTTACGATTAAATGCTTTCCTGAAGTTCTCCTTTTTAACAATATTAATCTTAAATAATTTGCTACTTTAGTGAATGTTAGACTCACTGAATCTTAAAACATGAGCGTATAAATTGAACAATGGAATAAACTTTTCATGTTATTTCCTCAGCTAGTCAGTTCATTTTAAAGCAAAAAAATCTTTATTTATTAATTACAATTGCGGACCACACACGCGCGAGAGTATTTTTTCTTACCTCCATTAACCATTGTATTGTAGTTGGAGTCCTGACTCTGGCTTTCGGTTATGGTACTGAAAATAAGAATCTTAAAGCTACGTATTTCTGCAACTTCGTGCGACTGTGGAGAAAAATGAATATTATGTTAATAGCGGGCGAGTTTTTTGCTTCCGCTAAATTTTTATAAGTTAATATCGTCGCGTAATGGCGTCGTTGGCTACATTGGCCGCTGCGATTGTTGAACTGTAAATTACTTGAATGCAGGTTAATTCAAGGAAGGTGGACATGAAATCGGGATCACCTCTTACAAATTAAAAGTGAACAATGATATTAAATCAATATATTGTCTGCTTAATTCATACAAATATGCTTACTTTTGCCAGCACTCGCAAGATGTCCGTATACACGCAACTAAGATGAGAGAGGAAGTGAAGATGACTAAAAAATTAATAAAAGAGTGTATCTTGTCTCTTTAGATAATTTTGTTATATTTCTTTGCACTCGAAACTTATACAGAGAAATTATTATTTTATGGGTATTTTTAGTGTCTCTTCTTTATAAATACTGTTTTTAAGTGTTTTCTTATTACCTCACTGGGGACGCTATATTGCCCCCCAAATTGTTTATGTCATAAAAAATGTTCGTGTTTTTGACATAAATATTTCCTATTTCATGTCCACAGTGTCCACACGCAGATTTTTCTTTCACGGTCTACATATGTCACATTGTATGTTTAAATCGTTGTAATTACAGAGGTCTGTTGCACACAAAGTGTAATTAATACAGATGAAGTTATTTACATAACAATATAGTATATAATTGGTTACGAATATAGTCATGTACAAAGGAAAAGGACGTAGAATACAATTAGTTTCATTTTGGCTGCTTCTTTTTAGGGTTGCAACTTTTCAGTGTTCAAAGATATACAATCACGAGTTAGTCTGTAATACTTGAAGTACCAGGGGTTGCCAACTGTTCTCTCCCCACTTGGCGCGGCCTTAGGGAAACACTAACTGCTTTGGTTACTTTCACTTAATAATTGTTTCTGGGATGTCATTGGAGTACAGGATGTGCATACGTTACGTACAAATTTTTTGTTGCACTATGCAAAGAAATGAGGTAATTATAACAATTTATATATCGTCGTTATTGATAGCGGTGTCGTTGATGATCTACACCGAGACATTTAGCTTGCGACGGTGCCGGTTGGCATGTTCGGTGCTCGGCGTTCGTGGCAGCTGCGGAGAGGTCAACGCCCCGCTCGACGCCAGTGTGTCTCTCGCCGTCGCGGAACGTCAGATTATCGGCTGCACGGTTGGCGATGCGCTTCTGTCTCGGCTGGGCGTGGCGGAGTGGGATGATATCAGTCCCCCGGGCTTGTTGGCAGGAGCTAGCTATGCTACGCATCTCCAACGTAGTACATGAAACATACACGCAACCAACGTAATATTCCCTCCCACTGCAGATGGTTACGCTAGTGGGAAAGAAGCATTTATTAGTGCGGCAGTTGTTGTTAAGTTTTCACCAGTTTCCGAGTGTCAAGCCAGCATTGTCTTGTAGAATACATGACATGGATCTTCTCCCATGAATGCAGTTTTGATGCGATACTGTTTCCATTACATGTCAGCTTTTGTCTTGATAAAATTATTTATGTTTTCGCCGCACTCGCAGGCACTGGTGAGTGTCCCAATACGAGCTTAGCATAACATTCGCCGTTTCTGCGGTCGCTGTTTTGCAACAGTCCAAGCATCGCATTCCAATCTCGCATTATTGTACTCACTGAAATTACAGTCTGTCCCAAAAATATTGACTGTGGGTTCACTTCACATTAACAGTTCACATTTGCAAGTAAATTCACAGTTTTTCGTGCAAAATATTGGCGTTTGGCATCTTCACCGCTGTTGAACGTTCAATACTAGCACTTCACTGTCCATATCACAGTTTCACCTTCACAGTTTTTCACACTGCTTAAAGTAACTGGTTCGATTAGTTCACAAACACTAATGTATTTCTTTCAGTCTGAACTGGATTTTGGCTCGTGCTGGATTTTACCAGTCTCTCGCACTAATTACCTCATTCCATTTTCCACTATAGTTGTACTTGCCTTCAGACTTTTGACCATACAATTGTGTTTCCGTCTCATCTGAGGTAAGTCCCCATGTAATGTCTGCCTATTCATTGCGTACTTGCACTCCAGAGCCAGACTCGACTTTACAAAACTTTGCCTCTCGCATTATTTTACACATTTTTGAATCTAGGCCTAGCGTGCAAGTTCCTAGATTAGTGTTAGATTTGTGATTTTGTTTACACGATAAATTCATGCAAATCTCTGCCTTAGCAGATGGGATTATATTTTAACAGTGCTTAGCGTTAGTCGCGTTTACCAATTTGCTTTGTACCTTGTCCACAACACATGAGGTACCTTGTGTGATGTACACCCTGCACTCATGTTGTTTAGTAAATTATGATTGAGCATATTTCAGGATTGGTATAGACATAAATACATGGAACAGCATATACACTATAATATTGAATTTCATAAGTTTCATTATTACTACAGTTCAAAAATATTCATGATACACTAATGAAATATTCTTTCATCATTACATGCTGTTGAATTTTTTTTATATATATTTTTAAAGCATTTTTAAATGAAATTTGTAAAATATTCTTAAACCTACGTTCGTTTTTTCTTTCATAATGCAATTGCTTAAAAATACTGTTATTTCTTAACATCTACAAAATTGAATCGTACTAATCGTATGTGCCTCACTGTCTTTAAATGTTACACTAAAATCTGAACATTTACACACAGAAAAAATACACTATAAACTTAACCTACTATTTACATATGTAAAATTTGCTCTACTGAGCAAACGCCTTTAAGTCTTTGTAAGTATTTTTGTTATTTCCTTCGTAACTGCCTCCTTCTTTGACCACGGGATGGTGTAGTTTGCGTGACAGAAAATATCGTGAGGTACCACTTCGATGTTATAGGCGTAGCCCTCGATAACACCGGGTTTTTCCGAAAACACATTCTCATAATCTGTAAGTAGCTGAGTCAATTTGTTTTGTTGTGCTTCAGTCAAATGTTCTGACTCCCTGACTTTCATGGCTATCAGTTTCCTTTTTTCCTCTCTGACTTCAGTAATAAACTCTTTATAACACACTTGTCTTGTACTTAAGTCAGAATATAAATTCATTACCTGTATTCCTTTGAATCTAGACTGAAAGCTTTAGCAATATTTACCGTGCATTTCCCGTGTCCTCAACAATGGCAAAATTACACGTCTACCCTCATTCATAAGGCTTACTTCCCCGCACAAGAGGTCGATTTTTGCATCCTTCTGGCGTAAAAATTCCATCCCCAGGATACATGCAACACCTAATCCCTTAACTACTAGTAACGAGCTTTTCATTGCTTCATTTCCTACTGTAAACTCGACTTGCACCTGGTGCTTTATGATATGAGATTGTGCACCTGTTACACAACAATTCTTCACTGGCAATACTGGTATTCTATTATTTTGACTCAAGTAGATTCTTACTTAAATTGCATGTGAGTTTCATATAGGTGGTGTAATTTCGAGTTTTAGTTACTGTAATTGTAAATTCAGGCAGATTGTAGCGCAGCCATTAGGCATTTGTACAGGTTAGTTCATACATTCTTTGCGTGTTTCCCTTGCGTTATCTAGGCACGGACTCGTGTTTCAGTAACTGTTGTTCAACATCGATTACAATGGACAGGGACTGTGATTGCTGTGTTCGGATGAGGGCTGAGTTGGCATCCCTTCGCTCACAGCTGGGAGCGGCGCTGACTTCGGTCGCGCGGCTTGAGGCTGTTGCCAATGGGCACCACTGTGGGGAGCCGGACTTGGGTATCACAGGGATGTCAACCTCGTCCCGTCTGTCCCCAGATCGGTCTACCGCTGTGGTTGCCCTGGTTGCTGCCCACAGTGGGGCTGAGCCCTCGCCTGTGGTTGATTGGGAGGTCTTTCCAAGGCGTGGCAGGCAGCGAAAGACGTCCCCCACAGTGGGGCTGAGCCCTTGCCTGTGGTTGATTGGGAGGTCTTTCCAAGGTGTGGCAGGCAGCGAAAGACGTCCCCAGAGGCTGATCAGAAAGCCTCCCCGGTATGTCTGACAAACAGGTTTCAGGTACTGTCTCTGGCTGAGCCAGATGCAGCTGCCTGCCCTGTTTCAGAGGATGATTCTCAGCCTTCAAGGTCCAGGCAATCGCAGAGGGTGGGCTTATTGGTAGTTGGGAGCTCCAATGTTAGGCGCGTAATGGGGCCCCTTAGGGATATGGCGGCTAAGGAGGGGAAGAAATCCAGTGTGCACTCCGTGTGCATTCCGGGTGGAGTCATTCCTGATGTGGAAAGGGTCCTTCCGGATGCCATGAAGAGCACAGGGTGCAGCCAGCTGCAGGTGGTGGCACATGTCGGCACTAATGACGTGTGTCGCTTTGGATCTGAGGAAATTCCCTCTGGATTCCAGTGGCTATCTGATTACGTGAAGGCTGCCGGTCTTGCTTACGAGATGAAGGCAGAGCTCACCATCTGCAGCATCGTTGACAGAACCGACTGCGGACCTTTGGTGCAGAGCCGGGTGGAGGGTCTGAATCAGAGGCTCAGACGATTTTGCGACCGTGTTGGCTGCAGATTCCTTGACTTGCGCCATAGGGTTGGGGTGGTTTCGGGTTCTGCTGAATAGGTCAGGAGTTCACTACACTCAGCTGGCGGCTACACGGGTAGCGGAGGCTGTGTGGCGCGGACTGGGCAGTTTTTTAGGTTAGAAGGCCTCGGGAAAGTACGAGGTGGGCTGCAATCTCGAAGGGTGCATGGCAAATACAGGACGTGCTTGGGTCAAGGAACAGTCTGAATTGTAGTTGTAAATTGTTTTAGTTGTGGTGGGAAAGTCCCTGAGCTTCAAGCGCTAATAGAAAGCACAGAAGCTGAAATTGTTATAGGTACAGAAAGCTGGCTAAAGCCTGAAATAAGTTCTGCAGAAATTTTTACGAAGTCTCAGACTGTGTTTAGGAAAGATAGGTTAGGCAGAATTGGTGGTGGAGTGTTTGTGTCTGTCAGTAGTGGTTTATCTTGTAGTGAAGTCGAAGTAGGTACTCTGTGCGATTTGGTATAGGTGGAGGTTATACTTAACAGCCAAACTAAGTTAATAATTGGCTCCTTCTACCGACCCCCAGACTCCAATGATATAGTTGCTGAACAGTTCAGAGAAAATTTGAGTCTCGTAACAAATAAATACCACATTCATACGGTTATAGTTGGTGGGGACTTCAACCTTCCCTCGATATGTTGGCAAAAATACTTGTTCAAAACCGGTGGTAGGCAGAAAACATCTTCCGAGATTGTCCTAAATGCTTTCTCCAAACTTATTTCGAGCAGTTAGTCCACGAACCCACGCAAATTGTAAATGGTTGCGAAAACACACTTGACCTCTTAGCCACAAACAATCCAGAGCTAATAGAGAGCATCATGACTGATACAGGGATTAATGATCACAAGGTCGTTGTAGCGAGGCTCAATACCGTTTCTTCCAAATCCATCAGAAACAAACACAAAATAATTTTATTTAAAAAAGCGGAAAAAGTGTCACTAGAAACCTTCCTAAGAGACAATCTCCATTCCTTCCGAACTGACTATGCAAATGTAGATGAGATGTGGCTCAAATTCAAAGATATAGTAGCAACAGCAATTGAGAGATCATACCTCATAAATTGGTAAGAGATGGAACTGATCCCCCATGGTACACCATGCTGTTGCAGAGGCAACGGAAAAAGCATGCCAAGTTCAAAAGAACGCGAAATCCCAAAGATTGGCTAAAATTTACAGACGCGCGAAATTTGGCACAGACTTCAATGCGAGATGCCTTTAATAGGTTCCACAATGAAACATTGTCTCGATATTTGGTAGAAAATCCGAAGAAATTCTGGTCGTATGTAAAGTACACAAGCGGCTAGACGCAGTCAATACCTTCGCTGCGGAGTGCTGATGGTACTGTTACTGACGACTGTGCCGCTAAAGCGGAGTTATTGAACGCAGTTTTTCGAAATTCCTTCACCAGCGAAGACGAATGGAATATTCCAGAATTTGAAACACGAACAGCTGCTGGCATGAGTTTCTTAGAAGTAGATACCTTAGGGGTTGCGAAGCAACTCAAATTGCTTGATACGGGCAAGTCTTCAGGTCCAGATTGTATACCATTAGGTTGCTTTCAGGTTATGCTGATACAATAGCTCCCTACTTAGCAATCATATACAGCTGCTCGCTCACTGGTAGATCTGTACCTACAGATTGGAAAATTGCACAGGTCGCACCAGTGTTTAAGAAGGGTAGTAGGAGTAATCCATCGAACTACAGACCTATATTATTGACGTCGGTTTGCTGTAGGGTTTTGGAGCATATACTGTATTTGAACATTATGAATCACCTCAAAGGGAACGATCTATTGATACGTAATCAGCATGGTTTCAGAAAACATTGTTCCTGTGCAACGCAGCTAGCTCTTTATTCGCATGAAGTAATGGCCGCTATCGACAGGGGATCTCAAGTTGATTACGTATTTCTAGATTTCCGGAAAGCTTTTGACACCGTTCCTCACAAGCAACTTCTAATCAAGCTGCGGGCCTATGAGGTATCGTCTCAGTTGTGCGACTGGATTCATGATGTCCTGTCAGGAAGGTCACAGTTCGTAGTAATAGATGGGCAAATCGAGTAAAATTGAAGTGATGTCAGGTGTTCCCCAGGGAAGCAACCTGGGACCTCTGCTGTTCTTGATCTATATAAATGACCTGGGTGACAATCTGAGCAGTTCTCTTAGGTTGTTCGCAGATGATGCTGTAATTTACCGTCTAGTAAGGTCATCCGAAGACCAGTATCAGTTGCAAAGCGATTTAGAAAAGATTGCTGTAAGGTGTGGCAAGTGGCAGTTGACGCTAAATAACGAAAAGTGTGACGTGATCCACATGAGTTCCAAAAGAAATCCGTTGCAATTCGATTACTCGATAAATAGTACAATTCTCAACGCTGGGTGTAAAAATTACGATCAACTTCAGTTGGAAAGACCACATAGATAATATTGTTGGGAAGGCGAGCCAAAGGTTGCTTTTCATTGGAAGGACACTTAGAAGGTGCAACAAGTCCACTAAAGAGACAGCTTACACTACACTCGTTCGTCCTCTGTTAGAATATTGCTGCGCGGTGTGGGATCCTTACCAGGTGGGATTGACGGAGGACATTGAAAGGGTGCAAAAAAGGGCAGCTCGTTTTGTATTATCACGTAATAGGGGAGAGAGTGTGGCAGATATGATACACAAGTTGGGATGGAAGTCATTAAAGCAAAGACGTTTTTCGTCGCGGCGAGATCTATTTACGAAATTTCAGTCACCAACTTACTCTTCCGAATGCGAAAATATTTTGTTGAGCCCAACCTACATAGGTAGGAATGATCATCAAAATAAAATAAGAGAAATCAGAGCTCGAACAGAAAGGTTCAGGTGTTCGTTTTTCCCGCGCGCTGTTCGGGAGTGGAATGGTAGAGAGATAGTATGATAGTGGTTTGATGAACCTTCTGCCAAGCACTTAAATGTGAATTGCAGAGTAATCATGTAGATGTAGAAGTACTTGTAAAAATTTGCACTCATGACATTGGTTGATGCACCAGTATCGACTATTATCTGTATTGGTGCTCCGTACATATCTGCTTGCAATATAGCCTGCACAGCACTTTTGTCGGTTTGGTTACATTTCTGCAGTATGTCTACCAGTTCCTTTTCTATTTTTATTCCCTCATTGTAGCTCAGCATACAAAGTTTATGGCTGTCATCCATGAATGTGCCCTCACTACACCATCCTGCAGCCAACACGGAGAGCGTATTGTGGCTGCCTTTACTTTAACGGACGAGCATTAGTGGATTGACAGTTGTCTGTCACTTCCACTAACCTCACATTGTGGTTCTGGTTGTTGTTGTTGCTACTGTTGGGTTGGCCGCCCCGATGGCGTATTTTGATACTGTGTATGGCTCTGGTTTTGGGGTGGTTGGTTGTAACTTCCTGACATGTTCTGTGATGGACCTGGGTTGGCGTTTCATTGTGGCACTGTGTTTTGTTGCCACTGTGGTGTCGGTTCATTATAATCACGCGACTGGTTTTGGTTGTTCCGCCATTGCGGATTGCTGTTACCATTATATCCATTAGTCAAGCGTCCATCATAATGTCTCTTCCGATTTTGACGACTATAACCGTTGCCGTTATAACCATTGCCATTGTTTGTGCCTCGATTCTGTTGCCGGTGTTCTTGCCTATTCCCGTTACCATTTGGTACTAAGTTACTACCGTTACTGTGGCTGCCATTGTAATCGGCTTTTTGTTGATTACAGCCTGCATGGTTCCACTTGTTTTCGATTTTCATATCTATGATCAATAAGTCAACAGAATCCACTATTTCCATCAATTGTTCTATATCGTATTCCGGCACATTGATGAAATATCTTTTAATTTCACTGGGCAACTTCATTTTTATTAATCTGATTATGTAACGATCAGACATGGGCTCGTCCCAGTACCTGGTTTTGTTTATATACATTTCAAAATATTTGCGTAACGTTCCCATCTTAGGATTGTACATTTCTGGACTGTACAACTCTTTGCGTAGTCTTTCTTGGACGTTATCGGACCAGAATTTTTGCAAGAAAGCACCTTCAAACTGTTGCATCGTTAGACATTTTTCGGACACTTCAGTGGCCCAGAGTGCTGCGTCACCTTGAATAAAGGAGACCACAAACTGTATTCTTTGTCTTTCCGTCCCTGTCCTGGGAAACACATTCCTGAAGCTCTTAATGAATACCACAGGGTGGACATTTCACTTTTCGCTATTGAAGGGTTGGAATGTCCTGTTTTTTATCACATTGTCCTCCTTTTTGCACATCTGATTGCTACATTCTGTGGCATTCATTACTTCGTGATGTGCGTTGCACGGTATCGCATATTGTTCGTGCCCGTAATTCACATTAGGTTGCGTTTGCGCACTCGCACCCTGCATACAGTCTGCGTTATTATAGTAATCAGTACACGGCGTCGGATTCATTATCTGTCCGCCACTGTTTACATTGCTTTCCAACACAGTCTCCGTGCGACCTCCGCTGTCACACGAGATTTGATCTGTGTTAATTCAGCATGTAATGCGGCAGCGCTAGCGTCAATATTTACACTCGCGGCTGCAGTCGCTTGTTGTACAGCTATTTTTACGTCGCTTTCAATCTTTGCAGATATCTCGCGAACCTTTACTTCTAGCCATTCATTAAATTCTTTTTCGACTTTTTGAGCTTGCACTTTCAAATATGTGTCAATACTTTTCTGTGCATCTATCTCCACATTATCCACGCAGTTGGATAAAGTCTGGACATTGTCTTCAAGCCTAGCCTGCGATAGCTGTAATTTTTGCGTCCCGCCGGCTAAGCTTTTCACAAGATCGGGTATTTCTTTGCAAGCGTCCCGCATCTCGGCAAGTTCGCTTTGGATACTGTCTAGTTTCGCTCACGTAGCATCTGAGCCAGTTTTTTGTCTCTTTCTTTTTCCCTCTGTTCTGACATTCTTTCTTTTTCTTTTTCTTTCTGTTGTCTTTGTTTGTCCTGCTCACGTAGCATCTGAGCCACTTTTTCGTCTCTCTCTTTTTCCCTCTGTTCTGACATTCTTTCTTTTTCCTTTTCTTTCTGTTCTCTTTGTTGCTCTTGCTCATAGAGCATCTGAACTAGTTTCTGATCTCTCCCCCTATCTCTTTCTTCTAACCTGCACAGAAATTCTGCAAATGGGTCTGCAATCGGTGAGCATACTGGTGCCCTGCTTAATCTAGCACTCGATTGGCCCCCCTGCCCAGGCAGTGGAGTTGTTGTTATTCTATTCCCATTCCACAGATCCTCGCGCCCAGCTACAGAAATTATGTTATCCGAGGCGGTGGCTTGGGATTCGTTTACATTTTGCAAATGATCCTCACTTTCCATATTAACAAAATTTTGTTCGTCTGGTACGGATGCTTTAGCTTGTCCTATCTTACCCATAATAAATTCACTTTAAGCCACTGACAAATCTTTAACATTGATACATACACGAATAATTATCCCCTCCAAAAATAAACACATAAATACACAAATACAATTTAAATTGCACTTTACTTACTATTTTTTCACCGAAGGTATCTCATGTGCACATGGGTTCGATGTTCCGCACAGAGCTACACAGGATGCTTCCACAATAGGCCTTACCTTTGTTATTTTTCTTTATCAAAATCCTTTATCTTTTCTACACTTTTCTTCTTGAGATCTCCTCAGGGTGTGGTTTTGTTGCTGTACATGTAAAAGAATTCATATAGGCATTAATATTTTACAACAATTAGACACATACATAATTACATTCCTTACAGTAATAAGTATTATATTAATAAATGTCGAATTTTCTTTGATCGAGCCCCACGTTGGGCGCCAATCTCGCGTCCGTCGGCCATCGTAATATATTATTATTATCATTATTATTATTAATATTATTATTATTATTATTATTATTATTATTATTTTTTGATTGTTGCCGACTTACGTGGTGGGCCTTAATAAAAATGATATTTCATTCAATTTTGATTTACGATTAAATGCTTTCCTGAAGTTCTCCTTTTTAACAATATTAATCTTAAATTATTTGTTACGTTAATGAACGTTAGACTCACTGAATCTTAAAACATGAGCATATAAGTTGAACAATGGAATAAACTTTTCATGTTAATTTCCTCAGCTAGTCAGTTCACTTTAAAGCAAAAAATCTTTAGTTATTAATTACAATTGTGGCCCACACATGCACGAGAGTATTTTTTCTTACCTCCATTAACCATTGTATTGTAGTCGGAGTCTAGGCTCTGGCTTTCGGCTGGGGTACTGAAAATAAGAATCTTAAAGCTACGTATTTCTGCAACTTCGTGCAGCTGTGGAGAAAAATGAATATTATGTTAATAGCGGGCGAGTTTTTTGCTTCCGCTAAATTTTTATAAGTTAATATCGCCGCATAATGGCGTCATTGGCTGCATCGACTGCTGCGATTGCTGAACTGTAAATTGCTTGAATGCAGGTTAATTCAAGGAAGGCGGACATGAAATCGGGATCACCTCTTACACATTAAAAGCGAACAATGATATTAAATCAATATATTGTCTGCTTAATTCATACAAATATGCTTACATTTGCCATCATTTGCAAGATGTTCGTCTACACGCAACCAAGACAAGAGAAGAAGTGAAGACGACTAAAAAATTAACAAAAGAGCGTATCTTGTCGTCTCTTTAGATCATTTTGTTATATTTCTTTGCACTCGAAACTTACACAGAGAAATTATTATTTTATGGGTACATTATATATATATATATATATATATATATATATATATAAAAAACAAACACAAACATACACACAAAATTCAAGCTTTCGCAACAAACTGTTGCCTCATCAGGAAAGAGGGAAGGAGAGGGAAAGACGAAAGGATGTGGGTTTTAAGGGAGAGGGTAAGGAGTCATTCCAATCCCGGGAGCGGAAAGACTTACCTTAGGGGGAAAATAGGACGGGTATACACTCGCGCGCGCGCACACACACACATATCCATCCACACGTATACAGACACAAGCAGACATATTTGAAGACAAGGAGTTTGGGCAGAGATGTCAGTCGAGGCAGAAGTGCAGAGGCAAAGATGTTGTTGAATGACAGGTGAGGTATGAGTGGCGGCAACTTGAAATTAGCGGAGATTGAGGCCTGGTGGATAACGGGAAGAGAGGATATATTGAAGAGCAAGTTCCCATCTCCGGAGTTCGGATAGGTTGGTGTTAGTGGGAAGTATCCAGATAACCCGGACGGTGTAACACTGTGCCAAGATGTGCTGGCCGTGCACCAAGGCATGTTTAGCCACAGGGTGATCCTCATTACCAACAAACACTGTCTGCCTGTGTCCATTCATGCGAATGGACAGTTTGATACTGGTCATTCCCACATAGAATGTATCACAGTGTAGGCAGGTCAGTTGGTAGATCACGTGGGTGCTCTCACAAGTGGCTCTGCCTTTGATCGCGTACACCTTCCGGGTTACAGGACTGGAGTAGGTGGTGGTGGGAGGGTGCATGGGACAGGTTTTACACCGGGGGCGGTTACAAGGATAGGAGCCAGAGGGTAGGGAGAGTGGTTTGGGGATTTCATAGGGATGAACTAACAGGTTACGAAGGTTAGGTGGACGGCGGAAAGACACTCTTGGTGGAGTGGGGGGGATTTCATGAGGGATGGATCTCATTTCAGGGCAGGATTTGAGGAAGTCGTATCCCTGCTGGAGAGCCACATTCAGTCTGGTCCAGTCCCGGAAAGTATCCTGTCACAAGTGGGGCACTTTTGTGGTTCTTCTGTGGGGGATTCTGGGTTCGAGGGGATGAGGAAGTGGCTCTGGTTATTTGCTTCTGTACCAGGTCGGGAGGGTAGTTGCGAGATGCGAAAGCTGTTGTCAGGTTGTTGGTGTAATGGTTCAGGGATTCCGGACTGGAGCAGATTCGTTTGCCACGAAGACCTAGGCTGTAGGGAAGGGACCTCTGAGACTGCAGAGGAGACGGTGTCTTGACACCAGCAGTTCGCAGAACTTACGGCTTCTTAGCATAACTGTGAAACAATTGAATAGGCAGATATGCACCGACTCTCTGTTTTTAAAAATTTCAACTATGATCCAACTTTAGTTACCACAGGCTTGTCAGTATTGACTATAAAAACAGGCATGCAGATTTTGTTGGGCAGTGAAATGGAAGGAGGAAACAGAATGTGTCACTGTGGGGGCAAGGTAATCATTCCCACATTAGAGGAGCCAGTCAATCTTTTAAAAGAATTATTTTGTGTTGAGATTGATCACAGCGCTCCATAAACCATATCAAAAAATATATATTTCAGTTTTTACGTGACCCCCTTTGGGGCAGATAAAATTCTCGCCATGCATAGGGTTTCACTGATTTTTGTTGTGCAGGGGTAAGTGCACCATAAAATAGGGTCACTTTTACCTCTATGCAACAGTCAAGCACAATTATTCAAGTTTACTTTTATGGGAGATGATGAGGTGGAGACAGATACTTCATGTCAGATTATTCAGGGAGTTAAACAGGCAACTGTGCTCTAATAAAAAAAATGTTGCATGACCCCAATGTGTTGGTGCAAAAGTTTAAAACAGCTCTCGGAAACTTGCCTGATGAGCTGTGAGGTGGTGGTCCACGCAGATGGCGTGCCGAGCGGACAGCATGCAACCAACGCCTCTACGAAGCATTGGTCATGCCGAGGTTGTGGTTGCAGGTATTGATCCCACAGTCCTGAGGGACATTGTCATGCGTGCACAGCATGATTCCGTCACCCAGATCGTTGACACACGCCGCTTCTAAGCTGCTCTACAGTATCCTCTTATGTTCTGGAAAGGGCAAAAGTTATATCAGTTCATTATCCCTAAAATGAATCCGGCCACTGGATGACTGAACCTGAACAAAAACATGTTTTGTATTGTGCATGGATTTCTATGCATTTTGCCTGATATTACATGAACATGACTTCAACTTGTCGGTGCAGTGTAGTGTACTTCTGTCCCAGTTTGTGGTAGAAGTGTACATGAAGATCGAGAATGAGCCTCAAGACGCCATCGCGAATGACGGCAATGTGAATCCTAATGACTTACGACAAGTGGTGATCCTCTTGTTATTGAGTGACAACATTTGAGTGATCCTGTGCTCACCGCTTCTGTCCAAAACTTTTAATACTCACATTAACGTGAAGTTTTGTAACCCGGTCCAGGAAATTAAATACATTTGTAAGTACATAGACAAAGGCAGTGACAGCAGCAGTAGGGCTGTGCTAAAATTAACCCAAGAGACGAATTGCAGATGTTTAGAGTGGCTTGATATGTGAGCAGCAATGAAGCAGTACGGCGGATATTGGGCTTGCTGCGAGAGCCACCTGACAGTGACATATCTTGCAGTGAACCTTCCCAACAGTGAGCATGTTTACTGCACAGAGGCCATCTGGCACAGTAGAGTAGCGACACTGCCCATGACTACCCTGACCACATTTTTCCATCTGTGCCAGACAGACGACATGTGGAAATGGCAAAATATTACACATGGTATGCATTACGGAAAGAATGGAATTGCTGTGTACAGGGTGCCCCCATTGAAGGCTGCTGTGGTGTGAAGGTGTCAGATGCCTGGACAGAATTTAAACTGTGCAGGTGACATATTTTGAGTGTTACTGTGTATGATTACTGCTGACCTATGTCTAAGGACCCATCAGCTTTCAGGCCCTCAAAACAGTCAATGGACAGAAAAAATCCATGTTCTGGGAAGTGCATGAGACAATGACATATTGTGCTGGTCAGTGGCCAAGTCGAGGGAGCTCTTCACTATCACATTTAGCACCTGCAAGTGCTTGAATCCATGCAGCTTTGGAACAAATATAAAACCACATTATTGGAGGAGATCGCACACAGGAGCTAAGAGAGAGCAAAGGCTGCCACAAGAAAAAAATATTTTAATGAAGCACTGAAACTTACTGAGTACAAAGTTTTCTCAATTGTGGGAAAATGGCTGATTTTGGCTTGCCCATTTCTCAGCAGATGGGATGGTTGTCCACTGATTTGCCCAGGGAGCTCAGTTACGACACTGCAGACTTGGAGGCTCAAGTCACCCAAACTGACCCCCAGTTATTACCAGAACAAAGGCAAATTTTAATAAAATTGTGAGTCATTGGAGAGTGGAGAAAGGGGTCTGTATTTTTTGGACACACCAGGGGTTACTGGAAAGGCATTCACATTGAATTTGTTGCTGACTTAATTGTGCAAGGACAGGAATGTTGTGGTAGCTGTTGTGTCCTCTGTGGTAGCTGCAACCTTGCTCAGTGGAGGAAGAACTGCCCACTCGGTGTTCAAATTCTCACTGAACCTTGCAAGTGAGGAAACACCCACTTGCAGTATAAGCAAGAGCAACTGTCGTGGCACTCAGTTGCAGCATTGCAAATTGATCATGTGGGGCAAATGCTCTGTCACACAAGCATGTGATGGAGGTGCTCAATCATAGCATGCAAGACACTCATGGTAACAGAATGTTGGTGGGCGGTGTGATCGTCTTGCATGCAACCGACTTCCAACAGATGCTGTTGGTCATTGAGTGAGGCACTGTTGCAGGTGATATCAATGTGTGCCACAAGGTTATCAGTGCATGTCTCAAGGCTTCGCCAGTGCGGCCAAATGTAGACAGATCACACCTCTCAACTAATATGAGAGTCCAGCTCTACAATTCAAAACCATCTCGAGATCAGTGATGGTCACATGGCAATGGCTGTGGAAAACCTAACAAAATTTGAAAGTCACTTTTTAATATTGTAAGCTTGGAAGATGACCAAGTTAATGATGTTTTTCAAAGCTTACAACAAAATTTGAGCAACAAGGAGTAGTTATGTGAAAGAGCAGTCATGGCGTCTATGAACGAATCAGTGGGAAACATCAATAAAAAAATTATTCATCCAGTACATTCTGAGATGACCATCTATGTGTCAATCAATACAGTGATGACAAGTTATGACACAACTACATATCTTGTAGAGTTTCTAAACTCAGTAGAGCTGTTGGTGTACCGTCCCGCAGGTTAGAGCTGAAGATGGATGTGCCAGCTGTTGGTGTACCGTCCCGCAGGTTAGAGCTGAAGATGGATGTGCCTGCCATAAAGTTATGTAACCTGGATGCACCAAGATTGTGTTGTGGCATCAGGTTATTCATTAAGGAGCTGAAAAGGCACATTGTGCAGGCCACCATCATCACTGAGAGGGCCAAAGGAGAGACGGCATTGGTTCTATTAATTCCTACCATCCCAACAAACTTGCCTTTCCAGTTGAAACGCTTGTAGTTCCATTTGAAATTTGCCTTCTCGATCACTATAAATAAGAGTCAAGGATAAACATTAAAAGTAGCAGGTATTTATCTGTGCATTGTATATTTCTCACATGGGCAGCTCTGTTAGATTAGATTAGACTAATTATTCATTCCGTAGACCCATAAAAGAGGGAATCCTCCTGGGTGTGGAACATGTCAGATAAACACATTACAAAAATGTAAGTAGAAAAACTTGAGTTTAATTAATTTTAAAGATCCTCAGTTAATAAACAGTAAAATTATGCACATGAATTAAATTTAAACTTCTAATATTTACAGGTTTAGTACTTACATCTGCTTTCATTAAATCCATCATTCAGACATTTGCTAGTTTCTTGGCTATTACAACCAAGTATTATCAAAAATTAAAGTAAATTATTCATTTCGGTGATCCCCAGTTAAGAACAGTCAGATTATGTACGAGATTTAAAATTAAACTTCCACTATTTACAGACTTAAGACTTACATCTGCTTTCCATATATCAATCATTCACACAGTAGGTAGTTACTTGGCTGTTACAACCAAGTATTGTCAGAAATTAAAGTATAATAAATTTTCATTAAAATGGTCTACTGCACTTGTTGAGAAACTCATGGATGGGATAGAAGGAGTTGGCCACCAAAAATTCTTTTAAATTATGTTTAAATTGTGCCTTATCTGAAACTAAACTCTTAATGGTTGCTGGTAACTTATTGAAAATATGCGTTACTGAATACTGGACTCCTTTGTGGGCAAGAGTAAGTGATTTTAAATCTTTATGTATATTGTTCTTCTGTGTACTGAGCAGTTAGTTGGAAAAAGAGATGTATTATTTACAGCAAACTTCATTAAGGAATAAATAAACTGAGAAGCTGTGGTTAATATGCCCAATTCTTTGAATAGGTTTCGACATAATGGTCTAGGATTTACACTACTCATTACTCTTACTATACGCTTCTGTACTCTAAAAATGTTTTCTCTGTTTGTGGAGTTACCCCAAAATGTGATACCATATGACATAATGGAGTGAAAATAAGCAAAATATGCCAGTTTTTTAATATTTATATATCCTATGTCTGACATCATTCACATTGCAAACACAGACTTGTTTAGGCGCTTAAGCAGTTCGTTAGTATGTTGCTCCCAACTGAATTTATTATCAAGTTGTAATCCCAAGAATTTTACACTCTCAACTTCTTCTACACTACTGGCCTTTAAAATTGCTACACCAAGAAGAAATGCAGATGATAAACGGGTATTCATTGGACAAATATATTATACTAGAACTGATATGTGATTACATTTTCACGCAATTTGGGTGCGTAGATCCTGAGAAATCAGTACCCAGAACAACCAACTCTGGCCGTAATAACGGCTTGATACGCCTGGGCGTTGAGTCAAACAGAGCTTGGATGGCGTGTTCAGGTACAGCTGCCCATGCAGCTTCAACACGATACCACAGTTTATCAAGAGTAGTGACTGGCGTATTGTGATGAGCCAGTTGCTCGGCTACCATTGACCAGACATTTTCAAATGGTGAGAGACCGGGAGAATGTGCTGGCCAGGGCAGCAGTCGAACACTTTCTGTATCCAGAAAGGCCCGTACAGGACCTGCAACATGTGGTCGTGCATTATCCTGCTGAAATGTAGGGTTTCGCAGGGATCGAATGAAGGGTAGAGCCATGGGTCGTAACACGTGTGAAATGTAACGTCCACTGTTCAAAGTGCCGTCAATACGAACAAGAGGTGACCGAGACGTGTAACCAATGGCACCCCATACCATCACGCCGAGTGATACACCAGTATGGCGACGATGAATACACGCTTCCAATGAGCGTTCACCGTGATGTTGCCAAACACGGATGTGACCATCATGATGCTGTAAACAGAACCTGGATTCATCCGAAAAAATTACGTTTTGCCATTTGTGGACCCAGGTTCGTCGTTGAGTACACCATCACAGGCGCTCCTGTCTGTGATGCAGCGTCAAGGGTAACCACAGCCATGGTCTCCGAGCTGATAGTCCATGCTGCTGCAAACGTCATCAAACTGTTCGTGCACATGGTTGTTGTCTTGCAAACGTCCCCATCTGTTGACTTGGGGATTGAGACGTGGTGCACGATCCATTACAGTCATGCAGATAAGATGCCTGTCATCTCAACTGCTAGTGATAAGTGGCTGTTGGGATCCAGCATGGCGTTCCGTATTACCCTCCTGAGCCCACCGATTCCATATTCTGCTAACAGTCATTGGATCTCGACCAACACGAGCAGCAATGTCGCGATACGATAAACCGCAGTCGCAATAGGCTACAATCCGACCTTTATCAAAGTCGGAAACGTGATGGTACACATTTCTTCTCCTTACACGAGGCATCACAACAAAGTTTCACCAGGCAACGCCAGTCAACTGCTGTTTTTGTATGAGAAATCGGTTGGAAACTTTCCTCATGTCAGCACATTGTAGGTGTCGCCACCGGTGCCAACCTTGTGTGAATGCTCTGAAACGCTAATCATTTGCATATCATAGCATCTTCTTCCTGTTGGTTAAATTTCGCGTCTGTAGTACGTCATCTTTGTGGTGTAGCAATTTTAATGGCCAGTAGTGTATTTCCATGTCGTCATATTTTTTACACACACCAGAAGGAAATCTCTTGGAAGTTCTGAACTGCATATAGTGGGTCTTTTCAAAGTTTAATGACAGTGAATTGGCTATGAACCACTTATTAATGTCAGTAAAAATTTGATTAGCTGCCATTTGATTTACTATTTATTGCAATGTTTGTATTATCTGCAAATAAGACAAACTTGGCATCTGGTAATGTAACAGATGACAAGTCATCAATATACACAAGAAACAGTAGTGGGCGTAATATGGAACCTTGGGGAACACCACACGTAATTTCTTCCCAGTCAGATGATGTCTGATTGACTACTGCTGAAGTTGACTGCTCATATGCATCGAGAGCCAGAAACCTGTATATATACGCAGGGAACAAGAAGTCTGGGGAATGTTGTTTACAGATGTATTGCTGTACATTTCTGGCCGTCCATACACACAGAGGCAATAATGATCTTTCCTGCACTAAGAATGTCACGCCCTTTTTTGGCACATTTTGTTAATTTGATACTCCATCGTATAAAAATGTTTCCCACGAACTAAATGAGTGAGGTATGAGTGACTTGAGTTCTGTCATTTTTTCCCGTTGTCTTAACATTTGGTGCTTTTTTTTTTATCATGCCATGTTGTTTGCTGGGCTGCAAGTGGCTCACACTTCAAGGCTTCCAAGAAAGAACTTTTGCGGTGGCTCGTTGTGTGGGTAGTGAATTTTGGCATTAGCATTTTTTATAAAAGCTGTATAACCATGGGTAACACCAATGGGCACAGCTAGTAATACAATATGTGGTTGTAGATAATCATGTGTGTGGTGTCATACTGTCATTCATGCAGTCACTCACCTTTTAACTAACTACGCACAGACACATTTTCATGAATATAATTCAAGTCTATTTTCCAGTGACTATTAGGCAAGGGGAATATAAAACTTCCTGGCAGATTAAAACTGTGTGCCGGACCAAGACTTGAACTCGGGACCTTTGCCTTTCGCGGGCAAGTGGTCCTGAGTTCGAGTCTCGGTCCAGCACACAGTTTTAATCTGCCAGGAAGTTTCATATCAACGCACACTCCGCTGCAGAGTGAAAATCTCATTCTGGAAACATCCCCCAGGCTGTGGCTAAGCCATGTCTCTGCAATATCCTTTCTTTCAGGAGTGCTATTTCTGCAAGTTTCGCAGAAGAGCTTCTGTAAAGTTTGGAAGGTAGAGACGAGGTACTGGCAGAAGTAAAGCTGTGAGGATGGGGCGTGAGTCGTGCTTGGGTAGCTCAGTTGGTAGAGCACTTGCCCGCGAAAGGCAAAGGTCCCGAGTTCGAGTCTCGGTCCGGCACACAGTTTTAATCTGCCAGGAAGTTTCATATCAGCGCACAAGGGGAGTATATGTTGTCGGTTCAAGTCCCTGCACTAACGTTTTTGTTGTTTTTCTTGAGGTAAGAATAATACAATATGTGGTTGTAGGTAACCATATTATTATTATAACTTTTGTAGAATTCGTAGCCAACCTATGTTGGTGGGCTAGCCATAAATACTGTTGCCAGTTTTATCATATTTTCCATTACAAGTGAACCTCGCCGATTTGCAGCCTTAAAAAATTGTCAGATGTACTACGAAAAATTAACTGCACATCATCGGAATAGAAGGAAATTTTTCCGTAATAATAATAATAATAATAATAATAATAATAAGCTGTTAGAACTTAACATGTAATCCAACCTCAGCCGCTTTACATTCAAAGCCTACAGTTGGACCATTTAGATATAGTGATGACCCGCTTAAGGGTCTATGCAGTGTATCTATAGCTTATAACAGTGTATTTTATTTGCTAGAAACCTTTTGTTTTCTTCGAATAGGTTTAGAATACAGACCGAACCATTTCTATTTGAAGTAATAATTCCTCTTCTGCATGTTCTCAGCATAATCCGGAAAAATGGCGCGTATCATTACTTTTGCATCAGTCCTATACTCTACAATGACTCTGGCTGTGATTTTCATCCACTACTTCTTGTTGCGTCAAGTGCACAATGGAAATATACACCAATCCCAGATCGGTGGGCATTGGAATCAAAAGGGGTGGCTGAAGAAAGTGCTAACCCATGAGAGAGTGATTTTGAGTCATTATCTGTTCGTTAAATTAAAGACAAGAACATAGTTACAACAAGATGTACACTGCGATTTCAGAAAGTAAGATACACATTATTATGGCAAGCCAAGTAACTTTTATTGAATGTTGCACTACACTTCAAAGTGTCACAGATACATAAACTACTTTTCAACTTAGTCACAAAGTCCTGCAAACAGGGTTCGGAATGTTCTCTCAGTTGTTCAGTTCCTCGATGATAGAAATCTGCTCCTTGGCCACAGTGCTCCAAAAATTGCTGTGTGAACAAATGTCCTCATTGTTGAAAAATATCTGTCCCCTTAGATGTTCTTTCAGCTTGCCAAAAAAGATGGCAATTGCACTGTGCAAGATCTGGATCACTCATGTCTTTGCGGCATAGGTCAAATTATTGGTACCATTTCACTATGGTTGAGACACGACATTGCATTTGGCCCATGTACCACCTGGATTTCATTAGACATTTTGTGCACAAGAATCACACTATTCCACATAATTCCCTGATTTAACTTTGGAATGTGTTCCCAGTTGCTGCACCATTTCAGTTGGGCACAGTTATGCACCTATTATCCGTACCACAGCAGAACTGTCTTTGTAGAAAACCCGTAACATGTACTTTCTTCTGACAATGTGACATACTGTTCTGCAATGGTCTTAATCGGATGTCATGTGTAACTTAGTTTTTGAAGTTGCTGCCTATCTGTGGTTGTAGTTTAGAGTGTATGATGCATTTGAAAATGCAATAGATGATGTGATGTACTAACCCTTACTAAACCATGGGTTAACATTTCCTTCTCCCGATCTTTTCACTAGTTCCACAAATTTTGGGAGAATTACTAATATCTTTCTTGAATGATTCAGAAGTTACAATATACTTGCATAACTTTAAGACCATCATTACTTCTGAATCATTTCCTGTGACTTCTCTGCCCAGCAGCAACATTTGGAGTAACTTTCCCCTTCTTATGCCATATTGCCTCCCTGCTTTTTGTCTTCTCTTGGCTAAAGATTATTTTAAATACTAAGCTATAGATTTTAAAGTTTTGTCTTTCAATCCAACTCCAGTTATTACTATTATTCATTTCAGTTTTGTTGTTTGCATTCTTTCCTTTGAGGTCCTAGTGTATCCATCACTTTTTGGGTCTTATTTTTATTCATCTGCTCACTGTCATTCTTGAAAGAATCAGAGCTTTTTCCACTGCATTTGGAGACTTTTAATGTGTCCTGGAGACTTTTAATGTGTCCTAATGCCGGTCTTAATCACGGTAGCATTTAGTTTTTTTTAAAATATAGATCAGACCATCTCGCCAAGATATTACTTACATTTCATTTTTATTCTCATTTCTTCTTCTTTGTATCCTTTACCCCCCGCCCACCTTTCCGCACTCCCACAGGCAAGAGCTCAGTGTACTGTATTTAGAAATAACTAGATGATATCTGAGCAGCGGTAGCCTCACTGAGTATTTCAGCTGTGCTGCGCACTTGCTGTTTATGATAAGCTTGTATTTTATCTGTTTTAATTTGTTTTCCTAATTTGAAACATAGGAGTAAAAAATATATTGTCATTATTAGCAATTTATATGCTTTGAGACAGAAAAGAGTCCACTGTCCAACTGATCAGTAGGCACAACTGATGCAATAAAATTATGTCTTGTGTGTGATGTACAAGCGTGGGATGTAGAGTAATTATTTTTTAAGGTGAGAAAGCCAACGAGAAAAGGAAAGTTTTATGTGTGGTTAATGTTTTTGTCTGCATAGTTCTATCCATTTCTTTGCGTTAAACTCTTTATATTCTGGTGGAAACATCTTAGTTGAATTATCTTTATTTTCTTGTTGTAGGCCTTCGGGAATGCCAAAACAGCACATAACAACAACTCTAGCAGATTTGGAAAATTTATTCAAGTTAACTACAAGGAGAATGGAATGGTTCATGGGTATGTTCTGCAGCTGTTATTTGATAAAGATTATATTTTTATTTGGAATACATTCATGACTTCTTGCCTGATTTATCAGCTGGTTATCCAACTAATACTGATGATAAGTTATTCCGATGTTTATCTTATAGTGCTGTTGTCCAGAAGTACCTCCTTGAGAAATCCAGAATATGTTCCCAAGGTCGCAATGAACGCAATTACCATGTGTTCTATTACTTGTTGGCTGGAGCATCTGAAACAGAGAAGAAAGCTCTTCATCTAAAAGATATGGAGGAGTACCACTATCTCAGCAAGGTACTTTTAGTTGAATTCTTTTAAATAAGATATGATACTAATTGTAAAAATTATGAGTAATACAAATATTTCATTCAGAACTCAATTGGATTAAGAAATAAGGAAGCTGTAGCAGAAATTTTGTTGGTATGCGAAAAATCAATTCTTCATTATGTGATAAACAATGGAGAATACAGGATGGAATGTAACAATATTATGAAAGGACGGTTGCTGCTCACTAAAAAGCTGAGATACTGAGTCGTACGAGGGGCTATCCAAAATTTTCGGTACTGGTGCTGCCATCTGTTTAAAACCTTACCTTTGGACTAATGGTCACCATCACCCTCAAACTAGTTCCCATCCACATGTACACACCGGTCCCAGCGCTTCTGCCATTGGTGAAACGTTTTCTGGAAGTCCTGTTCTTTGAGGGTGTTTATCACCGCCAGCGATGCTTCTTGAATCCTCTCCAGTGTTGAACTGGTGGCCTTTCAACTTGAGTTTCAGTTTTGGGTATAGTGCAAAGTCACAAGGTACTAAATCTGGTGAGTACGGTGGGTGGGGTACAACTGCCATGTTTCTTTTATTGCCAAAAAGGTCCTGCTCAGAAAGGACATGTGACAATGCGCGTTGTCATGATGCAGCAGCCAGTACCCTCGATGCCAAAGTTTGGGTTGTCGTCGCCGCAGGTTTTCATGGAACTGTTGCAAAACGTCACAGTAGTACACGGAATTCACTGTTTGGTTGGGTGGGATGAGTTCTGTGTGCACAGTTCCCTTGGTATCAAAGAAACGATGATCATGCTCTTCACGTTGCTCTTCACCTGTCTCGCTTTTTGGGGTCTTGGAGAGCCCGGGCTCTTCCACTGGGACGATTGTTGCTTTGTCTCTGGGTCATAACCGTAAATCCAGCTCTCGTCGCTGGTGAAAACGAGTTGAAAGTAGGCTGGTTCATTAAATGCGGTCCCATGAAGGTCCATGTACCCTTCAGATCACTATGCCTTCTGATCAGCAGTCAGGATCCTTGGCACAAACTTTGCGGCGACACAATGCATGCCCAATTCATCAGTCAACATTTGTTGACATGTCCCATAACCAATACCCACTTCATCCACAAGATCTTGAATGGTTCAATGTCGATCCACACGAACCAGTTGTTGAAGTTTGGCAACAGTGTCTGGCGTTGTGCGGCTAACGGGCCTTCCAGTGTGAGCATAATCTTTGACGTCTGTACAGCCAGCCCTGAACCGAGCATGCCAGTCAAACACACGCTTACGGCTCTTGCTCTGTCTGCAAAACACTTCTTGAATCATTGGAAGGGTCTCCTTTGCACTTTACCGAGATTCACACAGAATTTGGTACACACGCGCTGTTCTGTTGGTGGATCCATTGTAAAATTGCCACAAACCAAACACAGAGTATTACGGGAATCACTGTGGACACGCAACATGCCCTCTCAGCTGAATGCCACTCTGCACACTGACTCATCAGATACGCAGCTCTCGCCATTTAGTGGTGCAAAGATCTACTACTCCTACTTTCCAGATGGTAGCACCAGTCCCAAAAATTTTGGATTCCACCTCGTAGATAGGTACAGCCAAAAGACTGTCACAAAATAAGCTTTTGCCCAACGAGGCCTATGTCAAAAATAGACAAAACACCCACACACACACACACACACACACACACACACACACACACACACACACATGACCACAGTCACTATCAGCTGAAGCCACACTACAAAGAGCAGTGCAAGATGGGAGAGACAACTGAGTGGGAGTGAGGAGGTGAAGGGATAGTACGGTATGAGTGGGGGATGGTAAAGTGCTGCTAGGGGAGCGTTCAGGGATGAGGTAGTGTGGTGTGCGTACTGTAAGACCTTCGGTACACCCACCATCAGATTATTTGACTTGTCGCTCTAAAGAAGTAGGCGAGTGTCAGCAATACGTCTCGTGGTCTTATCGTAGCGTGTTTATCTTCTGCCGTTAGGTCAGACGATAGAAATGCCATTTGCATGCTTAGAGTAGCAGATTGATGGTGACCAACTTTAAACAGAAACTGATTAATTTTCACACACATTTATTAAAATAATTAAAAGCATAAAAATAACGTAACTTGGTTCTGGATGCTATTTACAATTGACATTCTGAAGTTCCTTTGGTCTTGGTACGTTAATCTTATTCTCCCATATCTCTGATACTTGACAAAGTGTCTATACATTTCTCTTCATGGCTATGTACAGGAATAGATTATCTTATTAGGCACAGACTGAAACTTGCCTATAGACTGGTACAGACTAATGCAGACTGACTTATCGGAGGTCTGTACACTCGTTATAATACCTCGCGCGTTCAGGTATCACTGCGCGAGTGTGATCCGCGAGGAGAAAAGGTTCTACGTTAGCAGCAATCTCATTGGTTGCATTACATATTAATACACGGATTGGCGGAAGCAGAATTTGGTCCGTCTCTATGACAGCGCCATCTCGTAGTGCGGAGACGGACGAGCGCTGTGCCTGCGCTGTTGTGCTTAGCGGGGCGCGCTCTAGTGGGAAAGTTGTATATGCGCTGACTACGCAGAACTATGTACACAACAGGTGGAGAGTGAGTAGAACAGCTAGGTGCAGCCTGGAGGTTAGACGGAGGGAGGGGGAGAGGGGGGGGGGGGGGTTAGAGGAAAAGGAGAGAAGTAAAAAGATTGGGTGCGATGGTGGAAAAGGGGTTGGGTAGTACTGGAATGGGAACAGGGAAGGACCTAGATGGGTAAGGACAATGACTATTGTCTTTGAATATCTCACTTAAATTTTAAACCCTGTTCATATTAACATAAAATTCACTATGAAACCTGAAAAATAGGGCCAACTGTCTCTCCCTGAAACATTAGTGATGAACAGAATGGTCACATCCATGGGTCTCAGTATATATAGAAAACCAATGCTCACAGATTTATCTCTCTCCACACTCAAAGCAATCACCATCTGTATCAAAGAAATTCTGTACTAAGGACATTTGGTCCAAAGAGCTCAAACACTGTAAGGTGGCTAGAGCCTTGCCAGTGAATTACAACATCTACAAATAGTGTTCCAAAGGATGGTTACACAGATTGATAAATTGTGCAGGCATTTTGGCCAGAAGCAACAATGCCTGAGGAAGGGGTTAGTCAAAGGGAGAAAAAGAGAAGCAAAGAAATCTCAATGCTTCGGGAGTGCAGCCGGTTGTCATACCCCACACCATACAATATTTCACCTCGACACTTATTGGACATCTTCAGATGGCCATTGGAGAGAGACAGTAATCATAGTGCTGTGTCACACATAAACTAAGTAAAAACAAATTATCTTTCTCTTGGGAAGTTTCTACCACATCTAAAATTGATTCTTGTTTACAAAAATTCATAAAAACTATTACAAACCTCCTATTTCACATACGAAGATAGACAGTGAGTGCCAGACGAAGCCTACAAGGCAGCATCTACTTGGAAATGACAGCAGATGAGAGAAATGCAATGATAGTTCCTCAAGTACAAATTCAGATTTCATTTTAATCTGTTTCCAATGTTCGTCTCATTCTACACAGCACTAACATATGTAAACAGCTTATCAAGAAATCTGTCAGAACATGCTTCTATTGTCTGTCACGTTTCTCTATTTGCATATTCATTTCTTCTTCTCATTGAAACTGCATTCTGTAAAATGTACCAGTATATGCACTGCAAAAAGCAGGGGGAATTTATTATGTGATGACCATGTAGCGGAGGTGCTGAGTCGTGCACGCGCGCGCACACACACACACACACACACACACACACACACACACACACACACACACGACCACTGTCTCTGGTAACTGAAGCCAGACTACGAATAGCGGCACATGATGGGAGAGGCAACCGGGTGGGGGTAAGAAAGAGAATGGGGTGGGGAGGGGGAGGATAAAGCAGGGTAAGGGTGGGGGACGGTAAAGTGCTGTTGGGGGCAGAGTGCAAGGATAAGGTGGAGAGAGGGTAGGGCAGCTTGGGGCAATCAGTAGGTTAGATGGGGGGGGGGGGGGGGGGGAAGAGTGGGGGGGGGGGGGGGGGGGGAGCGATAGTGGGAAAAGAGAGAAATAAAAAGATTGGGTGCGATGGTGGAATAGAGGGCTGTGTAATGCTGGAATGGGAACAAGGAAGAGGCTAGATGGGTAAGGACAATGAAATATTCAAGTTCCTTTGTTCCATGTGGTCACACCACTAATGTGTAGTCCAGGTATTGATAGAAATATGTTGGCTTGAACTTGTTGGACTCTAGTGTGTTTGCTTCAAAGTGTTTCATATGTAGGTTTCCCAGACTACCTAAAGCCACATCATCAGTTTGTTCATAATATTTTCTGTGAGACAGGAAATAAGTTGATACGAGAATGTGCTTCAAGAATTTAGTGAAACTATTGTCGACCTTCTCCACAATTAGTTCCAAGGATTCAGATTTGATACTCTCATGTTGAAACAGACCGTAATATCAATATCATGGAACTGCAGTTGACTGAGGCTATTTATAAAATGAGCAGAGATGCGAATGTGGTGTTTACACTTCCCCACATTTTCTCTGACAATGTATTTCAGGCATTTTACCATTTAGTACATAGTTGTATCAGTATTACTTTGCATTTTGCAAAGGGACCACTTGGCAATCAGGTTTTTTTAATCTTCATTGATTTGAAATTCAGAACTTTGAAATCAGTTGCCAAGTGCAGTTACATGTGACTCTCAAAAATTCTCAAGAAAATCCACTTTGAAGTTCTCCAAGCAATTTTAATTCACTAAAAGTAGAACAGTCTTTGAAGGCCTTCATGACTCTGTTGATAACACAAGACTAGTAATTGCTGGCTTGAGCCTTTCTTCAGTCCCCCTCTCTTTTTTTTTCTCAATTCAAACTCCTACTTCATTTAAATATAATAGTCATCAAAAATATTGTTTTGGTTAACACATGTATAACTATAATTTTTATGAAAAATGCTCCACTTCTTATTTCTAATTACACATCACACTCAAAATTCCAGTTGCAAATATAAATACTTATTAACAATCTGTTATAAATGATTGTTAATAAAAAAATTCAATTTAAATAATTGAAAATTAAATTTTTATGGGGTAAAAATGGATAAAAGTTCGGTTGGAGTCAAATACTGGTTGTTTGGATTACGTTGTTATATGCCACAGATGTGGTCTCACTCGAGCCAAAGTGATAAGCACATAACATCACAGAAAAAAATAATTTTCATGGTATTAAGCCCACCTGCTGCATTTTTACAGCTGCAGTTTGTTTTTTCAATAGATGAGTTAGAAAACAAACTTTTTTTTGCAAAGTTTTGAAATGAATCATGAATACCCCATTTCACAGAAGATTGGATAGTACAACTGACGATGAACAATTGAATGAAGTTTTATGCAGTCTTCTCTGCCTTTAATTTCACTTCCGTGTTTGATCAAGTAGGTGCCAGTTCTATAGACACCTCATGAAGCTTTCCACTTAACGGTAAAAACAAATGTCAGTGGCTGTACTAATGGGGTGCATTTTTGTGGAAACAATTTCGGGGTGAAAATTTTCAAAAAACTTCATACTACAACAAGGAATGTAATGTGCCTACTGCTATTTGGGCATTGTAAGGCTGTGGACCACGTGAAAGTTTTGTGGTTGTCATTACTTATTTGTATTGTCTGCTTGTCTTGAAAACAGCTCATTAAATAAGTGTGTTGCTATATCTTAGGCAGCAGACTCCTTCTTTGAAGATACAATGTCCGTACCAGCTGTAAATAGTACCAAATACTAAGGGGGGAGGGGGGGGGGGGGCAGTCCTTATAAGTTGCAAGTGGATTACCCCAATCTTAGCAGTCACGAAGTAGTTCTATATCTTTCTGCTTAAGTAAATCTCCTTTCCACAAACTAATTTTATTCACATTACTTGTTATCTAGAAAGAAAATTCTTACCACAGCAAAGTTTTGCATGTGAAATTAATCTATTTTCATTATATTTTAACTTTAATCAGTGTGGATCAGCCACCTGAAAGAACTGTTCCACCATTAATAACCTCCACTGTTATGGGGCAAGCCTGACACACTGAGAAGAGATATCATCTTCCTTTGAATTTCATTTTGTAGGATTGACATTTTTCTGTTTGTAAGCCATATCTTTTAAAAGATCAAAAATAACGTGACAGTAGGACAATAGTGTTGTCCTTGTCGAGTGGCAGAATTACAATTTCCTTGCTCTCTTGAAGATTCCTAAGTCCTACTTGCTATTTCTTGAAGATGTTTGAGGTAAGCATTGTGTCACCTTGATAGCACTCCCCAAGTTTCGTGGTAAACCTCTTCTGCTTCATCTGGTGGGAGTGAACCTACAATGTGCTCTGTGGAGCTGATATAATCCATTATTGATATTAATTTTGATGGTCATGAAATGTAGCCCTGCAGCAAGGATCTTCACTTTATCCTCTTCCATATGTTTGACAGTAAAATTAATTATTCTGGATGTCAATGCTTCCTACCTTATCATTTTGTGGAAGTGATAGAATTCTGCTTTCTGGCAGGTAGATATTTTAAACTATATGAAGTCTGCTTGTTACCAGTTCATATTGCCAAACCAATCCTGAACACCTGCAGTAAGTGTGTCTGATGTGGTAAGCTACTTTACTCGCTGCGTTAGTTAAGACCTTTACTCGCTGCTTTGGTTAAGATAAGACTGGATTGATCCTACATCAGCTACACGCACTGACCTCTGTCTTCTTAATTGGAGCCATCACCATCCTTCGCAAAGAAATTCCCTGCTAAAGACTCCAGTCAACAGAGCCTGAATACTGTCATATGAGGAGAGCTGAGGCTGTAAACGGTTGTTGCAGTCAAAATCAACAATGCCCGACGAAGGTGCTGAGAGTGGAAAAGTAATTGAGAAGCCAAGGATAACATATCTGCCTTATAGTGGACTAATCTTCTGAAACATCAGTAGACTCTCAGAAACATAGCATCCAGTGTAATTTGCACACACAAAAAATATAAAAAGTCTGCTTGGTAATTTTAAAGACAACCTTGATCTCCTAGGCCATCCATGATCTAGACGTAGCATCTTTGATTAGTAATCAAAAGTCCTCGGTCCCAGATTCAAACCCTGACTGCTTAACTTTTGGATAAAAATCAGCAGTAATGGCAGCTGAAGACTTCTGGCAGAAGGAGTCACCCTCATTCTTGCCAACCTCCTTGTCAAAGAGGGTGGATGAGCAGACAGAGCTTCAAGGCACTCTCTTGCTGTTGGGATGGGAAAGTGTTCCTAAAAGCTGGAAGAATCAGCAATGAACAAGGGCATGAGGATGCAGAAGGCAATGGAAACCACTTCATTAAAGGCAAATAACGTGTATCCAGAGGGCATGTGGCATGTAACTGAAATAGTGTCAAGACGATCTCTCTATTGGGAAAAGATTCTGTACTAGTCCCCGATTTGGATGACCAGGAGGGTATTGCCAATGCGGAGGTGATCATAAAAAAAAGGTTGAATAACCAATGTTCTGTGAGTTGGGATGTGGAATCTCAGAAGTTTAAAAGTGGTAGGGAAGCTAGAAAATGTGAGAAGGCACTTGCTAAAGGCTCAGTCTAGAATTAGTGGGTGTCAGTGAAATGAAATGGAAAGAAGACAAGGATTTCTGGTCAGAGGAGTATGGCTAACATCAACAGCAATAGAAAATGGTATAATGGGAGTAGGGTTCATTGTAACTACGAAGATAGAGCAGAGAGTTTGTTGTGGGTTGATAATTGTAATTATAGACACTCTGGAAGTACTGATTATCCTTGAATTAATGTTTTATATTCCATGATGTACGTTCCTTGGAGAGAAATAAATTAATTTTGTATTGGAATCACGGTGTTGTGTGTCCATAATATTTTGGTGCCGAAACCCGGGAGAAATTGCAATTTCTTACGTGATTTCAACAATTAACGGCTTACTTCACACTGTAGGAAACAAGAGACGATGTCGGACCGCATCACAAGCTAAGTCCATTCCAATATAATATGATCGCATGAACTGGTTGCTTCAAAACAATTTTTGCAGCTTTGTAGTGCAAGCCTGAAACTTGCAATCAGAGTAGTTATTTTTGTTAAAAAGTTTTCGTTCACTTACGTTTGCGCATACGCTGCTTGTTAAACGTTTAAGCTATTCTTAAGTGCACTTGTAAACAATCTTACAACAGCCGTCTTTAGTAAGACATAATGCAGGACGAATCAGAGATACAGTTAGAAAACTTCAAAAGAAAGTGAACTAGGGAGAGGACTAATGCTACGTGGTTTTGTGTGACTGTTGATGCTATTACCACAGAAAGTCCGTTGATGATTTTGAACATTACAGGGAACGTCTTCAAGAAACTCTAGAGAAGCTCGTTTCATAGATGACGCTATTCATAATTGTCTCTCTGATGATGAATACAATGCAGACGTGCTGAGCTGTGAGGAATATATAGACAAAGTCAAACGCGCTATACAGAAGGCTACAAAAGCAATTGATTACAAGCTTTCAGCCTCAACGTCGCAGACAAATATCACGTCACCACCAGTGGTCACACAACCAACTGTATTCCACTCTGTCAAACTACCAGCAATTAAGCTTGAGTCATTTTGTGGAGATGTCGAAATGTGGTCCCGCTTCTGGGAACAATTTGAATTGACCATTGATAAAGACCCATCCCTTTCTACAGTAAACAAACATGTTTTCCTACGAGGGTATCTGTTAGGCGAACTGAAGTTGCTAGTAGATGGAATACCTATAACGGCTAACACGTATGAAGAAACAAAGAAAATTTTATTGAATAGATACAGAGATAGCAATCACATTATACAGGTGCACCTCGATTATTTGGATGCGCTAAACCTGTACAGTCAGTGACACCTGAAATGCTGAACAGTACATTCCTGGAATGTAACCGTCACATTCAAGCACTGCGTGTTTTAGGAGAAGACGTCGTGGCATACGGTAAAATTCTCACTACGAAAATTCTACGTGCATTTCCTGCTGAAATGTGCCAGAAATGGGTCATTCATGCTAGAAGAACCAAAGTAGCGGAAGGAGATGTACTGAAGCTATTCAACTTTTTGGAAGAAGTAGTTCGTGGTGCTCTCACTGCACAAAAGATTCGTACAGAATATCAGTCATCTTCTAGCTTCACGCCCACTGCAGCAGCGCTTCACATAAATTCAAAGCAAGTGAAAAATCCGCGGAAGCCTAAACGAGACGTACCGGTACAACCATATTGCGTATTTTGCGTAGCTCGCTCTCATTGGGACCAAGACTGCAACATAGTAACTGACAGCCAACAACGTATCGATAAACTAAAGCAAGATAATCGCTGTTTTATATGTCTAAACCGAGGTCATAATGCTAGAAACTGCAGTAAGAAGGGCAAGGTCTCGTGTTCTAAGTGCAAGAAAAGTCATCACAATGCTATCTGTACTGACATTGCTGCCTCTTCTTCATCTTCTCAGCAAATTAGCTCTACATCTGTAGGGAGAATCGACGTAAGTTCAGCAGGTTTTACTTATCTTCAGACAGCTCGAGTTTGGGTCAGTGGACCCGTGCACCCAACTGTGCCTTCTGATTTAAGAAAACTTGTATGCACACGTGGGCTTCAGTTTGCGGACATAAGGGATGGTGCAGAAGATCTTCCCATCGAGATTCTTATTGGAGCAGATTACTATTGGAAAATCGTTAAAGATTCCCTTCCGATTCGACTAACGTCATCAGTTGTTCTGGTACCTTCCATTCTAGGTTGGATTCTTAGTGGAAGCAAATCAAGCACCACGGCTAACCTTGTGACAGCAAACTACATCAGTTTAGAGACAGCGACAACAACAGACGATATTTTACGACATTTCTGGAATTTAGAAACAATGGGAATCACAGAAGATGAAACAACAACTCTGAATCAGAAGGAATTGGTGTTATTGCAAGATTTATCAAAATCCTACCGCAACGAAGACAAAAGAAGAGTGGTGTCTTTCCCCAGAAAACCCAACGTTATGTTATCTAATAATCTTCAGCAAGCAGAGAAGAGATTTGCTTCACTGGAGAAAAAAATTACAAAGGACAAGAAACTGAAACAAATTTACGAGGCGCAAATGATAGAACACATCAAGAAGAAACATGTGGAAGTAACCCCTTCTGGACAGAAATTGGGTGACACATTTTATCTGCCACATCATGCAGTAAAGAAAGAAAAGTTAGGTGTCATCAAATGGAGGATTATATTTCATGGTTCGTCGCATGACCAGAATGCACGTTCATTGAATGACACTTTAGAAATAGGTCCTAATTTACTTCCTGACATTCTTTCAATATTACTGAGATATCGTCTACATCGAGTAGCCTTAATTGCCGATATCAAACAAGCATTTCTACAGTTATTTCTTCACAGGAAAGATAGAGATCTCATGAGGTTTTTGGTACAAAGTAATTGTAGATCAACAAGGAAACTATATTACAACTGACGAAAGGATTACATACCGCTTCACCCGGCTACCTTTGGACTTACTTGCAGTCTGTTTCTTCTTGCAGCCACACTGAAAGAACTTGCTGTAATGCACAAAACGAATTTTCCGCAAGCTGCTTTACTTGTTGAAGATCATATGTACATGGATGATTTTGTAGCAGGTGCTAAAGATGACAATGACATAATTAACTTATATTATGAGCTTACATCACTCATGGGACAGATCAATCTACCAGTGGCAAAGTGGGCCCCAAATTCAAGCCAACTGATTGGAATATGGCAATCAGAAGGTGTCATAAACACTACAGATACGGAGGTACTGGGAGTCCACTGGAACACACAGACTGATACGCTCAGTGTTGTTCACAATGATGTTACCAATCGTCCTGCCACTAAGCGAGAAGTACTACGAAACACTGCTAGATCATATGACCCACTGGGTTTGTTGTCGCCTGTGTCCCTCACTGCAAAAATAATTTTTCAAGAAATTTGGTCAAGAGGAATTGAATGGAATGAGGTTTTACCCCCTGATCTTAGCAAATGCTGGCGAATGTGGGTATCAACTTTGCCATCATGTTCACACATAAAAATGCCTCGATGGGTTGGTGTATCTGAAAACACTGAGCCACAAATCCATGTCTTTTGCGACGCATCAGAAAAGGCCTACGGAGCAGTCCTTTATGTATGATGCACCACAACAAATATGGTATCAGTCCATCTAGTTTGCAGTAAAAACCAACTAGCTCCCATCAAAAAAATAACTCTTCCACGGCTGGAACTTCTAGCGACACTTCTTGGATCAAGACTACTTCATTATTTCTGTAAGGCCACGAGCTATAGTGCAACTCATGCAACTTTGTGGACTGACTCAACTGTAGCCTTAGGATGGATACAACATTACCCTAATCGATGGAAAACCTTTGTGTCAAACCGTGTTACGGAAATACGACGACTAACGAATCCGTCACAGTGGAGGCACTGCCCTGGTGACGAAAATCCAGCTGATCTAACCTCCAGAGGTACCACAGCAGATAAACTTCACCATGCTTCTGTATGGTTCCATGGACCTGCTTTTAACAAAGAACAGAACACAGTGGCTTCGAATTTTACAGACGGAAGAGCGCTCCTTGCCAGAAAAGAAGAAATTAACAGACCAAGTCTTCATGGTACAAAAAACGGTTCTTATTTTAACAGCTACACGGTACAGCAGCTACTTCAAGCTGTTAAGAGTTACAGGATGGGTACTTCGCTTTAAGCGGCACTTATTGAAAGAAAACAGAACATCTGGAGAACTAACAGCATCAGATTTGGGCTAAGCACGCACTTACTGGATTCAAGTTGCTCAATAGCAACATTTTGCGCTCGACCTGCGTGCACTATACAACAACATGCCTCTACCACGTAATTCTCAGATAGCTCGCTACAACCCATTCTTCGATATTGGTTTTATTCGTCTCGGTGGACGGCTGCAATTTGCAGAATTAACCAGAGATCAATGCCACCCGATTCTTCTTGAAGGACATCATCATTTCACATGTTTACTGATCCAGCAGACTCACATTCATTTGCATCACCTTGGAGTAAACATAGTGTTACCTGAACTGAGAACAGAATTCTGGATCCTTAGAGCTCGACAGACAATTAAACATGTTCTACACCGTTGCCTACCTTGTAAGATGGAGAAAGCCCATGTTGTTCAACAAACTGAGGCTCCATTACCAGCTGAACGAGTCTCACCACTGAGACCATTTGCAGTAACAGGTATTGACTTTGCTGGTCCATTATATGTCAGACAAGGACATATTACGAAGAAAGCGTATATTGCTCTATTCACATGCGCAACAACACGAGCCATACACCTGGAACTATGCTCAGATATGTCAATTGACAGATTTCTTCAAGCCCTACAAATGTTCGTCGGAAGACGAGGAGTGCCCAGCACAATTTACACTGATAATGCTACTACCTTCCATGCCACGCACTTAGAGCTGAAGGAGCTCTGGCAGGCTCTCATGGCAAGCAAGACGCACAAATACCTCGCCCAGCAAGCCATCACTTGGAAATTCATCGCCCCACACACGCCTTGGTGGGGAGGATTCTGGGAACGGATGGTGGGATCTGTCAAACGCTGCCTGAGAAAAGTTTTAGGACAGTCACAGTTGGACGAAGAAGGTCTCAACACAATCCTGGTCAGCATAGAAGCAGCACTAAACTCTAGACCAATTACGCAAGGGGGAGAGGAATCTGAGCCACTGATGCCCGCGCATTTCCTTGTAGGTGATCGACTCACAACACTACCTACTGGTCCAGAATCACCAGTTAGCAAGGGCTTGTCCAAGGAATTTCAATGGCTGCAGAAGATGGTAGAATACTTCTGGAACAGGTGGAAGAAATAATATCTGATCTTGCTCAAAAACTTCCATGAAACTCATCAACCAAGGCCAGGTTCAGGAAGACTCCAGCTGGGTGATGTCGTTCTTCTACAAGAGGATGTTCGTCCACGACACATGTGGAGGAAGGTGTGGATAGAAGATCTTCATTAAGGAAGAGATGGGGAAATACGAACTGTAACCTTATGAACTTCAGAAGGATCCATAATCTCACGTCCCGTTCAACTGGTCATTCCTCTAGAAGTTGACCAGGGTGGGGAGGGTGTTGCGGGTTGATATTTGTAATTATAGACACTCTGGAAATATTGATTATCCTTGAATTAATGTTTTATATTCCATGATGTACGTTCCTTGGAGAGAAATAAATTAATGTTGTATTGGAATCACGGTGTTGCGTGTCCGTAATAGAGTTACTGTGATCAGTTCAGTGACATTTAGTAACAGGGTTGCTATCTGATTCAACAGCAAACCAACACAGACAACGATAGTTCAGGTATACGTGCTGAAATCACAAGCAGAAAATGAAGAGAGAGAGAAAGTATTGTAAGATATTGAACACGTAATTCAGTACATAAAGGGAGGTGAAAATCAAATAGTTGTGGGGGATTGGAATGTGGTTCTAGGGGAAGGAGTGGAAGAAAGGGTTACAGGAGAATATTGGCATGGTAGTAGGAATGAGAGAGGAGAAATACTAGTTGAATTCTGCAAGGAAGCTAAGACGAAATGGCTACATGAAAAATGCAAAGAAATAGAAAAAGAAATGATTGTCGCACTAACTCTCAGCATATAGAAAAGTCAGAACAACCTTCAGTGAAATTAAAAGCAAGTGCAGTAACATTAAAACTCCAGTGAGAATTCCACTGTTACGTGCAGAGGTGAGATTGGATAAGTGGAAAGAGTACATTGAGGGCATCTGCGGGGGCGATGACTTGTCTGATTATGTGTTAGAAGAAGAAACAGGGGTCAGTAGGGAAGAAATAGGGGATCCTGTATTAGAATCAGAATTTAGACATGCTGTGGAAGACTTAAAATCAAATAAGGCAGAAGGGGTAGACAACATCCCATTGGAATTTTTAAACTCATTGGGTGAAGTGGAAACACGTTAGTGTATAGAATGTATGTAACTGGCGATATACCATCAGACGTGTGTGTGTGTGTGTGTGTGTGTGTGTGTGTGTGTGGGGGGGGGGGGGGGATTATTTTCACACAGTTCTCAAGATTGCAAGAGCAGACAAGTGCATGAATTATGGCACAGTCAGCTTGACAACTAGTGCATCCAAGTTGCTGACTGGAAAAATATACAGAAGAAAGGAAAAGAAAACTGAAGATCTATTAGATGATGATTAGTTTGGCTTTGGGAAAGGTGAAGGCTCCAGAGAGACAGTTCTGACATTGTGGTTGATAATGGAAGAATGACTGAAGAAAAATCAAGACATATGTCAACCTGGAAAATGTTTTCAGCCGTGTAAAATAGTGTAAGATATTTGAAATTCTGAGAAAAATAGGGGTAAGCTATAGGGAAAGATGGGTAATATACAATATGTACGAGAACCAGGAGGGAACGGTAAGAGTGGAAGATGAAAAACGAAGTACTTGGATTAAAGAGGATGTAAGGTAGGGATGTAGTCTTCCACCCCTACTAGTCAATTTAATCGTTGAAGAAGCGATGACAGAAATAAAACATGGGTTCAAGAAGGGGGTCAAAAATAAGTGTGGAATAGTATCAGTGTTAAAATTCACTGATGACGTTGCTATCTGCAGTGAAAGCGGAGAAGAATTACAGTATCTGTTGAATAGAATTCACAGTCCAGTGAGTACAGAATATGGATTGAGAGTAAATCAAAGAAAGACGAAAGTAATGAGAAGTAGCAGAAGTGAGAACATCGAGAAACTAACCATGGTTGGTGATCGTGAAGTAATCGTTATGGGTGATCATGGAGTAGATGAAGTTAAGGAATTCTGCTACCTAGGCAGTAAAATAACCCTTGATGGGCAGAGCAAGGAGAATATAAAATGCAGACTAGTACTGGCAGAATGGGCATTCATGGCCAAGAGAAGTCTACTGGCATCAAAAGTAGGTCTGAATTTGTGGAAGAAATTTCTGAGAATGTGCGTTTGGAGCACAGTATTGTATGGTAGTGAGACTTGGACTGGGAAAAGTGGAACAGAAGAGAACAGAAGCATTTGAGATGTGGTGGTACAGAAGGGGGTTGAAAATTATGTGGATTGATAAGCTAAGTAATGAGGTTCTCTGTAGAATAGACAAGAAAAGGAATGTATGGAAAACACTGACAAGAAGGGACAAGATGATAGGACATATGTTAAGACATCAAGGAATAATTTTCTTGCTAGTAGAGGGATATGTAGGGGGTAAAAACTGTAGAGGAACACAAAGATTGGGATACATCCAGCAAATAATTGGAGACATGGATTGGCAAGTGCTATTCTGAGATGAAAGGTTGGCACAGGAGAGGAATTTGTTGTGGGCTACATCAAATCCAGCAGAAGACCGACTAAAAAAAAAAAAAAAAAAAAAAAAAAAAAATTACAAACGAGAGAGCAGGTAGGTGGAAAGATTATATTGAAGTCATCTGTGACGGACTGGGCGTGGCTGATGACAAGATAGAAAAAGAAACAGGAGTTGGTATAAAAGGGATAGGGGATCCAGATTCCATGCAAATTTGACATGTCTCATGTACACCGGACTATAACAGTAGTTGAGGAAAGCTGGAAGGAACATCGGTGGTACACCTGACTAAAATAACAGTGAGATGACATACACGGAGATCAGTTATCATGGTGTAAATGCCAAGTTTCTGGGACAGCATAATTAAGGAGTCAATTGAAATAAGACAATTGGAAAACGTGATAAACTGTGATGGTGGTTTCAATTTAAAGAAGGCTTGAAGTCTAATGTTCAATTAAGTAAGAGCTCACCAACCGTCTCATCCAATAGAGCTGGAAAACAGAGTGTTGCAGTGGTGAAGTGGCTGCCTCTCCTAAAAGAATCTCAATGAGACTGGAACAAAAAATCTTGTTCGCTATTCTGAAACTACTACTGTGAACAGGATCTAGTATATTCTCTGGTGCTCTGACACCCGCCTGGATTCATTGGAGAGTGTAGCCTCAATCCACCTGAAAAATGCTAAGATAATGTGCAGTTTATGAAGTAACAGTGCAAAACTGAAATAAAAATGAGAGTCAGAGGGCAGAGAGCATGTATGGAGACAAACTGATATAAATAGCAGTGCAACAGCAGCGATAATTGACAGTGTGGTTGGAGTCCATACAGTGAGTATACAAACCAACTGTACAACTAACAGTAATTGAAGATGACTGGATCAGTTCTCAAAATATTGTGCAGAAAATGAAATTGATAACTTGGCTGCATACCTGAGTGCACACCATTAATCAATCACACTGAGAAAACCTTGAGAGATCACAAGCTGTCATGGTCACTACACACAAATCAGCTGTAGTTAACTAAGTGGCAAAATAAAATGTACACCAGTTCCTCAGCTTCACCTACAGGAGATCCAATCATATAGTTACTGTATGTTTCCTTACAGTTACCCTACTTAGGCCGCAGAATCCAATGACTCCAGGTGGGTGTCAGAGCACCAGAAAATCTACTAGATCCTGTTCACAGGAGTAGTTTCAGAATAGCAAACTACATCTACATCTACACTCCACAAGCCACCTGACGGTGTGTGGCGGAGGGTACCTTGAGTACCTCTATTGGTTCTCCCTTCTATTCCAGTTTCGTATTGTTCGTGGAAAGAAAGATTGTCGGTGTGCCTCTGTGTGGGCTCTAATCTCTCTGATTTTATCCTCATGGTCTCTTTGCAAGATATACGTAGGAGGGAGCAATATACTGCTTGACTCCTCGATGAAGGTATGTTCTTGAAACTTCAACAAAAACCCGTACTGAGCTACTGAGCGTCTCTCTTGCAGAGTCTTCCACTGTAGTTTATTTATCATCTCTGTAACGCTTTCGCGATTACTGAATGATCCTGTAACGAAGTGCGCTGCTCTCCGTTGGATCTTCTCTATCTCTTCTATCAATCCTATCTGGTACGGATCCCACACTGGTGAGCAATATTCAAGCAGTGGGCGAGCAAGTGTGCTGTAACCTACTTCCTTTGTTTTCAGATTGCATTTCCTTAAGATTCTTCCAATGAATCTCAGTCTGGCATCTGCTTTACCAACAATCAACTTTATATAATGATTCCATTTTAAATCACTCCTAATGCCTACTCTTAGATAATTTATGGAATTAACTGCTTCCAGTTGCTGACCTGCTATATTGTAGCTAAATGATAAGGGATCTTTCTTTCTATGTATTCGCAGCACATTACACTTGTCTGCATTGAGATTCAATTGCCATTCCCTGCACCATGTGTCAATTCGTTGCAGATCCTCCTGCATTTCAGTACAATTTTCCTTACAACCTCTCGATATACCACAGCATCATCCGCAAAAAGCCTCAGTGAACTTCCGATATTATCCACAAGGTCGTTTATGTATATTGTGAATAGCAACGGTCCTACGACACTCCCCTGCAGCACACCTGAAATCACTCTTACTTCGGAAGACTTCTCTCCATTGAGAATGACATGCTGCGTTCTGTTATCTAGGAACTCTTCAATCCAATCACACAATTGGTCTGATAGTCCATATGCTCTTACTTTGTTCATTAAATGACTGTGGGGAACTGTATTGAATGCCTTGCGGAAGTCAAGAAACATAGCATCTACCTGGGAACCTGTGTCTATGGCCCTCTGTGTCTCGTGGACAAATAGCACGAGCTGGGTTTCACACGATCGTCTTTTTCGAAACCCATGCTGATTCCTACAGAGTAGATTTATAGTCTCCAGAAAAGTCATTAAACATAATATTTGTTCCAAAATTCTACAACTGATCGACGTTAGAGATATAGGTCTATAGTTCTGCACATCTGTTCGACGCCCCTTCTTGAAAAACTAGATTTTTTGTTCCAGTCTCATTGAGAGTTTTGTAGGAGAGGCAGCCACTTCACCACTGTAACACTTTGTTTTAATTATGCAATAATATTCTATCTAATACTTACCTGCTTCCTAGAAGATGGACTCTGTTAATCATAAAATAAAATTAAAGTGCTGGACAGTAGTTGGCAGCAAAATAGTTACCTGAGTTATAGTTTGGAGTGATTCAGATCTCTGTTGGTGTATTTGGAATTAGGTTTCCACGAGTTCCTAAAACAATTTTGAGTTCCTTGAACAAAGCCACGTCTGAATCCTCCACTTCCCATGTCCAACTAACCTACTGCACCATTTGCAGTGAGGTGTTCAACAGTGTCTTGCTTTCCTCCTCATATGGCAAAAGTCCAGAGTCCTTAAGATTGTACATTTTGTGTCGTGTTTTTCATAACAGTAATTTGTCTGGAACAACAATAGACAGAAGAGGAATGAAAGATAAAAAAAAAAAAATTGACGGAAAATTTCTCTTATGGCTTTTACACTTGTTACAGCAAGAAATGAGTACTTAATTAATAGAAGCAACATGTCATGTTTCAGTGATAGCATCATTGTACAAGGTCTTCACAATTGGATTTAAATTTGTTCATTTTCTGTGATTCACTTTAACATTGTAATGAATTTTCTTTGCAGAGATGTTTTGTAAATCTGTCAGTGCTGTGGCTGTCAACATATTATTCTCAGCAGTGTTTGAATTTATTCCACATTCAGAAACACCATCTTCTGTAGAGATTTCTGTATTAATGTGTGTATATGTTATTTTTGATCTTGTAATGTCTGAAATTGTGGTTTTAATGCTATTGGTTTTCATTCACAGAGTGATTGTTACACCTTTGACAGTGCCGATGAGAAATATGAGTTTTCACGCCTGAAACAGTCTATGGAAATGGTTGGCTTTGCAGCAGAGAAACAGAGACGTCTCTTTGCGGTATTGTCGGCAGTACTGTTACTTGGCAATGTGGAATTCGCACCACGCAAATCGGCTGCCTATCATCATGATGAAGCAGTTGGAGTGAAAAATCTGGAAGTTGTACAACTCATATCCCAGTTACTCAGGGTGCGACAGGAGACTCTTATGGCGGCTCTTACGGCAAAACGTGCACGCGCATCAGGAGAGACACTGGTGATAAATTTTCGCCTACCAGAGGTAAGCCATAAAGCAAAAATGCTTTATTACATTCTTTTGTGGTAAACCTTATATGTGCCTGTTCTCTGATTTATATTTGTGAGCATGGGAGCTGAATTTATATTAAATACCTTAAGATAGGGCTTTCAAGAATTGAATTAAATGTATCATAGTTCAGAATAATTTTGCATTGTATTCTCTGTGATTTGTACTGCTGTTACTTCTCACCCTGGCCTGCATAAAAACTCCCAAATAATTATTTTTTACTTTTATAAATGTAACATTGGCAGAAGATTATAAAACATTGTCTGCTCTCAAGTTTATGTGGTAGCTGCATAATTACAAATTCAGTAGTGCAATGTTCACTGTTTTGCATTCAGTTTTAATGTGTGTAGAAATTTATTTTTGAATAGGCTAACATTACCATTCCTGAAATTGACTCAATAAATTACCTTATTCTTTAATAATGAAATTTAATATTAATTGAAATGCATAGTCTTTGCAGTACACCAGTCTTCATATGTACTATGTCAGCATCTTGTTCAGTCATGAAAAATCCAGTTATTGAATACAGTAAATAATCAAATCTTCATGCTTTGTGGGTTCGTAGTTGAGCCTCAGGGTACCTACTCTCAGTGTACATATTTTTACTGTACTTGTATTGTGACATTAGCCAGCACTCACCAAGCGACAGTGTTTTAAGATCTCTTCAGTTGAGTGACTTGTAGAACATCAAAATTTATTTCTTTTTCCTGCACTTTTTACTGTTTGTAACCACCATTACATTGTTGCAAATATTTTCTGAGTGAAATTTTTCTGTATCACTTCCATAATAGACTCAAAATTATGAAGTGTAAAATTGTTCTGACTGGTATAATAGCAGGGCTGTTCTGAAAAGAGAACTAAATCTTGTCCCTGTACAGGGAAAGGTATGTCCACCCTCTGCCTTTATTTACTCTGCCGTTCATGTTGTTAATAATAATGATGATAACAATAATATTATTAATAATAATAATAACTCATTAGATTGGGTCAGTGCAGACACACATGTAGTTGATGCTATGTTAAAATACAGGAATGTAGTAGACAAGAGTTGCAAAAACTCTTACGGGAAAAGGCAAACAGTTTGTTCAAGGCTAAAGGAGTAGACAGGAGGAGAAAAATGTAACCAGAAATTTAGATTGGCTGAGGCATTAGGAAAAGAGGAAAAAGAGTATGGAAAGAAGAGTGAAACAAAACAGAAGAGTAGGTTAATGCATTTGACTTAAAGGGAGAGAGAACACAGAAAAAAAATCAAGACTAGAAAGAAATGTAGCAAAAGAAGGGATTAAAAACCAGGAAATCAGTGGCAGGCAATGTAAAACAAGGATGAAGAGTATAGGAAGGGCTATGGTAATGTGGTTGTCCAATTGAAAAGCTAGTTTATTTTTGCCCATGTCATTGCCAGGCCCAAGATATTTTAGTCATACCACCTAGTGTATATAATTACAATGCTGTCAAAAATGTGCTCATAAATCTTCTGCCGTAATCAAGAATATGCACCTCAAGAAGCTAATGTGCACTGAAGGAACATACTAACTGTATACTGTCACCAAGTGGCTATGTTCCGTGTACTTTTGAGCAACCTAATGGATGATATTACGAGGAGGAACATTCTTAATTTTCACTTCGAGGTGGATATGCAAAACAGCCTCGCAGTGTGTGACAGTGACCTTGATGCTCTGGCCAAAGCAGCAGAATGTGTCACGGAAATGCATCCATATGTAGGTGTTGCTATCACTTCTAATTATTTGGAGAACTCCATAGGATAATACTAGGAACAAATTGTTAAACTTGCCAAGCATATTGTGGACTATTGAATGAGATATTGTGATCATGCTGTACATTTTTTTTCACAGGGTGTTTGATGATATAGCAATTTCCAATTAACACTTTATTTATTTACATTCATACTTTGTTTATTTACATTCACCTTCAACACAAAAAATGTTCCAATTCATTGTTTCCAGTATGCTCTATTGGATCATTGCATCAGATTTTTCCAATTTATGGACTTCTGAAGATCTACATCATCGTTGTTTTGTTGATTCCAAGATATGATCAGCTTATGATGGACAGAGTGCTGGCAGCACATTGATCAGCAGTGAATCTCCATAGACTAATCTGCTTAATCAATTCCGAGAAATCACTCGTTTGTTCACATACTTCAGCATCAGTAAAACATTGAAAATTACACCCTTGTGTCACAGTACTGAGTCACCTACTTCATTTCTATTCATTATAAGTGTTATGAATGTTCTCCAGCTGTATGAACTTTTTACAGGGTAGGTCTGCAACAAAGTGCTTTTGACTGCACCACTCAGGGTGTTTTTCAGGAAATTTCCAAAGCCTGATGCTGTATTACAAACGAAAACTGTGTAACAAATGAGCCTGGCTAACATAAAAGCCACAGTGCATTTTCAACAAAGATGGAGGCCATTTGCAACAATCCTTCAACTACTTCCAGTAAATAGATCAACATATGACCGTGCACTCTTGCTTTAACAAGCTTATGTTAATCAGTTCTGACACATGGTTGAAGTTCAGTCCCTACTTGTCAGAAACCAAATGATGCATAATCACATCAACCATAATCCTGGATTATGTTTACTATGAACGTAAAATATGTTGATGCTGAGACAAATGTACCAGCAGTCGCATATGTATATAGGGAATAAACTTCAAATTACTTGTCCCTGTTCAGCAATGGTTATTATCAACAAAAATATTATGTCTATCGAGGTTGAAATTGAGTCTGCTTGTAAAATGGTCTTGACACAAATAGCAGGCCTAGATGAACTCTTAAGTTAATTATTGAATGTTTTTACCAGTCAGTTGATTCCACTGTAACAGTTGTAGAATCATTCAAGGAAACTCTATGCTCAGTAGTGCAGAAATAACCAGATCATGCAGTATTAGTTTGAACCGACTTCAGCCTGCCAAGTATAGACTGGGGTGTCTATGGATTCACTGCAGGTGGTATATAGACAGTGTTGTCAAGTTTTTTGGAACACATTTTCCAAAAACTGCTTTGAATGAATAGTTAAACAACCCACACACAGTGTAGTTATTTTAGACCTTGTAGCTACGAACAGGCCTGATCTTACTGACAGTGTCAGTATAGAGGTGGGGATTAGTGATCATGTTGTCAACATGACAATGATGGTTACTAAAGTTAATAAATCTGTGAAGATGGCTAGGAGAATATTTATGTTAGAAAAAGCGGATAATCAGTTATTAGCATTCCACTTGGACAGTGAATGGACAAAATTTAGCTGCAGTATGACAGACGTAGAGAATTAGGGGCAAAGTTTCATTTGACTTTAAATTGCACTCTGTTGTGTCCTGCCTACTCCTCAAATACAGGGTGCCTAGGAAACCTGCTTTCTTGGATTGCGATACAACATTTCAAGCAAATCGTATTAATGAATTTTTATTATGGTAAGATAAATCTTAATACTTAACTTTGAGAATTTACGATGGTGTGTCACAAGCAACAGGCGACAGACAAAATAACAATATCTCGTCAGTATACACAACACCTAATACAAGTGAAACAGTACAGTTCCTAAGTTGCTGCTGTAGAGTCTTCAATTGGGCTGCGGCCAGGCAGTGCGGCGCTTATGTTCTCTTCACTTTGAAGCCGCTGCTATCTCGGTGTTGTCCTAGAGAGGGGTCAGTCAGCATATAACTGGCTGACATCTTCTTCACAGCCCTCTTTGCTCTTCCGTTTCCGATGGTGCACCGGTGATTTTTACGTCAGAACATTCTCATTCTCAGCTATGGCTGCAGGGGATGTCAGGCCTCTGGTCGTACCACGCCATCCGGCCTTCGCTCTGGAGGAAACGTCCCCCGGAAAACGACCAGAAGGGCATGTGTCCACCTGAAGACCACAACCAGATTCAGAGGGCGTCAGCTGCTGTTGTGCGGAAGGGTTCAGCTCCATCGATAGGAGGAGAGGCGGCAGAGGCTCCATCTCTATGGGGCCGTCCCTAGGTGTCGTGATGACACCCTCTGGCAGTTGGTGTCCTCGGGATCCGTGAATCTGGGGTAGAGACACAGAAGGATCATTGTGCACCTGACAGTGGTGAATTTGATTGTGATGTCGGCGCTGCAATCTGTCTGGGTCTGAAATAAGATAATGTGTATGCCAAGTCGATGAAGGATCTCACCTCATCCCCACCGTCTGCTGCCGCTAAAATGGTGTAAAAGACAATATTATGTGTCGCAAAGTGATACTTGCAGCCTTCCATCGGCACTAGATGCTGAGGAGGGTGGAGCAGTGTTTGATGGCAGTGGCCACGAAGCAATTCTTCCGGCGGTGGTCCATCTCGTGGATGCAAAACAATAGGAGCCGAGAAACAGTTGCAGTGCTTGGTCCCTCGTGTGTTCAGTGCAAAGTTTGGCTATCTGCTGCTTGAAAGTTCTGACAAAACGTTCTGCTTCACCCTTTGACTGTGGATGGAATGGTGCACTAGTTGGATGCTGTATGCTGTTCACAGAATATTTCAGATTCATTTGATGTGAACTAAGGGCTGTTGTCTGACACTATGACTTCAGGTAAACCTCCGAGACAAAAAATAGAGGACAACACCTGAATTGTGCTATGTGATGCTCTTGAGTTCATTGGCACAGCAAAAGGAAAGTTGCTATACAAGTCAACCACAATCAACTGATGAGTGTTCCAAAAAGTCCCTACAAGGTCTATGTGCACACATTGCCATGGTGACCATGACTTAGGCCAAGGAGAGAACTTTTTTGGCAGAGCAAACTTATTTTCCGCATGTGCGTGACACTGTGATGTCATCTGTTCTATTTGGGTGTCCATACCCTGCCAAGTACAGTGTCGACGCGCTAACTGTTTTGTACGAACAATCCCCCAGTGTCCTTGGCAAAATAAGTGCAACACTTCTTTTTGCAAAGCTTTAGGAATCAACACATGTGACTGTCCACTGTCATTTTGAACAAGAATCACACCTTACTGCATAGTGAGGCTATGCTGACGTACAAAGTATTGGCGCACTACAGAGTTCTTGATGCTGTGCAGTGAGCGAGGTCAAGATATGTGAATGTATTGTAGCAAAATGTTCAAATTTGAATGAGCTTCCCCTGACTGCGCAGTTTTCCTATAGTTCAGAGGAAAGGATTGAAGCAATTCAGAATCCTGAGCATCGATGTGACAACAAGATTCAGCAGAAGTGTCAAAGTCTGTATCAGGGCCAGTCAGAAGACGGGAAAGTGCATTCGCCTTGCCATGTTTAGCCGTCAGATGATATACAATATCGTACCGGTATTGAGGCAACAACAAAGCCCATCTTTGCAATTTTGGGGCATTTCTTACAGGAACTGGCTTCGTTGGATGAAACAAGGACTGCTGTGGCTTTTGGTTCATTACTAAGAAGAATTTTCTGCCATACAAATAGTGGTGGAATTTGTGACACCGCACACAGTAGCCAATGCCTCCTCCTCTATTTGTGAATAGTTAACACTGAGCTTTGGAGAACCCTTTTGATGCGAAAGTAGTAGGCATGTCTTTATCACCAATTCTGTGTGAAAGCACTGCACCGATTCCGTAAAAGGAAGCATCAGCTTGCAATAAGACTGTTTTTTCAGGATCAAAGTGCACAAATCATTGATCACTGAGCAATGCATCTGTAAGTTTTTGAAAAGCTTCTTGGCACTCAGCTGTCCAAAAAAACAAGACATTCTTGTGATGCAAGCGATGCAGTGGAGCTGCGATTTGTGCAGCATTTGGTATGAACCAAATATAAGAGTTCATTTTCCCTAAGACTGACTGTGATTCCATGATATTGTGAGGAACTGGCAAGTCGTGGATGGATAACAAATGTGACTAAAGAGGATGTATACCTCGACTGTTTATGACATGACCAAGATACTGCAACTCATATGTAAAAAAAAATCACACTTGTCCAGTCTACACTAAAGTCCTGCATCATATAACACACGAAACAAAAGCCACAAATTTGCGATATGTTTTTCAAGTGTACGACCTGCTACGACAATATTGTCCATATAGTTTGAACAGTGCGGTACTCGAGCAGTTAGCTTTTCCAGATACTGTTGGAAAATGGCGAATGTGGAAGCACTTCCACAAGGCAAACACAAATATTTAAACAAGCCCAAATGAATGTTCACTACACACACTTTTTGAGATTCTTCTTCTAGTGGTATTTGAAGATATGCGTAGTGCAAATCAATTTTGAAAAGTAGCAACGAGCACCTAATCTGTCCATGAGATCCTCCGGGCGTTGCAATGGATACGTATCAATCACAGTTCTTGGGTTGACTGCAACCTTAAAGTCAAGACAGAGTCGAACACGACCTCAAGGTTTGGGGAGCAAAACCAGTGGACTTGCCCATTGACTATCTTGTATGGGCGCAATAGCTCTGCTACCATGCAATTCTTTAAGTTCAGCAGCAACTTCGTCCCATAATGGAAGAGGAACGGTTCTGGCCCAGCAAAATTTCAGCTGAGCATTATTTTTCAGAGTAATATGTGCAACAAAATTGTTAGCCTTGCCTAAATCGTCAGGAAAGAGTTCCGGGCATTCTTTCAGCAAGCTAGCGACACTGTCTTTTGCATTGAATGCAGACATGGGCAACACATTGGCCTGAGTTTTAAAGCCAAACAAGTCAAATGAATCAAGGCCAAATATGTTCTCACAGTCGCTTGATTGTAGCACTATTGTGCTACAGTTGAACACAATACGTGGCAGGAAAAGTACATTTTCCGAGAATGGGAATGTCTTGTACATCATAAGCCATCAGGTGCATATTAGTTTTAGACAGGTGTGGGGAGCCTGACAGTTCATATGTGTTACAATTCAGCAGTGTAATAGAGGCACCCATGACCAACTGAAATTTCATGTTTTCCACTAATAAGCAAATGAAAAAAAAGTTCGTTGGACAGACATAGCACCGAAGAAACTGTTTGCTTCTATTTTTAACCCTGTATACACCTGACCAGAAGTCATGTTCCTCCTGCCACCGAACTTCACTAACTCCCACTGTATCTAACTTTAACCTATCCATTTCCCTTTAAATAAGAAAAGTAAAAGAATGGGCCTGTGTAATTGCAGACCAATGTGCTTAACATGAGTTTGCTGCAGAATTCTTGAACACATTCGGGGTTTGATTATAATAAAGTTCCTTGAGACAGTAAAGCTTCAGTCCACAAGTAAGCATTGATTTAGAAAGCATCAGTTGTTAGAAACTCAGTTTGCTGTTTTTCACATTATGTCCTACAGACAATGGATGGAGGGCAACAGGCAGACATATTCTATATGCCTAGATTTCTGGAAAGCTTTTGACTAGGTGCCCCACTGCAAACTGTTAAACAAAGGTACGAGCGTTTGAAATTGGATCCCAGATTTCTGAGTAGCTCGAAGACTTCTGAAGTAATAGAACCCAGTACGTTGCATTCAGAGAGAAAGATATCATCAGGAATGACCCAGAGAAGTGTGATAGGACTGCTCTGATTTATGGCTGTTTGCTGATGATGCTGTAATATACAAGAACGTGTTGTCATTGCGTGAGTGTAACAGTGTACGAGATAACTTAGAGAATTTCTAGTTGGTGTGATGAATGGCAGCTTGCTGTAAATGTAGAAAAATGTTAGGTAATGTGGATGGGTAGGGGGGGGTGGGGAACCTTTGGATGGGTGGGGGGTAACCTTTAACGTTAGACTACAGCATTAGTAGGGTGGTTCTTGCACATTCCCACCAATTCAATATCTAGGCATAATGTTGCATAGCATTATGAAATGGAATGAGCGTGTCAGGTTGATTGTAGGGAAGGCAAATGCTAGACTTCCATTGGGAGGATTTTGGGAAAGTGTAGCTCTTCTATGAAAGAGGCAGCGTATAGAATGCTAATGTAACCCATTCTTATTGTTTGAGTGCTCAGGATCCCTACCAGTTCGGATTCAAGGAAGACATCAAAGCAGTTCAGAGGCATGCTGCTAGATCTGTTACCAGCAGCACCTCAGGGGTCACACTTTATGACTGTTTGTGGCATTTAATCTCCATATTGTACATGCTCACTGAGAGTTGAAATGATGAGGTTGATTATTACTCTGATCTTCAAAGCAGCAGTCTTTCTGTGATCCACAGTATATGTGAACCTGGTCATTTCTCCTAGTCATGACATAGTTTTTACTTGAATACAATAACGTTTATGTGATTTGAAAATGTGAAGTTCTGTTTTATATTGTGTCATTGTTGGGGTTGGGTTGGATTGTTTGGGGGAAGAGACCAAACAGTGAGGTCATCGGTCTCGTCGGATTAGGAAAGGACGGGGAAGGAAGTCGGCCGTGCCCTTTCAAAGGAACCATCCTGGCATTTGCCTGGAATGATTTAGGGAAATCACGGAAAACCTAAATCAGGATGGCCGGACGCGGGATTGAACCGTCGTCCTCCTGAATGCGAGGCCAGTGTGCTAACGACTGCACCACCGCGCTCGGTGCGTGTCATTGTTCTTGCTGTTTTTGTTGTCTTATGCTCAGAATGATTCATGGAGCTGAACAACAGGATTGTCTTGGACGATAGTTTCCCATGCCATCAGTTTTGACTGGGTTGTCATTGTTTTTGTTGAGCGGTTCACAGTACGCCTTAATTAGAATTCCTCACCCGAGTTCCATGATGTCTGGTAAGCAAAGATATTGCTTGAAATTTTTTTTCAAAGTTGAATGGCACCACTCCTTTGACTACTGTTTTGATTTTGTGCTGGTGTAGGATATTGATATTTCACTGTCTCTGTGGGAAAACAAATCGTCTCCATCTTGTCGATAGTAATTCAAAACTGTTCACTTGTTTGAAATTCTAAGCTTTTCTTGTTGATCGGTAAGCATGTTCAGTACCCAGCTTACAAACAGTTTGTGATATCTCAGCTTTTCCTTGACAACAGTGCAAATAGAGGTGTGTCCAACATAAGGAAAAACACCAGTCTTCAGTGAGTCATAATGCATATTTGTATGGCCACTTTTAAAGTATCAACACTGTTGTCCAACCTTTCCTTCACTCACTACCCTAAGACCATAGACTTGGCACAACTCCTGATGATTCTGAGCAGCTTCAGATATGTTTGTAACAAATACTGTGTAACAGTATGCTCATTGCTGCTGGTGGAAGCAACAATTTTTGAAGTCATTTTTCCTTTCATCCACAGCCAAATGAATATTGAATCATATCAGTAAATTTTGTGGCTTCATAATCAGTCAGTAGGTACAAGGAAACCAGTGCAATGTTACTTATTTTTGGACAGTTGTTTTTTATTCCTCTTCCAATCTGTGTGTGCGAGTGTGTGTGCTTTTTGATTTTTAACTGTTGTCCACAAAATTTTAATTTAGCTGACTTGAAAATGAACAGTTTTTTTAAAGTGTGAAAGATACAACGAGGTTATTGGAGCTCATATTTGGTTTGAAACTGTTGTGGCTACCACACACAATGGATCTAAAGATAGGGTCTCCCCTGACACTGAACATCTGGAAGTGTCTTAATTATAGGTCTTGGGGAGCAGACAGGTCCTAGTTAGATTATGGCTGCACTGTTTATAGATCAGCAGGACATCCTACAAGAGTATCAATATTATCCACAATGTGGGGATCAAAGTGACCACAGGTACTTACAACACTAGCTCTAAACCTAGCGTCCTATGTGCTGGCGCTGTGGAGCCACGATTTGTTGTCTGATGGCAGTTCGTTAAGGTGAATCAAGCATATAAGTTCTTTATTATTCCAGAATCACCAGTATGTCAAACTGTTACTCACCATACCATGGAAGCAATTTTCACAAATTGTCCATTAGCAGCGAAGCCATTTGTGATCTGTAGAAACCACAACCCATTGCATTTGGTATGAAATGTCTGAGCCAGGGTTGGAATGATCGCCAGCTTGGCTACTGAAGGCCCTTGAATAATTTTGATTTATTGAGGCGTAGTAGAGACTGCACGTTCCTTTGAAGTTTTAAATGAGCACGATAACTATATAGCTGCACTTTGATTCTTTGAGTGTTCTTAAGTCTATACAGTATATGTACTCAGCAAACAGAAGTGCCCTGAACAACCAAGACTCCGTTCTTCGCCTGCAAGGGCTAGGAATGGAGATGTCATTCTGCTCGGAACAACTGTATGACACATTAAAATCTTCAGGAAACATGGGAATTCTTTCAGTAATTTTTGGGTTTGCAGTTGGATCCCATCAACATTCTGCTACAATATTTCGCCCCAGAGATGTCCGGCCGTCGTCAGGTGAGTAGGTGAAGTACTGAAGAGACCTGTTGCAGTCATGGTATTTATAGCGAATTCTGCAGATGCGAATCGTACTGACGAATTGCGGTGCATGTTAGGAGGTGACATGCTCAGCACAGCCAAGTTGTGTGTGCTGTCCCCAGTAGTGACGTAAGAGCAGACTAATCACTGAGTATCGACTGAACATGTTGATTCCGTTGTGACCGCGTAATTTAATAATTGGATTAATTTTTATCCAGCTGAAAACTGTTATCACAATTCATTAAATTATCAGCAAGACATATTTCCATGGATTCTTTAATTACAGAGTCCCAGAAGCTGGAAACTGGTGCTAAAATTTTGCTATTATTGTATTCCATTGAATGTGCCATGGAAATGTAATGTTCTGCCACAGCTGATTTTAAAGGTTGCCGCAGATGGTGTGTCTTTAAGTGTTCTACACAGCGTTCCTGGACCGTTCGTGTCATCTGACCTATATATGCAGAGCCACACTCGCAGGAAATTTTATAAACACCCGCCTTCCTTAATTGTAAATTGTCTTTAACGGATCCGACTAAGGCCTTGCTCTTTGCTAGTGGGCGGAAGATGACATTAATATTATTCTCCCTAAGCAATTTGCCTATTTTAGGAGACACATTCCCAGCATATGCTGTAGTTGGATCAATTATTAAAGACGATTTACAATTGAGGTAGGTGGGTGTTTATAAATCGGAATCGGAAGGACAGATCCTCTCTTGTTTCAATCAGATCTGTTTTCATGGACAGTACCCCACAACTTGGAAGGAGGCAATATTAATTCCCTTCTGGAAACCAGGCAAGGACCGGAGCACCCTTAACAGTTACCGGAGTGTAGCCCTTAACAGTTGTACGAGTAAGACTCTTGAATGCATAGACTGCCAACTTGTCTGGCTACTCGAATCCCGAGTTCACCTGAGCCACTCCCAGTGCAGTTACAAAATAATATCACTGGAGATGACAATACAGGAGTCCTTTTCATGCTGGAACCATTTGGTTTGTGTGTTTTTTTTTGACCTCGATAAAGCATATGATACTACTTGGAGGTACAACATTCTTTGCAACTTCATGAATGGGGACTACTTGGATGCATGCCGCTTCTTATCCAATCCTTACTTGAGGACTGGCGTTTTCGATAGCATGTAGGTGATGGCTTGTCTGACTGCTATGCACAAGATAATTGGGCCCCCAAGGCAGTGTCCTCAGTGTTACATTGTTTGCCATCGGTATCAGTGGCATTTCCTCTGCAGTCAGGAGCCTTGTCAAATGGTCTTTGTTTGTGGATGATTAAGCAGTCATCTACTCTTCCTCTGATCTTACAATGACAACAAGGTAGCTAGAGCTGACCATTAGGAGCCTGGAAACCTAGGCCAGGCAACTGGTCTTTTGGTTCTCACCCAAGAAGACCACATGTGCTCATCAAAGTTTTACCCAACCAGTGCTCACAGTGGGGGACAATACTTTACATTTTCAAGAAACGGTGCACTTTTTGGTTTTATTATTTGACTCGAAATTAACATGGCTCCCACACCTGAAAGACTTACAAACAAAGAGTGTCCAGTCATTGAATATTTTGAAATACCCTACCGGAAAAAGATGGGGAACTGACAGGTGTCTGCTCCTCTAGTTTTATAGGACATTTGTTTGATCACATTTAGATTATGACAGCATGGTCTACGGATCAGCCCATTCTTCCTACTTCAAAATGTTAGATGCTGTCCAACATGAGGGCATTCGGATGTTGACTGGAGCCTTTCGGACCAGCCCAGTTCAAAGTCTGTGTGCAGAGACTGGTGAACCACCACTCTGGATTCGGCAGCGTATCCTTTTGGCTCGACAGGTGCTGAAAATATCAGTGTCACCTGAGACATTGACATTTAGTTTAATGGTCCAATCCACATTTGAACCGTTGTTCAGGAATTGGCTCCTTACAACCAAGCCATTTGGAACACGTGCTACAGACTGTGTCAAGCATCTGGATCTATCAGGCATCAAAATACACAGCCAAGGATGGAGTGCATTGCTGCCTTGGCGTCTTCTGAGGCCCAAAGTGATTTTAGCTTTACACAATACAAGAAAACTTGTACTCCAGATTATGTTTTTACAACTGTGTTTTCGTCCATTTTAAGTATGTACCACAGTTTTATTGTTATTTATACAGTTGGATCCCAGTAAGAGTGTGTCCTCTGTTGTTCTAATGTTTTCCCTGATAGGATCTTCAAAATGCATCTTCCAGAACAATTTGCAAATTACAGTGCAGAATTATATGGCATTCTGATGCCACTGAAGACTGTTCACAGACATCACCGGACAAGGTTTCTTGTCTGTTTCAGACTCATTTAATGCACTGCAAGCACTTCACCGAAGGTATCCAGTAGACAAGGTGATTCAGCTCTTCCATGACTCCTTACAGTGGTTCCAACACCATGGCAAGAAGGTGATCTTTTGCTGGGTACCTGGCCACATTGGAATACAGGGCAATGACATGGCCGACAGAGCCGCTAAGGAAGCTTGCCAGGATTGTACTGTCCATCAATGTCCCATCCCATTGCACGTCATCATCCCATTTTCTGACAGACGTACCTTGCATCAGTGGGAGACTGAATGGCCGTAGGTGACAGAAAACAAACTGCTGTCACTCAAATTGATCACAAAGGCATGGCAGACTTCATGTCAGCCTCACTGTTGGAAGGAGGTTCTGCTTACTAGACCGTGCATCGGAAATAGCCCTTTAACACATTGCTTCCTCCTTCGGTGGGAGGATCCACTAATTTGTGAAGTCTGAGGCATGCCAGTTACAGTTCAACACATTACGGCCACGTGGGTCCTTTATAATGATACTAGGGCTCTCAGTCTCGATGGAGATCTGCCCACAATCCTTGCAGATACTGAATCCAGTGTTAGAAGGGTGGTGAAATTTTGTGAACTGTCAGGCCTTATCACTAAATTGCTGGCAAGGGCAGTAGACTTTAATATGCGATAAACTGCTCCACATGTGGGGACAGCCTTCATCCCCACCCATGAAATTAGCATGCTGACTTTTCGTCAGGGTGCTGATGACCGTGATGTTGAGCACCCCTCACTTCAAATTATTGTCATCATCATCATCATCATCATCATCATCGTCGTCATCAAGAAATAGTGCCCAGAACATTACACCACCTTAAATGTCTCTAAATCTAGATGTACAAAATGAAATGATTAAGCCAACAAATGAACCAAGGAGAACTTCAGCATTGTAAAAGTAACTTTGAGACTAAAAAAGGTCCTGTTATGTGACTTCAATGAAGACATTAATTTTTAGACCAGCGTTTTGTCTGAAACTGACCTCATTTCTTTGAGTTTCCAGTAATCTTCTAGAAATTCACCCTATTCTTGAAAGTTTTTATAAAATCTATTTTATTCAGAAACAACCGGTTGCATTGTTTTTGAGAAGAGGTGTTATGAGACTAGCAACTAATTAATGAAATATCACTTTTCTGAAAAAGAAAGGAAACAGTGAGTCAGATTTTTACTGATAAAATGCATTTTAGGTAATGCTCTTTGAAATGAATGATAAGCCTCACAGTAACAACACTCTGCTTTAGAGAAAGAACAACGTATAATAAATGAATTTACAGGAAAATGTGACAAAATATTGTTATTAGCATAAAAATTTCTAATAGTGAACCAGACACTGTTCTCTCTCTGTCTGTCTGTCTGTCTCTCTGTGTGTGTGTGTTTGTGTGTGTGTGTGTGTGTGTGTGTGTGTGTGTGTGTGTGGACGTGCATAGCAACTGAATGTGATTTGTAATTTTTTTTTCCAGGCAATTGCTGCACGTGATGCAATGGCAAAGTGTTTGTATGGTGCCTTGTTTGATTGGATTGTCATGCAAGTAAATCATGCTCTGTTATCAAAAAAGGACACACTGCGAGATCATCAGGGAAATTCAATAGGTGTTCTTGATATTTTTGGGTTTGAAGACTTTGGTTTGTGTAACAGGTAATTATATTTGTAGTCTTAATAATGAGTAGTATTTTTAGTCTGCTGTCACATTTGGAATTCAGGATTCTTGACTGAACTGTTTTCATTTTAATATTTATTCACTGTTTACTGCCTCAGGTCATAGTTTTTGGTTAGGTTATTGATTAACTTGAATTTAAAACTGTGTTTGATCTCAGATGTTCAGGAGCAAACCTGAAATACAGTTCAGTTGCAGTGCATCGGTTGGACTGGCCGACCAGTACGGTTGCAGGTTTGAATCGTGCCTTGGGCATGGATGTGTGTGATGTCCTTATGTTAGTTAGGTTTAAGTAGCTCTAAATTCTAGGGGACTGATGACCTCAGAAGTTAAGTCCCATAGTGCTCAGACCCATTTGAACCATTTTTTGGTTGGACTTCCAAGCATAACATTTCCACTCACTGACCTTTTTAGCAGTGAAAAGAGTCTTCTGCATTTAACTCTATGGATTAACGATGCTCAGAGTGTGCTCTGCAGAGCCATGGTGCTTCGCAAGGCCTCCATGAGGCTCTGCCAAAATAATATCAATGTGATGACTAAAGCATGTCAGGTTTTGTCAAATACTGAAAATAAAGGCTGTTGTAAATGTATCAGTGTTGACAATATCAGGAAAAGTACATCAAGAAAAGAAGAAGGTTTGTTTGCTACTCACTGTAAAGATGACTTGGTGAATTGCAGACCGGCACAACGAAAAGATTGTTCCATCCGAAGCTGCCTGCAGGAAAGGGCACGCGCGCCCACACACACACACACACACACACACACACACACACACACACACACACACAAACACAAACACAAAAGAAGGCACATCTCAGGCACTTATGACCACAATCTCTGGGAGCTCGGGCCAGAATGCTGGAGATAATGGTCTTATGTGCTTGCTTGTGTGTGTGTGTGTGTGTGTGTGTGTGTGTGTGTGTGTGTGTGGGGGGGGGGGGGGGGGCGTGCGCGCGCGTCGTTTCTTCTTTTCTGAAGATGGCTTTGGTCAAAAGTTACATTGTAACAGTCTTCTTGTTGTGCCTGTCTGCAACTCAACGTGCCTTCTTTATGGTGAGTAGCAATCTATCCTTTTCCTAACTTGTTGATACCCCAACTTGGAGTTTCCATTGTTTCATATCAGTGTTGGTTTTATAAAAGTTATTTTTTCTCTCAGTTTGTAATAACCGAAAATGAGGCAGCAAGCAGCATAATAAATACACAATAATGCTACGATCAAAAACTACAAACAAAAGAATTCAGCTTGTATGAGTAGGTATGTGGCAACTAGGTACTTGCCTGACACTACACGTGATACAGCGGCCGTGCTGATGCTTCACCCCCTCCCCCCAGTACCTCACCCCCTCTTTTTCTTTCCACTTGCCATGTCATTTACACATGCCGCAAACATTCCACTGTGCTCTCTCCAGCTCTATTTCATCAACAAACACCTCGAACTGCCTCAATGGATTTTTGTTGCTTCGCTACCTGTAGCTTCACCAGCAGGGGTCTCGGACCATTGTATACTCGATTTGTGTTTGTTATTGAATGCAGTTGAAAAATTCATTGTCTTTTGGCGCTATTATTCTACATTTATCACATTGAAAAATTAAACAGTTGACTTTAAAAAATAGAATGGAGGGTTGGCTTCAAGGTGTTGCAACAGAATCTTGCCTTGAAAGTTCAAAGGAGTCTTGCCCATAAGATGTGCCATCAAACTCAAAGACTTCCGGTAAATATCCATTACAACCGTAAACTTCTTGCCATGTAAATAACAGCTAAAGTATGAGTCCCATATATAACTGCTAGCATTTCCTTTTTTGTAGTGGGGTAGTTATGCTCCACACTGTTCATTTGCCTTGAATCATATAGCGTCCACCCCTCGAGTTGTCACTGTAGTCTATTATACTCTCTGCCAACTGTTGAGTTATAAACTCTTCCATTAGGGGCTTTCTATAAACCTGCACATTGGTACCTGTAGCATAACATGTTGCTGGTAGAGGACCCTTCACCTTAAAAAAATCCATAAATTGTAGTAGTAAAGCTTCCATTGCGTGCCGATGCTATCTTGCAAGTGACCAACTTTTTTGTGTAATGCTTCTGCATTGACAGTTCACTTGTGACTATGATCATCGCATGACCTATCAATATGCTCTACCTCTAATACCTCTGAAGTGGTAATGATTAAGCCCTTTGGCAGACTAACTGTGTCCCTTCCGAAGTTATCCAAGCTTACAGGAATTGTAAATTCACCTTTAATACTATGTGTGCACACTACACATCTGTGCCGAAACAGTGCATTTTGTATAACTCTTCATATTTCGACAGTGGCTCTACCACATGTAATGCTTCATCTGGTAAATAAGTATCAATATAAATGCTAACGTTCTGTTCCTGCTGGTATTTTATCGGGGGAACCAATGTTTAGCGCATATGTTTACAGTTGTAGTTGGCAGCACCTTCATTAGCAATGCTCCTTGTGACAGTGCCTCGGTTGCAGCTATACCCTCCAATGAAGATAAAATCTCAGTGAGTCCTACTTTATACTTCAAAAGACGAATTTTGACATGATGTTTGTCAAGAAAATCTAGTCGAAGAATTGCTGAATATCCATCACCCATGTATGGTAATGCTTTTATATGGACACAAAAATTTCCAATTCTCATACTAAAAGTAAGTAGTGTCATGCCTAAGAATTACATGATATTGTCACCGACTCCATGCAGACAAAAGTCTCCTCCTGCCTGCGAGGTGCAGACTGATGACTGATACGTGCCCACCAATTTCCACCAGAAATTTATGTTCCTTGCCTGCCACAAAGCGTGCCAGTAACGTTCTGTCTGTGCTTCTGTTTGTGCCCACCAACATTTGAAACATTCTCATTTGTATTTTACTGTGGCTTTCCATTGACAGTGTTTTTGCTGCCTTTAATTTCCACAGCTCTGCGCTTGATGTTGAACTCTCGAACTCGTCCACACTTATATCTTTCAGGTTGCCAACATTGCTTCACTACATGATCTTTACACTCACGTTATAATGCTTTAACTCTGAAGTGAGGACACAGTGGTCTGTACATACTCTTCTGGCGATGTCAGTGTCTTCCAATTGCGTAGTAACCCTAAGATCCGCTGCCAAGTCTCCAGAATTTTCCACCCTCACCGTACATGATATCTCATTAGGGATACCACATAGAAAAACATCCTCATCCATATTTTTGTCTTCTAGCACCAAGACTCTTATCGACTTCTACATTTTGCGTCACTTGGTATGTCTGTGCATTTATATTTCAGATCCTACCTAAAAGGCTTCCATTGATTTCTTATGCTTTTACGTTAAAGTACTCAATTTTTCTTGGAACAACCTTGTGCTATTTTACTTCCGATAATGCTGTGATAAGCCATCAATTTACTATTGGAATGTATCCAGTGTACTAAGAACTCCATGGTACAACACGTATGTTTTAGCTCTCCTGTCAATCATAAATTAGCCACACAGAGAAAAGTCTCATCTCACCAACCACACTCTGTGGCAGCAGTCCTCACAATGCCAGAAAAAGGCATTGTTGAGGTAGGTGCCAATGGATCAAGAGGAGGAGGAGAGGGTACACACAACTGTCTTAGCTTCCACTTATACTAATTTGCAATTGCTGAACCACAGCTTGTAAATGCTTCAGCCTGCTCACACAGCACCTCTTTCTCCAGCTATTGTTGAGAATTCAAACCTGACAATACCTGCAGCTGCTCTGTCAAAGTGGCAGAAGTCTCTCCCGTAGTAGCAGCACATGCGCCTGGAGTTTTGTGTAATCTAAAACTGCCATTCACAACAACAGACAAGTACAAATAGAGAAATTGTACTAAAAACACACAAACAAGTATTCACTAATCCTTTTACTGTATAATTGCCCAACACCGCTCAGAAAATTCGTGTACCAAATGCCCAAATCCTCTAAAATTACTACATGCTGCTGGCACAGCCTTGGTACCTGCCAGTTCATGCCCTGACAGGTTACAGACCTTACAGTACAGTGACGTTAAATACATTTCCATGACATTCTCTCTAAATAATGACAAGTTAATTGACTCCGCCAATTCAACAAATGACCACCGTCAAGGTGCTGTTGATGTCTGTGCGACTTGACATGGTAAAGCCAGACACACACAGATACTAAAAAGGCCATCAACAGAGAAAATGTTCACTCACCACACCACATCGCGTCGATACTGCCAGACGATTGCCATTTCCGTAGGCATTCTTCCAATGTCATCGAAGTCCTGAGGTGGCAGTGAATTCTGACAGCAGTGTTGTGACCCGAGGAGCTGGGTTCGCTTCGTGTACAGGAGGCTGAGCAGGGAATGTGGGAGAGTGGTCCACAACAGGTCTGTTTAGGAGACGGCTAGGGGGGCAAGAGTGTTCACTCTCGCTTGCCGTCGGAAGTGAGTGCTCACTGTAAAATGAGGCAGTGAGATCTCATTACGTAGTGGGGAGGATGCACTACCTTCAAAGGAACGACTATAGACTCAGTGTAGCCTTACACAAACACATACCGAGCGTCTCTCCTAAGATTCTCAGGTGCATTCTCGCCAGTGCTTCAGCAGATATTTGAAATTTCGTTTTAGCGACATTTAGCTGAAGTCAGCCCAAACAAATACTGCTCATCACATCTTTTATACGACACCCATTGTTGGTACAAAATGTCTGTGTATTTCCCATTTCAAACAAAATTATTATTAAAGTTGAATCTTGTGTGTCCCTTTGGTAGAGCATTACCAAATTAGTCTAGTGTGTTATTTTTTTATTGAAATGTGTTAACAGGAACAATAAAACACACAGAATAATCAGTACTCCAGCTGCGCAGCTGCGACAGCAGCGCTTCCGCATGGTAGCAGCACCCTAGAGCAGTGATGTCGCTGCTGGAGTACTGATTATTCTGTGTGCTTTACTGTCTATGTTAATTCACATCCATAAAAGGAATATTGCACTAGACTGGTTTGGAACCACTCTATTGAGTGGGTGTGTAAAATTCCAGTTTAAAAATAATTTGGTTTGTAACTGGAAACAAAACAATGTTTCCCATCCATGGAGGATGTTCCCATCGAAAACATGATAAGCAATATTTGTCTGGGCTGATTCAGCTGCGTGCTGCAAAAAAGAAATTACAAATACATGCTAAAACACCAGGGAAAATGCACCTAACGACTCTTAGGAGAGATACCTATATACTTCTGGTGCAGGGCTTAAATGGAGAATAGCTGTTTTTAAATCTATCAAAAGTAGCACGATGGCTGGGTGAGGAACTTCAAAGTAAATGTCAGACACATCAGTGTGGGTCATTCCATGCCAAGTCGTCTAGAGGCTCCCACACGACCCTCATGGATTTTGATGAAATTTTGTATGAACATTCGCACCTGTTCTCAGTGAACACTGGTAAAGTTTCAGTTTCAGGAATTCAATACTTTCGGAGATACAGTCACTTGTTTAAGGTCATAGCACAGCTTTCTATACTGCGTCCTTGAATTTTCAGCAACTTTGAGATGAGATATCTCTGTAAGTATTTGCATGAAAGAAACAAAACTTGGCCATCTTATACAACTTTTAGGGCTCTTTAAAGCAAAATATCAAGAAAAGAATTTCTGAGCAATTTTCATATAGATAATTTGAAGCAAATTTGGGCGAAAAAATAGCTGTTTAAAAAAAATGCAAATTTAGTTTTTTATATCTCCAAAAGTAATTGTGGGATGTACATGAAACTTTGCACACCATAACTCACAAACACAAGGTCTTAGAATATAAAATTTCATTCTCCTATTGCTTTCCATTATTTCACAAATCTAGGGTGAAGTTGACGATTTTTCAAAAAGTGCTAAAAATGGGTATTTCTAGTCAAATTTTTCAAAACAGTGTTTTCTTCACACACTTCTAAACTATGGTCATTAGAAAGAGCATATTCTAAACTATCTATAAAAGAGGATTTGGTTTTGCGATGCAAGCATGTAAGGCCCTGCAAAGTAGCATCATCAAAGAGGCGCACTGGAAGTTTGAACACATTTTTCTGCCACTCAAATTGTACCCAAAAGCTTTTATTTTGCCTTATACATGTTTATTAATGTCTGGGATAAGTGAAATAATAAGTCCTGATGAATAGGACCTAGCTTAAGTCCAAATAGCAAAAGAATAAAAATAGAAACAATGTTATTTCTTAATTGTCACCCCCCCCCCCACTCTCTCTCTCTCTCTCTCTCTCTCTCTCTCTCTCTCTCTCTCTCTCACACACACACACACACACACACACACACACACACACACACACACACACACACACACACACACACACACAATTATTATTAAGAATGAATGTAAATCGTAAAATTTATTTGCATAATCATCTAATTATTAGTTGCCTGTTTAATGAACAACACCAGCTTACTGATGGAAAAGAAGTGTATAATTGAGTTGCTATGGTCCATGGTGGCTTAACCACTGCTAGTTTCACTTCACCTGAGAAAACCAGCATTCCCATTGCCATAGGGGCCATGCCCGATAGCTTAGCAACAACAGTCACTGGTGAGTTTCTTTACCACATGATCTCAAGCCTGATAGGTTTTCTTTACACAGGTTCCCAAGCCTGATAGTAAAATTATTTAAGTGCCCTGTGTAAAATTAGAAGGCACTCTTGGGTTCCTTAGATTGTTTCCTCTAACCTATTTCAATTTTTGATATGCTACATTAATTTTCTGATGAATATCAAGAGGAATGGTGTATTGCCGGCCAGACAAATTTACTGATGGAGCTGGAATAACTGCAATAATGTGGTGTTCCGGAACCCAGCACTTGTCACTTCTTGGTGGCCAATAAAATGAATTTGCTGGACCATGTGGGTGCATAAAGTTTATTAATGCATCCCTTTGCTCTATGGAGGTCTCACAGATATTCCCAATCCACCACACGTTTTCATAGATGCATGCAACATATTGTCCTGGTTGGAGAGCAGACATTAATGTGCCTCCTTCATTACTGTGACCCATTTTAGCTAGAAAAGATGAACAATCATTTGAAACTCTGCTGACCTGAATTGTTGTTTCATCAATAGGTAAAAAGTGATGATTTTCTCTAGTGCCTGCTACAGTTTGTCCAAGTTTAAACCTCTCTTCTTGTGACACAATATTTTTTTCAATTTCATCTTTACTGACGAAAACAAATTTAATCCCATTAATGTTTTCAGAGCAGAAGTGAAACAGATCTAGGGGGGTAAGAATTTGTCCATTAAGTGGCCGTTGCAAGCTTGCTCTTGCTGCTAACCGCTTTGTTGTACCTCCAATCCCATCACAAGGTGATTTCCTGTGACTAGTAGCAAAAAAATTCCATTTGGCTGTCATTCCAAAATCACTCTTATGATAGCACAAATTTAGGAAATTCTTGAAATTTTTATATTAAGCACTGGAACCATCACTGAAATAATGAATGTGGGATATCTGTGCAAACCGTGCTTTCATATATTTGATGAGCTCCTTGATAAAAATGTGAACTGTAATAGTGTCATGCCGCAAACAATCACTGATATTACGGATCCTACTTTCTCATTTTGACGAAAGTAGATAACAAATGGATGAATTGTTGCTTGACTATTGTCCCAGTGGAAGCCTTGCACAGCATCCTGAATGATAAAAGAATAATTTTCTGCAAAATCCATTAGGACAACAAGCTCTTCGTCTTTCAGATGACATTTAAGGCTTTTAAGATCCAAGTTTTGATGCTTGGCAATGTAATGATGGCATGACAGACTCCATATTTTATTTTTTACGTCTTCAATAAATTCATCCACTACCATCCAGTGTGGCCCAATCGGTATGTATCCATTGCTTAAACACAATAACTTCCTGTGGCTCATGATCTAGGAAGTAGCTGAGAATTTCAGATGCTATAGCTTTGGGCCCAATACACCTTTCACAGTGATGTAGCATGCACTGTTTAGAGTTCAAACTGCAAACTGCCTTGCTGAGAATCTCCTTATAATTTTCACGTATACCAGCTCCGCTAAGCATAAGCTTAACATTTTGGTGAATTGCACAGACGCAAACTGCATGCATTCCAGCTGATACTACTGTTACACACCATTTGGGTCTAAGTTCACAAAACTTTGAGAATCCTATTTCTGGACCATTTATATTCTTATAGATAACATACATTTCCCGTAAATTGCAAAGTAACAAACTTTTCTGCATGTATGTCTTTCTATCTAAAAGACTAACTGAAATGCTATCTTTTTTTCCAGGGCACACCCTACTATACTCATCATCTTCAAAAAAATTTCGCTCTCTACTAGCAACTTCTGCTGGTAATTTCCTGCTTTGCCTATTTTCGGGAAGTGCCAGAATGCCCTTCTCTGCCTTAAGCTTCCTAGCATTCTTCACCATTCTTTCGGAGACACCGAACTGAGCTGCTGTTTGTCTGACTGTCCAACTTACAGGTGCCAAGGTTAAAATTTGCATCTGTTCTTTATGAATTGCATTCTGCATCTTGGCTTTCAGTTCAGTCAGCAAATGTGCATAGTCAGCACAGTTTCCACATTCCTTAATTTCACTAGCATCTTCAGTTTGTCGGTTTACTCCTATTGCATTTACAATTCTGTTTTTAATCACATTTTGAGCCTTTTGAATTTTCTTCTTCACATATTGGGACGTATCTCTGTAGCTTATTGTTCTCTTCAGGGGTGAAATACCGATAGACAATAAGCTACTATTTAATTCTTCTTTTGGTGTAAAGTCCTCATCAGAATGTGATGATGAGGCTGATAAAGCTTCGTCCAAGTGTTTATTTAAGGTAGTCCTGCAAGCCGGACAAATTTTCTGACCTGGCTTTATGTTATTAACGAGCTGCTTCTTGAACATATCAGAAGCCTTATTAGCTGTTTCAGTATCAAGAGTGCGAATTCCTGCCTTAACATTATGATTCACCTTTTCCCAAAGGGATTGAAGCTTTTTTTAACCTCTCATATTGTGTCAGTAACAGGGCTTCATGGTGTAGGCAAACTTGAGAGGTATTGTCCTGCTTTGCTTCAGAACGTCGGACCAACAACTCTTTTTCCTCATCACTAAAATCCGCAAACCATTTTAAAGCAGCTTTTTTGGCAAAGAAAGTGACATGACACTTTGTTCCTTGCCAAATTGAGCAAGAAGGTATGCTGTTCCCTTCTGCATCCATCTCTTATCAGTAACTAAATAATGTATTTGGCCTCTAAGTGCAAATTATAATCTGCTTAAATTTCAGACAAATTGCTACTGAATGAAATTATACACAATGTATAATACCAATGAAAAAAAATCTAATAAGAGATATATGCTATGAAAGACACAATCAAAGCACTTTTTGTAAATTAGATTACAAACTTTTATGGTCTTACGAATCACTTAACAAGCCACACTCAGTCAAGAGAACCCACTCACTATGCTGCAAACACACCATTGAAATACTGATTGTTCAAACAAGGCTCACAATAATGAAACAGTCTGATTGTTAAAGTAATTGTTGCCATTATATTTTCTATAAACAGTGAATCTTGTGAATTTTCTCTGTGAAACTAGTGGTTATGTATGTACCAAGGTAGTAGGCTACATTTAAATGTGATTACATACAAAATTAAAACTCTTAGATGTTTAACCAACCAATTTCACATGTTTCCCTAATAACTTTAAGACAAAAATTCACATGTTACAACACCTAGGTATTAAAATATCTGCAATATTGATTGGAAACTTTTCACGTCCAACTCTCTCGCGGATTGTAAAATTGTTACTCTATGTTTTATTTATTCTCTTTGTAACAACACATTTACGAAAAGAGTTACGTGAAATACTTTTAGCAATGCTGTGCTTTGCTTTTCTTTATCATCATTACCTTTTAGCGGAATAAAATGTATATATGGAAGTCTTATTGTTCTGTATCTGGCCTACAATTTAAGGAACGATTTTTCATAACTGCAACTCATGCTAAGAATCAATATATCTTCCCTACTTCATAGTGATTAAAAGTTGAAATTACTTTGTTATGAACACTGATGTTACAGTTCGTGTGATCGTTCAAAAACACAAGTTCGCAGTGGATTTTATTTCTCGTTAAAATGCTATTTCATACCACGACTAGCCCAAGAACATGAGACTCTCATTAAAAAATACGTTGTCACTATAAAGTTTGCCAGATCAGAACGGAGCACAGCAAGATTCCTATCAGATTCTGAAGGTACATTAAATTTTTTGCACTGTAAATTATATCCTATCAGCAGCCCGCGTCAATCTGCAACACATCATAAAATCTGCTGATCTTCACTGCCAGTCTGGGAGCTAAAAGAAATAATATTATTTTTACTATTATATTACCGCTTCCTTGCGGTATGCTCGACTATATTGTAAGTCGTTTAAATACGCCGCGGCAGCGGCTCTTCGTTCTCCACGCAGCTCAGCACCACAGATAATATTTATATAACTGAAAAATGTCTCAGCAGGATGGGATAATATGCAAGCAAGCTTAACAATAAATAATACAAGTTTTCATTTAAGCACCTCTATTAAAACCTTTAAATATCTCAGTGATTACAGACCTTTGTGAATTCACACGTAATGGCGTACATTGCTTAGTCTCGACAAAAGAATGCTACACTAGCGTTCGCTACTACGACACAGGATATCTTACTCGTTCGACTCCCAGATGAAGAAGACAAAGAAATTGCTATTCGTCACGTATTATATACTAGTTACTTATTTTACTCTTTATTCGACATTTATCGTCTGTGGCGGTTTCATTACTCGCCGACGCAGATATTCTCAAAAATAAATAATAAAAAAAAAATACATAATTTTATACAATAACACAATATGATACATATAATTTTCTCGTTACTACATAATATGTTGTTTTTGTTTCTTACTAGACGTTACAATGCCCCCTGGCAGCAATTGACTAACGTTAAGAATGTTCGGCAATATGCTGCCACTAACGTCTGTTTGGTTATTGTCTGTTACCTTGGTTAGAACATTCACTTTAAACTTCTTAGTTCTTTTACACTGTAGGTTTAATTACACTTTTTATACTGTTCTTACACTTTGCGAGGTGACCATAAACCTAGTCCCAGGGTCATTACATTTATTTGGCTCCCCCATTCGGGCTACGTGCGATCAGAAAACCTGGGAAAACTGCGCCGGAGCCATGGTCATCTCGTCTGGTTTGTTTTAATACCCAGTTTGATCACAAAAAGTTCAGATTCTATCCAATGTTCACATATAACAAAGGCTATTTGTGAGAGCATGTTAAACCTTTAGTCTCTTTGTTACCCATATAATATTTGTGTTTTGGATTGTAATGAAAGTCACTTATTACACATTTTTACAGTAGTATCATGAATCGTCCTTGCATTTACTCGCAACAATTGGTTTAAAATGTCTAGCATTCATGCGAGTATACTTCATTAACATGACGAAAACATATTATATCTATATATCACTGAACCAATGAATACTTTGGGTCCGTATTGAATAACTCAAGAAAAAAAAAAAATGTTTGTCACGTCATTTCGTGTCCACTAAACCCTATTCATGTTAGTGCATTAAACACCTATTTGATAGTTCATTTGAATGACAACAATGTTGTACGGAGCTGGCGGCGCGAAGCAATTGTTGAGTAGCGTCGTCTGGAACGCCGCGTGCCGACGGCCGCTGGGTTCGACAACCGGCTCTCAGTAACAGCGACGTCGTGCTGACGTGGCGCCCAAGCAGTCGCGAATCGCGGCGAACCATTCGCCGATGTCGGCGAGTGGCAGTGGTTTACCGCGACCGGCTGGCTGGCGGCACGGCACTCGTCTCGGCTTCTCCGCATGGCTCCCCGTTGTAGCGCATGAAACAAACATTCCACAACGGTGTACTGTCTTTAAGGACACAGATTACTAGCTGTGGAAGAAGATGCAACTTGTTAAAAGCGTTTATTGTTCAGTAAGCCGTCGCTTCACTGGTATGCACAGGATGGTTTGGCGTGATAACAGGTTTCTTGTGGCATTGTGACACTGGTATTCAAGGTTCGTCACACGCACATTGTACTACACATTTTCACTCACTCCACGGTTGGTACACTGCCAGAGCGTCTTTCAACACGTGAAAATGTTTCGTAACACACATACTAAATGTCCCCGTCGAGCGATGTTCGTTTAACTCGACTCCGAACGGATCAATAACTACTGTTTTTATACACTGTCTATTGTTCGTTGAGCACTGCACTAGGACAGTCTGTCACTCAACACTAGACTTATCGACGTATATATTGGTGCAGATACAACAGTCATTCTCTGTCCCTGCTACACACAATATTCCGTCCTTTCCTCCATTGTTTATGCACACAGTTTATTTTTTAATACCTTTTAACTGTTCTTCGCATACTCACTCTCATCTACATGGCGTCTATTTGTTTTTACCTTATCACAACACACTTTTCATATTGTTACTAGGCGTATACAGCCCTTTTGTAAAAATTTTTTTAATTTTCTTATCAGTGTAGCTTGCCTGGTTATCACCCATCTATCAAACAGATTTTACCATGTGCATGACAGCTTGACTTGGGCATATTGATCAATAAATACTTCATTTAGCACTGGCATTATTTTTAATAATTTTTCCTATATGGCTACAGTGTAGGTTCCACATTGGTTGACTTAATTCGCGTATCGCGTAATGAATATTCAAGGGCGTGTACCAAGTACACAGGCTTCAATTGAAGCATTGTTATATACAAAGCGGATTTTCCACGGAACGGGCTTGTTTTTTGATTAGCTTATGCTCCAGTGTCGTTCTCATATCACTACTGGCAGCAAACATCACATAATTGTTGCATATTACAGAGTCCATGTTTGGCTAGTCAAGACTCTCTCTCTCAGGGTTCCTTATCCTAATACAATTACAACAGTTACCTTACTATATTAGATTGCATCATTAATTGCACTTACATACTACACATAGAAAATGGTTCAAGAAATTAATCCTTTGTATAATGATTCAAGAAATTAATCCTCACTTTATCAACAAAAAGATTGTTCGTTGCTTAATGAGCCTATAATTTTTAAATGGCTCTAATTGTCTGTAAACAAAATCTTTCCTGTGTAAGCTATTGCCTACTTTCTGAATCCACTTCCTCCAAGTTTCATTACACACAAATTTCTTTCTTAATACTAACATACTTATATTCTAAAACACAATTAAAATCTTCTTACAACTATTACTCTTTGTATGTGATATGTCACTGAATAAATAACTTCACATCTTTACGTGGATACAATCCTTTGATCTTCCCCGTATGGGGATGTGCTAACAATTAGCTACATTCGTGTGGCACGCTTATTACTTCAAAAGGCCCTGAATATAGCAATTGCCACTTACTATTCTGTTTTAAGGTGGCTGAGGATTTAGCGTGGTTACGAATAAGTACTAGATCTCCTACATTATATTTCTGTTCGTTAGTTACACCTCGGTCGTACTTCCTTTTCCTCTTTGCCGCACAGCTGGTTAGTCTGTTCCATATCTTTTTCATCTTTTCCTCCCTTGTTTCTGCCTTGACTGGTAGTCTCGGCAAAGGCATGAGCCATTCATTCGGTGTCTCACTAAATCCCTTCAATATCTCTACCGGTGGATAGCTTGTACGTGAATGGGGTGTTAAATTGTGTATTTCTACAAATTTCGGTATTAGCCCTGGCCATTTTGTATGTTGGTTCCCTATGTAGATTCTAAGGAACTTATTCAATTCTCTGAATATTCTTTCAACTAGACTGGCTTCGGCATGGAATCGGGATACCAGAATATGCTGTATATTTTGTTCCCGTAGGTAAATTTTCCAAGTTCGACCCGTGAAATAAGAAGCATTATCAGTCGTTATGGCTTCGGGTTTTCCCACTTGGGGCAAGTATTCTTGACTGATCCGCCTGACCATGGTTTTGGCAGTAGCTGATTTTATGCAATAAATTGGCAAGTATTTGGAAAAAATATCGTACATGGCCAGTACATATTTCATACCTCCTCTGGCCATGGGATAAGGACCGGCTACATCCACAGATACTATTTGAAGCGGCCTGAGTGGAACTATGGGATGTAATTCAAACTTAGTGGATCTATTATAATGTTTTGCTTTTTGACATATCACGCAAGTTCTAACTGTTGCCTGAATCTGGTGTTTCATACGGGGAAAGCAGCAGTATCTCGCCAGGATCTCTGCACACTTTCCAATCCCTGCATGGCCCCATGCCAAGTGCGTGTGCCATATCATAACTTTTACCGACTGGTTAGGTATACATACTGCCCAGCAGTCTTCTTTCGTATTAAGTTTATGATACAAAATATGGTTCACTATTTTAAAACCTTGCTCACCTCTATTGTTAACACTATCTTCAATATTATTAATGATTTTTTTCCACATCGGATCTGCCCTTTGTAATTCGCACATGTTTTTACATATATATAAAAAATCCTTCATGTAAGTATTGACACGCACTAACAGCACTTTATACTCCGCGGATTGCTCTAACATTTCTGCTAAATCCGGTAATCCTACCGGCAGTCGCGACAGAGCATCCGCTATTACGTTATCTTGGCCTTTTATGTACATAATCTTTATCCGGTATTCTTGTAAGACAAGCATCCATCTCCTCAGTCTGGTATGGAATAGTTTGCATGACATCAAAAAACTTAACGCCTGGTGGTCACTATACACTTTAACCTCCTTCCCTTGTAAATAATAATTAAACTTTTTCACAGCCCAGACTACTGCAAGTGCTTCCAGTTCGGTTGCCGAGTAGGCTCTCTCGCAGCTAGTTAAAGTCCTACTGGCGAAGCCGATAATCTTTATTGTTGTCGGGTCGTTTCCTTCCTCCCACTGAAATAAGCACGCTCCCAGGCCATAGGAACATGAATCCGTCGCAAGACAAAAATCTTTTGACAGATCTGGGTGCTGCAAAATATTTGCATTCAGTAGGGCGGTTTTAATCGCTTCAAAAGCTTGTTGACATTTGTCAGTCCAAACCCACTGCACACTTTTTCGTAGCAGATTTAGTAGCGACGCGTCATTTAACAACTGATTGGGCACGAACCTTCTGAAAAAAGACGTGAGCCCAAGGAACGCTTTCAATTGCCTCTTAGTGCGGGGGCTTGGAAATTCTCGGATCGCCTCTAGTTTTTTGTTGTCTGGACGTATACCAAGTGGTGTAATAAGATGGCCTAAAAATTTAATTTTATTTCGCCCAAATTTTGACTTTTCTAGGTTTGCTGTCACACCTGCTTGCTTAAATCTCTCTAGTACTCTACGCAACAATTCCATATGTTCGTCCCAAGTAGCAGTAGCGATTACCAGATCATCAACATATACAGTGATTTTTTCTAATAAGTCTGGACCCAGTACCGTATCTAGTGCAGTAATAAACACTCCAGCACTCACATTCAATCCGAAGGGAAGTACCTTGAATTGGTAACTCCGCCCTCCGAATATGAAAGCTGTGTACTTCCTGGATTCCGGTGTAAGGGGAATTTGCCAATATGAACTTTTCAGATCGACCGAGGTCAAGTACTGTGCTCCATGAAATTGTTGTATCTGCTCATCTAAATTCTCAGGGCGAGTCCGGACAGGTATGATAATTTTGTTAATGTCCCTCGCATCTAACACTAGCCTGATTTTTCCATTGGCTTTCGCCACTGCTACAAGAGGACTACTGTATGGAGAGAAGGAGGGCTCAATGATATCCCAATCTAACATCTTCCGAATCTCTTTAGCTACTAATTCCCTCCTCGACCAAGGGATGGAGTAAGTCGCGCGACAGTATGTTTTGTGGGGCATCACCTCTATGTGATAGTGGTACCCTTTGACTATTCCTGGTCGGTCGGTAAATACCATAGTGTATTCCGATAGCAGCTGCGTCAACTGTTGCTTTTGTTTATCGCTTAAACCTTCAGATTCCTGCACTTTGGTTTGAAATGCCTCAATATTTGTTTCAAAATTTCGATCCTCTAAATTCGGGTAATAGAGGTCTGCTGCATGTGACAAATCATCAAGGTGTAGTACCCAAGGGTTCCTACCCTTGATATTGATTCGATTACAACACGGCACAAGTACCTCCTTCGATTTCATCATAGATAACTCAATCCTCCTACCCCTATTAACTATGCTTAATTTCCCCAAGGAGAGGTCGACCAATGCATCCCTCTCACGGAGAAAATCTACTCCCAGAATGCAGGCCACCTTCAATCCTTTAACCACGAGGAACGAGCTCACTATGGCTTCGCCCTCCTTACAAATCTCCACCTGCACCTGGTACTTAACTGATTGGCTCTGTGCACCAATGGCTCCAGACACCTTACAATTATTAACCGGGAAAGTCGGAATGCTATGTCCTTTTCCCAGTGCCTTAAATAACTCCATACTCATTACACTTACTGAGGCACCTGTGTCGATGATTATATTCACTGCAACATCATTGATTTTCGCTTCGATAATAGCTTGCACATTTTCGTTATTATCTTTCTTACATTCGTGTGGTTCGTTCAGTAGATCTTTATCCATACTGACACCATCGTTGTATCGCAGCATACGTATCCCAGGTATATTATTATCACTCGTGTTGCTCTCACTCCATCCCTCGGCCATCGATGGAGAGCATATCGAGGCCGATTCTAGTTTGTTGGATTAGTTGCTTGTGAAGTACTTGGAAGGCTATTGTCCGCGACCTCCACTATATGTACACTCCGATTTGTCGGCCGCCACGGCTGCGCAATAGGCGCGTTTTGCGGCGGTGGTCTATTGTTGTCATACCGGTCATTACCCTGTCGCTCTGGGCTTCTTCGCTGATTTTGCTGCCAATTTCGATTACTATCACTATAATTGCTCTGCCACTGACCTCGCGCATTTTTCCAGCGGTTGGTCCCTGACATTCCAGATTCGTACCGGTCGTCAAATCGACGCCTTTTGTTATAAGTTGTTTGTCCATACCCGTTCTGGCCTCTACCATTACTACCATTTTGCGAATGTTCTTGCCGCTTGTTACCACCCCCACCATTTCCATGGTTGTGGTTTTGTGCACTACTATTTCTGTCATGTTTACATCCTGACCCATTATTCCGCGAGTGATCACACGCTGAGTTTGCGTCTTCCTGTATCAAGTCTATAGAATCTAGAACAGACAGGAAGTTTTCCATATCGCTTTCTGGTACGTGTATTAATTTCTCTTTGATATGAATGGGTAAATGTGATTTTAGTAGTCTTATTATGTCTCTTGGTGATATAGGCTCGTCCCAGTAGCGTGTTTTGTTTATATATTTTTCAAAATACCGTCTCAAATTCCCCAGACGAGGTGAGTACGGTTCGGGATTATATACTTCTTTTCTTAGCCGCTCTTGTATACAAGGCGACCAATATTTCGATAGAAATGCCCTTTCGAACTGTTCATATGTCATGTAGCTGTCTGCTACTTCTGTAGCCCACAACGCTGCATCACCTTGAATGTACGACATTACGTATTGAATTTTCTGTGTTTCGTTCCACATACTGGGCAAGATATTTTTAAAGCTTTTTATGAATACTACTGGGTGTACTGATTTCCGTTCAGTAGTAAACGTTTGAAATTGTCTATTTTTTATTAAACTTTCTTCCACTAATATTTTTGAACTACATGGTTTTGCTCCTTGGACATATGCTGTGTGCTCCGAACCGAAGTTACAGCTCTTCGCATTATCGACTACAGATTCCCCATGGTTGTATCGCGTATAAGTTTGTGCGTTGCCAAAACCATGGGCTGTTGGCGACAGAGGTTCCTGTTCCAAATGTTTTCTGCTTTGTGCTAAACCCTTCTCCAGGTCGGATATCCGTTTGTTCATATTCACTTGCCACTGCGGAATATCCTCACTGAGTATTTGTTTGATGGTTTGCACGTCGTTCTGTACCTGACTATTCACTGCGGTACTGAACGATTCGGATCCTCTATTTGCTATGGCTGCTTGTACTTTGGAATTAATGTTCTTGTCAATCTCACACTCCTTCACTTCTAGCCATGAGTTGAATTCTGTTTCAATTTTAGTTGCTTGTTCGTTCCACTTCTGCTCTACAAGCTGCGTGGAATCTGTTTCTAGCTTTTCTACTCGATTGGCTAATACACCTATTTCGTCTACCCTGTTAGTGTTTGCTACTTGCAGGTTGTTGACCTGTTCAGTCAGCTCCTGCACGGCCTTAGGTATCGACTCATAATTCTGTTTCATATCTGCAATCTCTTTTTTCATGTTTTCTAACGATTGCACAAGTTGCTGGTCCCGCTCAGCTTGCCGGCGATCTCGCTCAGCTTGCTGGGCAAGGAAACTTTCTGTTAACTGGCGATCTCGCTCAGCTTGCTGGGCAAGGAAACTTTCTGCTAGCCTACGATCTCGCTCAGCTTGCTGGCGGTCTCGCTCGACTTGCTGTTGCGCAAATTCTGCCTGGTAATTCAGCACGCGCTCTAATATAGCCTGAAGCGAATACCCACCAGGCAGATTACCACTCTCTGGTTCCTGCTTTTCTGGTGGTGGTACAACTTCTTTCTCTACATCCCCTTGAGGACTAATGGGCGGTGGCACCACTTCCTGTGCCCCTGCCCCCACATTCTCACATGTTATATCCTCAAAGAGAGTACTAGTACTACTTGAGGTACCCGGTTCCACATCTCCTGCACTAACTAATTGTTGTTCCTCAGTATCCATATTGCTCGGACGTTGACTACGCAACTTAACCATATTCATAAATTGCTTACTAAACCACAAAGTCTGACAGTTTTGCCCCTTGCACACAAAATACGTTAATTTATCTACACTAACTGCACACTAAAATTTACTATCTACCATCAACTTTGTCCTGTCACAAACACTAACATCAAACTACGCACAATATGCACACCACTAGCGAAAAGAGATCACTTCACTGGAGCTCGACTTCTACAAACAGGACAACTACACTGTAGTCTTACCTTTAGTTTATCTTATCTCGGGGTTCGGCTGCCCCCGGATTACGTAGTCGTTACAGCTTCTCAGTACTATCAGGATCGTCTTCTCAGACTCGTTTGCAGTAGTACGTTTTGTTATGAAAGAGTGTTTACACATTCATTAATACATAGCATTGATCATGATATACATACATACATTTATCACTAAATACATATATATCTACACATACATAACAATCAACACTGAAAGAAAAATACATAAAATTTTATATTTGTGGCCACTGCAAATTCGGGCCCCACGTTGGGCGCCAGTTTCACGTCCAACTCTCTCGCGGATTGTAAAATTGTTACTCTATGTTTTATTTATTCTCTTTGTAACAACACATTTACGAAAAGAGTTACGTGAAATACTTTTAGCAATGCTGTGCTTTGCTTTTCTTTATCATCATTACCTTTTAGCGGAATAAAATGTATATATGGAAGTCTTATTGTTCTGTATCTGGCCTACAATTTAAGGAACGATTTTTCGTAACTGCAACTCATGCTAAGAATCAATATATCTTCCCTACTTCATAGTGATTAAAAGTTGAAATTACTTTGTTATGAGCACTGATGTTACAGTCCGTGTGATCGTTCAAAAACACAAGTTCGCAGTGGATTTTATTTCTCGTTAAAATGCTATTTCATACCACGACTAGCCCAAGAACATGAGACTCTCATTAAAAAATACGTTGTCACTATAAAGTTTGCCAGATCAGAACGGAGCACAGCAAGATTCCTATCAGATTCTGAAGGTACATTAAATTATTTGCACTGTAAATTATATCCTATCAGCAGCCCGCGTCAATCTGCAACACATCATAAAATCTGCTGATCTTCACTGCCAGTCTGGGAGCTAAAAGAAATAATATTATTTTTACTATTATATTACCGCTTCCTTGCGGTGTGCTCGACTATATTGTAAGTCGTTTAAATACGCCGCGGCAGCGGCTCTTCGTTCTCCGCGCAGCTCAGCACCACAGATAATATTTATATAACTGAAAAATGTCTCAACAGGATGGGATAATATGCAAGCAAGCTTAACAATAAATAATACAAGTTTTCATTTAAACAACTCTATTAAAACCTTTAAATATCTCAGTGATTACAGACCTTTGTGAATTCACACGTAATGGCGTACATTGCTTAGTCTCGACAAAAGAATGCTACACTAGCGTTCGCTACTACGACACAGGATATCTTACTCATTCGACTCCCAGATGAAGAAGACAAAGAAATTGCTATTCGTCACGTATTATATACTAGTTACTTATTTTAATCTTTGTTCGACAATTATCGTCTGTGGCGGTTTCATTACTCGCCGACGCAGATATTCTCAAAAATAAATAATAAAAAAAAATACATAATTTTATACAATGACACAATATGATACATATAATTTTCTCGTTACTACATAATATGTTGTTTTTGTTTCTTACTAGACGTTACAAACTTTACATCACTTGATGCATGATTCAAGCAAACTGATTCTTTTTTGGAAAAATGTTTTGTACAATTGAATCCAAGAATTAGGTCTCCATTTTCCACTTGTAAATATTTACAATTTTGAGAAGTACAAAAAATATGAAGCTATTATTCATTGAATTCTTTATGATTTTTTTTTAAAATACAAATGAGAAGAGAACACTTACGATAAACGTAGAAGGGCTACTTCTCATAGTTTTCAAGTTTTTCTGACAGTCTCATTGCCTATGTACCAGATCTTTTTATTTCAATTATTCAAGGCACTAATAAACATTTATTAGGCATAACAAAGGTTTCAGGTATAATTTGAGTGCCAGAAAAATGTATTCAAACTTCCAGTGTGCCTCTTTGATGATGCTACTTTTTAGGGCCTTATACGCTTGCGTTGCAAAACCAAATCCTCTTTTATAGATAGTTTAGAATATGCTCGTTCTAATGACCATAGTTTAGAAGAGTTTGGAGAAAACACTTTTTTGAAAAATTTGACTAAAAATACCGTTTTTTAGCACTTTTTGAAAAATCGTCAACTTCACCCTAGATTTGTGAAATAATGGAAAGCAATAGGAGAATGAAATTTTATATTCTAAGACCTTGTGTTTGTGAGTTATGGTGTGCAAAGTTTCAGGTACATCCCACAATTACTTTTGGAGATATAATAAACTAAAGTTTGCATTTTTTTTAAACAGCTATTTTTTCGCCCAAATTTGCTTCAAATTATCTATATGAAAATTGCTCAGAAATCCTTTTCTTAATATTTTGCTTTAAAGAGCCCTAAAAGTTGTATGAGATGGCCAAGTTTTGTTTCTTTCATGCAAATACTTACAGACATATCTCATCTCAAAGTTGCTGAAAATTCAAGGATGCACTATTGGAAGGTGTGCTATGGTTTCAAACAGGTGACTATATCTCTGCAAGTATTGAATTTCTGAAACTGAAGCTTTACCCGTGTACATTGAGAACATGTGTGAATGTTCATACAAAATTTCATCAAAATCCATTATGGTCATGTGGGAACATTTCTCGATATTAGACCACTTGGCACGGAATGGCCCGTATCAGTTTACAACATGTCAGTGCAGACAGAGAAAATTCAGTTTACAGCAACATCACAATACCTTTCTTGCAAAGGATTATCAAAAGTTGGAAAGTGAACAGTGAGAAGCAGAGCTGCAAAAATTGAAAAAAAAGAGCTGTTACGTGATGTACTGAAAGAAAGAAATTGTCATATGGGAGTACAGAAATAAACATCTGAATAAAATTTCCCAAAATTTTCACTATGAAAATATATTTTTGTTTTTAGGAGGGACACTCAACATATGAATCTGCAGTTAGAGCAGTTTAACATACTGCTTTTCTCTTTGCAAGTGTTGCACAGTTTCACTGATTTTCAGTTGATGTTGACAATGTGGAAATTGTGCTACAATTAGAACTTACAGACCTTCACTGTAATGTTGCGTGATAGGTTTCATAACAAAATTAGTATTGTAGACTTATTTTCTTAATGTAAATTTCTACGACTTAACAAATCTGTAGATATGATTATATCAATGTTTCAATCTACATTCTTGTGCGAGCAACATTTTTCTGCAGTGAAGAGAATGAAATCTACCGACAGAAGCTCACTGACTTCAATTTAAAACTTGTCTTAGAATTAACAGTGCCCAAAAAGAGATACCAAACATTGACGCTTTGATGAATAGCAAAATAAATAATATTCAGTGACATCCTATGCTTCCGTATTTAACATGTAAATAAAGTGATAATGAAGTGTGTTTGACAGTTTAAATTTCATCTTAAAATGGCATTCTTCATAAGGGTGCATCAATCATAGGAAAAACCTTTCGTACTTATATGCCTCACATTGTTGACTGCATCAGAATGTTAGAAGAGATGCTTCATGTCACTGTCATTCCTTGTTAATACAACAGCCCAACAAAATAAATTTGCCATGAAATGCATTGATGAGCTACCATGAAGCAATGTATCTCCATAGAACATTACGTTACTGGCTTTAGAATTAAGATTTGTTGCAAAGCTATCTAGTATCAATTCCTCCCTCCTCTCTGTTCCCTTCACCACTACTTTAACCACTACCTGTCACATGAGCCAGCCTGTTGCCCACTGTTTTGCCTTGAGTGTGAGCCAGCTCATATGAGCAGATCATGGAACAGGCCTAGTCTAGAGTATACCCGGAGTCATTTGCAACACAGTGGTGAACGTAACAACATTTATTTGCCAGCATGAATTTACAAAGTTATTAGTTTGTGTCAGTGTATTGGATGGCAGTCAAACATTAGTGTGAGTCACAAAGTAGTGATGATGTGCCCCATCAGTGAGATGTGACGTCTCAGCCACAAGTTGGTGAGTGACGGCCATGTGTGCAGGCAGCAGCATGTGGGCGGGCAGGCACCCGGGCAGACACTGCTCATCCCGAATGTTTCTGTGGTGCACTGGAGCCCTTACATCTCAGTGCTCTTGTAGACAGCCCAAAGTGATTAGGTGATAATAACCGACTCTGTGATCCAGGATTAGGCTCTGGTCATCCACCATGGATTGACCAAGACTGCAGCAGATGTTCACGAGTTGATCAGAGGCACGCAGATGTGCCACATCTTAACCATATGGAGATAAAAGCTTGTAGGTTATCCACAGTTTGCCCTCAGTGGAGAAAGATGGGCAGAAAACCAGTCTTCTCCTCATCTGCGGTGTCGCAGTAGGCAGCAATGACAAACCAAGGCAGTGGTTTGCATCATCTTTGTTGTGTTTCAGTGTTGAAGTCAGCAAGAGGTAGCAGGCAGACCATCATCGATCAGATGGTCATGGTTTCAGTGAAACTTTATAGACCTTCTTTGTCATTGGTTCTTGCGACACGGACAGAATGGCAGCATGACTGGATGTGTGTTTGAGCTCTAAGAGGCTCATTATTTAAATGAGTCGAGGCATGCGTACAACAGAGTTGCTGTTGGTACATTATTGAATTTACCCTTGTTTATTGGCCTCGTTAGCAAGCCTTGCCTCATTGTGGTTGCCAACCAAGGGTTATAGACTGTTGCAGTGGTGCTTGAAGTAATGGGGTGTTACTTAATACTGCCCTGTTACATAGCATTGTGGCATTTGCACATTTACTTCCTGTGCTTGGAGATTCTGTGGTAAAGCTTGCCTGGTGCCTTGTCTTCCACTACATCGGCGATATGCTGTGTTGACATTTTGATTGGCACACTAACCTCGAGCTGACCACTTCAGCTCTTAGCTCACCAGGTAGAACATTTAAAAAATGTAAGCGTTAATAGTGAAATTATTCTGTGGCGCAACAGAATGCTGTTTTCTATTACATGTGTGTATGCGCCACCCATGAGTCTGTGGTAGGTGAGTGGTAGCCTTTCCCTTAGTTTATGTATTGTTCCATTCAGAAATTTGGTGTTAATTTTAGATCTCTTTTATTCTGAGGACCGAAGGTTTTACATTCGTGGAACATGACTACTTGTCGGTAGTTACTTCTGAGTTTTTTCAGCATTGGTCTCATTTAACCCTTGTGTTTTAGTTGGATGTTCTTGTGAACAGTCCGCACCTGTAGCTGAGTGGTCAGTGTGGCTAATTGCCATGCCGCCCCCCCCCCCCCCCCCCCTCTCCCAGTCAGGTTGGAGCTTTTATCTTTTTGGTGCTGGTTGTTGTGTTGTCCTCATCATTATTTAATCGTCATTGATGTGCAAGTAGTTGGTGTGGTGTCAATAAAAAGACTTGCACTAGGCAGTCGAACCACTGCAGATGGGGTCTCACGGCCAAATATCATCATACAATCATTTCATTTTTTGTGAACACTTTATTTACTTCAGTCTAAATATTTGCTTATGATCTGTTACAGTTTCGAACAATTTTGTATCAACTACGCAAATGAACACTTGCAGTACTACTTTAACCAGCACGTCTTCAAATATGAACAAGAAGAATATCGTAAGGAAGGTATTCGATGGACAAATATTGATTTTATGGATAATACAGGTTGTCTTCAGCTCATTGAAGGAAAGCCAAATGGCTTGTTGTGTGTTCTTGATGATCAATGCAAGTAAGTAAGAACAATTTTTTTTGTATTTAAGATTTCATAGTGCATTGTTATGGATTCTTGACTTGATAAATTTTGTGACACAAGAATTGGAAAGGGTTGATATTAAACATTTTTATTGTGATCTATTCCTGAGAGTTCTTTTTATTTACAAAAAAATTTTTTTTGTAGTTTTCCAGGAGCGACTAATGAGACATTGTTACAAAAATTCAATTCCGTTCACAAAGACAACCCATTTTATGAAATACCCCAGCGGAGAGAAGCAGCATTTATTGTAAGGCATTATGCAGGAAAAGTTAAATACCAGGCAAGTACTTTTGGGAATCCAAAATTTTTGCAATGATTTTTCTAAGAAGAATAACAGTAGTGAAAAACACTAATAATAATTAATATGTAATCCCTGTGGCGCCATTGTATTGTATTGGTCTTAATATAAACTGCACCTGAATGTAATCAACACCCTCAATTTTGACCTAAAAAGGGGGGGGGGGGGCTAAGTGGAGAAATATTTGTCATATTACTCACTTACAAAAACTGTTCGCAATATGCTCACTCCTAATCTCATTTTTGAAATGTTTTGATGTGGATTAATTACACGCACAAATCAGCCTCCAGGGCACTGGACATGCGCAGCACATCTTTAATACTTTGGCCCGAGTCTAGTAATGTTGTGAACCATGAAGAGAGAATCACTTCACACATAAGGCTGGTTAATGGTGTTCTAATCTAGCCAGATAGAGTGTGTGTAGGATCCTCATCTTAAAGCCAATCAAAATAGTGTTTTTTGCAAGCAATTTTTCAATGACTTCTCTATGACATCAAGCACCTGCAGTTTGAAGTCCTGAAGTAATGACTATGCCCGTCTTCAATGCAGCAACAATTATGAGGTGACCTTTAAAAGCATCTAAACATACTTACTGAGTAACATACTTGCTCTGTAATTTCAAACAGTATGTAGCCAGACCATCATGGATTCTGTTGTCACCCAGCCCTTTTCTTGGCATATCCCCTTATGGAAATTTGCATTGGACAAAGTTTTACACTTCAGAAAAACATAGTGGAACATCTTTTCTCCATCTACACTAAATGCTAACCTCACAGTAATTATTTGGTTTTCATTTTCGGTTGTTTGTAGTGAGGTATTTTTTGCCATTCCATAGTCCACTATTTTATTGCTTTACATGTACCAAAAGATGGAACTCTTGAAAGTGTTTTAGAGGATAAGAGTATCTCTCAAAGCTGACTGTTTCTCTGTAGCACATAGAGGTCACTGTTTTTTAAGCATAAACTTGTGATACAAACCGATACACCCTCTGGATTTTGTCCGTTATGTGTATGAAATTTCCCAGGTATTTAACTGGATTATTTGTTGAGAGATAGGTATCCCATCTTCCCTTTTATCTTGTGCAAATGAAAGCACCCTAGCTTCGAGTCTAGGATATCTCCCAGCTTTGGTGATCTATGGTGTTTCCTTGATGAAATGCAGTTTACAGGTTATTCTCCAAAGTGATACAATGCTGCACCATACATTTTCAGATGTATCTTTAAGATGTACCAGTTGCATAACAGATAATGGCAAGTTTGAAATTTACACACAAAATGCACTGAATTCTAGTTTGTAGGTGCTTTTCTTTCATTGTTACCACTCATTGGTGTAGACTAAATGTTATGCTTTAGATTGTGTGTGTGTGTGTGTGTGTGTGTGTGTGTGTGTGGGGGGGGGGGGGGGGGGGGGGCTGCACCTGCAATGTTCACTACCTTAATGAAATGTCAACAGCTGAAGATTGTTACCTCATGCACAACAATTAATTTCCAAATACTAGTGATATTGTTGATATTGTCTCTCCATTTAAAACTAAGGAAGTAGCATTATAGTTGAAGTTTCTAGAAAGGAAAATATAATTGTATTTGTAGGGTTGTACAGATAAGCTGCATTCTAACTTTTCATGGCCGAATTTTGAGGGAAAAAATGCAGCTTATGTATCAGCCAGTTCAGTAGTAGAAACTGGCAGAGTTGTTTATTGGTACACTGGATTTGATAATGCTTCAGTTGTCTTGTGCTTCGTCGTCTGTCCTCTGATCTTAAAAAACATGTTTTAAATTATTGCAAACAAAGAGACTGCCCTGTAGTTGATGTAAGCACAAGCAGTATGACGATACCTTACTATTAATTCAGGTACAGATTAAGTTTTTTAAGAATTGCATGTCTTTTGTTAATGTACACCTTATTCACATATGTTAATGTTCTCCTTTCTTATGGAATCTAGATAACACAATGAATGAATGGAAGGGTGAGAGAATGAATGTCATATCCTAGAGAAACAGAAAAGAAGAGGGTGTTGCTATCCTTGTTAAGAACTATGTTAGATTTAATGCAATTGAAATTCATGGTATTTTATTTGAGACAATATGTTGAGGCATGGGGTGCTCAGTTCACTGTAAAGAAAAGGACGATGACGTCGTATTGTGCATTCTCGTAGAATGCAACCAAGCACCTCCTTACGAGCTTTTTAAAATGGGCAGGTTTTTGATAATTACTGTCCACTGTTCCATGATGAGCTACATGGTGAACAATCAAATACATCATGAATCTAATAAAATGTACTAAGAGAGATGGCAGGTCTGCATTGTGATTTAACCACTTCTACTCTTATTCAAAAAGGTGTCCAATCCAGTAGCATTTTAATCTTAAACTCAATACCAAATAACATCAGAAGTTTATGTAATAAAGCACAGTTTAATATTTGTGTTTAAGTGGTGAATATGGTGTCTACATATGAGTGAACATATATTTTTGAAAGGACACTACTCACTAAGTAGTAGAAACTTAGAGCTGTCGACAGACACACAAAAAAGAATGAAAATCTCATAGCATTGGGACAGATCCTCAGAAATGTGTGCCCCCCACCTACGTGAACAAGTACAAGGTACCAGCCGAATACCGAACACACAATAGCAGAATTGCAGTTTGGCATGTGGACTGGGATGAGGGGTTGTGTTGGATGGGTTGAGTAGAGGGAGAAAGAGGTAGGTAGCAGGAGGGGGGGGGGGGTTGGGGAAGGGTAGGTGATGACTCAGAGGGAAGTAGCAAGTGTTTGGGATAGGCATGCAGGAGGGAGAGACAGCAAGAGCATGACCTGGGGAAGTGACACGGGCACCGAAGACGGCGAGTATGTGTGGCACACGGTGACAATGATGTGAGGATGTGCACTGAGAGGAGGTGACAGGGCCAAAGAAGGGGAGACTGTTGGATACATGTTGTGGGTGCAGTGGGTTAGTGGAATTGATGCCCCCCTCTTCCCTCCTTTCCCCTTCTTCCCCCCACCCTCCCTCCTCCCCCTCTCCCCCCTCCTCTCTCTCCCCGTCTCCTCCCTCTCCCCGTCTCCTCCCTCTCCCCGTCTCCTCCTTCTCCCCGTCTCCTCCTTCTCCCGTCTCCTCCCTCTCCCCCGTCTCCTCCCTCTCCCCGTCTCCTCCCTCTCCCCGTCTCCTCCCTCTCCCCGTCTCCTCCCTCTCCCCGTCTCCTCCCTCTCCCCGTCTCCTCCCTCTCCCCGTCTCCTCCCTCTCCCCGTCTCCTCCCTCTCCCCGTCTCCTCCCCTCTCCCCCGTCTCCTCCCTCTCCCCGTCTCCTCCCTCTCCCCGTCTCCTCCCCTCTCCCCGTCTCCTCCCTCTCCCCGTCTCCTCCCTCTCCCCGTCTCCTCCCTCTCCCCGTCTCCCCGTCTCCTCCCTCTCCTCCCTCTCCCCGTCTCCTCCCTCTCCCCGTCTCCCCGTCTCCTCCCTCTCCTCCCTCTCCCCGTCTCCTCCCTCTCCTCCCTCTCCCCGTCTCCTCCCTCTCCTCCCTCTCCCCGTCTCCTCCCTCTCCTCCCTCTCCCCGTCTCCTCCCTCTCCTCCCTCTCCTCCCTCTCCCCGTCTCCTCCCTCTCCCCGTCTCCTCCCTCTCCCCGTCTCCTCCCTCTCCTCCCTCTCCTCCCTCTCCCCGTCTCCTCCCTCTCCTCCCTCTCCCCGTCTCCCCCTCTCCCCGTCTCCCCCTCTCCCCCGTCTCCCCCGTCTCCCCCACTCCCCCCTCTCCCCCCTCTCCTCACTCTCCCCCCTCTCCCCCCTCTCCCCCCTCTCCCCCCTCTCCCCTCTCCCCCCCTTCTCCCAATTTCCCCCCTCTCCCCCTCTCCCCCTCTCCCCCCTCTCCCCCTCTCCCCCCTCCTCACTCTCTCCCCCTCCTCACCCTCTCCCCATCCTCACCCTCTCCCCATCCTTCCCTTCACTCTGTTCACCCCCTCTCCACCTCACCCCCTCTCCCCTTCACCCCCCTCTCCACCTCACCCCCTCTCCACCTCACCCCCTCTCCACCTCACCCCCTCTCCCCTTCACCCCCTCTCCCCTTCACCCCCTCTCCACCTCACCCCCCTCTGCCCTTCACCTCCTCTCCCCTCTCTCCCTTCCCCTCCCCCCTCCCTCTCCACTCTCCCTTCCCCTCCCCCCTCCCTCTCCACTGCCCTCTCCTCACTCCTGCCTCTCCCTCACTCCCTGCCTCTCCCTCACTCCCTGCCTCTCCCTCACTCCCTGCCTCTCCCTCACTCCCTGCCTCTCCCTCACTCCCTGCCTCTCCCTCACTCCCTGCCTCTCCCTCACTCCCTGCCTCTCCCTCACTCCCTGCCTCTCCCTCACTCCCTGCCTCTTCCTCACTCCCTGCCTCTTCCTCACTCCCTGCCTCTCCCCTCCCTCCCTCCCCTCCCTCTTCCTCTCCCTCCCTCCCTCTTCCTCTCCCTTCCTCCCTCCCTCCCTCTTCCTCTCCCTCCCTCCCTCTTCCTCTCCCTCCCTCCCTCTTCCTCCATCCCCCCTCTCTCCCTCCCTCTTCCTCTTCCTCTCCCTCCCTCCCTCTTCCTCCATCCCCCCTCTCTCCCTCCCCTCTTCCTCTCCCTCCCTCCCTCTTCCTCCCTCCCCCCCCTCTCTCTCTCCCTCCCTCTTCCTCCCTCCCCCCCCCCCCCTCTCTCTCTCTCTCTCTCTCATAATCCTAGACACAAACAGTAATGTGGCCACAAAGAACAAGAGGTTATTTATCCAGTCAAGTAAACAACAAACACAGAAACAGTACAAAAAAAAGTCGAAGAGAATCTGTGGACGGGCATTTGCCATGCCATCCTTACGAGGGTGGTTCGTTAAGCCTGGTAAATTTCTATGAAAGAATGGAACATTATCTTTGCACTTTTATGGTTGGTAAGCTTTATTATTCCAAGGATTGTATAAAGCAGGGCTTCCCAATGTGTGGTCCGCGGACACCTTAGGGGTCTGCTGGCTCTTTCTAGGGGGTCCGCGGCCACTTTTCACCAAATCATGTAAAATAATGAGTAAAATTATTGAATAAAAATGTGAAAATCAAATCCATCACTATTTTTTTTCCCCATGTGTGTACTTTTACTTCAGGTCGTATTCCAAGCAGCCTTTGCGGTTCCTAAGTGAGAACGCATACACAGTTTAGTGCTGGAGAATGCAGTTTCTCTGATTGACTGTTTCACAACAATACGGGGGGGGTCGTTTGTGCGCCGGTTCACGGCGCTAGATGCTTTGAAACCTTTTACACATGCGCGGAGTGAACTTTGTTAACCAATCGCAGCACTCGCTGGCACGAATGCGGCCCCCAAGCATCATTAAATGTTAAACTTGCTTTGTCAGTGCACTACCTATTTCATAAGTTGATTTTTGTCCAGTTTATTACTTCTAACATGGATCGGTGGCTGAAGTCAGGATCATTGAAGAAGGGGTGCAGTATCTCCATCGCCTTCACAACAAGGGAAGTTTCCAGTTGAAATGAATGAGGAGGGAGGACGACCAAAGGAAGAACAGTCACAAGAAGCTCCACAGCCAGATTTATTATGTGAAAATGCTGCAAGTACTCCATTGGTTGCAATATCCTGTGGAAGTGGAATAACCAAGAAGCATAAGTACAATGAAAGCTATTTAGAAATGGGCTTTATGGAGACAAAGGAGGGTTAAGCTCAGTGTGTAATTTGTGTGCGAGTCCTTTTGAACAGTTCAATGGTTCCAGTTAAATTGTGCCGGCATTTTGAAGGTACTCACCCTTATTTCCAGGCTAAAGACATCAATTTTTTCAAAAGGAAGAGTGCTGAACTTGCTGCTTCTCAGCATTGCATGAAAAGTCGAGCAAAAACAATTAATGAAAATTCATTAAAAGCTTCTTTCTTGGTTAGTTACCGAGTGGCATAAACACCAAAGCTCATACCATTGCAGAAAAGCAATGATATTGTTTCTTGTATGCTAGACGAAAAGGCAGTAAGGCTTGTATCTTTGGTGCCATTATCAAACAATACTGTCAAGAGACGCATTGTTGATATGTCAAATGATGTGAAAGACACTCTTGTTTCTCGCATTGTACACAATTCATTTTCTCTGCAGATAGATGAATCCACTGATGTTGCAGGATTAGCGATTTTATTGGCTTTTGTCCGTTATGAATACTCTGTATGTTTTGAGGAGGACCTCTTATTGTGCAGACCACTACCTGCCAACACAACAGGTGCAGAAATATTCCGTCTATTGGATGATTTTTTAAGGACTAATGAAGTTTCATGGTCTAATTGCATAGATGTGTGCGCAGATGGTCCAAAAGCTATGACGGGTCCTACAGTCGGAGCAATAACGAAAAAGAATTACAGCAGTAGTCATTGTGCTCTCCACAGATACGCTTTAGCTACGAAATACGAAACAAATGCCTGTTTCGTTCATGAAAGTTTTAGACGAATCGATTCAAATCATTAACTACATAAAATCAAGGCAGTTGAAGTCAAGACTTTTCACAATACTGTGTGAAGATATGGGAAGCCTTCATCGTTCCCTGCTACTCCACGCAGAAATACGGTGGCTCTCACGTGGGAAAGCACTCTCTCGGTTGTACGAATTAAGATTGGAAGTCTTATCTTTTCTTTTGGAGCATAACACCAAATTAGCAGACCTTATTAATGACTAAAATTGGCAGTGTATACTTGCCTATTTGTCAGATATTTTCTCCAAAATGAACAAAATGAATATTTTACTCCAAGGGCAAAGTGAAACAAAGGTCACTGCTATCGACAAAGTTCGAGCATTCAGGAGGAAAATTAATTTTTGGTCTGAGAGTATCGGGGAGGGGGAGGTTTGAGTGTTTTCCTCTTCTCAAGAAGTTTCTGGAAAACAAAACATTGGCACTAGGGAAGAATTTGTTTCATCAAATCCTGAAACATCTCCGAAGATTGATGTCATTGTTGGAGCATTATTTCCCAACAGATGAGAAACTGCAGGAATATGAATGGGTGGTCAACCCATTCACTGTATCCAAAAAGCCGAACATTCTATCATCAAATGAATATGAGTTATTGGTAGAAATTGCCACAGACTCTACTTTGAAATCAAGTTTTGAGATTGACGGTTACTCACACTTTTGGCTCCGTTTGCATAACAAGAAATACTACCCCCTGGTTGAAAAGGCAAAACGTGTACTTCTTCCATTTGCCACAACATACATGTGTGAATCTGGATTCTCGGTCTATGCTGCCCACAAAACTAAGTACCGAAGCTGTCTAGAAGCGGAACCAGACATCCGTCTCCAGTTGTCAAGAATTGAACCCAACTTTTCAAAATTTTGTCAACAGAAGCAGCCTCAACTATCACATTAGGATTCCATTATTATTCCTACAGACTCATCTATAGTAAAGAAGAAAGCATTTTTCTTAGTAGTAGCTCAGTGAAAGTGCTTGAACAATAACTCTGTAGGAATTTTGTTTCTGTCTTGTATTATTTACAAAATAATTATTAATTGAATTCTGTTGGCATTGATATTTTTGTTATGAAATGCTTTGTCTTCTTATATAGAAATAAGAGCATCTGTTTGTTTGTTTTCCTAATTTGCTGACTGCCACGATATAGTGTCCAAGTAGTAGTTGAAGTTGTCAGCTGTGGCTAAACTGTTGCCACGCCTTCTACCAGTTGCCAGCTACCAAGTGACAGTACACTGTTGCAATGCCGCCTGTTAGCTGCCGGCTATGGACTGACAGCTGCCCAGTAGATACACAAAGATGTAAAAATAACTAGACTTTCCAAGCTGTTTACATGAGCACGAAAATCGATTGTGGAACTGGAAAACGGCTTTATAAAAGCAGATTTCCAGAATCGATTTTGAATTGTTTACCTGTCCAACCAAAAGCGAAACTGGGACATCGGCTTACGGAATCCGGTTTTGGAAACGCATATAAACCGGGTGAATGTATTCCCACACATTGCACAACAGATGTCACAATAGTCCTCTAAAGGCAATTCCTTGGCCCCTTTTCTTTCGTGATGTGTATCCTGAATCATGGGTCTGCCTCTTTTCTTCAGGGCCGTGTGGAATGGCCGTGCAGTCTATGGCGCCATGTCGTCGTGGACTGCGCGGCCGCTCCCACCGGAGGTTCAAGTCCTCCTTCGTGTGTGTGTGTGTGTGTGTGTGTGTGTGTGTGTGTGTATCCTTAGTGGAAGTTAAACTGAGGTTAATAGTGTGTAAGACTAAGGACTGATGACCTCAGCAGTTAGGTCCCATAGACTTTACACACATTTGAACATTTTTCTTTGGATTTCACGCAAAACCGAAAAACAAAACAAACAAACACACACACACACACACACACACACACACACACACAAAAATGGATTTTTGACTAAAGAAGGGGTCTGCCAGCTGAAAAGGTTGGGAAGCTCTGGTATAAAGAATTTCAACCATGTACAGGTACAGTGTGTCAAGTGCGATTGAAAATAGAGAAAGAGTGTTTCATACTGTTACTAAATATTTGCATTTGAAGGGTTTGGTTGCTGCACAAATCTAAACAGAATTGGATGAAGTTCACACTGACAGTGCTTCATCATTGAAGACCATTTACTTTTGGATTAATGAATTTTAAACATGGTCGAACAACCTCGAAGACTAAGCCCGCTCTGATTGTCTAACTGAGGTCACCATAAAAGTAACCATTGACAAAAGACATGATATGGTAATGCAAGACCAGCAAATGAAAATTTGAGAAATTACCGAGATTATATTCATCTCAACTCAGCAGGTGCATAATATCCTGCACGGAGAATTGGCTGTGAAGAAGCCTTGTGTAGGTTGATGCCGTGACTGCTCACAGTTGACCAAAAGTGCATCTGGCACATTTCAACACAATGTCTGTCAGTGTTTAATTGCAATCTGCAAGACTTTTTGTGCCTATTCGTGACTGTTGATGACACCTGGATCCATCATTACATACCATAACCAAAAGGACAGTCAAAACAATGGACAAAGGCTGGTGGAAATGCACCAAAGAAGTCAGAATCAATTTGTCAGCTGGCAAGGTGATGGCCACCTCTTTCTTCTTCTTCTTCTTCCTCTTCCTTTTTTTTTTTTTTGGGGGGGGGGGGGGTTGTTCCCAAGGAATAATCCTCATATATTACTTGCAGGGTAGGAGGAGAGCCAAAACTGGAACCAATTATGCTTCATTGTTGGATTGTTTGGGACTTGCTTGGGCTGAAAAAAGGCAAGGTTGGCACGCAGAAAAGTGCTCTTTCACTAGGATAATTCACTGTCCCACACATGAGTGATAACAATGGCGAATATGCTTGAATTGGAATTTGAACTGGTTCGTCGTCCATCCTAATCACCAGATTTAGCCCCAAGTAACTTTTCTTTGTTCCCTAACTGAAACTTTGGCTTGCTGAGAAGAAATTTTTAGGAAATGAAGACAGGGTAATTGCAATCGATGAATGTTTTGCAGAGTTTGACAGAATCTATTTTTCCAATGGGATGAAAAAGCTGGAGAATTGCAGGACCGAGTGTATATCCGTCAAAGGAGACTGCCGAGAAGTAGGGTGAGTTGTTTATGAATCAAACAGTTTTTCTTACTTTTTTAACAGACTTGCGAAACCATAATCATATATAGAGACCTCTGGTAGACAAAATCGTGCGCGCCATACCCTGTGCATAAGTCGAATGTGGCCTCTGGTCACTGATTCGCCAGTGACCATAGTATTTCAGTGTAGAATGCCAGCGGCCTGGTGCAGTGGCGTGTATCCGGGTATTATGTACAGGGTTGTACCACACATAAAACACAAAATGTGTACATCGAATAATGAGTCTTGATCAAACTATGAAATGAGGACGAGATTAATCTTTTACCTTTGTTTTATTATTGCAGCCTGATGTTGTGGTTTAAATATGTATGAAAGTGCAGGTACTGAGTCAGTGATCCAGTATCTGATATTCTTTGATGTAATAAAATAACAGTTTCAGAAGTGGCAACCAGAGTTTGTATCACTCTCTTTAGATCATCCAGACAACTGAAAACTGAATAATGGATTTAAAACAAGTCCCAGGATAAGGATTCACACCAGCAGTATAATAATATTTTTGTCACCACGACCTGAGAGGTTAATTGCATAGAGATAATTTTCTAATGAGAATAATTTTAAAATTTTTATAAATAAAAGTGCATCCAAATAGGTACAATGTAAGACTACATGTTTATATGAATGCTGTAAGAGGGACAGCCACACTGTTCATATGCATCCTCCTTTGTTTGTTTGCTATAGTTTTTTTTTTCAATATTTTGTATATCTCTTTGTCCTTTGATTACTTTTCTAATTTTAAGCTGTGTTTTTGCTAAATTAATAGCATTATTCCTGGCATTCCTTCAAGTACTTGAAATATGCTTAGTTTATGTTATGTTTTCTGTTTGATTACAATAGTTATACTATGGTTGTTCTGCATCGCAATATCATTCATGTATGAACGTATCCCTGGAATTTGTATATAAATTAAATAATGATCATATTACTACAAATGTAAATTAATATTTTTAGGCAGCAGAGATGAGGGAGAAGAACTTGGATCTTATGAGGCAAGATATTGTCAGTGTACTAAAAAACAGCAGTATGGCATTTGTTCGAGAACTAGTTGGTGCTGATCCAGTGGCAGTTTTTCGTTGGGCTATTGTGCGTGCTTTTTTTCGGGCCTACTTTGCATTTCATGAAGCTGGTCGGAAGCATCGACAAGCACGTGGTGAGCCCATATATAGATTATATATATTAATTCTGCTCATGTAAAAACTTTAAAATTTCTTTCAGTGTTCTTAAGACTGAAGGTAGCTACATTAGATAAAAAAAATCATTATTTTGTCTGTAATTAAGTCACAGATAATGGAGTGAAGACATTAGTTATCTTCTTGTGGTGATTTCAGAAGGAAGACAAACTATGTTATTATGTCTCCCTGAGTGCAGATGTATGTACTCTGTACAGAAACAGACAATGGTGATATTATTTCTCCCCCTTTCCTAGTGTTGTTCTAACCTATTAATCACTGTCATTATAAGATTTTCTTTCTGTTATAAAATTAAATGTTCATTTACATACGAATATCTCAGAATTGACAATTCACAACTCCCGGAAAAATAAACCTTTGACCTGGTTAAAAAAATTTTCTGGACCAGGACTTACGCCCAGGCGGTCTCAGTATTCTGATAGTCCAGTTTAAAAAGATGCTGCCATCTTTAACAATCATAGTGGCCATTTCCAGTTATTTCTGACAAAATAGGCAGCCACTTATTACCACCACAGGAAATGAATAGTTTTGATATTGCCAGTACTGATTTTGAAACAAGTGATACAGAAATAGATATTTGTATTAGTAATTAAAGAATTAGTAAACACAACCACTCACTCTGTAGAGTGTGCTAAGATGAGGGTTGATCTGATAATGGGTGTTGTTCTCTGAGTAAGAATGCTGCAAGCTGATAATGGGATTTTAATGCAAAAATGGAACAAAAGTGAAAGATAAGTCTTAAATGAGGAACAGTAGGTAATCATTCACCACCACCACCACCACCACCACCACCCATAGCTTTAAGCACGTCATATTTTTATTGATCCTGGATGTGTTTTAGAGTCATCTACCCACCTTCCATTAAGTTGTGTCTATCTGTTTTTGTCCTCTTTGTATCTATTCACCTGGCTTCATGCTCTATGCTTTTCATTTTGGACAGAATTAGATCTTTCACTTCTGTCTGTTTCATGAACCATAAATTTGTTTTCCTGCCAGTTAGTACGTCTCTCCAATGCTTATCAAGTAGTCTTCAGTTTTTAAAACGTTTCGACATTAAAAGCAGAAATAACAGAAGTAGATAATAATAGACTTTTCAGAGGGCAACATGTTTGTCCTTTAAACATCATTTAAGAAAACAGAAATAAATTTATTCGGCAAAGAGCAAATGGAACTTGAAAAGCAGAATTGTGTACATTTCATCAAACAATAAATAAATAATTCAGAATATTGTGATCATAAACCAATCAAGTGTTGTCTAAGGATTTTTCTGCCACTTATTCATCTCTTTCACATGTGGCATTGATTAATATAATATCAAGTTGTGCCATGGTTTAGAGTCAGTATTAATGTAGGTTACTCAGATAGTTATTAAACACTTAAGAAAAATTAATACCTATCGTTATCAGTTGAGCTTGTTTCAGTATTTGTTTGAACCTGAGCTGAAGATCTCTGAAGTGATTTTAGTTCCTCTCTGGTGTATGAGGTGACCCCCCCCTCCCCCCCCCCCCCCATCCCTTAGTGAATGTATAGGGTTATTTTTAGCTCTTTGTACAGTGTTGACAGTTGTTATTTCCGCAGCATTAGAATTACTTATTCTGATGCTCATTTTAGGCACTTAAATGTAGAGGGAGGATGGTTCATGTATACTACACTGTACATTTTATAGGCTAATTGAAAATACATCTGTTTGAAACTACCATGCTGCACTTCTGATACACTGAAAACTTTTAAGCTGTATTGATTTGAATAGATGTGCAAGCCCACATCGCACTGTTGTGACTATGTTCAGACCTCCGCACACTGAGGTGCATTGTGAATCATGGAAAAATAAAAGTGTAATAATATATTCAGAACATCTAAAGTATTGTTTGTACTCATTATTAATTTTCGTTACTCATTTGTTCATTATCTACATTTTTGGCAATCTTAGTACTCATATCCAAGTATCAGTATTATAGATTATGAACACTGTGGATAATGTGTAACAAAGAATGTTGTAGGCTTATACCCATTGAAATATGTGTTTTGGAATCAAAGGAAAAAATTTAAGTGTTATGTACAAAACAATTGTGGGAAATATATTTCTACAGATTTAAGAATGTACATTGCAACGATTAATTTTTTTAAATGTCAGGCAGATTGAATGGCTCAGTGAGATACTTAACTTCGTCATCAGTGGGAAAGGGTTATTCATAGATGATTTCCTTTTAGACATGGTGTTCCAAAACATTTCATTTTTGTCAATGGTTAGCCTGTGTCAGTGTGTGTGTGATTGTTACGTTATGCAATTAAAAACAACTTACCAGATCTCCTTAGAAGTATTTGCACTTCTTTACTGATAATTTTTTTGTTCCGATGATCCTAGGAATAGATAATCTTAAATTTTCTCTACATACTGGAATGCAGTTTTGCAAAATGCTTTTCTGCTCTAAACCAATAAAAAATTTACTCTATGCACAGATGGTAGCAAACCTGGACTTCAGAACCGGTGCCGAAATCATTCTCCCAACGAAAATTTGATCAGGTAATTATTATTGTTATTGTTGTTGTTGCTATTATTATTATGATTGATCTTGCTTTCTGAGGCTAAGTATCTTGATACATACACCATTGGTCTTCGTTCGGGCAGTTTCTTAGACTTATCAACATTCCATGCATATAAATGCAGTAAGACACATCTACAGATTTAAGTGTTTTCATAGTGGGTATTGGTAGATTTTTGAGTGTGAGGTAATTTTGTTAGATAACCTTTGATAAAAGTAAAAAATGTATTTCTTTCGTGGTGGAAAGTACGTTATTTAATGAAACACCCTGCAGTTGTTTCATTAAAGCAACTACTTTTTTAAAGGCCTTAATTTTAATTTTCCTCTCTGCACAATTTTTTAAATTCATACTTCCTTTTTGAATATCTCAAATTGATTGGCATTTCTGTGTATTATACTGTCTCTCTCCGCATTTCATATGGTATTTGTGATGTATTCATGTATGACTGTTTTCCGACCTTAATCTTTTTCCTTATGTCGTGACACGTGGTCTGTCTGAACTGCAAAAACAGTTGAGCTGTTACATAACCTCATGGAAAACAACTTTCTTAAATCTTTTGGGCAGTGGTAGGACCAAATGCATATATGTGGACTCATGTTGTTTCTACTTTGAAGACATCCACCACTGGTTGAACAAATTTGATACATGCACAGATTTGCAGCAAAAATCTTTTGTCTTTTGTGTCAGATATCATACAAGACAGTTTCCAGCACAGAGTAAGAAAATGTCTGTTGCAAACTACTCTTCCACTTTCACTGAGGTGACTGATCTTGATGAACAACGGAGAAAATCCTTCAACTTAGGTTTCAGATTCCGTAGTTTGTCACATGTAGATTTCAAATCATATTGAAGATTACTGAAAATGTTTGTTGTTGAGGTTATTTGGATAAGTAGCAGCTGCATTGGACCTTGCTACATCGTCCCACCACAGTTTTATCAGGTCTTTCAGTTCTTTATCCAGCCATGATGAATTTGATCCTGATTGTTTAACTGATATTTGCACATCTACATTTGAAAGCCTTGCTGCCATTGCTAATATCTTTTTGCCTTTTCTTGTTTTGCGTCCTAATCATGTTACTTGGTTTGCAATTGTTTGGGCTATTGAAGTGCCTAATATTTCTATGCCTTTTTCTATTCTTTTAAAGCATATCTTGTATTGGAGTTGAAAAATCTATTTGAGGTACGTTAGCATATTTGATGAATATGCTGAAGGGAAAATAGAAATATAAACCAAATAAGAGCAAAAATCAGCTCATTCACATTATACATTATTTTAATTGTGACTACGCTGATTTTGGTGTTAATAATGTAAATGAGAAATGTGTTGCCCCAAAATATTTTACCACTGTAGACGCTTTCACTAACTGAATAGACAGTGGGCTTTTACGGTATCAACAGCATGTAACTGCACCTCTACAGGTTAGTTAGTTATTTAGAATTAAAGTTTGTAGTTTATACTTGGGAAAATTACTTTTCACCACTCACATGTCGCTGTATGACATATTTCAAGAACTTCCCACGTAGCAGAAGCACAGAGAACAGTTGATAACTTTAAACAGCAGGAATTAAACTTTGTTTCATATTGTTCAATGTAAGGGGGGCAGGTAAATCGGTGTGATCAGATATTTGTTAACAATTAATGTGTTAGTGTGAATCATCAGATTTTTTAATGAGATACTGTACCAGCTTTATTCTGTAGGGTTGATTGTGACAGTAATTGTGCACGGTTACATATATGTATGTTCAAATGGTGCCGTAGGCAGTCTGTGAGTATTGAAATTGCCCAACCCGTAACATGTGTTTGATAGATTTTGAATGCAATCTCTTGACGTAGTTGCTAAGAGCACTGAATTTTTTTCTTTAAATAAAATTGCTTTAATTTTATACTCGTTGACCATTTAGTACATGTTTGTGCATTATATAAAATAGATGTGTATTATAACTTTAAGAAGTTGTTGTACCAGATGCATTTTGTGAATTGTGACAATTTTGTTAGGCTTAGAATATTTTCTCCATACAAAGTTTTTTATTACTGTGACCAGTACAACAAATGATACAGAAGAGTAAAATGTTTACATACATTTAAAAATTTGCATTTACTGGTTAAAAACATAACTGTTGTTTCTCATTTCCATGTGTAGCCACCTAGTGACACTTTCGGCAGTGAATCTCACGATTAACAGGATTGCGTAAGTGTTGTTGCTCTCCCATCATTTTAAAAATTGCACTTGATGTGTCACATCCTGCTGGTGCCCTTGTAATTACTCAGTCCAGTACTTACGCATGAATTTGTCTTTCTTCCACTTAATCTTTTGTTAACCCATTAGTTACCACAAAGCCAAGAAGCTAGACTTGTCATACAGTGTCTTTCATTTTACGGAAATATTTTGAATAACATCTTTTTTGTGCTACGTAGTAGATATGGCTGCACCATAAATATCAGTTGTAAACCATTCATGTAATTATATTATGCTTGCATGATTAAAGTTTCCAACACCTCTGTAAAATAAATTGCTGTACTGTTTTATATACTACCACCTTAGCAGGTAATCAACTGTAAGATGTTCTCTTCATCTTCAGTTTTGTGTAATGTCGCATTTGTGCCTCAAGACTCGTGACATAATTGTCAAACACATTTCTAACTTTTTTTCATTTAAAATATGAGATAGTAGTAACAGGAATCTGCTTGTTTCAATATGTAACAATTTACACTTGTCTGCAGTAATTTAGTATAGTTGAGTGGATTAAAAATTTGTTGGGAAGAACAAAGATGATGTGACTTACCATACGAAAGCGCTGGCAGGTCGATAGAAACACAAACAGACACATACATACACACAAAATTCAAGCTTTCGCAACAAACTGTTGTCTCATCAGGAAAGAGGGAAGGAGAGGGAAAGCCGAAAGGAAGTGGGTTTTAAGGGAGAGGGTAAGGAGTCATTCCAATCCCGGGAACGGAAAGACTTACCTTACGGGGAAAAAAGGACAGGTATACACTCGCACACACACACACACACACACACATATCCATCTGCACATACACAGACACAAGCAGACATTTGTAAAAGCAAAGATATATATCTCTAAAAACAAAGAAGATGTGACTTACCAAACGAAAGTGCTGGCAGGTTGATAAACACACAAACAAACACAAACATACACACAAAATTCTAGCTTTCGCAACCAACGGTTGCTTCATCAGGAAAGAGGGAAGGAGAGGGAAAGGCGAAAGGAGAGGGAAAGACGAAAGGATGTGGGTTTTAAGGGAGAGGGTAAGGAGTCATTCCAATCCTGGGAGCGGAAAGACTTACCTTAGGGGGAAAAAAGGACAGGTATACACTCGCATACACACACATATCCATCCGCTCACACACAGACACAAGCAGACATTTGTAAAGGCAAAGAGTTTGGGCAGAGATGTCAGTCGAGGCGGAAGTACAGAGGCAAAGATGTTGTTGAAAGACAGGTGAGGTATGAGCGGCGGCAAATTGAAATTAGCGGAGATTGAGGTCTGGCGGATAACGAGAAGAGAGGATATACTGAAGGGCAAGTTCCCATCTCCGGAGTTCTGACAGGTTGGTGTTAGTGGGAAGTATCCAGATAACCTGGACGGTGTAACACAGTGCCAAGATGTGCTGGTTGTGCACCAAGGCATGTTTAGCCACAGGGTGATCCTCATTACCAACAAACACTGTCTGCCTGTCCATTCATGCGAATGGACAGTTTGTTGCTGGCCATTCCCACATAGAAAGCTTCACAGTGTAGGCAGGTCAGTTGGTAAATCACGTTGGTGCTTTCACATGTGGCTCTGCCTTTGATCATGTACACATTCCGGGTTACAGGACTGGAGTAGGTGGTGGTGGGAGGGTGCATGGGACAGGATTTACACCGGGGGGCAGTTACAAGGGTAGGAGCCAGAGGGTAGGGAAGGTGGTTTGGGGATTTCATAGGGATGAACCAAGAGGTTACGAAGGTTAGGTGGACGGCGGAAAGACTCTTGGTGGAGTGGGGAGGATTTCATGAAGGATGGATCTCATTTCAGGGCAGGATTTGAGGAAGTCGTATCCCTGCTGGAGAGCCACATTCGGAGTCTGACCCAGTCCCGGAAAGTATCCTGTCACAAGTGGGGCACTTTTGGGGTTGTTCTGTGGGAGGTTCTGGGTTTGAGGAGATGAGGAAGTGGCTCTGGTTATTTGCTTCTGTACCAGGTCGGGAAGGTAGTTGCGGGATGCGAAAGCTGTTTTCAGGTTGTTGGTGTAATGGTTCAAGGATTCCGGACTGGAGCAGATTCGTTTGCCACGAAGACCTAGGCTGTAGGGAAGGGACCGTTTGATGTGGAATGGGTGGCAGCTGTCATAATAGAGGTACTGTTGCTTGTTGGTGGGTTTGATGTGGACGGACGTGTGAAGCTGGCCATTGGACAGGTGGAGGTCAACGTCAAGGAAAGTGGCATGGGATTTGGAGTAGGACCAGGTGAATCTGATGGAACCAAAGGAGTTGAGGTTGGAGAGGAAATTCTGGAGTTCTTCTTCACTGTGAGTCCAGATCATGAAGATGCCATCAATAAATCTGTACCAAACTTTGGGTTGGCAGGCCTGGGTAACCAAGAAGGCTTCCTCTAAGCGACCCATGAATAGGTTGGCGTACGAGGGGGCCATCCTGGTACCCATGGCTGTTCCCTTTAATTGTTGGTATGTCTGGCCTTCGAAAGTGAAGAAGTTGTGGGTCAGGATGAAGCTGGCTAAGCTAATGAGGAAAGAGGTTTTAGGTAGGGTGGCAGGTGATCGGTGTGAAAGGAAGTGCTCCATCGCAGTGAGGTCCTGGACGTGCGGAATATTTGTGTATAAGGAAGTGGCATCAATGGTTACAAGGATGGTTTCCTGGGGTAACAGACTGGGTAAGGATTCCAAGCGTTCGAGAAAGTGGTTGGTGTCTTTGATGAGGGATGGGAGACTGCATGTAATGGGTTGAAGGTGTTGATCTACGTAGGCAGAGATACGTTCTGTGGGGGCTTGGTAACCAGCTATAATGGGACGGCCGGGATGATTGGGTTTGTGAATTTTAGGTAGAAGGTAGAAGGTAGGGGTGCGGGGTGTTGGTGGGGTCAGGAGGTTGATTGAGTCAGGTGAAAGGTTTTGTAGGGGGCCTAAGGTTCTGAGGATTCCTTGAAGCTCCGCCTGGACATCAGGAATGGGATTATCTTGGCAAACTTTGTATGTAGGGTTGTCTGAAAGCTGACGCAGTCCCTCAGCCACATACTCCCGATGATCAAGTACCACGGTCGTGGAACCCTTGTCCGCCAGAAGAATGATGATGGATCGGTCAGCCTTCAGATCACGGATAGCCTGTGCTTCGGCTGTGGTGATGTTGGGAGTAGGATTAAGGTTTTTTAAGAAGGATTGAGAGGCAAGGCTGGAAGTCAGAAATTCCTGGAAAGTTTGGAGAGGGTGATTTTGAGGAAGAGGAGGTGGGTCCCGCTGTGATGGAGGACGGAACTGTTCTGGGCAGGGTTAAATTTGGATAGTGTCTTGGGGATTTAGATCATTAGGAGTAGGATTAGGATCATTTTTCTTCGTGGTAAAGTGATATTTCCAGCAGAGATTACGGGTGTAGGACAGTAAATCTTTGACAAGGGCAGTTGGGTTGAATCTGGGAGTGGGGCTGAAGGTGAGGCCTGTGGATAGGACAGAGGTTTCGGATGGGGAGAGAGGTTTGGAGGAAGGGTTAACTACTGAATTGGGGTGTTGTGGTTCCAGATTGTGGTGATTGGAATTTTGAGGTTTTGGGGGCAGTGGAGCTGGAAGTGGGAGATTGAGTAGATGGGAGAGACTGGGTCTGTGTGCAATGAGAGGAGGTTGAGGTTAGCTGGAAAGGTTGTGAAGGGTGAGTGAGTTGCCTTTCCGGAGGTGGGAAACCAGGAGATTGGATAGTTTTTTGAGGTGGAGGGTGGCATGCTGTTCTAATTTGCGGTTGACCTGTAGGAGGATGCTCTGAACAGCCAGTGTGGATGTGTGAGAGGAAAGATTGAGGACTTTTATTAAGGATAGGAGTTGACGGGTGTGTTCATGGGCTGAGTTGATGTGTAGGCGAAGGATTAGGTGGGTGAGAGCAATGGATTGTTCAGTTTGGAACTGGTACAGGGACTGACGGAAAGAAGGGTTACAGCCAGAGATGGGAACTTTAAGTGTGAGGCCTTTGGGGGTAATGCCAAATGTCAGACAAGCCTGAGAAAATAAAATATGGGAGTGTAATCTGGCTAGAAAGCCAGTGTAATCTGGCTAGACAAGACTGAGAAAATAAAATATGGGAGTGTAATCTGGCTAGGGCGAAGGCATGTTTGCGGAGGGAATGTAAATAAAACTTAATGGCGTCGTTGTGGTGATGTTGTGAGGGTGACATGGTATTAGAAGGTGTGAAAGCACCCACGTGATTTACCAACTGACCTGCCTACACTGTGAAGCTTTCTATGTGGGAATGACCAGCAACAAACTGTCCATTCGCATGAATGGACACAGGCAGACAGTGTTTGTTGGTAATGAGGATCACCCTGTTGCTAAACATGCCTTGGTGCACGGCCAGCACATCTTGGCACAGTATTACACCGTCCGAGTTATCTGGATACTTCCCACTAACACCAACCTTTCAGAACTCCGGAGATGGGAGCTTGCCCTTCAGTATATCCTCTCTTCTCGTTATCCGCCAGACCTCAATCTCTGCTAATTTCAATTTGCCGCCGCTCATACCTCACCTGTCTTTCAACAACATCTTTGCCTCTGTACTTCCACCTCGACTGACATCTCTGCCCAAACTCATTGCCTTTACTAATGTCTGCTTGTGTCCTGTGTATGTGCAGATGGATATGTGTGTGTGTGCGAGTGTATACCTGCCCTTTTTTCCCCCTAAGGTAAGTCTTTCCGCTCCCGGGGTTGGAATGACTCCTTACCCTCTCCCTTAAAACCCACATCCTTTCGTCTTTCCCTCTCCTTCCCTCTTTCCTGATGAAGCAACCGTTTGTTGCGAAAGTTTGAATTTTGTGGGTATGTTTGTGTTTGTTTGTGTGTCTATCGACCTGCCAGCACTTTCGTTTGTTAAGTCACGTCATCTTTGTTTTTAGATATAGGGAAACATTCCATGTGGGAAAAATATATCTAAAAACATAGATGATGTGACTTACCAAACGAAAGCACTGGCATGTTGCTAGACACACTAACAAACACAAACATACACACAAAATTCAAGCTTTCGCAACCAACAGTTGCTTCGTCAGGAAAGAGGGAAGGAAAGGGAAAGACGAAAGGATGTGGATTTTAAGGGAGAGGGTAAGGAGTCATTCCAATCCCGGGAGCGGAAAGACTTACCTCAGGGGGAAAAAAGGACAGGTATACGCTCGCATACACACACACATCCATTCGCACATACACAGACACAAGCAGACATTTGGGCCCAAACTCTTTGCCTTTACAAATGTCTGCTTGTGACTGTGTATGTGCGGATGGATATGTGTGTGTGTGTGTGCGAGTGTATACCTGTCCTTTTTTCCCCCTAAAGACTCCTTTTACAGACCTCACATTGCTTGATTTGTCTACCATGTACTTTGAAACTGATGGAATGTGGTTCAAAATTGTTTTCTGTGAAAATAATAGTTAATATATAGCCATGAAAATTCACAGCACAATAAAAGAGTGAGACATAATGAATATGACAATAAATATTTTAAAAAGCATGATACATGATTTTCTAACTGAACAATGCTACTACTCTGTGGAAGATTTCATGAAGGACGAAATGATATTTTGAGCTGGGTCCCTAAAATGGAACAAAAATTTATGATAGTTATAGTAGATGTAAATACTGTAAGTCTGACAAATTTTAAATCAGTAAATTCTCCACAAAGTATTATTCTAAGTGTGACAAAATTTCAAATAAGCTAATTGTAACCTTGACATGTCTCCTGTACATCAGACATATGATCTGAAATTGTGTACATTATGATATGAACAAAACACATTTCACATTAAAACTTGCAGCTTTTCACTGTAGGATGCACAATATTCAACAGCTGAATTGATTTTTGTGAAAAATTCGTAACAGGGGGTGCAAGAGGGCTTTGGTTCTTTTTCTTCTGAAGAAAGAGGGGTCAGTTTTGCTGTAGTGTATTCATCCATAGCTTTAGTAATTTCTCTGCACTTTCTTGATGCATAGAGCTTATGACTCGACTTCACTGACCATGGTTACTTAACAGGACTAACACCTACCTCTGTAATTGACTGATTCATGGTATTTGCTTGTGCCTCTATTGATTAAAAATCTGAACCATGGGAAGCTTCCCCTTGTTCAGATACTATCATTGTTGTTATTCTGTCAAAACATTTAGAACACACAAATTCGTCACTGGAAACATCTTCACTAGAAACAGAGTTTTCAAACGAGAACTCTTATTCCCAACCTGAACAAAGTAGAGTTTTCAAACGAGAACACTTATTCCCAACCTGAACAAAGTCTGTTTTTTTGTTTGTCTTATATGGATGTGCAAATAGTCAGCACACTTGACTCTCTCAGAAGACATTTCAAATAGTCCTTTTCACGGAACACACTGCAGCTTTGTCAACTGGCAAATTCCTCACGAAAACACAGAACTCACTGGATGTCTCAGATTTCTTATAATCTTCTTTAGTAAACAAATTAGCACTGAACAACTACAATACAGAAACCTGCAATGAACAACCACAACAAAGAAACTGACAAGAAACTACAACAAAGTGTAACAATGAAAGTGAAAATAAATAACTGCAACAAAGAAAGTGATAAGAAATAACTGCAACAAAGACAATAAAAATAAACACTGCAACAAAGAAATTAGTAAGAAACAACTTCAGTGAAGACATACATTATGCTTGAAAGTTAAAAAAAATGATTTTTTAAAAATAAAACCTGTCCAACTTAAAAGTGGAAGCTCTCCTATACAGAGAATATAGTACTAAATGGTGCTAATCAACAGAAAAAATCTAACTTTTCTGGATTGGCTTTTTTGAAAAAAAAAAATTGTAAATTATAAAAAAATTCAAAACGTGACAGTAAAAGAAATTTGACAGATATGTCCAAACGGAGGATACCATTGTAATCATAAAGTAATTATCTTTCAAATAATAAAAAAAAAAAACCTAACAAAATACCCAGAACTGTTAGAGAGATACAGCATTTTAAAAATGTTTCCGAAATTCACATCTTCAAAATGGTGTTTGCAGTGTCATCTTTGGAGGCCTGTATCTCGGGGCAGGAATTTTTTTGGAGAAGACAAAAAAATGTGTCTTTCTTACTTACTCCTGAATTTTACCATATGCTAAATTCAATAACATCCCAGACTATGAAGGTAACCCCCCTGCCTGAAGCAATACGGCTTATGCCTTTTACATTCCCGGAAGTAACGTTTTATCAAATTTCCTGTTTACAGTGTTAATTCGCATCTGTTTTGGTGTTAACCTATTAATAATTTTGCCTGATGTACACTTTATGAAACAATGTTTACGGAGAAAAAGCTGACGCAATTGACGTAGAATGATGCTGGCCTTCAAGTAGCATTTCCAAATGTTACATGGTTAATTTTCTCAACAGCATGATGCTCTGTTCAGTAGAGCTGAATCGCTAAGAGTCTGAACAATTCGTGCTTTGTCGACTGCCGTTGCCAAGTTATAATTGGCATGGTGGCTGATTGGAGTGACCAATTGTGTTCGAACAAAGATTTCATGACAGATCACAATTATTTTCAAAGTGTCTCTACTTCACTTACACTGCTTTGTTATCTTCATGGCACCTTTGCATTATTTGAATGCAAATTTTGCATGTTTTGTTTTTTGGCCACTTGTACTGCTAGTTGACACCTTTGCTCTCCTTGTGTTGCTCAAACATGTCTGGTTTAAATAAAAGAACGGTGCACCCTTTACATACTTTTTCAGGCTTAGCATGAAGCGTTTTGAGAATTTGTCATGCAAATATTTTCATAAGTATTTTTTTTTTTTTGTGATGTTTCACAAACAGTGGGACTGATGTGTGTGTGTGTGTGTGTGTGTGTGTGTGTGTGTGTGTGTGTGTGTGTGTGTGTGTGTGTGTGCGTGTGTGTGTGTGTGTGTGTATGGTTTTTTGCATAGTGGAGGAGGCACAGGTTACCTTATAGTCTCAAAAAGATGACTACAATGCAAGAGAGAGAGAGAACAACAAGCATGCAAACATCACACAAAATACTTATGTAAATGTTTACATGTGATAATGAGAATAAATTCTCTTGCTAAGCATGAAAAAGTATTAACTTGTGCAGTGTTTCATTATTTAAATGATGAATGACACAGTTGCAGGCTTTCCAAAAACATCAGTGATGATGAACGAAATTAAGTCAGATGCCTCAGCTTCCCAGACACTTAACAGTACCAATTATGTAAGCAGCTAAACATTCAGGTAATCTTTATTACATAATAAACATGTCCCTGACGAGTATTTTGATGCCTATTATGTACATATATTATTCATAAAGTGCAAAATTGTAAGGGGCAGGGAGGTTCCTACACCCAACTTTTACTGCTTAAAAAGTTATTTCCCACATTTTACATTTTCATGAGTTTTACACCACTTTTTAAAACTCTCATGAAAAGTGTAAAAGCAGGTTTCCTCTGTATTTTTCTCTTTGGTTTTGTTAAGAGAGTATGCAGTGGTTTGGAATTTAACAAGAGACTCCGACACACGGTTTGACATAAATGTATTTCCTGTTTCCTCTTTTCTTACTTCTGTAAGGATTCCTCTGTGGCAATAAAGTTTGTAATAGGATTTGGACTTAACAGCTGTTGATAGACTGTAACCAAGTTACCCTATTTTTGTGGTCTTTGGAGAAGCATTTTGTTATAGGACTCACATTAGAAAACGTGTAATGATAGAAAGGACCACCCATTGTGACAACTAAAATATAGAGAGCTGAATATGTGTGGTAATTTTTGTGGTATTTCTGTGTCTGCTAAAGTACAGTTTTGTAATAATGTTCCATAATTAATTTTTTTCTATCTCTAATTGCATCTTAATAGGAAAACATGGGAATTTTTGTGGGATGTATCTGTATATGAACACAAAGCTATGGAGTGTAATATATACTTGTAGTGTGTGTTTCAGAGGCATCACTTGTACCTCGTTGCAAGGTTCTACTGGAGGTAATGATGTGCTTGTGCAGATGATATCTGATAAATCTTATTAACACTAAAACTTGGCTGTGTGGGTGGGTGGTGGTGGGGACTTAAGGTAGTTTGTATAGAGAGAAAGTTCCAGAAAATGTATGATACGACATGGAGGAAAGGCGGTATGAAAAAGGACAGAATGAATTCGAAATGATTGACAAAATAAAAATACATCTGAGAAGATGAATAAAGATGAATTTTATTTGCTACAATGTATTTAAGGCAGGATTACGTGCTGTTGGTACAATATGCTTTCCAAACATGGGAGATAATTTTGGACCATTGACGACATGCCACTTTGTGCCAATGTGAGTAATCGTGTTTGGCAAGGTACACAACTACCAATGTCCATTATACACATTTATCTTCCATCAGAAACTCTTTGAGAAGGACCTCCATTCACTTAAAGCAGCATTTTGCATTTCCTGCTGGGTTTGTCGGGTTCAGCTAAACTGGTGGCTGTCCGACATTTGCTTAAGGTGATTCAGAAGAATGAAGACCTTCAGTTGAGCAACAATAACTTTATTGCGAGCGCGTATCTGACGACACCCGGCATGCATGGACCGATCGGAGTTACAAAATTTTGCTTCCGGCCTCTACAGAAGGATCCTCAATCTTCGGAAAACTTCCGTAGTTAGGAGAGAAAACAGTACTCGTCCACACAAGCCAGGAGGCACGGAACTACTAATTAACTCAAAAAAACAAGGAATAATAATAATAAACAGAACGTATATAAAAGCTAGAAACCACAGCGCCTCTAGAGGCTGGGCGCGGAACTACACAAACGTCGTATACAGTAATTACGACCGCACAGCACTGCACTGACACACACACACACACACACACACACACACACACACACACACACACACACACACACACACACACACCGAGCTTGAATTAGTGCGCGGCAGCATCGCTACATCAGCCCCCCGGGCGGAAGCGGAGCGTCGGCGTCGAGATACCGTGCCGGAAAGTGCACACGACGTCCAGAACGGGTCGTCCTTGTTGGAGGAGGAGGAACAGCGTCAGGAGGCGGATGTTGAAGAGCCAGCGCCAGAGATGTGGTGTCAGTGTCTGGAACAGCGGTAGGTGGATGCCTACGACGAGGTGCCGCTAGTGGTGTGTCAGGAAAAACATACGCAGGTTTAACCCGATTCAACGCAACAGCCGTGGTTTTGCCGTTCACTGGGATATCCATCGTGTGGGCACTGCACCGTAGCACTTCATATGGACCAAAATAAGGAGCTTGTAGAGGTGGTATAACGCCCTCAGTGCGGAGCATGATGTGACGACATTGTTCCAGGTCTTGGTGCACGAATGTGAGCGGCTTGCCATGACGTGTGGCTTTCGGAGGGCGAATCTTTGATACATGGTCCCTCAAGTGTCGCAAAAAATCCGGCTGGCCAGTAGCAGCTGTCTCTGTGGCATCATCGTCTACAAAGTCACCAGGAAGGCGCAGTGTTTCTCCATAAACCAGTTCTGCCGCTGACGACCCCAGGTCTGGTTTGAAAGTCGTCCGTAAGCCTAACAAGACCGCTGGTAGTGCGGTTGTCCAGGTTTCTTCGTGGTACATCAACGCGGCCTTCAAACAACGGTGCCAGCGTTCGATCATTCCGTTGCTTGCTGGGTGATAACTTGTGGTCTTATGGTGGGTGTAATCACAGAACTTGGCCAGCTGTGAGAACAGGTCTGATTCAAATTGCCGTCCGCGGTCAGTGGTAATATCTAGTGGGCACCCAAATCTTGCCAACCAAGTCATTGCAAAAGCGGAAGCTAATGTGTCTGCTGTGATATTATCCAACGGCACTGCCTCCGGCCAACGTGTAAAACGGTCGATCATTGTAAACAGATATCTTTGTCCGTTCGAAGGTGGAGGTGGTCCGACTACATCCAAATGAACGTGGGCACGGGCGGTGGTATCAGGAAAATCGCCGATCGGTGTGTGTACATGGCGGTTAATCTTGCAGCGTTGGCACTGAAGACAAGATCGGACGGACCCACTCGCGGCAGTCTTTTTGCATGCCCGGCCACACAAAACGTTGCGATATTAGGCGGAATGTCGGGCGTACCCCTGGATGGCACAATCCATGTACTGTATCAAAGGCTTGTCTTCTAAAAGCCGGCGTCAGAAAGGGATGAGGTCGGCCGCGAGAAATGTCGCAGTATAGCTGTGTATGTTGCCCCGGAACTTCAACAAGTTTCAGTTGCAATGCGGAAGCCGTATCTTTAACATAGGCAAGGAGTTCTTCGTCGTCTCTCTGTGCCTGTGCCTGTGCCAGTGCAGGAAAGTCTATGGTAATGGAAACACTGCTGATCCATGAAAGGCAATCCGCAACAATGTTGTCGATCCCAGAAATATGTCTAATGTTTGTAGTAAACTGGGCCACGAACTCAAGGTGATGAAATTGACGGGGGGAGCAGTTGACACTATTCCGACGGAAGGCAAACGTGAGTGGCTTGTGGTCTGTATATATCGTGAAAGTTCGCGCTTCTACTTGGGGACGGAAATATTTCACTGCTTGGTATACCACCAGGAGCTCACGGTCGTATGTGCTCCATTTTCTCTGTGCAGGCGAAAGCTTGTGGGAATAATACGCCAGTGGCTGCCATGCGTTGTCGGACCATTGTTGCAACACGGCTCCGATCCCCGTCTGGCTCGCGTCTACGACAATTGCTAATGGCGCGTCGAGCCATGGGTGTGCGAGAAGCGCCGCGTCGGCCATGCTCTTCTTTGTTGCCTCGAACGCAGAACACATGTCCTCTGTCCACTTTATCAGAGACTTGCTATTTACTTTGGGGCCTGATAATGCTGCCGTCAAAGGTTCCTGCAGTTCTGCAGCATGGGGAAGGTGTCGTCGATAAAAATTGAGCATCTCCAAAAAACGACGTAATTCTTTGATCGTAGTTGGTCGGGGTAGCTGCAAGATAGCGTCTACCTTCTCGAACAGAGGAAGAGAGCCTTCAGCAGAAATCTTATGGCCAAGAAATGTCACCTCTGACTGCCCAAAAACATACTTGTCCATGTTCAAGACGACACCGTAACGCTCCAATCGCTCGAAAATCTCTCGCAGATGTTGTCGGTGTTGTTCATGGTCAGCAGAGAACACTAACACATCGTCCAGGTAGGCCCCTGGAGAACCGACTCTATAAACCTTTGCCAGGTCTGAGTGGCATTGCGTAAACCAAAAGTCATAAATTTGCTTTCAAATAAACCGAAAGGCGTTATTATTGCAGTCTTAGGAATGTCATCATTGGCCACCAGAATCTGTGTATACGCTTTAGCGCAGTCCAGAACTGTGAACACCGTGGCACCATGTAGAGCGTTATTATAATCCCTCAGTAACGGAACGGGATATCTGTCCGGCACTGTTCGCGTGTTAAGCGCACGGTAGTCACCGCATGGGCGCCAAGCTCCACCCTTCTTCGGAACAAGATGTAATGCGGAGGACCACGGGCTCTTAGATGGCCGCATTATGCCCTCGCGAATCATGGCGTCATATTCAGCCTTCGCTATCTTCAATCGGTCTGGAGCGAGACGCCTAGGTCGGCATGCTACTGGGGGACCATCAGTAGTTTGAATGTGATGCATCATGTCATGTGGTATGAACCTGGGAGCGCCGGGCGGCCTGGTCAAGTTCGGATAGTTAAGGAGTAATTCAGTGTACTCACCCTCCGTAGCATGGACCATCTTGGCACTGTGCGTTCCAGTGTTGCGACGGAAACCCGTGACTGCTAAGCCAGTGACGCTGTCTACCAAGCGTGCGTTCGCGATGTCCGGCAGCAGGTGGTAGTGCGCCAGGAGGTCAGCCCCGACGATCGCCTCTGTGGCGTCAGCCACTGTAAAATTCCACTCTTACGCGCGACGTAGGCCGAGATTAAGCTCCATCCTCTGTGTGCCATATGTTGCGATGGAAGAATTGTTGGCAGCCGTCAGGCGGAAGGCAGTTTGCGGGCGGCAATGATGTATGGCTGTTTGTGGTATGATACTCAGGTCCGACCCAGTGTCAATTAAAAACTTTACGCCGGAACTCCTATTGGTAATGAGCAGGCGCTTGGAGGATAACTGGCAGTCAGTTGCGCCTATTGTCGACCGCCGGTGGTGTTTGGGTGCGAGCATGGCGATGTGCACTTCCTTGCCTGATCGCCGAATCGTCGGTGGTACCAGCACAACGGTACCGTGCCTTGCGGAGTGGTAGTACCGCCGGAAGATCTGCTTCTCGAACGCTGCCATCTGTATCGGCTTCTTCTATTGTTGTCGTCATCACGTGCCAGCAGCGCACTGACCTGGGCGCACAAAAGCTCAACCTTGGCCGCGAGTGAACCATGGTCGGCCCGTGCTACAGACGCGGTACTGTTTGCATTGTTGCCCAACGCCACGAATGCGCTGACCGGAGCCGGTGTGATCGCGTCCTGAATCCAGTCTGCTAGCTGCGCCACATCATCCAGTTGCATGTCCGTTTGTGAGGTGATTATGGCTTTTATTTGCGGCGGCAACCTACTGCTCCACAGCGTTCTGAGCAGACTGTCTGGCACAGTAACGGTGTCAACTTTGCTGCGTAGATGTCTCAGGTATTGAGAAGGCTTCCTGTCGCCAATTTCTTCCTGTGTCAGAACCTGACGTATCTGGTCCTCTTGTGACGCGGCCATCCGTTGAATCAACTCTGATTTTAGCCTGGAATAAGCTCCAGCCTCGGGCGGTGCTGTGATCATGTCTTGCACCTTGGCTGCATAACGTTGGTCGAGCTGGCTCACAATCAGCGCAAATTTAGTTGCTTCGACCGTTATTCCAGTGCAGTCAAAACTTGCCTCCGCTTGCGCGAACCAGAGTACCGGGTTGTCAGGCCAGAACGGCGGCAAACGGACTGCAGTCCTGGAGACGGCCTGCTGTTCAGTCATTATGTGCTCGTTACTTACGTAGCTCATGGCTGCTTCTTCTTAATCACGTTGGTCTCTGCTTGAATCACGTCGGGGTCACCACTTGTCGGGTTCAGCTAAACTGGTGGCTGTCCGACCTTTGCTTAATGTGATTCAGAAGAATGAAGACCTTCAGTTGAGCAACAATAACTTTATTGCGAGCGCGTATCTGACGACACCCGGCATGCATGGACCGATCGGAGTTACAAAATTTTGCTTCCGGCCTCTACAGAAGGATCCTTAATCCTCGGAAAACTTCCGTAGTTAGCAGAGAAAACAGTACTCGTCCACACAAGCCAGGAGGCACGGAACTACTAATTAACTCAAAAAACAAGGAATAATAATAATAAACAGAATGTATATAAAAGTTAGAAAACACAGTGCCTCTAGAGGCTGGGCACAGAACTACACAAACGTCGTATACAGTAATTACGACCACACAGCACTGCACTGACACACGCGCACAGCACTGACATACGCGCACAGCACTGACACGCGCGCACAGCACTGACTGACACGCGCTCACAGCACTGACTGACACGCGCGCACAGCACTGACTGACACGCGCGCACAGCACTGACTGACACGCGCGCACAGCACTGACTGACACGCGCGCACAGCACTGACTGACACGCGCGCACAGCACTGACTGACACGCGCGCACAGCACACACACACACACACACACACGCACAGCACACACACGCACAGCACACACACACACACACACACACACACACACACAGCACACACACACACACACACACACACACACACACACACGCACAGCGCACACACACACACGCACAGCGCACACACACACACACACACACACACGCACACACACACACACACACACACACACACACACACCGGCGAACTTGAATTAGCGCGCGGCAGCGTCGCTACAGGTTTGAAGTTTATTATAATTGACAAGGTACGACACTGGGCCTCCTATATTAATGGTTGAGAGCTTTCTATGACTACTGTTTTCATGCTGTGTTACATGGCTGTGAGTGCTACACCATTCCTTGTAGACACATTGGACAGTCCACATAGATACACCCACAAATTGGCAACTTCATTTGTGTTGTGGTCATGGGCATGTCCAAATGTAATAGCTCCTTTCTGGCATTTTGTCACCTATTGCAGTGACCCATCTTACTATAATGGCTCCCTTTCTTGACATTTTCTTTCATATAGCTGGCTCAATTCGAGAAAAGGCAGTTAGCTTGGGGGGGGGGGGGGGGGGGGGGATAAGATTTTTGTAATTTTTAATTTTGTTGCCATGTCGTAAAATGAAGTCTCAGTTATTTTTGGTGACACATAAGTTATTTTTCCATCTATGTTACGTCTTGCTCAACAGTGACTGCTCTTGTTGTAAGATTTCCAGTCAATTTGAAAAAGTTATTCAAAGAATGGAAAATCCAGGATGGAATGTAACAGTATTGTGAAAAGGAAAGTTGCTATTCACCATATAGTGGAGATGCTGAGTCACAGATAAGCACAACAAGAAGACTCTCACAAACATAGCTTTTGGTCAGTAAGGCTTTCGTCAGAATTAGATGACAAACACATACAAATATACTCATGCAAACGCAACTCTCACACATGACTGCAGTCTCAGGCAACTGAGGCTGCACTGCAAGTAGCAGCACTAGTGCACGTTGGGAGCAGCGACTGGGTGTGGGTAACAAGGAGGCTGGGGCAGGGAGGGAGACGGATAGTGGTAGGGTAGAGGTGGCGGACAGTGACTACCTGTGAAACAAGTCACGTGATCTACAAGCTAAGCCGCAACCACTGGCTGCATTCTATGTGGGCATGACAACCAACAAACTGTCTTTCTGCATGAATGGCCACCGACAAACTGTGACGAAGAAACAAGTGGACCACTCTGTTGCTGAGCATGCTGCCAAATATGACATCCTTCATTTCAATGACTGCTTCACAGCCTTTGCCATATGGATCCTTCCCACCAACACCAGCTTTTCTGAATTATGCAGGTGGGAACTTTCTCTGCAATATATCCTACGTTCCCGTAACCCTCTTAACCTCAACCTTAGTTAGTCATTGTCCTCTCCCATCCAGCCCCTTCTCTGTTCCCATTCCAGCACTACACAGCCCTCATTCCTCCATCACACTCAGTCTTTTTACTTCGCTCCTTTTGCGCTATCCACCTCCCCATTTTTCCACTGCCCTCCATCTAACCTCCCAATTTCACATAGCTGCCCTACCCTCTTTCCACCTCATCCCTGCACACTCCCTAACAGCACATGACTGTCCGCCACCCCTACCCTACTATCCCTCCCCCCTCCCTGCCCCAGCCTCCTCCTTGCCCCCATCCAGTGCTGCTGCTTGCAGTGTGGCCTCAGTTGCCTGAGATTGTGATTGTGTGTGTGTGCGCGAGAGTTGAGTTTGCTTGAGTGTGTGAGTGTGTGTGTGTGTGTGTGTGTGTGTGTGTGTGTGTGTGTGTGTGTGTTGACGAAGGCCTGACTGCCTGAAAGCTAGATTTGTGACAGTATTTTTGTTGTGCCTATCTGCAGCTCATATGTTTGACCTGCACAGCACGTGCAAAAAAAAAAAAAAAAAAAAAAAAAAAAAAAAAAAAAAAAAAAAAACGGGAGGGAAGGGGTCCATTAAGGGCATAGTGAAACTGAGCATTACCCATGATTGCATCACAGGCAGTGGTATGAATGCTAACACCAACAATTTTTTGTCATTACAATTCGATACTGATCTTGTACAACCGTCTGGCACATAAGCACTGCTTCATTGCTATGACACACCTGTGGTGCATTGTATGGCTATCTGTTAGTAGTTCTGCATTACAGCACTCCACCGAGACCACTAGGATTTTTTAAGAGTTTTTCCTTTGGGCTTATCTTGGTGTGTCTGCTGTCATGGTGAAAAATTCAAGTTTATTGGACTGATCGGTTAAGAAGTCTTTTTAAATAAGAGTATAGGATAATCTAATGTATAAGGACAGGGAATTATTTGAAGCCAATCACGGGACACAACAAACAGTTTATTAAGATCATGAGTAATCTCATCATTTAGTGCCAGAGGGTCTTATGAGAACTTAAAGTTCACAGAATGCCAATGTGAGAAAAGATATGTGGATCAGAGGATATGGTGGGGACAGAGAGTTGAACTCTTAAATAAATAACATTATGTTGCCAATACTCATTTGAGGCAAGGAAGCAGTATTAGGGTACTCATTTGAGGCAAGGAAGCAGTATTAGGGTACTCATTTGAGGCAAGGAAGCAGTATTAGGGTGTAACGCTCTGTTGACAGGGAGGTCATTAGAGACGGAGCACAAACTTGTATAAGGAAAGGATCCTGGAGGAAATCGGCCGTGCCCTATTCTGAGAAGCCATCCTGGCATTTGTGTGGAACGATTTAAGGAAATCAGAAAAATCTAAATCTGGATGGTCAGACGGGCAGTTGAACCATCAGCCTCCAGAATATGTGCTAACCATTGCATCACCTCACTCGGTCATTGTAACCTAGATAGTGAGTGTATCTCATACCACTGAAGATGAATATGGCCAGATCGTGCCCAAAATATTGTGCTTAACAATGGAACCATCAACAAACTTAAAGTCAAAAATACACTTGGTAGTTACTAATTTTTTTCTTCGTGTTCATCAAATGATTAATTTCCACAGATAGGAATATATAAACATCATGTCATCTCATATTTTCAGTTCATACTTTTGGATTTTAGTTCATGTTTGAGGGGTGATTCAGCTGCCCCTACCCTTAGGTTTAATGCAACCTGCAGTGTCTTCAAATACCACACGCAAGATTTTCATATCCTTTCACTCTTATATTTATCAGTAAAAGACATTTAGAGCAGATTTCAGTAGACATTATTGAAATTATTGAGACCACCAACATGAAATATATAAAGTACTTTGCAACAGTGATCTTATTCTTCTGTAGAGTTAGTATGTATTATATTATCCATTTTCAGATTTGATACTGCCAGTGCATTATCCTGTTGAAAAAATAGTTTTCCGCTGATTAAAAGCAATTTCTTTTACACTGTGACATGTGATATGTATGTGCTCAGTACCTGCACTATCCATCTGTTAGTGGACAATAATATGGGGTGTGTCAACCCTCTACCTGTATGGTGGCTTGCACTCTGCTGGGTAACTTTCAATGAAGTGTGTAGAAGTCAGTGGAGGAATGGCTGCCCATTCTTCGTAAAGAGCAGAAACCGTAGAAGATGGTATTGATAAGATGCTGGGGTCTGAAGTGGGGTCAGCATTGTAACTCATCCCGAAGGTGCTCTGTTGGGTTCAGACTGGGATCCTGAATGTTGTTATCCACCAATCATTGCCTTAAAGATGCTGCTTTATGACAGGGTGCTTTGTCAGGCTGATATAATCATAGTCTCTGAACTGTTCCCCCTACTGTACGCTATACAAAATTCTGTAAAATGTGTACAGGGTGTATATGCCACGAGACAAATGGGAAAAACTTGGATCAAAAATCTGGAAATTTCTTAGAATTCCAGAAATGTTTCATTGTTTTGGTTTTCTGTTAAATTTTTGTAATTTTGACTGGTAAGAACTGATACTCTGACCCTGCTACTCCAGAATAATACTGCAGTAGTTAAGTATAAATGACAAAATAACACCAAACTAAAACTCTAATTGCAAAGAAAATGGTTCACAGGCAAGTATGTGCTGACAACTAAATGTCTCAAATGGCTTTAGGACGAAGACTATGCAATACTTCATAACAGCAAACTGCTTTTGATGAGTGTGATGTCACGGGAAAATATTGAAAATGGGGGTTTGAGAAGTGTTACTTTCAAAGTAAATTTCCTTTTATACAAATTGAATTATGTTATGTGTGGCAGTGTGTGATGAATTTCTTAAATCACAGACCATTTAACTCTCATTCAAAACTTAACACTTCGAGGACCAGCCACTTAGGAAAATTTCGAGCCCAGAGGACCATCTCTATATCCCATTATTTAAAATTGTACTGGCACATTTGTGTTGGATACATCTCAAATGGTAACATATGCTAAAAGAGACCAAGCTTCAAGGTTAGTTTTTCATATTTACTTTAGTTCTTTGATGGGTTACAAAGTTGTGCAGTAACAATTGCAAAAAGTATAATTATCCTCCAAAAACAAGTGCGAGGTGAATTCGTGAGCAACATACATAATTGACTTTTCTATGGAAACATCGAAGTGTTCAATGGAAAATGTATTCAGCCAGGCAACCCATGAAATGCTCGGTGCACATCAGTGGAGTCTATAATTGTGCTTGTCAGAAATATCAGTTGGTGCAATTTAAGCTGTGCTCTTAGGATCCTACCTAACCACACCCTCAGGGGGGAAGGGGGGGGGGGGGGGAGGGCAGCAAAAAATTTTTATGACCAATATTAAATGTGAGAGCTTGGCTTTCGTTGTAGCTGTACTACATGTATATTAATTTAAACCATTAAATTTTCGTATTTGTGTGTTTGCACTACTTAACACTGATGTTGCTATTGACTGACTACATCACATATCCTATGCTCTGAATATCTGCTGTCATTGGCTGGCGAGATCACATGACTTGAGCTATGATTGGTTGACAATAATGTGTTGCACAGTGCAATCTTGTTTTCAGTGCTTTGGAAGCTACCACGCTGTATTTTGTGGAATGCATATTTATAATTTCCTAATATAAAAATGTGCAGTTCACATGTTGCTGCACATTGAATATCTTTTGAAAATGTGATTTTTTTCTGGGTTTCTTTTCTTAAAGTGCTGGGAAGTTGTAAGCCAGTGTATAAAACCTTTACCGACCAAAGGATTGAAAAGTTTTACAGCACCGAGGGAAAGTATATTGAACTTAACAAGGAAAAATAAGTATTCCCCTTTTTCACCCAGGAAAATGTCGATTTTTTTTTAACTGAGGAATCCAGGAAAAACCAGCAATGTTTTTTTCATGTCTGTGTGTACACCCTGACTTAGCATTTCCTGAAGTGCAATATGGTGTCCACACTGTAACCACAAAATCACCCCCATACTGTAGCACCAACACATTCTCCCTACCTCACTGTTGGTGATACACATGATGGCAGGTAACGTTCCCTAGGCACTCGCCAAACCCATATCCTTTCATTGGGTTGCCACAGGGTGGAACATGATTCATAACTTCAAATCACTTGTTTTTCGCATTCGGTGTCTAGTGGTCTCACTATTTATATCTCCGAAAGCATCCCTTAGCATTGACTACAGAAATGTGTGGCATATGAGGAGCTACTCAAACATTGTGCACCATTATTTTTAAGTCTGTACATGCAGTCTTTGTGGCTGGAATGCTGGTGGCAATGTGTAACACACAAGTCATTTCTTCTGCTAATTTTTTACAACAAGCCACTGCAATGGTCAAAGGTACCTGTCCATCAATACGTGAGGTCTGCCTATGCGTGGCTTAACTGTGGTTGTTTCTTCGCATTTCCACTTCACAATTTGGACAGCTTTAGAAAGGTTGAAATGTCCCTGATGGATTTGTTACTTAGGTAACTTCATGACTATTCCACATTCAAAGTCAGTGAGCTGTCAGAACAGACACCTTTTTCTGTTATTGCTTCTCTACTGAAAATGCAATACTCACCATCTACATTTATACTGGGGTGTCTGCCTGTTGTGACATCTAGTGGTCAATTCTGCATTACATAGGGGTGTTTGAATACTTTTGATCAGACATTGTATAGCCCAAGCTGTGTATTGGTATGAAAAAGCAACTGTGCTTGAGGTCACACTGTCAACTGTATTCCTACAGATCAGTGTGTTCCATCATAAACCACTGTAATAACTTAATGTTAACCATAATTGAATGTCTTCCCTAATCTATTTTGCCCAGTTGACCCAAGCCAAAATATAATCTTAAATGCATGGAAACAGCATCAAATGTTCATAAATGGACAGTAGTTGTACTGAGGTGGACAGACTACTCATTTTTAAAGAAAACTGTCCTCTCACGCATTCTTATTTAAGATGGCTTTGTTGTGTGGGTTAATTTTATGGAACGTGATGATGGTTCTTTGTTACATGCATCATCTGTAACATCAGGATGTGGTATCCTGAAACACCAAATACAGTGGGTACTCTTGAGGCCTTTCTTATATGTTCGGTTACATGTATGTGAATGAAGGAACCTTTAGTATCCTTTCCAAGTTTTTGGTGTGTTCGGAGATAGCTGTATTTTAAATGCATTATGAACACATAGATGCCTCAGTCATTTATCACCTACAGCAGTAGAAACGGTAGACGAATGAACTCATTTACTGTGAATAAATTACGTACAAAAATATTCCATTGGTTTCTTGGAACTCTATGATGACAACTTCACGTTTAACTTGGATATTTTGTGTTTTTTTCTTTATTTCATTTTATAAAATCATTTTCTTTGACACAGGAATTATCATTGCATGTACCATCTTTATAATTGATAGGATTTCTTTGTATTGTATTATTATTATTATTATTATTATTATTATTATTATTATTATTATTATTATTATTTTAGTTTGGGTAGTTTCAAGTACCATTTAAAATGGAAGCTTTTATTTAGCAGTTTGTGATAATGTTTCCAGCTTACCACTGAAACATAGCTCCATTATCAGCACAAGCTCTCATTATAAGGGGCAATGTGGAGAGGACAATGAAAATGATCAAAATGAGCAAGGATTGCCACACAGGCTTGCTTGGTCACATTTACATTCAGGCAGTGAATCACAGAAACCTGATATGGAACAGCAAAATCGTGTAAAGATGGAATTTTCAAGTGGATGCAGGAGAGATTCACAGCATGCATTAGGAAGAGTACTTTGTCCTGACGAAGCCAGAGTTCTGGAGAGAGCCAACCAGATTGTCATGTATGTAATGGTGAAAAACAAAAAGCTATTTCGGCATGATGCAGTGACATTTGTCCTGGTTTTCTGGGGGGAAATGGTGGTGGTTATGGTGATGGCAGAGTGACAGTAAATTGTTGTAACATTATCTCTGAAGTCCGCTTGTTTTTCTAATAGAGTTTTAATTTTATTTTTTTGTGACATTGGCCTTCTGCACTGATCTATACTTTTTGAATAAAAAATATAATTAATTGCAGCCCTCATCTCTGTTGATGAATGCGCACACATTAAACTTTGAATCGGAAAGCTGTGCAGTGACTTGTTGTGACCATATAATGCAATATTATTAAATACGTAATGACAGTATTTATCAGGCAGAACTTCCACTGAACTTATAGTTCTCGCAACACTCCTTAATTAAACATGGAAATGTTTGTCAAAAACCTGTTATGTTCATCAATTTTATCTTATGCAAATGATAAGCTCAATTGTAATTTTATTATTCAACATGTTATCATCGTGAAATTAGTTTAAAAGTTATATTGAGCTGTTTGGTATATCAGAATATGAATGTAAAGTGTAATAGCTGGAATGCAAAATTTTGGAATCTGGCTGTATCAATCCACTCTTTTTCAGCCACTCAAAAATATAAATCATCCAGAATATTAGAGAGAGAATATTACTGAGTCCTCTAGCGTAAGCAATTTCATAGGAAAAATTGCTTTTATTCCAGGATAAGGTTACACACACAGTTTTAATTTACTCAATTTATGTAGTGATTCCACTTTTTTGGGTTCATCTCACAAATAAAAAAAGTATTCTGCTAAAGCACTTCAGTACGTTACTTCGCCAAAGTGCACACTTACAAGGTCTGTTCAAAAAATTCCAGAACTTTGTCCACAAAATTTTTCTGTGCTTACCTTTTACTTATTGTGCCTGATCTCCTTTGAAATATTCTTCTCCACTACTGATACACTGCTCCCAGTGCTGTTTCAACTCCCAGAAGCAGTCATGCTGTGCCTCTTACTCGATCATGCGAAGTGCCATCTGCGAATTTTTCTTTCATCCCATCAAACATTGCAAAGCTTCGTCCTTTCAGTGGGGTTCTCAACTTTGAAAATAAAGAAAAAACCCGCAGTGGACAGGTCTGGAGAGTACAGAGAATGAGGCAGCTCAGTGATTTTGTTTTTTGTGCAATAGTCACGCACCAACAGGTATGCATATGCAGATGCATTATCGTGAAGCAAGAGCCATGAATTGTCTCGCCACATTTCAGGCCATTCCCTTCTCACATTTTCTCTCAGGGTTGCAACACGTCCTGATAGTACCATTGATTAACAGTTAGTCCCTGTGGCATGAATTCATGATGAACTAATCCTTTAAAATTAAAGAAAACTATCAGCTTGGCTTTGACATTTAACTTCACCTGGCAAGCTTTTTTGGTCTTGGAGAACCTTTCCCAATCAATTGTGAAGATTGAGCCTTGGTCTCAACATCATAACTGTAGACCCATGCCTCATCACTAGTTATGATTCTCTTAAGGAACATCTCATTCTCACTTGCGAGATCCAAAAGCTCTTCACATATTGCGAGGCAAAGGTCTTTCTGTTCTTGACTCATGAAACGTGGATCAAAACTTATCGATGGCAACACGATACATTCTAAGATGCTATATCAGGATTTCGTGACATGATCCAACTGAAATGTTACATTCTTCTGCAATCTCTTGGACAGTCAGTCTTCTATCGGCATCCACAGTTTCGTTGACATTCCTGACATGAGTGTCGCTAGTAGACTTTGATGGATATCCTGAACGAGGGTCATCTTTAACCCTTTGACTGCTGGAGGCGCACCATCTGCTTGGTTCACTGAGGCGCGGCTGCCTGCTGCATAACCTTGCTACCTGTGCTAAGTGCCTGTTCCTTGAGCTGCCACCAGGGCCGAAGTGGCTCATGCTGCCTCACTCACCCTGTGCTGAATATTTCTGAAGTGGCTATGACTTCAGGTGAAGCACTGTGACCTTTCATGGCTGATACAGAATAAATGCTCTTACTACATAGTTTCTGTGCAGGTGACTTATTGCAGAATCAAACTGAATCATTAAAACTATTGTCCATCACTAAGAATTATTTGTATATCTTGCTTGTAGTTTTTTTTACATGATTTTTGTAGCTTATGCCGAAAGCAAAGTGATTCGTTAAATTTACCTCAGTCGTTTACCTTTCTTTCTTGCATACCCATTTGTGACATCTTCATTTCTCTATAGTTTCCTCACTGTACTAACTCAAGAATGGGTTCCCCTCTGTACTAACTCAAGAATGAATAAAATAAGCCATAGATTACAGATAACTGTACATTGCTTTTGTTGTTCAAAACGTTGTATTATGTTGTTTATAGCAGAAAGCGACATACAGATCCGCATTCATATCGCATTACAACATCGGAATTTACTGTTAGCAATGGTAAGAACAATTATACTTCACTTCGTTAAATTCATTTTATGGCGTGTTTGGAAATTTCACATGGCCTACTACTTGTTTCTGAGTATATAACAAACTGAATGCCTAGTCATCCGCCATCACAGTTTTTAGATCTAATGGGTACACTGTGTAAAGTGTTGCATCCAGGCACAGATGAAGCCATCCTTTGTAGATGGTAATTGGTGCTGTTATAATTTGGAATCGCTGGAAATAAATGATTGTCTGCCACAGATTTTTTTTTCATGTGCTATAATTTTAATTGTTGCACATAAGTACTCGGCAGATTTTCCAACATTTGAAAGCTGTGAAATCTTGTCTTTTTGTTAGCACACTAAATTCAGTTATAGAGAAGATTCAAAGTCATCCATCCTTTTTGAGCCAAGCTTTGGACCTGCACAGCCAAAGTTAAAAACATATTTTTATTTTGTTTTTTGCCTTTTTTTTTTGTTTTCAAAATTCTTTTCTGATAGCGCTATTGTATTCTTTCTGTGCTGCAATTAGTAATTCATTTTTTATGTGGTAATTTTCAAAACAGGGTATGACACACAATGGTGCCTTGCAAGTTTTACACTCATACCTGCTTTCTCGATGAACTTTCTGTTTTCAGCAAACAATGCATCTGTGCGTTAGCATACTTTTCTTGGAATGCTAACTTTTTATAATGTTTAGAAAATGCCTTCCCATAAACTTGAGAGGATTATCATCAGAACACCATCCCCTGCCAGCTCTTCTGCACTCTGATGCATACGTTTCTGTAAGTTCCCTTACCAATGTCAGATGAAACTCTGTTATTGGTTTTTTTTTTTTACCAGTTAGTGACCTGTGTAGGCCTTGACGGCCAGAATTGCGAAAGGCTACTGAGGCATGGGGTGGTAAGTCCGCTGTGCGAGTTACTTCATCATCAGGGTTCAGGTAGTGGCGCGTCTATACTTGTCACCAGCACTTAGGGGCCGGGAAACTGGTGTGACCTAAATCGTCAACAGCGTCCAGGGGGAAGACCAGTGGCTGTGACTAAACTTGTTATTAGCACCCAGGGATTGACATGCAGCGTGACGAGTAAACTCATCAATAGTGGTCAAAAAGCTAACTTCTGTCTGGTCATTTTTGAACTGTGTGAACCATTCGAAATACTGACTACTGCTTAAGCACTCATCACTGTAGGCTTCGTGCATCGTTTGGTGTGTTTCTGTAAAAATTTTCTCAAGTTTCACGCAAAATTTAATGCAGGTGTGTCGCTCCTCTAACTCTGCCATCTTGAAATTTGCAAGCTGTGCGACACAATGTTCTTCTTAATACAGCACTGAACAATAACTAACAGACATCTCCAATGAAACTACCAGCAGTTACACATTAAATGCAGACGTGTTACAGGGCTGCCAACAATGTTTCGCTCCAACTTGCCATTGGTGCGAAATTATGAATGTTCCGGAATTTTTTTAACAGACCTCATACACCTAGTTTAATTTGAAGTATTTCAAACTCTTTCCACAAACTTCATATGTAGTTTTATAAATTCCCCTTACAGAAAGTTTGCTTTGTTTCTGCACGTGCACTTTCACCTATTTTGGCAGGTTACACTTCATGAAATACTGGCAAAAACAGTTACATTATTAAAGAAACTGCTATAAAAGTTTTAACTACTTACTAAAAAAATACCTTTAATAGGCAGGAATTATGCTAGTCCATGATACATGTTAATAAAATGTACTGGAGTGTTCCAACTAGACTTCATTTTATTTTGCATTTCCTCTCTGTATCTCCTCCATTGTATGTGCCACTCACTCCTTTCTTCCCATTCTTTTTTCATTTTGTCTTTCATACCTAAGCAACCTTTTTCATACCTCCTCTTTCCTCATGGTTCCCATTTACATGTCTCTGTTGTTTCAGTGAGTTGCCAGTTTCTTGACAATTTTTAACTTCGTTGAGTTAGTAGCCAGTTGTTAGATTATCTTACTGTTAGGAAACTGAATTGTATTCTCATTTACTTCAGAAACACTGTCCCATTTTGTCTAAGTCCTAGACATGTACCCTCTTCTGTGATCACATAGCACACTTTGTTATGCAGTTTAAGCACAATCTAATGAAATTTTAACTACAAAAAAACCTTTCCTGTGGAAGATTGCTTGTTACAAGAAATGTAATTACGACGTTTTTATTTGTAGGACACTGTGTCGCCTGATAAGTAAGAATAACTTTCTCTGAGGCACTGTTACCCCAGCATAGCTTTTGCTGACTTCAAGCAAAATGCTCTGTGATATACATTTAATGTAAAAGTAGAAGATTTTATGCAAATTAATGTCTTAATAATTTTAAAGTCTAGGGTATATAACAAACATACATTAATAAATATGTATGTAAATTCTTTACTCACATTTCTTACTCACTTTCCTCTCTCATCTTACTTCCTAGTTTCATGATTCTGTGTGCATTTGTCAGCTCTTCTCTCTCTCTCTCCTTTTCATTTCATGCTTTTCCCCAAGCCACCAAATTTCCTTAACTTTCTCATTTTTTTTTTTCTTCCTTTCTTCATTCTGTTTTGTAAAGTTTTACGGTATATGTTCTTGTCTTTGTTTCATGTTCTGCCAACTATTCTTTTTTGACCCTTCTGTGCCTGTGCTTATAATACTGTGTTTCTTGTCCCATATCTTTCTCATATTTCTATGCTAACTTTTCCTGTTTTCAGATCACATCTGTTCAGTTACATTGCTAATTTACATCTCATTCTATTGTGCTGTGTCTCTGTTGGTTTGAGTCCTGGGTGACTTAGCCATCTTTTCTTCTTTTTTTGTGAGCTTGATCTTCATACTAATTTAGGTAATTCAGATGTACATTTTTTATTTTAGTAGTGTTTTTTTTTTTTTTTTTTTTTTTTTTTTTTTTTTTTTTTTTTTTAGTGGATGTGTGTAATTCTGTGTTTTGAATCTGAAGCGGTATTTATTTGCATTGCTGCATGGGTGATACAATATTGCAAAATTTCTTTTTTGCCCTGTGCAGTGTTTTCCTTACAAAATTCTCCATTTCACATGTGTTGTGCTGAAGGAGGATGATGAGTTTCACCTTTTAAGAAAGTCAGTACTTTACTTTTTCTTAGTATAAAATCTGAGACAGGACCAAAGTTTTATTTCTAAAAATGTAAACTTACCAGTTCCACAGCAGCAGAAGTTACACTGGTGACAGACTTTCCTTGCCAATTGATAAAAATACATCCATATGTTCATTAATTGTAGTTAACTTCTAGCCATTATGTCTGAAAATGCACTTTATGTATTCAAAGACAGAGGTTAGTTCTTGTGAAATGAAATTTTAAGCGTTTGGAGAATTTACATATCTTTATAAACAAAAAGGAATTTAAAAAAATCTCTAGTCAGCATAATTGTTACTTCATTTCTTCTTTCACAACTCGATAATTGCAAGCTGAACTTGATGGCTCTCTTCTGTGCCCCAGTAATTCAGAACCTCCCATTGATTATGTCTAAGAATATTAATTTAATTATAAACTGATTTGTGTGTGTAATTTTTGGAGTAATAACTGGGAAGATTTACCGTAATTATCAGATAACAATCTGGAACAGCTCTGAATTCAAGGAGGAAAATTCAGTAAGATGGAACTGCAGATCTTTAGGTACGCTTTAAAGACTGTAGCAGCCCAAGCGGTCATATTATGGCCCACTATTTAGAGCAGGATAGGCTGCAATCTATGATAGGTCTGATGACAGACTACAATGATGGAGCAGCACAAGTGTTTAGGAGTTCACCATTCAGCACAAATTGTTGAACATGGGCTGTGCAGCAGATGACCGTTGCATATTCCCTCATTATCAGTTATGATTGCAGTAAGTGAGAAATTTTCAAGATCGGAAAGTGGATCAGTGGAAGCGTGTTGTCTGGTCTGATGCATCTTGTTCGTAGTGCGCTTTTCTCTTGTAAGAAAACAGCAGTTGCGAATAGGGTACAAATACCAAATTCATTGGAGATGCTTCAGAATGTACTTTGAGTACTGCCACAGAACATTGTACATCAGAATGTCACTAAGTAGATGAAAGGCTTCTGGAACATATCATTTGGATCTGCAAAATGGGATCCATCCAGGTACTCTTCCATACCACAAGGTCTGTTTATGTTCTGCATCGTCATTTTTTTGTGTACACATTTTTCACTTTATCCACTTTTTTCCTTCTCTCAAGTTCTGCTGTATCTTTTCTATATTTCTGCTGTGATGGTACTTACCTGTCTTTCGCCAGTTTCATACCTGTTTGTCTCACATGTCATCTCATTGTAAACTCTTATTCATATTCATGTACTGAATGAAGTGTATCCAGACAACAGCATTATTTACTGTTATAAATTGTTATCTTGCTATGAATTGTGTCAGTTGCTCCTTAAATTTTTGTTAAAAAATACTACAATCTCAAATGGTTTTTGTGAAAAGGGCACAGTTCATCCCCTTTACTGTTACTCTCTATTCCATACTTGGTTTTCTCTCTGGTGGCATTTTCAGTGACAAGAAATTAAGGTCCAGTCTTCCATCCTTCCTTTCTTTTAGCTGTCATAAGCCTAAAGCTGATTTGAATGCTACAATACTTCTCTGAGCATGCTCCCAACCGGTAGTGGCATGGCCTTGCCTTCCTTCAACTTCAGAATTTGCTCATGTAATATAGGCTCTTCTAATACTGTCCTCAGTTCACCCTCAAGCAGGTGCAGGTAGTACAGGGTACCAACCAGGTCGCCCTACAGCATGCAGAGTGTGAATGCATGAGACTCTTGCCCCCCGCCCCCCTCCCCCCGAGCTCTGCCAGTGCTGAAGTATTATACAGTCTACAGTGTGGCTGCTTAACTGCCTGCGTGTCGGCTGTTCATCCACAGCTGTCCACCGCTGCCCAAGGATGCCCTGCTGCCCACTGGGAAAAGGGGGGGGGGGGGCTGCAAGCAGAAACAGCCTGATCTATTGAGTTACAGTAGCATCTAAGGCCTAACTTACAATTTGTAAATGTAGCAAATTAAACTTACATACATTTTTTGTTGTGGGATCTAATGTTATTGATGTCATGGCCAAGAGTAATTTTCTGCAGTGTCCTATGACTACCACAAGTGCTTGTATTAGCTTAACTGTGTGCTTTGGTGTTTTAGTTCGTACACTTTTCACCTATTAACTCCAACCCCCCTTACTTTGCTGACCCAGTCCAATTTTCTTGTATGTTATTTTGTTTCACGGAATTATTGGTATCATTCTTTCCATGTGCTACATTTCTTACATGCTTCATTTGTGTTTGGTTCTACAGTTTGTTTCCTGATTTACAAATCTTGCGATTTTATGTGTTGATCTTGTAGAATATTATTTTTGGCCCACTTGTAATTATTTCTTGATGTTTTGCTTTGAAATTTAGTATACAATTTATATGGTTTTTCTGAGAAAGTATTTATAACTGTGGAGTGCTTTGTAATTATGATATAATGCAGAACATGTCATATATTTAACTCCTGTGTTTTTGTGCTATTGCAAATGAGTCTTTGAGTTACTGGCATTCAGTTACTTTACAGGAAAAACAAATCCTTCAGACCACGAGAACGCAGTAAGAAAGGCCTCAAGAACCTGCAAACAGTAAAGACACTTGCAGGACGAACACAAGCTCAGAACTTAGGTGGCCATCCACAGACTCAACAACAACAACAAGCACCAGGAAAAGCTCGAAAACAGCCACAGACAGTTACTGCACAGTTTCAGCAGTCACTACACAGTCTTATGGATACACTCAACCATGCTAATCCATTTTTCATTCGGTGCATTAAGAGTAATGCTGATAAGGTTGGTGTCTGTGTAAATTGTGTTTGTCACTCACCACATAGAGTTGGTGTTAGTCAGCAGGCAGACAGTTTAAACGTTAACTGTTAGATTTTATTAGCTATTGGACGAAATATTTCATCATGTCTGTGTGCTGACCAATATGTCCTCTGTGTGGTGAGTAGTAATTTATGCTTTTATTCCGTCCTGGATTTTTGATTCTTAAAACTTAAGTGTGTTTAGAAATAAGCATTGAAAGACCACATTGCCAGTCATCTTTAAGAAAGTGTTTGGAGTGACATATGTACATAAACGGTTTTCTGTGTGACAAGCGAGGAATGCACAGTATGAGAAACGAGATGAGAAGTGAACGTAGAAGAATATATATATCTGGAATGATAGAGATAGCAATGTATGTTTGAATGTCATGGTTGACCACAAAAAAGATCTTTACCAATCGAGGTAAAGCCGTGGTGAGCACACTGGACTTGCATTCGGGAGGACAATGGTTCGAATCCATATCCAGCCATCCAGATTTCCTTCCCCGTCCTTGAAACATATGCTCTGCCTCAAGCCCTAATCTTCCTTCCTTGTAAAACTCTCATTCTTTATATAAAGTAAATAATGTTGCGCATTTTGTTAAAATCTGTGGAACCATACTCACTGTCTTTTCATGGACGTAGGATTTCCTTTTGTGTCCTCTTCTGTCCTTCCCCTACAAAAGTTGTAGTTTTATGTCATAGGTGCATGCTAATTTAATGTGGTTACATATAAAAGGAATGTAACAGAAATTAGGATAGTGTAACAGTGTGAAAAATGTGTACAGGTTGTGATGGCCTTACTTTTTCTTGACTGAATACTCATGTTCATCCTCAAGTTCATTGCTGCATATGTATGACATAGCGTTCTTTCTACAATTTTGTCTTTCACATCATGTTCTTCCCTCACAAGATTTCTGTCTCTAAAATATCTCTCTCTTTACACTTCTTTTCTCCACAGCCATTCGCTCAATATGTAAGTTAAGGAAATTTTTCTAGAATTTTCATTTCAACTTTTCGATCTGCCTAAATATTATGTAATTCACCTGTTTTTCATAAGAATAATTCCAAACCACTCCACTCTGGTCTGGTCATCCTGATTTTGATTTATATGGTTTTTTGAAGCTGCACAACAGTCACTTAAATAAAACCACTGCTGATTGCATCAGATCTGGGCAGATGTCTCATTTAGGAACTTCAAGTTTTATTGTGGGTGTCAAGGAGTAGTAGTATAAAAGAAATGGAAATTTTATCTCAATTTGACGTGAACATCCGGATTCCATCAAAAATGTTGTTTTGTATTTAATCATAAACTTTTTTGTCACAGACAATATTATTATTGTTACTATTTAGTGATAAAATAGACATCAATAAACACAATAATTGAGGTCACTGTGCTACAATTTGTCTTTTATTCCCAAGTGCCTAGGACTACACGATCTATCAGCAGATCCCATCCACATGGCTCTTTTAGTTGGCAAATGGATATTGCTGTGATATCATTTGCCTATTGATAACTTTCCACAAGGCCTCCAGTAGCCCAAGAACCATTTGGACCACTTTTACTTGTTTCAAGTCTTCATGTCTTTTAATTTGTTCCAACTGTTTTTATTGTTATTGATACTACTACTTCTACTACTACTACTACTACTACTATTATTATTATTATTATTATTATTATTATTATTATTATTATTATTATCATCATCATCAGCTTCATTATCATTGTTGACTTACTTTAGCTCCTTTTTATAGATTCCAAATAAATTTGATAATGAGACAGTGCAAAGACAGCTGAGGTATACGGGCATGCTGGAAACAGTGCGCATCAGGCAAGCTGGTTACAATGTGAGGCTGACATACGATGAATTCATACAACTTTATCGGATTTTGCTACCAAAGGGATTACTCAGGTAAGATATTAAGTTTGCTTCTTATAGTACTTGAGTGAACATTATCACTTTGACATTTTGGACTGCAGAGAGAGTTCCACATACACTATGTGATCAAAAGTATCCGGACACCCCCAAAAACATATGTTTGTCATATTAGGTGCATTGTGCTGCCACCTATTGCCAGGCACTGTATAACAGCGACCTCAGTACTTATTGGACATTGTGAAAGAACAGAACTGGGCGCTCTGCAGAACTCACAGTCTTCGAATGTGGTCAGGTGATTGGGTGTCACTTGTGTAATACGTCAGTACACGAGATTTCCACACTCCTAAATATCCTATGTCCACTATTTCTGATGTGATAGTGGAGTGGAAACGTGAAGGGACACTACAGCACAAAAGTGTACAGGCCGACCTCGTCTGTTGACTGACAGAGACCGCCGACAGCTGAAGAGGGTCGTAATGTGTAATAGGCAGACATCTATCCAGACCATCACACAGGAATTCCAAACTGCATCAGGATCCACTGCACGTACTATGGGGAAGTGAGAAAACTTGGATTTCATGATCGAGCAGCTGCGTATAAGCCACACATCATGCCAAATGATGCCTCGCTTGGTGTAAGGAGCGTAAACATTGGATGATTGAACAGTGAAAAAACATTGTGTGGAGTGATGAATCACAGTACATAATGTGGTGATCCGATGGCAGGGTATGGGTATGATGAATGTCTGGTGTACATCATCTGCCAGTGTGTGTAGTGCCAACAGTAAAATTCAGAGGCAGTGGTGTTATTGTGTGGTTGTGATTTTCATGGAGGGGGTTTGCACCCCTTGTTGTTTTGCATGGCACTATCACAGTGAAAGCCTACATTGATGTTTTAAGCACCATCTTGCTTCCCACTGTTGAAAAGCTATTTGGGGATGGCAGTAGCACCTTTCAACACGTTCGAACATCTGTTCTTAATGCATGGCCTGTGGCGGAGTAGTTACACGATAATAACATCCCTGTAATGGACTAGCCTGCACAGAGTCCTGATGTGGATCCTATAGAACACCTTTGGGATGTTTTGGAACACCAATTTCGTGCCAGGCCTCACCAACTGACATCGATACCTCTCCTCAGTGCAGCACTCCGCGAAGAATGGGCTGCCATTCCCCCTTCTACCACCTGATTGAATGTATGCCTGTGAGAGTGTAAGCTGTCATCAAGGCTAAGGGTGGGCCAACACCATATTGAATTCCAGCATTACTGATGGAGGACACCATAAACTTGTTGGATTGCGCCATAAACTTGTAAGTCATCTTCAGTCAGGTGTCCAGATACTTTTGATCACATAGTGTAGCTCTAAGAAAAAAGGAAGAAGGCTACATTTGGCCTAAAATATTTTTTTTTCATCTTACTGATGTACAAACCGTGCCTATTGATGAATGTAACATGGTTCAAAGATAGTTCCAGAATGTAGGGGACGGAAGTGTCCATCACCACAAATGGAACAGTTGGCGTGGAGGTCCTGTGCCTGTGATAAACTCCTGACTATATGTCATGTTATGACCACCTTTCCTTTTCTCTGGTACTTTTCCAGTGCCCTGTCTAAGACACATACATCTAGAAGGTACAAGATTTGTCTTCAGTTATTTATTGTTTCAATCACGGCTGTTGAGTTCTCTCTCAGATCCTGTAATTCTTGATGAAGGTTTCTTAATAACCCTATTATCCAAACATTATTTGTATTTTATTCTGCAATGGAAACTCCAGGTAGGAATATCAACAATGCGGGAAAAGATATAGAGCTACTTACCGTAACAATGACACTATAAGTTGCAGACAGGCACAATTAAAAAGACACTTATACTTAAGGTTTTGGCCGCAGTGTGCACCAGGAAGATTAAATTCACTGCCTGACAAAAAAAGTGAAGCACCAGAAGGATGAAGGGAATGGAATGAAACTTTGTGGGTTCAGAGGGTATGTGATGATATTTCAGTGATTACAAAATGGAGTTAAATTTACAAAGAATTTCGCATTATGAGCTCATTCATTTATCAGTATGATGCTGCACCCCCTGCCTCCCTCCCCCAGGCCCAGGTTTAGAATTAGCCCTGTCTGAAACAGTCAACCAAATATATGTTTGTGACTGTAGTTTTCTGTCAAATTTGTTGATGTTGTTGTTCTACATCTACATCTATATCTATACTCTGTAGACCACAGTGAGGTGCATGGCAGAGGGTATGTCCCATTATACCAGTTATTGGGTTTCTTTGTGCTCCATTCAAGTTTGGAGCACGGAAAAAATGATTGTTTGAATGCCTCTGTGCGTGCAGGTGCAGTAATTAAAACACTCTTATCCTTACCGTCCCTATGTGAGTGTTACGTAGGGGGTTGTAGTGTATCCCTAAAGTAATCATTTGAAGCTGGTTCTTATAACTTTGTTTATAGTCTTTCTCAGGATAGTTTATGTCTGTCTCTTCAGTATCTTTGTGAAACTCTTCCATGGTTTAAACAAACCTCTGACCATTCGTGCTGCCCTTCTCGTATGGGTCACAGACGCTTGACAAGTATTCTAAAACTGATCGCACAAGTGATTTGCAAGGAATCTCTTTTGTAGGCTGCTTGCACTTCCTCAGTGTTTTATCAACAAACCAAAGTCTACTACCTGCTTTACCCACAACTGAACCTAAATGATCATTCCATTTCATATCCCAACAAAACAATACACCTAGGTGTTTGTACTAGTTGACCGATTCCAACAGTGACTCATAGATATTATATAATCTGTTCATCATAAGAATAAACCTGATGTAAACAAACACAAACACGATGATTGGTCAGAAGCTCTAGCACACGTACACTGGTGTTGTTACGCCCTTGGAAGTAGGCCCTATCTTATTACTAATTTACGTTAAATGGAACTTTTAAGATATTCAGATGTATTAACAGCCATCAACGTTTCTCTTAATCACGCTTTACCTACATAGTTTTTATTTCAAAAATCGTGTACAGTAACAGCCTATGTTGTGTTGTGTTCTGATTGTCGCGCAGTTAAGGCACAGTATAAAAATGGCTGAGGCTGCTTTCTGTTCCATAGTGAAACATGCTCGTGGAACATTGTTAAAAAGTGGCTAGAAATGGGAGGGGGGGGGGGGGAGGGAGGGAGGGAGGGCAGCACGAAAGGCAAAGGTTCCGAGTTCGAGTCTCGGTCCGGCACACAGTTTTAATCTACCAGGAAGTTTCATATCAGCGCATACTCCGCTGTAAAGTGAGTGCAATAGTTTGTGTTATATAAGTGGAATGTTGTCATATCTTGTCTTGGGTTTCAACAGTGCAGTTGAGTGCTGAATGGGTAAGATATCCTGTATTATAGATTCTAACTGGGCTTAAGCATTGGACATTCTATCTTAAGAGTTTGTGCAGGCTTTTCATATGGCACGGTGTAAAAGTCACACTGAGCGTCCCAATTTACATAAAACTGCCACACTCTGACTGTCAGAATCTACTGTCACAATCCACTGCTTGAGCAACAGAATTCTGATGGCAAGAGTTGCACTGTATGTCGTATTGGGAGGGGGGGGGGGGGGGGTAGTCGAACCAATTGTAAATGAACGCTTGGGAACACCTGGTGAGTAACCTGTTGGTACAGCGTAATGGTGGATGCACAGACCAAGGGCCACATGTGGCCCACCATTGACCTGATGGCAGCTCACCACTCACCAATCATTCTTTTAATTTTTTTCTTTTTGTTCTCATCATTCATTCCCTCCTGAAGTGGAGAGAATGGGCCCTTTTAGAACTTAGTCCTTTTGAGCCCAGTCCAGCTGACAATGCAGCAGGGAAATCCCAATTTGGAATAATAACTTGTCTCACAGTCTGACAGTTTTTAACTTGTGGCCTTATGTAATCACAGTAAGAAGTTTGCCGCCCACAGTACTAGCAAGTCTGCGTACCCTTGCGCTAATGGCAGGAAACAGTACCTCAAAAACAATTTGAGGTGATGCATCTACTGCACGAACAGGGAACTTCTCAGGCAGATAGTGGGGGTATTCTGATGTGGTGGTTGCTTACATAGCATGAAATTTGTCCCCACAGTTGTCCAGTCATGGGCATCTTTTTATTTGCATGCAACACACAGCTCACACCCTGTAACTTTAGTATGACAATACATTGTGTTGTTAATCCCAAATTGTGTCAGTAGGAGTTGAGGTTCACTACAAAGAGATGATACAGTCACATGAAATGTGTGCAGTTAGGTCAGAGCTTTGGCAGTGCTGGGTGTCATTTAAGCAGTCACTGACCAGAATGTATGACCAACACTTTCACTATGTTGTGAATCCATGCTATGATGAGTTGTCACATGCTCGTCATCTTTAGATGTTGCTCTGGATGATTCTGTGTGCTACATGTTATTAAGTAGATGTCTGTAATTCAGTTGCTCATTAGTGTGTGCGGTGAGTTGTAATTTTTAGTCATTCGATTGTTTGGATTCCACCAAGGGGCTTCCACTATTGTCTTAAACTACAATTGATGTGAATAAACAGTTCTTTATCATTGGGGCACTCATGAATACAATTTTCATCATGCCAAGGTTGTTGGGCTTTGCACTGAATGGAGTCTCAGAAACTTTATAACATTTCAGTTATACAAAACTAGGGGTGTGTGTATCTCAGTCTTCACTGTTGCCTGTAAACAGGCAATGTTGCTGACTCTCTCATCCGTTATTTTCCGTTTCCCCTGTCCAATCAGACTTTAATTTTTCCTCTCCAGTTACGTAACTGCAGTGCAACTGTACACGGACTAGAATCATTAGATGCTTCTGGCAGGAGATAGGGAACATTGACCATTACTGGCATTACTTACTATTTTTATTTGTTGGTGTGTGAGCACAGTGTTTTACGAGTGTGTCTCCATCTGGTGCACGTTGCTTTGTGCTGCTTAACACTCAGTATTTGTCCCAGTTAAAAAAAGTGTGTCAGTTTATTTGACTGTAGGATTCCAGAAACTTGCTACAGTTTTAGGTTTTTATATCTGAATTCTGGATGTTACTTGCAAGTTGCCAATCTAATGGGTTCCAGGACTAACAAAAATTTGATTTTCGATATTTCGTACAGTTATTAGCCAAATTTAAGAATTTAAATTGCAGTTTTAATATACTCATTCAGAACTATAATCTTATGTCAAAGATTTAATACAATGCGAAGCATTACATTTAGTAACTGTGTATATCTCTTGAGGCACTGTAAGTCCTGGCTTGCAAATTACACAGTCTGTATTGATCCACTGTTTGAGAATGAAAGCACTTAAAGAATTTAAACAAAATTTACACACATTTCAAACCTTTACAACTTTTTCCCGTTGACATCCACATAAAATGATGAACGAAAAAAGTTCATTGCTTACAGTACTTTCAATGTCTATGCAGTAAAACTGCAGCATCAGGCATAACATTTTAGGGTGTGTGTGTATGTGTGTGTGTGTGTGTGTGTGTGTGTGTGTGTTTACTACTAACTCTGTTCGCAACACATTTTGCAGATAGTATCCAAATACAGCATTGAATATAGCTACAAAATTATATCATTGTATGCTACAAAGTTTGGGAGGTATGATGGTATATAGATGGGATTATGATTTTTAAAGAATTTGGAGGTGGAGGTTTACTGGTATTATGATGAACGTGCAGTACCCTTTTGTAAAGGTGGCAAACACACAAGATTAATGGAGATTATAGAACACTCCTCAGTGCATTAGAAGCTATTTAAAATAAGTATTACAGTCAAAGTCCAGTTCCACCAGTAAGAAATAGAGTTTAAAAGATAAACACTGTAAACCAAACTGATATACTGAGAATGTACTTCATTGATTGAATTATAAATGGCTGATATCAACTCTGGGGTGTCTTATATGCAGGATTAATCAAAGGGAACTCCTAGTGACAAGTGCCCTCTGTGTAGTTATTCCATGGCAAATGGCATAAATGTGGTCCCAACTGCTTGGTTTGCATAGTTACATCTGGTGATGCCACTGCGATCCCAGAGACAAGTTCATCATGTGCAGTGTGTAACATATCTCTTTTTTTAATTGCAGATGGAATACAATCCTGGTGGTTGTGACACACCTGAAATGATATAGTAAAATGGTTCTTGTGTACTGTTGTTTGAGTAAAGTAACCCAAATTTCTTCTACTTTATTTTGAAATATGACATAAAAGTTTTTTTGATAGTTAAGCAGTGGCACTACACGTAATCATTTCAAGTAGCTTTTTGTCTGTCAGTCCATTTATGCAGCAAATATTTGAACTGCTTTGCTTGTACTTTAAACTTGAATAATTATCTCAGTATCTTTGGGTTAAATTTTGAAGAATAAAAAGCTAACAACAATATTGTGCAAGGTGCGCATGTCAGAAGACAGTTTTATTTGTTTCTGACATACAGAGATAACAAATTGTACTGTTTTTCTCTTAGTTTTACTTGTTAGTTCAGTATTTTAATTTTTAGTTTAAAATTTTTTTCCCTCCTTAATTACCTTGAAATGATTGAGGCTGTGGATGCAGTTCACAGGCTGATGTTCGTGATTTTCTCTACACTTTAAATCTGAATCGTGATAATTACCAACTTGGCATAAGCAAGATCTTCCTTCGAGAATCTGAAAAGGTCCGATTAGACTACAGACTGCATCAACAGATAGTGGGAAGCATAGTGACGATTCAGAGATGGGCACGGTCTGTACTGGAGCGACGACGCTTCTTGCGCGCTCGTGAAGCTGCCATCACTATACAGGTAGGCAGGCAATGTATTGTAGTCTTTATTGCGACATTTGTTTGGAAATGTGACATTCCAGTAGTATTTAGACATTTCATTTGCTTAGATTGTAATGTGCAAATTAATTGTCCTGTGTATCAAATAATATTTTACTTACAGTTCATGATTTCCTTTGTCTCACTTTAATAAAGTGAGGATCTATTTACCTTAGTTACCTTTTCAGTGTGTGTGTGTGTGTGTGTGTGTGTGTGTGTGTGTGTGTGTGTCATCTAATTCTTTTTTTTTTTTAAATGTGATAGCAAGGGAAGTGTCAGATGCTCTTTGGCAAACTGAGCACAAAGAATAAAATAGGTAAACATTGTATAGGAGTGTAAGAAGAATTTGGTATAAACAAAGAGTGATTAAATTAATCGTAAATGGGAACATTAAAATAACTGTTGAGAACTATAGATTAGTATTACTTAGCAATTTGTAACTCTTTCTTGTGATGGATCTTCTCTAATACTTCTTGTTCATTCTTTTACTCATTGTTCCACTGTAGATAGACGTCTCACCATACTATTCTTACTGTCTCACAAATTACCTTTATTAATTCCTGTCACATGTATCTCTTCTTATCAATGAGGGAGATATGTATTTCTCAAAAATTGGTAATGGTGTGACTTGTAACTGCCATAAAATGCTGCAGAACAGAACCCTCAGAGCTTCAGTAAATGCATCAAATGGAACAAGACAGATGCTTTTTGCAATCAGTTGCTTTTCTGTACTTGAAGAAGTTAGTTTTTTTATGTACAATCTCTCATTAACTTATCTCATGCCCTACAAATCTGAAGACTTGAATCCACATTTGCCGTCGTCATACTAGCCTAGCTTCTCTCAATTTTTTTCCAGTCGTAGAATATCCTCAGTTCATTTCATTTTTTCCTTCCAGACTCATTATAATGCTCTTATTTGTAAAATTATAAAGAATTTAGCAACCAGTCATGGAAACATAATTTATTTATCTTTTTGCAAAGCAGTTTTGACCGATATCAGTCATCATTGGTGCTAAAACGAATACAAGAGACAGGGCATAAGCAACAACTACCTTAACAAACGAAAAAATGACAATAAAACATAGTTACATCAGTTACAACATAAACAGATGTCTGAAATTAAAATTCAAAGTCATAACATACCATTTTTCTAACCGATACATACCATAAGTGGAAGTACTGTCCTTGGCAGATTTCTATTACGAAGTGACACATCATAGCTCAAACACTATAACAAGACAACATGAGGTGGCGCCACATTGCAATAAGCGCCCTCTATGTAAAATACAAAAGTAATGTAAAATACAAGCAATAAGGAATATACTACATTACAAAAGATTATATAGTGATGGTAATTGATAATACCAATTTAAATAATTACAAGAAGTGAAAATGCCTGAAAATTGTTTGTCAGATTATAACAAATTAAATATATACATCAAAACTACGATCGTCAAAATTGTAAGAAGAGATAAACTCGCTAAAAATATAATTCCATTCACACAAATTTAGGAATGAAACTTATTTGTCATAATGACAAAATCAAATAGTGGTATCAGTGGCCATCTGTCTTTCTACATACGAACCACAAGTGCATCAAGAGGCACATGTATGTTACTTCCAATAGATGACGCTATGTTACTGAATGCACAAATCCAAAGTTGACAGAGTTCAGGTGAAAATTACAGTACGAGATAAACAATCGTATTACTTAAATAATGCGATTAACAAAGTGTTACGCATATGAAGAGACATATATGTGGATAACGACTTTAGATCTACTATACGAACTATAGCCTCATGAACAAATGTACCATGCGCCCTTATATTTCTCATGAGTATGGTGGTAACCAGTGCAAGGATTGCCATATTACTGTCAACCACCAGCGATAAAATAGAGCTCAAAAGTCACTCACAACACAACAAGAGCAGCTCGCTCAGAATATGTAAAACCAACTCTAAACATCGAAAAACATTTACCATGTAACAACCACTTTTTTTGAATAAGAATGGCTCAGTCTAGTGGTTTTTTGGTGGTAAATATTTTTCGATGTTTAGATTTGGTTTTACATATTTTGAGCGTGCTGCTCTTGGATCGTGAGTGGCTTTTGAGCACCTATTTTATTGCCGGTGGTTGGCAGTAATATAGCAATCCTTGCATCGATTACCACCATACTCATGAGAAATATAAGAGCGCATGGTACATTTGTTCATGAGGCTGTAGTTCGCATGGTAGATCTAAAGTCGTTATTCACTTATATGGCTCTTCATATGTGTAACACTTCATTAATCGCATTATTTAAGTAATACGATTGTTTATCTCGTACTGTAATTTCATCTGAACAGTGTCAACTTTGGATTTGTGCCTCTTGATGCACTTGTGGTTCGTATGTAGAACGGCAGATTGCAATTGATACCACAATTTGGTTTAGTCATTATGACAAAATAAGTTTCATTCCTAAATTTGTGTGAATGGAATTATATTTTTAGCGAGTTTATCTCTTCTTACAATTTTGACAATCGTGGTTTTGACGTATATATTTAATTTATTATTATCTGACAAACAACTTTCAGACTTTTCACTTGTTGTAGTTGTTTAAATTAGTATTATCAATTACCATCACTATATAATTTTTTGTAATGTGATATCTTCCTTATTGCTTGTATTGTACATTACTTTTGTATTTTACATAGAGGGTACTTATTGTAACGTGGTGCCACCTCATGTAGTCTTATTATAGTGTTTGACCTATGATGTGTCACTTCGTAATAGAAATCTGCCATCTGTCATTTTTTTGTTTGTTAAAGTAGTAGTTGCTTATGCCCTGTCTCTTGTATTTGTTTTAGCACGGATGATGACCAAAATTGGTCGAAATCGATTTGCAACAAGATAAATAAATTATGTTTCTGCGACTGGTTGCTACATTCTTTATAATTTGATATTCCACTATCGCTGCAAAGAAGTGGAACCTTATGGAGCCCAACATTCAAATTTCTTATTTATGTTTAGCCTTAATTTTTTTTGTCATTCCTGTTATGCAGTGATATTACTTTTTCCCCACTTTTTGTTGTCCGCTCAACTAGAGGTCGCAACAGATCAGAAAAATGCCAATCTGAATCTGCACCACATCTGCAAGACCCTTATCTATATCGGGATCCACAGCCACAGCAGTTTAAGCTGCCACTGCTCTGATCAAAGGCTTGTTCCTTGACTGAAGTTTCATCTGGGGAAGTCAGCATTTGGCTTTAATATGAATTGAGAATTAACATATTTCAGTGACAGCTGTATCAATTTGAAAGTAATCTTTTTCATATGAGAGTGTCTCAAAACATATTTATTCCTTATTTATGTAGAAAGGTGATAAGAAGAAATTTCGTACCTGATTTTTAACATTTTACACGTGTGCCTCATAATTTAGATAATCGTATTTTAATACAAGGTGACCTGCCATGTTTTCAATGCAGTTGGCAAATAATAATAAAATACTGTCATAATTAATAAAGCAGATTTTGAAAATTTTTCCGTAAAATATTTTTGCCGCAGTGAGAAATCGAAAGAAGTCATTACACAAGTTGTTATATGTTTCATACTGTTAAATGGTAGTCACATAGTTGCTTTATGAATGCATCTGTTACCACATTGCTAAATAATTACAACATGTTACTTTTCTCACTGTAACAAACATTGCATCATGCACTTTTAAATATATTTAATACAAACATTGATAGATTCACTGATCTTATGCTGAATGTTATTTATGGCCTGTGTGAGTAACAATACAGAAGTTGGACTATGAAATGAAAATTCCAAAGAATAGCTTGTCCAAGAACAGCCTAGTACTTGCTTTATGCTTTCTGTTTGAAATGACATAAATGAGATCTATTACTGAAAAAGAAACAGATATAAGACAGCTTCTAATAGGGTGGAAAGGGAATGCACATTTGAAAGTGTGCAGAATGGAAAGAAGAGCAAGTCATCGTCTTTAGCCCCACCAGATGTTGACAATGCGTATATCATTCTACAGGGCAGTACAAAATTTGTAGTGGTACCCCATCCACGGGGAAGGGCATATGTAAGTGTAAAGTTAAATGAAATACCTTACAGCACTCCATGCTTCGTTAGAAAAGTTGATGTCTGGTGGTGAAAAAAGAAATGGGCAGGCAACCAAGGAGCATTGTCAGTAGCTTTGAATGATCAGAGATGCCAGCACAGTGGAACCTTGTGATCTGTCAACTGTATCACACCTTACATGATTGCCAACCACGTACTCGTGGTGTCAACCAGGATGTGCTTCTCAGACTACACACACACACACACACACACACACACACACACACACACACACACACACGGTAAGTTTGCAGCAATGCATAATCACTATGTGCAGGTCCCTTGGGTGCAGCTAAAATAGTCGTACCAGAAGGTAAGGATGGCAACAAACCTCCACTTTACATGTACCTTCCAAACATTCTGAGAATCCCCAGAGGCTAATTTTCAGCTAACTTTATGACAGATTGCGGCGCTGATTTGTGCAATTGTGTTCATTGGCAACAGGTAACACAATTTTATGAAAAGTGTATGCTAAGAATGATACTGTCCTTTAATTTTTAGATACAGAGCAATTATTGTGGTTATCTGCAGATAACTCACAGATATCCGCTGTCGTGTGTGTTTTTATCGACAAGATGAAAATTACTGGATGTACCTATGTAGGCCTGGCCTCTAACTCTGCCCTTTGTGTTCCACCATTTCTTTCCAACTTCTCATTGTGTGCTCTTGCATAGAATGCATTGTACCTTCTCTTACACCATCTGCCACCATTGAGAGAGATGGTGCAATTACAAGACATAGGACTCACATGCAGTAGGATGGCACTTCAAATCCCTGTACGGCCCATGTTTTCTGTGGTTTCCTTAAGTCACTTAAAGCAAAAGCTGGGATGGTTCCTTTCTAAAAGACACGGCCAATTTCCGTTCCTTATCTGAGCTTGAGCTCTAGCAATAATGATTGTATTGTTGGTGGGACATTTAACTTTAATCTTTCTACTACCTTTCCATCTAGCATGATCAAATTTGTTTTTCTCTATGTTTTCATGAATCAGTGGTTAAAATAAGCAAACTACCAGACCTGCTAGGTTTACTAAGTACATGTATTATGAGTACATTGCAAAATGGTTATCTATTTATATAGGTTTCTAAAAGCTGCTTTTCTTGGAAAATATTATGATATTGTTTCATAGGGGACTTATACATGTGAAATTGAACATACCTCAGCAACTGATAAGATACAAGCAGAGTGTGATATTTTCTTACTCTTGCAGCTGATCCTTATTGCTGTACAAGGTGTATCGTGGATTGTGCTGTAAGTTTATTGCCAACATTTCTATGTGAAGATTTCATTAATTTTACCACAGGATTTTTAATCTGATTGAGTGCTGCTAATTTTTCATTATCTTCTGTATGTTACATCCAGAATGTTCTGTGCAAAGTTAACTGTGTGGCATGTCCATCACTGATTTAATGTTTTGATTTTATGTATAACCAGACACCTACCAAGTATGCGTGTTTGTATCAAAACTGGAAATATGTGTAATCTGCTGTATAATCCTATCTACGTTGTTAATGAAAAATTATGTAAGTGTTAACACAACCTGCCGTAGATGTATCATTTACTGTCAGCCTTCATTTACTGTGACACTGAGTTCTGTTTCTTAGGGAACACAGGCAGGACATAAACCCTTTTGCAGAACTCCAATGAAAATATAACAAATTTAACAAGATTTTTCAGTGAGTAAGAAATTAACATTATTGTTAAACAATGGAAAATCCTAGATGAAATGTAACAACATGGGAGGAGGAAAGTTGCTACTCACCATATAGTGGAGATGCTGAGCTGCGATAGGCACAATACACACACACACACACACACACACACACACACACACGCAAGTGCAACTTGCACACACATCTGCAGTCTCAGAGAGCTGAAACTACACTGCGAGCAGTAGCACCAGTGCATGATGGGAGTGGCAACTGGGTGGGGGTAAGGAGGAGGCTGGGGTGGGGAGGGGGAGGGATAGTATGGTGAGAGTGGCAGATAGTGAAGTGTTGCAGTTTGGATGGTTGGTGGGAGAGAAGGTGCGGAGGGGGGAGGGGGTAAGTAGCGGAAAGGAGAGAAATAAAAATAAATAAAAATAAATTAAAAGACTGGGTGTGGCGGTGAAATGACGGCTGTGTAGTGCTGGAATGGGAACAGGGAGGGGGCTGGATGGGTGAGGACAGTGACTAACGAAGGTTGAGACCAGGAGGGTTACGAGAACGTAGGATGTATTGCAGGGAAAGTTCCCACCTGCAAAATTCAGAAATGCTGGTGTTACATAATTGTTATTTACTCTGTCAATTTTGCTGAGCGGGGAGACCTCTTCTTTTGTGTACCTCATGTCACAGGCCAAGTCCACTTGATATGCCTCATCAGGTGAATGAAGAAGCGTGCTGCCAAATAATAATTTAAGTGGGGCTACTGATAAACTTTAATAAGAAGATGCTCTGGGAAAAGTGTGAGGCTAGTGCTCAGGTGTGACCTAACCAATACTGTGGTCGGCACAGATAAAACGATAATGTGACTAGGACATTCAAAATACAGTGCATCCTATTACCATAACATGGTGTTTCATGGGACTGCTCTTCGTTTATGCACGAACTTGGTGTGTTGTGGTGCAAGTTATCCATGTGTATGCTTGATGTATACCGGTCATCAGAAGGAGCTATATGTTTAATTTTTTTGTGCTTGTAATTTTTCCTTTTCACATGTAATAGTTCTCTCTAATCTATTATTCCAGTGTTGTATCTTTTTAATTGTAATTGGCAGTACATTTTTGGCAGAATCTTTTATAGTAATTTATTTTTTCCTTAAAAAAAATCCTCTGTTGGAAAAAGCCTGAGAACTAGATATCAATTTTAAAATTTTCCCGGCGAATTGACTGTTCAAACAAATTTCGGGCTTGCAGCCGGTCATCGTTCAATACTTCGCACAATATTTCAATTGGGCACCTGCCAGTCATCTTCAGGTGAGCCGTCGCAGACTGGCGAAAACGCCCTCCGTTCCGCAGTATATAGTGTACTGTAACTATTCTGCGCATGTGTCGAAAACTTGATAGATGAACCACACTGCCTGCTGGCAGCGCCCTCGCTGGTGGAATAGCGGAACTCAGTCGCCCTCTGCGTTGCTCTTTGCCAAGGCCGTCTACACACTCTGTCGTCTTCGATTTGAGCAAATCGTGGAGATGATGGGATTCCATGCACTGTCCAGCTGGTAGCCGCTGTCACAGTTTAACAGATTTAACAGATCTGGACAGTGCATGGAATCCCATCATCTCCACGATTTGCTCAAATCGAAGACGACGGAGTGCATCGACGGCCGTGGCAAATAGCAACACAGAGGGCGACTGAGTTCCGCTATTCCACCAGGGGGGGTGCTGCCGGCGGGCAACGTGGTTCATCTATCAAGTTTTCAACGCATGTGCAGAATAGTTACAGTACACTATATACTGCGGAATGGAGGACGTTTTCGCCAGTCTGCGACGGCTCACCTGAAGATGACTGGCAGGGGCCCAGTTGAAATATCGTGCGAAGTATTGAACGACGACTGGCTGCAAGCCCGAAATTTGTTTGAACAACTAGATATCAGCTTTCCTACATCATATGTAAGAATTTTGCGTATCTTGTCAACAGATTTCAGCTATTCTTTGTGACTTAAGAGTGTTTACTGTCCAGAATTAATAGTTCAGTTATAATAATTTAAACCGTAAATATTCTGTGAACACTGCATGTAGTTCCAGCAGTATGTCAGAAACTTAAACTGTCCTCTTTGAATAATGCTTTTCATAGTTCCCAATCATCTGTATCACTGATGAGTTGTTAACAACCATTGCTATTTACAGTGAAATGTAAATTAAATATATGTACTGGATGGCAGTACTGGACAGTAGGATGGAAGGTTGGGACTGATTGATTGAGTAAAAAATTGCAACAATTTCATATATTTATTTAAAGAACCTTCAGAATTGTAACAGTTCACACTCTTAAAATTTAATTAACAAATGGAAAAAAAAGGCATCAACAAGGTTTGAAATTTTTTTAACTCTGTCTCTTCAGAGTTGAAAAGCAGCTTCACCACTGTGAAAACCATGCTTAAAACGAGAGCTTAATGGCAGTAAAACCAACAGTTGAAACAGAACTAAAGAAGATTAAGTACAGTGATAAATGACCCAGGCTAAAAACAGTCAGACATTTAGTTTAAGAAAGGTAGCTTCCCCTTTATAAACAATTTAGATGGTTCCCCGGTTGGATCCCAAATGTCTTGCTCAAATTCAGCTGCTTGTGAACAGTCACCTAGTTCCATTACACATGCAGAGCTACTACATGATATATATATAGTTTATACCAGAATTAACCCGTACTCAGATATTCACCTGAAACACTACAATAATAGGCACAACAAGATGTTAACAATATCAATTTAAGTGCTACTGCAGCATGTAGCCTGATTACGAATGGCTCGTTTTCAATGAGCTAAACAGCACAATCACTATGGCTAAGTGAAAGCAGAACATCAGCTTACAGTACGCGACCAAAGAACACTTTCATGGCACCTGATAACCATATTTACTTGCGGGTCATGCTGTAGCCTACTGTGTCCACAATGTCAGAAATCATGGTCACAGTTGCACACTCAAGACTGTGCCGGTTGGCGCATCTTTGCCTATTGATAAGTTTGTGGTGGTCTATGAGCTGCATGTGACTGGCACTGAAACCCACAGTGATTACTGTAGTAAAGTCTGTGGAGGCTTTGAGTCAGTGCCTTCAGGGAGGAAGGACATGATGGAATGTTTCTTTTCATAGAGTGTGGTAGATGGGAGCAGCTTCTGTTCTGTGCTACAGGTGGGCCGAGTCAAGGGACTGTTATATGGCAAACCTTCCACGTAATTCTGTATGGAAGGGACTTTCCTGATCTGAACTGATATCATGTGTTGCTTATTGTCAGTGTGTTTTGCCACAAACTCGTGGATGGTATAGTTGTCTTTGCCTTGAGACCCTCTAAGCAAAATTGAACCCTCTCACAGAATGGAACAGATGTTATTGGTGGTTATTAGCCTGTCTGGTTAGTGCTTATGCTGTGGTACGAGAATACAATTCACAGTGTGGTGATGTGGCAGTGGGTTATGGTGCATTTTGGGTATCAAATCATTTGCATCCAACTGTGGAGTGCGAACTATGTCATCGGACCTCATATGGATTTTTCTGTATCTTGCTGGGCAGCAGGAGCTGTATTGTGTGCTATCTCTGTTTCAGATGAACCTTGGGTATGGTATCTACCTTTTATCTGTATGTACAGTAAACAGAACGGCCTGAATAAGTAAAAGCCATTAAATGAGTGAAAATGTGCCAACCTGATGAAGAAGATGCAACTTCATGAGCCATTTCATCGATGTTTGCAAGTTACATAAATGTTTGTTTTGCATGTTGATGATACTCTTTATTATGCTTTTAAATTTAGTAATGTGTGACTTTGATTGTAGTTTTGGATTTTAGTAATGCTATTGTTGGTTTCATATTCTTGTAATGCTATTGTTGGCATAAAGTGAAAATTTTCAAATAAGACTGCAGGGGCAGCTCTTATAAAATAATAATATAGAGAGGTGTGGATATAGAATGTCTGGGGGCACATGAAAGGTTCACACTAAAATCTGTATTTGCATAATTATGAGCTGCACTAGTTTTGGAGCCATGTATGTCCTGTTAGTGTTACGGGGTTGTTGTCACTGTGAAATGTGGGATAACTTATATGTCTGTGTTACAGGACCCATGTGGTGTTGCTTTCAAATGTAAGTAGAGTTGAAGTAACATGAACTTTGTCTTTTTGCGATGGTTTATTGCTTTTAAACTGTTGTTGCCCCGGAACTGAATGGTGTTACCTTTTTTATGAAGATTTTGTTATGATGAGTTTGCGTAACATATTAATTAAATTTAAGATCAGTGTTTCTACAATCGTCACTCTGTACTCATTTTCAGAGTTTAATTTGAATAGTTGATGTCCCATGGCACAATTGGTAGCAAAGTGTGGTTATGATCCATGGACCTAAGGGTTGTGGGCCCAACACGCTTCCACAGCGCAACTCAGCTTTACCTTATCTACATAACTGGAGATCTTTCTGTTATTCCCTGCTCATGACCATATGTAGTTAAATCCTGCAAAATTCTTCATGGTAGTGTTCCCTTGCAAGGTGTGCCCCCTTGTGCTGCTTCCTGATTATATTGCTTGCAAATGTCTCATGCTCTACCAACTAACAGCCACAAATTTTGTTGTGATGATAACCAAATTGCTTCAATTTGATCCTCAATCTGTACTAACAAAACCAGCAGGTGGCTTAAGTCTGCTATTGTGTCACATGATATTACCTCTTAACCTGTTCAGAGCTGCACTAAAGGGTTAGGTAATTTATCATACATGCTTATTTGGGGTTCCACTGCATATTCTTATATTTGCTGCCTACCCATTTCCATGGTGGCACTTGCTCCATCCGCTAATGCCGACATGTTAGTCCATTCCTGCAATTAAGCAATGTGCTTTTGAAATGCCTCTCTCTGTTCAGAAGGTAATGTCAACAAATCCTCTATTCTCTGTGAATAATGCACTACTTTAGCTTGCAGATTTCTGACTTGTGAAGATGTTAGTCTGGAATCAGTGAACAACTCCCTTGCCTGATTAACTTCTGTAAGCACAACATTAACAGCAGTGGCATCCAAACTCACCTGTTCTATGCCCTTCGAGATGACAGCAATTGGTAGTTCCATATTTTGGCACGATTTTCGCTGTTACTTACTGATATTTCCTTGTGTCTGGACACATTATCTCCGTAGCTCGTGTATTAGCTCCTCTTTTCCCAGACAAGTGATGTTATTCTGTAACACCATAAAATTAAAGTTAGCAAGTCAGTAATAAAGTACAGTTAATCAGGAAACTAAGAGTATTGTCACTGTGCACTGTTTTGGCAGATGTTGTGGCCTGCTATCATTTGTGTTGTAGAACTTCAACTACTCAAATTAAACTCAGAAAAATGAGTACAGAGTGACATTTATTGAAACACTAATGTTACATTTAACTTGTGTGTTACCAAACTCATCTTCATAGAAAAGGTAACACCATTTAGTTCCAGGGCAGGAACAGTTTATGAGCAGTAAACCATCACAGAAAGACAAAGTTCATGGTGCTTCAACTATACTTACATTTGAAAGCAACACCACATGGGTTCCCTAACTCAGAAATATGAGTTATCCTACATTTCATAGTGACAGAAATCCTGTAATACTGACAGGACATATGGCTCCAAAATTGGTGCAGCTCAGAATTACTCAAACAAAGATTTTAGTGTGAACCTTTCATGTACTCCCTGTCATTCTATACTCACACATCTCTATATTATAATTTTCTATAGAGCCCCCCCCCCCCCCCCCCCCCAATAGCTTTAGGAGACAGTTTTCACTAACACCAAAATAGCATAACTAAAATCCAAAACTACAATCTAAGTCATTCATTACTAAATTTTAAAGGACATTAATATACAACATAAGGGTCATTGAGGTACTAAACAAACATTTATGTAACTTGAGAACTTTGGTGAAATGGCTCATGAAGTTGCATCTTCTGACACCAGCATGGCACATTTCCACTCATCTAACAGCCATTACTCGTTAGGGCGTTTCTGTTTACTGTCCATACAGATAAAAAGTAGTTACCATACCTAAGGTTCATCTGAAACACACACACCATACGATACAGCTCCTGCTGCCCAGCAAGATACGGAAATATGTACAAGGGGCCCAATGACATGGCTAGCACCCCACAGGCAGGTGAAAATGATTTAATACCAAAAATGCACTATATCAGAGTCCCACATCACCATATTGTGAATTTTATACTCATACCATAGCATGAGCACTAACCCTATAGACAAATAAACACCAATAATGTATGTTCCGTTTTGTGAGATCTATATTGCTTGGAGGGTCCCAATACAAAGACCAACTATATCGTCCATAAGTTTTTGGCAAAAACATAGTGACAACAAGCAATAAATAATATCAGTTCAGAGCAGAAGATTCCTTTCCATGCGAAATTACTCAGAAGACCTGTCACATAACAGTCTTTTGATTCAGTCCATCCATACTACAGAACAGGAAGCTGCTCCCATCTACCACGTTCCCTGTAAAGAAACATACCATCATGTCCATGCTATATATGCCCTGTTTGTCTCTGAAGGCAGTTCAGTCTCCACAGACTTTACCACAGTAATCACTGCAAGTTTCAACATCAGTTGCAGAGCACCGACTGCTATAGCCTCACGTGTTACACAGATGTTCGGTTGCATATTGCCCCATATACAACCCACACTTCCTTGTTGTCACTCCACAGTCCCCCATGTAAACACCATTCTCAATGCGCAGCCATCCTCCCAGCTGTGCACAACACACAGCCCATCAACCGCAGCAAACCTATCGATAGGCAAAGAGGTGCCAACGGGCACAACTCCAGCAAGTCACATTTCTTAATACCAAGTGTGTGCTATGCCTGATGGCTCACTAGACCGCCTCTCCTGTTGCCGGTAACTTTTGGCTTGCCATGAACTTCTTTCTCCTCACCACCCGGGCCACAATATCACTCAGTCTTCAGATGGACCACATCCCATCTCTGACCAGCGACACACAGGCCCGGAATGGTACCAAATTCCTTGTATAAGGTAAAAATAGTACCACTCTTGGTGTGATTGGGAGGTACAATAAACCATAACAGCCATAAGAGTTCAGATGAGTCAGAACGGCTGATCTCCATGAAATGAGTTTGTTACTCCACTACATTGTGGCTCTTATTGAGCGTGCTGCTACGACAGTGATGATTATGTGGAACCAGTGGATAGGAGACATATAGTACACAATGACGATGGGTACTGGACCACATGACATGAGAACTGTGCAGGATGACCAATATCTTGTCCACATGGCCATAACTGACAGAATAGCTTCGTCCACAATGTTGGCTTGGTGTTGGAGCATTGAACATATGTTGATGTTTCCGCGTTAAGCTTTAACGCGATCTACTGAGGGCCCATCTGGTAGCACACATGTTGTTACATAGGCTTGCATTGACCCGAAACTGATGAAGCTTCAGACTGCCATAGGTATGTGGTGTACATTGTCTCTGGTGCGTTGAGTGGCAAAATCTAGTGATACCCATCTACATGTAGCAAGGAGTGTGCAAGCCTTCTTCAAAGAACGACATGTACCACAGCTTCCCTTGCTTGCATGTTTGCCGGACATGCTCATCGAATATGTTTGGGGTGTGGTCAGTCTGCAACTATTTTGTTCTGGTCCTTGTGTAAGCATGGTCGATGCTTAGTGGATGTGTCTGCAGACCATGTGGCATTATGTTCTCTAGCAGATTATCCAAGCCCTGTTTGATTCAGTGTTACAATGGCCAGAGGCTGCAATTGGAGCATTTTTTTGCTTTCATTCAGAGTGCATGGGCAGTTCTGTAATTCTAATAATTTTAGTAATGACCTGATTTTCCTTTGTTTAATCATTTTTGTATTTTGATTTCCCTAATGTATGGAATAAATTTCATTGTTACTACATGTTTCCTCCCAGCTGGTGAAATTCTGACAAATAGTAGTGTAGCTTACTGAAGTGAAGTGACTTGGGTGCCTTGACAGTACATATAGCTGTACTGTAGATTCAACCATAATGGAAGGGTATCTTGGAGAGGCTTGGATGCTGAAGAGGGGCAGCAGCCTTTTCAGTAACTGCCTGTGTTTGGTGGACTTATCAGGTCATGACCTTGTTGTGGTGGTACTGCAAATGCCTGAAAGTAAGGGGAAACTACAGCCATTATTTTATTTTTTTCTGAGGGCATATAGTTCTACTCTATGGCTTAATGATGATGACATCCTCTTGTGTAAAATATTCTGTAGCTGTAATAGTCCCATTTATATCCCCGGGCAGGGACTACTCGGGAGGATGTCATCAGAAGAAACAAAACTTGCATTCTGTTAGTTGTGTGGAATGTTAAATTTTGTAATTGAATAGGTAGATTAGAGGATTTAAAAAGGGAAATGGCTTGGTTGTAGTTAGATATTGTGGAGATTAGTGAAATAGAAAGGCAGGTAGAAGAGGACATACAGTCAGGTCAGTACAGTAATATCAACAAAAAATGACCTAGATGTAACACAGGAGTAGGTGTAAAAATGCATAAGACAATAGAAATGCAGGTAGGCTACTGTGAACAGCGTAGTGAATGCATTATCATAGCAAAGATAAATGTTAAGGTATCAACTATCACAGTAGTACAACATTGCCATATGAAACGTCCCCTTAGAAAAATTGTACAGGACTGTGCTTAACCTGACATACAACATTTTTTAGCGCAATGCAATTTGACTTTCAGAAATCCCTACAAAAGAATGGCCCTGACTAACATTAACCTATGCATTTCACAAATCGCTTACCTCACAAAAATCTTGGTTACTCGAACTACTGCAATACAGCGAGCGCCACTACTGCCAGCTAAATAAAAGATTCAAACTACGGAAGGCACTAACTACTGATAGGCATAGTTAGCAAATGAAAGATTTTAATAGAGAACAAACAATGTATTTACCTTAATAGTCATAATATATATATAGCAGTTCATAACAAATTTCAAAACTCCGCCATCTCTCTCCCCACGTCCACCACTGCTGGTGGCTCACCTCCAACTGCGCAACGCTACGCGCTGTTAACATCCAGCTGCCGCTGCCCAACACTACAATGGCAGACAACAATGCAAACTAGCCACAGACTGCACACAGCACAGCCAGTGATTCTCACACAGAGCGCTACGTGGCGTTACCAATAAGAAAACCTAAACAGCCTACTTACATAGCCCCCATGCTCCCCACAAAAAATTTTACAAATTGTTTTGGGCACTGGGCAATACATATTTGTTAAAATTTTTCATAATCGTAATTACAATAACAAAGAAATCAAATGCACACACTTATTGATACAATGTTGGTCAAAAGCTAAAATTTTCTCACAGTCCATAAAGACAGTCCTTATCGTTCATCACAGTAAAATAGCAGTGTTTTTCTCAAAGTCTGAGCAGTAGAAGAAAATGCACATGGAAGTAGTGGATTTCCATGCAGTCTTGAAGAAGTAGTGTTGGCCTTCCAACGGAAAGACAGTGCTGACTCTTGACATGCTGACAGGTAATGGGCCACAACAGAGCAAACCCACAGCAGAGTCAGTCGAAGTTTTGAAGAATATTGGTAGGTAGGTCATCACAGAGCATACCCATTGTAGTCCTGGTAGAGATTACGATATTGGTGGGCCACCAGAGGTGCAGACCCACTGTAGTCCTTGTAGAAATAATGGTATTGGTGGGCCATCAAAGATGCAGCCCCAATGTAGTCCTTGTAGAGATGGCCAGCAGCCATCTGCTGCGACTGTGCAGGTGCACAATCACCATCGAAGAGTCTTGCAGAGAATATAGCAAGTCCATAAACCACCACTTGTACACGCCAACTAACTCCACAGATGGTGAAGAGATTGAAAGAACATATGATTGGATAAAGGTAATTATTCGTCACTGGAATTTGGTTGTGTGTGTGTGTGTGTGTGTGTGTGTGTGTGTGTGTGTGTGTGGGGGGGGGGGGGGGGGGGGGATAGCAAGAGAAGCTGGACTGGGAGAAAGGAATGAAAAAGGAAGCTTCCTTGTAGCATTTTGTACCCAGCATAATTTAATCATTTCTAACATTAGATTTAAGACTTGTAAAGAAGGTTGACTACGTGAAAGAGACCTGGGATGCTGACAGTTTCAGATGAATTAATAATGGTTACACAGAGATTTTGAAACTAAGTTTTATAATTTTTAAAGACATTTCCAGGGGCAGACGTGTCTATATGAGGTGGAATCAAAAATTTTCGGAACTGGTGCTGCCCTCTGGAAATTAGGAGTAGTAGATCTTTGCACCACTAGGTGGTGAGAGCAGAGGACGTTTTGCATGCCCAGTGATTTCCATAATACTCTGTGTTTGGTGTGTGTCGATTTTACGATGCATTTGTGAACATAACAGTGCGTGTGTATCAAATTCTATGCAAATCTCGGGAAAAATTCTACGGAGACCCTTGCAGTGATTCAACTAGATTTACAGTTATGACCCAGAGACAAAGCAACAATCGTCCCAGTGGAAGAGCCTGGGCTCTCGAAGACCCAAAAAAGTGAGACAGGTGAAGAGCACAATCATTGTTTTCTTTGATACCAAGGGAATTGTGCACAAAGAATTCGTCCCACCCAACCAAACAGTGAATTTCGCCTACTGCTGTGACGTTTTGCTACGGCTCCGTGAAAACATGCGGCGACGACGACCCGAACTTTGGCGTCAAGGGAACTGACTACTGCATCACGACAATGCGCCTTGTCATACATCCTTGCTATCCAGGACCTTTTTGGCAAACAACAACATGGCGGTTGTACCCCAACCACTGTACTCGCCAGATTTACCATCTTGCGACTTCGTGCTATTCCCAAATCTGAAACTCAAGTTGAAAGGCTGTCGGTTCGACACTCTAGAGAGGGTTCAAGAAGCATTGCTGGCAGTGAGAAACACCCTCAAAGAACATTACTTCCAGAAAACGTTTGACCAGTGGCAGAAGTGCTGGGACTGGTGTGTATGTGCAGATGGGAACTACTTCGAGGGTAATGGTGACCATTAGTCAAAAGGTAAGGTTTTCAACAGATCGCAGCACTAGTCCTGAAAATTGTGGATAGCACCTCTTAATGTACTGACTATAATTTACTGGTTATGAATTTCAGATTACAACTGAAGAAATTCCAGAAGAGTAGGAAATTCAGGAAATAGAAACTATATGGATTGAAGGCACTACAGGTTGTTGAGAGTTTCAGAGAGAGCATTAGGCAACAATTGACTGAAACAGGGGAAAGGAGTACAATATAAGATTGATGGGTGTCACTGAGAGATGAAATAGTGAAGGCAGCAGAGGATCAAATAGGTAAAAAGACAAGGCCCAGAAGAATTTGTTGGATATCATAGGTGATAATGAATTTGATTAGTGGACTGAGAAAATAAAAATGCAGCAAATGAAGTGGACAAAAGGAAATACAGAAGTCCAAAAAATTAGACTGACAGTAAGTGCAAAATGACTTAGCAGGAATGGCTAGGGAACAATACAAGGTTATAGAAGCATGCATTACAGGGGGCAAGATAGATGATGATTAGGAAAATCAGAGATCTTAGGAGAAAAGAGAATCAGATGTATTAAGAGCTCAAATGACTAGCCAGTACTAACAAAAGAAGGTAAAGCTGAAACTCCAAGGAATATGTAGTTTGTCTGTATAGGGAAACAAACTAAGAACAGTAGTATAGAAAAAGAGGAGGAAACAGGTGAACGTGAGATGGGAGGAAATATGATACTAAGAGAAAAACTTGGCAGAACACTGAAAGAACTAAGTGGAAACAAAGCCCTTTAAATAGACAGTATTCCTTTAGAATTACTGAGATCCTTGAGAAAGCTAGCCATGACAGAATTGTTCCACCTGGTGTACAAGAATATGAGAGTGAGGAAATACTCTCAGACTTCAGAAAGAATGTAATAATTTCTGTTCCAAAGAAGATAGGTGCTGACAGATATGAATACTACCGAACCATCAGTTTAATAAGTCATAGTGCAAAACATTGACATTAATTAATTACAGAATAATGGAAAAACTTATAGAAGCCAACCTCGGGAAAGATCAGTTTGGATTCCAGACAAACATAGGGATACACGAGGCAATACTCATCCTATGACTATCTTACGACCTAGGTTGAAGAAAGGCAAATGTATGCTTGCAGCATTTGTAGATTTAGAGCAGGCATGGGCAAGCTTTGGTGACCTGTGGGCCCAGTTCACAAAGTTACTGAAGCTCACAGGCCACCTTGTTACATGGCATGATAGCATCACTCTTGCTGCATGAAGTCAGAACTGTAGTGTTTGTTACATTAATTTTTATAGCATAAGGCACCAATATCAATGGCACCGCTTTCACAAAGTGCCACGCTAACAACTTTTGCCTCACAACTACTGAAACTAAGTAGACATTTGGAAAGGCAATTAAAGCTCAGGGAGAAGAAATAAAAACTTTGAGGTTTGCCGAAAACATTGTATTTCTGTCAGAGACAGCAAAGGACCTGGGAAAGCTGTTGAATGGAATGGATAGTGTCTTGAAAGGAGATTGTAAGAGCAATTTCAACAAAAGTAAAACAGGGGTAATGAAATGTGGTCAAATCAGGCAATACTAAGGGAACTAGGTTAGGAAATGAGACACTAAAAGTAGTAGATGAGTTTTCCTGTTTGGGCAGCAAAATAACTGATAATGGCCAAAGTAGAGAGGATAAAAATGCAGGCTGGCAATAGTTAGATGAACATTTATGAAAGAAAGGAATATGTAAACATTGAATGTAAATTCGTTAGAAAGTCTGTTTTGAAGGTGGGCGATAAACAGTTCAGATAAGAAGAGAAAGAAGCTTCTGAAATTTGATTTTGTAGAAGAATGCTAAATATCAGATGAGTAGATTGAATAACAAGTAATGAGGTACTTAATAGGATTGAGGAGAATCAAAATTTATGGGACAACATGACTAAAAGAAGGTTTTGGTTTGGTGTTAAGGAATAGTCAATTTGGTAATAAAAGGGAGTGTGTTGATAAAATTATACAAGGAGACCAATGCTTGAATGAGGTAAGCATGTTCAAATGGATGTAGGTTGCAGTATTTATGCAGAGATGTAGCTCAGAAGCTAGTAAAGTCTGTGTGCTTGTAGTGGGTGTTGGTGCACTGTGAATCAGTCTGCTACAGGTAGCCTTTCCCCATTTTTGTGCCTGTAGGCTTTTAAGTGTAAGAGGGGTATGAATACTGAATGTCTGTCAACTTGTTTAATGGATGCCACTAACAAACATTTGTATTCTAGTTGGGAACTGCACTGGGGCCTCTATGTGCCACTCTTTTTCAATACCTTCTGCGGTCAAATGTGCCTACCCAATTACACAAAAAATTACTTTAGGCATTTATCGCATGTCTCAAGGCATCGAGCACAGTATACAGTTAATGATTTGATCTGGATGTCTACTGACAACTCTTCACAATGCTAAGAATACGCCTAGCCTAATCAGCTTCACTTTCTGCTAGTTTTGTATGCTGTGTGCCTCACTTTCTGTTGTTTTTATGCTGCTGTGCCTTATATGCTTCATTTTCAAAAGAATTGTAACGTCTGAGGTACACTGCAAGTTTGTAGGCTGATCTCCCACATTGCGGTTTGTCTTGTCTGTTCCTCAAAATCTGGACTATACTGTGGCTGGTTGTCTTTACAACTTCAAATTGTTCGTATTCCACCAAACTTTTTTTGTCATGTTACTGTTGACAATAGTATCAGAAGTATAAATGTTACTTCATCAATGTACTGCAATTGTAAGGTTAGACAGAACAACTCAAATAGGTTCCTGACATTATGCAATAATCAGTTTTCGAATGTTCATAAGTTACATGAAGCACTGACGTACTTAACTACTCCCCAACCATCCCCCATCTAACCAATCCTACTTCCTTCCTTGAAGAAGAAACATATTAGTTCTGAAAGCTGAGATTAGTGTTTTCTGCTTTTAAGTGTTCCTATCAGCAATGTGGGGAATTGAATCCCATGCAGGTGAGCACTGGCCCACCACTCTTGTCTCCTTGTAGTTTTAGCAGTTTCCTAAACTGAATTTTCCATTTTATAGATTATATTCTTTGCAGGGCACAAAGACACTAATACAGTGAATCTCTCTCTCTCTCTCTCTCTCTCTCTCTCTCTCTCTCTCTCTGTGTGTGTGTGTGTGTGTGTGTGTGTGTGTGTGTGTGTGTGTGTTTTGCTGCCTAGCCCTCTCTACCCTCTCCTCCCATACCTCTGACACGTTCCCTTACTTGATCTGCACCTGTACCTCCTCCACTGTCCCTTTCCCTCTACATGCCTTTTCCTCCACTGTAGCTGTGATTGTATAACTTTAGGTATTGGTTTGCAGGGAGACCACTGACACATCCGTAATATACAATTTAGTAATAACAGTCAGCAGTATAAGGAAACTTGTGTATATTATCAAGAGAAATTTCACATCTTTTCACAACTGAAGTACACACACTGTTATCCTCTATCAGGTGTTGAACACAACACAGGGCAACAGTTTCCTGTGTCCTGTATCTTTCAGTTTTTTTTTTATAACAGTAGTGTCTAGCTATAGTAAATAAAATCTACTGGGTCTATAAGCTGTTACATTTTACAACAAAATGACGAGCATTCAGGAGATCAGTATTTGCAGTTGCTATAATCTTGAAGGTGGTAACGTGAATAATTTCTATAAAATAAAAAAATATAGATGTAACAATCTGACTTGTAAATTCAAAAGGTTTTGTAAGTAAATGAAGCTTAAAGAAACTTTGTGTATGCAACATAGACCGTAGTTAAAAAAACTTAGCAATATAACAAAGGCCAGGAAGTGTGTGAATTTTATAACTGAGTCTGCCCTGTCCAAGTATTACAACAAGATTTATACATACTTATGAGCTGTGGCAATTAAATAACAAGGCTGCCCACCTCATATTGCACAACCGCTTGGGAGGGAGGGGGGCAAAGAGGTGGTGAGGTTGAGGTTGAGGTTGGTATTTAAATGCAGCTGACCTTGAACCTTCAAGAGCAGCCACTGTTCATTTCACATTTTGGTCTGGTTTTGAACCTTGGTTGTAGAAGATATTGTTCTATAGTAGTACTGCAAGCTTGGTGAACTTAAAAATTAAGCAGTGCATTAACCTCAAACCCTGCATGAAATTAAAAAAATTGCCAGCAGGATGTTTTCATTTTTTAAACAAGTTGTTTTGTGGTAATTCTGTCACTTGTGTGAGTTTTTGAATGGCAAAAAGGTTCTCAGAAGCAAGTAAAACTGTTATCATGACGTATGGGTGCCCGAGGGTCAAACTGTTAATCAGAAATACTACAGAGATGCCCTAATCAAGCCAAGGGAAAGAATTAGGAAGAAGCGATCAGATTTGTGGAAAAACAATGCGTAGATTGTGCATCAGGACAACACTAGTCCACAGTGTCGTATCTGTGAAACAGTTTTTAGTGGACAAGCACATTCCTATGCTTGAACATCCTCCATATTCTTCAAATCTATCTCCCTATGATTTTTATCTGTTCCCGAAAATGAAAAGTGCATTAAAAGTCTGTTGGAGAGGTAAAAGCAGAAACAGCAGAATTGTTGAAGGTGACAGTGGATGACCTACAGCATTGCTTTGAACAATGGAAGAAACACCTGCAGTAGTGTATATAGATAGAGGAGGGGAGTATGTTGAAGGGATAAGAGTTAGTTGTAACTTTGTTTGCAGTGTACCACAATTCTGACACCAGTCTCATTATTGACTTGGCACACCTCGTATACTTGCATATACATAGTGGCTATTACTTCTCTTGGCCTTGTGCTTTGCATTGTGCTCTTGATTTGTGTTGAATTTTATATGTTAACCTACATGTGTTTTACCTGAAGATGTATATATCTTCCATGTTGTGTAGTACACATCTTTATAGTGCTTTTACCTATATCTCAGCCAGTTTTTTTAGTTATTTCATTCTCAGCAATTTTCCTTTGGCGCATGTAGCTTTTTTACCAGTCTTAACACAACTTAGTATAAAATGTATTGCACTTGCGACTTTCAGTTAATGGCGACAGTCATGAGCAGATTTGTGTAGACCTGCATTTCAGAATTGTGTATATTTTAAGGAACTAAATCAGTTGGGAGATTGCTGAAATACTTGTATTGTGAAGTTAGGAGTAACTGGTAAAACAAATTAACGAGCAACTGTCCAATGTGGAGAGAGTAATGTGAAACCTAGAAGTAACAGGAACGATATAGTTGAGAATCAGATTCTCCAAAGAAAAATAAAGATGATATGCAATATTTTTTTTAGCTAAATTAATTGTGAGTTAGTTAATTAGGGTCCATGTGTGGCTTGGAACACTGTGGCTGCAGCAGATGTGCTTCTTAACGTGCCAAACTGAGCACAGTTTCATTATTGTCTAATGCCCCTACCTGTGCTAAATAGCCCATGTTTGGGATTTGACCTGAGCCAAGGTTACATGAGCAACTGGCCTCACATTGTGCTAAGCATTTGTGGAGTGGTTATTCTGATGTCTCCTCCTGTCACTCTGTGATTTGTCATTGTTAAGATAGCATTATTGTAGATGTAAAAATTATTTTCTGACTTTGTATCTTCTCTGTGAATGTGCCTTTGTTCAACATGGTTGCTATTGAATTTGGAGTGATTAATTTAAGTGCTGGCTGATCCCTACCTGCTGCCACCCTGTTCCCCCTGGAAGGAAATATGTGCACCCTGACTGTTCGCATGTAGTGATACTCACGTGAAAGAGTCTAAATGCTTTATAATTGTATGTAATCATGTAACTGTTGGGGGAGTGGGATACAAGCCTGTTATTTATTTAGTTAGATATGGGAAACCACCAAAAAAATCTCATACAGACAGGCTGGTACAATGGCCCACATTGTTAATCCTCGGGCCATTGCACCTGCCCAAATTTCGGACGTGGTATGCTAATATATGCGGCTGTATGGGTGGATTATGGTTGTTACAATTCAGCAGAGATGTAAGTATTGTTTTCCCTTAAGCCGTTCATGATCCAATTTTGGTGACCCATTTGAAAGTTACTATCGCTTTTGGATACTTCAGATTCAGAAGAACTATCAATTACATCTCTTGTTGAAACATAAGACTTTAGTTTTACACCTGCTGATGTAGACAGCTTAGGGTTGTTGATTTCAGAATCTGTGGAGGGGTTCTTTTTCACATGGACATCGAATAAATCATCCTCACTGTTGCTCTTTGTGATTATCTCTATGGTCTTCTTCCTCAGTTTAATGATAACAGTTTGTCATTTTCTTTGTAGAATAGGTAATGAGAAAAGCACTGTGATGCCACTACTAATGAACAGCAAGAAATAAAGCAAAATTGAATGCAGTTTCTATATCTACATTAATGCCATCTTAACAATGAGAAAAACGCTGTGATGCCACTACTAATGAACAGTAAGACGTAAAGCAAAATTGAATGCAGTAAAATGAAACCACAACAGACAAAGTAAGCGAAAGCAACTTCAGGACCAAAACTGTGAAAAGCAACCGAGAGATATGGGGTGCATATTCTGCTGTATGCTTATTTGTCAACAGCAATCAAGTACCTGAGTGACGGTGCAACTGTATTTTTCATGAGAGTGTAGGAGTCAGCAAGGAAGCTCAAGTTAACTTGTCAGTACCCCTGAAAGAAACTCAGAGGCCACACTTAGTCATTAACAGAGTCTGGGGAGCTGCAGCAGAATGTGATGATTTAATACAACAGCTGTCAAAGGTGAATCAATAGTTTAGGAATAACTATTATCATTGTTTCTATCTCATTACTAAATATGAGGGGTATTTGTTCCTATTGAAGTGAAATTAGAAAAAAGTATTAGTACAATTTACAGATATTCGAACAATATAAAAATTTTTGTCGTAGACATACTTGGTGTTATGAGTAGAAATAATTTCTCTCTAGTAGCTTAAAAAGGTACATGATCTGCTTTGTTTCAGATATACATGACAAGTGAAACTGGTTTAAATTTTCCGCCCTCTGTATTGATTTTACTGTGAAAGTTGCAGGAGACAGTGTGGATGTACGTGTAAGCCATGTTTAGGTTTCAGCATATGAAGAAGTTAAGAGTTTTTTTTTTCTTCTAAACCTTACACTTAATTCATAAGCAGTAATTTTCAGTTTTTCAAATAAATTGAAACTTACTGTCTTATTATTTTGCTATTGTTGCATCTGTCAGTTCTAGTAATCTGTGTAAATCAGTAACTTTTCACACAACACCTTTTGAAACACTCATGAATTCATGCCTATTACAGTGCAATTAGTAGTAATCAGTTGACTTGCAGATTGTTCGTTGTTGTTGTTGTTGTTGTTGTTGTTGCTGCTGCTGCTCCTGCTGCTGCTGTTATACCATCACTCATTTATGTTAGGACTTATTGTTTGCTTACAAGTGCTAAAAATCAGTAGATGTGTATCATGTGGTTCTCTTTACCAGTGAACAATATATTTAACCACCTTTGACTTGTTTTCATAAGTCGATACAACTTAAATTCCATATTTTGTTGCCACAATTCACACATTTTGAAGCTTAATTTTTTTAAAAAAATCAAGATTGTTTAAATATGCCTGCTTCACAAAGAAACATCTTTCTTGTGGGGTAAGCATTGTATACTCGCTTTTAATTTTAAATTCTTCATTTCAGTTTTTATTTATGTTTTTCTTTTTTAATGACACAGTCCCTTCAAGTAAAAGGAACTGCAGCCCAAACATTAATCATAAAATAAAGGGTAGTATTTGCTTGTGACAAGCAAATAATGTTGCGCAATGGACTATTAATTGTTGGACTTGCAGATCTCTTATGCTTGATGATTAATTATCTTCCAGGGCTATCAGTGAACTATTAATTTGTGGATTGCGTAAGTTTACAGTTGTTCAGATCATTTGGAACTTTTGTTTGATGTAGCCTTTTTTGCAATGATATGGTATGTACGTAGGTGTGCTCGAGAAGGGGCATTGGCATAAGTATTATTATTTTTGTAAACATAATTGGAAAAGCATTGATCTACAGACAATATTAAATAAAAATTAATACTCTTCATAAATCGTGTGTAACTATTTCTTGGCTGTGAACACAAACATAATTACCTACAACTACAGTGTGTGCTGCTGCAGTCTGTGTTATGTCATTTCTGTACTTACCTGTTTCAAGTCTGCAATACTGCTAGAAAGGGCAGGAGAAGGATCTGAGATGTGACTGTACAAGAATAGTGTGTTGCCCTGAGTGGGTAGGCTTATGAGTATTGCAGTAACATTTGAGGATTCATTGAGTGAGGAGGAGGTGCTGATAGAATACAGACATATTACAATTTCACAATAACACTATTATTAGAATAAGGAAGGAAAATATTCCAGGGAAGATTTGAGACGTGAAGAAGAGCATCTCTAATGTTGTTGACGGTTTTCAGGATGATGAAGTTCAACAACGTATTTATATATCTGACATGAGGAAAAAGTACACTCAGCCATGACGAACTGCTGTCTTCTTTTAAAAGAAGTGTCCACTTCAGATATAATAAATTGTTGCTGAGGGATTAGCATACAGTTTAAAGTACGCATAAGTTTCAAGATAGTGTTTAAGCTAACAAAATGTGGGTAAATTTGATCTATACTTTGAGTCAAGGCAGACAGATGATACCATCATGCTATCAAGCCAGTACACATAAGAAAATACAGTAAAATGGTTTTTTCCCTTGCAAATGTCTTTGTGGGACTTGAGGAATATTGTAATTTTTTTAAATAGTAGAAAAAAGTCTTAATGCCATAATGACATGATCGGAGATAGTGTGGATCAGAATGAACCTCTGTGGCCTCTTTGTGTTATAAATGATGTGGTATAGAATTCTGAGACTGCTATCGTATCATTATCATACTATATTAATGGGGTAGAATTTGTATGAGATCAAATTAAGCAACATTAGAAACAACAATAAAAAATGTGTGCTGACAGTAGCAGATGTTTGCCATGGGATATCATAAAGCAGATATTGATAGAAGTGTAGCATAATATAATGAAACACACCAAAAAGACATAATGAAAGGATGGAAGAATGATCATGAAGTTAAAAGTAATGGTGAGCATTTAATTTTTTTCTTATTGAGTTAACTTCTGGTCATTAGGCTACACAGATGACAGTTACTTCGATTCATAAACCAGTATCAATAGTGTGCATCTCTTGAAATCATAATTTGTTAAACAAGGTCTGTTCATACCTTATAGTTATTTCCTCTTGTTAGTTCAGTTGGGTTAATTAGTGATTGCATGGTATTTACCGTGTTGACCTACTTGGCATTTTGTTAGTGAGCATTCATCTTGCCTGTGATTCACCATTAAATATCCAAGTACAGTATCAGCATATGCATGACAGTCATTGCCATTCCTGCCACCATCATGACCCACCCTTTCATTGATGAAGACAGTGACACCCAGATTTTGTTTTTCTTTGCAAAACTTGCATGATTGTAATGCTTGAAGTGTGACTTCTTGCGCGCAAAGTGTGAATGGTGCCCCCCTTCCCCCCACCTCCCGCTACTGCCATCAGTTACATTATTTGTCAATCACACAACTATTTTAATCAAGCTATAGTGTCCTCATGAATAGCATGTAGAAATTTTTTTTACCAAGCTGATTTAAATATCAAAACTGCTTTTGATCTTAAAGTATAAAGTTTTAATACTTTTTCTTTTCTTGCTGGCAGACAGCAAAATAAAGAGCAAGTTATTTATTACTGAAAAGGTGTTATCATAAATGCTACATTGCTTTTTTTAATTAATTTTATTAATTAATTTTCTACAGTGTGCATGGAGGATGTACCTGGCACAGAGAACCCTTTGTCAACTTCGCAGTCAAGTTTCTGCAGCAATTGTAATACAAACAGCATGGCGCAGGTATCGTGCAATGAAATGGTATCGACGATTGCGGAAGGGGACAGTAGCTTTCCAAGCGTGTGCGCGTGCAAATTCACTTCGTATTCGCCTTAGGGCAGAGAAAGAGGAAAGAGCTAGGCAAAGAGAGGTAGAGCATTTTTTTCACTGTTCAAAACAATGCTGGTTGTACTTTATTTTTGTTCATTGTATGTTATGTTGTTAGATTTGTATTTCATTACATGGCCTTCTGAGCATTAATTGTATTTCAATTTTTTGTGAATCTTCTATCATGACTATGGTTGTTTTTGTATTTTAAAATAGAAAATGAAATTAATGCTTTGCCTTGATCACTTATCTTTAGTTTTATCTGCATTACGACTTTTAAAATGAAAATTCTAAATGTAATTCTATAATTGTTAAAGAAAACTAGCACTGAATTGTAATGTAAAGAAAATGAATGTGTAAAGGAAGGTAGAGATAGCTGATTTAGATTAAAAATACTGCACTGAAGACAGATAGCACAATAAAGAGCATCAGGTAAATTATCAAGAAGTCACATTTGTTTACATGTTTACAAGTAATGGAGAAACTGTGATAAAAATGTCGTCACGAGAAATTGCCAAAATGAAAACTCCTGGAATGTGGTCTGAGAAAAGTCATAACAGTTTCAATACAGTACCATTATGCTTTCATTTAATGATTATGCAGTCATTTGACTGGGAACACTTACATCACTGTAAAGAAAGAATATTCGATAAAAGTAGAGATATTTTCTTTGTCGCACATGTTCCAACTGTAGGAAGAAAAGGACTCTTATTATTGATTGTAAGAAGTATAATTAAGCTGTATTTACAGAGGGAGAAAATATAAAAATATAGGAAAAGGGTAGGAGAATACATGTTTCTTAAAAAGAAATTGGCAGAAAGTCTTAAAATGATACAGCTTTAATGGCTAGTGGAGAAATGCCAAGCTGTAAGAATATCCATGACTATGGGAAAGACTAATGCCGTGTAATGGAACATTTAATAAACCTATGGAGAAAACAGGTTAGGTGGCAAGGCATTATCAAGTAAAGAAATGAAGGCTGATAGGTGGAAGGAACTTACAGAAGGAACTTACAGAAGGCTATACGAAAGACTCAAAGCTAAAGACGAAGGCTATACAAAGTGCTCAAACCTAAAGACGATATATGGAAAGGGAAAAGGAAATCAATGAGATGGGAGTCATGATACTGCAACAAGAATTTGACAGATCACAGAGAGAGCTAAGTTCAAACAAAGGAGAATTGTTAAGAACTTTTAGACAACCAACCAGGATAAAACTATTGCACCTGATATGAAAAATACCCTCAGATTTTCAGGTGAATGTAATAATTTCAGTTCCACAGAAGGGAGTTGCTGAAAAGCATGAATATTACCAAACCATTAGTTTAATAAGTCATGGTTGCAAAATACTGACACAGATTATTTGGAGTAGAATGGAAAGACTAGTAGAAGCCATAGTTTGGCATCAAGAGAAATGTAGGGACATGCAAGCCAATACTGACCGTGCAATTTGTTCATAGTAGACAGACTGAAGAAAAGCAAACCTATGCTTATTGTATTTGTAGATTTAGAGATGGCTTTTGACAATGTTGGCTAGGAGGATACATTCTTCATAATTCTAATCATACCTGGGATAAAGTACAGAGAGTGAAAGGATCTCTGTAACTTGTACAGGAACCAGAATGCCGTAAAATAATTTAACATCTAATATATCAAACAATGGAAACACCAGGTAGTAATATCAACAATGTAGGAAAAGACAGATCGCTATTTACTGTACAAAAGACACGTTCAGTTGCAAAAAGGCATGATTAAAAGACACTCACGTATAGCTTTCGACCACGGCCTTCATCAGTAAGGACGGACACACACACACACACACACACACACACACACACACACACACACACACACACACACACACACCTAGTGCACACAAGATTGGCAACTCTAGCATCTGCGGTCGAAATGTTGAGATTCCGAACCTGAGATTGAGATGCTGGAGTTGATGCTCACGTGTGCGTGAGGTGTGCTTGCTTGCTTTGTGTGCGTGTGTGTTTGTATTTACTTACTGATGAAGGCTGTGGCTGAAAGCTATATGTGAGTATCTTTTAATCATGCCTGTCTGCAACTTGACGTGTCTTGTTTACGGTAATAGCAATCTGTCTTTTTTTTACATTGTTAACATCTGATATAAATTTAACTGTTGGAAAATCTTCACTGAAGTGTTTATTTGTGATATAGCCTTACATGGAAGTGAAATGTGGATAGGAAAACAAGGATAGAACCTTCTGAAATGTTGTTTAGCAGAAGAATGCAGAAAATTAGATGGGTTGGTCATGTAGCTACTAGTACTGAATCAAATTGTGGAGACTAGAGCATTATGGCACGAGTTGACCAAAAGGAGGTATTGACTGATAGGACACATTGTGAGGTATCAAGGCATAGTCAGTTTGGCAATGGAGGCAGGTGTATGAGAAAAAAAATAATGTAGGGAAACCAGTGGTTTACCACGGTATACAGGCTCAACTGGATGTAGGTTACAGTAGTTATGTAGATATGAAGAGGCTTGCACTGGATAGATTAGCATTGAGAGCTGCATCAAACTATTCTTCAGATTGAAGGCCACAACAACCTTAGTATTTATTTTCATACATGCTTTTGGAGGGAAATTTTATGTACATAGTGGATGGGTATAAAACTGATATCACAGAAAGACAATTTCATTCATATGTTGGCTACAACACACAACTGACTCAAGAACAAATTTCAGGTAAAATGACAAAAGACCTCTGTTGACAGGAATATGGTTAATGGCTCTGAACTGATGTGGCTGAAACTTTCAACTCAACTTACATGTTTGACAAACTTGGGAATCATATTTGCATCACTGTTTATTTAGTCATCATCTTTTTTAATGATAAAGTGATTTCTAGGTTGACAGTAGTGTGTTGTAAAAGAGAAATAATGGAAAAATAATCATATGCTAAGGACATACGTGTGAGGGGGAAGCTTTTGAATTTTATGAGAAGGCAGTAAATATGACAGCTCATCTAACCTGATGGACCAACCACAATGCGTTATCTGTTATTTGGAAGGAACACTAATCAACTGGGAACAGTATCTGAGGGGGGAATTATATTACATGGAAGATCGAAAGAAAGTTTTTGATCTCAGCAGTCTCACTGACAAACAAAAGAAAAGACTGTTCAGTAGATAATGGTAGACATTGGCATAAAAGAATCAAAATCATGTTCTTTGACTGCATTTTGTACATGTCACACAATAGGATCTAGAATTTATTTGTGTATAGAATAAGGCACTGCTTTTGCGGGTTGCCTTACTGTTGTTTTGCATCAGGCAGAGTAGAGTGTATGCAATAAAATTTGAGCTGTAGCTGCATAGATGGCTCGCAGGGGAGACACCATAGTAATGGTGAGTGTTTCATTATGAAAAGCTTCCCTGGTGAAGGGGAAGTTGTGCATTTCTCATTTCCCTCTAATAACGTAAATTTAATAAAATTACATAAATCACATTTGCGCTAGTACGAAGTACTCTTCGTGCACCTGCTTTATGTGGACACTATGATGCCGTACTATGCAAGACAGAGTACAAATAACAATACTGAAATGCTGTGGTTGACAACCAACAAGTAGCTTAGGTGATTACCCTTTGAAACAAAGTGACAGTCTGTCTCAGCGTGTAGGCTGAGGATGTGTCTCCCGCACAGATACTCCTGTATGAGTTCTATGTTTGTTAATGTCGGGATGCCTCTAATTTCTTGCTGTAAGCCCTGCCTATAGTTACAGCTGTAGTTGCCTCGTACTACAATTGTATTGTTGTGCCCCATACTGTATCTGACTAGCCTATACAAACAGTCCTATGTATTTAATTGTGCTTCCTGCAGCTGTTCCTGTGCATTTATCTTGCTGTAGCAGATTCTGTTTACCTTCCCTGTCCCCCAACCCCATTACTCAGAAAACATTTCTGTATTGTTTACTTTGATTTGCCTTCCTTTGTGATACAAATATATCATCCATTTTCATTTGAATATGTGCCTAACACATGTATCCTTTCTGTTATGGCATCAACCTTGAGTATCGAATCAGGTTTAGTTTGTTCAGTCATATAATCTGCGTACAAAGTGTGTTTTTTAACTAAGCACTGTTTTGAAGTAAAGATAAAACAAATAGACTTTTCATAGCAACTTTATTTTTGTATGAAAGCCTGTGTGTTAGTCTACTGTTCTCCATCATTCCCCCCAATGTTCTGCATGTTGGCATTTGTTTGTAAGTGTTTGAAATGCTACCTCTTATTGAGAATCCTGATGACTGTGAAATATGTGCTGAGATTCATTTTCTTACGGCTGAAGGTGCAAAAGCAACTGAAATTCATTGTCAGATCACTGAAGTGAATGAAGAAAACATTATGAGCGATGGGATGATACTGAAATGGTTCATGATGAGAAACAAAGTGGGTGACCTTCAGTCATTACTGACTATTTGGTACAGAAAGTTGACATGAAAATGTTGGAGAGAAAAGGTGCTTTGTGATTTTGACATTAAGTGATAATTTCCTCATGTGTTTAGAGGTGTACCTTGGGCAGTTGTTACCTTATCAGGCAGCATATATCTGCAAGGATGATATTCAAAAGCTGGTTGTTTAATGTGTTAAGTGCCTTAATATTGGTGGGAGTTATGTAGAAATGTAGACTAGAGTGCAGGCTTTCATGTAAAAATAAATCTGCTAAGAAAAATGTACCTGTTTAATTTTTTTACTTAAATAATACATCTTGTACTATTACATGGTATCACTTAAATCCTGTTTAAGTGAGTAGTCAATATTAATTCACTCCAGATATTATCTCTTATGTTTCATTATGGAATACGAGAGGGTACAAGATTTCCCATGATTTTATCAGTAATAATTCTGATCAAAGTTAGTGTACTCATCGGAAACTCCCATACCATAGTAATATGTAAATGAACAAACATGACGAATTTTGCGTTGGTGATAAGTGGGACATACTCATCTTCTCGGTAATTAAAGTTATCTGTATTTGAAATCAGTGTTCGATGGATTACTTTCTATTGTTGTTCTATTTGTGTGTCTGAGGTATTTCTTTTGGACTGAATGTTGTCAAGTTGCACCTGATATCATAAGTGCAGCAAAGAAACCTCCGCACCGTCTGCTGTTCCAAGGAATATCTATGACCTGAATGTTTCACAGATAATAATGTCAATTACAGTGATGTTCATTTGATCATAGACCCAATACAAATCAGTCAGAGTATGTTAAGGGGAGATTAAATTAAGCATTTGTCTTCAAGTCGTTGGACTGCTAATTTAAAAGAAGTACTAATTGATGAATAACTAAGGAGTATTTGTTGTCAGTTCATCAATTTTTACTGAAAACAGAAGTGACTGACAGCCACGGATTCGTACAAGTACACAAACAAATGTCTTAGTTTCCCAATACCTATGCTGTGGCATCCAAATGACCTCAGTGAAGACGTAGCTGACAATCAAAGTATAAACCACACTATTAGGTCTTGCGTATTTTGAATCCATTTTAATTTCTTCAGAAATTAGTGGTTCATATGATATGGTGATTGGTCTTTTATTTTATACTGAAATTTTCTTTTACATATTCACAAAAGAACTACATTAAAGCTGTAGATATAACTTTGTTCTAGTAACCATAAATTTTACGGTATGTAGGAAAGTCGTGGACAGGCAGCTGCAGCAATAGCCACATCTGATGCCCATTCTACACAAAGTACAGATGAAGCTTTCCTTTCAAAAGAATCAAGCCAGGAAGAATTGGATGAGCGGCTTTCATGCGATAAGGAAGCTGCTGATTCAGAAGGGTAAGCTGAAGATTACTCCTAAGGAAAGGTATATGTTCCTAAATATATTTCTCATTGTCAAATTTCATATTGTTTTAGAAGCAGTGGTATTCAAGAAGATAGTGAAAGTGAACCGAATGTCTTCCATCCTTCTAGTATCACTACACCATCGCAGCATGACAGCTCGGCCAAATCACAGCATAGGTAAAAACATCACTTACCTCATGTTAATGAGTCAAAAAATGGAAGCTACTGGAGGCATTTAGTGTATTTTAGCTTTTTTCCTTCTTTTCTAATCTGTTCATAGAAGTAGGCTGTGCATAGTCTTACTCATTTTAATAATATGCATGATGGTTTCTTATTGAATTACCTAATAACAAATGCAATCTTCAGAGAATATCAGAAGTGTAATGACAAATTCAGAAAAATATAGTTTGCACATATAATAAAAAATATTGTAAATAGGATATTCTTTAAATCAGAATGACAGCTTATTGAATAAAATAAGAGCTCACATTTTTTTAAAATTAATTATTGATGTAGTAGTGGGCTTCATTAGTAATTTTAAATTTAGTTTCTTTCTTTTGGTGATCGTGATGTTAGAAAGTCATATGTGAACAGTTTTCCAAATAATTACTAAACATAATGTTTTATTTGCCTCAGAAGCAGAGAAAATGTCTTTTGTAAAAGTATGTGTACATAATTGGAAAATCATGAATTACTGTGAAATTGCATCACAGACTCAGTCATTGGTTACTGTCTAAATTTTTAAACAAAACTTAAACCACTGTCATAATACAGACAATGAACTCTTGCAGGCAGGGGGAAAGCAAGAAGACATCCATTGGTCTTGATGTGATACATCTGAAAAAGAAAATTTCTTTCAAACGAAACAAGGGACCAAAGACTGAAGCAGCTCAGAATGTACTTCAGGATGATAAAACTACAGGTGTGCGAAACTTCTCTCTTATTATTTGTGCTTATGTTTTAACTGTTTCCTTGTTTCTTGTGAAACTGTTAGTTTAGAACTACGGTATGAAATAGGATAGATTGCTACTTACCACATAGAGGAGGCAGTGTAAAGCAGACAGGCACATAGTGTGTGGCCATAGAGTCGTCTGTATGGGGTGAATAGCAGTGTATCCTGTTTCAGTTAACCGGTTGGTTAGTTAGTTACATGTTCTGTAGATCATTTGAACACTTCTTTTATCAAAGTGACGTGGAACAAGTCAGTTTACAAGATATGTGTACATGATTAGCGTTAACATCAATGACACATTATTATTTGTAGTCCTACTCATGCAGCTACACTTTATATAAAAATAGTGACCTCAGGTTTGTAAGTAGAAATTTATCAGTTGAATAGAAGTTTTCCAGGAGAAATGATTTTAAGTTAGATTTAAAACTTGCTTCCCCTCCTGTCAGACAGTTTATGTTATCAGGCAATTGATCAAAAATTTTTGTTGCTTCATATTAAACACCTTTTTGAGCCACTGACAGCTTTAACAATGGATGATAAAGTTCATTTTTCTCTCTATTGTTGTAGGGATGGACATCACTGTTCTTCTCAAATTGTGGTGGATTATTTGTGACGAATTTTATTAGCAAATATATGTATTGTGATAGATGGTGCAGTTAAAAATGCCTTGCTCCTTTAGTAATTACCTACGTGTTGTCCGTGGATGAATAGTGCTTGCTTTTGTGCAATCAATACTTCCTTTGTAAGTGATGAGTTAATGCAGGAAATTATCCCATATTGACATTATTGAGTGGAAATATCCAAAATATCTCAGGAAGTCAATGCATTTGTTTCTAAGATTAGCAATTATATGAGGAGCAAAAGTAGCAGAACTTAAGTTTTGAGAAGCTGAATAATATGATTCTTCCAGTTCGAGTTTTCAATATGTGCACCCAAAAGTTTGGAATATTTTACCCTATTTACTGACTCCTACTCACGTGCTATGTCAGTTTCTGACAGGTAGCTCAATAATGCATCACGTTTTCTCATAAACAGCTGAAAGTTTTCTAGAGGGTATCTGTAGCCTACTATGATTATCAGGGAAGTATGCTGCAGCAACTACTCACAAGCACATGTTTCTAGGTTCTGAGCAACACAAAACTGTATATTTCAATATTTTCGATTTTGTGCCCAATTTTTTTCATTGGTTGCAACTCCTCCTTTTTTCACATTAACTCTACACAAAAATGATGAAAGTCTGTAATCACTGATATTTAACTTCTCCATCCCTGTGGTTACATGGTGTTTAGAGAAGCACAGAACATTGTACCATCTTCAGTGCATACAGTAAGCACATGTATCTTTGTTTTCAATCCTCTGCTGTTCTAATGACACAAATTAATTTTATTTTTCGGGAAACTTTTACACATATTATGGTCTTTTACTGCTCTAATTTCTTTCAGTATTATTTTTTTGTAACTTGACTCTAAGCTAAAAATGTGCCCCTTTGATTCCAGTAATCACAGGGATTTTGTCTAGTGTGCTTGTGATATCCCCCCCCCACCCCACACACACACACTTTGCAAGGTGCTCAGCTGGTCTTCAGTTTTTTTCCTACTCAGGTGCAGGCTGTGTTAATTGTATCCCAGTTGCAGCAAGAGGCACGGCACAGATATGAGACTTTGTTTCATCAAAAGCAATTCACTCAGATCTTCGTTCAAGCAACTAACAGCTGTGTTGGACACTGCCAAACATCAACAAATCCCACATGAGTGTGTTTTCCTCCAGATCACCTTTAATCTGTATTCTATGTTGCTAGTGAGGCTGTTCCCGCTCTTCCTCCTGTAAGTACCTTACCCTCACCATCAAAACCTCTGCTCAAGGCCCCTGTTCTCTTGTCACCAGGATAAGCCAATGTATCATATCTGTAACACTCTCTTGCCTGTGCCACAATAATACTAAATAAGCTACCCTTCTTTGAAATTCTTAGATGTTCTCTGTCAATCCTTCGTGCCAAGTGTCTCATACCATGTAGAAATACTCCAGAAGAGGATGGAAAAGCATTACGTAAGCAGTCTGTATAGCAGTGTTGTTGAATCTTCTAAATGTTCTGTCAGTAAAACACAGCCTTTGTTTCATTTCCCACGGTGTTACATGTATGTATAATGCTTATTTTCTAGTATGTAAAGATCACACACACACACACACACACACAGCATCTCAGCTGCGGTGGGTAGTGGGAGAGGCCCAGAGACAACAGTAATTAGTGAATGTGAGTTGTGCTTGCTTGAATATGTGTGTGTGTGTGTGTGTGTGTGTGTGTGTGTGTGTGTGTGTGTTCAATACAGAATTGGCAGACATGCTGCAATATACCTAAGTGCTGTTGGAATAATGTTTGTTTATTTTTCTTATAACAATTCCTTTTTTTGCTTATATGTCTATTTCCACATGCAACAAAATATTTCTGATTCTTAGGCAGTGTGGTATCAACTATTGAGATACAAGGATCATCCACACTCCTCATGTGAAACAATCTGAAGTAGGCAACCTTAACACTAAAGATTCAAGAGGCTAAAATTAGGCAAACTCACCACTGATATTAAATATATGCATAGAAGAGGATGTACGGAGACACCATCATTTGACCACTGCACACACATTCATATGGAAGCTATAGAAATAGGCATCCCTGGCACAGATACATGAGAGACTCAAATACGTTTTACTTAACATAACCCAGTACATTATCTTGGGTGGCAAGTGTTTGTAAGAGGCAAAGGTATCAAGTGCGCCCAGGGAAGAATGAGAAGATTGCTCGTTTTCTATATGCATAAGGATCTGATGGATAGGGTGAGCAGCAATCTCCGATTGTTTTCTGATGACACTGTAGTATACAGGAAAGTGTCCGAGTGACTGTAGGGGGATTCAAGATGACTTAACAGAATATCAGTTTGCTTTGATGAATGGCAGCTTGAAAAAATGTAAATTAAAATGAGTGGGAAAAGCAATCTTGTAATATTGGAACATAGTATTAGTGATATGCTTCTAGATATATAAAATCTTTAGGTGTAAGGTTGCAAAACAACATGAAACGCGACAAGTGCACAAGTTTGGTTGCAGGGAAGGCAACTGCTCAACTTTGGTTTATTGGTGGAATTAGAGGAGAGTGTTGCTCTGAAGAAGACTACATAAAAACATTTGTGCAACTCATTCTTGAGTACTGCTCTTTTTTGGTCTCTCCAACAGGTCAGATTAAAGAAAGCGATCGAAGCAATTCAGAGGCATGCTGCTAGTATTTCCGGTAGGTTCAATCAACATGTGAGAATCACGGAGATGCTCCATGAACTCAAATGGAATCCCTGGAGCAAAGGCTACATTTTTTTCAGGAAATGCTATTGAGAAAATTTAGAGATCCGTCATTTGCGGCTTACTGCAGAATGATTCTAGTGCCACCAAAATACATCTCTCTTAAGGATCATGAGGGAGAGATGAGAGAAACCAGAACTTGTATGGAACAGGTATGGGAATGACTAACAGTGATACAGGATACCCTCTGCCATGCATGATGTGATGGCTTACTGAATATGCATGTAGATGTAGAAGAGAGAGTAAGGTAAGTGAAGGAGTAGCTAAATGTGGGAGTTATTTTTCATGGACACGAAATTAGTGTGATATGATTTGCTGATGATTTAGCAATAATTGTCGAAAGTGAGTGGGAACTGAATAGTGTGTAATGAAATTGATTATGTAGTAGCTGATGGCCTTGATTTGTAGATAAACAAAATTAAAATTAAGCTTATGGAGTGTGCAACAGATGAACATTCACAACAGGTGTACATTCGGGATGGCTAAATGTTAAACTTGGACAAGAGGCTCTTCAAATACGAGGTTAGTGGGCTTTCTACAAGAAAGAAACAGCTCCTGACATTCAAAAATAAAAACTTTGAAATCAGAAAAAAGATTCATGAAAAGCTATGTTTGGAGCACTATATGAGTGTCAAATAAGATCAATGAGGAAGACAGAAATAAAAAAATTAAGTCACCTTTGAAATGAAGTGGTACAGAAGAGTGTTAAAGACCAAATGGATTGATTACTAAGTAATGAAGCAAATGAAAGAGAAAGTCTACTAAACACCAATTAAAACAAAAAGAAATTTCATAAGCCAAATGCCGAGCAGTTTCCTTTGCAAAGGTCGCAGTTGTCGTCCTTTCCCTGTATGTCCTCATTGTGAGCTTTTGATTTGTGTTGGATGACTTTGTTGTCACCAGAATGTTAAATCATACTATTCCTTTTTCTCCCTCCTTCAGTGAAAATGGGTTCATTAACAGATGCAACCCACATTTGTTTGTTGGTAACTACATTTTGCTTTGAGAAATTACTGATACTCCTTTTTTAAGTAAAGGTTATTAATTGCTCATTTTCTTTCACTCAATGAAATCATCCAAATATTGATATAATCTTACAGATCTTAGATTAACATTATTATGTGCCCTCGATTTTCTTATTATGAGGGCGGATCAAATATAGATGGGATTTTATTTTTTATTTAAATTCATTTATTGAAAAACTCAAGGCAATTATAATTTATTTTTCCACATAGACTCCTGCTTTGGAAATGAATTTGTCACAGCATATGGGCAGCTTTTTGATGCCCTCATCATAAAAAGAACTGGGTCATGTGACGAGCCAGTAGTGCACGAAGTCTTCCACACTCTCGTCATCTCCAAATTGTCGCCCTTGTAGAGCTTCTTTAAACGGTCCAAATAAATTGAAATCACAGGGCGATAAGTCCAGGCTGTAAGGAGGACGATCAAAGTGTAGTCCAGTGCATTTCCTGTAGTTCGGAGACAGACAGAGCTGCAGTATGGGGTCACGCATTGTCGTGGAGGGGGATGATCTGTTGAATCAATTTCTCTCGTGTTTTGCGGCAATATGCAACTCTTGCCTTGTTTAATAATTTACAGTAATAAGCAGCATTGATTATACATCGCTCATGCAAAAAATCAATCAGCAAAATGCCTCGCTGATAAAAAAAAAGGTGGAAAGAACCTTGCCAGCTAACAGTTGAGTTTTGACTTTCACTGGTGCTGCCTCTCCTTTCCTCCGCCACTTTTTACTGGCTTGTTTGGATTCTGAAGTGTAGTGGTGAACCCATGTTTTGTCTCAGTTGACGACCCGACTCAAAAATGCATCACCTTCTTCCGCAAACCTTGCTGTAAGCATCTGACAGACTGCCAAATGTCTCAACTTAGGTTTTTGGTCAAAAGTTTAGGTACCCACCTGGAACACGCTTCACGAAACTGTAGATTGTTTGTGATGCTTGCTCAGTTTCTGATAGTATCGCCTGTTGATCCTCCTCAGTAATGTCTTTAATCACATGAATGTTTTTGTCTGTAATGATTGTCCGAAGACGATGATCATGTTGCTAATTTTCCACACGTTCTTGTCCTTCCTTGACCTTTTTATGACAGGCAAAAACGTGTCCTTGATAGTGTTTTATCACCGAACTGTGCAGTCAATCATGGCAAATTTCCGCTGCTGTAACTCCTTCACAAGCAAGAAATTTGATAATTATGTGTTGCTCAATGGAGGGGTGCACCTGTTGCTCAGACATCATGAGCGTTACTGACGAAATGGCCGGAAATATCTTAACAGTAATCTCTCCTTACTTCTAACGGTCCCCCTAAGCATAGCAGAAGTGCGGGGCTAGTCCTACCAACTGTTGATGTTCAGGAACAAAAATCCCATTTATATTTGATCCTCCCCTCATATGCCATTTCCATACAATGTGGAAAAAATGTTAGTGATATTTAAGGATGTAAATTTGGTCACTGACTAGCCACATTATCTCACTGTTGGTGTTGTGTTTTAGCAGGTATACGAAAAGGAAGTAGCAGTGACAGTCTGTCTTCACAACGAAGCATTGATTCACAGAGGAGTAGTGAGTCATCTATGAGTAATATTTCTGTTGATGTTACTCACGAGAGGTTAAGACGACAGAAATACCCTTTTAATTGTAAGTACTGTTTATTTAACTCCTTTTATTTACTTTTACTTAAATTTACTGAATTTATGCATTTATTTAATTTGGCAAGATTGGAGTGTTAACAGGCTGTCTCTTACATCTAAACAGACATCCTTGGCAAGTTAATGTTACAATATGTGTCAGAAACGAACAGTACACAATAATAATAATAATACAATAAAGAATAGAAGGTTCTCTCTCTCTCTCTCTCTCTCTCTCTCTCTCTCTCTCTCTCTCACACACACACGCACACACACGCGCACACACACACACACACACCTACAGTGTCCTAGCTCTGCAGTCTGCAAGTAATAAATGGGGAAGCTCCTTTGTAGCTGCTTAGCGGTGGTGATTGGGGAATCTGGAGTATATATGGATATCGTAAGGCAGATCTGTTGGTCAACTAATTTTCCAAGTCAGTCAGAGAAAGAGCTACATGTGAAAACAGTCATGTCATGTACAAACTCCACTCCGCTTTCTGCGTAGCTTTTTATGGGGTAATGCCCACTGGTGAACTAACCATTGAAATGAAATGACTGTAGCCAAGAGCAGAGTTGAGGATGTGCCAAAGCATCTACATCCATATGCCGCAAACCAATGTGAAGTGCGTGGCAAGGGATACATTCTAGGGTACCAATTACTAGGGTTTTTTCCCATTCCAGTCACATATTGAATGCAGGAAGAATGATTGTTTAATGGCATGCTTGTCCTCACAATCCCTACAGGAGCAATATGAAGCAGTTTGTACTATATTCCTAAAGGCATCATTTAAAGCTGGTTCTTGAAACTTTATAAGTAGGTTTTCTTGGAGTTGTTTATGTATGCCTTCAAGAGTATGCTATTAGTTTTTTTCAACATATCTGTTGTTCTCCCATGAATCAAATAAACATGTGACCAATTGTGCTGCCCTTCTCTGCATACATCCAATATCCCCTCTTAGTCTTATTTCATACGTGTCCCACAAACTAGAGAAATATTGTAGGATCCGCCATGTGGATGATTTGTAAGTAATCTGTATTGTGGACTGATTGCATTTCCCCAGAATTCTACCAATAAACCGAAGGCTGCCACCTGCTTTACCCACAACCTGTACAAAGTGTTACACCCAGGTATTGGTATGATTAACAGATTCCAACCATGACTCACTGATATATAGGTACTTTGTTTTTTTCATTTTATGAAGAGCACAGTTTTGCATTTGGAGTGTTTCTAGTATAAACAGTTCGGGTGTTTCTGTCATACAGTTTGCCTGTGCCTACTTTTTTATGATTATATGAAATAACTAAATAACTGCAGCAACATTGTAGTTTTTAAGAAGGGGAGAAAAAGAAACCCACCAGAAATTAATCACATTGCATTGAATATGAGGTATGTAACCTCCATGCTGCATTCATATAACTATTTCTTTTAAATATGTCTGCTTGTGTCTGTATATGTGTGGATGGATGTGTGTGTGTGTGTGTGTGTGTGTGTGTGTGTGTGTGTGTGTGTGTGTGTGTGTGTATACCCGTCCTTTTTTCCCCCTAAGGTAAGTCTTTCCGCTCCCAGGATTGGAATGACTCCTTACCCTCCCCTTTAAAACCCACTTCCTTTCGTCTTTCCCTCTCCTTCCCTCTTTCCTGATGAGGCAACAGTTTGTTGCGAAAGCTTGAATTTTGTGTGTATGTATGTGTCTGTTTGTGTTTCTATCGACCTGCCAGCGCTTTCGTATGGTAAGTCACATCATTTTTGTTTTTAAATATATTTCTAAAATTAAGTATAGCAGGATGGGTTTGGGGGGGGGGGGGAGAGGGAGAGAGAGAGAGAGAGAGAGAGAGAGAGAGAGAGAGAGAGAGCAAACAGAACCAAATTGGATGCATTTATTGTTCTATCATTTAGTTTTATAAGTGTAAGAATAAATTGTATTAAATGTTTTTGTACATGATTACTGTTTCAGTAAATAAAATAACAGAGAGGAGGGAAAGTAGCGGAATGACAGGTCCACACAGTGATGGAGAAGTGGATGAAACTGTCACACGATCTGCACCTCCCATTGTGCAAACAGCAGCCCTGAGTCCCTTCCCAGCACCAGTTCAAGCACCAGAACCTGATCCTGTATGGAGACGGCGTGAAGATGTTCCCTCACCATATTCCGTTCCTGGGAAGTCTCCTCTACAAAATGATGGCCATAAGAGTATACCTGTCCACAAACCAGTCAGGTAAAGTGTAAATAGTCATATCGTGGTGCAGTTCTTGTTGCGTCCGTTCTTGCTACGAAAATGGGATGAGAAGTTCCGCCTTATGCGAGACACCTTTTTTATTTTGTTTCACCCATATACGTTTCAGCACTTTTGTGCTATCGTCAGTGGATTTAATTTTTATTTTTAACTGTAAAATTGTTGTTAAATATTAACATTTGTGTTGTTTATAACATTATATCAAAGTTCCATTTATAGCATAAGTGGCGAAAAGTGGATGTAAGCATTAGTTTAACATACCTTACATGATAGGTTAAGAAGTAAGCCTATTTACTTCACCAACAACAAAGGAGAACACACTACAACTTCAGAACTGTAAGTTACACACAAAAAATGTGGTACAGACTCATTTCCGTTCATAAATGTATAACGAACAGAAAAAATAAATTATGTTTTTCTGTTTGCAGATGACAAGTTGTATATTGTGTAGAAGAATAGCTACCAACATAAATGGACAATAACGTCATCTAATGTATGTTAACTAATGCTTACATCCACATTTCGCCACTTGAAGCTATAAATGGAACTTTGACATAATGTTGTAAACAACACAAATGTTATGTAACAACAATTTTACAGTTAAAAATAAAAATTAAACCCACTTTCGATAGGACAAAAGTGCTGAAACATGTATGGGTGAAACAAAACAAAAAAGTTGTCCTGCATAAGGTGGAACTTCTCATCCCAAAGTGTCAATAACATAAAAACAGAATTAAGTAAACTTTCTTGCACTTTTCACTTACAATTAAATTGATCTATGTCATCCTTGCAATGTATCTATTTAGGTAATTTCAAATTAATGATATGAATATAATAGAGGGAAACATTCCACGTGGGAAAAATATATCTAAAAAGAAAGATGATGAAACTTACCAAACAAAAGCGCTGGCAGGTCGATAGACACACAAACAAACACAAACATACACACAAAATTCTAGCTTTCGCAACCAATGGTTGCCTCGTCAGGAAAGAGGGAAGGAGAAGGAAAGACAAAAGGATATGGGTTTTAAGGGAGAGGGTAAGGAGTCATTCCAATCCCGGGAGCGGAAAGACTTACCTTAGGGGGAAAAGAGGACAGGTATACACTCGCACACACACACATATCCATCCACACATACACAGACACAAGCAGACGTCCGGGTTATCTGGATACTTCCCACTAACACCAACCTGTCAGAACTCCGGAGATGGGAACTTGCCCTTCAGCATATCCTTTCTTCTCGCTATCCGCCAGGCCTCAATCTCCGCTAATTTCTAATTTCAATTTGCCGCCGCTCATATCTCACCTGTCTTTCAACTTCATCTTTGCCTCTGTACATCCGCCCCGACTGACATCTCTGCCCAAACTCTTTGCCTTTACAAATGTCTGCTTGTGTCTGTGTATGTGTGGATGGATATGTGTGTGTGTGCGAGTGTATACCTGTCCTCTTTTCCCCCTAAGGTAAGTCTTTCCGCTCCCGGGATTGGAATGACTCCTTACCCTCTCCCTTAAAACCCATATCCTTTTGTCTTTCCTTCTCCTTCCCTCTTTCCTGACGAGGCAACCATTGGTTGCGAAAGCTAGAATTTTGTGTGTATGTTTGTGTTTGTTTGTGTGTCTATCGACCTGCCAGCGCTTTTGTTTGGTAAGTTTCATCATCTTTCTTTTTAGATATATTTAGGTAATTTGATGTTTGCAGAAATATTGAGTGAAAATTGTTGTTTGTAGATGTGTGGAAGTGTGTAACACGCTTGCAGATGTGCTAACCAGAGGAAACAGAACACATACTGTGATAGTTTTACTGTAGTTGAGTCGACATTCGGAGATCACTGACAGTTACAGTGGACTGGGTGTGGTAGCTTTGTGCGCCTACCTTAACCAATAATGTAACGTGATTTTGTAAATGTCTCAATGGCAATGCCTCATTGTTGTCACAGCTGTATAGATGATGAGGTCCCATACTCCAAGGAGCGTAGGAAACATTGCGGGAGACCCGCACCGCCGACTAGGCAAGGCCGTAGCATAGGTGGTTTGCCATTGCCTTCCTCCGACCGTAATGGTGATGGATGGTGATGGTGACGGTGATGGTGATGATGATGATGATGATGATGATGAAGAAGACTACACAACAACACCCAGTCATCTCAAGGGAGGGAAAATCCCTGACCTCGCCGGGAATCGAACCCGGGACCCCGTGCGCAGGTAGCAAGAACATTTCCGCAAGACCATGATTTGTGGACAGCTATATAGAAGATTACAGTTTTTGCCTGCAACCGTTGGCGCTATGCTGCTGAAAGATGGTAAAATGCTGCTACCTGTTGAGGGTCCTCTTACGACGATTAGACCAGTCTAGACCCAGTACTGTATTATGCCTTTTCAGATGCCGACTACCAGTATTGAATGAATTGAACAACTCGTGGGGGAAAAAAAAGTTTTCTGAGCCCTAAAAGATATGATAATTTCTGCTATTAATTAATCAAAATTGGAAGGAAGAATGTAATAAAGATTATATTAGTAGTAGTTGTTATTTTGCCTGATGGTGAAAATGAACCATTTCAGAAGGTATATATAATGCCTGGAAAATTCACAGCTATGTCAGTCCTGGTTTGATTTAGCACTCCTCCATGGCTATATGCAGTGTTATTGACAGAGAAAGACAATTCCTCAAGGCAAGTGTTCAAAGCAGACTACCAGAAGTGACTGAATTTGTTAGGTGTTAAACTTGAATGTTGGTTCCAGCTGTCTGTGTCAGTAATTGCATAAATATGAACTGCAAGCAATTACACCTCAGTTGTGGTTATGTCTTCTGGTGGAGCAAGATGAGTAACATAGAAAGTTTGCCACCATGTAGAGTGATGAGAATTGTTAATTTGGCAATGTATTGCAGTAGATAAGAGATTTTAATAAAATATAAAAATAGGATTTGTAATGAAAGTAGCCCACTGAGAAAATTAGGTATTTTATATTTCGTTCATTGTGAATTGGTATTGTAATAGCTGTGTAAAAATATCACTCTATAGTTAATAATGTTGATCGAAGGAAAAGAATATTAATGTTTGATTTCCTGTTGACAGTAAGGTCACTTGAGGCAAAGCACACGTTCAAATGATGAAAGGTTGAAGAATGAAACTAGCGAGGTCCTTCTTGAAGATACCATCCCAATTTGCCTTGAATGATTTAGGGAAACCATGGAAAACCTAATTGTGGATGGCCAGATAGGGATTTGAACTGCTGTCCTTCCGAATGCAAATCCAATGTCTTTTTGCCGTGCCTCACACGGTGAATAACATTGATTTTGCACTATTGTGTTTTAAAAGTGGATAGGTTTTCAGTAGTAATTTACATTAAGAAAGCTAATTGACCACAGAAAAATTAGCAAGATTTTGGAAGTGGTAGAATAATGTAAGTATGAAGCTTATAAATTATGAATTATAATTTCATACTAGCTCAAAACCCTTAAACAGACGTTTTGTAGGACTGGTGAACAAACTGAATTAAAAGGTAAGAAAATGCATTAGAAGGAAAGACATTTGTAAGCATATGTTACATTAAGTGTAAATGTTTAAATGAAAGAGGACTGAGAAGAAAAGGAAATTGTTTGAGTTCACAGGTAAGGGAAAACTAAGGAAACACACATTACAAATGGTGGGAATGATGAGTGCTTACTGAAAAAAGTGTGAAAAATTGCTTCAGAAATGGGCACCAAAGAAATGAATGTCGTAGGTTGGAAAGTATATGTTAAGTAAACAAAAGGAAAAAAAAAGAAGAGAAATGACATTTTGCTTGTAATAGTTAGGCATCATTGTGGATACTGTTGTAATGAGTTGTGATGTTGCTATGTGTTAGGGGATACATACAACTGAAATGTGCAGTAATCACACTAATTTATGGAACTGCAGGGCTTCTATAAAGACTTCTCTGTGGGGAAACCAGTGCATGATCTCACAAACATTGCCTTGGCAGAACTACACAACAAAAGTATCATATTAACATTATATATGATCTAGTGAAGACTTTCAATAGTGTGAATAGTAAAATCTAGTAGGGAAACTAGAATAGACTGGTGTTAGAGGATTAGCTTTGCATAGATGGAGTCGTATCTTAACAGTAGAAAATGAAAGATCATATTAATAAATGATAATTATAAGACTAAATGTGGAGCAGTAAAAAATTAAATGTGATGCTCTGCAAAGTTCGGTGGTTGCCTTGCATCTGTCCTTGGTCTAAATAAATAATTTGTCAGGGTTTCTGGAAGACATCTCAAAAACTGTGAAGTTTGCTGGTGACACAAGGACCCAAATATAGTCACACCACATACAGTTACGAGAATAACAGGACAGGCTCACCACTGAATCACAGCAGACAGCTGGGGTTCACAATAGAGTTTTAGATTCTTTTGCAAAAGTTTGTAACAGGTTCCCAGCAGACAATGAGCGATGATGTGACTTACCAAATGAAAGTGCTGGCAGGTCGACAGACACACAAACATACACACAAAATTCAAGCTTTCGCAACAAACTTTTGCCTCATCAGGAAAGAGGGAAGGAGAGGGAAAGACGAAAGGATGTGGGTTTTAAAGGAGAGGGTAAGGAGTCATTCCAATCCCGGGAGCGGAAAGACTTACCTTAGGGGGAAAAAAGGACGGGTATACACTCGCACACACACACATATCCATCCACACATATACAGACACAAGCAGACATATGTATATGTATATGTGTGGATGGATATGTGTGTGTGTGCGAGTGTATACCCGTCCTTTTTTCCCCCTAAGGTAAGTCTTTCCGCTCCCGGGATTGGAATGACTCCTTACCCTCTCCCTTAAAACCCATATCCTTTCGTCTTTCCCTCTCCTTCACTCTTTCCTGATGAGGCAACAGTTTGTTGCGAAAGCTTGAATTTTGTGTGTATGTTTGTGTTTGTTTGTGTGTCTGTCGACCTGCCAGCACTTTCATTTGGTAAGTCACATCATCTTTGTTTTTAGATATATTTTTCCTACGTGGAATGTTTTCCTTTATTATAATCATATATATATATATATATATATATATAGAGGCAAAGAGTTTGCCCAAACTCTTTGCCTCTGTATATGTCTGCTTGTGTCTGTATATGTGTGTGTGCGCGCGAGTGTATACCCGTCCTTTTTCCCCCTAAGGTAAGTCTTTCCGCTCCCGGGATTGGAATGACTCCTTACCCTCTCCCTTAAAACCCAAATCCTTTCGTCTTTCCCTCTCCTTCCCTCTTTCCTGACGAGGCAACCGTTGGTTGCGAAAGCTAGAATTTTGTGTGTATGTTTGTGTTTGTTTGTGTGTCTATTGACGTGCCAGCGCTTTCGTTTGGTAAGTCACATCACCTTTTTTTTTTCATATATATGTATATAAAACAAAGTAAAAGAATTTTTCATTAGCTAGTCCTTCCACAGTTCATCAGAATATTTGAGCTCAAGAAAGTAGATGCAAAGTAACTCTGATGTTAATGTTAAATAGGTTTTAATTTTGTCGGTGTGTAAACAGCTTGTTGAAAGCTATCTAAATGCTTTGTTTGGAGTTTTATATGAAACAGTAGCTGTGTAGTGTAAGAGGAAGAGCAGTGACTTTTTTCCAAAGTAGCTGCTTTTCTCCACTTGTACAAATGCATATATAATCTAGAAATAAATCCCAGAATTACCAGTGTGAGAAGTTTACGAGTAGTCCAACATCTGTTGTTAGAATACTTCACAGAAGTAGCATGCAGTTGCTGTTTCTGCATGTTGATGTGTAACTTAACACATTACACGTCTCACAGAACACGATGTTAAATTCCTCTCTCTTTCTCTGAACAGGCTCAGAAGGCCTAAAGTACCGACTGACCTCCATGTCATCGTCATCTGATAAATGTCACTAGATGCGGAAATGGAGGTACGTGTGGTCAGAACACCGCTCTCCCAGCCATTGTCAGTTTTTGCGACCAGAGCTGCTACTTCTCAGTTAATTAGCTCCTCAATTAGCCCCACAAGGGCTGAGTGCACCCCGGGCGCAGCAGTGCTTGGCAGACCCGTTCGGTCACCCCCTGAGTGCTAACTGAGCCTGAGAGCGCTTAACTTTCATGTTACTAGAAAAGGCTGTTGGCAGAATGTGATATTAGAATGAATGAAAAAAAGTGAGGCAAGAGTGAAATTACGATATCTAGAGGATAGGAAAAACAGAAAATCACAAGAAAATACTTGACATTAATATTTTTTAGATTTACAATGATGATCTAAAACATTCTGACCACCTGCTTAATAGCATGTTGATCTACTTTTGAGACACAATACAACAGCAAGTCCTCAGTAAGTTTCTGGAGGTATGACCAGACATCTAAGCACAGATTACACAGTTCCTGTAGATTATTGGCCAGAGGTCTGTGGGCTCAGAACTGTCACCTGATACCATCCCGTGTCTGTTTCATTGGGCTCAGATCAGGTGAATTTGATGGCCTAAGCATCAACACTAGTTAACTATCGTGCCCCTCAGACCACTGTAGCACAGATAGTTACCCTGTTGGAACATGCCAGTGGTGTTCGGGAAGGCATTAAACATAAAGTGATGCATTTGGTCCACAATAATGTTCACATAGTCCACAGCTGTCATGGTGCCTTTGATTCTTACCGTAGGTCCCATGGAAGCCCAAGTGAATGTCCCCCATACCATAGTATTGCCCAAACAAGCAGCATCCATGGCAAAGTGATTAATTTGAGCAGCTATTCACCTGGATAACGGCATATTTGGACACAACCATAGACATGGTGTAACAAGAAATGAGATTCATCTGAACAGTGAACAAGTTCATTCTTGATGATTCAGTATTCAATGAAATTGTAATTGTCAATGTTGTTGGATAAGCATTGGGACATGTAGTAGTCGTCTGCTCCAGAGCTCCACATTATACCATGTGCGCTGTTTGGTGTGTTTCGAAGCACCTCTGCCTGCACCAGAATTGAACTCTTTATCATCAGATCTGCCACATATCGCTGCCTGTGCTGTTCTACAAAGCAGGCAGTCCTCTGGCCTCCATGTTATGTAATGAGGCCTGGACATCCGACACCTTGTGACCTACTCATGGTTGCACTGTCTTACAACAACAGGGGGTGCACGCCCTGGGACAACTGGAAAATCTGGGAAAAACGCAAGAATTTTTTCATCGGGGTGAAAACCCGGGAATTTTTCATTGTTTTAGCTATCAGTTAAATTTTTGTAATTTTGACTGGTAAGAAGTGATACTCTTAACAAAGAATGTTACTGTATCCTGCTACTGGAGAATAATACTGCAACAATAAAACATAAATGGGGGGGGGGGGGGGGGACAAAATAAAACCGTAATTACAAAGGAAATGCGCCACTTACAACAACAAAACACCATGTGCGTACAAGCGTCTGCAAACAGCAAAAATATGTCGAAGGCCTTAGGGCGAAGACTGTACAATGCTTCGTAACAATAAATTGCTTTCTATGAGTGTGACGTCACAACTGTTTACAGTAAGTTCATTTGAGCAGTTGCCAGCAGGCTCAAGTGCATGCACAATTGACTCGCATATGAGCAGTACCTTCTCCCGCTTCCGACTACTTGAAGTGTGGCTGTTAGCTGTATCTGCAGTAGCAGCAAGCAGCCAGATGCTAACGAGAAAAATTTTTCTGGCACACCCTAGCTGCCAGATTCATGCATGCGCAGAGTTGTAGTGGGGACGGGGGTAGTCTCCACGTGACCTGTGTTTACATTAAGTGATTTCACTGTTTCCTCTTCGTGTACAGCTCCCACGTCAAATGAAAACAAAACGGATTTCTGTGTCGGGGAGCTATCAAGTGAATTAAAATACATTCACATAATTACGAAAGGCAAAAATTTATTATTAGTTTCAGTTTTCTGATTTTATTTCCATGTGTTTGGCAGTTAAGCATTAATCTCCTTGCAGAACAATGAAGTTATTTTTGTCAGTTCGCTAAAGAAATTTGGCTTTATTAATCTCTTCTGCTGAGGCAATAAATTTATTTGAAGTGCTTACTTTCATCTTCTGCCATGTATGGCGTTATGCCATAATAAAGAACCAAACATGAGATAGTACAGTACTGGTACACCAAGAAAATTTATATCCCGAAAAGCGCACTGAAAAGCTTATCATCTTGTGGGACCTACTTTGTTGTAAATCTGGATAAACCAATCTGCCTTCAAGCCGAATTATGCATTTTAGTATGGTTTAGGAAATTCTGATGCTCCTGAAGTATCCTCTGATGTCCTGTTTCTTTTATGGCGTAAAATAAGATCTCTTAATGCTTTATACATACAAACATCTGGGCTTCCTATATCACTGCAGCTGCGCATGCGCAATAATGCCTATTTTCTGGTGCTATCTGGCAACTGCTAAAACGAACCTATTTCTTAACAGTCTCGGGGAAAGTATTGCGAATGGTGGTTTGTAAAGCATTACTTTCAAAGTAAATTTCCTTATAAACAAGATGTATTATGTTACATGTGAAAATATGGGATGAATTTGTTAAATCACAGAGGGTTTGACTCTCATTTAAAACTTAACATTTGCTTATGAATATAATAGAGGGAAACATTCCACGTGGGAAAAATATATCTAAAAACAAAGACATGTCTGCTTGTGTCTGTGTGTGTGTGTGTGTGTGTGTGTGTGTGTGTGTGTGTGTGTGTGTGTGTGCGTGTGTGCGCGCGTGCGAGTGTATACCCGTCCTTTTTTCCCCCTAAGGTAAGTCTTTCCCTCTCCTTCCCTCTTTCCTGACGAAGCAACCGTTGGTTGCGGAAGCTAGAATTTTGTGTATATGTTTGTGTTTGTTTGTGTGTCTATCGACCTGCCAGCGCTTTTGTTTGGTAAATCTCATCATCTTTGTTTTTAGATATATTAACATTTGCTTAGCTTTTCTTGTAGCTACACTAAGTATATTAATGTAAACCATTAACTTTTCCTCTTTGTGTGTTCACACTATTTAACGGCGGTCTTGCTGTTGGCTGACTACAGCACATGTCTTATGATTTGAGTATCTGCTGTCATTGGCTGGTGAAATAATGCAATGCCCCAGAAACCAACGTGCCGTGTTTGGTGGAATTTGATTTTACACTTCTGTAATGTGAAAATGTGAAGCGTATATGTTACTGCACATCAAAGGTCTTTCGAAAACGCCTCTTCTTTGTTTTCATCAGAGGTCTTTCCAAAACTGCTCTCCTTTTTCTTCACCAGTTTTTTTCCCTCTTAAAGTGCTGAGAAGTTCTATGCCAGTGTATGAAATGTTAACCATTGAAAGGATTGAAAAATTTTACAGTTCTGAGGGAAAATCTACGTAAAACCTACTGCCACTTAGCATGGAAAAAGTGTAGTTTCTTCTGGTAAAAATTAGCAAGATATTGGAAGTGGTAGAATAATGTCAGTATGAAGCTTATAAATTATGAATCATAATTTCATACTAGCTCAAAACTCTTAAACAGAATTTTTGTAGGACTGGTAAACAGACTGAATTAAAAGGAGTATCTGTGAAAAATCCAGGAATTTTTTTCCTTGTCCACATATACAACCTGAACAACTTTCCATTGATGTTTGTGACAGTAGCATGTGAAGAGCTGAGGAGCTTCGCCTTTACTGAGGTGCTCATTCCCAGAGATGGGGCCATAACAATCTGTCTTTTTTTTTAAAACTGCCTATGTCATTGGATTTCCCATTGTCTCTCATCATTGTTAGAATGTTTCTTCATTTGTATCTGCTCCGCTTATATACTTTCCTTTCCATTTCATGTGCCTGCAATGCCACCAGGCTGTGTTATTCTTGTGGTTGCCAGTTATCATAATTTTTTGGCTCATCAGTGTTTAAGTACACTACTTGCCATCAACATTCCAACACCAGGAAGGATAGCACATTATAGCAGGAAGAGTACATATTAAATTTTTATATGATCTGATGCCATATGGAAAGCAAAATTTAGTACACAGGCATCTCTGTCAGCAACTATTTCTCCAATCCAGCTGGGCATTTTGTTGAATTGTGCTAGGATAGCAGACACAGCTATGTCATTCCATGCTGTTTCGATCCTGTGCCAAAGTTCATCAGTTGTTGTAGCTTCTGAGTGGTGATGTGCCAATCTCTTGGCAACCTATGACAGATGTTCTCAGTGGGTGAGACATCTGGGGAACGTGCTGGCCAGTGCAACAGTTGAACACCCTACGTATAGAAATATGTCAGCTCAGCACTTAAAAAATTCAGTCTTGTGTTATCTTGTTGGTAGATAACATTATGCAGACTTTGAAGATAAACTACAACCACTGACTTTAACACATCAGAAATGTAATGCCTACTGTCCATATTTCCAGCTGTGTGAGCCAGAGGCTATTGTGTTGTGCACTGAATGGCTCCCTACACCAGGCGTGTATAACAGTGTTGAATTCTTTTTCTCTTCAGCATCTACATACACAGATACGTCCATTATGATGCTGTAAGTAGAACCAGAACATGTTGGAAGAGAGATTGAGGTACTACTCATGTGTGCAGTGTTATCATTTGGTGCACCACTGTCTGTGTGCATTTCTCTGGTGGTATATCAAAGGGTCCATAACAATGGTCCCCTTGCTGAAGATATGTGGTGCTCCAAACATCATCACACTGTCCATGTGGACACTTTTCTTGCTGCAAATGTTCTATTTCTTGACTCAAAATAATTGGCATGGCTGTACAATGCTACATGGCTGAGCGAACAATATGTCAGTCATCTTAGGCACTTGTGCTACACACTGAAAAGGCTTCTGAAATATTTACATTCCATAGTGTATAAATTTCATGCACTTACTTTCTTTGGGTGTTGCAAAATTTAAGGTAATTTTTTGCAATAAATATTCAGCCTATTAGGTGGAGCAGAAATTTGGATGATATATATGATGTAATTGAGTTTTGTTCCATTGTTTCTTCTTTTTTCATAGTTTTAAATTTTTTGTTTCTTTCATTAGTATCACTCACTTCCTGATTGTTGCAGCTATAGTGTTCCAAGAAATATTCATATAGCTTCTTGAAAATATGTATTTTACAGGCGGGAAAGTCGGTCAGTGTCGGTTGAACTATTTGGTGATACAAGACGACGACCAACATTGTCAGCAAGTGTTAGTCATGAGGGTCATTCACCAACAGAACCTGAAGCTCCTGCTCGTGGCTTGCGGCGGCAGAGGGCACCTCGGGGAACAGTGTGTCGCAGTGCTGGGGAGGAGTTATCTGGTGGTGTTGTGATTGACCCATCGGGTATGTATTCAAAAGAAACTCCTGGCTATTTAGAGATCATAAAGTTGGCTGTTTTGTAATTATTTAATACCCCATTTTTCCTGAAAGACAAACTTGGCATAAAGTTTTGCTTTACAGGTGGAACCATAGTGTTGTAATGTTCACTGCAACAGTTAAGAACAATTCATTTTGTAAGATATTAACTCGTCTGTGGCATAACTGAATGATCATTAACCTGAGCACCAATTGAAAATATTTTTTTTCCAGTGGCCTGGTATGTGTGAATACTATCGTGAAGGTAGATGTCGTCTGTGGTGACTAGTGAAGTGTAGACCAAGCAGAAATTTCAGATGACTTACAGTGTAGTTGCTGCTGAATTCTAGAACATATTCTGAGCTTGAATATAATAAATTTCGTAGAGACCGAGTAGCTTATGTCCATGAATCAACACGGTTTTAAAAAGCAACACTCATGTGAAACTTGCTTTTCTCTTTTCTCCTGTGATCTACTGCCAACTTTGGATGAAGGGCAACAGGCAGGTTCCACATTTGTAGATAGACAAAATACCCCGCTGCAGACTGTCAATGAAGGTACGAGCAAATGATATAGGTTCCCAGATAAGAGAGTAGCTCAAAGACTTCTTGAGTAATAGAACCCAGTAGGTTGTCCATGATGGCGAATGTTCCTCAGAGATAAGGGTATTGTCTGGAGTGCCCCAGGGAAGTGTGATAGGACTGCCGTTATTTTCTATGTACATGTAAGTTAATGTGGGTGAATAGGAAAAACAAACCAGTAATGTTTGAATGTAGCATTGTTAGTGTCCTGCTTGACAGCCATATCGTTTAAATATCAGGGGATAATGTTGCAAAGTGATATGGAATGGAACAAGCATGTGAGGACAGTGGTAGGAAAGAAAAATGCCCAACTCCAGTTTATTGGAAGAATTTTAGGAAAATATGGCTGATCTGTAAAGGAGACTGCATATGGGTTTCTAGTGCAACCTATTCTTGAGTATGCTTGAATGTTTAGGATACATATCTGGTCAGATTAAAGGAAGACATCGAAGCATTTCTAAGGTGGGCTGTTAGATTTGTTACCTGTAGTGATATGGATGTGTCTCAGGAAGTCACAAGGGAATCCCTGGAGAGATGATGGTGATCTTTTGACCACCGTTGAGAAAATTTAGAGAACCAGCATTTGAAGCTGACTGCAGAATGATGCTGCTGCCAACATACATTTTGCATAAGGACCATGGAAATAAGATAGAAATTAGGGCTTATACTGAGGCATACAGATAGTTATTTTTCCCTCACTCTGTCTGCTAGTGGAACAGAGAGGAAATGACCCATAGTGGTACAGGGTACTCTCCACCAAGCACCATATGTTGGCTTGTGGAGTGCATGTATAGATCTAAATGTAGATTTAGATGAACATCTTTAATGTAAGTGTGCATCATTTTGAAATGGATCGTGGGTGTCAAATGATGAAATCAGAGGTATGTTTTATGTATTTCAACCTATGGCTGCTATAAGCAGAAAATAGTTGGGGAGTGTGGAATGTGAAATGGAAAGCTGTGTCTTTCGGTATGTTGTCTTGTGAGGCGCTTAACATTTCAGAATATTCGCAAGTTGACATTCCATGCCATTTCAGTTAGATCTGAAATTACTGGAGCATGTCAGAAATGACAGATGTATGTTCTTTATCTGCTGATCTAGAATATATAACCAGCATCCTGCCCTTAAATGAAATCCATCCCGCTAATTGGAGGTTGTGTCATCAGACGTAACACTGTGTGATCAGAAGTAACACCCAGCTATCCTACCAATTTCAACATTCTTATTAGCTTCATCCCAGTCTCATGCCATATGATCATACACACTGAATTTCCCTGTCACAAAGTTGAATTGTGTTGCAGTTCTTTAATGAGTATGATAGTGAACTCAGTTTGATTTTTTGGCCATCAAATTTGCCTGATTCTATTACAGTTCCTTTATTTTTATTGATGTTTTGTTTATCTTATAACCTCTTTCTAAAGACAGTATTCTGTTCTGAAGGTCTTCAAGTCCTTTGCCAGTCTCTTGCAGAATTAATTGTTTGTATCAGTCTTTTCATTCTTTTGTTAATGATTTTTGTTAGTATTTTGTTACTATGACTTATTAAGCTGATCCTTTGGTAATATTCACACCTATGAGCATGGTGCATCTATGGCAAGAGATTGTTATGTTCCTAAAGTCTGAGGAGCTATGTCCACAATTTTGTCTTCAAGTTAGTTTCCATTATACAGCCCTATAGGTGCTTGTCTTTTAACCAAAGATTTTTTAAATTTTCCTGTAGGTAGTATGTATCTTTCCCCTAGTCATACATGCTTTATCTGCTTTGCCTTTCTTCTCTAGCCATCCTACACATCATTTTAGAATTTTTGTCAATGTCAGTTTTTGGACATAGGTATTCACTTCTACCAGCTTCACCTGCTGTGTTTTTGTATTTTCTGCTTTTGTCAAGTAGATTCAATATATTATTTGTTATCCAGCTATGTCTATTGAACATTGTCTTGTAGCCCAATTGTTCTGCTGCTGCCTTCATAATTCTATCAAAGGTATACATTCATTTCCTATTGTGATCCTTTCCCCACATTGACTCAGTTGTTTCCTAATGTTCCTTTTCTAATTTTCAGCTTCTCTGGGCCCCATGCCCTTAATTTCCTAACTTAAGCAATTTATTCACCTTTACTCTGCAGTTCACAACCAGTAAATTATTGTCAGCCCATGTGTACTCTTGGATATGTTTTGCAGTTTCAAATGTGGTTTTAAATCTCTTATCATTACATAATCTATGTGAAACATTTTGGTGTCTCCAGATCTCTTCCATGTATACAGCAATGCTTGATTCATGACCCTTGTGTTTGCAATGATTAAATGGTGCTTTGTGTAGAATTGTGCCTTGTGGATTCACCTTTCATTCCCCCCTCCCCCCAGTCCATGTTTGACTATTTTCCCTTGATTTTCTTTTCCTGATATTGGATTTCAGTCTCCCAGATTTTCATCTCTCTTAATGTACTGCATAGTTTCTCTAATTGGCTATAGTTATTTTGTCTTCCTATGGATCATACAAATACTGATAACTGTCTGCTCAGCAAAAGTCTTGTAATACCCTGGTAATAGAAAAGAGTTTTTAAGCTCCCTGGTAAGATATTGTTCGTGGACAATTTTCATTATTTTTTGGAGTCAGGGATGCGTGTGGATTTCTTGTTTATGTTGGCAAATCATTGGTGGTTTGAAAATTGTCTGAGGTGATGAATATTATTCCTGAAGCTTTGGACAGTATGCTATTATAATAAACAAATCTGGTGTGGCTGGCATTGAGATATTTTTCTGCATATAGCACACCACTTCTGCGTTCAGAGATTATGTAGTCTGTCAGTATTTCATAACACAGATCAGAAACTTCAAGATTGTAATGTTGTTCCATCATGTCCTAAGAAAGACTAGAGCTCATTTTGTCTGGAATGAACTTGAATATTCTGCTTAATAATGTGATGTCAAAACAGAACTGAGTGACTTTGTATTGCATATCTAGAGTGTGTAAGAATTTTTATAGTTATGGAATATTCTCTTCACAGGTCAGAAGATGGTTGCTGTGACAACTGAAAATGGTAATACAGATTAACAGTTTATGATTTTTGTTGGTGAATTTCAGTAAGTGTTTCACTGCAGTGACTCATTTTTATGAATGAAATCTTCCTGTTTTTTCTATTCCAAGATGAACAGGGTTTCAAAAACTGTCTCAACTTCATAACTGCAAAATGTATTAATCTGCAAATAAATCTCTCCCTAGGTGCTACTAAACTACTCCTTTCAAGTGAAAGCTCAGGCATAGGAGTTCCACGGCGGCCACGCAGTGGTGGGATTACAACGTTGGAACTGCGTCGTCGAAATAGTGATCCGGCTTCGAGGCCAGCAATATGTGTGGGGGATGGTTCACCATCTGTCAGCAAGGCTTCAGATGCCCTTGAGTGGAAGGGCAATCTGTTCACAATTGCAGGGCATACATTCCGGAAAGTAACAAAATTTTCCAAAGAAGATCGTTGTGTATACTGCTCGGAACCAATGATAGCTATTGTAACACAAGGACACAAATGCACAAGTATGTGAGAAATATATTTTTGTTTCTTTCTCAGTAACAAAAATTGTGTTTCCAAATTAAACCTCTGACAATATAAATTAATAGCTATACAGAAAACTGAAACTCCCAGTAACACACTGAATTGACAAAAGTCATGGGATAGCAGTATTCACATATACAGCTGGTGGTAGTGTCTTGTACATACAGACAAAAGGGCAGTGCTTTGGTGGAGCTGTTATTTCTCTTCAGCAATTTGTGTGAAAAGGTTTCCAATATTATTATGACAGCACAGTGGGAATAAACAGACTGTGAATGTGGAATAGTAGTTGGAGCTACAAGCATGGAATATTCTATTCCTGAAGTGGTTTGCGGATTAAATATTTCGAGATCCACAGTGTCAAGAGTGTGCCGAGAATACTAAATTTCAGGTGTTATCTTCACCACAGACAGTCTTTAGTATCGATCAAGAACAGTGTCATTTGTGTAGAGTTGTCAGTGCTAACAGACAAGTGACACTGCGTTAAATAACCACATAAATTAATGTGGGACAGACAACAAATGGACCCCTTAGGACAGAGTGGCCACCCAGTTCAAGACGTCGGTTTGTGCACAGAATTCTGTACTGGGAATACTTTCGTAGTTATGGATGGCTATAGAGGCAGTGTGGCTCAATATTTCTGCAGGAGACTTCCAACAACTTGTTCAGTCCATGCCACATCTAGTTGCTGCACTACGCCAGGCAAAAGGAGGTCAAACACAATATTTGGAGGTATTACATGACTTTTGTCACCTCAGTGTGTATTATAATATAATGTAAGAAGATATTTGGAACCATGTCTCAGAATTCCATCAGCTTGGCAACATTCCATATTTTTAGCATGTTCTGCAGTTTTGTTAATCCTGTAGTTAGAACTTCATGTCAGGTTGGAACTACATCTCCCTTAATGGTTAAAAGTACAGTTGTGTTAATTCTTCAAACCAATAGCTTCCATGCCCACAACTAGTCTGCCGACGGCAGTTTACATGACTGGCTGGTATGTACAGGATTGCAGTGTTCAATTAAATTGCTCTAGCGCGCGAATGAAAGTTTTGGGAATTGTTAACAGTATACTTTTATTAACTTCATGCAAGATTAATGAAAATGAACTTTCAGTGAGATATACTTTGAAGTAATAACCGAAACAAAGTCCTACACCACAGTCTCTTCCTATATGTTTCCAGCTGTTTCTTTACAAGACACAGCCTGAAATTTATATGAACCTCTTCCTTCGCTTTTTCAGTGAGTTGGTGGACAATAACTATGGACTGAACTATTTAATAAGCTTCTGAAGACTGTCCCATTTTTCTTTCGATTAAGGCAGTTTGTAGTTCCTGACTTCTTCTGGCCCCCATTTTCCAGCATAGATCTTAAGGGTGTGTCAGCTCAGTTACCCCTACAGTTAACTGAGAAAGTAGTGTTGTTGGTTCTCAACAGACAACAGAGTATTGCAGTTTTACCTGCAGGGTTGCAATTGGTATGTGGATGGTCAGGTTACTGCCAATGTCACAAATACATCCTTAGGTTCCAGGTTTTATTAGTTGATCTGGTACATCATCTAATGCCTTTTCACATACTGCTCTCACTTTAACACAATAGAGGGAACTTCAGTTATGGTGACATATTTCAAGTAGATTTTCGTGCATTTACATATTCTGTAGCAAAGACGGAGTTGCTGTTTATTTCAAGGTTAAATAACAAATATGTGTTAAGATTTTTATCTATTGTGTATAATAATGGTGCTTGGAAAAGTGTGATTTAATTGTGAGCTCACAACTTCTCCAATTATTTTCTCCATTTCTCCAGTTATGTTTTAATAAATTCATTTTGGCTGAATTTCTAGTTTACCTTAGTTGTCTCAAAGTAAATTAAAGAACAACAGGTCAAATGATGTGTGTGATTACCATCAATGTAAGTTTTATTTAGAACACAGACTTAAGGACTTGATCAATAGTCTGAAGGAAGTCATGTTTAACATAAATATGCTTTTTTCCTATATTTATGATATGTGTGGGTATTAACGCTGTAGCATTTGCTGAATTCCCTTCTGAAGCTCTGTCAATAGTCAGAAAAGAGCTCTCTTTTTGAAGGAGAAATGTAGCTGTATTTATTCTCTGATATCTGTGTTATTTCCATTTCACTGGCTCAAGTTGGACCACCAAGTTACCATTGTGTGTATAATGGACAAATTGAACACTGAAAAAGATTTTCATATTAAATGACTCATTATCCTACATAAAATTAGCAGGGAGCTAAGATAGCTGTGAAACAGAATAAAACACAACACAAATGACTGTCACTTATCAACTAATGATGACTCAGTCTCTTTATTATTTTAAGGTCGTACTGTATACATAATCATTAGTAGCTTAATATGATTGCAGGTCAGATGTAGACAGAACTCTTAATCTTAACCTTAATTTTTTTGTTTTTCCAATTTATGAAGTTTTTATCGAACATCTCTGCTGAGCTCCACCCTCGAACACCGCCTCCATCATCACTACTACTGTCATTCAGACATTGTGGGCAGGAGGACAGTATGCCTGTCCTACCTTTTCCCTTGCTGTCTGTTCTTAAGACAATTCATTGTTTATCCTAATTGTGGTGAATATGATCTTAAGTGTAAGGGTTTAGTGAGTGTGTGAAAAAGAAAAATCTGTCAAACTTTTGTCTTGCTTCAAATTAATATTGATCCCCATTGTTTTTAAACAGAAATGGCTTAATTTGAGGATATCTTGTATTTTCTTAAGCATGTGTATTTTCTGGAGCATAAGCCTAGGCATGTATGAATGGTTAAAGAGTTTCCAGTTATGAATGAAATGAGCATGGTAGAAGTACCTTGCATATTTCTGAAACACTGACACTAATATTTTCTTACTGTGGCGTGAGGACTTGTCTTCATGGGGTAGATTGTGCTCCATCATCGCTATTCCTAACTGAGTCTCCCAAATAGTGGCATTAGTAATGCACCAAGGTTTTGCAGTTAGTTTGTGTTGCAGAACAAGATTTCTCTTCTGATTTGTAGTACACTGCTGACTTCCAAGAAATTCAATGAGAGAGATTTTTTAAATTGATTTAGATTTTTTAATTGATTTGAATTTGATATTTATGGACCAAATTTTGAGTTTCTAGTGAATAAAGCACTAATTCAGGTTACCTTCCATTCAGAAAGCTGTTGCACTCAGCGACTGTTATATTGGCTTGTGAATTACAGATTGCAGTGTTTGTCCTTTTTAAATTTTATTGTGCAGATATAGATTTCTGCCAGAAGCTAGCCATTCTCAATGCACTATTATTTTCGCTCAGTGCACGTAATGCCTGTTGGTCGGGCTTCATCCACAGTATATTGAAAACTACTAGTATTCAGTGAACTGTGGATGAAGCCCGACCAACAGGCATTACATGCATTGAGCGAAAACAATAGTGCATTGAGAATGGCTAGCTTCTAGCCAAAATCTAGATGTCCACAATAAAATCTAAAAAGGATGACTGATCGTTGCAATCTATAATTTACAAAGCACTAATTATCTTTAATTGTGGTAACAGATACCGTCAGTGATATTTACCATGTTATAGTAGTGTGAACTTCAATTTCACAATGCAACACATCTTGTATGGAATTTGTGCACATTAGTAATCTTTTTCTTCAGCTGTGTCAATTTCCAGTAGTGTCTTGAAATGAGTGTAAATTTCATTGGATCCATCATTGTATCTGCTGGCATGCTTCTTGTAACAATGCCAGAAATGGTGCCTTCCATCATCCCAAAGAGAGCTAAGATTTAATGAAACTTGGCAGAGTAGCATACTATAATGTTCCATACATAATGTGCAAACATGAAATGCCATAGCATTCTATCAGTGCCTATAAGGATGAATTCACTTAAGTGCTAATAATTTTAACTATGTGAATGAGTCATTAATCTGTCAGTTGCGTTAAGCACTTTTGTTGACCATTTTAATTAATTAAATAGGTCTTTTCCAAGCATTAGACTGATTTTCCACATTACAGTTTTTGATCAATTTTAAGATTCCAAGTACAGCAAGGAGAATGTTATAATCATTTATTTTTGTAGTAAATCATTTCCATTTCAGCTTCTATTGAGCAGTTTGAAGCATATAGAATGGTTGAAAACACCCTTTCATTTTATTATGAAGTTTCAAATAATAAATCAATATTCCACTGGTGAAGTAATCTGCGATAGGATTTTTACTTGTGGAAAGTGATTTACTAACTACAAAGATTAGAGAACTTTTTGATTGTTCTTTGTTAACAACCAGCTTTATTGTTGAAGTTATTAATGATCATCATTATTATAGTTTCATTTTGATCTGACCAAGGGTATCTGTCATGAAGTTTTTTTACCAACAATTTTTTACCCCATTTTAGCCATTCTTTGCTCTTGTAACAAATTTGTCATAATGGCCATTACATTATTTTCCTTTTATTAATGTTTTACCTTATTTCAGATTGCAAGAAATTGTTTCATCCAAAATGTATCCAGAATGGCGGTGTTCTGGAAATGCCTTGTTTACAACAACCTGCTGGAGGTGGAAAACCGGGCAGGAGAAAAAATCGGAAGCTGTCACAGATGCCATATGACCTCAACAAGCCTAAGCCTGCTATAACAGGAAAATTTAGCCTTACTAAAACTTCAGAGTTTACTGACAGTCCTGACAAAATTATATCTGATGCTGCAGAATTGCAGCAGATGCAGGATTTTATAACGAAGAAAGTAAGAAAATCTGCTTTCATTTTTTCGTCTGTGTAACTGTTTTACATGTTTTATCACACTCTTGTATATAACTTTCCTCCTTGCCTATAGCCTTGGACACCATTTCAGATCTGTTTAGATGGAACATATTATGTACTTTTTAGAATTTATCAATAGTATTATTCTTATTAAAGTATTTTGTACTATGACGCTATGTGGAAAGCTGCCTTCCCTTTTCCTTAGTGATAATGTTGTATACAGTATTTGCTTTGCTGTCATTCAGTGCAGATGTTGATTGCTGGGAGTAATAGAATACAAAAATTTAATTCTACCAAATTTATAAATGGTGTAATTCCATCAAAGACAGTATGATGAAAAAAAATGGAAATATTTTATTGTGTAATGTTCAGTGTTGATCAAAAACTTAAGTTTCTTGTTTCTTTGTGACCAAGGAAAGCAGTCTTTTATGGCAAGACTGTTCAGTCATATTTTGTATTAAACTGTTTATACACTTGAAAGTGTAATGTCTCGTGAACTGCTAAGCATGAGACACCTGCTCCTGAGTCACAGGAGGCATGGGGAGAGGATCATAGATCCGACTAGTGGGAACACTGGTGTCCAGTCCAGAGATCAGAGTCTGAGGTGATGGCAAAGGTGCCAGTTGTGACTGCAGCCACTGTTGGAGCTGGGCTGCCGTGATGGGTCAGGCAGGCGTACTCGGCAACGATATCAAACACCCCAGATGCTGAACAAGCTTCTACGCCCAGACACAGGCGTCCCATGAATAGGTGGGCCCGAATACAGGGTGGGCATGCTGCACAGGCTGCAGGAGATCGAACAGGATGTGATGTCAGCGCCCATGCAGAATTTTGGCCAGACAGACCATGTTGACAGGGGTGGACCTGTGTCGAGAGGAAGTTGTGCAAGGCCTCCTCAGTCTGTGATGTATGTAAGGCCTTCTGCATCTAGGTGTTGCATGTGCAGACCATCTGCATAGCCATCCCATTGGAGGTGGGCTGAAATGGGGCAGTGATCAGATGTTCACCCCGGTTCCAGCGGCAGAAAGCTTGGAGCTGAGTCTGTGGGAATTGGAGCCCACTTTCCGACACCAGGACGCAATGTGCCCCTTCAGTGGCGAAAATCCTCGCAAGGGTGTGGATGGTAACAGGGGTGGTGGTGTTGGATGCACATGTGCTGCATATGGGAAGTTGGAGGGCACACCCACCACCAGCAGACCCTCCTGAAATCAGCGTGGATCCTCTCCCAAGAGTGGTTAGGTTGGGTCTAGGGTCAAGAACATTTAGCTGTGGTCAGTTGATTGAGGGAGCAGACATGACAGCAGCAGCAAGCGCATTTACTGTTTGTATTGATATTGAGCCAGTAAATGCCAGAGCCTGGTCAGTGCCTTAGTGTCATCCCTCATTATGATGCATGAAGGAGCTGATGAATTCATGGCCAGAGTAGGTTTGGAATGATGACCTGGAAGTCAGAGTCCTTTGTAGCCAGTGTTAAGAGCTGGTAGCACAGCATGAAATAATTGTGAAGAATCAGTCGTCTTGATAGGAAACATGCCCTGACCACCCCTTCTCGACCATTGACAAAACCTTAAGCAGGACTGGGTTGTGGAATGGATGCTGAGGTGACCTCATAAACAGTCCGCAGGAATTCGTCCAAGATTGTTTGCTTCTGTTGATCCGGGGCAAAACAAACTGTTTCCTGGTGATAGAATTCTGCATGGTGGCTGGGAGTGAGGGAGGACAAATGTCTGTGTTAGTGCATTGGGAATTGGTGTGAAAATGGACTTTTTAATGTCGCCCACTTAAAAACAAATCCCAGTGCTGCAGACATTGCACTGTCTTATCTGGGAATATAGACCGATGCTCGAACAAGGAAGTCAGGGATCTGTTGCCAACAAGTGAAATTTAGTGGCATACATATGTACATGAAAGTTATCGCACCATAAACAATAGCTAAAGCTTCCATCTCATTTTTGAGTATTTGAACTGTGCAGCATTACCTTTTGGAGGTCAAGGTAAGGTTGTGCACTCCAGACCATCGGATAACCGGTGTGGAAAAACAGTCACAGTGCTGATCTCACAAGGCATTGAGATTATGAGTCACAGAAAACACCAATGATGGCACTGACGTCCATTTCATCACCCAATGACGGTGGCTGCTGCAGCATGCAGCGGGCAGGCACCGATGAGTAGGGGCGGAAGTGGTGAGGGGGGGGCCATGGTTGGCATGTTGGCTCTTACTCGTGAGAGGGCATAGGACAGGACCAGGGACAGCATCTATTTAGTGCCATCATCATTGGGTTCATGATCGGTACTGGAGGTGTCAGTGAGAGCGTTAGAGACTAGTGCTGCACAGGACACAACAACAGAGGTGGCGACGGCAAAGGCGGCAGTGGCTTCAGGTATAGCAGTGGCTGCACTGGCAGTGATAGTCAAATAGTGGGGGCAAAGGAACAGCAGATTGCAATCTACCAGGCAGTGACTCCTCTGCAGTCTGAACGGGATCGTCTGCGACACAGGAACAGGCAGTGGCGGTGGCAGGGGCAGGGGAGGCGGCAGGCCCTTCCGAACAGGCCCCACTGTGAGTGGCTGCAGCTGGTCGATGTGACGAGATCTCCACCTGTCAGTAATGTGGGCGACCCACAGGTGCAGCTTCAGAGGACCTGCCAGGTGCATACTTCTGCATCTGAGTTTTAAACGTCTAAACCATGCTTTCAGCGTCACCATTAGATTGAGGATTAAATGGGGAAGCTGTGAGATGGCAGGCACCATTATCCTGTCAAAATTCTCCAGAAATAGAGTCGGGGTCATTATCAGTAACCATGGTATATGGACATTCCTCGGTTACAAAATCTTAGGCAGGGCTGAAATAGTGGCTGCTGCGAAATTGGATCAACAATGTACCACATAGGGGAAACTTGGAATAAGTGTCCACTACAATGAGCTAACATTGATTTAGGAATTACCTAACAAAATTGACATTTAAATGCTCTGATGGGTGCTGCGCTGTCGGCCAGGGAGAAAAAAGGTGCCTGCGGGTCACCTGTTTCTGAACACAGCAAGTGCAAATAGCGATAATCTGTGTAATGTCCCCACCTATGCCTAGCCAATACACTTGCCGGTGAACCAAACCTTTGGTGTGAGATGTTCACCAATGACGGACATGCAGAAGCTGCAGTACATTGCAACATAAGGAAGAGGGAATCACAAACCAGGGAGCAGCGTCCTCTGTAACAAAAGCACCCCATCAAACACAGAAAGGCATGTTGGAGGGAGAAGTTGTTATGCAAGGGATCCAAGGCACGGCCTGGGGTTTTTCTGGCCAACTGTGCTGCACAAAAGAGACAATGTGACTAAGAACAGGATCCGCGGCGCAGCCGATACTGTCATGGCTCTAGTGGTGGGAAAACCACCAACCATGTTCATGTTCTCTACATCTAAATAGAAACAAAGCAACTCATCCTAATTGAATGCTGAGTCTGAAGTGCTCAGAAGGCAATATAAGGCATCATCCTTGGCATTTTGTGCCATTGGCCGGTAACAGATCTGATAATGGTAATGGGAGAGGAAGAGAGCCCACCATTACAAATAGTGTGCTGCCTTGTCTGGCAGTAGCTGAAGGGTAAAAAAAGAGTGATCTGAGAATACCACTGCTAAGCAGGAGAAGTCTTAGAAACGTAAGCAATGAGTTGTTCACACCTGTCCGTGTATTTGTGCATCAACACCATACCAAGGCTGTGCTGAGAGGCATCTGTAGCCAACGCGAGATGCTGACCGAGCCGAAAAGTGGTCAGACTGGGGCAGAGTGAAATTTAGATGTAAGCAAAGTGAACGCTCTGTCACAAGCTGGGGAGCAGAAAAAAGGCACATTTTTACACAAAACTGTGTGCAGTGGCTGAGCAATTGTGGATGTATTTGGTAAAAACTTATGGTAGTATGCCACTTCACATAGAAATACCTGCAATTCCTTAATGGAGGTTGGTCGTGGCACAGCTACAATTGAATCAACATGGTGACACAATGGTCTGACCCCTGTGTGAGAAACCTCAAAACCTAAGTACTCAATTGATGGCTGAAAAAAATGAGATTTGGCAAGATTGCACTTGAGGCTGAAAAACAGAAAACAACAATTTGAGATTGCTGGGTGGTCTTTGGTGGAAGAATGTGTAACAATGATATTGCTGAGGTAATTAATGCAGCCAGATACAGAGGCAGTTGGCTGCTCTAAAAAATGCTGAAAAAATTGTGGGTGTGCTAGCGACACCAAAAGACAGGCATTGATATGAGGTACGTGCACAAAGTAAGTTCCGTGTGGTTATATAAAACAAATGTGAACAGACACTGAAAAAATATTTATGATACAAAAATCTACAACTGTTAAATTACTTTCCTACATACATTCCGAAATTTTGTAGGCACTTGTCGTAGCGTGGCACAATTTTTTGTATGCCTTCTTCATAGAAGGTTGCCGCCTGTGTATTCAACCATCTTCGGTGCTTGTTCTGCATTGCGCGGTGCAGTTTGTTAATGGTCTTGCAGCAACCATGTGTATTGATTGTTTGGCCTCGTGGTAAGAAATCAATCAGCAAAATGCCTTTGCTATCCGTTGTTTTTTGTGTTGTTCAGTAAGAATTTTGGGTTCCCAATGTGAGTAAAGTTATCAAAATTTCAGTTTTTTAGTAACAATTTCATGAATTAGTGATAGTGAGATTTGCAGAACTTCCATAGCAGGGGCCTAAGTGTAAACTTACGGTTCTGCTTAATCTTATCTTCAATTGTGTGAACCAGTTCATCAGTAACCGCAGGCAGACGTCCACTTCATTCTTTGCCGTGCACTTCATCACATCCTTCATTGAACAGTCTGACCCATCTTCTAACCATTGAATCACTTGTAACATTTTGTCCCTAAACCTCACAGATTTGTCGATGAATTCCCTTTGGCTTAACTTTCTTTGCATTTAGAAAACGAATCACAGGTCTGATTTCACAGTCGGCGGCATTTTCAATTAAGGCTGACATTATAAAGAAGAACTACAAAGCACACGTCGGCAGCAACGATCTGAAAATGTCGTACATTTATTCTCCTTTAGTCAAAGTAACTGCCACACATGCTCGGAACTGCGATCGTAGCACTGGCGCGAATAGAAATAGAAATGGAACTTACTTTGTGGACGACCCTCGTATATGGGTTAGGCTGAAAGGTATATTGACAACAAGTAGGTGCCTAGAGGCGTCATGCTAGAGGAGCTGGAGATACACTTCTGACAGATCAATCTTAGAAAAGTAGTGGCTGTCTGACAAATTTGCGAGCAACTCTCTGGGCGGGGCAAAAGATATGTATTTATCATGGACTGTGCGTTAATCCTTTCACTGAAGTTGCCGCAGAGGCAAAGCATACCCGATGGCATCTTAACGATGACCAGTGATGTAACCCATACTCTGAAAGAAATAGTCTGAATGACATTAAGTGACATCAAACAGTGTATTTTAGCCTGAACAGAGTCACGCAACAACACAACAGGCACCTGTCGCACAAAAATAAAAAAGTGTGGGTGGATTCTTTCACATGGTAATGTGGGCCTGAAGACCAATACATGGTGTGTACGACCCGGGAGATCCGGGAAAAACCCAGGAATTTTTTCATCTGGGAGAAAATTGGGAAAAAACCTGGGAATTTTTTAGAATTCTGGGAATTTTTCATTGTATTGGTTTTCTGTTAAGTTTTTGTAATTTTGACTGGTAAGAACTGATACTCTAACAAAGGATATTACTGTATCCCACTACTGCAGAATAATACTTCAACAATAAAACATAAATGAGAGAAAAAAATGAAAATAACTTAAATTGCAAAGGAAATGCACCATATACAACAACGACACACAGTGCTCATGCAAGCGTCTGCCCACAGCAAAATGTGTCAAAGGCTTTAGGAAGACTATGCAACACTTCATAACAACAAATTGCCTTCGATGAGTGTGAAGTCACAACTGTTTACATTAGATTTGTTTTAGCAGGTACGAGCGGGCTCATGCGCATGCGCAGTTGAGTCTTGTTTGAGTAGTAGATTCTCTTGCTTCTGGCTATAGGAATGTGGCTGTTGGCTGTGCAAGCAGTCGCAGCAAGCAGCTACATGCTACCGGGAAAAGGGGGCGCCAAATTTGTAGTCTTGAGGAAAAAAAACTTGTTTCACAAAGCGCCTAGCACCCAGCGCACGTTGGTCTATGGATTATTCATATGGTTTTTTAACGCATCCTTGTTGGTTTTTGGACACATTTTAAGTCGATTTCTGAATGAATCATAAGTTGATTTTTGAATGTGTGCGTAGTGTACCTGATGTGTCTGTCAGGACTTGGCATCTACAAATAAACTTTCCTTAGACAAAAGGGAACGGGGCTATATGAGCTGAGCAGAGTAAAACTGAACAGATGAATGCCATTCGCTGTCTGATTGTATGGTTGATTGGGTTTGTGAATGATCAGCGTTGTTCTAATTACTAGCGAAATCCATAGATTCAGACTACCGGAATGGGGAAATAAATGACTAACAGGAATAAGAGGTGAGAAAGATTACGTATTATCTTCTCAGTGTACCCAAGAAAATGAAATTTTGACAGAAAATTTTTGGCCAGATTGCTACACTAGTAAGGACCAGTTGTACAATCTCCTGCTAACAGCCACTTAAATTCTATTCTGGAATTAACATGGAAAAGTGTTGTACGAACATGTAACATTGCCTAATCGGAGAATAATCGCGGGGTAACTAAATCTGTGATTCTGGCAGGGTTAGTGAAGTTAATCGGCGAACAAATTTTGACAATGTCATGCATAGCTACACAATTGATGATGAAAAGGTTGTTTGTTAGAACGAGAAGAAACGGGGACATCACACAAATTATGGCAGCATAAGATGATTCCAAATTTATATAAAAAATTTGTATAAATTTATATAAAAAATTTGTAGTACTAGTTTTCAATCTCATACTTGAGAAACTGGTGCGTATGAATGAAATGTGAAACTGTTTTCTAATGTAAAGCTTTTTGTTTGTAGTAGGCCTAATAGGCATTTGATATTGGTACTTCTTGAATTATATTCTGTCCTGTTATAAAAATGACCATTTGTGCCAAAACAGTTTCATTTATTTGGTGTGTGGTACAAAATTGCTGCAATATTAGAAAGGCCTATTTTGTTTTATCTAACAGACAGTGACAAAATAGACGTAATCAAATTGAGAAACCACACCAGTCTTGGGTATTATTTGTATTAACAGCTTTTTCAGTATTAGATAACGACATTTTGATTTTTCATGTAGCAAAACATTTGATGAACTTTGATGAGGTAATAGATTCTTTTGCAGAAAAGAAAGCACGCCATGTAAAGCTCTAGCAAGATAGAGAGAAAAAAATCCTAAGAGCTAAGGATGAAGAAATGTATACTTTCTTGCTTGTCCCTTGTCTTTGTGTATCCTATATTTAATTTTATGTCACACAAAACAGCAAGTCATTAACTAATAGGAGATAAAAGAGTGCAAATTTTCTGAAGAGTTCTTGTTCTCCCAATTACAAATAATCCCATTAGCTGTTTATTGCGGTAATTTTTTAAGGAGGGGCAGGCTGTCAAACTGGCTGACTGGGAGCAGGAGACACACCACAGGACATTTCAATTTCCACTGTCCTGAATATAGTTAGATGGTATCCATTACAAAATATACACATTCCAATTCCACAGAGCGAAATACAGTGGCATGCGATAGAAGAATGCTGTGTGAAGAGACTTGGCACTGCACTTTGAAACACTTAAGACCAAATAACATGTCTTACATTTCCTCGAACACATATGTTTTATGTTTCAGACTTTTCAGAAAGATGTGTGCTACATCTAGATTTCAATGATTCGGAAAGTAATATGTGGTGTTTGGTGGAATTCCAATGTATACTTTTGTAATACGAAAATATGCAGCGTGGATGTTGCTGCACATCAAAGATATTTCCAAAACATGTCTTTTTCCCTGAGTTTCTTTTTCTAAAGTGCCGGGAAATTCTATGCCTGTAATAAAACCATAACCATTCAAAGGATTGATAAGCTTTGCAGTTCTGAGGGAAAATATATTTTCACTTAACATGGAAAAATTGTTTTAACCTGGAAATCCGGGAAAAATCCAGGAATGTATTTTCCATGTCCGTGTATATACCCTGCAGTAGCACAACTTAGCCTAGGGGAAACAGAGACAATAACTCAGAGCAGAGGAACTCCAGTTGCTGATATAGAACTTGATCTGACACACAATTTACGCGATTGGTGATGGAGAAACACGTCTAACCTTAATGTGTCTGCAGTATGGGAATGATCCACAACAAGGAAGGTGAAAGGGCAAACAACACATTTTTAAGAGACAGGAGCAGAGAACTGACCCAGGTTCGTAATCTAATGTTTATTGTAGCTAACGTCCATGAAACCTGTATGAGGGGCAGCCCAAGGCCACATACGTTTGTGCATTCACTAAAGTCACTGCATCTCCTGTGTCCACTTTTAGCGGTTTATTAAACACACGCAAGACAATAAACAATTTTTAAGTTAACAGTTATTATAGAGATATAGTTTATTTCTATAGGTACTTCTGTGTCCACCATGCTCGAAGAGGAGTTAAACACTGATGCAATGTGCTTGTTGCAAACTGCCTCACACTTAGGGCACGCAGCGCACTCGTGTTGGATGAAGCAGCACCAGCAAGACAGAAAGGGGCACGTGCCTGCTGCTATGACGCAGCCTGTTGCTGTTGTGGCTGTAACTGACACAGACCCATACGATGTTGAGTTGAAGGTTGTACTGCTGCAATGGCTTGCCCGTCATCCTGAACACTTGCGGTTTGCCCAACGGGTTGACTGAACAACTTCCGATACCTCCGTGCACTCAGCAGTCTGATTGCCTACGACCTGTGACATTTCATAGGATTGTGCTATGTTGAGTACATCTGTAAATGTTGGATTCTCACATTGAAGTGCTTTTTCGCATACTTCCCTGTCCGGGGCCAGACAAATAATATTAGCCACCATGTGATCAGCACTGGATTTGTGAGGGGTACTAGTGGCAAAGTTGTGATGACAGGTCAACCCATGTAATTCTGCAGCCCAGGCTTTGTAAGATTGGTTTGGGTGTTTCTGACAACGTAAAATCCTACATGCATCACAGTGAAATGCATTCTGCCTCGGTAATAGGCTGAGAGGAGCTTATACACTTCCTCAAATGATAAGCTGACTGGTCTTACAAAAGCACAGGTTGGCACAACTACTGACAAATGTGCGGCGAAAGCAAGGAAAGAAAGAAAGCCCGACGCAGGTTTGCATTGCCCGTGCTAAAAAAACTGGACATGTTGGTGTAACCGTGTCTTGTAAGAGTCCCAATCTTCTGCGGATTCATCATATGCCGGAAAGGATGACGATTACACTGATGGAAGAGTAACCTGCCGTGAACACGCAGATGCCACGTGATTGAGAGTGGTGGTGAGAGCCTGCTGCTGTCCTGTGAAAGCTTGCTGCTGGGCAATGATACGTTGGAGTATTTCCTCCATCGAGATGTTTGTCAGATGACTTAGCACTGACACTACCATGTGGAGAAAACGTAACCTTCTCTCATGTGTGTTCATAGATTTTCCCAGCGAAGGAGATCCTTGAAGGTCTCTTGGGCATGCAGCTGGGTTGACTGGTCATTGTAGAACGAATTTTCGACGGCGTAGTGTGCGATTATCATCAGGTTACTCCTGTTGACTGACTTGACCGCCAAATTCGACACGCCTTCATGATGATCCACCGAAAGCGACAGCCTACATACCATACGCAGGCAACATATCTGGAAAAATAGGCAGGATTCTAAGATGTCATAACATCAAATGCGTCTACCGCCTGTCGCCAAAGATCAAGTCCCTTGTAGGGACAGTGAAGGACGATTTAGGACTCCGGAAATCTGGAGTTTATTTCATACCGTGCGAATGTGGGAAAGCATATGTGGGGCAAACCATTCGCACGATCGAGGAAAGGTGTACTGAACACAAACGGCACACCGATCTCCAACAGCTTACAAAATCTGCAGTCGCAGAACATTGCCTCGAGACAAATCATCGTATAAAATACGAGAACACAGAAGTCCTGCACAACACATCCCACTTTTGGGACTGTGTATACAAGGAAGCAATTGAAATCCGGCTGCACGAGAACCTTATTAACAAGGACAACGGATTTCAACTCAGCCAAGCGTGGAATCCAGCAATAAAAGTTCTGCAGGAGCAGTGGAAACGGGGCACCACACCCACCGTAGGTGGCATGTGTACTGACGCCCATCAGTCATCTCGTCAGCGCAAGCTTCCCCCACCACTGCGGCCTGCACATCCCTCGGTCCATACGCGGAGTCAGTGGAGGGGAGAGGCGACAGGTATATATACCACACCACCCGCCGGCCTAGGACGTCAGTCAACAGGAGTAACCTGATGATGATGGCACTTTACGCTGTCGAAAATTTGTTCTACAAAGACCAGTCAACCCGGCTGCATGCCCGAGAGACCTTCAAGCGTAACCTTCTCTGGTCGCCAAGTTCTTTATAGCAAGAACAAACATGATTTATGGAACATAGTACTTTATAGAGCAACGTGTAAAATACAGTGTGTGCACAGCTTTGAACACATTGACCAGGCAACATTAATACAGTGTAAAGAATAAACTGAGCACTTGTTTTCAATTGTGTAAATAATGCTGTTTATTTGGTAGCTCACCAGAGCGCACCAGGGGGCTGACCGAGGCAGCCTCTGTAAGCGGTCCTGTGAACTGTATGGATGTGCACTTTCTCATTACAGTTCTGACAAGCGAAACTGCACTTGTGTGTGAGGCTCTGCATGTCTGCTGCCCATGCTGAGCAAGACTGTCCATGTTATTTATGACAGTTAATAAATTGCAGTGTAGCTGCAACAAGGTGTGTCTCCTGACTGTAGTATTCATTTAACAGAGCACAGTGGTCTTCAAAAGACAAACCACTAGGGTTGCAATTTCTGCCCAACTTCGTAAAACAACTACTAGTAGACAAAAGTAAATAATATTGCTGCTCACTGGAAATGTTAAGCTTGTAACAGTATAGTTCAAAACATCAGAAGTAGACTTCCCAGCTCTCGCAAGATTCATTCAAGGGAGCAAACAGCGGTGGGGGCGAAGCTTCGACCACTGACTGATGTGGGTGGCGTTGTGCCACAACCTGCTGGAGAGCAGCCTTTTGAGCTGCAGACTGTCGCTCAGGCAGCTCTTGCTTCTAAAGTTCCATAAACTTGGGGTCCATATCACTGACAGTGGTTGTGAATGTACCATCAAAAACATGATAGGGTAAGTCCATGTTGCCATCTAAAGTATTGTGTCCTTAATAAACATGCAGTCTGTAAGCAAAGTAAAGTTCACTATGAGGAGAAAGCAGCAAGAATATCAGTAAAGGTATCCAGAAAGTCCAGGTTTATAGTATGGTCAGTATATTTAAAGCAGCTAGGTGTAAAAAGTGTTTTCTCATATGGCATGCTGTACAAGAATGAGCCGGGCATGTTGCTTAACCCATTGTTGTCAGTGGTTCAGCCTAGGTGACCTGCCGTCTGCATTCCTCACTCATGAGTTGTAATGCCTCTGATCCACTCTTGATATCCTCCGTTGGCAGGGATATTAAATGCAGGACATAATGTGTGATTTCAGGAACAATGAGAAGTTATTCTTTTGGCTAATAAAGTCAGACGTTAAACTATGACCCTAATGTAAGCTGTTTTTCAAAAACCTTTGAGATAATTGAGGTCTTTCTTCAGGAAATGTCAAATAGTTTTTCTTGATTGGTCTTTTAAGTTGACACTGACAAAAATACCTTTGACCAAAAGGTTTTTTGTAATATAGCAACAGAGTTTTTAGTCATGAAACATTAAACAGATTACTTAAAGGGTAACAAGCTAAAGGACAGAAAAGTAATAGTTTGCAGAATTCTTCCACTGTTTCTTTGAGAAACACTTGTGAACTGTTGTCAAGTAGAAAAAGAGGAATTTCTGTCCGTTCTTCACAAATAAGCATACATGTTAGTTGAAATCTTGGTACAACATTTAAAAAATGAAAAAAAAAAGGTAACTGACAGCTGGGAGGGAGGCAGCAGGTGCGTGGAATAAGAACATGGTGTGCAGATCAGCAACAGTGAATTCATGCAATGCACAATGGTGATTACATGGTGAAGCGGGTTGGGAGGAGGTGAGAGAATAGAGGAAGGGGAGACTGTGGGCCAGTGGGTGTGGCGCAGAAGGCTTGAATGTAGTGTCTTGGGACAGAGTAAAGGTGGATGTGGGGCATGGGGTAATTGAGATTGAGGCCAGGCGGATTGTGATAATGAATGATGTGCTATAAGGACGACTCCTGTGTATGTAGTTCAGAGACACTTGGGGGGCGATCGTGATGGCATGAGTTGTGAAGTAGACACTGAAATGGATACGTTGTGCTCAACAATGTTTTCCTCTACTGGGCTGTCGCCTGTCAATTCTTCTCTTGGCAACAGTTTGATAGTGGTCATTCGTTCAGGTATATAGCTGGTTAGTGGTCAGGACCTTATAAAATGCTGGGTGCAGAAATTGCAGTAGAGTTGTTTGCTTTCAGGAACGTCCTGGATTCTAATGAGATAGGGTAAGCCTGTTATGGAAGAGAAGGATGAAGTAGTTGGTGGGCGTATTGGACAGGTTTTGCACTTGGGTGTTCCACCGTGATACAACCCATTTGGCATGGGGTGGGTAGGTGTGGCAGAAGGATAGACCAGGATAAAACATAGATTGGCAAGGCAGTGTAATACCACTGGGATTATTGAGAAGGATTGTGGATAGGGTGTTCCTCATTTCTGATCATGATGTTAAGCAGTCAAAGCTCTGTTGATTGTTTTATGATGGGATTCCAGGTGGTTCTTGGATTGTTGGGTTGGTTAGGTGTGTTTGAGAATATTCCGTGGGAAATCTGTTTATTATATTTTGGGGATAGTGCCTGTTTGTGAAGGCCTTAATGAGGCCTTTAGCACACTGGACAAAGGAATTTTTGACACTGCAGACGTGCCTTCCACATGTGGCCAAGACAGTATGGAAGTGGCTTTTGGTGTGGAAGGGATGACAACTATCACAATTTATTACTGTTGACGGTTAGAGGGCTTTATATTGACGTATGTAGAGCAATCGGAGGTCGACATCCAGGAAGATGCCAAGTTTGGATGATGACCAGGTGAAACAAATGGGAGAGAGATAATGAGGCTATGAAGGAATGAGGGTAGGTAGCCTCGTAGAGCATTGAAAGTGTTTGCCTGGACATGGCTTCACAGGCCAGTGGGGTGCAAGAGAGAGCGAAATAAACTTTGCACAGCTTGGCAGTAGTAGCTGAATTTGATGGACACTACCTCACCTGATGACACAGCACTTCTGTGATTTGCATAGCTACACGGATGCACATAGACTGTGTAATTGTTTTGTATGCAAGAATGATGCTCTTCTGTAGGCCTCAAACTGGTTTGTGATGTAGCTAACTGCCTATTTTGTTAGACACTTGGAATAGCTCACACACCTCTTACAACATACTCGCAAGTGCTTGCCTGATCGAAAGTGGGTAATACCAAACCAATGGATATCGAATGATAAGAAAAGACCTGTCACTCATCTAGATTTACCACAATGCTCTGACTTCCAAGCACTGGGCCAAGACCATGAATATATCATTGGTAATCCTGTACCAGACAAGAGGTTTGGGATTTTTTTGTGGTTTAGAAAGGTTTTGTCTAGATGGCCCATAAACAGATTCGCATAGGAGGGTGTCATATGGGTGCCCATGCCCATGCTACAGGTTTGTTTGTGCAGCTTCCCCTCAAAGGAGAAGTAATGGGCACATATGAAATCCCTGGAGGAATAAATGCTCATTATTATTTTTCCTGATTTAACTCTATCAATATCAGCCAGGGTGGGAGAGTTCGGAATATTTTATGCACATTTTTTGTAATATATTTCAGAGCTTTTGAAAAAAAAAAATATTTTTCTACCATTTTCTGTGACCGTTTTAAATATTTCAGTTAAACTTGATTCAAAAATTCAAGCCTGACTGAGATTTAACATCAAATGTCATATTCAGTCAACAATAGCATTAAAACTGGGATGTTCAACCTGTGACCCCAAAGCAGGTATCAGTGGGACCCAAGAAGTTACATAAAATTTAGTTCATGCAAAAGTTATGATAAATTGAATATTTTTCAGTTTCAAACTTCCACCTCGATATGCTCTTATCTTACTGGTCCATCTCATGCTTTTCCATCTCATGCTAGCAGAAATCTGCAGTGGGAGCCAGAGTAAACTCCATTGTTGACGAAGTGGGGTCCTTCCACACTGCTGTGGTTCATGTTAAGTTGTAACTTTGGAGCATTTTTCTGTATAGTCTCTTTGTATCACATGCCTGCTTCCACAGATTGCTGATATTTGAGGAGGATAGGAAGTGCTCCAATACAGACTGCCCTTGAATTGAATACGTTTTGTACTAAGTCAGAAGACTGCTCCCCCCCCCCCCCCCCCACACACACACACACACACACACTTGTTGTGCATCCTGAACTGTGTATTTCAATTAAAATAACTTTGCAATTGATGTTGCAGCTGGTCGTGTGTTAACTGTCATGCAGAACTGACTCAAGTGTGACTTGTAACATTTCTGTTCCTGTTCACCCACGTGATCTGTTAATCACAAAGTTGTTTTTATTCAAGTTACAGCTGAATTTTTAGTGTATTTTTAGTTATAAGACAAATTTCATTGAATTATGGGCAAAATCAATTAAACAATTAGTTGCATGTGTAACCTGCTGTGAACGAGTTTCTGTGACTTTTCACATATTCTGGTAATGCTGTGGTTGCTTACCACGTAGTTCAAAGTCCCCCCCCCCCCCCCCCCCCCCCCCAACAAACAAAACTTATATATAAAAGATGGTATTTTGAAATTACTCTGCATAATTTTATTTTCTAAAATCTTGTTATACGTAGTAACGTATGATCATGTGGAAATGGGTTGCATGTATGTTTGATGAGAATGTGTCAGAGATGGAAGTGTGTAACGACCATGAGTTTGTTTTGTTGGGTTACTCCTTTGTAAAGCCAAAGGAGAAAGCAAATGTTGAATCTGAATAACCATCCCATATGTTTGTGCCCGCCCTCTTCTTTTGAAAGGGTGTTTGTATTTATAACAATTGTGTAGTACTTTTTCTGATTGATGTACTTGTTATACAGATCTTTAAGATCGAGAGTGAAGAAGGCGAGAAACCAAGTGAGGTGGACAGAGTCTTCAAGCAAGCACTTCGAGAATTCAAGGATAACCTTGTGGCTACATACAGTGTTGCAAATAAACAGGGTGATAAGGCATTCAATATTCAGTATAAGGATCTGATTGCTAATTTTCTCCATGTGAGTATAGCTTCAAATAATTTCTTCTTCATTTTTATTTTATTGTAACACAAGTGCTATTAACATTTGAGCTTAAGGTGAGATTTTATATGTAGCTGAAGTTAGTGAGGTACCTTATCTTTTAGGATGCCAGGAAGAAGCTAGGTTCATAGTTTAAGGGCTTACTAATGCCATTGTCACGAAGGTTAGGTACTGGTTGGAGAAGAACAGGGGAAGGACATTATAATCTGTTAGCTTATCATCTCAGCATGTCCTTTAGTAATACAGGGAAACCACATAAATCGCCATTTTGATTACCAACTGTGTATTTGTAATAATTTAATGTATAATTCTGCCGTCTTTAGTGTGGATAGGGACTGTCAGTGCTGTGTTCGGATGCAGGCTGAGCTGGTGACCCTTCGCTCACAGCTTCAGAGGGTATTTGCTTCAGTCACACGGCTTGAGGCTGTTGTCAAGGCATCACTGTGGGGGCTGGACACAGGGATCCAGGGATTGTCCAGCACGTCTCATGTGTCCCCTGATTGTTACACTACCGTGGCCATCTCAGTTACTGCTCGCAGTGAAATTGACCCCTCACCTGTGGTCAATCGAGGTTTGTTTGATGGTGTGGCAGGTGTGAAAGACTCCTCAGGGGCTGATTGAAAGGCTTCTTTGTTTCACCTGACAAACAGGTTTCAGGTGCTGTCTGTGGCTGATAAAGATCCTGAGCCAGATGCAGAGGAAGCCTCTTGATCTGCAGCATCTGGGCATTTATGGAGGGTGCGCGTACTGCTAGTTAGGAGCCCCAGTGTTAGGTAATTAAGGGGGCCCTTAGGGATTTGGTTGCCAAGGAGGGGAGGAAGTCCAGTGTGCACACTGGGAGGAGTCCTCCCAGATGTGGAACGAGTGTTTCCGGATGCCATGAAGATCACAGGGTGTAGCCAACTGCAGTTGCAGGGTTGCCACAAGTTCTGGAAATCAGGGAATTTCAAACATATCAGGGAAATTTGTAAAAAGAAAGGGAAAAAAAGAAAAAAAAAACCACTGGAAGAATCTAATTTTTGTCTCAGTAGCATGAAATTGTTTGTTTACTGAGGTGTCGTGCTTTGTTGCTGGCTGGGCACAGCTGAGTAAGTACACTGCTTCCCGACTCTCTCGTTCTCACTGCTTCTCCCCATCCCACCTCTCCCCTCAGCTTGCAATCAGTGCTGCCATCACTACTTGCTGCTAACCTAGCAGCTGTCGATGAGAGGCAGGACAGCGTGACGAGTAGTTTGTTTGGGTGTGATTCACAGAACTTGTTGACACAGTGGCGGTAGACAATGGTCATTTGTGCATGAGTTGTGTCTGAGTGATTGTGTGAGCGTCCCCCTTTTCTGACAAAGGCTATGGCCAAAAATTTAGTTGTGAGTGTGTCATTGTCTTTTCTGTGTGCCTGTCTGTGGCTCAGTGATCATCTTTACAGTGAGTTGCTACCTATCTCCTTTCGTATTGATTCTCAAAGTATTTGCGCAAGTTAACTATTGCGTGGGTGATCACTACGGTCTAATTTCATCAACATGGTGTCTGTGACATGTTAATAACTGTCCACACAAGTGGACTTTCATGATGGGCCAAAACCACAGGTCATTTCTGGGGCTATTTCTAATGAATTGGGCCAGCCGATGTGAAGCCCATAGTTTCCCACTAACGTGCAGGTCCTGCCTGTCAGATCTAGCGTCACTGATCTGCCGACAGGCTGGGTCTGTCTGTGTGTGGCATAATGCTGTGGTTTTTCATGGTTTATCCATGGACCCAGGACTTTGGTGCTCCTCGGCAGGCCAGAGGCCACGGGCAATGGATTTCAGGAATTGCGACTGTCTTGTCACAAGTACATTGTACAGTGCGGTGTTTTATAGATATTTTATTTATTCTGGTACATTTTGGCACTTCAAAAGTAGTTTATATATTAGAAAGTAAGGACAATAAGAAGAAGAAAACTGTGGCAGCCACTGGCAGTTTGTACACTATGCGCTCCTGTATTTCTTGAAAGAAAAATCACACAATACCTGTAAAATAGTAGAGATAACACAGTGGGTAATAAGCTACAATAATGAACATAGTAGAACCAACATTTTATTCACGGTCACCTACAGTGTTGGTTTTCACAAATCTTCCCCACCTTATACATTTATTTGAAGAGACCTACATTTTTCTGAGGCTGTTTCTGAAAGCAGTGAAAGTATTTTAAATCTGTCTTGTAACTCCAACAAAATGCATATTTTTGTCACCAAATGTGTTTCGCTTTATTGAAATATATAACATCAGTGGTCTGAATGAAATGTATATACCATTTGGCTTGCTTTCTCCATCTAAAAGCAGTTCATTACACAGTATGTTGATGTTAGTACTTAAGATTTTTGCTCACACATTTAGAAATACAGAAATCCTTACATTTTTGTGTCAACTTATTTGTTTACTACCCTTGAGATCTCAAAATTTGTCAAGGAAAACTGCTAAAACTTGTGTGGAAATAAGGGAAATATCAGGAAATTTCACTTGAGCAAATCTGTGGCAACCCTGAGGTGGTAGCTCATGTCGGTTCTACTGAAGTGTGTTGCTTTGGGGTTGGAAGTGGGTTCTCTCTGCTTTCTGGCAGATATCTGAAGGTGAACACAGCCAGCCTTGCTTGCAAGATGAAAGCATGGCTCACCATTAGTAGCATCATGGGCAAGCTGATTGCGGACCTTTGGTACAGAGCTGAGTGGAGGGTTAGAGGCTCAGAAAATTCTGCGACCATGTTGGCAGCAGATTCCTTGAGTTGCACCATAAGGTGGTGGGGTTTTGGGTTCCTCCCAATAGGTCAGGCATTTGTTACTCACAGGAGGCAGATACACTGTTAGTGGGGGCTGTTTGGAGTGGACTGGGTGGTTTTCTAGGTTAGATGGTGTTGGGGAAGAATCAGAAGGGATTCAGTCTTAAAGGGTATAGGTCAAATGCAGGACAGGAACCACAGGTATTATAGTAGTAAATTGTCATAGCTGTGTTGGGATATAACAAGAGCTCCAAATGCTAATAGAAAACACTGAAATTCAAATTGTTGTAGGTGCTGAAACCTCAGATAAGTTCAGACAAAATTTTTGTAAAGGACCTAAAGGTGTTCAAAAATGATCCAAGTCCCTGACACAGAGGATACAATTGCTGAAACATTAAAAAAAAAACATGAGTATCATCTCAAATACATATTGCACTCATACAGTTGTAGTTGGTGGTGACTTCATTCTACGCTCAATATATTGGCTAAAATAATGTCCAAAACTGGTCATAGGTATAAAACATCATCTGAAATTCCAGAATGAGATCTTTGCTTTGCAGCGGAGTGTGCACTGATATGAAACTTCCTGGAAGATTAAAACTGTGTGCAGGACCGTGACTTCGAACTCGGTCGGGACCTTTGCCTTTCACAGGCAAGTGTTCTGGTGGAAGGTAGGAGATGAGGTACTGGCAGAAGTAAAGCTGTGATGATGGGGCGTGAGTCGTGCTTGTGTAGCTCAGATGGTAGAGCACTTGTCCATGAAAGGCAAAGGTCCCGAGTTCGAGTCTCAGTCCAGTACACAGTTTTAATCTGCCAGGAAGTTTCATCATCTGAAATTGTTGTAATTGCTTTCCCCAAAAATTACCTGGAGCAGTTGGTTCAGTAGCTCACTTGAAGTGTAAATGGTTGTGGAAACATACTTGACTTCATAGCAACAAGTAATTCCAAGCAAATAAAGAGCAGGGATTAGTGACGACAAGGTCATTGTAGTAGGACTGAATACTGCAGTGTCCAAACTCACCAAAAATAAAGGAAGTATATATGTTTCACAAGCAGATACATTTTCGTTTGACACCTCGCCGAGGGAGTCTCCATTCCTTCTGAATCAATTATGTAAGCGTAGACCAGATGGGGCTTAAATTCAAAGTAGTAGTGTCGACTGCATTTGGTAAATTTATATACCAAGTAATATTAAGAGATGGAATTGATACCCCCATGGGACACAAAGCGGGTTAGAACACTGATGCAGAAGCAACAAAAAAGCATGGTAAATTTAAAAGAAATTTAAATCCTCAAGATTGGTGAAGTTTTACAGAAGGCTGTTTATACCATATCTCACAAGCGGCTTCTAATCAAATTGTATTACCATGGAGTATTGACATAATGGTGTGACTGGACTTGTGATTTCCTGTCAGAAAGGTCACAATTCATAGTAACTGATAGAAAGTCATTGTGTAAAACTTTCTCCAAGGAGTGTTATAATGCCCTCTGCTGTTCCTAATCTACACAAATAATTTAGAAGAAACTTTTAACAGCTATCTTAGACTGTTTTTGGATGATGCTGACATTTGCTGTCCAGTAAAGTCTTCAGAAGATCAAAACCAATTGCAAAATGATTTAGGCATAATACCTGCATGCTGTAAAAATTGGAAATTAACCTTAAATAATGAAAAGTGCGAGGTCAATGACATGACTTAAAGGAATCTGTTGAATTTCGCTCAAATGATAAATCACACACAACTGAAGACTGTCAGTTCAACAAAATACTTAGTGATAAAATTTACAAACCACTTAAATGGGAAGAGTCACATATATTAACCTTAAATATTGTTGCGAGTGACTGCTTAGTGAGGACAGAACTGTAAGATGTAATGTATATAGGCGAAATAGTGTAAAACGTTCTTCAGTATGTCTTGTCTTGTCACGTGTAGGCTGACACCGAATGGGGAATGGTACTGAATCAAGGGGTGCTGAGCAAGCTAAGGGACACGCCATATGGGAAACCAGTCTCAGTGTTAGAAATACAGTTTAAACCAAGAACTCAGAAGGATGCTTGACAGCAGGAATCCAATATTTTCGTGAAACACAGTGGGCACTGCACAATGTTTTTTTGAAATTCTGACAATGGTGGTTTCCTGCTGGGACATTTGTATGCACTGCATCTTATTTGCTTAACAGCGTACCTTGCCAGCCAATCTGAAGATGCCTTGTATAAGGCAAAATGTGTCATTGGAGGATAAATAAAATACACTGCTGGCCACCGTAGATGCAACACCAAGAAAGACAAGAGGTAGCACAACAAAATTTATTTTGTAGATAACATGTTGACCAAGTATCAAATGATTACGTTTACAGACGTCTGTGACATGTGGTTCCTGCCAGAATCAGTAGCCAGAGTAGCTGCCATTGTTGGAGAACACCGCTGCCACACGTCTCAGCATTGAGTCAAAGAGACGTTGGATGTGTTCCTGGGGTACAGCAGCCCAAGCAGCTTCCACACGTTGCCAAAGATCATCTGGTGTGGCAGCTGGGGATGTAATCTGGGTCACTTGTTGAGCAACCATGGACCACATGTTTTCTATCGGCGAAAGATCCGGAGAGCGAGCCGGCCAGTGAAGCACTTCAATCTGGTTATTGACGAAGAACCTTTGGACAATGCGTGCCACGTGTGGTCGCGCATTATCCTGTTGAAATATGGCTGTGGCCGAGCCCTGAAGGTAAGGAAGGACAACTGGCTCCAGCACCTCGGATATGTAGCGCCGGCTATTTAAAGTACCGGCAATGCGTACTAGAGACGTGCGAGAGTAATATCCAATACCGCCCCATACCATAATACCCGGTGCAAGACCAGTGTGGCGGTGCATAATGCAGCTGTCCAGCATCCTCTCTCCACGATGTCTCCACACTCGAATCCGACCATCGTGGTGCTGCAGACAGATGCGTGCCTCGTCAGTAAAGACAACGTCATTCCATTCTGCCGTCCACATCCGTCTGTCATCACACCATTGGCGACGGAGACGTCTGTGGTTCTGCATCAATGGTAGACGAAGCAGTGGACGTCTTGCGGACAGACCACTCTGCTGTAAACGCCGTCAAATGGTACGCGCAGAGACTGGATGATGAGTTACAGACGCAATGTGCTGTGCTATGGATCGGGATGTCACTGAGCGATCCGTTACTGCCATGCGCACAATTTGCCTATCAGCACGTGCAGTGGTGCACCGAGGTGAATGCGATCGACCACGTCGGTCCGTCGTACCCTCCTGCATCCAACGGTCACATATCCGCATTACAGTTGTTTGGTTTCGTCCAACACGACTAGCGATTTCTCTGTATGATAATCCACAATCTCGGTAAGCCACTATCCTTCCTCTGTTGAACTCGGATACTTGATCAAACGATGTTCGTTGTTGTCTACGAGGCATAACTGATCGTCTTGTGAAACAACCACAAGGTAAACACACGTGCCGAACGTACACTCGTCGAAATCGCCAAGCCTTAAATGGCGCTATGAGGTGGCGCCACAGGCGCGCGTGATGTGCGTCTGCGCTGAAATTCTAATCAGTTGCATATCTCATCGCTGCAAACCCATGGTGTAAATTTCACTTGATTTGGATGCTTCCTTCAGGGAGTTGCATTTATGGTGGCCAGCAGTGTAAGTTGCAATCAAGGCTGTTTGTACCTTCATATTATTAACAGTGGTTGCTGTCTCACACTGCCATGCATTGGAAGAAATCAAACTTATTTCTTTTCCTTAGTTTAATTTTTTTCATTGTGCTGGCACAGACCCATCCAGATGTCCTATTTCAAAGTGTGCAGGAGTGGAATGTCTCACATGTACCATTATCTATATCTTGAGGGTGCAGACTCCTTTCTCAAAGATGCAAACATCAGTTACAACTAAATAAATTTGCATGCTCAAATACCAGTTACAACTAAATAAATTCACATGCTGCTGCTTTATTGTAGATGTAGTTCACCTCTGTTATCTACATCACATGTTAGATTTTACCTACAGCATATGACTTCAACAAAGTTCACAACACATATTAACCTTCGCGTTTTGTGTTGTGTATATCCTCTCTGGGTTTCCCTTGACAAGTAACATCGTGACCATTGTCACGCCCGGTGAGGTTCCATGGTCTACAGCAAATCTCCTAGGTGGTACGGCATTTTCGTGGTATAACTGCTCTGATGAACCAGTGTCTCGAGGCACACGAGTCCAGGTGCTCATCCCCCTTGCTTTGCAGATATGCTGTGCCCCCTTTCGCTTTAATGACATGCGCAAAAGAAACAATTTTGTGCACAATTTGCCGTAAAAAAAGAGATTACCTCTCAGTCTTCTACTGTATGGTAAGTACATGTTTTCTACTTGTGCTTGCTTTCGTTTAGTTTTTGACAATTCATTTCTTTTTGATTGAAAAAATTCCTCTGTACGTCACATCTAGAAGTGTTGCAAAATCTTATCTGTTTGAATATTTCTCATAGTTTGGGTAAAGGGTTAGGAATACTGAACAATGGTAGATCTCTGACAGCAAATAGACAATAGTTTGTTCTCAATATGAAATACACAATGAAACTAGAACAGCTGCATAACTTCCACTGTCTAGATTTTCAAATAAAATAGATGTAGTCAATGGTACATTCAGGTCAAAGTATATATTGAGATGCAGAGTGCAGCGGAATTGACAACACAATTTAACCTTTTAATAATGGTAATTTAACACAATTTAAATTTTTAATTATGGTTATTTCAATTCTCTCTCTCTCTTTTTTGAAGCTTGCATAAAAGTATTTTGTATAATAGTTATTTTTTAACACATCAGTGAGATGGTCTTCATTCTTCTCTGAATATTTCTCTGCGTAATGTGTAAGAGTATCTGTTGCCATCTTCCGAAGTCCAAACCATAATATAGGATTTTGGGTCTGTCTTAATGAATAATCTGTTTGTTTATTCAATTCCCCAAACTAGTTTCAGGCAATACGGCCTTTCTTCCAAAAAATGAAAAATTAACATCATATTTACATTACATTGTGGAAAAACGTATAGTAACGTGTACTGTCCGGTTCCAGACATCTGGAATGTTTTTTCATAATGTGATATACCTAAAGTAATGTACCTAATGATGTTCATTTTTCTTGTTTTAGAATAAAGAACTCACTGATAAAGGTGATATTTTGCCAAAACTAGTTTGGAGAATTAAATAAGGTGGCCGAGCGGTTCTTGCGCTTCAGTCCAGAACCACGTGGCTGCTACGGTTGCAGGTTCGAATCCTGCCTCGGGCATGGATGTGTGTGATGTCCTTAGGCTAGTTAGGTTTAAGTAGTTCTAATTCTAGGGGACTGATGACCTCAGATGGTAAGTCCCATAGTGCTCAGAACCATTTGAATTAAATAAACAAACCGCGTTTGTTTCCATGTGGACCCAGAATGCCATATTGTTCTACACAGTCACGGACCAATAAGAGGAGAGTTCCATTTACAAGGAAGTCCACACCATGTTGTAACTTTGTTATGTAAAGGTGTCTGGCACAATAATCATAGGTTTTCTTGAGCATGGTGTTTAAAATATTGTTTTCAAACATCACATAGAGAGGAAATGGGCTTTGTCTGAGAACAAATTGGGTTTGTGTTTTACCTTGTTTCCAATAATTTGATACACAGTTCCCCTGCTTCCCTTAGATCAGTTAGTAGTAATTGTTGCACAGTTTGAATTTTAAAAGGATGAAAGTATGGACCTATTGTTGGAATTCTTCTAAGATTCTTGTTTGAAATTCAGAGTTCAACAGTTTATTAGCTGAAAGAGCTTTCGGAGATTGCTGTAGCACTAGTCTCACAATTTGTACATGTTTAGAGTATTTACACAGCTACTTCTTAGGCACGCCTGAATCAGTCCGCTTGAAATAAATTACCCACAGAAAATGGTTCTAAATGTTGGCACCACTCCACATACAGGGTGGTCCATTGATAGTGACCGGGCCAAATGTCTCACGAAATAAGCATCAAACGAAAAAACTGCAAAGAATGAAACTCGTCTAGCTTGAAGGGGGGAACCAGATGGCGCTATGGTTGGCCCACTATGGCGCTGCCATAGGTCAAATGGATATCAACTGCATTTTTAAAAATAGGAACCCCCATTTTTTCTTACACATTTGTGTAGTATGTAAAGAAATATGAATGTTTTAGTTGGACCACTTTTTTCGCTTTGTGATAGATGGCGCTGTAATAGTAACAAACATATAAGTACGTGGTATCACGTTACATTCCGCGGTTGGTATTTGCTTTGTGATACATTACCCGTGTTAACATGGACCATTTACCAATTGCGGAAAAGGTCAATATCGTGTTGATGTATGGCTATTGTGATCAAAATGCCCAACGGTCGTGTGCTGTATGTGCTGCTCGGTATCCTGGATGACATCATCCAAGTGTCCGGACCGTTGACCGGCTAGTTACGTTATTTAAGGAAACCGGAAGTGTTCAGGCGCATGTGAAATGTCAACCACGACCTGCAACAATTGATGATGCCCAAGTAGGTGTTTTAGCTGCTGTCGTGGCTAATCTGCACATCAGTAGCAGACAAATTTGCGCGAGAATCTGGAATCTCAAAAACGTCGGTGTTGAGAATGCTACACCAACATTGATTGCACCTTTACCATATTTCTATGTACAAGGAATTGCATGGCGATGACTTTGAACGTCGTGTACATTTCTGCCACTGGACACAAGTGAAATTACGGGACGATGACAGATTTTTTGCATGTGTTCTGTTTAGCGATGAAGCATCATTCACCAACAGCGATAACGTAAACCGGCAGAATATGCGCTGTTGGGCAACGGAAAGTCCACGATGGCTGCGACAAGTGGAACATCAGAGACCTTGGCGGGTTACTGTATGGTGCGGCATTATGGGAGGAAGGATAATTGGCCCCCATTTTATCGATGGCAATCTAAATGGTGCAATGTATGCTGGTTTCCTACGTAATTTTCTACCAGTGTTACTACAAGATGTTTCATTGCATGATAGAATGGCGATGTACTTCCAATATGATGGATGTCCGGCACATAGTTCGCGTGCGGTTGAAGTGGTATTGAATAGCATATTTCATGACAGGTGGATTGGTTGTGAAAGCACCATACCGTGGCCCGCACGTTCACTGGATCTGTCGTCCCCGGATTTCTTTCTGTGAGGAATGTTGAAGGATATTTGCTATCGTGATCGACTGACAACGCCTGACAACATGCGTCAGCACATTGTCAGTGCATGTGCGAACATTACGGAAGACCAACTACTCGCTGTTGAGAGGAATGTCATTACACGTATTGCCAAATGCATTGAGGTTGACGGACATTTTGAGCATTTATTTTATTAATGTGGTATTATATTTACAGGTAATCACACTGTAAGAGTGTGTGTTCTCAGAAGTGATAAGTTCACATAGGTACATGTGTCAAATTGGAACAACCAAAATAAAATGTTCAAATGTACCTACATTCTGTATTTTAATTTTAAAAACCTACCTGTTACCAGTTGTGTGTCTAAAATTGTGAGCCATATGTTTGTGACTGTTACAGCGCCATCTATGACAAAGTGAAAAAAGTGGTCCAACTAAAACATTCACATTTCTTTACATGCTACACGAATATGTAATAAAAAATGGGGGTTCCTATTTTTAAAAAAAGCAGTTGATACTCATTTGGCCTATGGCAGTGCCACCTTGTGGCCCAACCATAGCGGCATCTGGTTTCCCCCTTCAAGATAGACAAGTTTCGTTCTTTGTAGTGTTTATGTTTGATGCTTATTTCGTGAGATAATTTGGCCCAGTCACAATCAGTGGACCACCCTGTATAACGGTATTAGAGTATCAATTAAATTTTACTGTGACCAATGCTTCAACATGAAGTATTGAGTTTGAATTGCGCTCTATAGAGTCTTAAGAATAAGCTTGCAATGTTCCACTTATTCTTTATCGTGATATCGGGGGGTGCAGTAAAGTCTGATCAGGACCCAATACTTCCTATATTCAGTCTTGCTCACATTATTGTTTTGGCACACTTGCCAACCTCTTCTGATTAAACTTCGTTTCTTTGAGTGCTGCAGTTACTGCTGGAAGTTCAGAGCATAAGACCAAAATCCAGTTCTCAAAATAAATATGATACTTGTGTCAAACAAAGTATCATGTGTTGTGCTCTTTTATACAATAATCATTTGTTGTAAACCTATTTTGTCATTTGGAACATCACAATAACAGTAAAACTACAATTATTTGATTTAATTTGAACCCATTCGGTTAATCAGAAATTTGGATGATTGCATGTTTTTCAAAAAAAGGGTCGATGTATCTTAATTACAGTAATTATGTACTGTATGTACAGTATTGTATGTTGAAAATGGGAGAAAAAAATATTTTTAAAGAAAAAGAGTTTTAGTGATTGAAATGAAAATGCAACAGCTTTACATACATGGTATGTAGCGAACTGTTGAGTACAGGTGCTGAAAGTCATTCCTGCTGAATATCTTGCTCAAAGTAAGCTGTTTGACTGTCTTCGTCTGTTTTTGGGCAGCCAAATCATATGGTCTGACAAATCACACACCATCTACTCTGCTCTATCTTAAGCACTAACTTCTGAACATCGAGGAAGTTTCAAAGAATGTTTCTTAATTCCTCAAGTGACATGTCATCCTCATCTTCTCCTGTCTCTTCCAATTCCTTTCCTTGAGCTTCTTTTTACTTTTTCTCCTTTTCCTTCTCTTCTTCAGTTGATACGCCTTTCAGCATCAGCTGCACATTTAAATGTGACTGCCTTAACCAAGCTCTGAGCTTCCACCACCATGTAAGCGCAATCTTTGTTCTTCTTCTTCTTTTCTTTCTTTTTTTTTTTTTTTTAATAAAAAAAAACGCAACACACCTCCTTCATCTTCGCTCTGTACCTAAAGTTTCCTTAAAAGTTGCTTCTGTAATGGTGTTTCATGTATTCGATAACAGACTGGTCCCATGGTTGCAATAAGCTTGTAACATTTGATGGCAGAAAGAGTTATGTAAACTGGCCATCCCCTCTTTCTAGTAATTCTGCAGTGAGATGAGTTGGTGCATTATCAACAATCAAAAGCACTTTACTGTCTCTTTTTCCAAGAGATTTTTGTTGCTTTTTAACTTCATGGATGAAAATTTCATTGTACCACTTGGTAAGCAATGCTGCAGTCATCCGAGCCTTAGGTTGGTTTTTATAAAAGAGAAGGAGTTTTTTCGCATTTTGAAATACTCTTTGGCTTTTGACTTCACTATCAACCAAAGGGGTTTTTTATGGCTTCCCGTAGAGTTCACGCAGGTAAGTACCGTAACACATCCTTTTCTGACTCTATGTCCTGTAGCACTACACTCCATTTTAGATGCTAAAGTGCTTCTAGGTAGAGCTTTTCAAACGAGTGGTTTATGAGCATTGTACAGAAACTCAGGTTGGTAGGAGTCTGCTACAGCTTTAAATTTTTCAGTAGAATCATCTGCAGCTTTGGAGTCTACTGTTAACTTCTTGTGACTCGTATCTAATTCACGGACACCAGGCCTGCACTTAAAATTTCTTAGCCAGCCATTACTTCCTTTAAAGGATGAACCACCAACTTTTGAACTAAGGTCTTAGCTTTATCACAAAGAATCGGACCTGAAATTGGGTTTCCCATAGAATGTTGCTGCAAAAACAACTGGAGAACAGCATCTACTAAATTTTTGTTTCTTTTTCTAGAAAACTTCCATCTTTGTTTCCAAGCATGACACGAAGTTTAAAAGTATAGGTTTGCTCCTTTTAAGGGCTGAAATTGTTGCTTGACCAACATCGTACATCTCAGTCAACTGTTTACCTGTAACTCCTTTATCTGATTGCTCTGTAATTTTTAGTTTGTCTGCTAATGATAACACAGCAAGTTTTCTTCTGGAAGGCATTGTGAATGACTAAAGGCTCTCACAAACAAAACAATGCATACAGTCAGCATGTCCACAACACACAGACTGTGACTAGTAGTTATCACCTGGCAACGGTGGCTCGGCGTCCCAGTAATGTTCATGCTGCACTTAACACTAGCTTCATGGAGGGAAGAACAATAGTACACGTAGCCAGAGTTTGGATACCTGGAGTTGAACAGTTCATTGAAAAAGACGAAGTCTACAAATAGTCTGTCTTATTTAACAGATTCCAATTGAGTGAATGTATAACATGTTTTTTCTTGTCACCGTGGTGTCATAGGCATTGCACAGCCACTGCTCCTCTATTGCTCTCACATTTCTTCCAAGACAATGACAGTTGTGTGTGATTATTGTAAACACAGGTTGACAATTTACAGTAACTGAATCACATCAGTGTATGTGTCACACTGTTGTGATAGCAGCAAGGAACATATATAAAAGCATATGTCCATTTCTGGACATATCATGGCATTATGCTTCTACAAAGAAGATATTGTGATAGCAGCAAGGAACATATATAAAAGCATATGTCCATTTCTGGACATATCATGGCATTATGCTTCTACAAAGAAGATATCACATCTACTAAAACAGCACAGAGCTTTAGATGATGACAAATTAATTTGTCAAAACCAGTAAATCATAATAAAAAATATATTTGCAACTGATGACTGAACTTTATTCTGGAAAATATATACGAAACCAGTAAAGCATAATGAAAATTATATTTACAACTGATAACTAAACTTTATTCTGGAAAATATATATGAAACCAGTAAAGCATAATAAAAATTATATTTACAACTGATGACTAAACTTTATTCTGGAAAATATACACTACAGTTGGTGAAAATTACAGCCATGAATAAAATAGTAAATGTAACTTCCTGCGTAATTAATGTCGAAGAAAAAAAAAAGAGGTGAAAAAATCAATTTGGATGTGTATATTAACAAATCTATTGACGTCCTTTTTTTCATTTATCAAAATTGGTACCTTTGTCCCTCCATTCTGAAATAAACAATGAATATTTTAGAATAGTCAAACATATAATTGGAATTGTGCCTACAAAAGGCAAGGAAATATTAAATTGTCTCATTTATGTAATTAGTATTTTTCACATGATATTAAAAAAAATGCGTTTCCTAAAAAATTCATTTTTTTTTTGCGTGTCTCGAGTTTTGAAAAAAGTGCTCAGATCTGACCTCGCTTTATATCCTGACCAGAAATGAAGCAGAATTCTAATGTATTACCAGCATTCTTATTTTTTGTAAAAAATGTTTTCTGTATATATCAAGGATTTTCATACTGTAGATGCCCATTTTTTTTTAAATTTTTTTTTCATTTGTTTCAGATAATGCAAACTGTCTGTAACCAAGAAAATACTAAGGAGGATTTTCCAGTAACAATGGGAGTAAATGCATTCAGAGGATTTATGAATGAGTTTATGAATCTGAATCATCTTGAAGAAAAGCCTAGCAAAGCTAAGAGGAAAAAAGAAAAGAAGCGGAAGATGGAAGATCCAATAATTTATGCAGGACATTGTTTTCTTTTAACAATTATCAATATTCCAACAGCTTGTGAAATATGCACATCATTTTTCATGTGGCCGATTGAACGTGGCCTTGTTTGTCAAAGTAAGTTGGATAAAAAATAACACTTTTATGTATCTTCTCCTTACACTTGAATGCAAGTCAGATAACTATATTTTCAACCCTTTAAAGATACCATAAGTAAGCATAATTGATAATTTTGTAGATGAAATTTTGTGGGTGTAATATATCCATATAGACTACCTGCTGAATGAATGCAGTCTTGTGTTTCAGTAGCACAAGAACCACAATAGTGTATAATTAGACACAATTACTGGTCCTGAGAACCAAAGGCATAGAAGAAAGGTAACAATAAAATGGTCCTGAGAGCTAAAGACATAGAAGATGTCTGCTGTAGAGATATGGGTAAATTATATTACCTTTCTTCTATGCCTTTGGTTCTCACGGGTAATCCGACGCATTATTGTAGAAATTAATTTGGTTCTCAGGAACACAATGTGTAGTTAGCCTGCATCTAAGGTAATTCCTAAACATAAAATAGCTTCTTTTGGACGCTTTTGTATGGTGAAATTTTCTTAGTTTGCACTCAGTATTTGTCTTCCAGCAGGCAGGCTAAATCTATATAACTTTCGGTTGTACACATAATTTGTGTGTGTTCATATCTTTCTGGAATTTATTTTGAAGAAACCTTTTGGTTAGAATGCTCTCCTTTTAACCTACCTTCTTGCCATTCGCTAGTAGTTTTTATGTTCACATTATTTTCTTCATTTCATATGCTTTTGTAGACCACATTATACCACTTGTTAAGTTAGTCGATCTACTTAGTAGATGTGGAGAAATTCTTGATTCCAAGTGTATTGACCAATTTTGGCACCTCTTCATGTAACCTCAGATTGTTCACTCGGACGTTGGAAATGTATGATATTTGAAAGCTGATCTTTGTAATTTGTTCCAACTCCACCTATTTCGAGTAAGAGGTTGTGGTGGGGATACCTTCTTTTTCACATCTGGCTCACTTTTATTCTTACTTTCTAAAATTGAGACTTTGTTTCTAAGTTCACATTCAGTGTAAAAACTCATTTTTTTGAGAATAATAAAGAGGTGAACTATTTGTGCATCAGTTACATATTGCATGCACCCCATGTTTAAGAATCATCTGATTTGGCATGTTTTTTCTGAAACTAATAAACATACGAGGTGTGTTCAAAAAGTAAGGTGACTTTATATATTTATGAATAAATATTTATTTATTCATCAATATTCATGTTGTCCCCTTCAAAGTAATCCCCCTCAGATACAATACACTTGTGCCAAAGCTTCTTCCAGTCCTCGAAGCACTTCTCGCAAGCACTTTTTGGTACAACCTTGAGTACTTCCAGCGATGAAGTTTTTATATCCTCAGTCGTTGAAAATCTTCGCCCTTTCATAGATCTCTTCAGTTTTGGGAACAGGAAAAAGTCCCAGGGGGCCAAATCCAGTGAACATGATGGCTGAGGCATGATTGTTGTGCTGTTTTGACCAAAAAAATCTCTCACAAGCATTGATGTATGAACAGGTGGATTGTCATGATGCAAAAGCTCTGAATTGTTTTCCCACAATTCCGGACATTTTTTTGCATATTGCTCTTCGCAAATGGCGCATAACAACACGGTAATACTCCTTGTTGACCGTACGGCCTTGAGGTAAAAATTCACGATGCGCTACGTCAGGGTAAATGGAAAAAAATAGTGAGAAAAATTTCAACATTTGATTGAACTTGGCGTGCTTTTTTCGTTCTTGGCTCTCCGGGTGCTTCCATTGGGACGATTGGGCTTTGGTTTTGAAGTCATAACCATAAACCCATGTTTTGTCACCAGTTACGACCCTGTTGAGCACATCAGGATCATCATTGACGTCAGTCAAGAGCTCCTGTGTGACACTAATGCGATGGTTCTTCTGATCAAGATTAAGAAGTTTTGTAACAGACTTCGCTGACACACGTCTCGTGCGCAAAACATCTGAAAAAAATTGTATGACACAAACTGAGTGATATGCCAACATCCTCAGCAACTTCTCTACGGTAATTCAACGATTTTCCAAAACAATTTTCTTCACAGCTTCGACGTTATCATCTGTTGTTGATGTGTTGGGGTGTCCAGAGAGAGGTTCGTCATTGGCATCTTCTCGGCCATCTTGGAAGAGCTTGAACTACCTGTAAACATTTTTTTTACTTAGAGAAGACTCACAATATGCTACTGTCAAAATTTCAAGTGTTTTAGAGCACTCGATTCCATTTTTCACACAAAAGTTGATGCAAATTCTTTGCTCCATTTTTTATAATAATCAAAAATCACCGAGCGCATTACAACACTTCTAACCTTTCTATCTGTCAGAAGCTAATTAAGTATGCTGTACACTTGAATCTGTGGGCATATGTTCGGGAAATGTGTACCAACATAACAAAGAAAAAGATCGATAATCGAATGTATGCTCCCTGCTCAATTTGAAGACACCTTACTTTTTTAACAGCTCTTGTATACAGTGAATTTTGTTTTTTGTTGAACTGGAAACTCAGAAACTTTTTATCATAGGTGTTCAGTGTGCCCCCTTGAGATGCACGGTGTATGTCAATGCAGTATTCAGATTGTTCCCACACTGCAGCGAGCATGTCTTGAGTTACAGCTTCCAGTTCGTTCAGTGTTGTTGGTAATGAAGGCATGTAAACGGAGTCTTTTATAAACCACCACGAGAAATAATCACATACAGTCAGGTCCAGCGACCTTGGAGGCCAGTAATGTAAGGCTGAATCTTTTGGTCCAGTGCAACCAATCAATCATTCATTAATTCTTTGATTTAAAAATTCCCACACTTCTAGATGCCAGTGTGGCGGTGCCCCATCCTGCTCTGGTAAATGAAGTCATTCAGATTAGTCTCCAAATGTGGGAAAAGGAAGTTTGCAGGCATATCGAGATACATGCTTCCTGTAACAGTGTTCTCCGCAAAGAAAAATTTACCATACACTTTTTCCCGTGAAAATGCGCAAAATACATTAAATTTTGGAGAGTCCCTCTCATGATGTACAACTTCATGTGGTTGTTCGTACCCCACATTCCCACATTATGACGGCTCACCTGTCCATTTATATGGAAAGTTGCTTTGTCACTAAACACTCCATCTTGGCGAGAACAAAATTACAGAATTCCACATGTTGTTGTTTGTCACTTTCACAAAGAGCTTGCAGTAGCTGAATTTAGTATGGTTTCATGTGTAAACGTCGATACAAGACATGGCAGACGGACATGGAGGGCATGTTGAGCTGTCGAGCTGCATGGCAAACAGGTTTCTGTGGACTCCGTGTGAAACTATGGCGGATGCATTCAACGTGTGTGTTGGACACTTGGGGACAGCGTGGCAATTTGCTTTAACAAAAACAACCAGTTTCTTGGAATTGTTTCTAGCCATCGTCTAATGCTCTGTGCTGTGCTAGGATCCACACCATACGTACTACAAAAGTCACGGTGAACAGTTATTACTGACCCACACTGCACAAAACATAGACCACAAAACACTTTCTATTGCTCTGACACCATTTTTACTAGTAATGAAGTGGGTGCACACTGCTGCCACTTACAAGGGGAGGCCACGACGTTTGTTACTGCAAACTTCGTACACTCATAGTACCCCATTAGGACGTCAAAATGTGTAAGCAATAGTGCATAATTCTCAGGCGTTACTGAGAAAATCGGAAGATAATTTTGGTCATAAAGTATAAACCTGTGTGGCCTTTTTTACCATGAAGTGGCTGTAGCCGAGTCGTTTAAGCCTCATAATCGCTGGATCGAGTCCCGTTTTTCTCCCCAACACGGTCATATTCTTTACTATTTATATTACAACTGATATAATGGGAAAAATACGTGTGTTCGGATGAAGTTTTATTAAATTTACAATGTTATTTGGCAGTATACACATTTTTGTGATCACAAATAATATAATATTCATAACTATCGACTATTCAGTTATTCAGTTATTCAGTTTATTCACCATTGACCACTTACAGCGGAATAGGTCTGAACATTAAATATACAATTAACAACAACTTTACAGTAAAGTTTTTACAGTTTAATTCCTTTTCTTTTAGGAATATTCTTATATACTAATGTCAATGCTTATTTCAAAATATTCTGTTATCTTATAAAATGGGTGTTTGAGAAGCCAGTCATAAACCTTACATTTGAAAATATTATTGGTCAGTGACCAAGCAGATGCTGGAAGTTTATTGAAGAGTTTTAAACTCATTATTTTGTGTGAGTTTGCAGTCTTTGTGAGTCTGTGTCTTGGTATGTCAAAGTCCAGTTTGCCTCTGGTGTTGTGGGGATGTATGTTCTCTCTGGTCTCGAACTCATTTAAGTTGCTTTTGACATAAAGCAGGGCTGTGTAGATGTATAGATTCACCACAGTTAATATCATGTGCTTGATAAAGAGGGGATGGCAGTGTTCCTTGGGCTTAGCTTTGCTTATTATTCTAATTACTTTTTTTTGAATTTTCAGAATTTCACTGACAAAGCAAGAATGTCCCCATAACAATATGCCGTAGGAAATGTGTGACTGAAAGAGGCCAAAATATACCACCTTTAGATACTCATCAGTGACTATATCTGTCAGTCTCCAGATGAGATAACACACTCTTGCTATTCTCTTGCAGATATGGCTAATGTGTTCCTCCCAGTTTAATTTTGAGTCAATGTGGAATCCTAATAATTTGATTTGCTTTCAACAGCTGTAGTTAAACCCAGAATTAGCTCTTGTGTTTTATCAGGATTACACAGGAGTTCATTAGAAGAAAACCAATCCATTACTAGTTCTAGTTTTTCCTGTGCTGCCTGATGCAGTTCTGTTGTGTCATGGTGTGTATTGAGCAACGTTGTATCATCTGCATAACACACAACTGAATTTGCTCCTACATGGTAAGGTAAGTCATTAATTGCAATGATAAACAGAAAAGGACCTAGGACCGAGCCCTGAGGCACTCCAGTCCGAACTTCCTTAAGTGAGGAGCATCTATTTTTAATTGATACATACTGTCTCCTGTTACTTAAGTATGATTCGATTACATCCAAAGATGGTTTGTGTATGCCATAAAATTCCAGTTTTGCAAGTAGGGTGTTAGATGGTATGCAGTCGAAGGCTTTGCTAAGATCGCACAGTACGACTGACACTAGATCCTTATTTTCGAATGCAGTTAACACCTGGTTAACAACTTCAGTGACAGCAGTAGTGGTGTTTTTACCATGCTGATATGCAAATTGTCTGTTGGAGAGGAGATCATGCTTATCAAAATAGTTATTTAGTTGACTGTACATTACATATTCAAAAACTTTAGAAAAAATTGGGACAATAGAAACTGGTCGATAGTTTTGGGGCAGATGCTTATCTCCCTTTTTAAAGACCGGTATTACTTTAGCAGTTTTGAGTGCATCTGGGAAAACTCCAGATTCTAAACAAATATTAAAAATAAAAGAAAGAGGTTGACAGATAAGGTGTATTATTTTTTTCATTAGATAATTAGAAAACCAATAACAGTCCATGCTTTTGGAGTTGGTGAACCTTGCCACAGCTTTTACAATATCCTCTGGGGTGACAACATTCCAGTGGAAAGTATACATACTATGGGGCACAGCACAAAGATGATCTAGTGCACAAGTGCCATTTTGTTTGATTTTGTTTTTCAGCTCACTCACTGAGGTTAGGAAGTAATTATTTACTTCTTCTGGGACCAGCATTGCATCTTGTGTATGGGTTTGTGAATTATATTGGTTGATGATATCCCATGCTGCTTTACATTTGTTGGGAGCACTTTCAATGTAATGTTCACATGCTTGTTTTTTGGCCAAGGACAGTTTGTCTTTGTAGATTTTTTTACATTTTAGATAAGCTCTATAAGAAGTATTATCTAGCTCAGGTCCTTCTTTACAAGAATTTTTATATATTCTGTACAGTTTGAGCATCTCCTCCCTAGTGAGAGCTAGCTCATCTGTATACCATTTTAGCTGTTTGTTTTTCTGTTTATGTTTAGGGCTACTTTTGATTAATGGTGAGCAGGAGTACCATAACTCTATGAGTATTTCCAGGAATTTGTTAAACACCATTTCACCAGCACCCTTTCCAGGTTGTGTGTTGTATACAAAGTCCCAGTTAACATAAGATATTCTGTCAATAAATAAATTAATATATTCATCTTTCTGCCCTCTTACCCATGTGGCATTAGACTTGATTCTGACTGATTTGTCTGATTTAGGCAACTGATCACAGGAGAATGTTAAAATCAATGGTTCATGATCAGCTAGGGCTCCACTGGCAAGTCTGACGTCGTACATATCTCTAGAAAAATTTACTATAATATTATCTAAGCACGCCTTATCCCGTGTTGGTGTGTAATTTGTACATTGTAAATTTAGTGATCTTAAGATATTAAAAAACGTTCTAGTAACATGTTCATCACTGTTGGCCATTTCAATGTTGAAATCGCCACAGATAATTAGTTTTATGTTAGATTTTAGTATTTTCCTCATAAGCAGCTCAAATCTTTCGAAAAATGTATTTACATTTCCTCCTGGTGATCTATATAAGCTAACAATTATGGTATTCTCTACGTTTAGTCTTATACAGCTAAATTCTCCATCTAGTTCTGCACAGTAAGAGCTAACATCTATTTTAGTAAACATTATACTATCTTTAACAAATATTAGGGCACCTCCATTCTTTCTTTCACTTCTACACATAATGTCTCCAACAGCATACCCCTGAGGAACAAAATAATGTACTTGATCGTCTGTCAGCCAATGTTCTGAGATACAAACAACATCAACGTTTTCAATACTGCACAAATGTTCTAATTGTAATACTTTGTTCCTAATGCAGCGAATGTTCGTTTGCATCACAGTAACAGATTTATCTTTATTGTTTATTGTCTGAGAACACTCTCTCATTCGAATGTCGCTTTTAGCAGCTAGTTCAAGTACAGGAGGTTTATTACCCGCCGATTCACAGACTTTTATACTAAAAAATGACGTACATTCCAGGTATTACTCAAACCGCTACTTTCGTAGATCGTTTTATTCCGTGTGAGTCTTTCTTTAATTATTTCATTGACACGATCGCAAACAAACTTTCTCCCTTCATAGTTTAGGTGGCGCCCGTGTCTGGTGTGAAGCTTACGCTTAAGTTTACTTATATCGACCACAGCACAATTTGCGTATTCAGAGCACAGTTTCTTTATTTTAATATTCGTTCTTCGAATTTCTTTATTAACGCACGAACTATAGATTAGATCGTGCCTATGAGGCACTGTAGCAACAACTGTATTCCTTGATTTATTTTTTTCTAGAAAGTTCTGAAGCACTTTTACGCAGACATCTGCTTCATTTCTCGCAACATCATTTGATCCCGTTATGCAAACGACAAAGTCATTTTCTTGCGTGGATTTTGTTTGAATGCAAGCGTCTAAAACGTGTTTAGTTCCCGCTCCAGGTTTAACAACACTGGTCACTGCTAAGTCTCGATTTATTTCTGGAAACATATTTGATAAATTCCTGCCATGGCTATCTGTTAGAAAAAGCACACTGTTCTTTTTACCTGTTGTTTCCCGTTTATCAACATTTTTCCCAGAGTGACCATTCGTTTTCAACGCATTGTCTTTTGAATGGTCTGGATAATTTACACTGTCTTTAACTCCATCACTGGACTGCAGAACACCGTATTTGTTTTTATCCGTAAATGTAACTGCTGTTGCAAAGTTCGTTTTCATTTTTCCAGCTAAAGTCTTACCTTTGTGTCTCACTTCTGTCCACTCGGACGATTTGTGCCTTTCGTCAGGTGCCACTTCGGATGATTTGTTCTTCGACCGTAGTTCCCGATTTTCATTCTTGAGTGTGGTGATTTCGCTTCTTAAAGTGTTGATTAAGAATTGTAGACCTGAAACTCGTTCTCTTAAATTTGTTATTTCGACGTTACAATTCTCGCACACTCCCTTTTTTAGTACATAACTGTAACTTTTTCTCGTCTTAGGATTATACACTTCTACACTCGCGGCCATATTGCACTAATAGACGCATAAAGTGATACTGAAAATGTATGCTTGTCCGAGATTTGAGGAGTCCCTTATACCTGGAAGGAGCCCAAAACTACTTGTTACCTGCAAGTTTTGACCTGCATAGACGGCTTTCGAAAGATGTACAGTTTATTGTTGCTTTCAACACTGAATAAATGCTATGTTTCCGCATACACAAGGTCTTTTGAAGTTTTCCATGGAAAAACAACATTTTTAAAAACCTCTTTTTCAGCCGATAATTTGAAAGCAAACCATGCATAATGCAATATTTCCTTAAATATTGGCGCTGATAATTGATCATGCTGTATCGAGTGTATTTTAATAGTGCCTTCACGAGAAGCAATTTCTTGTTCTCTTTCAATTAAATAAGAACAATTTTGAAGATGCTTAGTGAAATTTTTGAGTTTCTTGTAGAAATAAACAGCGCATGGTTGGGAAACTGGCATGCATTTCAGAGGTATGACTTTAACCGTACATGTTCCAAGTCCTTTATCAACAGTGAAAATTTTGTCGTACAAACCATGATTCATTTGATCCCCCCAATAATCTATTATTAATAAGAATTTTTCTTTCTTCATGTAGGGAAGCATGACGCTAGATAAAAATGAGTAATATAATTGCATGGTAAGTTTCCCGGATTTCGAACTCGTTACAACGACATTCGGAAGATATTTCGTTAATTTGTCAATGGTGTTCTGAACCTTTGGTCCAAACTTCCCCATGGCTTCTTGCAAACAAAGAAACACGAGCGGCAATAATTCGCCATGCAGATTTATCGCTTATTATGCCTTGTACGAGTGTGTCACTTTATTCATATCGTGCCTTCTGACTAACACAGTCTTAGAATTTCTTTCGGCAAGAGTTCTGTTGTTTGGCAACCCGTCTGGTCTGTATTGATAACATAAAAAAAAAAATCGGCGTGACTGTCCTCGTCTGCAATTGAAACTTTCTCGCGGCTTCCAGCATTTCTTCCACAGACACAAATTCCCTCGAACTCGAACGCCGCATGATCTTCCTGTGCCGAATTCTGTGCCGTAGTTTGAATTTTATTATCCGTGCTTTGAAGATGAGGTCCTCTGATTGGAATTAGCATGCAGCAGCCGAGCCCACTGCTGTAGGTTTCTGGTTGCCACCTGAAAAGTAAAATCAGTAGTTTCATTTTATTAATATAATTATTTCTTCGAATGAGGTTGTTGAAGATATAGAAAATTAGATGTAGAGTAATCAAAATATCCACGGGTGTGCTGCCGGTCTATAGTGTCCAATGGGCACAATATTTCGGCGATCATACATGTCGCCATCATCAGGTGAACTGACAAACTGAGCTCCTGTGAACGTGCCGGCATGGAGATCCGTACGCTATGGCTGCTCAGAGGCCCTCTGAGCAGCCATAGCGTACGGATCTCCGTGCCGGCACGTTCACAGGAGCTCAGTCTGTCAGTTCACCTGATGATGGCGACATGTATGATCGCCGAAATATTGTGCCCATTGGACACTATAGACTGGCAGCACACCTGTGGATATTTTGATTATCAAATACGCCGGGAGAAACTCAAGAATCACAGATGTAGAGTGATAAAAATGAACACTTACTTGCTGATAATTTTGGCGAGACTCCACGAAACAGTCATAAGTCCATGAATCGATTAGCAAATATTTATCGCTCGTTGATCCTCCAGATTTTATGTTTTCTTCCCATCTCTTCAATTCGTCTTTTCTTGTCAAACTTCTAGACCCTTTTATCTGGAGGGTTTGGAGACTCCATTTAGGGTGTTCTTTCCCCAGTTTAACAACTTCTATTTTGGTCTCCAATGGAACATAATCAGCTTTTGACGGCTTTTCCGCTAGCTCATAATCTTCATTGTAGGACGAATTTTCTTCGACTTCACGGAATTGATCTTCTTCGTCTACTTCATCAAAATGAATATTTTTTTCTCCGAAGGTTTCCATGGTAATCCGATACAGTTCTTCTCCAATCACTATTGCATCTGCAGAAATCATTGCTGATGCTTCTGTATTGACGACGTCCGCTTCTTGAGAAGACTATCACAATATATGAATGCATCTTTCAACCGATGTTTTGCAACTGCACTATGGATTGAATGTTCATGAAATTCCTTGTCCGCAGTTCTCGACACCTTCATTTTTGTAGTCATGATGTAAGGTTTTATACTTCATGAACAATTTGCACATACGTTATTTCATCCTGCGACATAAGCAAGGTCTCACTACTGTGCGAGTTAACTGTCAAATGATACCCATTTTATCCCGGTTCCAGCCTGGCCATCCGCTCATTCTTTGAAAGCCGTCTGTGCCAGTCAAAAATTGCAGGTAACAAGTAGTTTTGGGCTCCTTCCAGGTATAAGGGATTTCTCAGATTACGGACAAGCAAACATTTTCAGTATCACTTTATGCCTTTGGTCATTTACTAGTCAATAGTTATGAATATTATATTATTTGTTATAATAAAAATTTGTAGACTGCCAAATAACATTGTAAATTTAACAAAAGTTCATCTGATTACACATATTTTTCCCATTATATCAATTGTAATATAAATGGTAAAGAATATGAGGGGGGGGGGGGGGGGGGGGGGGGACCTGACAAACGGAACTCGATCCAGTGATTATGGGGCCTGAACGCTAACCACTTGACTGCCGCTACTTCATGGTAAAAATGGCCGGCACAGGTATATATTTGACGACTGAAATTATCTTGTGATTTTCTCAATAACACTTGAGAAGTACGCGCTACTGCTTAAACATTTTTTTGTCCTAATGGAGTACTACAAATGTACGAAGTTTGCAGTAAATCCACATTCCAAACGTTGTGGCCTCCCCTTCTTAGTGGGAACCATGTAAAACTCGAGAGTTTGCTCTTTCCAACAGTACATTGTTCATGCATGCATCTCAAATAACTTAATAGTTACGATTTTTTAAACATTGGATTTTTTTAAATTTTTTTATACACTGTATTTTCATAGCTATTGAAAATTCGCTATTGCAGATTTTCAGAAGTATCTGTATGGGCCGAGGAGAAAGTATTTTATGCTTTTTAGTTCTATTTTAATATGTGGTGTGTTAAAAATTCATTTTTATGTAAATAATTTTTTCTTTAACTTTTTTTTCAAGAACATGTCAGCAATTTTACTCACTATCTTGCCATTCTTAAATAAAAATAGTGTAGCCTGTGCATAACATCAAACTGAAGAATGATCAAATATCTTCACAAATAACTGATGCAGGAAGTAATAAAATTGTATACCTCAAGTAAAACGGGAAGCATTTCAGAAGTTGGTTCAAAACTACTCATCATAAGATTTCTCTATGTACAAAATTTTGTTAAATGAGTACAATTATATTAATTGTCAAATTTCATTGTTAAAATCACGATTGGTCTGTGCATCTTCTTTGCAAGCTCTGACCATTACTAAAACAATGCTGTAAAGCTGTGAACCTCTACAATTTTTTTCCCAGCACACTTCTCATTGAATATGTAGAGTGCTTCTACAGCTTTCTTCAGCAAACTTCTCATTAAACACAAAGAGAGAAAGTTGCCTTAGTGTTTAGACCTTTCCTGCTTAAGTGCTATCAGTATTATTGAGCATCCTGAATTCATCATTTGTGCAGCTGTGGAGTCTTCATATCTATCAACCTGAAACCAACATTTAATTATTTGGGAAGTGCTGGTTTGTTTGTGTGTGTGTGTGTGTGTGTGTGTGTGTGTGTGTGTGTGTGAGAGAGAGAGAGAGAGAGAGAGAGAGCGCTAGCTTTGAATGTTACGAGTAACAGTTGTGTAGACAGTTGAAGCATTTGAGTGTGATCACCAGTGACTGTTTCCAATGTATCGTGAAACTTCATTTTCCCATTTCTGTAGTTAACATTTTCCCATTGTTTGCAACAATGTTTTATCGGTTCAGTCCTATCATCTGTGTTCACGCTTTTGCATCATCATAAGTACAAATGTCTCACCATTTATGACTAAAGGAGATGTAATGATGCTAGCAAGGCATTATCTTTTAATTAGTGTTTCTGTACCATACTTTTAACGGTTTGGTGACAAGAGAAATGGTGCAGAACTGGATTGTACACTTTCCTTTTCTTTCATTACAATTGACTAACTTGAAACACAGTCGATCCTCTTCTCTGGATACGTGGCTACGTCAATCTCCACAACTTCTTCTTCAAAGAAATAATGCTAATTAGAGGGATTAAAAAAAGACTCTCTCTCTCTCTCTCTCTCTCTCTCTCTCTCTCTCTCTCTCTCTCTCTCTCTCTGCGCCTCTGCTCTTGAAATAACTAGGCACTCTCATAATACTTTCAGTCAGTTCTGGTGTATTTCCATTTCCACAAGTCTCACATAAGTATACAAATACTTGCAATTCAATTATGTCTTTAACCGTCAGACACAATTAAGTATATTTAAAATGTGGTGACTTTAATAACCACCAAAAATTCAAAGACAGTTCTTGCTTCTAGCAAGTCTAACACCTGAATTAAAAGTCTCTAGTCAAATCATATTTCATTTCCAGAATGAGATTTTCACTCTGCAGTGGAGTGTGCGCTGATATTAAACTTCTTGGCAGATTAAAACTGTGTGCTGGACTGAGACTCGACCTCGGGACCTTTGCCTTTCGTGGGCAAGTGCTCTACCAACTGAGCTACTCAAGCACGACTCACGCCCCGTCCTCACAGCTTTACCTCTGTTTCCAGAACTTCGCTGCAGAGTGAAAATCTCATTCTGGAAACATCCTCCAGGCTGTGGCTAAGCCGTGTCTTCACAATATCCTTTCTTCCAGGAGTTCTATTTCTGCAAGGTTCACAGGAGAGCTTCTGCAAAGTTTGGAAAGTAGGAGACGAGGTACTGGCAGAAGTAAAGCTGTGAGGACGGGGTGTGAGTCATGCTTGGGTAGCTCAGTTGGTAGAGCACTTGTCCGCGAAAGGCAAAGATCCCGAGTTCGAGTCTTGGTCCGGCACACTGTTTTAATCTGCCAGGAAGTTTCATATTTCATTTGTTCATAACAATTACAATCATTACACTGTCAAAGAATAACGTATGGTTGCTCCTTGTATGTCACATACAGCTTCTATGGCGCGAGCGGCAAACACTTGCCTGCACTGATCAACCGCCACAATTGCAGTATTCTCCCAAAACACTTCCTTCCTGGACACACATAAATTGGTGGCATGGTAGACACAGCTCCACTCTCCCACACTTATACTTAAAATATCGAGTGTTCGAGAGGGTTGAAGACCCCGAAATTCTCGAGGCACTACATGCTCACTTCTCCACTATCTCTGAACTGCAGCAATATTCTCAAACTTCCAGTATCACTTAATTACTTGCTTCAGGACTTCAAAGCTCAGATGTATGCCAGTCATGTTGAAGTAGCTTCCTTGTCACTAACTGGGTTGGGTAGTGAGATCCACAATTCTGCTACCACGTGTTCAAGAAATATAACATTACTTTCAGCCAGAAATTGAACCTTGTAGAACAGCAAATAAATTTTCTGTGACAATTCAAAGTATATGTACTTTTTTTTACAGTTGCTCCGTCAGGAAAGAGGGAAGGAGAGGGATAGACGAAAGGATGTGGGTTTTAAGGGAGAGGGTAAGGAGTCATTCCAATCCCGGGAGCGGAAAGACTTACCTTAGGGGGAAAAAGGACGGGTATATACTCGCGCGCGCGCGCGCGCCCACACACACACACACACACACACACACACACACACACACATATCCATCCAAACATATACAGACACAAGCAGACATATTTAAAGGCAAAGAGTTTGGGCAGAGATGTCAGTCGAGGCGGAAGTGCAGAGGCAAAGATGATGTTGAATGACAGGTGAGGTATGAGTGGCGGCAACTAGAAATTAGCGAAGGTTGAGGCCTGGTGGATAACGGGAAGAGAGGATATATTGAAGGGCAAGTTCCCATCTCCGGAATTCGGATAGGTTGGTGTTAGTGGGAAGTATCCAGATAACCCGGACGGTGTAACACTGTGCCAAGATGTGCTGGCCGTGCACCAAGGCATGTTTAGCCACAGGGTGATCCTCATTACCAACAAACACTGTCTGCCTGTGTCCATTCATGCGAATGGACAGTTTCTTGCTGGTCATTCCCACATAGAAAGCGTCACAGTGTAGGCAGGTCAGTTGGTAAATCATGTGGGTGCTTTCACACGTGGCTCTGCCTTTGATCGTGTACTCCTTCCGGGTTACAGGACTGGAGTAGGTGGTGGTGGGAGTATGCTTGGGACAGGTTTTACACCGGGGGGCAGTTACAAGGGTAGGAGCCAGAGGGTAGGGAAGGTGGTTTGGGGATTTCATAGGGATGAACCAAGAGGTTACGAAGGTTAGGTGAATGGCGGAAAGACACTCTTGATGGAGTGGGGAGGATTTCATGAAGGATGGATCTCATTTCGTGGCAGGATTTGAGGAAGTCATATCCCTGCTGGAGAGCCACATTCATAGTCTCATCCAGTCCCGGGAAGTATCCTGTCACAAGTGGGACACTTTTGGGGTTCTTCTGTGAGAGGTTCTGGGTTTGAGGGGATGAGGAAGTGGCTCTGGTTATTTGCTTCTGTATTAGGTTGGGAGGGTAGTTGCGGGATGCGAAGGCTGTTTTCAGGTTGTTGGTGTAATGGTTCAGGGATTCAGGACTGGAGCAGATTCGTTTGCCACGAAGGCCTAGGCTGTAGGGAAGGGACCGTTTGATGTGGAATGGGTGGCAGCTGTCATAATTGAGGTACTGTTGCTTGTTGGTGGTTGTGATGTGGACGGATGTGTGAAGCTGGCCATTGGACAGATGGAGGTCAATGTCAAGGAAAGTGGCATGGGATTTGGAGTAGGACCAGGTGAATCTGATGGAACCAAAGGAGTTGAGGTTGGAGAGGAAATTCTGGAGTTCTTCTTCACTGTGAGTCCAGATCATGAAGATGTCATCAATAAATCTGTACCAAACTTTGGGTTGGCAGGCCTTGGTAACCAAGAAGGCTTCCTCTAAGCGACCCGTAAATAGGTTGGCATACGAGGGGGCCATCCTGGTACCCATGGCTCTTCCCTTCAATCGTTGGTATGTCTGGCCTTCAACAGTGAAGAAGTTGTGAGTCAGGATGAAGCTGGCTAAGGTGATGAGGAAATAGGTTTTAGGTAGGGTGACAGGTGATCGGAGTGAAAGGAAGTGCTCCATTGCAGCGAGGCCCTGGACGTGCGGGATATTTGTGTATAGGGAAGTGGCATCAATTTTTACAAGGATGGTTTCTGAGGGTAACAGACTGAGTAAGGATTCTAGGCGTTCGAGAAAGTGGTTGGTGTCTTTGATGAAGGATGGGAGACTGCATGTACTGGGTTGAAGGTGTTGATCTACGTAGGCAGAGATACGTTCCGTGGGGGCTTGGTAACCAGCTACAATGGGGCGGCTGGGATGATTGGGTTTGTGAATTTTAGGAAGTAGGTAGAAGGTAGGAGTGCGAGGTGTCGGTGGGGTCAGGAGGTTGATGGAGTCAGTTGAAAGGTTTTGTAGGGGGCCTAAGGTTCTGAGGATTCCTTGAAGCTCCGCCTGGACATCAGGAATGGGATTACCTTGGCGAACTTTGTATGTAGTGGTGTCTGAAAGCTGATGCAGTCCCTCAGCCACACACTCCCGGCAATCAAGTACCACGGTCGTGGAACCCTTGTCAGCCAGAAGAATGATGATGGATCGGTCAGCCTTCAGATCACGGATAGCCTGTGCTTCGGCTGTGGTGATGTTGGGAGTAGGATTAAGGTTTTTCAAGAAAGATTGAGAGGCAAGGCTGGAAGTGAGAAATTCCTGGAAGGTTTGGAGAGGGTGATTTTGAGGAAGAGGAGGTGGGTCCCGCTGTGATGGAGGACGGAACTGTTCCAGGCAGGGTTCAATTTGGATAGTGTCTTGGGGAGTTGGATTATTAGGAGTGGGACCAGGATTATTTTTCTTCGTGGCAAAGTGATATTTCCAGCAGAGACTACGAGTGTAGGAGAGTAAATCTTTGACAAGGGCAGTTTGGTTGAATCTGGGAGTGGGGCTGAAGGTGAGGCCTTTGGATAGGACAGAGGTTTCAGATGGGGAGAGAGGTTTGGAGGAAGGGTTCACTACTGAATTGTGGTGTTGTGGTTCCAGATTGTGTTGACTAGAATTTTAAGGTGTTGGGGGGAGTGGAGCTGGAAGTGGGAGATTGAGTAGATGGGAGAGACTGGGTCTGTGTGCAATGAGAGGAGGTTGAGGTTTGTTGGAAAGGTTGTGGAGGGTGAGTGAGTTGCCTTTCCGGAGGTGGGAAACCAGGAGATTGGATAGTTTTTTGAGGTGGAGGGTGGCATGCTGTTCTAATTTGCGGTTGGCCTGTAGGAGGATGCTCTGAACAGCCGGTGTGGATGTGGGAGAGGAAAGATTGAGGACTTTGATTGGGGTAGAAATTGACGTGTGTGTTCATTGGCTGAGTCGATGTATAGGTTTTCGTTTGACACAAAGTCCGAGGCTGGAGGGAAAGGACTGTTTGATATGGAATGGGTGGCATTAAGTATGTCTGCTTGTATCTGAATATGTGTGGATGGATATGTGTGTGTGTGCGCGAGTGTATACCTGTCCTTTTTTCCCCCTAAGGTAAGTCTTTCCGCTCCCGGGATTGGAATGACTCCTTACCCTCTCTCTTAAAACCCACATCCTGTCGTCTATCCCTCTCCTTCCCTCTTTCCTGACGAAGCAACCGTTGGTTGGGAAAGCTTGAAATTTTGTGTGTGTTTGTGTGTATTTTTATTGTGTCTATCTACCAGCGCTTTCCCGTTTGGTAAGTCATGGAATCTTTGTTTTTAATATATTTTTCGCATGTGGAATGTTTCTTTGTGTATATATATATATATATATATATATATATATATATATAAATAAAAAAACAAAGATGAGGTGACTTACCGAACAAAAGCGCTGGCAGGTCGATAGACACACAAACAAACACAAACATACACACAAAATTCAAGCTTTCGCAACAAACTGTTGCCTCATCAGGAAAGAGGGAAGGAGAGGGGAAGACGAAAGGAAGTGGGTTTTAAGGGAGAGGGTAAGGAGTCATTCCAATCCCGGGAGCGGAAAGACTTACCTTAGGGGGAAAAAAGGACAGGTATACACTCGCACACACGCACATATCCATCCACACATACAGACACAAGCAGACATGTTTAAATACAAAGAGTTTGGGCAGAGATGTCAGTCGAGGCAGAAGTGTAGAGGCAAAGAAGTTGTTGAAAGACAGGTGAGGTATGAGTGGCGGCAACATGAAATTAGCGGAGATTGAGGCCTGGCGGATGACGAGAAGAGAGGATATACTGAAGGGCAAGTTCCCATCTCCGGAGTTCGGATAGGTTGGTGTTGGTGGGAAGTATCCAGATAACCCGGACGGTGTAACACTGTGCCAAGATGTGCTGGCTGTGCACCAAGGCATGTTTAGCCACAGGGTGATCCTCATTACCAACAAACACTGTCTGCCTGTGTCCATTCATGCGAATGGACAGTTTGTTGCTGGTCATTCCCACATAGAATGCATCACAGTGTAGGCAGGTCAGTTGGTAAATCACGTGGGTGCTTTCACACGTGGCTCTGCCTCTGATCGTGTACACCTTCCGGGTTACAGGACTGGAGTAGGTGGTGGTGGGAGGGTGCATGGGACAGGTTTTGCATCGGGGGCGGTTACAAGGATAGGAGCCAGAGGGTAGGGAAGGTGGTTTGGGGATTTCATAGGGATGAACTAAGAGGTTACGAAGGTTAGGTGGACGGCGGAAAGACACTCTTGGTGGAGTGGGGAGGATTTCATGAAGGATGGATCTCATTTCAGGGCAGGATTTGAGGAAGTCGTATCCCTGCTGGAGAGCCACATTCAGAGTCTGGTCCAGTCCCGGAAAGTATCCTGTCACAAGTGGGGCACTTTTGTGGTTCTTCTGTGGGGGATTCTGGGTTTGGGGGGACGAGGAAGTGGCTCTGGTTATTTGCTTCTGTACCAGGTCGGGAGGGTAGTTGCGGGATGCGAAAGCTGTTTTCAGGTTGTTGGTGTAATGATTCAGGCTGTAGGGAAGGGACCGTTTGATGTGGAATGGGTGGCAGCTGTCATAATGGAGGTACTGTTGCTTGTTGGTGGGTTTGATGTGGACGGACGTGTGAAGTTGGCCATTGGACAGGTGGAGGTCAACGTCAAGGAAAGTGGCATGGGATTTGGAGTAGGACCAGGTGAAACTGATGGAACCAAAGGAGTTGAGGTTGGAGAGGAAATTCTGGAGTTCTTCTTCACTGTGAGTCCAGATCATGAAGATGTCATCAATAAATCTGTACCAAACTTTGGGTTGGCAGACTTGGGTAACCAAGAAGGCTTCCTCTAAGCAACCCATGAATAGGTTGGCGTACGAGGGAGCCATCCTGGTGCCCATGGCTGTTCCCTTTAATTGTTGGTATGTCTGGCCCTCAAAAGTGAAGAAGTTGTGGGTCAGAATGAAGCTGGCTAAGGTGATGAGGAAAGAGGTTTTAGGTAGGGTGGCAGGTGATCGGCGTGAAAGGAAATGCTCCATCGCAGCGAGGCCCTGGACGTGCGGAATATTTGTGTATAAGGACGTGGCATCAATGGTTACAAGGATGGTTTCCGGGGGTAACAGATTGGGTAAGGATTCCAGGCGTTCAAGGAAGTGGTTGGTGTCCTTGATGAAGGATGGGAGACTGCATGTAATGGGTTGAAGGTGTTGATCTACATAGGCAGAGATACGTTCTGTGGGGGCTTGGTAACCAGCTACAATGGGGCGGCCGGGATGATTGGGTTTGTGGATTTTAGGAAGAAGGTAGAAGGTAGGAGTGCGGGGTGTTGGTGGGGTCAGGAGGTTGATGGAGTCAGGTGAAAGGTTTTGCAGGGGGCCTAAGGTTCTGAGGATTCCTTGAAGCTCCGCCTGGACATAGGGAATGGGGTTACCTTGGCAAACTTTGTATGTGGTGTTGTCTGAAAGCTGACGCAGTCCCTCAGCCACATACTCCCGACGATCAAGTACCACGGTCGTGGAACCCTTGTCCGCCGGAAGAATGACGATGGATCGGTCAGCCTTCAGATCACGGATAGCCTGGGCTTCAGCAGTGGTGATGTTGGGTGTAGGATTAAGGTTTTTTAAGAAGGATTGAGATGCAAGGCTGGAAGTCAGAAATTCCTGGAAGGTTTGGAGAGGGTGATTTTGAGGAAGAGGAGGTGGGTCCCGCTGTGACGGAGGACGGAACTGTTCCAGGCAGGGTTCAATTTGGATGGTGTCTTGAGGAGTCGGATCATTAGGAGTAGGATTAGGATCATTTTTCTTCGTGGCAAAGTGATACTTCCAGCAGAGAGTACTCGCTTTACGGATGAGGCTTCATTCCAACGTGATCAATTCGTAAATTTTCACAATCAACATGTGTGGGCTGATGAGAATCCGCACGCAATTGTGCAATCACGTCATCAACACAGATTTTCTGTGAATGTTTGGGCAGGCATTGTTGGTGATGTCTTGATTGGGCCCCATGTTCTTCCACCTACGCTCAATGGAGCAAGTTATCATGATTTCATACGGGATACTCTACCTGTGCTTCTAGAACATGTGCCTTTACAAGTACGACACAACATGTGGTTCATGCACGATGGAGCTCCTGCATATTTCAGTCGAAGTGTTCGTACGCTTCTCAACAACAGATTCGGTGACCGATGGATTGGTAGAGGCGGACCAATTCCATGGCCTCCACATTCTCCTGGCCTCAACCCTCTTGACTTTCTTTTATGGGGGCATTTGAAAGCTCTTGTCTACGCAACCCTGGTACCAAATGTAGAGACTCTTCATGCTCATATTGTGGACGGCTATGATACAATACGCCATTCTCCAGGGCTGCATCAGCGCATCACGGATTCCATGCGATGGAGGGTGGATGCATGTATCCTCGCTAACGGAGGACATTTTGAACATTTCCTGTTACAAAGTGTTTGAAGTCACACTGGTACGTTCTGTTGCTGTGTGTTTTCATTCCATGATTAAATTGATTTGAAGAGAAGTAATAAAATGAGCTCTAACATGGAAAGTAAGCATTTCCGGACACATGTCCACATAACACATTTTCTTTCTTTGTGTGTGAGGAATGTTTCCTGAAAGTTTGGCCGTACCTTTTTGTAACACCCTGTAGATATAAATTTAATAGAATTGAAACGTGGTTTTGCAGCAGTGGACTGTGTCACTGACAAATCTTGTTCCTTACATTGTCTGCAACACAGTAATTGGTGCAGCATGAAATTGTGAATAATTTAATGCAAGAGGAAAGCATAATTTTTACCTTGAACGTACTAGTAGTAGTTCAGGAAAGGGTGCCTAGAAATACGTCAATCCCAGTAACATTATGTAAATTTGGAAACAGTGCAAAGAAGAAATGATTTTTACAGGGGGAACTGTAAGATGCAGTCACTGTTGCACCCCAGTGAAAGTTTTAAATTTCATGACAGTATTTTTTATTCATTGCTATCAATTCTTTTTCTACATTTTTTTAATATTCAGAACATTTACTGTCAAAATTCATCCATACTGTTATGGGATGAAATACGTGTGTTTACTTTTTTTTAATTAGTTGTGTGCTTGCTTTCCAGACTGCAAGTTAACATGCCACAAGAAGTGCTATACACGAGTTATTGTGGCTTGTGGTAAAGAAGGCCATGGTGAAAGTGGGTATACTAGTGAGGGTCGTCGTGTATTTGGTGTTCCTCTTCACCTCTTAGCAACTGGTGATGGGAAGGTACCTGCTGTTGTTGACCGCTTAATCACCACCATTGAAATGCATGGCTTATATACGGAGGGAATATATCGGAAATCTGGAGTGAGTATAAGGCAGCACTAGAAAAAAAAAAGTGTAATTGAATGATAACTTGATATGATGCTTCATATATCTGTTGCAACGTAATGATGCTTCTCAATCAATCTAAGATGTGTGTCACCTTTTTCAAAGATCAGATATTTGAATTGATACTATTGGTCCTTTGCGATTCCTGGAAAGTATTTGGAGAATGTTCAGCTGTTGCCAAGTGTCTTCTAGTTTTTAACTTATGACAATGATTGTTTATTGGACAATGTATCAGTTGACACTTCAAGTACACTTAGGATATTTAATTGAAACAGTGATCATCTGTGTACAGCTGAACATGTATTTCTGTTTGTTTCCTATTCTTCTTGTGTGACGTGGTTAACTTTAGATTTTTGTTCTGGACGAATGTATTTTATGTTCAGTTCTGCAAGATTTGATAGGGACTCTTGTTGTTAATTATTCATGCAAGTAAATTACCTTCATTTGAGAAATTTACATGCAGCTATTGTCTTCATGTTCTGTAATCTCACCTATTATAAATATTGTGGCAACTGAAATAAAATACTTTCTGCCATCAAATATTGCATACTGTTACAAAAATGCCCAAGCAAGGTAGTTGAGGATTCTGATGGGTTTCTAAACGAGACTTGAGTTTTTGCTTATCACACTGAAATCTCTGGTAGAAGTAAATACAGTACCACATTTTAGGCTGACATGATCAGAAGACCACATCATCTGTAATCTTTTTATTTTAAATACTTGGTATTTAAACAGCTGTGTAAACTTACGTCAGAGGTCTTTATTTCTGGTGTTAATTTTGTTACAGGTGAGTTCTAAAGTGAAGGAATTAAAGGTAAGAATTGAAGATGAACATCTAGATGATATCAACTTTGGAAGTTATCATGTTCATGTATTGGCAGCCGTATTGAAGAGCTTCTTGCGTGAAATGCCTGAACCTTTGTTAACATTTGATAGTTATGAAGACTTTTTACGTGCTGGCAGTCTTACAGATCCTCACGATCGTGTGTTGACCCTCTTCGCACTAATTAAGAAGTTACCAAAGCCAAATTTCGACCTTGTTGAGAGGCTTGTATTCCATCTTGCAAGGTATGTTTTTGTATTTATTTTCTAATTTTGGCTTTTAGAATCAGTTAGATTTACACTTTCCTGGCTTACGAATAGAAATCTGTATAGTACTAGGATTCATAAATTTTTTGTCTGACAAGGAGATCCCCTGCAGAAACCTTTGCATGCAGATAGGTTTTATCAACATGCATCCAACAAGCCTGTCATAACTTACCACAAACATGTATATCTTTTACTAACAACATCAGTGAATGTTTGATTTAGTGTCACATGATGCTCAAGACTTGTGAAAAGCACCCAGTATTAAAATAGAAAAGATGATTATTTCCATGATAGCACAGGTCCATTGTACATTCAAGATGACAGGCAAACTGCATTTTCCTGAGGTAAGTGATTTCCAGAAGAGTAATAAAGTATAACCCCTGTGAATTTTCAGTGAAGTGCTGCTAATAAAATTTTCAGTTTTTTTGAAACAAGGATAATATGTTAAAAAGTAGTGTTCCTGGGAGCTGTGTGCATTTTCCAGTTGCCTTCTGGTGTGGGACAGAGCTGCATAACTTCAGAAAAATTGATACTGCATTGCTGTTTGAACCACGAAGAAAATACATTATCTCACCAGACACTGCCTTCTGAACTATGATGAAAATAAGGGGATAAGGTAGCAAGACAAGAAACTGAACTCTGAATGTTTGGGCCAATGGCACACAAAATGGAACTTAAATAACACAAAATAAATATATTGAACAACCTACCCGCCAGGTTAGCCAAGAGCACTAATGCACTGCTTCCTGGACTCGGGTAGGCACGCCGGCCCTGGATCGAATCCGCCCAGAGGATTACTGACGTTGGCCGGTGTGTCGGCCAGCCTGGATGTGGTTTTTTGGAAGTTTTCCACATCCCATTAGGTGCATGCTGGGCTGTTCCCCATGTTCTGCCTCAGTTACACAACTCACAGACACATGAACATGTTTTCACTATTCCATGGATTACACTAGACACAGGCAGCTGGGGTACACTAAGTCTGTCCCGGGGGGGACGGGGTGACAGCAGGCCGGGCATCCGGTCACCCCTTAAAACTAACCTTCCCAAATCTGTTCATAATCGTGCCGACGCTGCAAAACTACGGGACAAGACACCAGCAAAAGAAAGAAAGAAATATATTGAACAACACAGTCAACTGTTGATTTCAGCATAAGTCATAAGAAGTAATGTGTCGGAATTAATATCATCTTTGTCATTATCTTTGTGCATGTAGAAATATTCACCTTTTAGGAAGAAAAGGGGTGATGACAATCACGAAAGCAACTGGTACAGTGCATAGTGATTGTCAGTTTAAATTATGAAAGACAACTCATCTGAGTGTGAAAGAGTCAGTGGATAAATACACGGAACATATGGTTTGTTGGTTAATATCAACCAGTTTTCAAACACACAGCATACTTTTGTTTGTGATTTAACAGTCCCAACTTTTTAAATAGATTATGTAGGCTTTAGTTACAATACCTTCCAGGTGTACTGTGGGGCTGCTTCTCTCTAATGGTGACAACCTGTGAATGAGATGGTACTCCATTATGTAATGCTCATAGGTCACTAGGTGAATGAAGGTTGCCATTCAAAAATAGGAGACAGCTAACTAGTACTGTATCAGTATGGTGTATGGTGAACACAATGCTAATGTTTAGTATGTATGAGATAGTACTACACATGTATTATGTTCATCAGAAGGTAATTTATTGCCATCTGAGGAGGATCATTGAGCAACATTGCTTTTCAACTCCAGATACACTTGAGTGTCGTCATTGACCTTGCCCTAATTTATTCTGATTTCAATTCATATTGCTTTTCTGAGAGGGCTTCACCAAGACTCTCTTCCTTACTCTTTCTGATTGCATTATCTTATCTCCATTTTAAGACGTAATTGTTGTTGTTGTTGTGGTTGCTGCTGCTGCTGCATGTGTGGGCTTCTATCCTCCCTTCCTACCCCATCATGTTCACACCATTTTTATTGCCTTTTCTCTTAATTTTTTTCTTCTTCTTGCATCTAATCCAGCCAACTGTGAACCAAGCAAAACTTAAACGAATACTTTTATTCTCTCACTCAATTGCTGTTTTTGTACCTGGTGAAGATTCTTCCATGTTTCTGAGGAACATTTAAAGGTGTTTTTTCCCGAAATTTTCTATGTTTTGAATGTCTTCTTGAGTTGTGTTAAATATTTATTAATTTTCTGGGATCTGTTGTTTGCTTGTTTGGTCAGTCCATTGGTTTGAATGATTTTTAAGTTTTGGACTTCGTTAATTTTTCCAAAATATATTTTTAGTGATTTGGGGTCATCCTATTTCAACGATTTGGGGGAACCTACAATATTTGTCGTATGTTCTGTTTTGGATATTGAGATTTATAGGCCTTCCTTCTCTGATATTCTTGTAAGGAGGTTTGAGTGATTAATGATTGTATTCTTTGGCAAGGACTGCAAGGTCATCCACAAAGGCCAGGCAGTTGATATTGATTCCTAGTTTATATGTTGATTCCCTCCAGCCTTTTGAAGCCCACTTCCTCATCCATCGTGATTCTTTTCAAAACACAAGTGAAGAGTACAGTTGCGACTTCATCCCCTTGCTAGACTTAATTTTCTGATTTCAAATGGTTCAGAAATTTTGCCTGGATTTTAATTTTTGATTTAGTGTTCATGAGAAATTATTTAATGAAACTGATGAATTCATTATCCACTCCAAATTTTTCTTGTGTAGAGAATAGGATTTATGTCTCAGTAGACTCGTAAGCTTTTTTTGTAAAGCTCACAAAGGTGATGCAATAGTTTTGCCTTATCTGAGGAGCAACCAAAATGGCAGCCAGAAGTGTAATCACTTTTTTCAACCTCTTGTGTTCTCTTCTTCTGCAGTTGGCAGTGAGAAGCTTTAATCCTCAGCTTGCGATTGCGGGTACACAATGTTGTCACAGTGTGATTTCTACTTTGGCCACCATCTGACCATAATGAAACAATTATTACCAAACAGGAGCCTGATGCTGATATGCTTTCTGTGGAAACACTGCATTTAACTTACATAGCTGCCACCAACAAAACTGTGGCTGTTAGTTTGGTAGAGTGTAGTTTGATTGCAAACATTGGTGGAGGATGTCGAACTTAATACGCTATTTTCTTTTACCCTTTTGATAACTGTTGACTGAGGACTAGGATGAGAAAGTGACAGAGAGTGAGAGTTGACTCCTGACTCTCCAGCCAGCACTTTCAGTTCTCCCAACCACGGTAGAGATTATGCCTTTAGCGTTTTGTAGATCTGCAATTTGCCAGTTTTTTCTGTTTCAGCACATAGTAATTATTTGTTCACTCTTGTGTAAGATAATGTTAGTATTTAGTAATTGTTAAATCATGATTTAATGAAGGAAGCCTCATCATTGTTGTCAGTGGTAATCTACTTTTATTCCTTTGGTTTTATTATGTATTTTGTTTTTTATGTAATTGTATAATGTCAATTGTAGGTGTATTTCTTTATTTTCTTCAAATGAATATTTTTTAATGAAGATGATGATAATATGATTGTTCCCTCATCCCAGTATGAAGCAAGAAGCCGTAAATATGTGCATATATGAGCATGTTCATTTAGAAGAAAACAAATAGAAAATGGTCTTGATAAGGACCAATTGAAACTAAATATGAAATGATACGTATTATTGAACTACAATGCCATTGTTCAGGATGTACTGGTCCTAAACTACTTAACAGTATCATGTCATCTTAGATTAAAATGCAATGTTTGTTATAATGAAAGTTGTGGTGGAATAATATATATATATATATATATATATATATATATATATATATATATATATATATATATATATATATATATATATTAGGAGTAAAGGTAACAACTCATTGAATAGCAGTGCCATCAAGTTGTCGACAGGCAGTGAACACTGTGTGTGTGTGTGTGTGTGTGTGTGTGTGTGTGTGTGTGTGTGTGTGCGTGCGTGCGTGCGTGCGCGCTTGTGTACACACACACACACACACACACACACACACACAAAACTTATATGACTACATTGACCTAGCTGAATACACTATGTTGGAGCTTCAGTTGTCTGGCTTGACTGGGGTGGGTGTTAAGTGGAGTGAGAGAGGGGCACAAAGAAGGTGGGGAGTGGGAGAGAGAGAGAGCGTTGAGGAAGATTAACAGGCAGGTGGGATGGAGGCAGATGGGGGAAGAACAGGCAGCAAGTGTATGGGATAGGAATACAACACGGCACCAGGACTTTGCCATGAGGTGCATGATTATGATAATGTGGAGGAGTGGATTGGAAGGGGTAGACAGAGCAGAGGAAGGGGTGATTGCTGGAGTGTGCCTTCAGGATGAGTGAAGTTAGGATCCTGGGGCAGTGTGGGAGTGTTGGAAGGCAGGAGGCTAGTGAAGATTGAAATCAGGAGGATTACAGGAACAAAGGATGTGTAAATAGAATGTGTTGTGGTCAGCAGTTTGTTCTTCTGGATGGTCAACTCTGCTCTTGGCCACAGTTCGTTAATACCCGTTTGTTCGGGCCTACATCTGGTTGGTGCTCTTGCTGACATAAAGTTGTGCAGAAATTGCAGCAGAGCTGGGTGAGTGAATTGGGCTGGTTTTGCAGCTGTATCTTCAACAGGAATATGGCACATGTGGCAAGGAGTTGGAAGTGACTGCGATGTAGGGTTGACCAAAATATTGTACAGATTAGATGGACAGTGGAATACCACTGTATAGGAGGGATGGGATTAGTATGATGATCCTCATTTCTGGGTGTGATTATAAGTGGTCAAAACCCTGGCGAAGGATATAGTTTAGTTATTTGAAGTCAGTAGATGCTGGGTGTTGGGGGGGGTTATTGTTTGCAGTTGGTTCTTGGGGATAGAGAGGATACGGTGGAGGAAATCCATCTAATGGCACATGTTCTGGTTGTACAAAGGAAGAAATAATGAAGATGGTGTCATGCAGTTCCACCTTGTACTTGGCATTAGAAGAGAAAGTAGAATTATTAGAAGCCTCTGCATAAAGACCATTTCGACTGTTTTGCTGGGGAGAGTAGTTGGCAAGCTGATACCATTACATGCAGCTATAATGCATACTAAAGGTTGTAAATAAAAATCAGTCTTGGTGAACTGAAATAATTAATTACTTAGTGATTACAACTTGTGACATAATTACAGACAGTTTATGATTAAAACCAAGTAGTCCACATAGAATATTGTAAATATTAATGTGTGCAATACCACAGTGTTCTATTTTGATGAGATATTGAATGCTGTTAAAAGAAGTATGAAAAGAGTAGTTGCTATTCAACATAAAGCGCAAGTGCTGAGTAGCAGATAGGCTCAACAAATAGACTGTCACACAATAAGCCTTCGGCCAACAAGGCCTTAGTCAAAAATAGACAGTACACACACACAGACACACACACACACACACACACACACACACACACCACAACCACCACCACAGTCAAATACAACTCACACACATGACCACAGTCACTGGCAGCTGAAGCCACACTTCTGGCTTGAGTGTGTGAGTGCATTTGTGTGTGTGTGTGTGTGTGTGTGTGTGTGTGTGTGTGTGTGTGTGTTGTCGTCGTCTATTTTTGACGAAGATCTTGTTGGCCAAAAGCATATTGTGTGACAGTTTTTTTTTGTTTTGCACATCTGTGACTCACCATCTCCGCTATATGGTGAGTAGCAGCTATCCTTGTCATAATATTCTTACATTCCACCCTGGATTTTGCATTGTTGAAAAAAAAGTATGTCTTCATAAAGAACTGTAGTTGCTCCCGTAGTTCAGTAGATAAAAAAGTTTTGAGTATTAATCATATAGCAAACTACGCACCTCTTTGTGTGCTATCATTCACAAAAAACTTTGTTTTGAAATCTTGTATCATTTATCAAATATGATGGGTGTTATGACCACACGATCCATGTTGCTCTGGCCAGAACACTGAGTACACTGCTTGCATCCCTCCCATAGATATAAAAAGCAGTATTTCAATAACTGTGATAGATATCGTGCTGGTGTCAGCTTGAAACACAGTTTTGATGTGTTAGCAACATTTTGTACTTAGCAATGTCTGACTTAAATCAACCATATGCAAAATCTACACAATGTATTTTTACCTCTTCAAAATTCTTAGAACTTTATGTAATGCTTAATTCAGTTTGATGCAATAACTGTAATGAATATGAAAAGAAATTATGTCCTCTGTCAAGTGAAGATATCAGGCTGTAAGATATGAAAGAATCAATTTTTTTCACTGAAAAGTGTTCTTAAAATTGTATAAGTATTTCACTGAAGCTGGCATGTCCACTCAAGTGTATCACTGAGAATTTGTTTAATGTGACTGTGCTGCACATGTAGTTCGTTGTAATTGTATGGCACTGCTTCTTGGTGGATTGCTTGGCATTCTGTCCTTTTCCTGTGACACAGTATTCAGTATGCTCTTGTATACAAAACAAACTGTACATGAAATTATTGAGGACCTCTCATGAAATTGACTCAAAATATGTGGAGTGAAAAAGTTATTACTGTGGTTCCCAATGACTGCTGATGTGCTAGTGACATCACACATAGATTCGTCCTTTCCATGAGTTATTTACGAAAGAACACTAAGTGACACGTCCCTTTCATCATGGGAACCTAATCCTACTAAAAATTACAGGAGTGAAATAATTCCAAGGTCTGAAACAGTATTGACAAAACTGTGTGTTTGTCTATGCTGTAATTCATTTTTAGAGGAGCTTTAAAGTGAAAAAACTTAAGTTGTCACAGTAATTGTATTTATTTTGTGTTTGGAGGGAGGGGGGGTGGGGGCAGGGGACCAGGGCAGCGGACAAAGTCATCATTTCCAGTGCCACAGAAATATTCAGCAAAGGTGGCCGGAATGTCGTCTCCCAGTGCATATGGCGCTATTAGGCAACAACAGTCGTGCTCACTATGGAATGCAACGAGCATGTCTGTAGCAGTAAAAGTGTTAATTCAGAATCAGTGAGCTGGATAAAAAAAAAAAAAAAAACACCAACAAGAATTTATTGATAAGACACTGCTTCTTCAGTAGAAGCCAAATGCAAGGGACAACAAAAAGTAATTTAAATTTGTGGTTATTTTGCAACCCCAAGGAGTAAAAGCTGTAATAATGAAAATTTTAAAATTAGATAATAAATTTGCATTGTTAAAAAAATGCATCACTCAATAACTTACAATATTAAAAGTTTAAAATAAATTTACATTGTTACACTTGTTACAAATGAAAGCAGAGAAGCAAATAAAATTAGCCAATAGAAAACACAGGAAGTCCAGTATCACTTAACAGAGGCCACAGCTCTGATGAACTTATACTGAAAATTAATTATTTGACTGCCTTAAGTCGAACAGTCTATTACTCAGATATATACCCTATGGTAAGACAAAGCCAGTTTAATTCACTAATCACTGTCGCATTAATCGACAATCTGTTTTAAAGCTCCTGCTCAAAACCAGTTCCATAAACATTTCATAGTAGTGGAAATCAACATAGTCAAACTCTTAGAGAGTGATAATATGTATCCACTATACAGTTCTGCTTTCTAATTCCTGTAAATATGACACTATGACACTCTCTGTGCAATACGCGAGCTTGCAGCACAACTCAGCCACAGGATCCACAGCTCATGCACCCCAGGTTGCCCGCCCCATCTCATTTTTGGATCTTGCTTGAAGCCTGCTCTCTCTCTCTCTCTCTCTCTCTCTCTCTCTCTCTCTCTCTCTCTCTCTCTCTCTCTCCCCCCCCCCCCTCCCTCCCCCCTCTCCCCCTGACTTGCCCTCCTTGACCTATGAAGGAGTAGTAGTAGAAAAAGAAGTAAAATATATCTGAGGACAAGGTTCTTCTCGTGCATCTGGAGGTTCCTATTCCCCCCCCCCTCCCCCCCCCCCTCCCTTTTCCTAAGTTTTGTCTGTTATTTTATGCCATTTTGTTTTTCCTTTTCTTGTGTCTTCTTCACCTGGTGTAGACCCTGTTGTGTTGTGGTCGTGGTATGGTGTAGGGATCAGGATTGGTCAGCGCCAGTGCTGGTGCCCCAATGTGCATAGCGCCTTTGGGGCACCCCCTGCTTTCGCCCACCCACCTCCCCTTATTTAGTCTTTACTCTTTCTGCCGTCCGAACGTTCCTTTTGCCACTTTGTTGGGCCATTTTCCTCTCCAGTTGACAGGACTGTGCTGTTTACATTCTTCCTCACTTAGTTTCTATCACCTCAGATCGGAGTCCAATGACCTTGCTCTTTGGTGTCCACCTGCTCTCTCTCCCACCCCTAATCAACCAACCGACCAACTGTTGAAATTCTCTTAATTGTCCAACATTGTCAGTTTGAGTGGTCTTTTAAAGTTAAATATTTTAAGTTTAGATATTTTGCATCACAGTGTGGCTTGCAGAGATTTTGCTTCCTCTACTTTGATGTTTCTCTTGATAAAGTGTAAAATTAAATTAACAGTGAGCAACTGCAGAGAAAGTGCTAAATACACTTGCGCAAGCTTAATAAGAAACTGACTTGAAGTAAAAGTCTGCTATGCTTTTGGTGTATATGATTTGTTTTACTTCATAATAACATGTAACTATTTTTCAAGAATGACTGTGTATATTCTTTTAAAGATCTGATACCTTTGTTGTAATCTGATATATTGATCAGCATGTATAAGCAGACAGACAGCCAAGATTTTATAAAATTGGATTCGAAAATGTTTTTTTACTTTAGTAATTAAATAGGATTGATTACTACTCACCAAATAATTGCACACGCACAACTGACACGCAGATGGCCACTGTCACCTCAGGGCTTAATCTGATACTATTTTTAAATGTATTTTGAATTTGCCTGCCTGCCGCTAAATGGTGCCTCTCAGTGTTGATTAGCAAATATCCTGTTTCATTGTTGTTATTCCAGATTTTTGTTACTTTTTTTGCACATTAATTTCTAAACTATTATGCTGTGTGGTAATAAGAAACTGCTTAATTATTATAGGAGACTATTGCTTACTTTGTTATATACTCTTTAAATAATGATGATGATGATGATGATGATGATGTTACCAGTAATGTGTGTGTGTGTGTGTGTGTGTGTGTGTGTGTGTGTGTGTGTGTGTGTGTGTGTGTGTGTAATAATCCCTGGAGGAATAAATAATTAAATAAATTTTTGTCATTTTTAAACTAAAAATGACAGATTTTGGATGTTCAGTAAACTTTTCGCCTTATCGAACTTTATCCTCTGGAATAGCTGATCTTTAGATATCTTCACAATGGTAGTGTGAGCAAACTTTCAGTATTTTAATTTAGTCAAGTTAATATATAATATACACAGTGAACTAACAACTAACGTACTAGTTATGTTTTCTAATTATCCATTCCACACATATTTCTCTCTCTCTCTCTCTCTCTCTCTCTCTCTCTCTCTCTCTTTCTTCTCTTTCTCTATGAGTCCGTGAATTCATTGCGTTGTAGCTTATTTTACTGCAAGCACTGCTGTAATGCACTGAATGTATTCTCCACTTATTCACTTATTGCAACCTGTGCTCAATGATACGATACACACATATTTGCTATTCTTATTTTCCTGACACCATTTTGTAGAGTGGCATCACATGAAGACGCAAATCGGATGAATGCAAGTTCACTGGCAATTGTTTTTGCACCCTGCATCCTCCGCACAAATAAAACAGTTCCGGCACAAGATTCACTGCACGACATTGGACGACAGACTCAGTGTGTGGAGACAATCATAGCAGATCAGTTACGTAAAGTCAAGTCAACGTTGGCTGATATCGATACATTGGACAGCGCCTGCCACACAGCCACGCACCGACTTTCATCCCTTCGTAGCTCCAAGGTACATGTTAGTCCTTTTATGCATCTGCTTTTTTAAGTAGAATATATTTTTTCTTTTGCTGATTCATTTAGGGCACATTTGGCAGTTTCTTAATAAATTTCTTGTGTTGTTGATACTGTTCAGTATTGGATGACTGAAATGTTAGATAATTATTGTGAATTCCTACCTCTCCACATTCTCTCTTCTTCTCTCAAAGTATACTTCAGAATGGTGCCTGGTACACCATCTGAAGTCACTGAATGACTTGAGTCAAATGCTTCCTTTGAGAAAGTAAGAATGAAAACTTCATAGATGTACAAAAACACATGCAAATTTTCAGATGATGCGAACATTGAAAATAGATGTTTCCCTCAACATCTGGTAAAGGAAGGGAAGCCTTGCAGGGGTTGGACAAAGGTTTCAAAGTAAGTATTACAGGAGCTCAGGAAAGAGAAACTCTGCCCTAACACAACTCTTTGACATAACTTTAGCCATACTCTTTGGCTTATTTACGTTTTGTAAAGCGTGTAAACATGTTCCCTGTGGCTAAGTGCAATACAATTAACATAAGTGGAAAACACTCAGTATGTTTTCCAGCATACTGTGTACACCAACAACCAACCAACGGACACTAATAACTGTAAGTAAAGCAACAAAATCTAACGTATAATGTGAATAATTCTCGCCACATTCAGTGCATACATGTTTCCTTTATATATCTTGCCACATCTATATGACTCCCACAGTGCTGCAGACAAACAATAAAGATGTAGCATCTGATGATGAACCACTAAGCGGTTCGAATCCAGCAATGGAATAGTAAAATAATTGAAGAAGAAAACAGACGGCGATACTTTGTTGTTATACTCATCAAGTAAAGTATTAGTTGAGCCTTACGTTTGATTGTGCTCCTCCCTCCCATTTTTTCCTGTAGTGTGCTAGTGATACAACTCTGTACCTGGAAACAACATATGTGCATGTGAGAGAATAATTGTAGGTGTACTCCAATGTTCCTGTTAACTGTAGATTACAGCCGCCTTTTGTCAAAATATCCCATTACAATTTTAACAAATACATTGCATCCTCCCACCCACAAGCAATACAGTATGAATTTCCATTTAAAGATGGTATGACTTTTGTAATCACCGAGAGAACAGAAAAATATGAATTGCACCATAATCCAAGTTTGTGTCATTCTGAAATTTATTTTCGTAATAGCAGAGAAAATGAAATAAAGCTTTAACTGCTGGGCAGTTATGTGGTGTATTGCATCGCTGATCATACGGCTTCATCTGATCCACGATTGGTTTGTCAGGCACATTGGAAGAAATTCGGGGTGGCGGGAAGGGGGGGGGAGGAGGGAGGGAGGGAGGGGGTGGGGGCACCTGGAATATGTGATACGTTTTCTGATGTTCCTCCTGACACTCAACTCACCTGGAGTTTGCAGCTCAGTGCTGCAGCCCATTGAAAGTTTTGCTTAGTCTACGCATTCAGAGTGCCATATTGATGCCACTGGGTTCGAACAACAGAGACAAACATGATGTGTACTTTCAACTTTTCATGGCGTAATGAATAGTCCAGTAAATTTTGGGCATGCACCCGCACCAAAAAAATTTCTTCCATTGATATTTTGGCTGCATATTGTCCAACTATCCTCAGAGGATGTGTGGACAATACGCGGCCAAAATGTCAGTGGAAAAAATTATATTTGCATGGCTGCATGCCCGAAATTTAATGGTCTTGAAACATATATGTTTCCAGTGTGAGCGTGAAGGTATGAGCTATGTGTTCATGTGAATGCGGAGATCTGTGGAGACAGCTCAGCATATTGAAGGGATGCGGTGAGAAAGATTTATGCCTTTGGATTAGTGCAAACAACACACTCCTTTCTTCCAGGAGTGCTCGTTCTGCAAGTTTTGTGGAAGAGCTTCTGTGAAGTTTGGGAGGTAGGAGACGAGGTACTGGCAGAAGTGAAGCTCTGAAGACAGGTCGCGAGTCGTGCTTGGGTAGCTCAGATGGTAGAGCACTTGCCCGGGAAAAGCAAAGGTTCCGAGTTCGAGTCTCGGTCTGGCACACAGTTTTAGTCTGCCAGGAAGTTTCACATCAGTGCACACTCTGCTGCATAGTGAAAATTTCATTCTGAACACACGTGTTATGTACCGCTTACTGCCTACACCTGTGCTAGACATTGATTCATCGCAAATGTTGGTTTTAGACAAGGATGACACGAAAATTACCAACTGATTTTGAAATTTGCCGCTTTGAACAATGACATTGGGGACTATAACTTGTTGATCAATCTTTACCTGTCTCTGTTGGTCCTTTGTGGGCACAGGACAGCAGCTGGTCAAATACTAACAAAGAAATTCGTTAAACAGCCACATAATTGAGGAGTTATTTTATTTTATTTTCGCTGCCAGTTTCTGCAGTTCGTTATGCCACCTTCAGGCCAAACATGCACCTCTCTAAGATAATTGATATTGGCATACTGGGGCCATTTGTTCCTGGATGTCGTGATTTCTCAAGTGCTTCCTTTGAAGACTTGACTGCAACTACACTCGTGTGAGTTGCTGTCAAGTCTTCAAAGGAAGTGTTATAACCTTTAAACACCAATAATTGCGTGGATATTCAAACAAACTCACTTAGAAACAATAGCTCGTTACATGATAACAACTCAGTATCTCCTATTCGACTGCCGTGCCGTGACATGCGGCCGGCGCCGTTCATAGCTAGGTGGCGCTCCCACGCTCAGCCGAGTTGCGGAGCGCCTCTATCGCCGTTTGCGTGTACTGTCGTGGCGGCACTGTTAAATGTCGTGGCACTGTCACAATAGGAAGCACTTGAGAATTCACGACATCCAGAAACATATGGCCCCAGTATATCAATATCGATTATTTTTTATAGGTATGTGTTGGGGCCTGATGATGGCATAATGAATTGCTGAAACGGGTCGTGAAAATAAAATAAAATAATTTCTCAACTGCACAACTGTTTGGTGAATTTCTTTGTTAAAAAAACTTCATCTTTTGTTGGTTCATGCTTAAAGTTCTGTGCTAGTTGTTTGGTAGTTTCGTGCAAGTCTTTATGTGCACCTTTACTGACTATTTGCAAAAGTCTAGCATTAAGTAGATGGTGAATGTCACCAATTGCAGGAAAAGTGCGTGGAGGATTATTTCTTTACCTTGTACAAAGATAAACATGTTTGCTTGTTGTGTAGTGAGTCCTGTCAGTTGTCAAGGATTCTAATATGAAAAAGCACTTTTCTGTGCAACACATTACTCAGCAACAACTTACAGGACATCAGCAGAAAGACAAAATCAAAATACAGTGTGACCTTGATAATCCAGCTCGAGGATCTGCCAATGTCCAGATTATCAAATATGCTGGATTATCGAGGTCATTTTTAAAAACGTGGTTTTGAAAAAGGGATATAAGCAAAAGCTACAGTTTTAGTGTACAAAGGCAAATAACTATTATTAATTAAACACAACAGGTAGGAGTACAGCACAAAAGAATTAATAGGAGGCCTATGTATTAATTTCCTGTAAAAAAACAAAGCTGAATTAAAAGTTGAATATCGCAACGGGCTATTGAATCAGTTTAAGGCACAAAATTTTAGAAATTTCTGTATCCGTGTATAACTGCTGTATGTCATTAACTAAATAAAATAAGCACCATAGATTAAGTAAGATCAAGAATAAGCTAATTAATAAAAGTTGCTACCAAGATTTGGTGTAGTTGAATTGGAATCACTGCCTTTAGGAATAGCACAGATATCTGACATTGTTGAGGGCTTGCAGTGTGATGGACTGGTATATGTACCACTGGTGGTTTAGCTGAAATTCTCTTCTGAGCCCTTTGGAATGTTGCAGTAAAGCTAACTTGCTTCTTGGGTTGAGCTCTTTTGTGACAGAGATTATTTTGTATAATGATCAAATTCATAACTTCAGAAGTGCTGCATTGTTGGTTATTCTGAGCAAAATTCACAAAAGTGTTTAAGGCTTCTGAAGCACTAGCCCAAGACGTGTGTTGCAGCAATTTCTTCCTCATCATTCTCAGTTTCTGGTGCCTCCTGTGGGTTGAAAACATTTCGTAACATCACATAGTCAGTTAGGTTGTCTTTGTTAACTAAATTTCTGTCGCTGTTGATCCATTCTTCAAAATCTTCTGCTGGAAACGCACTCAGTTTGTTAGTGGATTTTGAATTTATCATTCATACAATTTTAGAGTGATCAGCTGTCGACTTATCTTTATTTACATTGATTTCCACCTGGACTCCTTTGACTAGTTTAAGCTTAAGTTTTCTCCAGGCCTAACAATGCAACTGCCTTATCTTGATGAGAATATACTCAGTCAGTGAGGCAGATGATTGTTAGTGACGAGGTGTCACTCTGAACAGTTATGATGTTTCTCGAAAGAGTCGAATTTACTGTGAACTGCGCTGAGCTAAAAATAAGGAATAACTTCTTATGCATGCCAGACTGCAGAGTCTGCTGGATTATCGAGTGCCGGATTACACGGTCTTACTGTATTGATTATTACTTTGGAAATGGATAGGTTGGCCAAACTAAGAGTACAGTGTGACAATGCAGTTATAGTTAGTTTTACAATGAGTAAGAAAGTTGGCAAATCATTGAAGCCTTTTGCTGAAGGCGAAATCTGAGGCATGCTTCTTGGACATTGCAAATTTACAAATAAGTTTATTGAGATGGACAGTTGTTTGCTGTATTGGTGTGGTGGCTGATGGCATTAAAAACAGTTTGTCTAATCATGTAGCCACATGCAAAGCATTTGTGATGACTTTGGATGAGACCACTGATTTGTTAGACACAGTTCTATTAGCAGTTTTTGTTCGTGATGTAGATGTGGAGCTCAACATAATGGAAGTGTTATTAGCATTACAGCCAGTAAAAGGAACATTTTATTTACTAATGGCGTTTCAGAATTTTATGATAGAAGTATTTAAGGGAGCTATTGTAAAACATCAAAAGTATAGAAATAATGCCCTCCACACATGAATATGAAAGTGAGCATCTGAGGATAGGTTGAACGTAAAATGAATGTACTCCCAAAACCATGTGTTGTGAGGCATAATTTGTTTGTGTGGCGTGTTGTGAAAGAGGTGCCATTCCTGTGGGTGCTTTACCCCATAAACATTGTTATGGAAGCTATAGTTCTGACTCCATGTGGTAGGAGTCTTGGTATCGTGTCTCTTGACGAGGCAGCCCACACGCTGATGTATATATGTGAATCAGATGGATGAGTCACCAAAGTTTGCCCATGCCTGATGTGTTGTAATGAAATCCAGAACAAAATACATTAGTGACAATACAAGATAAGGTGTCACTACCTCAGCTGTTGAAATGGCTGTAAGAGAAGAGGATTGTGAGGACAACAAGGAGAAAATCAGAAATGTAGTGAGGACAGCTTGGTTCAAATAGCTCTTCTGAGGTCATCAGTCCCCTAGAACTTAGAACTACTTAAACCGAACTAAACTAAGGACATCACACACATCCATGCCCGAGACAGGATTCCCAGACTGCAGCGCCTAGAACTGCTCGACCACCCTGGCCGGCAGTGAGGACAACTGAGAGGAGACTAGTTGTTATTACACAGCACAGAGAAAATAAACATTTAAATATTGTGGTACATACTACAGTTGTTGTTGTTGTGACTGTTTCCTTAAAAGAAAGAAAAATTATTAGCAAAGTGTTACACACTACACTAATCCTTTCACATAGTACACATGGGATCTCCATAGAGCACAAACATTAAGTGTATCTCCATTTAGCTTGAATAATGATCCAACCTTGGTCTTATGCATCACGCTTTTTTTTATGCTGTCATTAATTATGTAAAAGCAGAAGAGTCAGCTCATTATCTTGGCTGTGGTGCTGCACTAGGGCACATGTTGAAAATTGTGCAAGTGAAATGTCACTTCCGGCTTTGGATAAAACTGTAGGAAGAATATATTGTATGAACAGTAAAGAAACAGGCAATGGGCATTAATGATGATGATGATGATGATGATGATCTTCTTTTTCTTGTGCCTGCATCCCACATTGATGCAGGGTCGACATGGTTATTAAATGGATTTCGCATGGGTAATTTAAGGGGTGGTCAGATGCCATTGCTTTCGATAGTTAGTATAAAGTTAGTACAGTGTATGAGGAATGAGACGGTGGATTGTTATGAAGCACAGTGACTACCTGGCAGAAGGCCTCTGCCGATTATCTGACTCCTCCACCTACAAACTCTGCCAGAGTGATCCCAGCCCAGAAGTCCAACATAACCTTCAATCCATGCCTAAAGCGTTAGGTCCTTCTCAGAACCTCTACCCTGAACTCATTTCCCTTCTCACCCCTATGACACACTCCACATCCACCTCCCACATGGTTCCCAGAATCCACAAACCCAACAATCCTAGATGCCCCATTGTATCTGGCAATTATGCCCCCACGGAAAGAATTTTGGCCATCATTGACCAACACTTCCAATCAATTGCCCACAATCTAGCCTCCTACATCAAAGATACCAACCATTTCCTTCACCGATTCTCCATCACTACCATCCCTTTACCTCTTGGACCCATATTCATCACTGTTGGTGCCATCTCCCTATACACCGATGACATCTTTGTGATCTGGACTCAGGGAGATGACACCCTACCATCATTCCTTCACAACCTCAACACCTTCTCTCCCATCTGCTTCACCTGGTCCTCCTCAACCCTGTGTGCCACGTTCCTGGACACTGATCTCCTCCTCTCTGATGTCTCCATCTACAACTCTGCCTACCCACCAACCAACAACAGTACCTGCATTTTGACAGCCGTCATCTCTTTCACACCACATAATCCCTCCCATACACCCTGGCCACCAAAGGATTGTGTTTCTGTAGTGACAAGAATTCCCCGGCCCAGTATGCTGAGAGTCTCACCAAGGCCTTGACAGATATGCACTATCCTCTGGGCCTAGTCCACAAAAAGATATCCCATGCCCCCCCCCCCCCCCCCCCAAATTCTTCCACCACCCCCAAGAACTAAATGGACTGAAACACATCCTTTGTCAGGACATTGATTACTGGTCTTCATGCCCTGAAATGAGGGACATCCTACCCAATATTCTTCCCACCCCTCCTAAAATGGTGCTCCATTACTCAACAAACCTCCAAAAATTCTAGTCCCTCCCCATGCCACTCCCAGTTCCAACCGCTTGCCACAGAAATCATATCCCTGTGGAAGATCCAGGCACAAGACCTGCCCAGTCAACCCACACAGTACTTCTTATCCCAGTCCTGTCATAGGTTTATCCTATCCCAACAGGGGTCGGGCCACCTGCAGCTCTGCTGCAACCATTGCACAGCATTTTTATATTATTATGGCTACCAACTTGTTGTCCACCAGGATGAATGACGACTGCCAAATTGTGCCCAAGTGCAGAGTCGACCACCCCTGTGGCACAGCTTGCAAGTGACTGTAATGCGCACAGCATTTTTATATTATTATGACTACCAACTTGCTGTCCACCAGGATGAATGACCACTGCCAAACTGTGCCCTAGTGCAGAGTCGACCACCCCTGTGGCACAACTTGCAGCTGACTGTAAAATGCTTGATTTCAATGGCTGCTTCACTATCTGAGCCCTCTGGATCTTCCCTTCCACAACCACTTTCTCTGAACTGTGCAGATGGGAGTTATCCTTACATCAAATTCTCCACTCACAAAATTTTCCCAGTATCAGCCTACGGTAACCTACTGCACCCACACCCTCCACCCAAAAGTTTCCATCCCCTCTGTCCTGTCACCTCCTACCTTTTATTGTCTCCCACCCTCTTTGTGTGCCATCCCTTGCCAACACATCTGCCCCATCCTTTCCCTTCCCTTCTTCAGTCTCCACCCAATACCCCTCCCCACAGCCTCCCGACACTGCACCTGTTGACAGTGTAGGTGCTGTGCACTCTGCCACACAGTGCTATTCTCTTCCTACACCCATAGTCTGCTATCGGTCCCCATTCCCCGCACCATTCAGACTGCTGCTTCCATTCTGTATGACAGCTGCATTCCAGTCCGAGCTGCCGGAGGTGCAATTGTGTATGTGTATGTGTATGTGTGTGTGGTGTGTGTGTGTGTGTGTTGGGGGGGGGGGGGGCTTGCTTGTGTTAATGAATTTGTGTATGTGTCCTTTTCTGATGAAAGTTTTGGTCAAAAGCTAATGTGTAAGTGTCTTTTCATTGTGCCTGTCTGCAACTCAACATGTCTCTTTACAGTGAGCAGAAATCTATCATTTCCTTATGCAGTTTTGGAGATTGGCATGTTCAAAGAGAGAGGCAGACAAGATTGTTTTATGGTTTTGTAATTAGTATAGATACAGATGATGCTTGCTTTAATTTTATTTTTTTAAGTTGACATTTTATAACTAGTTGTACTTATTTTCCACTCTTACAATTGATGTACAGATATTCAGCCCTGAAGAATTGTTACCAGCTAGTGATTCAGTAAAGAAAACAGATGAAGAGGAAGCACTTTTAATGGAGCACATAGAAGATATACAAAAAGAGAAGGCATTGTTGACATCAACACTCCCAAGTCTAACAAGGACCACCTCTGATGATGATATGCTTTCGACAGATCTTGATGATGGTGGTAGCCTGGATGATATGTCAGTGAGAGCTGATGATGATGGTAAGTTTCATTGGCTATCTGAACAGAGTAGTTACAACTTACCTAAATAAAAGATGTGAATAATAAATAAGCCACAAACATTTTACAGACTTATCACATATCCTTTTGTTGTAGAAGCAGTCATATTTTTCCATGCAGTGCGGTGATTAGCTGTGGTGTCTTTTCCTTGTTTCAAAAGTAAAACCATTTCAAAATTTAATACTTAAAATGCTATGTGTCTATGTTGTTTACCTCTTTGGTATTAAATTTGAGTAAAATTTTATGAAATAGCAGCAGATTGATTAACACTTTTATAAACGAAAGTGTCAACATTTCACAGCCAATAAGATCAAAAGTAATCTTGACTAATAAAATTGCAGAGCAAGTGAAACATTTTTAAATGTCTGGGATGCAGGATCACACATGAATGCAGCCATGATGTGGACCAAAAATTAAATTAATTTCCTTTAATATGTGGCAGGAGTGTAAAAAATTTACAGCGTAAAGCTAGGAAAGGAAAATAGCTCAAATTTAACAAAATTGTAGCAGTACCACTCCTTCCCTATGGAAATGAAGCATGCTTGACAATGAAACACCAATAAAGTAGAATATGGTCCCAATAAATGAAGTACTTAAGAATAGTGGAAGGAAGTACTAGAGAAGATCGTAAAAGAAATGAAGATATAAAGAAAGATTTAGGAATATGTAACCTAAATGAAAAAAAGTGGAAGGACTGTAGAGACCCCACGGTTGGAGAAAGATTTCTGCTAAAGGTTCTCAGTTATAAATGCAATGGAAGAAGAAATGTAGGAAGGCCAAACAAGAGCTGGAGTAGTGTAACAGGCAGTTTACCTAATACATGAAGAGAAGAAGAAAGGGGAGGGGGAGGAAGAAGAATAAGAATAAGAAGTGAAAATATATTGGGTATCGGGTTTGAAGTCTTTTATTTCCTTCCCATAGAACAGGGAAGAACTACATACAAGACTGAATAATGTTTAGGAACAAAAGCAGCATGGGATCACTTTCAAGGGAGTCACATTAATACTGAAAGAAAATCAACAATGAAATAGCTGACTTCATGGTATCTGAGACATAAGAAGTGACAGGGTGTAATAAAATCAGAGAACAGGAAGGGCAGACAGCAAATAGACATACATGAGAGCCACAGGGGAAAGAAGCAAACAGTAGTAGAAGAAGAATGAAGCCAAGAAGATAACATAGTGTGACAGAGAAATGTGAAGGATGATGATAAAACTGAATGCTGCAAAGTTTGGAAAGAGCTGGAACAAATTATTTTAAGAGTTAAAATTGAGGTGCAACTGGCAGTTACTTATGACTTTCCTTCGTAAAGGAAAGTTGTATCTGACTGGTGGCTGCTCCATAGTTTTAATTTCTAATAGTCACTATCCCCCCTGCAGGCAGTGTCTGGACTCACTATTTTAAGAGTGTTGGGACGTGGGAAACTGATATTATTATAACAATAGCTGCCAAAAACCCACACAATAACCAAATGCCAGGGTCTGCTGCTATGCTGTTTGACAGAATTACATCTCTGTCTTTAATGTTGAATGACATAGTGGCATGTGTGTACGATGGACAGTGATGGCTTGCTGAGGTTGAAAGAATAAGTTTGGAAAACAATGATGTTTTTGTGCATTTTTACCACCCTGTTGGCCCAAGAACATCATTCAAGAAATGTACTAGTGCAAGGTTGAAAAATGTTTTAAGGAAACTTTTAGTGCTTGAACTTACCACAGCAACTGGGAGGTCTTATTCTATATCACAGAAACTGTCTGAAGAAATAAGTGTTCTTAACATTCACCACCAGGTTTAGAAACAGTTGCATCTCGAAGGATGTTGATTGAAAATATTTATTTTAAGTATGTCAAAATAATATAAATGTTAATTTCAGTGATGTTTCCACTTTTTGTATATAATTCAGTACCTTACTTCAATAATAATTGATTATATTCTGCCAATATCACACTTAAATAGACAACAGCCATAAGATCAGTTGTAGACTAATGTGAATTATTTCCTCATTTTCAAAAATTCATATCTTTGTTCACAGTCATATATCATTGTTGAAATTTTTACAGTACGTTGTTATCATATAGCTGCACAAACTGTGCAAAAATCGTTTTTTTATATTCAGTACCACCTAAGATAACTAACCCCTAACGTTACAAAAAATGAAAATTTTCATATTTCAAAAATTCATAAAAAATTAAGGAAACATTTGTAATTATTCTTTCTCTACATGAGGCTAGTAGTGTATGATATCTAACCATAGGAAAAAAATAGACTCTCATAAATCACTCCTTGTTTGTTATTTTTGGGCCTAAAAAGTGGATTTTTGAAAATTTGGATACCAAATTTTGGAGATAATTGTGACTGGTTATTTTTGAATTTAGGGTATTTTGTGTAATAGACAGTGTTCTAGAGGACACTTTTCTGAAAACAATCATGTCAATTGCAATGTTTTAACTTAACCCAGTGCAGAGATATTCAAATTTTCGGCAATGTCTCCAGACTGAAAAATCGTTGTGCACCTACAAATAAAAATGGCCGCCATCCAGTAAAGGTGCAAGACAAATTATTTTAAAAAACTGTTTTGAACTTTTCAAATGTAGGGCAATCACATATAAAAAATTAAAATATTTGAAAATGGTCAAGCAACCATCGCTGAACCACTTCATATGGATTGACCCATATTGGTTCATGATCAATGCCAACTTCAGGCTTTTCATCCAGTGTAAAAAGTTTCTGTAACCACAGATCAGGTGCTATATGTCATGCTATTCCCTCTGATGAAGTAAATTATATCCATGAAGAAAGTGGAATAGGATGTGTGAAGCCACTGCATATGGACAATATCTTGATGTCTTTGATAACATATGGTTTGGGGTCTAATATTGTGATATTAGGCATACTCTTCTGCCTTATGTCACTCCTCCTTCTGTGAGTCACTTCATTATAGGCTGTGAATGTAGGTGTTTCGATTCCAGATTGCAGAATGTTCAAAGATAACCAGATTATGATTGAACTTCACAGTGCCCTTAATTGCAATAAAGGTAAGAATGATTCTTTAGAAGAGCAAAGCAGAATGGTTGCAGATCCTTGCGTCTGTATCTCAGGATGGTGACTGTTCCTCTCTTCATGACTCTCTTCTCTGCAGGAAAATTAGGAATTTTAAGGCTAATTGAGGAATGTGTTAAATATTGTGTGGACTGATATGCTAAAGTGATTGCTAGAGATTAATGGAAAGTGGTTTAGTTTAAGACTGTGGTATGATATCTATCCTGGCAACTGATAATGTAAAAATAATTATCGGTAATAAAGTGCCAGCAGAGTAGTATACTATGAGTGAAGCAGTGATGGTGTTGTCCTCCTCAGCTTTGATCGTTCACATGTGCATAGACTTACATTACTGAACTATAAGCCTTGATGAGATAGGGAAAATACATAGACAATTGGGAAGTTAGTTATGTATTCAACAGAGCCAAAATCTGTTATTTACTCAAGAAATTATTATTATTTTGAGCAGAGTATGTGGAAGGGGTGCAGAATTGTTGCATGTTAAAAGGAAGGAATGAGTGGAAAGAGTTTTTTTAACTACTTTTTTTCCAAACAGTACCTTTGTACACCCTTTGAAGAATCAAGAAGAGGCTTAAAATTATATCATGATTGGTCAAAAATATTGTAATTAGATACTTAAACAACAGAAAATCCAGGATGGAATGATGACACATATTGTCATAATTAGATACTGCATTATAATGCAAAAAGATATGCAAATACCAATTCTGTCAGTGAGCCAGTGTTGTTTAAACTTAAGTTCAGAATCAATTATATGGAAAGGTGAATGCTGTACAAGGAAGGAAGAGGGTATAATAACTAAAGAAATACTGAAGCATATGATTCAAAACATACAAGATTATACGATTCAAAACATACAAGATTATATGATTTAAAACATACAAGATCAGCAGTGCAACGTTGAGGGGTGGGGGGGGGGGGGGGGGTGGGGGTTCAGAAACAAAAGCTGAATAGTTTACAGAGGCGATCCAAAACTAAACTGTTACAGTAAAGACAGACACTGCAGGTTAACTATACTTTTTAAGATATGAGAATTGCAGATACTGGACCACTTTGACTGGAATGAACATCTCATGCACATGCCAGTAAATCGTAAGAAGCCAGCATTATTATAGTACTGATAAGCCAGCAGTAGTAGATGACATCCTCACAGTTACTAAAATTGATGATGATGATAATGCTCTGATGATTCTCTTCTGGCCATTAAATGAATTTTTGATGCTATGTCTTCTGATATTAGCAAATGGAACTGCTCAAAGCTAATATATAGACATTCATTACATCCAATAAAATGAGATAGCTCTCTGGTGCAAAATTTTTTTGAGTTTGTTGAATGGACTTTTGCCAAAGAAATTTCTGTGTTGTTTTTGAGGATTGTAAGATATTGGCACGAAAGTGGAAAATAAGACACAGGAAAAGAAACCAATTCATCATCCCGATCACCTGTCATGATTAAGACCGCTAACAGTATAGAATATTTGTAGTTAATTTCAGCTGAAGTGCCATTTGCTACCAATTTAATTAGTAATATTGGTTTATATGTATAAGAGGCATTCAAAAAGAAATGAACCGGTGGCATCATTACAGAAACCAGTACCTGTATGTTAGAAGTATTGACCCTGGCTGTTGAGACACTTGTCCCACTGTGACACAAGGCAGTGAATGGCTGTCTCATAAAATTCTTGGGGCTGCAATGTTAACCAGTTCTGCACATACAGCTGGACGTACAGCTGACCACCCTGCACCAAGTGATGAAATCAAAATGACCAGGCAATCTCACCTGTGGGGGCATTCTGCTCCATGACAATGCAAAGTCACACACGGCCAACACAGTCCTGGCACTACTGCAGAAATTCAAATAGGAGGTTCTCGGACACCCTCCATACAGTACGGACCTCTCTCCTGTGATTACGCCATTTTTGGTCCCCTTAAAAAGACTCTGAGGGGCAAACAATTCACCTCAGACGACGACATCCAGCTGTACGTGTGGAACTGATTAACATCGCAGTCCCGGGAATTTTATGAGACAGCCATTGACCGCCGTGTGTCACAGTGGGACAAGTGTCTCAACAGACAGGGTCAATACTTCTAACATACAGGTAGTAGTTTCTGTAATTACGCCTCTGGTTCATTTCTTTTTGAATGCCCCCTTATATATGCATCCATAGTTCCAAGGGACAAAGCCCATGTGGTGCTTGGAGTACTTCCACTAAGCTGGAGATAAAAATGAAAGGCAGTGGCAATGTTTTAGTGGTCTGTTGCCAATGGTGAGAGGTTTGATTTTTTGTGAAATGTATTAGCATTTTGAAGGCTTCAACCACAATAGTTGCTAGCTGGCCACTGTGACCGAGTGGTTCTAGGCACTTCAGTCTGGAATTGCACGACTGCTATGGTCGCAGGTTTGAATCCTGCCTCGGGCATGGATGTGTGTTATGTCCTTAGGTTAGTTAGGTTTAAGTAGTTCTAGGGGACTGATGACCTCAGATGTTAAGTCCCATATTTCTCAGAGCCATTTGAACCATTTGAACACTAGTTGCTTCCTTCTGCAAAGAACTTGGTGTGATGCATTTTAACGTATTTGACAATAGTAAATTAGTTTTCTGCTTACCAAAAGGATAAAACAGTTTCATGGTAGCAAATACAATGAGGAGCCAAAGAAACTGGTATAGGCAAGTGTGTTCACATACAGAGATATGTAAACAGGCAAAATAAGGTGCCGTGGTAGGCAACACATATATTGAGACAAGTGTCTGGCACAGTTGTTAGATCGGTTACTGCTGCTAAACTGGCAGGTTATCAAGATTAAAGTCAGTTCAAACATGGTATTATAGTCAGCACAAAAGTGATGGGACACAGCATCTCCGAGATAGCAATGAAGTGAGGATTTTCCATACGACCATTTCACAAGTGTACTGTGAATATCGGGGATCTGGTAAAACATCATATCTCCGACATTGTTGCGGCTGGAAAAAGACCCTGTAAGAATGGGACCAACGACAACTGAAGAGAATTGTTCAATTTAATAGAAGTGCAAACCCTCTGCAAATTGCTGCAGATTTCAAAGCTGAGCCATCAACAAGTGACAGCGTATGAACCATTCAATGAAACATCATTGATATGGGCACACTCTGGTACCCTTGATGACTGCACAACCCAAAGCTTTACTACTCGCCTGGGCCTGTCAATACCGACATTGGACTGTTCATGATTGGAAACATGCCTGGTTGGGCAAGTCTCATTTCAAATTGTGTCAAGCAGGTGGACACGTACGAGTGTGGAGACAACTTCACGAATCCGTGGACCCTGCATGTCAACATGGGACTGTTCAAGCTGGTGGAGGCTCTGGAATGGTGTGGGTCATGTGCAGTTGAAGTGATATGGAACTCCAGTACGTGTGATTATGACTCTTGACAGGTGACACATACATAAGCATCCTGTCTGATCACCTGCATCCATTCTTGTCCATTGTGCATGCTGAGGAACTTGGGCTATTCCGGCAGGGCAATGCGACACCCCACATGTATAGAATTGCTACAGAGTGGCTCCAGGAACCCTCTTCTGAATTTAAACTTGTCTGCTGGTTACCAAACTCTCCAGACATGAACATTATTAAGCGTATCTGGGATGCCTTGCAACATGCTGTTCAGAAGAGATCTCTACCTCCTCATACTCTTACAGACTTGTGGACAGCCCTGCAGGATTCATGGTTTCAGTTCCCTCCAGCACTACTTCAGACAACAGTAGAGTCCATGCCATGTAGTGTTGCGGCACTTCTGCGTGCTCTTGGGGCCCTACATAATGTTAGGCAGTTGTACCAGTTTCTTTCGCTTTTCAGTGTAGATGGCTACAAAGGGTTCATAGTAGAAGAGATTAATTGCACCTAAAACAAACTCTTTATTGGTTGTCTTTTTTGTCATGCTCTGTCCATTGTCTCTCTGACATCGTAACTTAATTTGAAGTAGTTTGTGACTGTATGCAGGAATCCTGCTCAATATCTTGACCCATACAAAACTGGCAGCCAAGCCAATTGACGTGTTTAAAAAAAAATAATTTTAACAGTAAAAAAGGTAGTTTGCTAGCTTGGAAGTGGAACATAGGCTGTGGTAGTAATCTCTTTGAAACACTGATTACGGACATCTGCAAAATTTCTGAAATATATGATGTAAGAAAAATACATAAAAAAGTAATCCATTTAGTCATATCGGTTGCGTGATAGTGTGATCTAATAAAAAATAAATATCCTTTAAAATTTTGATTTTATTTCTTAAATCCGTCTGAGTGCCAGTAAGATATAAATCTGATTTACATAATTTGCAGTTTACTCTCAGTAGTTTCATAATTTTAAAGGAAAACATGTATAATTTTTTTCATGTATTTAAATTTTAGCTACAAAGCCACATTGTTGTTGTTGTTCTTGTAATTCTCGTCTGAAGACTGCTTTGATGCAGCACTCCACACTAGTCTATCCAGAGCAAGCCTCTTTGTCTCTGAATAACTACTGCAAGCTACAGCCATTTGAACTGGCTTACTACCCCCATGCACCATGGACCTTGCCGTTTGGTGGGGAGGTTTGCGTGCCTCAGCGATACAGATGGCCGTACCGTAGGTGCAACCACAACGGAGGGGTATCTGTTGAGAGGCCAGACAAACGTGTGGTTCCTGAAGAGAGGGAGCAGCCTTTTCAGTAGTTGCAGAGGCAACAGTCTGGATGATTGACTGATGTGGCCTTGTAACATTAACCAAAACGGCCTTGCTGTGCTGGTACTGCGAACGGCTGAAAGCAAGGGGAATCTACAGCCGTAATTTTTCCCGAGGGCATGCAGCTTTAGTGTATGGTTAAATGATGATGGCGTCCTCTTAGGTAAAATATTCTGGAGGTAAAATAGTCCCCCATTCGGATCTCCGGGCAGGGACTACTCAAAAGGACGTCGTTAACAGGAGAAAGAAAACTGGCGTTCTACGGATCGGAGCGTGGAATGTCAGATCCCTTAATTGTGCAGGTAGGTAGGAAAATTTAAAAAGGGAAATGGATAGGTTGAAGTTAGATATAGTGGGAATTAGTGAAGTTCGGTGGCAGGAGGAACAAGACTTTTGGTCAGGTGAATACAGGGTTATAAATACAAAATCAAATAGGGGTAATGCAGGAGTAGGTTTAGCTCTGCAGATGATGAAGAAATTGATGAAATGTATGATGAGATAAAAGAAATTATTCAGGTAGTCAAGGGAGGCGAAAATTTAATAGTCATGGGAGACTGGAATTCGAGAGTAGGAAAAGGGAGAGAAGGAAACATAGTGGGTGAATATGGATTGGGGGAGAGAAATGAAAGAGGAAGCCGTCTGGTAGAATTTTCCACAGAGCATAACTTAATTATAGCTAACACTTGGTTCAAGAATCATAAAAGAAGGTTGTATACATGGAAGAATCCTGGAGATACTAGAAGGTATCAGATAGATTATATAATGGTAAGACAGAGATTTAGGAACCAGGTTTTAAATTGTAAGACATTTCCAGGGGCAGATGTGGACTCTGACCACAATCTATTGGTTATGAACTGTAGATTAAAACTGAAGAAACTGCAAAAAGGTGGGAATTTAAGGAGATGGGACCTGGATAAACTAAACCAGAGGTTGTACAGAGTCTCAGGGAGAGCATAAGGGAACAATTGACAGGAATGGGGGAAAGAAATACAGTAGAAGAAGAATGGGTAGCTTTGAGGGATGAAGTAGTGAAGGCAGCAGAGGATCAAGTAGGTAAAAACACGAGGGCTAGTAGAAATCCTTGGGTAACAGAAGAAATATTGAATTTAATTGATGAAAGGAGAAAATATAAAAACACAGTAAATGAAGCAGGCAAAAGGGAATACAAACAACTCAAAAATGAGATCGACAGGAAGTGCAAAATGGCTAAGTAGGGATGGCTAGAGGACAAATGTAAGGATTTAGAGGCTTATCTCACTAGGGGTAAGATAGATACTGCCTAGAGGCAAATTAAAGAGACCTTTGGAGAAAAGAGAGCCACTTATATGAATATCAAGAGCTCAGATGGAAACCCAGTTTTAAGCAAAGAAGGAAAAGCAGAAAGGTGGAAGGAGTATATAGATGGTCTATACAAGGGCGATGTACTTGAGGACAATATTATGGAAATGGAAGAGGATGTAGAAGAAGATGAAATGGGAGATACGATACTGCGTGAAGAGTTTGACAGAGCACTGAAAGACCCGAGTCGAAACAAGGCCCCGGGAGTAGACAACATTCCATTGTAACTACTGACGGCCTTGGGAGAGTCAGTCCTGACAAAACTCTACCATCTGGTGAGCAAGATGTATGAGACAGGCGAAATACCCTCAGACTTCAAGAAGAATATAATAATTCCAATCCCAAAAAAAGCAGTTGTTGACAGTTGTGAAAATTACCGAACTATCAGTTTAATAAGTCACAGCTGCAGAAAACTAACGCAAATTCTTTACAGACAAATGGAAAAACTTGTAGAAGCCGACCTCGACGAAGATCAGTTTGGATTCCGCAGAAATGTTGGAACACGTGAGGCAATACTGACCCTACGACTTATCTTAGAAAATAGATTAAGGAAAGGCAAACCTACATTTCTAGCATTTGTAGACTTAGAGAAAGCTTTTGACAATGTTGACTGGAATACTCTCTTTCAAATTCTGAAGGTGGCAGGGGTAAAATACAGGGAGCGAAAGGCTATTTACAATTTGTACAGAAACCAGATGGCAGTTACAAGAGTCGAGGGGCATGAAAGGGAAGCAGAAGTTGGGAAGGGAGTGAGACAGGGTTGTAGCCTGTCCCTGATGCTATTCAATCTGTATATTGAGCAAGCAGTGAAGGAAACAAAAGAAAAATTCGGAGTAGGTATTAAAATCCATGGAGAAGAAATAGAAACTTTGAGGTTCACCGATGACATTGTAATTCTGTCAGAGACAGCAAAGGACTTGGAAGAGCAGTTGAACGGAATGGACAGTGTCTCTAAAGGAGGATATAAGATGAACATCAACAAAAGCAAAACAAGGATAATGGAATGTAGTCGAATTAAGTCGTGTGATGTTAAGGGAATTAGATTAGGAAATGAGACACTTAAAGTAGTAAAGGAGTTTTGCTATTTGGGGAGCAAAATAACTGATGATGGTCGAAGTAGAGAGGATATAAAATGTAGACTGGCAATGGCAAGGAAGGTGTTTCTGAAGAAGAGAAATTTGTTAAAATCGAGTATAGATTTAAGTGTCAGGAAGTTGTTTCTGAAAGTATTTGTATGGAGTGTAGCCATGTTATGGAACTGAAACACGGACGATAATTAGTTTGGACAAGAAGAGAATAGAAGCTTTCGAAATGTGGTGCTACAGGAGAATGCTGAAGAATAGATGGGTAGATCACATAACTAATGAGGAGGTATTGAATAGAATTGGGGAGAAGAGGAGTTTGTGGCACAACTTGACAACAAGAAGGGAGCAGTTTGTAGGACATGTTGTGAGGCATCAAGGGATCACAAATTTAGCATTGGAGGGCAGCGTGGAGGGTAAAAATCGTAGAGGGAGACCAAGAGATGAATACACTAAGCAGATTCAGAAGGATGTAGGTTGCAGTAAGTACTGGGAGATGAAGGAGCTTGCATAGGATAGAGTAGCATGGAGAGCTGCATCAAACCAGTCTCTGGACTGAAGACGACGACGACAACAACAACAACAACAACAACAACAACTGTATTCGTGACTAGATCTTATTCTAAGATATTTACCCACCACAGTTCTCTTGATTACAAAGTAGACTATTCCTTTTTGCCTCAAGATATGTCCTAACAACCGATCTGTTGTGGTAGTCCTGTTGTTCAATGTATTTCTTTTTCCCCATTTCAGTTCAATATATCCTCATTAGCTGTTCAATGTGCCTATCTGATTTTCATCATTCGTCTGTAGCACCACATTTAAAGAGCACCTATTCCCTTCTTCTCTGAAATGTTTTTATTGTTCACCTTCAGAAAAGACTTCTAACACTTCGATGTTTAAGGATTTATCTTTTTCAGAAACACTATTTATCTGCTGAATGTCATCATTGTCACCTATTTTCTTGCCCAAATACAAAACTCATTTACTGATTTTAGACTTTAATTTCCGTATTTAATTCCCATCACCTGATTTAATTTGATTACATTTCATTACCCTTGTTTTACTTTTGCGATTTTCCATACACCATCCATTCCATTCAGCTATTCTTTCAAGTCCCTTACCACCTTTGCTGCCAGAGGTGGTAAGGGACTTGAAAGCAAATAAAATTTTTATTTCATCTCCCTGAATCTTAATTCTGTATCCTAATTTCTCCTTGGTTTTCTTTATTGTGTGCTCAATGCTCAGATTGTCTCACTCGGTTTCCAACAGTTGCTTCCCCTTTTATGTCTTTAACATTTACTTGCAGTGTGATCTCTGTGCAAGTTGTGAATAACCATTCGCTCTCTCTGTTTTATCTTTGCTACCTTCAGAATTTCAAAGAGTGTATTACAGTCAACATTCTAACACGTTTTTTCTAAATCTATACTCTTGCTTTAAAGTGTGTTCGTTTTTTCTTAAAAGTATCGTCTAAGGTAAGCCTTAGGACCTGTATTGCCATTCACATTCCTACATATCTCTGGAACCCAAACTGATCTGACCTAAGGTCAGCTTCTACCAGTTTTTCCCATTCTTCTGTAAGTAACTAATGTCAGTATTTTGCAACCCTGACATATTGAAGTGATAGTTCCGAAATATTCACACGTCAGCAGCTGCATTGTTTTTTGGAATTGTAATAATTACAGTCTTTTTGAATTCTGAGGTTATCTCAAGTGTCTCATATATCTTGCACTTTAGGTGGAATAGTGTTGTCATGGCTGGCTGTCCCAAGGATCTCAGTAGTTCTGAAAGAATGTTATCAACTCCATGGGTTTTTATTTACCTTAGGTCTTTCAGTGCTTTGTCAAATTCTTCTCACAGTGTCATATCTCCATCTCACCATCATATATTTCCCTTATTTTTTCTGTTATATTGTCTTATCTTAAAGTTAATTTACCTTGTTTACCCCTTCCACATATTCCTTCTACCTACCAGCTTTCTGTTCTTTGCGTAATATTGACTTGCCATTTGATATCCATACAGCTGCTTCTCTTCCAAAAGTCTCTTCAATTTTCCTATATGCAACATGCACCTTTCTCCTAGTCGTGCATGCTTCTGTAACCTTGCATATGTGCTCTAGCCATTTCCGCTTAGCCATTCTTGCACTTCTCAGTCACATTTAGAACATGGTATTTTGCATTTGTTGCATTTTTATATTTAAACCTTTTGACAGCTGGCGTCTATATTTCATGCATTAGCCAACTGTTTCTATTTGACCTTGTCTTTTTACCTATTTGATCATCTACCCTTTCACCATTTCATCTCTCAAGAGTCATTCATCTGCTGTGTTTTTTAATCCCTCTGAAGCTCTCAAAACCTCTGGTTCTTTTAACTGATCTAGGTCCCCACCACCTTAAAATCCTACATTTTTGCAGTTTCTTCAGTGTAAATCTTCAGTTTACAATTAATAAATTGTAGACAAAGTCCATATCTGCCCCTGGAAGAGTTTTGCAGTAAAAGACTTGGTATTGAAATCTGTTTTACTGTTATGTAATCCATCTGAAACCTTCCATTGTCTCCAGCTATACATACCTCCTTTCATAAATATTGGAACAGGTATTGGCAGTGATGAAATTGTGCGCTGTCCAAAAGCAATTATTAAATTGTGCTTTGTGTAACATTCTGCCATGCCAGTTCCATGTTCATTCCTGTACCAGAGTGGATGTTTTCCTTCTACTTCTCCTTCTCGTCCTTTTCCTGCTATCATATTCCAATCCTCTACTGTCATCTCCCTTAACTATCTGAGTAGTTTAGTCAGTCTCATCAAACATTCTTTCAATTTATTCATCATCAGCAAAGCTAGTTGGGCTATAAAATTGTACTTCTTTAATGGGTGTGGCTATTGCATATAATACATTGACTATAATGTTGTTAATTGCTTATCTGCATTCTTTTTTCCTAATTTGTTATTAGACTACTCTTATGTTTGATTTTGTGTTGATAATCCTGTACTGGACTGACCAGAATTCTTCTTCTTCCCTTCACCACATTTCACTTATTCCTGCTGTATCTAACATCAACCTTTCCATTCCCCATATTGCATGCTGTAAATTTCCTATGCGACTGAGAGATGTTACATTCCACACTCCACCCCATCGAAGGCCGGTTTTGTTTTCCTGATAATGATATCTTCCTGAGTGGTCCGCTCCTGGAAGCCCAAATGGGGGACTATTTTACCTCTGAAATATTTTACCCAAGACGATGCTGTCATAGTTAAACCATGCAGTAGAGCTTCAGGCAATCGGGAAAAGTAATGGCTGTAGTGTCCCCCTTGCTTCAGTGATTCACAGCGCAATCCAGACTCTTACCCATGAAACTACAGAAAGGCTTCATGCCACTCTTCAGGAACCACAGATTTGTCTGGCCTTCCCACAGGTACTGCTCTGTTGTAGTTGCACCAGCACAGTGGATATCTGTGTTGTTGGGGCACAGGGGATGCTAAATTCACCTGGATAACACTAGTCTTGGATGCCACTATGTTGTGTACACACCCAGTGTAGAATGTTATGGACATCCATATAGGTACTTTCGTGGTTGTATCAAGTTCTGAGACGTGGAAGAAGCCATATATTAATAGTTTTTAACTACTACGTACGTCCTATGAATGTAGACTGCTTCAAATAGTGAAGATCTTCCAAAAAAACATGGCTGTTGGTATAATTTGTTATAACTAAATATGAGATAAAAATTACTGGCAGTTGAAGTCTTCATGGTGTTTACATTTGAACTGAGGTGCAGGTTGGAAGGTGCTGTAGTGGTCTTGTGGTTAGAATATTGGGTTGTTAAAAGGAACTATCTGGTGCATTGGTCCACATCCTTCTATATCTAATATATTTTTTTTTTTTTACCCTTTGCTTTTTAAAAGAGTCTGGGGCCATATTAGTTTAAGGAAAGTATGTTCGGTAATATTTGATGATGTATACATATAACGCATTATTGTGGCCAAGATAGGCACGAAGCCCATGCCTACTACAGTAGTACAAGTTTATATGCCAACTGGCTCTGCAGATGATGAAGAAATTAATGAAATGTATTATGAGATAAAAGAAATTATTCAGGTAGTCAAGGGAAACGAAAATTTAATAGTCATGGGTCACTGTACTTCGAGAGTAGGAAAAGGGAGAGAAGGAAACATAGTGGGTGAATATGGATTGGGGGAGAGAAATGAAAGAGGAAGCCGTCTGGTAGAATTTTCCACAGAGCATAACTTAATTATAGCTAACACTTGGTTCAAGAATCATAAAAGAAGGTTGTATACGTGGAATAATCCTGGAGATACTAGAAGGTATCAGATAGATTATATAATGGTAAGACAGATTTAGGAACCAGGTTTTAAATTGTAAGACATTTCCAGGGGCAGATGTGGATTCTGACCACAATCTATTGGTTATGAACTGTAGATTAAAATTGAGAAACTGCAAAAAGGTGGGAATTTAAGGAGATGGGACCTGGATAAACTGAACCAGAGGTTGTACAGAGTCTCAGGGAGAGCATAAGGGAACAATTGACAGGAATGGGGGAAAGAAATACAGTAGAAGAAGAATGGGTAGCTTTGAGGGATGAAGTAGTGAAGGCAGCAGAGGATCAAGTAGGTAAAAACACGAGGGCTAGTAGAAATCCTTGGGTAACAGAAGAAATATTGTATTTAATTGATGAAAGGAGAAAATATAAAAACACAGTAAATGAAGCAGGCAAAAGGGAATACAAACGACTCAAAAATGAGATCGACAGGAAGTGCAAAATGGCTAAGTAGGGATGGCTAGAGGACAAATGTAAGGATTTAGAGGCTTATCTCACTAGGGGTAAGATAGATACTGCCTAGAGGAAAATTAAAGAGACTTTTGGAGAAAAGAGAGCCACTTGTATGAATATCAAGAGCTCAGATGGAAACCCAGTTCTAAGCAAAGAAGGGAAAGCAGAAAGGTGGAAGGAGTATACAGAGGGTCTATACAAGGGCGATGTACTTGAGGACAATGTTATGGAAATGGAAGAGGATGTAGAAGAAGATGAAATGGGAGATATGATACTGCGTGAAGAGTTTGACAGAGCACTGAAAGACCTTAGTTGAAACAAGGCCCCGGGAGTAGACAACATTCCATTGGAACTACTGACGGCCTTGGGAGAGCCTGTCCTGACAAAAGTCTACCATCTGGTGAGCAAGATGTATGAGACAGGCGAAATACCCTCAGACTTCAAGAAGAATATAATAATTCCAATCCCAAAGAAAGCAGGTGTTGACAGATGAGAAAATTACCGAACTATCAGTTTAATAAGCCACGGCTGCAAAGTACTAACGCGTATTCTTTACAGACGAAAGGAAAAACTGGTAGAAGCTGACCTCGACGAAGATCAGTTTGGATTCCGCAGAAATGTTGGAACACGTGAGGCAATACTGACCCTACGACTTATCTTAGAAAATAGATTAAGGAAAGGCAAACCTACATTTCTAGCATTTGTAGACTTAGAGAAAGCTTTTGACAATGTTGAGTGGAATACTCTCTTTCAAATTCTGAAGGCGGCAGGGGTAAAATACAGGGAGCAAAAAGGCTATTTACAATTTGTACAGAAACCAGATGGCAGTTACAAGAGTCGAGGGGCATGAAAGGGAAGCAGCAGTTGGGAAGGGAGTGAGAAAGGGTTGTAGCCTGTCCCCGATGTTATTCAATCTGTATATTGAGCAAGCAGTGAAGGAAACAAAAGAAAAATTCGGAGTAGGTATTAAAGTCCATGGAGAAGAAATAAAAACATTGAGGTTCGCCGATGACATTGTAATTCTGTCAGAGGTAGCAAAGGACTTGGAAGAGCAGTTGAACGGAATGGAAAGTGTCTTGAAAGGAGGATATAAGATGAACATCAACAAAAGCAAAACGAGGATAATGGAATGTAGTCGAATTAAGTCGTGTGATGTTAAGGGAATTAGATTAGGAAATGAGACACTTAAAGTAGTAAAGGAGTTTTGCTATTTGGGGAGCAAAATAACTGATGATGGTCGAAGTAGAGAGGATATAAAATGTAGACTGGCAATGGGAAGGAAGGTGTTTCTGAAGAAGAGAAATTTGTTAACATCGAGTATAGATTTAAGTGTCAGGAAGTCGTTTCTGAAAGTATTTGTATGGAGTGTAGCCATGTATGGAAGTGAAACATGGACGATAAATAGTTTACACAAGAAGAGTTTAGAAGCTTTCAAAATGTAGTGCTACATAAGAATGCTGAATGTTAGATGGGTGGATCACATAACTAATGAGGAGGTATTGAATAGAATTGGGGAGAAGAGGAGTTTGTGGCACAACTTGACAAGAAGAAGGGAGCGGTTGGTAGGACATGTTCTGAGGCATCAAGGGATCACAAATTTAGCATTGGAGGGCAGCATGGAGGGTAAAAATCATAGAGGGAGACCAAGAGATGAATACACTAAGCAGATTAAGAAGGATGTAGGTTGCAGTAGGTACTGGGAGATGAAGCAGCTTGCACAGGATAGGGTAGCATGGAGAGCTGCATCAAACCAGTCTCTGGACTGAAGACCACAACAACAACAACATACATATAAGAGTGCTCCTCCCAGGAGTGAGTTGTAATTGTGAATAATTTACAAATTAAGCATGAAACACATGAATGCCAGTGAATGTTCGAAATAAGTAAACAAGATAAGTACCATACAAAATAAAAACCATCAGAAAGACTGATACATTTGGAAAAGAATTAAAATGTGAATTAGTATCGGCCATCTATAAAGTATAAAAGAATATTTACAAGCTAGTTATTTTAGGAGTCTTCTTTTCCAAACAAGAACATTTTATACATATGCAGATGTAACGTATTCTGATGCTAGCACAGGAATGTACCTACAGCTGTTTTTTCTCATTGTTTCAGTTACTTTCAAAAGTGAAAAGGAGGAAGTTCATTTTTCTTGCAGTGAATTGTAATTTTTTGCGCAAGTTGGGTCATACTTCAGACGGTCACCAGGCTTTTACTGTTGGGGAAGCTTATTTCAAGTACTTTTTGTAATACTTAATTATGGTGTGTAAATAATGAGTAAGAAGTTGGCAGGTTCTTTTTTACTTTCAAAGAAGGGACGGGCAAGAATAGTTTCCAAATTTCAATAAATGTACCAATTTAAGATATGAGTTGCTGCTGTAATTCATGAGCAGGAATGTCTAATATAGTTACACTGATACATAGTATTTACAATCTTTTTACAATTTCAGAACAGTTTTAAGGTGACACTGCATTTATTATTTTGATGTCAAAACACACATAATTTTGTAGGTGTAGCTAGAAAAAATTATATTACAGAAATGGTCTTCATATGAGTAAACAAATCAATTAAAATGAAGCCAATAAACAGTTCAAAGTGAATAAGATGAGGGAAGATACGACTTACCCACTAGTACGCAGCCAATAAATCCATTTCAATTTTTTAATACTAATGAAGCACACGCAATGATTGGGTACTTGCACACCATTTCTGAAAAGAATGTAACTTTGTTATCCATCCATTACTTTCATGCTTGGAAATAATTATGTACGGCGCTGAAAACAGCAACCAGTCACATCAGTTCAGATTGGTAAACTGCTTTTATATAAACATTCCTTAGGTGGTGGCACGTATCAACATGATGATGGTGTCAACTTCCAAGTGAAATTGTGAGGCTGTAGTGCACCATGGTTACCTTTCTCCAATAGCACAAGATAGAGAACTGTTCCATGGGAGACTCACTGAGCTCAGACTCGATAAGACCATGAAAGTCAACAGATGTCCCCGACAGTCAACACTGCGCATGTACACTCTGTAGCAACATCTACATTTATATCCACATGGCTACTCTACAAATCATACTTTAAATGCCTGGCAGAAGGTGCATTGAACCACCTTCACACTAATTCTCTATTATTCCACTCTCAAACAATACGCGGAAAAAACAAACAGTGTCTATATCTTTCCGTGCAAGCTCTGACTTTCCTTATTTTATTACGATGATCATTTCTCCATATGTACTCCCTTTGTCAGAAAAGTTGCAGGACAGTTTTATTTAAAAGTAGAAAATTGGACTTACTCCTGTGGATGTAGTCCCCTTGGCTGGCTGTACATGGTTGCCAACATTTTTGGTGGTGTTGGAAGTAAGCAGGGAAATTTTCAACTGTGATGCTTGTAACCTCATCTGTTATGGCATGTTGGATGCCTGTGAGATCTTGAAGAAGCTTTCCTTCCATTTGCATTTTCACTCATGGAAAAAAGAAAAAATAGCAAGGCAAGAGGTCAGGCGAATATGGCAGGGCAATAATAGAATATATAACCAGTAACAAATAAAGCAGTATGGGGTCTTGGATTATAATGCAGTAAGAACCAATCCTGAGAAAGCTGCAAATCAGGGCAGCGATGTCGCATTGCTTGTCACAAATGTTTCATGACTCCGACATAAAGAGTTGGGTTCACTGTTAGACCTGAAGGAATATAGTCATGGTGAACTAATTCTTTATTGTCAGAGGATGCGATCAACATTGTCTTTGTTCTTGAAGGTTGTTGTTTGACGTTTTTCAAGGCCAGTGATTGAGAACTCCGCCATTCAGCACTTTGACGCTTCCTGTGAGGATCATACTAGTAACATCAACTCTCATCCCCGGCAATAATCTTTGACAAATATGGGATCATGTTGGGCTCTATCCAGAAGTTCGGCAGAAATTTTTCATCTTTCCTGTTTCTGTTAGTGTGTGAGGAAGAGTTTTGCACTAAGTTTTCATTTTTCTAAATCTTTGCATAAACTCTTATGTTCAAATTAAGTTTTTCTGATATTACACACTCCATGTTTGCATTGGTATGTGCTGCAGACAGGCAACCAGCTCTGGGATCATCTTGCATTGAACCTCTACTTTCACGAAACCTTTTGTACCCTTAAAAAACATGTCTTCTTGAAAGTACCTCAACTGCATACCCTTGCTTAATTATTGTCCACATTTCACTAGAGTTTCCCGAGCTTAACACAGAACTTAATGTTCACTTTTTGCTCACAATCACCAACCTTTGTGTCACCATAACTACTATGCCAAGAATCCAAATAGTGTGTTGCTAAGCACAGCAATACCACCTAGTGAGTTTGAGCAGAACATGGCCAAGGTTATTTTAGGGACACACACATGCCAGGTAACATAAAAACAACATTTCTTCCTTTTTACTGTTGCAAACTCAAAACCTGTCCTGGAACTTTTCTGTCAAAGGGAGTAGGTCAGCATTGACAAAATATTTTTGTATTTAGAGCAGAAAGTTGGTGATTGAAATTTCACGAGAAGGTCACACTGCATTGAAAAACATCTTTGTTTCAACGATTTCCAGCTTGAATCTTGTGTCAAGTCGATGACACTCTCGCCCCCCTATTGCTCAGTAATATAAAATGTGCTGCTCGTCTTTGAACTTTCTCAATGTACTCCATTACTCCTATGAGTAAGGATCCCACACCGTGCAGTGGTACTCCAAAATAGGATGAACAAGAGTAGAGTAAGCAGTCTCATTAGTAGATCTGTTGCATCTTCTAAGTGGTCTGCCAAGAAAACAAAGTCTTTGGTTTGCCCTCCCCATAACATTTTCTGTGTTTTCTTTCCAGTTTAAGTTGTTCGTAATTGTAATTCCTAGGTGTTTAGTTGAATTCATAGGCTTTAGATTTGAGTGATTTATCATGTATTTGAAATGTAATAGAATCTCTTATGTTCAAATTAAGTTCTTCTGATATTACACACACCCCTCATTTGATGACCTCTCACTTTTCATTATTTGGGGTCAGTTGCCAAGTTTCACAGGATGCAGATAGCTTATCTATATAATTTTGCAATTGGTTGTCATCTTCTGATGACTTTACTACATAATATACGACGGCATCATGTGCAAACAACCTAAGACAGCTGCTCAGCTTGTCTCCTAAATCAGTTATATAGATAGGGAGCAGCAGAGGGCTTATAACACTGCCTTGGGGAACACCAGAAATCACTTCTGTTTTACTCATTGACTTTGTGCCAGTTACTGCAAACTGTGACCTCTCTGAAAGGAAATCATGAATAAAGGCATAACGGAGATGATATTCCATAAGCATGTGATTTGATTACGAGCCGCTTGTGAAGTACGATGTTAAAAGGCTTCTGGAAATCTAGAAATATGAAATCAATTTGAATCCATAGTCAACGACACTCAACTCTTCGTTGATTAAAGAGCTAGTTGCGTTTCACAAGAACAATATTTTCTAAATTCATGCTATGTGTCAATAGATGCATGGTAATAGAGGTAAGTCATAATGTTTGAACACAATATATGTTCCAAAATCTTGCTGCCTATCAGTAAAAATTACTCTTATTGCTATCATTGGTGTGACCTGTGCAACTTTCTGGTCTGTGGGCACGGAGCTTTCATCGAATGAGCTGTTGTGTACGATTGTTAAGTAAGGAGCTATTGCATCAGCGTACTCTGAAAGGAACCTAATTGGTATACAATCTAGACAGGAAGACTTATTTTATTAAGTGATTTAAGTTGCTTCACTACGCTGAGGATATATACTTCTAAGTTACTTATGTTGGTAGCTGTTCTTGATTCGAATTCTGGAATATTTACTTTGAAAATAATCAAATCCAACAATATAATGTAATTGGATTGATAAAAAAATCCACTCACCAAGTGGTGGCAGGAGAACAAACATATAAAAATGGTTTTACATCTGCAAGCTTTCGGAGGTAATGGCTCCTTATTCTGGCAGAAGGGTTGAAGGGAAAGGAAGAGGAGTGAAGGATAAGAATTGAGAGGTTGAGGAAAAGGAGTCAAGTTCAGAAAAGTCAGTCAGAACCCCATGTCTGGAGAGACTTACCATACAGAATGAGAAGAAAAGACTGATTATTGGGACTGCAGCAAACGAGAGTTGAAAACCTGAGAGCTTAAGGTTGGAGGGCAGCGTAATATGTAAGACAGAGATTACTGCTAAAACATCATGCATGAGTTAATAAGAGTGAAAGGCTAAGCACTAGAACAGCTTTTTGTCACCCTCCCGTCTCCGTAGTATCCTTGTCCTATGCTCCTTCGGCACCCATCTCCCCCTAGCCTATGGCTCTAACACCCATGACTGTCCCTGCTGCAAGCTCTGCCCTATGCACTCTCATACTACCACCTGTAACTGGCAAAAGATGTACTATCGAAGGGGGAGCCGCCTGTGAAATGACACATGTTGTACACCAGCTGTTGTGTAAACACTGTTTGGCCTTTTACATCGGCATGACTACCACCCAGTTATCAGTCAGGATGACTGGCCATAGGCAGAAGGTGTATACTGGTAACACACAATATCCTGTTGCAGAGCATGCTCTGCAACATGACAGTCATGACCTCGGTGCCTTTTTCACCAAACACACCATCTCGCCACCCACCTGGCCTTAACTTATTACTTTCTTCTGTCTCCACATTTATTAACAGTACCCACTCCTTTCTTCACTCTGTTTGCTTTCTACGTCTTTCATTTTTTTACCTGTCTATTTTTCGCTGTCCTCCTCCCATCTCCTATTACATAAAATGCACTTAGCTTTTCACTCTTATTAACTCTTGTATAATGTTTTAGCAGTAATTTTTGTCTTGCATATTACCCTAATCTTCCACCTTTATGTGCCGGCCGCAGTGGCCGTGCGGTTCTAGGCGCTGCAGTCCGGAACCGCAGGACTGCTACGGTCGCAGGTTTGAATCCTGCCGTGGGCATGGATGTGTGTGATGTCTTTAGGTTAGTTAGGTTTAAGTATTTCTAAGTTCTAGGGGACTGATGACCTACGATGTTAAGTCCCTTACTGCTTAGAGCCATTTTCACCTTTATGCTGTCAGGTTTCCAAATCTGCCAGGTGCAGTCCCCAACAATCAGTCTTTTCTACTCACCCCCTGACCCGGTGTTCTGGGTGACTGTTCCGAACTCTACACCTTTTCCTGAACTTGTTCATCAGTTTCCTTCATCCCACTTCCTCCCCCTTCCCCCCTTTGCCAGAAGAAGGAGCTACTGCCTCTGAAAGCTTGCATACATAAAAAGCTTTTTTTGTATTGGGGGTATATTTACTTCGTTTTTGTTGGTTAAGGAATTTTTGAAGGTATGTTTAGTAACTCTGGTTTAGCAGCACTTGTCATCAACAGTATTTCCATTGCTAATATGCAGACATGGCACTGATTGTGTGATTGTCTCCTGCTGCTAGCATACTTTACATACGACCAGAATCTTTTTGGATTTTCTGCCAGGTTTTGAGACCAAGTATGTCGTGGAAACTATTATAAGCATCTGGCATTGAAAACCATGCTAAATTTTGAGGTTCTACAAAAGATCGCTAGTCATGGGGATTTTGCGTTTATTTAAATTTGAACTTTTTTTTTTCTTCTGAAACAGTGTTCTGACCTGTTTTGTGTACTGTGGGGGATCATCTCCGTCCTTTGTTGATTTATTTGGTATAAATCTCTCAGTTGCTGTTCACAACTATTTATTTGAATTCAAGTCACATCTGGTCTACACTTACATTGTTAATTTGGAAGATTTGGAGTTTGTCTTTGAGGAAGGCATCAAATGATTTTTTTTTTAAAGAGATATATTTTTATTTTTGGTGGATTTGGGAGTTACAGTATTTGGGCTTGCTACAACAACCCTGTGTTGAAGAACTCCTGTCCCCACGTTGATGCTCGCTATTAGCTCAGGATCATTTGTTGCTAAGAGGTCAGGTGTGCTTTTGCAACTGTTAGCTATTTGAATGCGCTCGTGAACTTACTGTTCAAAATAAATTTCAGGGACTGTGTTTAGCGCAGTTTCAAATGATATTTTATGCATATCTCCAGATTTAAGTATGTGTTTTTGCCAACATATCGAGGGTAAATCAAAGTGACCACCAACTATAATCGTATGAGTCTGGTATGTGTTTGAAATTAGACTCAAGTTTTCTTTGAAGCTTTCAGGAATTGTAACATCTGAATTGGGAGGTCGGTAAAAAGATCCTACTATTATTTTAATCCAGTTGCCCAGAATGACCTCTACCCATACTAACTCACAGGAACTATCTACTTCAATATCGATACAAAATAAAATACTTACAATGGCAACAAACGTGCCACCACCAGCTATATTTAACCTATCCTTTCTGAACACCATCAGGTTCTTTACAAAAGTTTCAGTTGAAGTTATTTCCGGTTTCAGCCCTCTTTCAGTGCCTATAATCATTTGAGCATTAGTGGTTTCTATTAGCGCTTGGTGCTTGTGTACTTTCCCAACACAGCTACGACAATTTACAGCTGCTGTACTGACGGTTCCTAGAGCTATGTTCTTCCTGAGTTTGACTTTGTACCCTTTTTGCTTTTACCTAAGACCTCTGACCCAAAAACACATCACAGAAAAATGTTACCAAAGTGAATCTTGTGTCTCCCATTGAGGCATGCGAGCCGCTCCACCTTAGCAAGGTCCGTGGGTCATGGGAAATAAATGAAGCCATACTGTCATTATAATGTTTAAACAATGGGACATAGAGGATAGAGTATAACAATATTATGAAAAGGATAGATTGCTACTCACTGTGTAGTGGAGATGCTGAGCTGCAGGCAGGCACAACGAAAAGACTGCTTAACAAGTAAGCTTTTAGCCAAAAGGCATACTTCTGAATTAGAACACATATTAAACAATGGAAAATCCAGGATGGAATGTAAGAAAACCAGAGAAGGAAAGTTGCTACTCACCATATAGCGGAGATGCTGAGTTGCGATAGGCACAATAAAAAGATTCACACAATCATAGCTTTCGGCCATTAAGGCCTTTGTCAGCAGAATACACACACACACACACACACACACACACACACACACACACACACACACACACACGCACGCAAGCGCAACCTGCACACATGTCTGCAGTCTTAGAGAGCTGAAACTACATTGTGAGCAGCAGCACCAGGGAGAGAAGGTATTGAGGGGGGAGGGGGTAAGTAGCGGAGAGGAGAGAAATAAAAATAAAAGAAATTAAAAGACTGGGTGTGGCGGTGAAATGACGGCTGTGTTGTACTGGAATGGGAACAGGGAGGGGGCTGGATGAGTGAGGACCTGTCCCATACATCCTCCTACCACCACCTACTCCAGTCTGGTCACTAACATTACCTATCACATCAAAGGCAGGGCTACCTGTGAAACCAGTCATGCGATCTACAAGCTAAGCTGCAACCACTGTGCTGCATTCTAAGTAGGCATGACAGCCAACAAGCTGTCTCTCTGCATGAATGGCCACTGACAAACTGTAGCCAAAAAACAAGTGGACCACCCTGTAGCTGAGCACGCTGCCAAACATGATACCCCCCATCTCAATGACTGCTTCACAGCCTGTGCCATACGGATCCTTCCCACCAACACCAGCTTTTCTGAATTTTGCAGGTGGGAACTTTCCCTGCAATACATCCTACGTTCCCGTAACCCTCCTGGTCTCAACCTTCGTTAGTCACTGTCCTCACCCATCCAGCCCCCTCCCTGCTCCCATTCCAGCACAACACAGCCGTCATTTTACCGCCACACCCAGTCTTTTAATTTCTTTCATTTTTATTTTTATTTCTCTTCTCTCCGCGACTTACCCCCTCCCCGCTCAACACCTTCTCTTCCACCCTCCGTCTAAACTGTAACACTTCACTGTCCGCCACTCTCACCATACTATCCCTCCCCTTCCCTGGCCCAGTCTCCTCCTTACCCCCACCCAGTTGCCACACCCATCATGCACTGGTGCTGCTGCTCGCAGTGTAGTTTCAGCTCTCTGAGACTGTAGACGTGTGTGCAAGTTGCGCTTGCGTGGGTGTGTGTGTGCGCGTGTGTGTATGTGTGTCTACTGCTGACAAAGGCCTTAATGGCCGAAAGCTATGATTGTGTGAATCTTTTTAATTGTGCCTATCGCAACTCAGCCTCTCCACTATATGGTGAGTAGCAACTTTCCTTCTCTCATATTGTTAGAACATACATTCACGCAGATGCAACTCTCACACATCTGATCACTGTCTCTCGCTGCCAAAGCCAGATTCTGGCTTCGACCGCCACAGACAGTGCTCATGTGCAGGTGAGTTGCATTTGCGTTTGTGTGAATGTGTGTGTGGGTATGTTTTTTAATTCAGAAACAGGCCTTTTGGCAGAAAGCTTACTTGTTTAGCAGTATTTCTGTGAATCAGCATCTCCATTCTATGGTATCCTTTTCGTAGTATTGTCAGAAAGTGTGTTGTAATACATCCCTTATCAGGCAAATAAATATTTTACCAGTAGAATGGGGAGTAGAGGAATTCATGAGATGTTTGGGAAGGAGAAAACTGAGAACAGGACGAGCAAATAAAGAGAAAGGGCAAAAACACTATTGAGAAAAAAGAAATTGTGAAAAAGGATAATTGACTGACAAATTAGGAAAAGTGGGTTTAGGAGTAATTATGAAGTATTATATTTTGTAAAAAGTGTTGGTCTTCGTCCATTCATTTTTTTACTGACAGACCAAATTTTCATTTCAGTTCATCAGCCTACAATACGACGTATGCGTCAACATCCTGCTGCTGTGTCTTACTCCATATCTGGCACAGATGATGATGAATCAGCAAGGAAACTAAAACGACAGTCATCATCTGACAACAGTGTTGTATCTCTTTTTCCACCACCTGCACACACAGACTGTGATGAGGATCCCATCATGGTCTAACTTCTGTATTATTAGGCCATTGAAGGGTTTTGTATTGAATATCTGTGATTTGGAATTATTTCTTAGTATAGTGTGTCTGTGTATGTATGTAACAGTTTCAAAGAAAGTAGTTGTGAATCAGGAAATTATATGTTTCGTGTGATTGTGAATACTGCAAATACAGAAAGATCTGTAACACTATATACATATGTATGGCTAGCAAATGTACATAATTATTCTGTCTCAACAACACTGCCTTATTCATTGACTTCTGTGTTTTTATTGTGACACTATTATATTTGCAGTTAAATTAGTAAAACTCTTATTCCTTGTTACAAATCTGTGTCTCTTTTTCTAGACACAGAAGCTACGCTTAAAGTGTTGTAATTGGTATCATTGTTGTGAGATGTGAATTACTACTTAAATGTCATGTGAGAATACCATTATTTGTAAAACATTTTTATACAGAATTTACAAGTTTTTCTTACAAAACTATTATAGTTGCAGGAAATGCTCTGTTGTTAATCTTTATTAGCTGCGTTAAAATATTTGTGCAGAAAATAAAATGTTTTTGTTGTGAACATTGATTTTATATTTGAGAATAGAGATACTGGTCTTCTTAGCGTCTGCACATAAACATTTTGTTTTTGTTACTTAAATTACAAACTTTGTATATATGTGTAAATGTATGTGCATTGCAGATGTGTATTGAAATTTCATGGAAGTTAAGACTGGATATTTTAACCCTGCAGTTTTAATTATTTTTGTAATCTGTATATAGTTTATAAGATGTACTAAAACGTGGCTGGTATTGTATGAGTCATTTCTTTGTGTTTTCTCTCAAAGATTAAACCACATTCTCGTACCAGTTATTAATGTATGAATTCATTTTGTAATAAAAAACCAAAATTCTTAGCCGGTTTAAATATGTGATTATTGAAATTATTCATGAAATTCAGAAATAGAATTTAAATAGAATGTGTTGTTAATGTTTTTTAGGACAAGTCAGAGTGTAGGTGTCATTGATTCTGAAGCGATGAATTAGTTGTGATACTTGCAATGAAAATTCCACTTACAAAGGAAGTACAAAAGATAAAGCTTCACAGCAAGGCAAGAATAATGATTTTCCACTGAAAAAGCTTTGTATTAGCAGCGCAGAGGACATCAGCATGGAAGGAGGATGTAATTGAGCCCCTGTGCAAATGATGATAACTGAAAATCCAGCATTTAGGATAAACTATGAAATGAATGCGCCCTCTCTGCCTCCTCCTGCATCATTGTGTAGGCTTCCATTATTTTCTTTGAATTATGTATGTAAGGAGTTATATCTTAATATTTATTACATACTACTATTTATTACATCCTTCGTGGTAACCAGGTAGTCAAATTTCAGAGTACTTGTTAACTGTCCTTTTTTATGATGCTTCCATTATAGTAGGTATCCTTAAGGTTTGACTAGATAAGAACCTCTCTGAAGATTTATGAAGTCCTTTTGTGTGAAGGAAAATAGAATCAGTCAATCAAAATTTTGGTCATGATTTCTGTATCATCTCTTTGTAGGTCCTTTCTTTGTAGTAGATGTTGAGGAAGCACCTCTCTTTGTAGTAGGTGTTGAGGAAGGAACTTTTTAATTCATTGAGGCATTTTGCTTGATTTTTTCAGACTACTGGTTAAATCACAAACAACACTATGACTCGTCTTCACAAAATCAGTGGAATTTAAAAAAAGTATACATTTGTGGAAACATAAGAAGCTTCATCTTTGTGACAAATACTGTGTAGTTAGGTGCAACAGCTGACTTATTGCTATTGCTGAATCAAGAGGCATCAACACAGAAATTTTGTTCTGTTTTCACAATTTAATCATTAATGTTAATATCTTAGCATGAATTTTGTCAAATATGCAAAAGGCTTGTGAGCTAGAAGAGAGCTTACCACTTCCAATTACACTCAGATGCAACCACAATAGAACTGACAGCACAAAAACAGAGATAATACACATTGAATCTCAAATCTCAATTGTTCAGGCTGCTGTTGTCTTTAAAAAAAATCAGGAAAGGGGGGAAGATAAAGGAAATTTTAAGCATGACGTATCATTTTTTGTCTAGAGTACGTTTTCTTGCCCTCAGTTTTCCTTTTATTTAGTTCCTCTCAGTGTTACCTTCTTGTATTCTTTTCCTTCTGTATCCTGTTATTTCTTTTTGGTTTTCAGCTGTCAGCTAATTGTTGGCACTGTGAAATTTGAATCTCAATTAATACTGATCAGTGCTTCCAGCTCCATACTGGCTATTTTTCTCTCTCCTAGCCTTGAGTGATACACAATGGTTATCTGTCATTATTTACAAATACTATTTCATGTTAAACACATCATACTTTAAGTATTGTTCTGTTCTGTAAAGAACAATTTGTAAGTTGGAAGTTTAGTGAGCATTTGCTTTGTTTCTGTATCTTTCTTTTCACCTTGATTTTATTTTGGAATTGGCAAGTGGACACTACTTTTCTGTCTTATACAGTGAAATACAGTTTAACATATGTTTCTTTCACTAATTGTATAGTTTGCTCTTATTTTGATAGTTATTTTGTTACCGTAGTTGATCATGTGGTATCTTTTGACTGAGTACCCGGTGTAATAGACAGTGTAGCTTGGTACTTTATAAAAGAAAAAAATGTGTGAACTGATTATTTAATATTTATAAATTTCCCATATGTCTATTGTGTTTTATCTATGTTTTTAGCATTATTTGGTTCCATGTATTATATTCAATACATTGAAGCTTTATACTTGTCGAGATTTTTAGTAGTGGTGTAACTAAGCTGAAATACTGTAACTATCTGTAAGTTTGGCACTGACAAGGCACTGAAACTCATAAACTGTGTCGTACTAAGGTATCCTTGCAATAATACTCACACGTTTTCATTAATTGTTCTGGTAGTTAGTGTACTCAATGCCCAGTTTCTGTATTTTGTTTACGGAACAATTTATTTTGCACTGTTCAGGAAAGTTACAGCACTTCTTTTTGTGTGAAATTCATCCTCATTCAGGTATAGCAGTATATATTGACTGTTCATAATAAGATCACAATTTGGATTCTAACATTCAAAGAATGGATTCTGAAAATAAGTACTTTCAGTTTCTTTATTGATTTAATCTTGTGTTAAACATCACATATGAATATAACTTTCATTTGCTTTTGACAATTATTTATTATAAGTTCCAATCTTGAACTCAGTTCCTGGGAAGACGTAACCATTACAGAACTTGAACTTTCCCTCATATATTGTGATAACATATAAAGTCTGCAAATTTGAAACATTTGTCTGATACCATTTGGTAGGGCAAAGATAGTCCTGAAACAACCGCAAGCAGGTAAAATTTTAATGTGTGTTGCTGTAACCTGGTAGTTAGTGACGTATTTCACACAGTTAACATTTCTATGCTCTGTTACTGGAGGCTCTTAACTCTTGAATTGTAGTGATTATTTGACATGTGCACTGATCTCAGTGCCCATTTACTGTGACACCTTACTTTATTTGTATTATATGTAACTTGTTTCTGTTGTGCAGTATGAGTTGGTGATTTGCCTTTATAGCAGATCTCGGAAATGCTGGACAGAGTAAGTTATCTTTTGACTGACAGTAGAGTTCCGCAGTATGCAACATTTTTGATTGTTCAGTAGTGTACCATGAAGTAAATATTGTTTATCAATATAACACTGTTATAGTTTTCAAGCTTTGAAGTCATGTGGTTGTAACAAAGTTGTAAGTACTATTTATATCGTAAAGTATACATATCTGTGTATGTTTGTCCTCATTGTATTTTAATAATTCTAAACTTTTTCATTGTTCGAGAATGTAAGTTCATGTCTATTAATGTTATGAGATGATTCTCTTACATAAATTGCAATGTAAAGAGCATCTGCTCTAGATATATAATATTTTGTGATAGTAGAAAATTGTATATTTCTAACAAATTTAGAAAATTCTTACACAAAACAAATAATTTTGTATTTGTAGGAATTATGTACAAATGAACATACACAATAATTACATGTACATGTATATCTTTAATTGTATGCGGTCTTTTAAAAAGTGCCAGCTGATATATATTGGAATTAAAATGTCTAAACTTGCATCTTATCATCTTCCCTTTCCTTGAACAAGTTGTTCATATTTCATCATGCAATCATCTGGTTTTGATTGTGTGTAGTAGGAACAGTGAAACAATCACCACATTGACTTATGCACCAACATAAACAATACTTCATTACTATTTGCATAGAAGAAAGTGTAGAGGTAGTTAATGAACCATAAAGTACAGTATAAACTAGGCTCAAAAAATTGTGATAGGGTACCTACAGTCTTGATGTGAGCAGAGAGGCAGAGGACAAAAACAGGATGGTGAGTGAGCATGATGGGGAGATGAGGAGTGAAAAGAATTCAGCGGATCGCAGTATTGAGTAACTGTATTCCCACTAACAAGGATGATCTCTGAGAATTAAGATTAAAAAAAAATGCTGCAGTTGATAATTAGCTCAAAATTTTTGCAATCGTTTTCTGAAGTGTATGGAAGGTAGAGAAAGGTCTATGTATATAGCTTGCAAAATGTTAGCAAGTTCTCTTATAGAGGATACATCGTCAGTGCAATATATAGTGACAGACTATACTTCGATCAAAATAATGAAGTGATTAACATTCGAGCATTCGAGGGGGCTATGTTGTTCTTTCACATTTGTCCCGTGCGCACAACATTGTTGTGGCAGCAACAGCTAGGCATTTCCATTCTAGATACATTCACGCTGCCAGTTAACATGTAATACTGGATTCGCTTTGCAAAGCGGTAATAATCTTCTTACTTTTTTTGCACACTTTTGCAACTAGCTTTTGAAATTGCCAAGCAAAATAAACACGCCACACACAGACATTGCAAACAATGAAAATGAATCAGCATTGTTACGTTACGAGCTGCAAATGTTGTCCGCAACTGACTGGATCTGACAGCTGAGGAAGCAGAGCAGTATGATGATTACGCTTTGGACAGAGGGTGTGACCAGACTTGTGCTCCAACTGGTTGTTGCTATGGTAGCTGTCCTCTACTGTCAATAAACAACTCCTACATCTACATCTATACTCTGAAAACCACCATGAGGTGCATGACAGAGGGAAACCTGGAGTTTTCATTGTATGATTTTGCTGAACAGCTTTTCTTTCGTCTTACACCTCTAGCTGTCAATCACTTCGTTATCCTGATACAGGTATAGATGCAGCTAACAATGATTTAGGAAAATAAAAGTAAAGTTACAAGGGCTCAGATGTCATATATTTAAAATATACACTCTGTAGTCTTAAAAACCTAGTTAAAAAGGAAGGGTGGGGGTGAGGACTGGAACTACATACTTACGAGGTTGGAAGTGAAAGATGTGGTGAAGTTTAGGCAGAAGTTTAAGCTTAAATATCTCACATTCATGACATTTCTGTCAAACAATAAAAAAGTACAATCACATATAGAAACCACTACTAGCCAAATGGCTTCAAAGATAGATACAAGTGATGGGTTGATCTTTGAAACAGAAAGGAACTGTTACTGTTTCTCTTTTATTTGGGGTACGGAGTATCTTAGTTACTTAACTGCACAGAGTCTCTGTCTGGCACACAGTTTTAATCTGCACACACTCCAGTGCAGTGTGAAAATTTAATTCTGGTAACTGCACAGCAGTCTAAATATCTGTTTTGTTGGACGAATTTCACCTTCTTTGCAAAGCTAGTCTTTGCTGGGTGCTTTACTGTGTAGTGAGTGAGGTGGCACAGTTGTCAAAAGTTACACATCGTGGAGAAATGAGGTACTGTTTTCATCAGGCCTTCTAGATGTAGATTCTCTTCAGTGTATTAAATCACAACATAAATGAGGCGATGATGTATTCTAAAAGGAGACAATCAAGTAAACTCAATCTCAGCAATGCCTAATTTCCCTTCCTCCATGTATTTGCATCTACTTGGTAAGTGAAAACTGTTTTCATCCATATCTCATTGCCTATAATTTCTTGTATACTTATTTTTTCTTATAATTGCTAAACCATGAAGGAATTTGGAGTTTGCAAATAATTTTGTACTTTCATAGGTACAAAGTAGAAAATATATAACCAGGCTGTGTAACAAATACACTGCGTGACAAAAAAATTAAGCACCCAAATGAAACTTCATGGGTTAAGAGGGTGATGTTATTTCAAAGATAACAAATTAAGTCAAATTTACAAAGAACTCCATAGCATATGCCTTCCTATCAGCATGACATTGCACCCCTCTGGCCTGGATGCGTGCACTTACTTGCTTGTGTTGTAAAGCTGTTGCATCCACTGCTGAAGCAAGCTGGCCCACAATTGTAGTCACTTGTTCTATGTCCTTGATACTGGCATTGAACAGAATGTGCTTCGAAGCTGATCCAACACAAAAAAAAAAAAAAAAAAAAAAAAAGGTTCAAATGGCTCTGAGCGCTATGGGACTTAACATCTGAGGTTATCAATCCCCTAGAACTTAGAACTACTAAAACCTAACTAACCTAAGGACATCACACACATCCATGCCCGAGGCAGGATTGGAAACTGTGACCGTGGCGGTCGCGCAGTTCCAGACTGAAGCGCCTAGAACTGCTCGGCCACACTGGCCAGTGATCCAACACATCTTCTATTAGGCACAAATCTGAGAATCATGCTGGGCATGGGAGTAACTCAACATCACACAATAACTCAACATCACACAGACAGTTTGTAGTGACATGTACCAAGTATGGATGAGCATCAACCTGATGAAATATGGGTTCTTCATGATACTGTCGCATTAAAGGTAACTCACAAGGACGCAGGATATCAGTAATGTAACACTGTGCTATGTTCCCTCAGTCTCTACCAGATGTGACATACATCATACCCAATGTTTCCCCATACCATGATGCTGAAGGTCCCTGAAAAGCACTTCTGGAAGAAGTTTGTTTACAGCAACTTTACATAATGAAACTTTCTGGCAGATTAAAACTGTGTCTGGACCGAGACTCAAACTCAGGACCTTTGCCTTTTGCGGACAAGTGCTATACCATCTGAGCTACCCAAGTACGACTCACGCCCCGTCCTCACAGCTCTACTTCTGCCAGTACCTCGTCTCCTACCTCAGTCCAGCACACAGTTTTAATCTACCGGAAAGTTTCATATCAGCGCGTGCTCCGCTGCAGAGTGAAAATCACACTCTGGAACTTTACATAATATTTGTACTGCGCACTTCTATATAATAAATACCTTTTTGGCCTTGGCTGACTTGTCCCGTGCTGCAGAGTGAAAATCTCATTCTGGAACTTTAAATAATTTTTGTACTGCGCACTTCTACATAATAAATACCTTTTTGGCCTTGGCTGACTTGTCCCAGACGATTTGTGCTGGAGGACAGTAATGAGTGAAAGTATGCTAGAATTGTATCTGCAGGTCTACACATCATTACAGATTTTGAAGTTCAACTTACCTACATGCTGACACCATCAAATTTTTTCGCCTGGGTCTGTAAGAATTTCATGCTTGGAGTTTGTAGTACATGCAAGTCATTTCTATTTATTTGGAACTATATAATATGACTCATCATAAGATTGTGAATAATGCTTTTGTCTTATTGACGTATGATCCTCATCCTCAATTTTGTAGGTGACATCTGGAGAATCCCATAGGATTTGATGTGTGACAAAGTGGCACTTTAATAACTTTTCTGATAAATCAGTTTGCTGCACAGGTGTAAAAATCCACACCAGGTTACCTGCGTTACAAGAAGTCGGTGTTTGGTGCTATAATGGTCCCAGTCCTTATCCTGGGTCTTCAAGGTCTGTATGCCTGTCAGCTGTCTTGCTTCTTCATTTCAGATGATGAAACATTAGATCTAATCTTACTCTTGTTCATCAGACTGAAACAGAATTAATCTTTCCATTGCTGTTTCAGCCTCTTGACCATGTTACAAGGAAAATCAGTAGTGCCTTGCTTTGGGGAGTTGTATGCAAATATCATGACAGGCTATATTGTATGCCACTCTCTCTTTTCAACATCAACATGTACTGTGAGCATATCTGTGAATATCTTATTTATACATTATACATTATGTGAGGCCATTCACTTGCAGGCAGTAAGTAGTTATCATTTGGTTGCATCAACAAATTACTTCTGACATGAGTCCTCACCGAGACACTTTTCTTTACTCGGAAATAGCTGCACACAGTGTTCCACACTTCAAACACCCTGACCATTTCTGGGAGCTTCAGCAGTCAGCACAGCCTTGATGATGGTGTAACAGATGAGGCAGTCAGTGCACAATATTGCCTATTTATTCCGTTTGTTGGCTTGTGAAACTTCTCAGACAGGTCAGTTTCAGTCTGATGAAATAGAACATTTGCAGGAGGTATTGGTACCAGACATTCTGGAGATAATTTATGAACATGCTTCTATCATTGGCATTCCCTGCTGTGAGTTACAGTTTAGCATTATGGGAGAAATTGCCAAAAGGAGTACAGGAAGTAGAGTGTGAGAAGGTTCAGGGAATGATGATGAGAGTTTTGTGGGGAAAGTACAGTGGACAGAATAACAGTTTAATAATTGTACACCACCTGAACAGTGCATAAATTACACGGATGGATCCAATCAGGATAATAATAATAATGAGCCACAAGGTGGGAAAGGAAGAAACAAGGAAAATCCACACAGTGAGCGAATACTATTGAGAGAAGGAAGAGGGAGAGATTGAAAACAGGACAGGCTCAAAAACTAAGAAATGAATTTGTAGTGGTCTGCATACATACGAACTGGCATCCAGGGCCAACTATTTGGTGTGGACAGCAGAGACCCTGTATTATTATTATTATTATTATTATTATTATTATTACAATACTGGAAACAGACAAAGACACAAAGACTGGACAGCAAGGAGGGGAAATTGTTGAGCAATATCAGAAATAACCAAGAGCGAGGTGTGGAATACAGCAAATTGCAACAACGAGCACAAATTGAGTGAATTTAGTGCTAGTGAAGCGGGAGGGGGTGGGGCGTCGTGAGCAGCAGAGATGCCCCTCCAGTGAAGCTGACGTCATGACAAAGTAGCAAATAGATGAAACTATCAGAGGAGAATTGGAAGTTGTTACCAGCTAATGTGATGTCACTCAGATCAACACAGAGCAAAATAGTACACAGGCAGAGATTGAAAGATGTGGTGATGGGCACTGGCAACCGGTAGGAGGCAGGATCGTTCAAAGTTGTAGAGGCCAGAAGAGAGATCAGAATAGCAGCCAACAAGAAAGTGAAGATGAAGAACGTGAATACGTAAGACAAAGGAGATTCTATCCTTAAAGGAATTAACTTTTGATTAAGTGAGGTGGTGCTTAGCAGAATTTTCATACCATTGAAAAAGTGATGAGAAAAGCTGGATTGCTAATTTGTTATGAATCTGAGACAGGTCATGGTCAGCCACACAACAAAACAGGAGCTGGCACCAGCAAGTTCATGGATGTCACTCTGATCAGTCCAGAAAAAAGAGGCAGAATGAACTGAGATAGATATAGCCAGAAGTGATATCACCTGATGGGAGGCAAAGTCACTAATAATCCAAGCTTTGGAAGAATGTGTGGGAGCAGGAGTCACTATAGTGGAGAGAGAACAAGGAAGACATAGAAGCAGCAGAAGAATAAGAGACTGGAAATCAAGAAAGGATGAGGAAAGGATAGACAATGGGGTCTGGAAGATGGTAATCAATTCTTCTATCAGATTTGAGAAGAGTAAAGGAAGGGAACTTATGATGAAGAAGGCGAAGAGGAAGACAGGGAAGGTGACAGTCAACTACAAAGCAAAGGCAGTGAACAAGGAGGTCGTCTAGCTGAGGATTAGAAAGTGGGGGAGAATGGTATGAATGATAGAAGAGAAGATGCCTTGGGTAAATCGAAGAGAAGATAGCACTGAAAGAGGGAAAACAGAAGAGAAGGCAGACGAAGATGATGATGATGAAGCAGAAGGAGGCTTAAGTGGAATGGGAGAAGAAGAAGAGAAAGGGAAGAAGTTTCTGATCAAGAGGAGGAGGAGAAGAGACTTGTACGGCACAGCAGTTTAAATGAAGCAGAGGAAGAGGAATTTGATACATGATGGAATTAATAGTGAACTGCATTAATTGGAAGGAGAGATGTACCTTTAAAATTCCACGAACCAAGTTGATGAAAGATGAAGATTTGAAATTATTTGCTATTTGATAAGCCTTATCAGAAAGCCTGGATGAAAACAAGGGAACGCTAGATTATGGGAACAGTCGCAGACCTGATAAGGCACCAGTGGAGGTAGTGGAATTATCTGTCAAAAAACCACTGAATAAATGATGAGGGACCAGCAAACCAGAAATATCAGTGGTGTACACTGATGAGAAAGTTGTAGCGGTTCCACCTTCTTTTATTTTCTTTGTTTGTTGTCCTCAGTGTTGACGTACTGCGTTGCTACACTAGCTGGAAGGTGGAGTTTGTAATTTGGACACTGACTACGGTAAATAACACTGACTGTGGTAAATAATGTAGCCGACAGATGCACAGCTACGTTTCACAGTACTTTAATGTCACTGTTCACAACCCCCCAATAATACACAGTTATTCGGCCAGTGCACCATTGTTTAACTTTCGATAAGCTTCATTAATAGTTTTCACGCGAACCTCCACATACTGCTTAGTTTACTGTTGAACATCTACGAACAGTAAAACGTAACTACAGAGTTCACCGTTCTTGAAGAATAATCAGGTACGTAGGGAGCAGACAGTCATTGGTTTTTACACACGGCCTAATTGTTTAACACTTAATCCACAGCTAATTTTAAGCATTGTTGTCGTTCTAATCAGCACAGGTTACTCATCTGAAACTCGGCCGTGGACTGACTGACTCATGATCAAAAATCGGGCCCTTATATCCTCGCAATAATAGGTGCTGAAACCAATTGTCCAAGTGAAATTTACAGAAATTACAATTAAAACTTAACTCATTAAATTAACTGAATACATCAAAAAATTGTGTCTTTTTAACACTTTCTTCTACTATAAGGGTTAAGCAAAATTATTTGTTTAAATAATGAAATTAACATATATAGTTACACAAACAATACTTTTGACAAAACTGTTAATTACTTTGGAATTAATTAAAGGCTGGCTTTGCAAAAATGTTTTCGAATAGATCTGAATAGATCCTTTAAAATTACTATTAGTTATTCCTCCAAATGTTTATACTTAGTGCAGAATTTACCTTTGTTTACATGTCAACAATATAATTAAAGTTACGAAACAATTACTGATTTCACCCTATAACAAAAGATATTAACTTGGAATAGTCAAAATAAATTACATACATAATACTAGACACAAAATTAGACCTGGTGTTATATTCTTTAAAACTAAGGGCCAATCTTACTCTTTTATGAAAATACAGATTATATTCACATGTGTTAGTGGTAATTAGTTAAAATTGAAATAATGAATTTTAAGGAGGCAGATGTCAAAACAACAGGGGAATTAAAATTATCCCAGCTTGCTTCACCACAAAGTGGAACAGTGTTCTTTAGAAGAAGATGAGAGGAAGTGGGAGATAGATGACAGTTTTTAGCCTTTAACAGAGATCAAAATAGGTGAAATGTTGAGCACAGCTCTTGTGGATAGTGGCAGCACAGGCACACCTATATTCAATATACTTTATCAGTATCTTACAAAGGACTTTTTTTTTGGGGGGGGGGGGGGGTTTAAGGGCGCTCAACTACTGAGTTCATTACCGCCCCGTCACAATTGTTAGAGCACATTAGTAAAACTCAAGGGGGGGGGGGGGGGGACACCAGAAAGTTCTTACAAAGATGCAGATAAAATAAGTGAAAGAGTTAGATGTCTTTGGATAAGCCAGTCAAAGTAATAAAACGAAGAACACGAGCAGCTGCTCGAGCGTCATCAGCTAAAATATCCTGTAAAGTAGAGACAGGACAACGCGAGATTGACTAAAACGGGGACACGACAATAAAACATGGCGCACTGTTAATACATGACCACAAGGGCACTGCGGGGCCGGGTCACCTGAGAGCAGGTAGCGGTGGCTAAACCGGCAATGCCCAATCCGCAACCTGGTCAGAAGGACCTCTTCTCGCCGAGATGGTCGGGAGGAGGTTGTCCAAGCAGTTGGGAACGGTTTTACTTCCCAGAGCTTGTTTCCTTGAAGTGAGGACCAAGCAGCCCACCACAACGACACAAGCCTCTTACAAACAACCACACTAACATCAGATGACGGGACACAATGGGAGGCGGGCCGAGGCAGGAGGACTGCAACCTTGGCTGCAGCATCAGCAGCCTCATTCCCAGGCACTCCTACATGGCCGGGAACCCACAGAAAGCTGACAGGAGAGCCACCATCAGCAAAAGAATGGAGGGACTGCTGGATCCGTTGTACCAAGGGATGGATCGGATAAGGAGCTCCAAGGCTCTGAAGAGCACTGAGTGAATCAGAGCAGAGTACATACGATGAATGGCGGTGGCGGTGGGCATACTGAACGGCCTGATGGAGAGCAAAAAGCTCGGCCGTAAAGCTGGAACATTGGTCGAGGAGCCGGTATTTAAAGGTGACGGCCCCGACGACAAAGGCACAGCCGACACCATCGTCACTTTTGGAGCCATCAGTGTAAATAAAGGTGTGACTGGCAAGTCGCGCACGAAGTTCGACAAACCGTGAGCAATACACTGCAGCCGGAGTACCCTCCTTCGGGAGCGAGCTGAGGTCGAGATAAATATGAACCGGAGCCTGGAGCCAAGGTGGAGTCGGGCCCTCACCCTCTCTGAAGGTGGTAGGGAGGGCAAAATCCAGTTGTCGAAGCAGGCGACGAAAGCGGACTCCAGGGGGCAGCAGGGCAGACACATACAACCCATACTGACGGTCAAGAGAATCGGCGAAGGAAGACTGATAAGAGGGGTGGTCGGGCATGGACAACAGCCGGCAGGCATACCGACAAAGCAGTACGTCGTGCCGGTAGGTCAATGGTAATTCGGCAGCTTCAGCATAAAGACTCTCGATGGGACTAGTGTAGAAGGCTCCGGTCGCAAGACGTAACCCCCTATGGTGAATGGAGTTGAGACGGCGTAAGGGGGATGGCCGAGCAGACGAATAGACGAGGCTCCCATAATCCAGCTTCGATCAGACTATGGACCGATACAAGCGAAGCAGGACAGTGTGATCCGCTCCCAAAGATGAACCACCAAGAACTCTGAGGACATTAAGGGAACGTGTACAACGGGCAGCCAAATAAGAGACGTGCGTAGACCAACAAAGTTTCCTGTCCAGTGTGAGCTCTAGAAACTTAGTTGTTTCCACAAATGGGAGAACAACGGGACCGAGATGTAAGGATGGCGAAAGGAACGCTTTATATCGCCAAAAGTTGATGCAAGCCGTCTTCTCTTCAGAGAACCGGAAGCCATTTGCCACACTCCATGAGTATAGGCTGTCTAGACAACGCTGAAGGCAGCGCTCCAGGAGGCATGTTCTCTGGGCACTGCAGTAGATCGTGAAGTCATCGACAAAAAGAGAGCCTCAGACATTAGGTGGAATACAATCCATAATAGGATTGATCGCTATGGCAAAAAGGGCTACGCTCAAGACGGAGCCCTGAGGCACTCCGTTCTCCTGGGGCAGGCGACCACATAGACCCCACCTGTGCATAGTGCGGAGGATACCTCCTCTCCAACAGGTATCATAAGCCTTCTCCAAATCGAAGAACATGGCTACTGTTTGGCGCTTTCGCAAAAAGTTGTTCATGATGAATGTCGACAAGGTCACAAGGGGGTCAACAGCGGAGTGGCGGCGACGAAAGCCGCATTGAACATTAGTAAGTAGCCGTCGAGATTCAAGAATCCAAACTAACCGAGCGTTAACCATGCGCTCCATCACCTTACAGACACAGCTTGTAAGAGAAATGGGGCGGTAACTAGAAGGAAGGTGTCTATCCTTCCCGGGTTTGGGTATAGGAACAACGATGGCGTCACGCCAACGCATGGGGACTTTACCTTCGGTCCAGACGCGATTGTAGGTACGAAGAAGGAAGCTTTTGCCTGCCGGAGAAAGGTGTGCCAGCATCTGAACGTGAATGGCATCTGGCCCCGGAGCAGAGGACCGGGACAGTGCAAGTGCACGTTCGAGTTCCCGCATAGTAAAGGGGGCATTATAATGTTCCAGATTCAGCGAGTGGAAGGAAGGTTGCCGAGCCTCTTCTGCCTCTTTCCCGGGAAGGAAGGCAGGGTGGTGATGGGCGGAGCTTGAAACCTCCGCGAAAAAGCGGCCGAAGGCATTGGAGACATCCACAGGATCAACAAGGACCTCATTACCTGAAGTCAGGCCAGGTACCGAGGAGTGGGCCTTAATGCCCGACAGCCGTCGCAGGCCACCCCAGACGACAGAAGAGGGAGTAAAACTGTTAAAGGAGCTGGTGAAAGAGGCCCAACAAGCTGTTTTGCTGTCTTTGATGACTCTACGGCATTGCGCTCAGAGTCGTTTGTATCCAATACAATTCGCCAACGTATGATGCCGGCGAAAGGTGCGTAAAGCACGTCGTCGAGCACGGATAGTGTCTCTACAAGCCTCATTCCACCAGGGGACGGAAACGCAACGTGAAGAAGAGGTAGTACGAGGAATGGAACGTTCAGCAGCATTGATGATAACAGCCGTGAAGTATTCGACCTGACTGTCACAACTGAGAAAATTGTGGTCCGGAAAGGTCGCCAGGGAGGAGTAAAGTCCCCAGTCAGCTTTCGGTATGTTCCAGCTCGAAGGACGTGGGGATGGGGTGTGGTGTAGGAGACGAACGACACAGGGGAAGTGGTCGCTCGAATAGGTGTCAGAAAGGACATACCACTTGAACCGACAGGCAAGAGTGGTAGAACAGATCGAGAGGTCCAAGTGGGAGTAGGTATGAGTGGAGTCCGAGAGGAAAGTCGGGGCGCCAGTATTGAGGCAGACAAGATTGAGATGGTTGAAGACATCCGCCAAGAGGGAGCCTCTCTGACAGGATGCAGGAGAGCCCCAAAGGGGATGATGGGCAATGAAGTTGCCAAACAATAAAAATGGCGGAGGAAGCTGAACAATCAAGTGCATCATGTCAGCCCGACTAACTGCGGATGACGATGGAGTGTAGACGGTACAAACAGAAAAAGTAAAGGCAGAAAGAGTAATACGGACAGCTATTGCTTGGAGTAGGGTGGTCAATGGGATGGGATGGTAATAGACATCGTCCCGAACGAGCAACATGACCCCACCATGAGCCGGAATACCGTCCGCAGGGGTGAGGTCAGACCGCTCCGAGGTATACTGAGTAAAAGCAATACGGTCAGTTGGGCGCAACTTGGTTTCCTGGAGACCAAGGACGAGCGGACAGTGCAGGCGGAGGAGCAGTTGTAATTCCTCCCTATTAGATCGAATACCTCTGATGTTCCAACGTAACAAAGCCATCGCTAGTCAGAAAAAAGGGGGGAACGAAACGGGTGAAGAGCTGGTCACCTCGACGGCCGTGGAGGGCCAGGTTTTGAGGGAACAATGCTACAACCGGCGGGAGGCGGATCCTGTTCCATCGAGTCATTGCCAGCTGCGGCCACTTTCCCGGGTTGCGTAGGAGGGGCAGCATCATTCGCTGACCAGAGGCCAGCTGAGCACCTGGCAGCAGAGCGTCCCGGCGAAACTGAGGACGGCCGGGAGCAGCAACTCGCAGATGGAGCGTCAGACGAAATGCGCCGGGGTGGAGAGGGGGATAAAGATTTCTTCTTGGAGGTCTTCTTGGAAGTCCGATGAGGTACGGGGATGGTGGGCTGGACCCGAAAAAGGTCCTCACGCGCGGGGTCCGTTTTGGAACGCCGGACCTCGGAAGCCGGGGTCCGGAACGTTTCCCCGATGGACGCCTGAGAAGAGGATCGCTTCTAGGCGGCGGAGGGGGAGGAGGAGGAAGGGTGGCCCCTGGGACAGAGGGGGCAGGGGCCACGAGGGAGGAGGCTTTGGAAGGGAGGGATTTGGGAGGTGGAGGCATAGACCCCGGATGGGGTGAGGAGGTGGAGCGGCGACAGGATAGGGGTGAGGATACTGTGGAAGGAGTGGACACGACTGAGGCAAACGAAGTTGTCAACGTCACGGGATGGAGGCAGTCATACTTCTTCCTGGCCTCAGAATAAGAGAGACGATCCAAAGTTTTTAATTCTTGAATCTTCTTCTCCTTCTGATACGCGGGGCAATCTAAAGATCTAGGCGAGTGGATGCCAGGACAATTGACGCACCGAGGTGATGGGGTGCATGTATGTTCCTCACGAAGAGGACGTCCACAATTGCCACAAAGGGGCTCAGCCTCACACCGTGATGACATGTGCCCAAAGCGCAAACACCGAAAGCAGCGCATAGGAGGCAGGACGTAAGGTCGCACGTCGCACCGGTAGCACATCACCTTTACCTTCTCTGGAAGAACATCCCCCTCGAAGGCGAGGATAAAGGCTCCGGTGTCGATGTGACGATCTTTGAGGCCGCGCTGAACTCGCCGGACGAAATGCACGCCTCGGCGCTCCAGGTTGGCCCTGAGCTCCACATCAGATTGCAGCAGGAGGTCCCGATGAAAAATAACCCCCTGTGTCCTATTCAGTGCCAGATGCGGGACAATGGACACTGGGATGTCCCCTAGTCGGTCGCACGCCTGGAGCGCCGCCGACTGTGTGGCGGAGGCGGTCTTTATAAGAACGGACCCTGAACGCATTTTACTGAGAGCTTCAATTTCCCCGAAGATGTCCTCGATGTGCTGGACAAAGGACATGGGCTTGGAGGTGGTGAACGTCCCCCCATCGGTCCGAGAACAGACTAAATAGCAGGGGAAGTACTTCGCCCCAAGCCGGCGGGCCTGTCCTTCCTCCCAGGGAGTGGCCAAGGGGAAAGGGGAGGAGAACCAGAACCAGAGACAGTACCTTTCTTTTTAAAAGACTCAGCCGCTGAGCACCTGATACATGTTGACGTTTCATCTGCGAAACGTCCACCCCGATACCACCCACTCCGACCAGGGGCTCTCCCCATGGGCGCCACCCAGCCTCAGCAAGGGCCACCTGGCGGGATGACTGTTGCCGGGAGTCCTGATGCCCCAAGGAGACGGACATCTACTCCTTGGCCGACGTGGGGAGGGTGCAGCACAGGTATCGGCAGTACGATCCCTGTGTTGTCAGGGGGATACAACCTAGAGGGTACATGACGACCCCACCACAACGGGCTGGCTACCGTGCTGGATTTCGGGTGCCATGGAATGTCCATCATGATCGCAGGCGCAGATGGGGACGCACTATGGGCGGAACGTGTGCAACCCATCAGGCATTTAGGCCCAATTGGAGGAATAGTGGGTGTGGTTACAACGCCGTTACAATGCTGAGTGCCAAGGTCTTAGTGCACTGAGGACCAGTGATACACCATGTAAGGCGTCCTTCCCCAAAAGGCTCGTACTTCTGTAGAATTTTGAAAAAAGGAGGTCAAACCCCAAGGGGGACCATCACACAGAATGCCGAAACGGTTGAAACTCCTTTTAGTCGTCTCTTACGACAGGCAGGAATACCTCGGGCCTATTCTTACCCCAGACCCACAGGGGGGACAAAGGACTATTCAGCTGTAACAATGCCATTGAAAAAGGTCAGAATTGAAAGTGGCAATGAGATGTTGACCAAATCAGTCACCAAATCAGCATATGTGACCATAAATGTAGGAAAGTGGTGGTGGTAGTAGTAGTAGTAGTAGTAGTAGTAGCTTTATTCATCTGTAGATCTCTCTTTACAAGGATGTAGGACATGTCAAAGTATTTACAAATTTAGATCAATTTAAAAGAAGCTAATTTGTGTACACATATATTTACAGACTTCTAGTTAGAGACAATCATTACATTTACTCCTGGTATTCAATACTTTTTTTTACAAATAACTTATTAATTCATGTAATGCCACACTGTTCGCCCATGTCTGACTGTCAGTCACTATACACACATTGTTTAATAATACTACACACACACACACACACACACACACACACACACTCACTCACTCACTCACTCACTCACTCTGGTGATCTCTGGGCCATTTTCTGTACCGCAACTTCCCATTTGTATCCTGAAAAACTGAGTCAGCATCCCTCCATAATGAGTGAGATGTTGAGGTCAGGAAGAGGAAGAGGTGTCAGTATTGTGCTGTGCATAGCTTGGGGGTAAGTATTTCTAGAAAGGAAAGAAGAAGGAAAAAACAAAGTGAAGGTGTTATGTGGAATGTTGGATGTTTTATAATCATTATTACTATTATTTATTTGTTTGTATAACATTTTTTATCAAACCCCTACTCTATTTGATCCAAGTAATCCTTCAATGTATAAAATGTATTGCATAACAGGTACTTTCCAGCTGCCTTTTTAAATAAGTGTATTTTTGCAATTTCTTTAATCTCTTTTGGTAATTTATTGTACAGTTTTATTCCTTGGTAGAAAATGTTGTTTTGAGTTTTATGTTTATTTTTTCTTGGTAAATGTGAGTCGAGTCTATCTCTTGTTGCTTGGTCATGGACAGAGCTGTTTTTGCAGTAATTACCAATGTTATTTTTGATGTGCACAACTGACTGCTAAATGTATTCACATGGAGCATTTAAAATCCCCAGTGTTTTGAACAGATCTTTACAATGAGCTCAACTAGTATTTTTGGTTGTTATTCTTATGGCTCTTTTTTGGATTTTGAAAACTGTGCTCATATTTTTTGCAGTTGTTCCCCAAAAACTAATGCCATAGCTAAGAACTGAGTGTACATATGAAAAATATTTAACTAAAAGACACTGCATGTTACACACTGATGATAGGATTCTAAGCGCATAACTTGCTGATGGCATTCTGTTTGCAAGTACTTTTTTGTGTTCACCCCACTTCAGCTGAGAACCAATATACATTCGTAGAAATTTTGCATTTGTTACACAGTCTACAAAGGTGCCATCTACATTTAATATAACATGGTCATTTTTCCTCTTCAAACTGAAATTCATGGCATTAGTTTTCTTTATGTTCAATGTCAGTTTATTGCTTATTGACCAATCGTAAACTTCCTTGAGAGTTCCATTTGTTTTCTTGGCAAGGAATTCTCTTGCTTTCTCAGTGGCTATAATATTGCTGTCATCAGCAAAGAGAATTTTTTCACCATGAGTAGCACTACTGGGAAAGTTATTGATGTATATCAGGAACAGTAATGGTCCTAATGTGCTACCTTGTGGAACCCCTATATTAATGTATTTTGATTCTGATAAATGTTTTACTAAATGTTTAATTGTATTTGAAATATGTGTTACCTCTACTCTTTGTACCCTATCTGTTAGGTGTGACCAAAACCAGTCATTAGTTACCCCTCTTATTCCTAATGCTTCTAATTTATTTAATAGAATCTTGTGGTCGACTGTATCAAATGCCTTAAAAAGATCCACTCATCTTTATCAAGAGCATCTAGTACAACTTTTGTGACTTCTACTATGGCTGAATCCGTATTTTTTCCACTTTAGAAACCAAACTGTGATTTGCTTAAAAGATTGTATTTATTCAGGCAATTCATTAATCTGTCTTTCATAATTGATTTATTATTTTTGAGAATGCTGACAGTAGGGAATGGCCTGGTAATTTCCTATGTATTCTGCATCACCTTTCTTAAGCAAAGGTACAACTCTTGCCTGTTTTAACTGCTCTGGAAATGTCGCTGATGTGAAGGATTCATTTATTATATTTGTTAAGGGGCCCTGTATAATCCCTGTGCATTGTTTCAGTACAGACATTGGTACTTCATCTAAGCCTACTGACTTTTTATTTTTTAGTTTTTGAACAGTTCCATTGACTTCATTCTCTGTGGTTGGAAGGAACATCATTGTATTTAGTGCAACATTATTTATAGGTGTTACATTTGTTTCGGGGAATTTTTGCTGTAACTTCTCTGCATATGTTGCTGATTATGCAAGAGTGTGAATGTAGTTCATTGAAACTAAGAGCTTATGCTGTAGTTACAACAGTCACTGAATGAGGTATATGTGATTATTAGTGGATGCATATTCATATTGTTGGAAAGGAGAAGTGGAATATCTACACATGGGAATACCAGCAGCTACTACAGAGCCATGTTAGTATCCAAATGGGTGTGGTCCTGTATGGCATTTGTTGCTGTATGAGATGTCAAAATGATTGACAGTTGCCACATCACTCGATGTTTGTAAATAAGGCAGCAGGCAGCTGATTAGGAAATGGGCTTAATCTAAGGCCTAGAGGATGGCAGAAATGAATGTTTGAGCATGCGTGGATCTAGATGTGGTTTTGTAAATAATCTTGCAATCGTGTGGGTAGTGGCAGCGGAGGCATAGCTTTATTCAATATACTTTACCAGCATCTTACAAAGTATGATTCAGCTGCAACAATACCAGTGAAAATGGTGAGGATAGAAAGTTACGGTCTTCAGTCCAAAGACTGGTTTGATGCAGTTCTCCATGCTATTCTATCACGTGTGAGTCTCTTCATATCTAAATAACTATTGCAGCCTACTTCCTTCTGAATCTGCTTACTTATTCTTCATTTCTTGGTCTCCCACTACAATTTTTAGCCCCCCCCTCCCCCCCCCCAAAACCGAGCGAGGTGGCGCAGTGGTTAGACACTGGACTCGCATTCGGGAGTACGACGGTTCAATCCTGCATCCAGCCATCCTGATTTCCCTAAATTGCTCCAGGCAAATGCCGGGATGGTTCCTCTCAAAGGGCACGGCCGCCTTCCTTCCCCGTCCTTCCCTAATCCGATGAGACTGATGACATCGCTGTCTGGTCTCCTTCCCCAAAACAACCCCCCCCCCCCCCCCCCAAACCACACACACACACACACACACACACACACACTTACACATACGCACTTCCCTCCAATACTATAATGGAGATCCCTTGATGTCTCAGAATGTGTCCTATCATCTGATCCCTTCTGTTGGTCATGTTGTGCTACAAATTTCTTGTCTCCCCAATTCTATTCAGTACCTCCTCATTAGTTACATAATCTCAGTGTGCGATTTGCAGGGGGGGATTCCCCCCCCCATCAGACCATCCCCTCCTCTGGTTTTAGTCTATCCGTCCCAACCTGGGATGTTTATTTCTCACGCACTGGAGTAAAACTTTACATATAATTTAAATTTGTGGAGCTGAACACTGAAAGTTTTTAATAAGTCTTACTATTAATACTATTAATATGTTTCAGTTTTCTGTCATCAGAATAAGTACAGCTTTTCACAAACATGCCTCTACTTTTTGAATTCCCTTCGTATACCTGTATGTAGATGATTTTCTAAATAAGCTTTACCTATAATGTACTTTTAAAGATATAACAAGGGATGGCTTTTCTGATAGTGAATACGTGTGAATAGTGAGTTTTGGCATTAACATCTATTTATAAATAGCTGTTTAACCATGCGTAACGCCACGGTCAAAGCTAGTAACATATATAATTCTAATAACCACCTAAGACACCCCCCCCCTCCCCCCCCCCCCACTGGTAAAAGCACAAATCGCACCCTGCATAATCTACGCATATAATTTACAGTATCCTTCTGTAGCATCACATTTCAAAAGCTTTATTATCTTTTTGCCTAAGCTGCTTTTGTCCACATTTCACTTCCATAAATGGCTACACTCCAGACAAATTCTCTCAGTAAGACTTCCTAACACTTAAGTCTATAATTGATGTTAGCTAATTTCTCTTTTTCAGAAAAGCTTTCCTTGTCATTGCCAGTCTACATTTTATATCCTTTCTACTTTGGCCATCATCAGTTATTTTACTGCCCAAATACCAAAACTCATGTACTTTTTTCAAGTGTCTTGCTTCCTAATCTAATTCCCTTAGCATCACTTGATTTAATTCAGCTACATCCCATTATCCTTAATTTACTTTTGTTGATGTTCATCTTATATTCTCCTTTCAAGACACTGTCCATTCTGTTTACCTGATCTTCTATATTCTTTGCTGTCTCTGACAGAATTACAGTGTAATCAGGAAATCTCAACATTTTTATTTCTTTTGTCTCAACTTTAACCCCCGTCTCAAATTTTTCTTTTGTTTCCTTTACTGCTTGCTCAATATACAGACTGAATAACATTGGGGATAGCCTACAACCCTGTCTCACTCCCTTCTTAACCATTGCTTCCCTTTCGTGCTTCTTGACTCTTATTACTGCCATCTGGTTTCTGTACAAGTTGTAAATAGCCTTTCACTCCCTATGTCTTATCCCTGCTACCTTCAGAATTTCAAAGAGAGTTTCCCAGTCAATATTGTGAAAATCTTTCTCTTAAGTCTACAAATGCTTTAAGTCGCAAGGTAATGTTGCTTCGCATGTTCCTACATTTCTCCAGAATCAAACCTGATCTTTCACGAGGTCGGCTTCTACTCAACTTTCTGTAAAGATTTTGTGTTCGTATTTTGCTGCTGTGATTTATTAAACTGATAGTTTGGAAATTTTCACATCTGTCAGCACCTGCTTTCTTTGGAATTGCAATTATTACATTCTTCTTGAAGGCTGTGGGTATTTTGTCTTTCTCGTACTTCTTGCATACCATATGGAAGAGTTTTGCCCCAAGACTATTAGTAGTTCTGATGGAATATCATCTACTCTTGAGGCCTTGTTTCAACTTAGGTCTTTCAGAGCTCTGTCAAATTCTTCTTACAGTAACATATCTCCCATCTCATCTACATCTGCATCCACTTCCCGTTCTATAATATTGCCTTCAAGTTTATCTCCCCTGCATAGACATTCTATATACTTGTTCTGTCTTTCAGCATTCCCTTCTTTGCTTAGGACTGGTTTCCCATCTGAACTCTTGATGTTTGTATAGCTGCTCATCTTTTCCCAAAAGGTCTCTTTAATTTTCCTTTAGACAGTATCTATCTTTCCCCTGATGAGATATGCTTCTAAATCCTTACAACTTTCGTCTAGCCATTTTTCACTCCATGTCAATCTGATTTTTCAAATGTTTGTATTCCCTTTTGCCTGCTTCATCTGCTTCATTTTTTATATTTTCTCCTTTCATCAGTTAAATTCAGTATCTCTTGTTTTATACAAGGCCTTGTCTTTTTACCTCCTTGATCCTCTGCTGCCTTCACTATTTCATCTCTACCCATTCGTTTTCTGCTGTATTCCTTTCCTCTTCTAGTCAACTGTTGCCTAATACTTCCTCTGGAACTCTCAGTAACCTCTGGTTCTTTCAACCTATCCAGGTCCCATCTCCTTAATTTCCTACCTTTTTCCAATTTATTCACTTTTTATTACAGTTCATGGCCAATAAATTGTGGTCAGAGTCCACACGTGCCCCTGGAAATGTTTTACAATTTAAATATCTGTCTTACCATTATATAATCAATCTGAAACTTTCAGTATCTCCAGGTCTCTTCCACATATGGAACCTTCTTTTATGATTCTTAAACCAAATGTTAACAATGATTAAATTATGCTGCATGCAAAACTACCAGGCAGATTCCTGTTTCATCCCTTTCCCGCAGTCCATATTCAACTACTATTTTTCCTTCTCTTCCTTTTCCTACTACTGAATTCCAGTCCCCATTACTAATAAATGTTCACCTCCCTTAACTACCTAAATAATTTCTTTTATCTTGTCATACATTTCTTCAGTCTCTTCATCTGCAGAGCTAGTTGGCATAAAAACTTGTACTGCTGTGGTGGGTGTTGGCTTTGTTTGTATATTGGCTACAATAATGTGTTCAGTATTTTGTTCATAGCAGCTTACCTGTGTTTCTGTTTTCACATTAATTATTAAACCTGCTCCTGCTATAGCAAATTCTAAATAATAAACAATAACTACTAAAATTTGGGAGACATATGAGAGAGATGTTTAGTATTTTCGTGCCAGTGTTTCCACTACTATATTATCTCATAGGGGGCAATATAAAACTGTACATATCTTCCTTAATTTTTTCTCTTTTGAACTTTACTGAGTCATTTTGTGATCTTATGTCTGAAAATGTAGTGAATAATTGTTATGTAAACTGATGTTTTGAATAGTTCTTGGGTATTCAGCTAAGTGGTGTCATCCAGGAGGTGCAATGTTGTGGCAAGCTGACTTCTTACTACCTTCAGGCATTTTGGAAGATGTCAAGAAGTCGACTTAGCAAAATATGGTGCCTATAGGCTGGCGCCACCCAGCTGAATGCACGAGAACTATTCAAGATTTTGCTATGCTGGAAAAATCTAAACTGATGATATTTGTGCTGTAATATTATATCAATGTAATTTCTATGTCTTCTCTTTGTACATCTGGAAGCTTGGCCTGGTAGGGGAAAATATATATCTGTATTAATTTTTTATGGGTGAAGGGAAGCAGCTGACGAGAGTTCTGTTCAAAGGTTTCTCAGAAGACTGGAGATGCCGAGCTGCAGGTGCAGTTAAAATTGGCAGAGTTTCATTAAATTGTGAAGAAAAGAAAAGTTTTGTCATTGTTGGGCAGAGGATGGGTTTGGAGGGTAACAGAAGTAGCAATTCTGAGGCTGACAATGCTGTTACTGTGAGAAAAGAAGAATTGAGTATTAAACGCTTTAGAGGATGACTGGTGCAATGTGGTTACTACTATTTGTTGTATTCTAAGAGGAAGAACTGATGCGTAAATGGACCCAGAAGAGGATGCTCAAGAAGAGAGCACAGCAGGAGATGAAGGAAAAAATCACAAATAAGAAGATCCATTGCAGAATGATGGGAGGAAGAAGGTTCCAAAGAGGTATTAAACCTACAGGAATCAGCAGCCATCAAATTGTAAGAACACTGTCACACCATAGCTCACTCAAGCAGCAAATAAACAATTCATGTGAACATTGTGGCTGGAAGAAAGACAGAAATTTTGTTTAATTTTTCAAAAGGATTTAGATTGATGGTTTTATGTGAATTGAATTGTGGATTGTTTGTTCTAAACTGTATTACGAACATGTAAGGGACCAGCTTCTGATATCTTATTTAAGCAGTCTAGTAAACAGATGATTTGAAATTCAAAAGTGCTATTAAGCAGACATCCATTGACAAATGTTAATATCTGTGTTCATGGCCTTAATCAGACATCTGCCCATCCCACATATTTAGAAGTAATCTAAAACTTGTTTATGGTGTTTCATTTAAAGTCACATCAGAGCTGCAGCAAAGTCTTATTTTCAGTTTCAGTGAATATTTTAGAACTCAATGAAATTGTCTGCCATTCTGGCAGCAGCTGAGTGATATTCCTGGAACGGCAGAGCACTGACTCCAGGGTTTATGCTACAGCCATAATGAGGTAGTAAATATCTGGGGTGATGTAGCTGAATTCAACTGTCAACAATCGACTGCCATTTGTGTCACAAGGTCAAACAAAAACAAAACTATTTTATTACAGTATGTTGATAATTTTTACTTTTGGATTGTCTGATTACAGTTGAATGAAACAATTTTCGTGCCATACACATCATACACATTTCATCTTCATTCTTCAAAAGGCATCTTCAGTGACCTGGAACATGCACATATTTTTGTTTATACTGTTTAGTTTACATGTTGGGATGATATATGTATAGCTTACAAACAGTTCGGGCAGTTTGATTTTCTATGATGTTGTTTCATGAACATTGTTCTAAATGTTGTGTATTTGTTCCATTTTTGGCGCTGCTCTTCTTCTTCTTTTTTTAGTTGCCATTTTAAACTTTGTTTTATATTATAATTTCTTTTGTTAAGTGTCGTAGAGTGTCTGAAATTGATGTGAATTTTCTCATTTATCACACGTTTGCTTTCAGAAATGGCATTCTGGATGTTGTAGTTTTCTTGCGTTAGCATAAGGTTTATTCTTATTATTTTCATATCTTGTTCCATGTTTATAGCATGGTGGTTGTGGTGTCTCAAGTGCTCTGCAAATGTGGAATGTTCTTTCTCATACTTCCAGTACCTGATGTGTTCTTTGTACCATGCTTTAAAATTCCTTCATATCATTCCTGTGTACATTGCATCATAACTTTTGACATTCAAGTTTGTATATTCCTGATCCCCGGAATTTATCACTCTTGATTATTGACTGGAGGGTTTGTGTAGTTTTATATGCTAGTTGGAAGCCCTTTTTTATTATTATGTTTGTTACTCTGTGTTAATTTGTGTGTGTGTAGGTCATGGTATACCATCTGCTTCTTTTCTGTGTGATGTTATCTTTGTGTGTGCATGTGTGAGAGAGTATTCTTGCTTTCTGGAAATGTTTGGTATGTTGTGTGCATTTTGTATTTTTGTTTTTATTGTGTTATCCAGTTCCTGGTGGTTTCTTTATTTCCACACGTTTCCTGCTCAAAGTGCCGATGGAAATGTTGAATTGCCATAATTCTGCGAGATGCTTTGCTGTTTTTAACCAACCATTTCCCGTTTCCCCCCATGAACCATGAATCTTGCCGTTGGTGGGGAGGCTTGCGTGCCTCAGCGATACATATGGCTGTACCGTAGGTGCAACCACAACAGAGGGGTATCTGTTGGGAGGCCAGACAAACGTGTGATTCCTGAAGAGGGTCAGCAGCCTTTTCAGTAGTTGCAGGGGCAACAGTCTGGATGATTGACTGATCTGGCCTGGTAACACTTGCTGTGCTGGTACTGCAAACAGCTGAAAGCAAGGGGAAACTACAGCCATAATTTTTCCCGAGGGCATGCAGCTTTAGTGTATGGTTAAATGATGATGGCGTCCTCTTGGGTAAAATATTCTGGAGGTAAAATAGTCCCCCATTTCGATCTCCGGGCGGGGGCTACTCAAGAGGACGTCATTATCAGGAGAAAGAAAACTGGTGTTCTATGGATCGGAGCGTGGAATGTCAGATCCCTTAATCGGGCAGGTAGGTTAGAAAATTTAAAAAAGGAAATGGATAGGTTAAAGTTAGATATAGTGCGAATTATGAAGTTTGATGGCAGGAGGAACAAGACTTCTGGTCAGGTGAATACAGGGTTATAAATACAAAGTCAAATAGGGGTAATGCAGGAGTAGGTTTAATAATGAATAAAAAAAATAGGAGTGTGAGTAAGCTACTACAAACAGCATAGCGAACGCGTTATTGTGGCCAAGATAGACACAAAGCCCATGCCCACTACAGTAGTACAAGTTTATATGCCAACTAGCTCTACAGATGATGAAGAAATTGATGAAATGTATGATGAGATAAAAGAAATTATTCAGGTAGTGAAGGGAGATGAAAATTTAATAGTCATGGGTGACTGGAATTCGAGAGTAGGAAAAGGGAGAGAAGGAAACATAGTGGGTGAATATGGATTGGGGGTGAGAAATGAAAGAGGAAGCCATCTGGTAGAATTTTGCACAGAGCATAACTTAATCATAGCTGACACTTGGTTTAAGAATCATAAAAGAAGTTTGTATACATGGGAGAATTCTGGAGATACTAGAAGGTATCAGATAGATTATATAATGGTAAGACAGAGATTTAGGAACCAGGTTTTAAATTGTAAGACATTTCCAGGGGCAGATGTGGACTCTGACCACAATTTATTGGTTATGAACTGTAGATTAAAACTGAAGAAACTGCAAAAAGGTGAGAATTTAAGGAGATGGGACCTGGATAAACTGAAAGAACCACAGGTTGTACAGAGTTTCAGGGAGAGCATAAGGGATCAATTGACAGGAATGGGGGAAAGAAACACAGTAGAAGAAGAATGGGTAGCTCTGAGGAATGAAGTAGTGAAGGCAGAAGAGGATCAAGTAAGTAAAAAGACGAGGGCTAATAGGCATCCTTGGGTAACAGAAGAGATATTGAATTTAATTGATAAAAGGAGAAAATATAAAAATGCAGTAAATGAAGCCAGCAAAAAGGAATACAAACGTCTAAAAAATGAAATCGACAGAAAGTGCAAAATGGCTAAGCAGGGATGGCTAGAGGACAAATGTGAGGATGTAGAGGCTTATCTCACTAGGGGTAAGATAGATACTGCCTACAGGAAAATTAAAGAGACCTTTGGACAAAAGAGAACCACTTGTATGAATATCAAGAGCTCAGATGGAAACCCAGTTCAAAGCAAAGAAGGGAAAGCACAAAGGCGGAAGGAGTATATCCTCTATGAAGATGGAATGGAAGATATGATACTGCGTGCAGAGTTTGACAGAGCACTGAAAGACCTGAGTTGAAACAAGGCCCTGGGAGTAGACAACATTCCATTAGAACTACTGATGGCCTTGGGGGTGCCAGTTCTGACAAAACTCTACCATCTGGTGAACAAGATGTATGAGACAGGCGAAATACCCTCAGACTTCAAGAAGAATATAATAATTCCAATCCCAAAGGAAGCAGGTGTTGACAGATGTGAAAATTACTGAACTATCAGTTTAATAAGTCACAACTGCAACATATTCACACGAATTCTTTACAGACGAATGGAAAAACTGGTGGAAGCTGACCTCGTGGAAGATCAGTTTGGATTCTGTAGAAATGTTGAAACCCCTGAGGCAATACTGACCTTACAACTTATTTTAGAAGAAAGAGTAAGAAAAGGCAAACCTAAGTTTCTAGCATTTGTAGACTTAGAGAAAGCTTTTGACAATGTTGATTGGACTACTCTCTTTCAAATTCTAATGGTGGCAGGGGTAAAATACAGGGAGCTAAAGGTTATTTACAATTTGTACAGAAACCAGATGGCAGTTATAAGAGTCGAAGGGTATGAAAGGGAAGAAGCGGTTGGGAAGGGAGTGAGACATGGTTGTAGCCTATCCCCGATGTTATTCAATCTGTATATTGAGCAAGCAGTAAAGGAAACAAAAGAAAAATTTGCAGCAGGTATTAAAATCCATGGAGAAGAAACAAAAACTTTGAGGTTTGTCGATGACATTGTAATTCTGTCAGAGACAGCAAAGGACTTGGAAGAGCAGTTGAGCGGACTGGACAGAATCTTGAAAGGTGGATATAAGATGAACATCAACAAAAGCAAAATGAGGATAATGGAATGTAGTCGAATTAAGTCGTGTGATGTTAAGGGAATTAGATTAGGAAATGAGACACTTAAAGTAGTAAAGGAGTTTTGCTATTTGTGGTGGCAAAATAACTGATGAGGGTCGAAGTAGAGAGGATATAAAATGTAGACTAGCAATGGCAAGGAAAGCGTTTCTGAAGAAGAGAAATTTGTTAACATCGAGTATAGATGTAAGTGCCCAGAAGTCGTTTCTGAAAGTATTTGTATGGAGTGTAGCCATGTATGGAAGTGAAACATGGATGATAAATAGTTTGGACAAGAAGAGAATAGAAGCTTTCGAAATGTGGTGCTACAGAAGAATGCTGAAGATTAGTGGGTAGATCACATAACTAATGAGGAGGTAATGAATAGAATTGTGGTGAGGAGGAGTTTGTGGCACAACTTGACAAGAAGAAGGGACCGGTTGGTAGGACATGTTCTGAGGCATCAGGGGATCGCAAATTTAGCATTGGAGGGCAGCGTGGAGGGTAAAAATCTTAGAGGGAGACCAAGAGATGAATACACTAAGCAGATTCAGAAGGATGTAAGTACTGTGTGATGAAGAAGCTTGCACAGGATAGAGTAGCATGGAGAGCTGTATCAAACCAGTCTCAGGACTGAAGACCACAACAACAACAACAACAACAACAACAACATTTTCCGTTGCAGGTATCTGAAGCACTGATAGAGGAAACTTGCCCATTACGGTGCGTCCACACTGGCGCGTCGCTCTTGCGCATTGAGTTCGCCGTGTTTGGGCCCGATGAGCGTACTGCGCATGCACAATGCACCACGATCTGTCTCATGTCAGTTTTTCCAATGAACACTTTGAATGTTCTTAGTTCAGATTTGGACGGCAGTGCAAAAGATTTATCATTTTTAGTGCGCATGTGAATATTGTTTTGCAAGATATTAATGAGAAAAGAGGGATTTTTAAGTTGAACTAAAATATCACATTTTAGTTAATATCTTGTCAGGCTTCAATAAATGGATTTTGTGATTGATTTGCCAGCGATTAAATATGGAATGGTCGGAAGTGACTTTAATTAAACTAACTGATGAGTATAGAAAACAATCCAGTCTATGGGATCCTCAGCATAAGGATCATTACAGGAAACACATGAAAGCAGATACTTGGCGTGAAATATCTGTGGGGATGGATGTATCTGCAGATCAGCGCAGAAAAAAAAAATCTTTGCTGTCTTCATACTGACAGGAGAAGGGCAAATTGAAAAACAGCATGGGAACAGGAAAAGGTAAGTTGTGAATCTAAAAAGATATTATGTACCTAAATCTCTTAATTGTGATAATTTAAGTAGCTGACAAGTTTAGCAGTGTGGCTGATCACAACTGTCATTATTACTATTCGAAGAATTTTGTATTCGGGAAAAATACCGTATATTAAGAAAATGAGGGTTGAGTTGTTTGGGGAAGGAGACCAGAAAGTGAGGTCATCGGTCTCATTGGATTAGGGGAGGATGGGGAAGGAAGTTGGCCGTGCCCTTTCAAAGGAACCATCCCGGCATTTGCCTGGAGCGATTTAGGGAAATCACGGAAAACCTAAATCAGGATGGCCGGACACGGGATTGAACAGTCATCCTCCCGAATGGGAGTCCAGTGTCTAACCACTGCACCACCTCGCTCGGTAAAGAAAATGAATGGTATTATAAAATAATAACCTTCATTTTCATTTTAAAGTGATTTATTTACATACATCATACAAACTTTTATAATAACAGTCACAAGTACTTTACAGTTCTGTATTTTTTTAAACAGGGTTTTATTGCAGTCTATATTTTATCTTTTCAGGAAGAGACGACTTTTACGTAAGCTGGTGGTTTGCTTATGAAGCTTTCTAGTTTCTGGAGGACAGGGACATACCAAGAAAAGGGCTTACTACGGTAAGAAAATGTTGATGTACTCAAGCGTATTTGTGTTGCCATTCTAGGAATCCTTATTTCATACAATAATCTGCTATGTCATCCCTAATTTTTTGACAATAATTTATGGATTGTCGGGGGACATGTCTCTGTGGTAAAAACATATTATCTTCACCATGGACCCTCCATGAGCCTTCAATTAAAACTCCATTCTCTTCATGGTCAATGGAAGCAGGAGTGTAGAAATTTGGGAATGGGTCCTTAGGTAATTGTGTAACAAAATGACTGCCATCACTATCACCTCGGTTTTTTTCAGGTGTCAAAAGCATTGGTTTTCTTTGAACCCGAAACACTGAGCTTGGTATACCAAAGGTGTTGTTGACCATCCATTGGGCCCTACTCAAGTGATAATTAAAAATTCTGTGAGGAGTTCCTTTGGCAAAGTCTCCGGAGTATGGCTTCATGAGGTTTTCACTTAGAGCAAATGCACTATCACCTGCAAAGAAATACGGTATTTGCATAGAACACCCCGGCAGTAGTTCCACTACCGGAAGTCCCAATGTGCTCCCAGTCATTATAGTATGTAGCTTGCTCCCTTGAATAATTCTTCCATCCAAAATTCTTCCTTGGCATCCCACGTCAGCAAACATAAAGTTACAATTCCTGTCCACTAATGCAAAAAGCACAATACTGAAGCTGGATTTATAATTGAAGTATTCTGTACCCAAGTTCATTGGAGCTTGCAAAACAACATGTTTCCGTTCAGAGCACCAACACAGTGAGGCAGGTTCCAATGTGTTCCAAGCTGCAGATATCGTAGGTAGCTGGAAACAGAAATCATACTTAAACTTACTTTAACCATGGGGGGGGGGGGGTTGGTTGAGTTTATATATTACATTTGTAAAACAGGACTGATAATTGTTTTGGTGACTGGAAAACTAATTACTACGTTATTGGTCTGAGGCCAACGACATGACTTAATGTTTTTTAATAGGCTTCTATTTTTATGTTAGTCACGTAATACCAGTAATACATAATTAATATTTGTTACTATTGATTATTACTTGTAAATTACAGGAGACAGATGACATTATTAGAACTGAAGATGACATCTTGTCAGGACTCAACATTTCTAAAGACAGCCAACAAGAGCCAGCAGGGTCAACACCTACTGCTAGACCTACAAGGGTCACTCCAAAAGAAATGCACACAATTTTTGTAAAAATACAGTTTTCATTCTGCATTTTTTGAAAGTTTTACAGTGTGTAGATACATCCTTCCCGCTTGTTTTCAAACTTAGTTCAATCTGTTCCCGTGAGTGGCGCCGTCACAGCATGTCTTCAAGATGGCTGCTACACTTGACGTTTGTCAGAAGCAATGTGCTGTCATAGAATTCCTGGGCTGTGAAAATGAGCCAGTGGGAAACATCCACAAGAGGTTGAAAAAGGCATATGGAGATGCTGCTGTCGATTGCAGTACAGTTAGTCGGTGGGCAAGCAGGTTACGTAATGAAAGCAGGCACGGCTATATTGCGGATTGTCCTCGCAGTGCCAGGCCTCGTGCTGCACACACTCCAGTCAATGTGCAGAGAGTTAACGAATTGGTGACTGCTGACAGACGCATCACAGTGAACGAATTGTCACGCTACGTTGGGATAGGGGAAGGAAGTGTTTGCAGAGTACTGAAAGTGTTGGCTTTAAAAAAGGTTTGTGTCAGGTGGGTTCCCAGGATGTTGACAGTGGGTCACAAAGAAACAAGAAAAACGGTATGCAGCGAACTTTTGGAACAGTAAGAGAATGGTGGAAACGAATTTCTTGGAAGAATCGTGACAGGTGATGAAACATGGAACCATCATTTTTAACCAGAGATGAAGAGGCAATCAATGGAGTGACATCATGCAAATTCACCAAAGAAAAAAAATTCAAAACCACACCTTCTGCTGGAAAAGTTATGGCTACGGTGTTTTTCTATTCCAAAGGACTCTTGCTTGTGGACATCATGCCAAGTGGAACCAACATAAATTCTGATGCATATGTGACGACACTGAAGAAATTACAAGCTCACCTGAGTCGTGTTCGACCATATCTGCAAAAGCAGGATGTTTTGCTGTTGCACGACAATGCACAGCCACATTTCAATAAAAAAACCATGGAAGCGATCACAAAACTCGTATGGACAACATTGATACACTCGCCTTACAGTCCTGACCTGGCTCCATGTGACTATCATCTCTTTGAGAAAGTGAAAGACTCTCTTTGTGGAACAAGGTTTGAAGATGATGACTCCCTTGTGCATGCTGCCAAACAGTGGCTCCAACAGGTTGGTCCAGAATTTTACCGTGCGGGTATACAGGCGCTGGTTCCAAGACGGCGCAAGGCAGTTGAGAGGGATGGAAATTATGTGGAGAAATGAAAATATTTTTCCTAATGGATGTATCTACACACTGTAAAACTTCCAAGCATGTAGAATAAAAGATGGATTAAAAAAAAAAGTGTACATTTCTTTTGGAGTGACTCTCATACTAAGCGTAAGTGGACTGATGGTAACAATTCAATGATGAGGAGTGTGTTTGACATTTTACAAACTGCTGCAGAGAAATTGGAGAAAGAGCGTGTAATAAGCCCAACAAAATCGATGCCTTTTTTAAGTACGTCACTGCAAAAGTGAAGAAATATTCGCCTGGAACGCAGAAATCGGTACAGCGTGCCATGTTTGACGTACTTGTGAAAGCTGACAAAGTGTTTTTTGATTGGGCTGCTCCAAATTCTTAGCATTACAACTGGCAATTCCCTCCAGAAAGTGTGTATCACCCCACACATTCTCAACAATACGTTTTGCACACTTTGCAACCAGTACCTTCTCCTGTACAATCGCCACCTGATTCCTTGACACCTATATCTTCTCAGCCATCTCCTGCTGCATCAATAGCTTCAGTACAGCTTTCGGATTTTGTATAACATAACTTTAGTTTAATGGATTTTGTGTAAAATGCGTTTAATTTTATATTTATAAAAATATTTAAAAAGATAAAACAACTTTCAAAACTAAAAGAGTTAAACAGCAGTGTTAATGCATTACCTTGATATATCCTTGTAACTCATGGATGAGTGCTGCACAGACGTATGGTACTATTAGTGCAATAGATTGCTTAGAAATCCGGAAAGTATACTGCAGGCTAGTAAAGGAATCTCCCATGGCGAGAAATCGAAGTGTTACTGCTAACCTGGAAGAATTAATCATACTGGTTTTATTCACACACCTGTGTGTGTATCTGTGTATACCTGCCCTTTTGTCCCCCTAAGGTAAGTCTTTCGGCTCACGGGATTGGAATGACTCCTTACTCTCTCCCTTAAAACCCACATCCTTTCGTCTTTCCCTCTCCTTCCCTCTTTCCTGACGAAGCAACCGTTGGTTGCGAAAGCTTGAATTTTTTTGTGTGTGTTTGTGTTTGTTTGTGTGTCTATCAACATGCCAACGCTTTCGTTTGGTAAGTTGCATCATCTTTGTTTTTAGATATATTTTTCCCACGTGGAATGTTTCCCTCTATTATATTCATATCATTATATACAGGGTGAGTCACCTAACATTATCGCTGGATATATTTCGTAAACCACATCAAATACTGAAGAATCGATTCCACAGACCGAACGTGAGGAGAGGGGCTAGTGTAATTGGTTAATAAAAACCATAAAAAAATGCACGGAAGTATTTTTTTAACACAAACCTACATTTTTTTAAAATGGAACCCCGTTAGTTTTGTTAGCACATCTGAACATATAAACAAATACGTAATCAGTGCCGTTTGTTGCATTGTAAAATGTTAATTACACCTGGAGATATTGTAATCTAAAGTTGACGCTTGAGTACCACTCCTCCGCTGTTCGATCATGTGTATCGGAGAGCACCGAATTACTTAGGGATCCAAAGGGAACGGTGATGGACCTTAGGTACAGAAGAGACTGGAACAGCACATTACATCCACATGCTAACACCTTTTTATTGGTCTTTTTCACTGATGCACATGTACATTACCATGAGGGGTGAAGTACACGTACACACGTGGTTTCCGTTTTCAATTACGGAGTGGAATAGAGTGTGTCCCAACATGTCAGGCCAATAGATGTTCAATGTGGTGGCCATCATTTCCTGCACACAATTGCAATCTCTGCCGTAATGAATGTCGTACACGCCGCAGTACATCTGGTGTAATGTCGCCGCAGGCTGCCACAATACGTTGTTTCATATCCTCTGGGGTTGTAGGCACATCACGGTACACATTCTCCTTTAACGTACCCCACAGAAAGAAGTCCAGAGGTGTAAGATCAGGAGAACGGGCTGGCCAATTTATGCGTCCTCCACGTCCTATGAAACATCCTGTCAAGGGTCAGCTTAGTGTTAATTGCGGAATGTGCAGGTGCACCATCATGCTGATACCACATACGTCGACGCGTTTCCAGTGGGACATTTTTGAGCAATGTTGGCAGATCATTCTGTAGAAACGCGATGTATGGTGCAGCTGTTTGGGCCCCTGCAATGAAGTGAGGACCAATGAGGTGGTCGCCAATGATTCCGCACCATACATTTACAGTCCACTGTAGCTGACGCTCTACCTGTCTGAGCCAGCGAGGATTGTCCACAGACCAGTAATGCATGTTCCGTAGATTCACTGCCCCGTGGTGTGTGAAACCCGCTTCATCGGTAAACAGGTAGAACTGCAACGCATTATCTGTTAATGCCCATTGACAGAATTGCACTCGATGATTAAAGTCATCACCATGTAATTGCTGATGTAGCGACACATGAAACGGGTGAAAGCGGTGACGATGCAGTATGCGCATGACACTACTTTGACTCAGTCCACCAGCTCTCGCAATGTCCCGTGTACTCGTGTGTGGGTTCATGGCAACAGCAGCTAACACACCAACTGCACCCGCTTCTGTGACGGGCCTGTTACGGACCCGTTTGCGTGCTACGACCATACCTGTTGCATACAGTTGGCGGTAGATGTTTTGCAATGTGCGGCACGTTGGATGCTCTCTGTCCGGGTACCGTTCTGCATGCACCCTGCAGGCTTCAGCTGCATTTCGTCGACACTTGCCATAGATGAGTATTATCTCCGCCTTTTCAGAGTTCGAATACACCATGGTCACAGTTCCTACAACACTACACTATCACAGGCGTCTGGTAACACGGTGTACTACAGTTGGTCTGCGTGCAGGGACGAATGCAGAATAACAATAGCAGCAAACGCTACATGCGGACACTGTGACAGCTAGACCAAACCACAACAGTGCACTACATCCAAACTCGTAAACACGGTCGTCATCGTAAACATGTCCCTGCAGATGCTGCTCGCCAACCGTGGCCCATGTTTGTTACAACACGCAACTGAACGTCGGAGGTTTCAAGCGTTAACTTTAGGTTACAATATCTCCGGATGTAATTAACATTTTACAGTGCAACAAACGGCACTGATTATGTATTTGTTTATATGTTCTGATGTGCTAACAAAACTAACGTGGTTCTATTTAAAAAAACGTAGATTTGTGTTAAAAAACATACTTCCGTGCATTTTTTTATGGTTTGTATTAAACAATTAACTAGCCCCTCTCCTCACTTTCGGTCTGTGGAATCGGTTCGTCAGTATTTGATGTGGTTTACGAAATATATCCAACGGTAACGTTAGGTGACTCACCCTGTATATATACACTCCTGGAAATTGAAATAAGAACACCGTGAATTCATTGTCCCAGGAAGGGGAAACTTTATTGACACATGCCTGGGGTCAGATACATCACATGATCACACTGACAGAACCACAGGCACATAGACACAGGCAACAGAGCATGCACAATGTCGGCACTAGTACAGTGTATATCCACCTTTCGCAGCAATGCAGGCTGCTATTCTCCCATGGAGACGATCGTAGAGATGCTGGATGTAGTCCTGTGGAACGGCTTGCCATGCCATTTCCACCTGGCGCCTCAGTTGGACCAGCGTTCGTGCTGGACGTGCAGACCGCGTGAGACGACGCTTCATCCAGTCCCAAACATGCTCAATGGGGGACAGATCCGGAGATCTTGCTGGCCAGGGTAGTTGACTTACACCTTCTAGAGCACGTTGGGTGGCACGGGATACATGCGGACGTGCATTACCCACGGCTGTGCCCGTGTGATCATTTCATTTCATATCCTTACAAAGTATTACACCCAGGTATCTGTATGAGTTGGTCGATTCCAGCTGTGACTCATCGATATTATAGTCATAGGATACTATGTATTTTGCGTTTTGATAAGGAGGTAATTTTACATTTTATAGCAAGTTGCCAATCTTTGTACCACTGTGAAATCTTATCAAAGTCTGATTGAATAATTATGCAGCTTCTTTCAGACAGTACTTCATTACATATAACTCAGTGTGCGATTTGCAGGGGGGGATGGGGGGGGGGATTTCCCCCCCTCTGCATCAGACCATCCCCTCCCCTGGTTTTAGTTTATGCATCCCAGCCTGGGATGTTTATTTCCCACGCACTGGAGTAGAACTTTACATATAATTTAAATTTGTGGAGCCGAACACTGAAAGTTTTTAATACAGTCTTACTATTAATACTATTAATATGTTTGCTTATTAATTTTGAAAAAGTGTTATGTAGTAGTTAAGCATTTCAAAACATTTAGAACTAAATCATCATTATCATATGGTCATTGTTGCTTTCGTCTAAGGTGCGCCATCCGTTTGCTTGCGAGGGAAGTAGTGTGGCACTCATAGCGCAGCAGTCGTACCGCAGAGTTGGGTGAGCTGGGGGCTGAAATTTCCACCCACTCCGGGCCCTAATACAGGGTGGTGACCGGCCCGGTACCTGTGCGAACATTTACTGTTAGGCCACCTTTTGGCAAAAGTATGGCGCGGACTAACGCGCCTGGGACGAAAGCACAAAGTAGTGCGAAGTGAGCAACGGTACTAGTCAGACGGGATCGGACAGTCTGACTTCACTAGCCGCGAACCACGTGGGTGGAGCTGAACACAGGCTCCCCAGCATCGCGCACTCCAAATTAATTGGTGCCGTTCGTTCGCTGCCTCGCGTCCGCCAAATACACGGCGATCTTCACACGTTCCCGCTTCAGTAGCTTCGTTAGGGAGTTGAGTGCATCCGGGCCTGTAAGAACTACGGAATTTCAGGATGTCATTCAGACAAAGCAAAATTTCTGATTTCCTTAAGAGCCTGATACGTGTTCAAACTCTGACAGTCAGGATACTAACAGTGGTGCTAAAAGAGTTAAAATAGACAGTGAATGTAAAAAAGAAAACGGTAATGATGATGTTAATACAGGGGAAGAGACTGAATCTCCGGTGACTGAAAACTGTGACACGTCTCAAAGTAGGAATGGGAGTAACAGTATTCTTGAGATTATAGTAGGAAATTGTGTTGCCTTATCACGTTTCCAAAACTGGCAAAAGACTAAGCCGTGGCTGTCCGTAAATGACAAAAACTTAGTAATATGCACAGTGTGTTCACAAGTTCGTGAACTTAAGGTGAAAAGCAGTGAACGTGTGCGTATCGATAACGCGTTTTTAGCTGGTGTTTCTGCTAATAACGCCAAAAAACTAGATGATAAAATCGGGGATCATGAAAAATGCAAATCACACATGAAGTGCGTAGAAATCATGATTATAAAAGAGAAGAAAAGTTTAGAAAAATGCGTGAGTGAAAGTGAAAAGTTGTGGGGAAAGCAGCATCAGGAAAAAGTAATCGCAACTGCTTCATTGTTCAGGTGTGCATATGTAGTAGCTAAACAGAAATTATCATTCAAATCGTATCTTGCAGTAATCGACCTACATAAGCTTAATGGTTTATCTGTCGGTAATATGTTTCATTCTGACCATGCATGCCGAAATATCATTACGTTTGTAGGAGATGAAATGAAAAAGAATCTTGCTCACTTCCTTGTAGAATCGGGTACAAACTTCAGTATTATGATGGACGAAAGTACAATGGTTTCCAATAAAACTTGTTTAGTAATATATTTGCGTTTGTCCTTTGAGGGAGTTGCTTGCAATTATTTTTTTGACATTGTTAAATTAGAAAGTGCGACAGGAGAATGCATTTTCAGCACATTATTAGCAGCTCTTGAAAAGTATGGCATTACAAATGATGTACTAAAAAACCACCTTGTAGGTATCGCAACAGATGGTGCCTCAACAATGCTTGCACCTTATAAAGGCGTAGCCGCTCTACTGCGTAGTCATTTACATAAGGATATAACTTCGTTCAATGTATGAACCACAAAATGGAATTAGCTTGTCCATCTTCTTGAAGAACTGAGACATGATGGTTCCCGATCAACTCAGGAGAGATCTAAATTTGAAGGTTTGCTAAAACATCTCACAAAGTGGTTGCTCGTAATGGAATTAGTTATGCTTTATGAGGCACTAGAAGTTCTGCAAGTATTATCATTCTTTATGCAGAACAGAAATTCTTCAGTCCTTAAAGCAAAACAGGAAATTGACGTGGCTATAAGAACTCTTGAAACACTGAAAACAAATGACTCGCCACGAATTAGGATGATAGTACAAGAGTTGGAGGAAAAGCGCACATTCAAAGGGGTATTAATTAAAGAACCATCTTGTGATGAATATAACAGATTTTAGACATTTCGGAAGAAATTTTTTCAGTCTTTGGTAGACAATATAAAAAACCGCTTTGAGGACCTGGATTTCTTTTCGGGTGTAGCCGTACTAAATTCAGATACATGGCCCTCAGATGATTATGAACGTGTGTTTTATGGTGACATGTCAATTTATCGCTTGTGTAATAAGATGGATTTTAAATTACGTGAAAGCACGTGTGCGTCACTAGTTAAAGATTTTCGAATCTATAAAGAAAATCCTCAACACATGCCCAATTCTGTGAAGGAACTTATGAAGGCAGTCGAGGTTGTACCTATATCTACGGCTGAATGTGAACGCGGATTTAGTGCCATGAATTTAACACTGACTGGTCAGAGGAATCACTTACAAATTCCGACACTTTCAAATCTACTTTTCGTTTCAATAAATGGACCTCCACTGCATTGCTTCGATGCAGAAAAATTTGCAGCAACGTGGATCAAGTCTCAGCACCATAGCGCCCTTGACAAACCAACAGGCAAACCCTCGAATCTTCAGGAGCAGTCTCATTCATCTCGTCTCTTCAACTAAACCCTGTAAGTTAAAATGACAATTATATACTGTAGTACTAGCGGAACCGACCACACTTTGCTGTGGCTTTGTCATAATACGATGATTTAACAAATTAACATTCACTTATAATTTAAGAGTGTTAAAATTAAGCACAACACAACACAAAAATTTTAATTTTACATTTTATTCAACTCGTATTTTAGTATAGTTTGAGTATCGTATATTACATGAATCATTTACAAAGTTGTTGATTAACAACATATGAAGATTTATTAATTTTATAAATGAGGTAAATAAACTCGGCATTGCCCGGATGCTTCTACCTTCCCCTTATGTCCATCTCCTTTTCCCACTCCCCATCTTCTCCCGCCCTTCTCTCTGTCCATCTGCTTTTCTCCTCTATCACCTCCTATCTCCTCCGTCACTCTCCCCTTCGCTAAGGTCAATTTCACTCCCCCTCTAAGTCAATCTCCTCCTCCCCTCTCTTTCTGTCCCTGTGACATCCAACATTTACATATTGAAAGCAGTAATTTGCGTCTACAATTGCCATAAGGACAATGCTGAATGTTATTTTGTAGTTGATGTATTCACTTCCAGTATTCGGAGGACACATAATTTGCACATGTTTGCCATATATGGCTCCTATGCAGTGAGGGAAATTCCACTTCACTTCGAAATTTCTTGCTACCTTCTGCCATTCTTCAGTAACCTTTGGAATCTGAAAAGTAAAACATACTCATTACTTTCCCTATGTTTTCAGACTGATGACACAGAGGACACAGTATCAAAAGATGACGGCGCTGTAGCTCTAGAAGAACATGTACTTCCCACATATGTCAAGCACATATTTTCAAATGTTCTTTTTAAAGCGGCCTTGGGGGAGTATGAACAGCAAACTCCAAGCATCGAAACATTGGTTGCAAAACCTAGCTGTGGAATTGTATATGTGGACAATAATAATTGTGGCGAATTTGTTCAAACAGAAAAAGAAGAGCTCGAATTAATTCGATTTTAGAAATAAGTATTTTTCAACAGTTCCTTAATATCCATTTTAATTTGCTTAAAAATGCCAATAAAACATTACTTAAATGAAATCAGTATTGAATGTTGCGTTCTTATCTTTATGTAATTCTTCAACACCAATGAAAAACCTTCACATACTTGTGGCACTATGAGGGAAACAGCAGAATATGATACTTTAAATAAGTACATTAGTGACTTGTATGAATCGCCAGTGGCTAAAAATCGTAACGTGATGGCCCATCGAATTCTTGGTGAAATACTGTCTTGTCAGTTGTTATCTTTCTTTACAATAAGAGGTGTAGTTAACTGCCGTAAATAATTAAAGTCTTCAGTCGACATTCTCGTAAAATTACTAAATAACGCACCATCGTCTGCTTCTAGTTCCTAGGATACTATTTCGTGGACCTTCTTTAATTACTCTTCTCGTCCACCATCGTTTTCTTTTCCTTTGGTTTTCAATTCCGTTGTTAGCTGCATGTGCAAGTACCAAGTAGGTCGCCGCTGCGATCACTTTATCATCCATTATACTGCAAGACCGACCCACGTGTGGCACAAATTCTGTTGCTTTGGTATAAATTAACCTGCCGCATGCAACATACGCCGTAAGATGTTGCCTGTTGTAGCATGCTACAAGACGACGCACGCCACATTTCCGTAGCATGCCACAATGTTGCAAGACGTCGCCCCAGCGTAAACGAGGCTTTAGAGCCAGGTCTGTATTGTATGGTGTATGTGATATGTTGCGTACGAAACTAGAACCTGCGATCAGATCCAAACGTCATGGAAAACTGTGAAGAGATGTCATCCTGCAGCAAGATAACGCTCGCCCACATTCTGCCAAACGGACAGCCGACGCAATAAAGGAGTTGAGATTCGAGGTGCTGGAACATCAACCATACAGTCCAGACCTTTGAGGAGGTCATTCCGTTTGAGAAACTGCATTACGTTTGAGCTCACAATATATTCTAAGATTCTGCTACAAATCGATGTCAAAGATATTGGACAGTAGCTTTGTGGACCACTTCTACCACCCTTCTTGTAGACGGATGTGATCCATGCCTTCTTCCAACTACTGGGCGCGGTTTCCTGTTCGAGGGACGGAGTACAAGAAGAATGAACGCTTAAAAGTCCCAGTGCGCACAGTAATTGGTCTAATATTTTTTTCACTGTCTCTGCGACAGCGATAGCTAGGGGTTGTAGCTTACTTCTACATTCATCACTTTACACTGACGTAACAGAAGTCATGGGGTATCTCCTAATATCATGTCGGACCTCCTTTTCCCCTGGCGTAGAGCAGAAATTCGACCTGTCATGGACTCAACAAGTCGTCGGAAGTCCCCTACAGAAATACTGAGCCATACTCTGTAGCCATCCATAATTGCGAAAGTGTTGTCGGGGCAAGATTTTATACACGAACTGACTTGATTATATACCCCAGCAAGTGGAGGGAGCGCTGCAGACCTGTAAGAGGACTTTAAAACGATTGCCTTTTTACCATATATTGGTAATATTTCAGCGCAAATACGCAGAGTACTAAGAAAATGTAAAGTGAAAGCAATATTTCGCCCTCCTGCAAAAATTTCGTCGCTGTTGGGCCGGCCAGTGTGGCCGAGCGGTTCTAGGCGCTTCAGTCTGGAACCGCACGACCGCTACGGTCGCAGGTTCGAATCCTGCCTCGGGCATGGATGTGTGTGCTGTCCTTAGGTTAGTTAGGTTTAAGCAGTTCTAAGTTCTAGGGGACTGATGACCTCATATGTTAAGTCCCATAGTGCTCAGAGCCATTTGAACCATTTTTTTGTCGCTGTTGGGGTCTGTCAAAGTCGACCTAGAGCTGCGCAAGGCAGGTGTTTACAGGATTCCGCGTGAAACCGGCAAATCTTATATAGGGCAAACGACGCGTACTGTGCAGTATCGCATTGTAGAATACCAGCGGCATACTCGCTTTCTTCAGCCGTGTTAAGTCTTCCATCGCCAAACACTAAACACTGGTCAAGCCATGAATTTCAATGAGACAAAAATTGTGGCACTTACGTCTAACGTTTGGAGTTCTATTATTAGTGAATCCGTGGAAATATGGCTGTCTGGCAATGAGTCTCTTATTAATCGTGACGGCGGTTACCAAATGAATTCGGTATGGAATCCAGTCGTCGAAAAACTTCGTGTCCTCCGTAGCCGGCGTGGTTCTGTGATGGAACCGCGAGAAGACAATTGAATTGATACCGATGCGGCGAGTTTTCACCACGGAGGGCGCACGGCGCAGCAGAAACGAACGCACTCAAGCAGCGCAAGCGCAACAAGTGGATCCACCACGCATGTGCCGAAGGGGCCTTAAATACCAGAGCTCAGGGAATTTTCGCCAGTATCACCTGAAGATTGCCAGAAGACTCTGAGCCGATATGTTGTGGCAGGAAGTAACAAACATCCGTCAGGCCTCCCGCAATCTTGTGGAACAATGATTGTGCGGTACTTCTGGCACTTGTTGGCTCTTACAATCTTTGGAATTGTGTGGATGATACTTTTCCGAAAGTTAGATGGTATATCTCCAGACTCATAATTCTACACACCAACGTGAGTAGTAGTTTTCTTGCCACTTCCTCCCCCAATGATTTTAGATATTCTCGCGGAATGTTATCTATTCCTTCTGCTTTATTTGAACTTAAATCCTCCAAATCTCTTTTAAATTTCGATTCTAATACTGAATCCCCTATCCCTTCCATATGACTCTTGTTTCTTCTCCTATCACGTCATCAGACAAGTCTATCCACTCATAGAGGACTTCATTGTAATCTTCCCAACTGTCTGCTCTCTCATCTGCATTTAACAGTGGAATTCACGTTACACTCTTAATGTTACCACCCTTACTTCTAATTTCACCGACGGTTATTTTGACTTTTCTATATGCTGAATCAGTTCTACCGACAATCATTTCTTTTTCGATATCTTCACATTTTTCATGCAGCCATTTCGCCTAGCTTTTCTGCGGTTTCTATTTATTTCATTCCTAAGCGAGTTGTGTTTCTGTCTTCATCGATCAACTGAAGTATTTCTTCTGTTACCCATTGTTTCTTCGCAGTTACCTTCTTTGTACCTATGATTTTCTTCCCAACTTCTGTAGTTGCCCTTTTAAGAGATGTTCACTTCTCTCCAACTGAACTGCCTACTGAGTGTTCCTTAACGCAGTATCTATAACCTTAGCGAACTTGAAGCATCTCTCTTCATTCCTTAGTACTTCCGTATCCCACTACTTTGCGAATTGACTCTTCCTGACTTATCTCTTAAACTTTAGCCTACTCTTCATCACTACTTAATTATGAACTGAATCTGTATCTGTCCTGGGTACGCCTTACAATCCAGTATCTGATTTCGGAATCTCTGCCTGACAAAAACGCAATCTAACTAAAATCTTCCCGTATCACCCGCACTTTTCCAAGTATACCTCTTCCTCTTGTGATTCTTGAACAGAGTATGCGCTGTCACTAGATGAAATTTATTCCAGAACTCAATTAGTCTTTCTCCTCTCGTTCCTAGTTTTTCTTCAAGTATATTTATTTACTTATCATCATCAACTTCTCCCCCTCCCACAAAGTAACCCCCTCAAATTTAACACACTTCTGATATCGATTTTTCAATTCTGGAAGCGCTTCTGGAACTCACTCTTCGTTATGGTGTTCAGCTCCTTCAGCGATTCTGTTTTTATCTCATCAGTGGTGGCAAAATGACATCCTTTTGTGGTTATCTTCAGCTTCGGGAATAGAAAGAAATCGCAGGGGGCCATCCCCTACGAAGCCGTTGGCTGAGCAACATAATGATTCAGCGCGTGGTAGCCGTACGGTCTCGGGCGCCTTGCCACGGTTCGCGCGGCTACCCCCGTCGGAGGTTCGAGTCCACCCTTGGGCATTGTGTGTGTGTGTGTGTGTGTGTGTGTGTGTGTGTGTGTGTGTTGTCCTTAGCGTAAGTTAGTTTAAGTTAGATTAAGTAGTGTGTGAGCCTATGGACCGATGACCTTGGCAGTTTGGTCCCATAGGAACTTACCACAAATTCCCAAACATAAAGGTTTTGCTTTTTCCAAAAAAACACAAACAAGCATTCAGGTGTGAGCGGGAGCATTATAGTGAGGCAATTTGCCACAAATCTAGTCATTTTCTTTGGATTGCTTCACACAAACGACGCATAACTTCCAGCTGATATTCCTTATTCACCGTACGACTCATAACGCACTATCCCATTGTCATCGAAAAAAATAGTGAGAAGAAGCTTAACATGTGATCGAACTTGTCGAATTTTTTCTCGGTCTTGGCTGTTCAGGCTGTTTCCACTAGGACGATTGGGCCTTGCTTTCGACGTCATACTCGTGTACCCCTGTTTCGTATCTGTTAAACCTTCTTCGGAAGTTGTGGATCATTGGCGACTTCTTTCAGCAATTGCTGAGCAATGTCTACTTGTCGTCGCTTTTGGTCTAAATTCAACACATTCGGTACGAACTTTGCTGCTACACTTTTCACGCCGAAAACATCAGAAAAAAACGCTTGAAATGAGCCAAAGGATATGTTGATATCATCAGCAACCTCCGATGGTGATTCGGCGATTTTCCAGAACCATTTTCTTGACTTCTTTCACATTTCCGTGAGTAACTGAAGTGCTAGGGCGCCCAGGGCAGTCGTCGTCTTCAGCGTCTCCTCGACCCTTACCACTGGTAAACTCTTTTTTAGTTTCGAACGTGATGCTGCACTTTATTCCATTTTCAGGCAAAGTTTAATACAAATGCGTACTCAAATTGTACTCAGATGAGTCATGTGGAAAGGTTTCCGAAGTCGTTACAGCCGCACGACGGGAGTTAGCAGACTTTGGCCGCAGGGTGGCAGTTGGAGCTAGACGCATGGGACATTCCTTTTCGGAAACGGTTAGGGATTTCAGTATTCCAAAATCCACAGTGTAAAGAGTGTGATGAAAATACCACAGACATCGAAGGCCTTCGCTTAACGTCCGATAGCAGCGGCGTTGGCGTAGAGTTGTTAGTACTAACAGACAAGCAACACTGCATAAAATAACCATAGAAATCAATGTGAGATGTTCGTTGACGTATCCGTTACACAGTGCGGCTAAATCTGACGTTAACAGGGTGTGGCAGCAGACGACCTACACGAGTGCCTTTGCTAACAGCACGACATCGCCTGCAGCACCTCTCCTGGGCCCGACACCATATCGGTTGGATCCTAGACGACTGGAAAACCATGGCCTCGTCAGATGAGTCTCTATTTCATTTGGTAAGAGCTGATGGTAGGGTTCGAAGGTGACGCAGACTCTACGAAGCCATGGACCCGAGTTCTCAAGAGGCCACTGTGCAAGTTGATGGTGGCTCTATAACGGTGTGTGCTGTGTTTACAAGGAAGGGGCTGGGTCCTCTGGCGTAACTGAACCGACCTTCGACTGGAAATGGTTATGATCGGCTACTTGGAGAGCATTTGCAGCCGTTCATAGGCTTCATGTTCCCAAACAAAGACTAAATTTTTACGGATGACAATGCGCCATGTAACGGGGTCATTGTGGTTCGTGATTGGTTGAAGAACATTGTGGACAATTCGAGATAGCGATTTTACCACCCAGATAGCCCGGCATGAATCCTATCCAACATTTATGGGGTATAATCGAGAGGTCAGTTCGTACAAAACCCTACACCGGCAACTCCTTCGCAGTTATGGACGCCTATAGAGTCACCATGGTTCAATATTTCTGCAGGGGACTTCCGTCGACCTGATGACTCCACGCTACGTCGAGTTGCTGCATTACCCCGGGAAAAAGAAGATCCGTTACGATATTAATAGATATCCCATGACTTTCGTCACCTCATTGTACTAACGTATCATTCAGCATTACCTATTAGCCAGGCACAACTAATAGCTACGAATAGAGTTTTGTGTGACCCTTCAACGAGAGAGCTTTCTGGGCAAATGGCATACATCACATAATTTGTTATTAGTTTAGCGTAAAAGTATTTTATGTGATCCGTTGTCGTTTTAAAAGAATGGTCTTATGCCACATTAAAAGTAGAGTCAATATGTTAAAATAGCAGCCTGTTGTGATATTCAGTCCAGAGACTGGTTTGATGCAGCTCTCCTTGCTACTCTATCCCGTGCAAGCTTCTTCTTTTCTTGTCTAAACTATTTATCGTCCATGTTTCACTTCCATACATGGCTACACTCCACACAAATACTTTCAGAAACGACTTCCTGACATTTACATCTATACTCATGTTAACAAATTTCTCTTCTTCAGAAATGCTTTCCTTGCCTTTGCCAGTCTACATTTTATATCCCCTCTACTTCGACCATAAGCAGTTATTTTTCGCCCCAAATAGCAAAATTCATTTACTACTGTAAGTGTCTCATTTCCTAATCTAATTCCCTCAGCATCACCTGATTTAATTCGACTACATTCAATTATCCTCGTTTTGCTTTTGTCGATGTTCATCTTATATCCTCCTTTCAAGAGACTGTCCATTCCGTTCAACTGCTCTTCCAGGTCCTTTGCTGTCCTTGACAGAATTACAGTATCATTGGCGAACCTCAAAGTTTTTATTTCTTCCTATGGATTTAATTCCTATTCCGAATTTTTGTTTTGTTTTGTTTCCTTTACTGCTTGCTCAATATACAGACTGAATAACATCGGGGATAGGCTACAACCCTCTCTCACTCCCTTCCCAACCATTGCTTCCCTTTCATGCCCCTCGACTCTTATAACTGCCATATGGTTTCTGTACAAATTGTAAATAGGCTCTCGCGCCCTGTATTTTATCCCTGCCACCTTCAGAATTTGAAAGAGAGTATTCCAGTCAACATTGTCAAGAGCTTTCTCTAAGTCTACAAATGTTGGAAACATAGGTTTGCCTTTCCTTACTCTATCTTCTAAGATAAGTCGTAGGGTCAGTATTGCCTGACGTGTCCCAACATTTCTACGGAATTCATATTGATCTTCCCCGAGGTCGGCTTTTACCAGTTTTTCCATTGGTTTGTAAAGAATTCGTGTTAGTATTTTGCAGCCGTGGCTTATTAATCTGATAGTTCGATAATTTTCACATCTGTCAACACCTGCTTTCATTGTGATTGGAATTATTATATTCTTCTCTAAGTCTGAGGGTGTTTCACCTGTCTTATATATCTTGCTCACCAGATGGTAGAGTTTTGTCATAGCTGGCTCCCCCAAGGCTATCAGTAGTTCTAATGGAATGTTGTCTATTCCCGGGCCTTTCAGTGCTCCGTCACACTCTTCACGCAGTATTATATCTCCCACTTCGTCTTCATCTACATGCTCTTCCATTACCATAATACTGTCCTCAAGTATATCGCCCTTGTATAGACCATGTATATACTCCTTCCACCTTCCTGCTTTCCCTTCTCTGCTTGGGACTGGGTTTCTATCTGAGCTCTTTATATTCATAGAAGTGGTTCTCTTTTCTCCAAAGGTCTCTTTAATTTTTCTGTAGGCAGTATCTGTCTTACCCCCTAGTGATATATGCCTCTACATCCCTACATTTGTTCTCTAGTCATCCCTGATTAGCCATTTTGCACTTCCTGTCGATCTCATTTTTGAGTCGTTTATATTCCTTTTTGCCTGCTTCATTTACTGCATTTTTACATTTTCTCCTTTCATCAATTAAATTCAATATTTCTTCTGTTACCCAAGGATTTCTACTAGTCCTCGCCTTTTTACCTACTTGATCCTCTGCTGCCTTCACTATTTCATCTCTCAAAGTTACCCATTCTTCATCTACTGTATTTATTCCCCCCATTCTTGTCAGTTGTTCCCTACGGCATCGAAATACTGCCACCGCCCACAGCGAGAAACAGGAAAAGCAACACCGCCAGATGAAAGAAAGCACGAATACGGGCGCCGTACCACGCCGAGAAACACAGTTCACAGCGTCGGCGTGAAATTGTTTAGTATCAATAACAGCCCTCACTCTCGCCGCTTCCGTTAGAGATCTGTCTGCCGTGGAGTGCTGCCATCTCTGTCAAGCGTTCACAGCGAGTGCTAGCGTATATTGAAATAAATCGCATATTTCTATATGTTTCCAATCCTCAGAAAATCGGTGGTGTTACAACTTGCATGGACCTCTTAGTAACCTGATGGTATAGTTACCTATAATGAAGAACTACTTAAGATGCATAAACATTCCGTCAGATCTTGATAACATTACAAAGTGGCGTAAAGATTGGCAACTTGCTATATGATCAGAAACGTAAAAAGTGCACTTCACAAAACGAAAAACGTGTCGTCCTATCCACAGAAAAAGAGTCACAACTGTATACATCTAAATCACGCAGATACCTGGTTGTAACACTTTGTAGGGATATGAAATGGAACAATCACACAGCCTCACTTGTACGTGAGGCAGGTTACAGACTTCGATTTATTGGCAGGATACTGGGACAACGCAGTCTGTAAAAGAGAGAGCTTACAAATCACTTGTATCTCCCGTCTTAGAATATTACTCAATTTTATGGGAAGCGCACCAAATAGGATTAACAGGAAGTACTGAACTACTGAACAATGTGAGTCAAAGTAACTGCCACTCGTAACCCATTGAAAATATTAAGGTAATCTTTTTTGTGGTAATTGGAAGTACAAACATCAGGGTGCACTGTATCAACAAAGATGGAAAAACAATTCGAGAAAGAGTGTTATAAGTAATCCTGTAGCTGCAATAAATTGTTCCGTTATTTCAGAATGCCAATTGTTTGCTTTGTATTCAGGTAGGCTATGAGACGGGGGGCACGAATGGTCCCACGTTTTCTATCCAATCCTGCGTAGGTAGAAACAAAGTTTATAACAACACGCGCCGGTGGTAACGTAGAGACAGGTGGAACGAAACAGGCCGTTCCGGAGGAGGATGACAGATCACGAGGTGAACGAATAACCAACACAAGTCCGAGGCATAACCAAGTCGTCTAAACATATACCGCAGTCCAGAGGCAAATACAAATCTCGAAACGTAAATCGGACAAGAAACAGTACTCTGCTATTCCATGGCGCGATACTCAGGCTTCAGAGTGACTAGCGAGAAATTGACTGCAATCGCTGGGCTCCGGTATACGAGGTGTGATGAAAAACTAACGGGATTTTTTTAATTTGGCGGACTTTTCACACACGATTCTCAAAAACATTTTTTATCTTGTCGTTCTACATGCTCGTGATGTATGTTCGCATTTTCAGCAGTTTTGAATATTTAGTTTATTGTTGACAGTCGAAAAGGTTACACGTGTTTTCGGGTCTCGGTGAATTTTACTTACGAATTTCATGCCAAAGCCAAGGCAAAGTAAGTCTCTCCGTGTGTGAGAATCACATCATTGTGCGAGCACTGTGGGAAGCAGACACTGGGACATGGAGATCTGATGCGGTCCTGGAAGCGTCCTCAGATAGCCGAAGTTGTTTCGACAAGCTGGAAAACTGGATTCTTGTCCCAGTCCAGCACAATTTTTCATACGTTTCCAGTAAATTGTATAGCTGTTGTGGTGCTGTATTCGCAATTCGCGATTCCAGTTCTTGATCACGTTCTAAAGAAGCGTTCGTAGCCGCCATGGCATCATTGTTGTTGCAAAAAATGTGTACACCTGCAGTGAGATTACTTCGAGAAGTTACGTAAGTTTCACAGTCCTCGTGTGATTACTTGAATGTATTAATATTGTCTGACAGGTCACTACTATCCAATATGGTTAACATGGATCCCAATATGCTTCACTGGGGCATGCCTGAAGTATTTTGTTGATTACTTTACATTTTTTCAATGGCTCTACATCCAAGATAACATGCTGCGTCCTCTCTACTGAAGTCCTCAATATAGTCACAAATTTTATTTAACATCTCATACTCTCGTATTTTTGTTAGTCAACCATGGAATGGTACCCCATGAAATGCTTCTTGGAAGTCAAGAAATCCTGCACGACTAGATTGCCTTGATCCATGGCTTTCAGTTTGTCATGTGCGGAAAGCGTAACATTACAGTGTATTATGTGAAGGGCTTGTTACAATAGTGGTACAAGTCCATTATCTCCACTTTTCTGTCTATAATGCTTCTGAAATTAATGAGCCAAACAAACAGAAAGAAAGGTTAATCTCTAGCAAGAAGCCATATGCGTGAATATTTCTGGTATCTCAACTGCAGATTTTTCAGTGCTCATTTAACTTTAGGACTCTGTATCTCAATGTGAACAAAAATGGACTAGTACCACTATTGAAATAAGCCCTTCATGTAATCCTTACAGGATGTTAGCACATTAAACGCGGACTAACGTCTCATCCTGAACGGAAGATGGTCGCCATATAAGATAATGTATACTCGGAAAATAGCAAAACCCCCTACTCTGCACGAGAACAGACGGTGTTATTTTGTCTCTTAAGCCTTCCTATTACGCACATGGACGAGAGGCTGGTGGCGTCACAGTATGGAATTCCACGTTCCACTGCACGGAGTAGCTTGAAATGAAGAAAGTGCCGTATCACGTTTTTGTCATGTGAAGAGGAGCGTGGCCAATGAGATGCGACGTAGTTTTTACGTCACAAGCAGAACTTAGGAGCCGCCATATTGTATGAAAAACTTCGTATTTGGTGGGTTCTTTCATTATAGAGTTCGCATTACGAATATTACGTGTTTCGAAGTATCAACAAATCGAGGATCCCTCGAAAACGCATCTTTTTAGATACGATTTGTTGTAATAAGATGACAGGAAACTACATATCAGTTTCATATGTTTGATGTCTTTAGTGTCATTACTTGTGTGGTATGACAGTATACCGTTTCAGTGCTGCGGCACAATGATGATCTATCAAAAGAGAGTCGTTTTGGTACAGTTTGTCGTAGTTAAAAATCAAATGATGACATTTGTAAACACGTTCTTTACACAGTGTAGACTACATATGGAGGCCTGGCTGCTAGGTTGAAGCTCTGCCCGTAGCTGATAGCGCTGTGAGGTAGGAAGAGCAAGGTAGCATGTTTGTATCCACCTCCTTCCATATTTTTTCTCACCTTTAGGTTTATAAAAGATTCTGGGTCTTTATTATTAATTTAATGTAAGTATATCCACAAAGTGGATGTTATTTATTGTAAATAATGCATTTGATGAAAATCTTGTTGCATAGGCGAACGACTGAAATGTTTCCTCAGTGGCCAGAAATCTTAAAGTGACTGCTAGTCTATCTTAGGAAGAAAACACAAGTTACGCACTGGAAGTTTTTGCTGTTAGGAAACTTCGTGTAAAATATATATCTATTTCTCGGTTTTGTGGACTGCGCTATATTTGTATCTTGCAGGTAAATATTTTTCTCAATGATGGTCAGCAGCTTCGAAAAAATCTTCTCTTCCAGGCAAAAGAAATCACGAAACGAATCTCGATCTTGAAATCTTGGTGATGAAGTACGTTACTTCAAAGTGTTGGTAGTCTATACAACATCGAGGATGTGGTTATTAAGCATGTGTAGGCTAAAATTAGACACTACACCTTAACTACCGGGTGATCAAAAAGTCAGTATAAATTTGAAAACTGAATAAATCACAGAATAATGTAGATAGAGAGGTACAAATTGACACACGTGCTTGGAATGACTTGGGGTTTTATTAGAACAAAAAAAATACAAATGTTCAAAAAATGTCCGACAGATGGCGCTTCATCTGATCAGAATAGCAATAATTAGCATAAAAAAGTAAGACAAAGCAAAGATGATGTTCTTTACAGGAAATGCTCAATATGTCCACCATCATTCCTCAATAGCTGTAGTCGAGGGATAATGTTGTGAACAGCACTGTAAAGCATGTCCGGAGTTATGGTGAGGCATTGGCGTCGGATCTTGTCTTGCAGCATCCCTAGATATGTTGGTCGATCACAATACACTTGCGACTTCAGGTAACCCCAAAGCCAATAATCGCACGGACTGAGGTCTGGGGGCCTGGGAGGCCAAGCATGACGAAAGTGGCGGCTGAGCACACGATCATCATCAAACGACGCGCGCAAGAGATCTTTCACGCGTCTAGCAATACTTTGTTTTTTTGTTGTTGTTTTTTTTGTTCTAATAAAACTCCATGTCATTCCAAGCATGTGTGTCAATTTTTACCTCTCTATCTACATTATTCCGTGGTTTATTAAGTTTTCTAATTTATACTGACTTTTTGATCAGTAGCTATATTAAATTTAAAACTGAAAATAGGATGAAAATTCAACATAACTTGAAAGTTATCTAAATGAATAAAAATAAGACTGAAGTACTGTTTTTGACTGTAAGGTCTGAGATGTAATAATAAATGAACTGTCGTAATGAAACTTATGCTGCCGTAATGTGAAGGCAGAGCTTCCGTGAATTAATAATTAATTGTCGTAATGTAAAGGGAAGTCTTTCATACTGTAAAAGTTAACAATCTGATTGCAAGATTTTTGAACAGAATAAACCGCCTGAATAATGAACTTTGACATAAAACCTACGATAATTATCTTCTGGTAAACCTTCCGGGATACGATAATTAGTTTTGCAAAACTGATCACAGATTCAGGAACTAAAACTGATACACAACACAGAAAAATCTGTCTGTCTCTGAATGACATAAGTTGGACGTGATTGAATAAAAAAAATCTAAATATTCTGTCCTTACCTCTAATCTGCGCAAATCTGGATAACGCGTTGCAGTACTGATCTGTCTTGCGCAGCGCTATGTTAAAACTGAAAATTATTGTATCTACACACAGACACTCTAGAGTTGCAATGAGTTCCCTGTTAGTTGCAAATCGAAGTATTTTCGGAACACGCTAAAAAACTATGATCAATTAAAAATTGCAAGAAAAAGGTGGATGAAAAATGGCTCTGCAATAATGAAAGAGTGACTTCAAACAAATTACCTTATAATTTCTCTTCACGTAAATAAAAGATTCCATTGCACTTCATCCTTATCAGATCAGTTACCATTACTCGTACGTAATCATCTTAGCCGGCCGGGGTGGCCGAGCGGTTCTAGGCGCTACAATCTGGAACCGCGCGAACCCTACGGTCGCAGGTTCGAATCCTGCCTCGGGCATGGATGTGCTCAGAGCCATTTGAGCCATTTCGTAATCATCTTAATTAAACACATCGATAAACTGAGACTTTACATTTGAAACATAACGTTACAACTGCTTCTTCACTTTAACAGAGCCAACCAATATCTGCTACTACTTCGCACACACCAAAGATAATAACCTAATTTTTGCGATACAGTTTTACGACATCGCTGCTTGCTCATAATCGATTCAGATACCAAAACTATACATGACACCTATCAAAATAACGAATAATTTCTGTCAGTATCCGTCTCACATCCCTGTACAACATTATGTAGTGTTGCACTACCAAGAAATCGACGACTCCAGAATCTAAAAAGTGGTTCAAATGGCTCTAAGCACTGTGGGACTTAACATCTGAGGTCATCAGTCCCCTAGACTTAGAACTAACCAACCTAAGGACATCACACACATCCATGCCCGAGGCAGGATTCAAACCTGCGACCGTAGCAGCAGCGCGGTTCCGGACTGAAGCGCCTAGAACCGCTCGGTCATATAGGCCGGCCTCCAGAATCTCATTCGCGATTTTCTTCGCTCGCCTTCGATAATCGCTATCAAAGTTAAAACAGTTATTTTATGGGCGTCCGTTTCCGTAAAGGAACTGTGTGATTTGTGAGCCCAATAAAGCCGACAACTGCCGCTGGAGAGCGCTGAGAGCGCAAAATCACATTAACCAGCTCGTCCCGTGTGCCGACGGCGTTGTGTCTCGTGAGGTAGGACGTCCAGTCCGCGTCCAAGTCAACGTTAGTTGCCTCGTCCCGTGTGAGGACGGTTTTACCAATGTTTGTTGATGCCTCATATGTTCGTGTCTTTGTTAATGAACTTTGGAATGGTGCCGAATCAAATGGTTCCCGGAAGCCAAGAAATCCTACATCGACTAGATTACCTTGATCCACGGCTTTCAGGATATCTTGCGAACCATAGATGAAGGGTATCAGACGGATGCCATATTCCTTGACTTCCGGAAAGCGTTTCACTCGGTGCCCCACTGTAGACTCCTAACTAAGGTACGAGCATATGGGATTGGTTCCCAAGTATGTGAGTGGCTCGAAGACTTCTTAAGTAATAGAACCCAGTACGTTGTCCTCGATGGTGAGTGTTCATCGGAGGTGAGGGTATCATCTGGAGTGCCCCAGGGAAGTGTGGTAGATCCGCTGTTGTTTTCTATCTACATAAATGATCTTTTGAGTAGGGTGGATAGCAATGTGCGGCTTTTTGCTGATGATGCTGTGGTGTACGGAAAGGTGTCGACGTTGAGTGACTCTAGAAGGATACAAAATGACTTGGACAGGATTTGTGATTGGTGTAAAGAATGGCAGCTAACTCTAAATATAGATAAATGTAAATTAATGCAGATGAATAGGAAAAAGAATCCCGTAATGTTTGAATACTCCATTAGTAGTGTAGCGCTTGACACAGTCACGTCGATTAAATATTTGGGCGTAACTTTGCAGATCGATATGAAGTGGGACAAGCATGTAATGGCAGTTGTGGGGAAGGCGGATAGTCGTGTTCGGTTCATTGGTAGAATTTTGGTAAGATGTGGTTCATCTGTAAAGGAGACCGCTTATAAAACACTAATACGACCTATTCTTGACTACTGCTCGGGCGTTTGGGATCCCTATCAGGTCGGATTGAGGGAGGACATAGAAGCAATTCAGAGGCAGGCTGCTAGATTTGTTACTGGTAGGTTTGATCATCACGCGAGTGTTACGGAAAGGCTTCAGGAACTCGGGTGGGAGTCTCTAGAGGAAAGGAGGCGTTCTTTTCGTGAATTGCTACTGAGGAAATTTAGAGAACCAGCATTTGAGGCTGACTGCAGTACAATTTTACTGCCGCCAACTTACATTTCGCGGAAAGACCACAAAGATAAGAGAGATTAGGGCTCGTACAGAGGCATATAGGCAGTCATTTTTCCCTCGTTCTGTTTGTGAGTGGAACAGAGAGAGATGATGCTACCTGTGGTACGAGGTACCCTCCGCCACGTACCGTATGGTGGATTGCGGAATATGTATGTAGATGTAGGATGTCACGCCCGGAAAGCGTCTCGGACTAGGCTGTCAACGATAGTCTCAAAGTGTACGGGAGTTCAGAAGGCAAGCCTAGAGGAGAGTACGACCGGTTCGGGACCCGCGGGCTAGCAACGCGCCTCTCTCCGCACAGTGCCCGCGGCCTCGGCCGTGACAAATTGAGGCGGCTGCAAGACGCGCGGCCCGCCTGCGGATTAATCCGCCCGCTCCTTGTATTGTTCGGCGGGCTCCGCGGCCAGCGCTTTGCCGGAAGCCGAGAAGAAAAGCGACCGAGCCAGAGCACCAGCTTCGCTCTCGGCGCAATGGGGGAACGCAGCGGGCCAACCCTAAGCCTGTCGGTCGGCTGGCGACTAAACTAGTTCAAGTTGCAATCCTACCATATCCACTCAACATTGCTGTCGAAGGCAGGCTGTTCTCTAACAGCTCACATGGGAGTTGCAGGCGGATGCGTAGGAACGCTCACCGAAAAAAAAATTACTCATCCAGGGGCGCAGCAAGTTGAGTATCCAATCTCATCTGCTACGTTTTGCGCCCTCCCAAGATTTTCTAATTTTTTTCCTAAACTGCGATAATGACAGTATGGCAGTGTATCTAGTAAAATGTGAGTGCATACTAGTTGTTGTTGTTGTTTTGGTCTTCAGTCCAGAGACTGGGTTGCTGCAGCTCTCCATGTTACTGTACCCTGTGCAAGCTTCTTCATCTCCCAGTACCTACTGCAACCTAAATCCTTCTGACTCTGCTTAGTGTATTCATCTCTTGGTCTCCCTCTACGATTTTTACCCTCCACGCTGCCCTCCAGTACTAAATTGGTGATCCCTTGATGCCTCAGAACATGTCCTACCAACTGATCCCTTCTTCTAGTCAACTTGTGCCTTCTCCCCAATTCTATTCAATACCTCGTCATTAGTTATGCGATATACCCATCTAATCTTCAGCATTCTTCTGTAGCACCACATTTCGAAAGCTTCTATTCTCTTCTAGTCTAAACTATTTATCGTCCATGTTTCACTTCCATACATGGCTACACTCCATACAAATACTTTCAGAAACGACTTCCTGACACTTAAATCTATACTCGATGTTAACAAATTTCTCTTCTTCAGAAACGCTTTCCTTGCCATTCCCAGTCTACATTTTATATCCTCTCTACTTCGACCATCATCAGTTATTTTTCTCCACAAATAGCAAAACTCATTTACTATTTTAAGCGTCTCATTTCCTAATCTAATTCCCTCAGCATCACCCGACCTAATTCGATTACATTCCATTCTCCTCGTTTTGCTTTTGTTGATGTTCATCTTATATCCTTCTTTCGAGACATTGTACATTCCGTTCAACTGCTCTTCCAGATCCTTTGCTGTCTATGACAGAAAAAACAATGTCACCGGTGAACCTCAAAGTTTTCATTTCTTCTCCATGGGTTTTAATACCTACTCCCAATTTTTCTTTTGTTTCCTTTACTGCTTGCTCAATGTACAGATTGAATAACATCGGGGATAGGCTACAACCCTGTCTCACTCCCTTACCAACCACTGCTTCCCTTTCATGCCCCTTGACTCTTATAACTGCCATCTGGTTTCTGTACAAATTGTAAATAGCCTTTCGCTCCCTGTATTTCACCCCTGCCACCTTCAGAATTTGAAAGAGAGTATTCCAGTTAACATTGTCAAAAGCTTTCTCTAAGTCTACAAATGCTAGAAACGTAGGTTTGCCTTTTCTTAATCTTTCTTCTAAGATAAGTCGTAAGGTTAGTATTGCCTCACGTGTTCCAACATTTCTACGGATTCCAAACTGAAGTTCCCCGAGGTCGGCTTCTACCAGTTTTTCTATTCGTCTGTAAAGAATTCGCGTTAGTATTTTGCAGCTGTGACTTATTAAACAGATAGTTCGGTAATTTTCACATCTGTCAACACCTGCTTTCTTTGGAATTGGAATTATTATATTCTTCTTGAAGTCTGTGGGTATTTCGCCTGTCTCATACATCTTCCTCGCCAGACGGTAGAGTTTTGTCAGTACTGGCTCTCCCATAGCTGTCAGTATTTCTAATGGAATGTTGTCTACTCCCGGGGCCTTGTTTCGACTTAGGTCTTACAGATTCATAAATGAGTTTAGTCCCATTGAATTTCATGGTTCATCACGTATTAATTTCTAATATAGTTGCAGTGATCTAATTAGTTAACTTAGAAACTTTATTAACTATGAAATATTGTTAATTGAAGAGATTAATGCAGTACGGGCTTACATATGTTGTGAGCGATAGGAAACATATTTGGGCATATTTGAAAGCAATACCTCCCAACTTTTCCGTAAGGTATCTAAAATTTCATGAAACTAATTATCTTCCGAACTAATTAGCGTTAAAACTAGATTCTGAACTTCGGCATTATAATTTTGTTGATATACCTTTTTATATTCAATTTGAAGTGCAGCATTTGTTAATTAACTCACTAATTGGAAAGTTTACTATTACGAGGATCACAAAATATTTTATTTAATATGGCTCCCGCCAGTAATGAATAGCGGAAAACATATAGTTCATAGGTGAAACTACATATGCATCTAGCACATCTAAGGTCAGGCGGTCTGCGGCTGAGAGTAAAGTGAGCAACACGTAAGTCTCTGAAGTTTTCGCAAATGTTGCGTACAGTTCTTTTTCTTCACTCGTGGGTTTCATTCATGACTTTTACCACTTAATTGCGAGTGAAAACTTGTTGGAGGTACACAGTGATTATTGACTCCTATAAACAATGAATGGTTAGCAGAGCAGTGTTGGCGAACTTAATTATTTCAATTTCCTGAAATATGTATGAGGACAGTGATACAGTGAACTGGTATGTTAAATTTTTGCCACATGTGAATCGTTTTGAACCACTGGACTATATTGTGTAATTACTGCACTAGAGCAATTTAACACACTATGAACTAGTGTAGTAGGTAACAGTCTGCTTTCCTTTTGTTCGAACTGTATGTGAGACACGAAACTGGCTACATCAATGAACATGTTACACCAAATGTGTAATTAAGACGTATTAAGAATGAGATTTTCACTTTGCAGCGGAGTGTGCGCTGATTCAAGCTTCCTAGCAGATTAAAACTGTGTGCCGGACTGAGACTCGAACTCGGGACCTTTGCTTTTCGCGGGCAAGTGCTCTACCAACTTCTTTTTAATTATCAGATTGACATGATATTTCCATGAAAATCAGACAACCATTGTCAAATCATCATTTAATCCCAGCTGCAAAAAGAAAATCAGCAAATTAAATGTTTTTTAATCTAGTCTTTGATCACAACATCAATTCGTTTGAAGATGACCGGTTTCAGTGCTTAATGACGATCCTCAGATCTACAATATACAAATAAATACACCTGGTGAGCAGTGTGTCGTGTCGTTCAACACAATACAGCAATATGTACCATCAAAAAACCTGAGAAATGTACAGATAAAATACGGTAAAACGTACCTTTTCTACACCATGTTGTAAAGTGATAAGGCCATAAAGGCATCCTCAAAACATATAAATATAGTCAGCATAGCATCGTCACATAGATCTCAAATAATGTGTAGAATAGGCCACAGCGTCCACACAGTCATTATTGCTACTGGCTACTGAAGTACAGCAGCTACCAGAAATCTGTTTGCCTACATCCTACCTAGATGTCGCTACTGTAGGTTTAGATGTCATCATTTACGCAAAAAACATAATCTGATAAAACACATTAGGTAAAATACATGTAGCAGACTTTTAAATATTGATAAATATCGTAGTAACCGACAGTGATACAGCAAAAGACGAATACAGTTACCCATATAAAATTATTAAAAAGAAATATATAAAGATAATAGGTTTGACCCTTTTTTGGTGAATTTACGGTGAAAAATTAATATACGTAGCAGATTGCCTGTAGCAATCTACACTCCTGGAAATGGAAAAAAGAACACATTGACACCGGTGTGTCAGACCCACCATACTTGCTCCGGACACTGCGAGAGGGCTGTACAAGCAATGATCACACGCACGGCACAGCGGACACACGTGGAACCGCGGTGTTGGCCGTCGAATGGCCCTAGCTGCGCAGCTTTTGTGCACCGCCGCCGTCAGTGTCAGCCAGTTTGCCGTGGCATACGGAGCTCCATCGCAGTCTTTAACACTGGTAGCATGCCGCGACAGCGTGGACGTGAACCGTATGTGCAGTTGACGGACTTTGAGCGAGGGCGTATAGTGGGCATGCGGGAGGCCGGGTGGACGTACCGCCGAATTGCTCAACACGTGGGGCGTGAGGTCTCCACAGTAAATCGATGTTGTCGACAGTGGTCGGCGGAAGGTGCACGTGCCCGTCGACCTGGGACCGGACCGCAGCGACGCACGGATGCACGCCAAGACCGTAGGATCCTACGCAGTGCCGTAGGGGACCGCACCGCCACTTCCCAGCAAATTAGGGACACTGTTGCTCCTGGCGTATCGGCGAGGACCATTCGCAACCGTCTCCATGAAGCTGGGCTACGGTCCCGCACACCGTTAGGCCGTCTTCCGCTCATGCCCCAACATCGTGCAGCCCGCCTCCAGTGGTGTCGCGACAGGCGTGAATGGAGGGACGAATGGAGACGTGTCGTCTTCAGCGATGAGAGTCGCTTCTGCCTTGGTGCCAATGATGGTCGTATGCGTGTTTGGCGCCGTGCAGGTGAGCGCCACAATCAGGACTGCATACGACCGAGGCACACAGGGCCAACACCCAGCATCATGGTGTGGGTAGCGATCTCCTACACTGGCCGTACACCACTGGTCATCGTCGAGGGGACACTGAATAGTGCACGGTACATCCAAACCGTCATCGAACCCATCGTTCTACCATTCCTAGACCGGCAAGGGAACTTGCTGTTCCAACAGGACAGTGCACGTCCGCATGTATCCCGTGCCACCCAACGTGCTCTAGAAGGTGTAAGTCAACTACCCTGGCCAGCAAGATCTCCGGATCTGTCCCCCATTGAGCATGTTTGGGACTGGATGAAGCGTCGTCTCACGCGGTCTGCACGTCCAGCACGAACGCTGGTCCTACTGAGGCGCCAGGTGGAAATGGCATGGCAAGCCGTTCCACAGGACTACATCCAGCATCTCTACGATCGTCTCCATGGGAGAATAGCAGCCTGCATTGCTGCGAAAGGTGGATATACACTGTACTAGTGCCGACATTGTGCATGCTCTGTTGCCTGTGTCTATGTGCCTGTGGTTCTGTCAGTGTGATCATGTGATGTATCTGACCCCAGGAATGTGTCAATAAAGTTTCCCCTTCCTGGGACAATGAATTCACGGTGTTCTTATTTCAATTTCCAGGAGTGTATAAATTACCTGTGAAAGATAAATGTCTATATTACAGCTGTATGATGACGCCGCGACAGGAAGGGCCGCACTAACACCAAACACTATCCGACAACCAGCGATGCGACGCGCTCCGAGACCAACACGACACTAAACTGACACGAGGAAAACACGCAGCGCTAGTCGTCCGACGCGCGAAGCTTCAATTCTGCCAGTACCTCGTCTCTTTTGGAAGGCAGTAGACGAGGTACTGGCAGAATTGAAGCAGTAAGGAGGAGTCGTGAGTCGTGCTTGGGTAGCTCAGTTAGTAGAGCACTTGCCCGGTAAAGGCAAAGGTCCCGAGTTCGAGTCTCAGTCCGGCACGCAGCTTTAATCTGCCAATAAGTTTCAAAACGTATTAAATCTGCGTCTGGTATCAACCACCATACTGCTATAGACTGTTAGTAGAACTAACATGTATCAGCCAGTTTTTGACCAAAGCAGTTGCCGAGTAGAACAGAAGAGACTTATGTAAAAGGAAGCAGGCTTGCCGGCCGGAGTGGCCGTGCGGTTCTAGGCGCTTCAGTCTGGAACCGCGTGGCCGCTACGGTTGCAGGTTCGAATCCTGCCTGGGGCGTAGATGTGTGTGATGTCCTTAGGTTAGTTAGCTTTAAGTAGTTTCTAACTTCTAGGGGACTAATGACCACAGATGTTAAGTCCCATAGTGCTCAGAGCCATTTTGAAGCAGGTTTTCCCGAATCCCACTGCGCACGCACGGATGAATCGTTAAGCGTTTACACATGACGCAGCAATTGCTTCACGTGCTCAACCGCACGTGAGCATGAGGCGGTGCGATCAGTGAAATATTTACATTGAGGTGACAAAAATCATGAGACAGTGATTTGCATATGTGGAGATGGCGGTAGTGTCGCCTACATAAGATATAAAAGGGTAGTGCACTGGTGGAGCTGTCATTTGTATTCAGGTGGTTCATGTGAAAAGGTTTACGACGTGATTAACGGTCGCACGACGCGAATTAACAGTTTGAACGCGGAGTGGTAGTTGGAATTCAATATTCCGAGATCCACAGTGTCAAGAGTGTGTCAAGAATACTAAATTTCAGGCATTACCTCTCACAACGGTCAACGCAGTGGCCGACGGCCTTCGCTTAACAATCCAGAGCAGCGGCGTTTGCGCAGTTGTCAGTGCTGACAGACAAGCAACACTGAGTGGGACGTACGACGAACGTGTCCGTTAGGGCAGTGCGGCGAAATTTGGTGTTAATGGGCTACGGCAGCAGCCAACCTACATGAGTGCCTTTGCTAACAGTTCGACATCGCCTGCAGTGCCTCTCTCGAGCTTATGACCAGATCGGTTGGACCATAGACGACTGTAAAACTGTGAACTAGTCAGATGAGTACCGAATTCAGTTGCCATGGTACCAGGTTGACAACAAGACACTCGCGAAGCTGGTTGTGGCTCCATAATGATGTGAACGGTGTTTACATGGAGTGGACTGGGTTCTCCGGTCCAACTGAACTGATCAATGACTGGAAATCGTAGAGTTCGGGTAACTGGAGACCATTTGCAGCCATTCATGGACTTGATGTTCCCGAAAAAGATGGAATTTTTATGGATGACGATGCTCCATGTCACCGGGCCATAATGGTTCGCGAATGGTTTGAAGAACATTCTTGACAATTCTACAACAATATTGATGGACAATGGCTGTGCATGCAGCAGGAACTACTGAATGGCAGTAGTCAACTGTTATCGTCATTCAGCAGTTCCAGTTCCATGCACACACATTGTCCATCATTATGGTTGTAGATCTGGAGGTGATCATGTGATGATCGAAACCGATCACTTTTTAATAAAGGTGCCTTGCGATAGAGACTGTTTTACAATTAATTTCAAACTTTAAAACTAACTATTAGATTAGCGAAGAAAAGCGAGCTTGAACGGAGGCAGAGTATATTCAACTGAGTTATTAAACTTCCCTGCAGACCGAGATTTTGTTATGTGGCTTAGGAAACACGGGAATTTTAGAGAAATTCTGGGTCATAAGGAGGTTTGCCGATATTTTTTTTTCGCGTGGCCTATTCGCGGATACAGTAGGGATGAGGGAAATAATAACGGTGCCCAGATCGTATTTCGCCACACCAATAAAGTGGCTTGTGGAATGTAGATGTTGAAGCTGAAGTTTGAAAGAAAATGTAGGCGAAGGTAACCTACTGAAAACCATTGCCAGAAGGTTAAAGAGAAAGCGGGATGGAATACGCAGGTAACTTGTCACTGGTAAGAACAGCTGAGAGGATACTTTGTAGAGGGAGACAAATGTGTTGGGTTTTCGATAATATTGGATTTTCGATGACTTTTGATGTTACAATTACGTAAAGAAGAAAATATTAGAGCAAAATAAGACGCTTTGTATGATAACAGCATGACCGTCGAAATACTGACAAAATACAATGAGTAAAGTGGCCATTATACTGAAGAACATTAAAATTCGCAACACAAAACGCATGAAACTCGACGTATATGCCAAAGTTATATACAGGATTTTTAGAGTCGAAAATGCCTTTCACGTACAGTATTACACGCCAAAGCGATCCGAAGAAACAGTAACTGCAAAACACGAAATCATGAGAAAAGGTTTTCCGGCACAGTTTGTGCACGGTAATGGAACAAAACATGACGTTCTCGTGTTTTCATTTCCGCTTCATGTTATATGGTTGGAACTACTCTTGCGGAAGTTCTGCACAGAGCGGTTCCTACCGTCTAATAAGTTTTCGTCGCTGCTACATTCGAGCGATTATATTCTATTTTCAAAGTTTTTTCCTTCTCTTGCAATTGTATCAACATTGTGTCGGCGCCGTGTAGTTAATATTTAAGCGCTTACGGATATTACGGGTAATCTGTAAAATAAACAAAGTGTCAATATAACATATAAAACCTTATTATTACTAAAGAATACATTAAAGCTGAAGTCTACAAGGAGCGATGATCTTCATTTGTTATTCAGGTAACAACCTACTCATATTGTCAGCTTATTATAGAAACAATGCATACCAACTGTGGCCTTACATTAACAGACACATATTGTTTGTGTTTACTGCGATATTTTTTTTTAATCGCAACACATTCCCTCAAAGAAAACAAAATTATGTTATCTAACAACACATTTCCAACTAAAGTCTATGAAATACATGAATTAAACGAATAAACGATTTTAATTACAACTGAACATCAAGTTTTCTTTCAGTCTTTTAAAATCAATACTTTGGAGATGTTTAGTTAGAATGTCAGGAGGTTGTTCGTGAGTTTGGCAGTAATGTGTGTTGAACCAGCCATTATTCAGTTAATCACTGATGCAATGAGTCTTCAAATCACAGTGCTTGCTTCTTCTTGACACTTGATCTGATTGCATCATTAGTACTGCATTCTCATTATCCGCACAAAATGTCATTTTCATATTTTTGTTCAGCAGTTCTTCTGTGAAGTCTTCAAACCCTTCATCTCTTGACAACACTGAAACGCAGTTATGCATTCTGCTTCAGTAGCATTAGTGCAACCACACACTATTTCTTGCAGACCCAATTGACTGGAGCGTTATTGTACAGGAATATATATCCTGTAGTATTATTTCTGTCATCCCTATCGGCTGCAAAATCTACGTCACAGGAAGAGACTACTTCTTGCTATTGTTTTTCTGATTAGTAGAATATTCCAGTTCCTGTCGTTGAATTCAGGTATCTAAAGATTATCTTTAGATTATGAATGTCTGAGTGATTTTGATTGCTAATTGATCTGCTTTCGTAGTTCACTGCGTATGCCAAGTCTAGTTTTGTTTACCAACTTAAATACAATAACTGTCTACAGCTTCACGTCATGGGAAGTCTGACTTTACTGTGTTGATTTCTTCAGTTTTACCTTGTGGTGAAATTGGAGTTGTTACAGTTTTTTATTTTTCGATTTTGTACCTTCGCAGTACTCCTTTAGCATGTTTTCCTTGATTAATATAAATATCTTCTTTTGTTCTTTTGATTTCAGGTCCAAGATACATGGTTTCTCGTTAAGTGTGATGTCAGAATTTGTCTTGAGTTTTTGCAGGAGATTTTTCATTCGACAGATGTCTTCCCCAAATAGAATCCCATCATCAACATGTATCTGATTTGTAAACACGTTGGTCAGGTTTCAGAAGCATGAGTTTTTCATTCTTAAGAAACACGCTCAGCTTCTTATTCCATTGCAAATGAGCTTGCTTCAATCTATACAGTGCCAGTTTGAGCAGGCAAATTTTCCCAGGTGTTTTGTATCACCATGGAGCTCGAAATATTGAGAGAAAACTTCAGTTCACTTGTACTTAAGTGCTCCACTCATGCCATAATCATCGGTGGGCACTTTAAACATACCACAATCGATTGGAAAGATTAGTTTTGTTAATGGTGGTCGTGACAAGACATCCTGTGAAACATTACAAAACTGTTTAGAACAGAAAGTTCGGAACCCCTTTCGTGATAGAAATATGTTAGACCCAATGGCAACAAATAGGACAGACCTATTTGAGGAAGTTCACGTTGAATTAGGTATACTGCTCAGCAAAAGTTTGGAATACGATCGTAAAATGTAGTCTACTATACTAGAGGTCTCATTGGCCTAGGCAATTAATGTATTATCCAATTAAAGCCCATATACTGAACGGTATTTACTACTAACATGCTTAGTGGCTGTTTTCCAGGCAGTAAACATACGACTGTCGCAGCGGCATACCTCGAGCAGTTCAGTATAAACAACAGCTGCATTCAGTCTGTGGTCAGCACTGCAGTAATATACCACGTAGAGGCATGCAACACTTTGATAAATTCAGGATAGTGGCTTTACTTGCAGCAGTTCATACACAGCATGATGTTGCCGATCAGTTACATGTCTCTCAAAGTGGTGTGTCTAAGGTGTGGAGACAGTACATAGAGACGGGAAATGTGAATGATAGACCTCGCAGTCGTCCTCTTACGACAATATCGATGCAGGCTCCTATCTTCCAACTGTGGGCTCGCAGGCACCCAACATCAACTGCCAGAAATATTGGAAATGATTTCTACCAGGCTACAGGAATTCGTATTTCAGACCAAACAGTGCGTAGAAGATTGCATCATGTTAGTCTTCATTCCAGAAGACCGATGAAAAAAGTTGTATTGAACCAACGAAACCGACGCAGTCGAAGGACTTGGGCTCTTACACATCAACACTGGACCATTGCAGAATGGAGTAATGTCATGTTTGCTGACGAGAGCGGGATTGCTTTACGACCGGACATTAGTCGTTTTAGGGTTTGGAGAAGTGCTAGGCGACGCCAGGAACACCGATACGTTCAGAAATCCATCCGTCTGCAGGTGGAAATGTAATATTCTGAACAGCTATAATGGTGGGACAGCAGACCCCTCTAATTCCCATCTACGGCACTCTGACTGGTTCCCAATACCTCCACGAGATCCTACAAACAATTGTAAGGTCCTACAGATGTGAAATCGGTGACAACGTCATCCTAGTCGATGATAATGAAGAACCGCGCGTACTCTAGCAGTATCTTGGTATTTTCAAAGATGAAACATCAACCGAATGCATTTGCAGCACAGTCCACAGATATGAATGCAATTGAGCATGCTTGAGGTCTGCTGAAGGAGGACACTGCACAACCTCAGGATCCATCTGACAATCTTCAGGACCTCAGTGAAGCTGCCATTGAGGAGAGGGACCTCACACTCAAGATAAATTTGATAGTCCCATCCAGAGCACGCGCCCCATACTGGAAGAATTCATCTTTGTTTGGGATGATACAATCACTACTAAAAGCTGATACTCATCATCATGAGATAAAGATTTTCACTGTTTTTGTTTTTAAGATGTACACTTAGGAGAGAGCCCTCTTTGTTTTCTAATGATTTTTTTTGTAACTAACCAAAATCGTTCCTGTTTTCAGAAGGAATTAAGTTTATTTTGTTAAGAAGGTACTGTACAAACATCAGTGGGTGTACTATAAGAAGTCATAATAGTAAACTCTATGATATTCCAAACTTTTATTTATGTATATATATTAGGTATATGTGACCATTAGGAAGGTGTAGCAACAATGATTACGCAAGCAAAAGAGCAGCCAAAAGAAGTATAAAAGATTTATAATATGATCCGAAAACTAGATAAAAAGCAGTAGGTTCATACCTCAATGAGGAACTTGAAACTTTTAGCATAGGAAGGTAGAGGAACTGTGGCTCAAATTTAAAAGAATACTTGACTGGAGAGATACGTTCCCAGTAGAAAAGTTCATCATGGGTGGGACCCTCCATGATTTGCAGTCATTATAAAGAAAATTCGAAGGAAACAGAGGCTACTGCACAATAGGTGTGAAACAAAGCATTGAGGCTATAGATAGAGATATACTGTATGAAACGCGTTTGACTGTAAAGAGAACAATGTGTGAAGCCTTCAATGACTGTTGTAACAGAATATTACCAAGCAATCTTTCACAAACCCCAAAGAAATTTTGAATGGTCATACACTCCTGGAAATTGAAATAAGAACACCGTGAATTCATTGTCCCGGGAAGGGGAAACTTTATTGACACATGCCTGGGGTCAGATACATCACATGATCACACTGACAGAACCACAGGCACATAGACACAGGCAACAGAGCATGCACAATGTCGGCACTAGTGCAGTGTATATCCACCTTTCGCAGCAATGCAGGCTGCTATTCTCCCATGGAGACGATCGTAGAGATGCTGGATGTAGTCCTGTGGAACGGCTTGCCATGCCATTTCCACCTGGCGCCTCAGTTGGACCAGCGTTCGTGCTGGATGTGCAGACCGCGTGAGACGACGCTTCATCCAGTCCCAAACATGCTCAATGGGGGACAGATCCGGAGATCTTGCTGGCCAGGGTAGTTGACTTATACCTTCTAGAGCACGTTGGGTGGCACGGGATACATGCGGACGTGCATTGTCCTGTTGGAACAGCAAGTTCCCTTGCCGGTCTAGGAATGGTAGAACGATGGGTTCGATGACAGTTTGGATGTACCGTGCACTATTCAGTGTCCCCTCGACGATCACCAGTGGTGTACGGCCAGTGTAGGAGATCGCTCCCCACACCATGATGCCGGGTGTTGGCCCTGTGTGCCTCGGTCGTATGCAGTCCTGATTGTGGCGCTCACCTGCACGGCGCCAAACACGCATATGACCATCATTGGCACCAAGGCAGAAGCGACTCTCATCGCTGAAGACGACACGTCTCCATTCGTCCCTCCATTCACGCCTGTCACGACACCACTGGAGGCGGGCTGCACGATGTTGGGGCGTGAGCGGAAGACGGCCTAACGGTGTGCGGGACCGTAGCCCAGTTTCATGGAGACGGTTGCGAATGGTCCTCGCCGATACCCCAGGAGCAACAGTGTCCCTAATTTGCTGGGAAGTGGCGGTGCGGTCCCCTACGGCACTGCGTAGGATCCTACGGTCTTGGCGTGCATCCGTGCGTCGCTGCGGTCCGGTCCCAGGTCGACGGGCACGTGCACCTTCCGCCGACCACTGGCGACAACATCGATGTACTGTGGAGACCTCACGCCCCACGTGTTGAGCAATTCGGCCGTACGTCCACCCGGCCTCCCGCATGCCCACTATACGCCCTCGCTCAAAGTCCGTCAACTGCACATACGGTTCACGTCCACGCTGTCGCGGCATGCTACCAGTGTTAAAGACTGCGATGGAGCTCCGTATGCCATGGCAAACTGGCTGACACTGACGGCGGCGGTGCACAAATGCTGCGCAGCTAGCGCCATTCGACAGCCAACACCGCGGTTCCTGGTGTGTCCGCTGTGCCGTGCGTGTGATCATTGCTTGTACAGCCCTCTCGCAGTGTCCGGAGCAAGTATGGTGGGTCTGACACACCGGTGTCAATGTGTTCTTTTATCCATTTCCATGAGTGTATGTAAAGACTGCAAGTGGCACCGAAGTTAGCGTCCAGGAACTCGAGGATGAAACAGGAACTGAAACTGAGAATAGCAAAGCAAAAGCTGATATACTTAACTCAGTTTTCAAATGTTCCTATAAAAAGAAAACCCATGAGAATTGCTTTAATGTAATCCTCGTACCACTGAGAAGATGAGCGAAATAAATATTCCTACCAGTGGTGCTGAGAAACGGCTGAAATTGTTAAAATGAAACAAAGCTCCACTGCCTGATACAATCTCTATTAGATTCTACACTCAATTTGGAGCTGAATTAGCCCCTTTCTAAATTATAATCTATCGAACAAAAAAACCGTGCCCAATACTTGGAAGAAAGTACAGTTCACACCTGCCTTCAAGAAGTGCAGTACAGGTGACCCACAAAACTACCTTCCAATTTCCCTGGAGTCCTTTGTTGTAAAATCTTAGAACATGTTCTGGTCTCAAACATAATAAGATAATTTGAACAGTATGATCTCCTCCATGCCAACCAGCATGAATTGCGAAAACATCGATCATGTGAAACCCAACTTGGATTTTTCTCACATGAAATATTGAAACCTTTGTCTCAAGCCAGTCTGATAGATGCAATATTTCTCCTCAATAATACATCTACGATTATTACCAAAAGTACGATCACATGGGATATTAAGCAAAATTTGTGAATAAATTGAGAAATTTTTGGTAGGGAATACGCAGCACACTATCTTAGACGCAGAGCCATCGACAGATGCAAAAGTACCCGTAACTTTGGGTATGCCCCAGGGAAGCTTATTGGTACCCTTGCTGTCGTATATTAATTACCTTGCAGACGATATTAACACAAACCTCAGATCGTTTGAATGCCTCCGTGCGTGCAATAATCAATATAATCTTGTCCTAACGATCATTGTGGGAGTGATATGCAGGGGGTTGTAGTATAGTCCCAGAATCATCATTTAAAGCCGATTCTTGAAAATTTGTGTGTAGGCTTTCTTACGATAATTCACATCTATCTTCGAGTATCTGCTAGTTCAGTTTCTTCAGCAGATCTGTGAAATTCTCCCATGGGTTAAACAAGCCTGTGACTTTCGTGCTGCCTTTCTCTTTATACTTTCTGTATCCTCTTTTAATCTTAGCTCTGTTAATCTTAGCTGCACAAGTGAATGGAGTGGGAAAACACTAATAGTTGGTACAAAGGGACGTACCCTCTACCATGCTCTTCACACTGATTTGCAAAGTATAGATGTAGAACTTCCATAATAACTTGTATTTCCAGACAACTATTAAAAATGTCTGTTTTGACATCAAATGTCGTAATTATCAGATCTTCTTGTGTAGAAAGTGCAAACAGGGATATCAGGGAACTAATTTGTACAACAGAAGTAAAAATATCTTTGAAATCCAATTTTGCTTGAACTTGTTGTCATCCTCTTGTAGCTAAACTAGCTTTGCACTTGCGGTTATCCGTTTTCTCGAAAATACAGATACCTGTAGTTATTTCTATTCCACAAGCAGTTTCTTTATCCACCCGAGTCCAGTTTCATTTTTGTTGAATGATTCTGTTTCTTCATTTATAGTCTTTATCCAGTTTTGCTTGTCTTCACTTTCAATGCACACCTTATATATATGAGCATAAACATCATTTCTCTTTGGAAAATTTATTTGACACTTTGGTTTCTGATCATCTGGAGTTTCTCTTATTTCTTCTGGACCTTCTAATCTTTCTTACTTTCTTCTTCTTCGTCTTCATAAAAATGTTCTCTGCTTTCTTCTTCTCCTTCTTCTTCTTCTCCTCATTCTTTGGTTTTCTGCAGTTAGATTTATCCCTCTTTCTTTGGTTTCCTCTTTTTTGTTTTCAAGTTAGTGGATAAACTTAAGATCTCTTGCTACAGAAAATTTTCCAGTATTTGGATTTCATACGACATACCCATTGTCTTTATATCCTACAAGATCACTTCTTTACTCTCTTGCACTCAGTTTTTTTAAATATCCAAGTTGTTTTGTGAACACCACAGATCCAAAAATAGCCAGTTTTGACAAATTTCGTCTTCTTCCGTACCACATTTTAGCTGGAGTAAAATCAACAGGTGTAGCAGGATTTCTGTTCATGGTAAGGTACCATGATTTCTGTTTGAGATGCCAGCTGAGTTGGTGACCCTTCACTCACAATTCCAGGTAGTGTTGACTTTGGTCATGCAACTTGAGGCTGTTTTCAATGGGCATCACTATGGAAAGGGGGAGAGGGTGGGTGAGTCAATCCGAGGGACGTCCAGCACGACCCATGTGACCCCCAGCTGGTCCACTACTATGGCCACCCCAGATACTACCTGCACTGAGGTCGATTCCTCACCTGTTGTCGAGTGTGATGTCGTTCCAAGACTTCAATGGGGCCGGTCGGAGGGCCTAGTCATTTTATTTGACGAACACGTTTGATGTGCTTTCTGTGGCTGACGATATATCTGAGTCAGATAAAGTCGCTCGCCGTGTTCCAGAGGAATACTTACGACGCTCAAGGTCTGAGCATTCACACATGGTGGAATTATTGGCAGTTGGGAACTCCAGTGTTAGGCGCATAATGGATCCCTTAGGTTGGTTGGTTGGTTTGTGGGATTAAAGGGACCAGACTGCTACGGTCATCGGTCCCTGATCCCTTAGGGATATGGCTGCGAAGAAGGGGGAGGACGCCAGTATGCACTCTGTGTGCATATCGGGAGGAGTCATTCCAGATGTGGAACGGCTACTTCCGGCTGCCATAAAGAGCACAAGATGCAGCCAACTGCAGGTGGTGGCTCATGTTGATGCTAGCGATGTGTGTAGCTTTTGGTCGGAAGAGATTCTCTCTGGTTTCGGGCATTCTAAATGAAAGACTGCCACTCTTTCTTGTGAGATGAAGGTGGAGCTCACCGTCTGTAGCATCGTCGACAGAACCGATTGTGTTCCTTTGGTACAGAATCAGAGGCTCAGACGATTCTGAGACGGTGTAGGTTGCAGATTCCTCGACTGGCGCCATAGGTTCGTGGTTTTCTTGGTTCCACTAAACACGTCAGGAGTCCACTACACGCAGGAAGCAGCTAGAGGGGTAACGGAGCCTGTGTGGAGATGACTGGGCAGTTTTTTTTTTTAGGTTAGAGGGCTTCAGTTTCAAACGGTGCAGTACGAACAAAGGAAGACTGTAAACAAAGCAACGATCAATATTGTAACTGTAAACTGTCGTAGCTTTTTGGGAAAAAAACCGGGTCTCCAAGTGCTAATAGTAAACACTGAATCACAAATCGTTATTGGTAAGGAAGGCTGGCTAAAGACGGAAATAATTCGCCCGAAATTTTTACAAAGGACCTAACCGTGTTCAAAAGGAATAGATTAAATGTAATTCTTAGTGGAATGGCCGGCCGCGGTGGTCTAGCGGTTCAGGCGCTCAGTCCGGAACCGCGGGACTGCTACGGTCGCAGGTTCGAATCCTGCCTCGGGCATGGATGTGTGCGATGTCCTTAGGTTAGTTAGGTTTAAGTAGTTCTAAGTTCTAGGGGACTGATGACCACAGATGTTAAGTCCCATAGTGCTCAGAGCCATTTGAACCATTTAGTGGAATGTGTATTGTTGTCAGAAGTAATGTACCTTGTACCGAACTTAAAGTAGATAGTTTCTGCGAGTTAATATGGGTAAAAGCTATGTGTGACAACCGGAATAAATTAATAATGGGTTCATTTTACCGACCCCTCTACTCAGTTGATCCAGTGAGAAGAAAACTTGAGTGTCATTTCAAATAGGTACCTCACTCTCACAGTTACAGTTGGTGATGACTTCAATCTACCCTCGATATGTCAGCGAAAATAAATGTTTAAAGTCGATGGTAGGCATAAAACGTTCTTGAAAAATCGTACTGAATGTCTTCTCAGAAAGTTATTTTGAACAACTAGTTCAGGAGCCCACTCGAAGTATAAAAATGGTTGCGAAAGCATACTTGACCTCATAGCAACAAATAATGATGAGCAAATATGGAGCATCATGACAGACTCAGGGATTAGTGGCCACAAGGTGGTTGTAGCTAGACTGAGTATCATAACATCCAAACCCATCAAAAATAAACGCAAAATATATCTATTTTAAAAAAATCAGATAAAATTCGCTTGATACCTTCCTCAGAGACAGTCTCTCGTCCTTCCAATCTGACTATGCAAGTGTGGACCAGAAGTAGTTCAAATTCAACGAAATAGTACCGAGGGCCATTTAGAGGTATACACAGCGTAAATTAATAAGAGATGGTACTGATTGTTCATGATACACAAAATATGCCAGAACAGTGTTGCAGAAGCAACGAAAAAAGCCTTCCAAACTTAAAAAAAAACGCATAATCCGCAAGGCTGGCGAAATTTTACAGAAGCTCGAAATTTAGTAAGAACTTCGATGAGCGATGCTTTTAATAGTTTCCATATCGAAACTCTGTCTCGAAATCTGGCAGAAAACCCAAAGAGATTGTGGTCGTATATAAAGTATACCTTGACTGCGCGCTAACAATCGTCATGTTATTGATGACAGCGCCACTAAAGCAGACTTACTTAACACGGTTTTCCGAAATTCTTTCACAAAATAAGATGAAGAAAATATTCCAGAATTCGTGTCAAGAACAACTGCCAACATGAGTAACTTAGAAGTGGACGTCCTCGGTGTAGCGAAGCAGCTTAAAATACGGAAGAAACGCAAGGCCTCCGTTCCAGATAGCATATCAGTCAGGTTCCTTTCAGAGTATGGTGATACAATAGTTCCATACTAACAACCATCTATAGCCGCTCACTCTTCGAAAAATTGGCCCCTAAGACTAGGAAGCTGCACCAGTCACACCAATACCCAAGAAAGGAAATAGGAGTAATCCACTGTATTACAGACCATATCATTAACGTCGATTTGCAGCAGTATTTTGGAACATTTACTGTGCTCTGACATTATGAATTACCTCGAAGAAAACGGTTTGTTGACAAACAGCCAACACATATTCAGAAAATATCTTTATTCTCACGAAATAATGAGTGCTGTCGTCAGGGGACGTCAAATTGATCCCATATTTTTAGATATCCAGAAAGCTTTTGACACCGCCCCTCATAAACGACTTCTATTTAAACTGCGTGCCTATGGAGTATCGTCTCAGTTGTATGAATGGATTCTTGATTTCTGCTCAGAAAGGTCACAGTTCGTAATAATTGACGGAAAATCGTCGAGTAAAACAGGAGTAATATCTGACGTTCCCCAAGGAAGTCTTATAGGCCCTCTATTGTTCCTGATCCCACAATGGCGGGAGAGTACCATCATTCCAGTGCTCAAACCCGCTAAAAACCCACTTGATGTGGATAGCTATCGGCCGATCAGCCTCGCCAACGTTCTTTGTATGTATAGTAAGTCGGCCGTTGTGTTGGCTCTTGGAGTCACGTGGTCTACTGGCTACATGTCAGGGCGGCTTCCGCCAGAGTCGCTCTACCACTGATAATATTGTGTCCCTCAAATCTGCCATCCGAACAGCATTTTCCAGACGACAACACCTGGTTGCTGTCTTTTTTGATTTACGAAAAGCTTACTACACGACCTGGCCACATCGTATCCGTGCCACATTATATGAGTATGGTCTCCGAGACCCGCTCCCTGTTTTTATCCAAAATTTCCTCTCTCTCCGTACTTTCCGTATCCTAGTTGGTGCCTCCCACAGTTCCACCCACATCCAGGAGAATGGAGTCCTGCAGGGCTCTGTCATGAGTGTATCTCCATGTTTTGTGGCCATTAACGGTCTAGCAGCAGCTGTAGGGCCGTCCGTCCCACCTTCTCTGTATGCAGACGACTTTTGCATTTCCTACTACACCTCCAGTACTGATGCTGCTGAGCGGTGCCTACAGGGAGCCATCCACAAGGCGCAGTCATGGGCTCTAGACCAAGGCTTTCAGTTTTCAGATTAGCCGGCCCGTGTGGCCGTGCGGTTCTAGGCGCTACAGTCTGGAATCGCGTGACCGCTACGGTCGCAGGTTCGAATCCTGCCTTGGGCATGGATGTGTGTGATGTCCTTGGGTTAGTTAGGTTTAAGTAGTTCTAAGTTCTAGGCGACTGATGACCTCAGAAGTTAAGTCACATAGTGCTCAGAGCCATTTGAACCATTTTTTTCAGTTTTCAGCCTCAAAGTCAAGTGTCATGCACTTCTGTCGGCGTCGTACCATTCATCCGGAGCCAGAACTTTACCTTAATGACGATCCACTCACTGTAGTGGAGACATATCGATTCTTAGGACTGGTTTTCGACGCCCCATTGACTTGGCTTCCTCATCTTCGACAGCTTAAGCGGAAGTGTTGGCAGAGTCTCAATGTATCTCAATCTGAGCACCCCTCTTAGATTTTTTGCTGATGATGCTGTCATTTACCTCTCGTAAAGTCGTCAGAAGATCATAACGAATCGTAAACTGATTTAGACAAGATATCTGTATGGTGTACAAAGTGGCAATGGACTCTTAATAATGAAAAGTGTGAAGCCATCTACACGAGTAATAAAAGGATTCCGCTAAATTTCATTTACACGATAAATCACACAAATCTGAAGACACTGAATTCAATGAAATGCTTAGGAGTTACAGTTACGAGTAACTTAAATTGGACCGATCACATAGATAATGTTGAAGGGAAAGGCAAACAAAAGACTGTGATCTTTTGGCAGATCGCTTAGAACATGTAACAGGTATACTAAAGAGGCTGCTTGCACCGCACTTGTCCGCTCTTTTCTGGAGCATTACTGTGCGGTGTGGGATCCGCATCTGATAGGATTGACGGATGATATCGAAAAAGTTCAAAGAAGGGAATCTCGTTTTGTATTACCGCGAAATAAGGGAGAGAGTGCCGCGGATATGACACACGAATGGGGCGTTTTTTGTTGCGGTAAGACCTTCTCGTGAAATTTCAATCACCAACTTTCTCCTCAGAGTCTTAAATTATTTTGTTGGTGCTCACATACACAGGGAGAAATGGCCATCAAAATAAAATAAGGGATGGAGAGCTCGCACCGAAAGATTTGACAATTTTCCCGCGTGCTGTTCGAAAGTGGGACAGTAGAGAAGTAGCTTAAAGGTGGTTCGATGCACCCATCTGCCAGGCGTTTACGTGTGAATTGCAGAGTAATCGTGTAGATGCAGATGAGATGAGATAAGCTGCAATCAAAATTGCATAGACCCACATTTTGTTTCCAACTTTTGAATCAAACAACATGGCCCTTACTTCGATCATATAGTACGATTAATTCTTTCTGCCTTACCATTTAATTGCCGAGACCGTTTGATTGTGTAGTCAGTCACTATATCCTTCTTTTTTGTATCTTTTGTATCTTCACAGGTGTTTACGTTTGGCATAGTTTTCCTTTCATGTGACATATGCTCATTACTGCCTCTGTCTACAGTAACCTTGGTATCTATTTTATCAATATTCTTTTCTTGCTTTTCTATCGCAAGTGTTACCTTTGATGCTTTCTTCGTCGCCTCATGTTCCCTTTTGTAGTAACATTTCTCGGCTGGATGATTTGTATTTTTGCAGTATTTACATGGAGGCAGTTCCTTTATTGGCGAACACTCTCCAGATGATATTTACCGCACGGAGAGCATTGTATTTTGTTCTTGTTAGCACTAAGGTTCTTTCTACACTCACTGACATATTAACCTGAACCTCCACATCCAAAGCACTTCTCTGATGTCTCAACTTTTCTATTCTCATCTTTCTTCTTGCGGGCTGTAGCTTTTGAATACAACCTGTAATCCTTCTTTATTTTTCTTCATCTGATCTTTTTCAGATTGAAGTCTTGATTTCAGGTTTTCCAACGTTGTTGTCCTTGTGACCAATGCTGTTTCGTCAATATCAAATTTCGGGCATTACCTCTCACCACAGACAACGCAGTGTCTGACGGTCGTCTTTGAACGGCTGAGAGCAGTGGCGTTTGCTTAGAGATGTCAGTGCTAACAGACAAACGACACCTCATGAAATAACTGCAGAAATCGATGTGGGACGTACGACGAACGTATGCGTTAGAACATGGCAGCTAAACCTGGCGTTAGTGGGCTATGGCAGCAAACTACAGACGCGCGTACCTTTGCTAACAGCACGACATTGCTTGCAGCTCCTCTACTGAGCTTGTGACCATATCGGTCGTCTCATAGGCGACTAGAAAACCGTTGCGTGGTCAGATGAGTCCCGACTTCTGTTGGTAAGAGATGACAGCAGAGTGTGTCGTAGACCCCACGAGGTCATGGACCCAAGTTGTCAGCAAGGCGCTCTGCAAGCTGGGGATGACTCCATAATGGCGTGGACTGTGTTTACATGGAGTGGACTGGGTCCTTTGGTCCAACTGAACCGATCACTGACTGTAAATGGTTACGTTCGGCAACTTGGAGACAATTTGCAGCCATTCATAGACTTCTCGTTCCCAAACAATGATTGAATTTTTATGGATGGCAATGCGCCATGTCACTAGGCCGTTCGCCATTGATTTGAAGAACATTTGGACAGTTCGAGCCAATGATTTGTCCACCAAGATCGACCGACATGAATCCTATCGAATATTTATGAGACATAATCGAAAGGTCAGTTCGTGCACAAAATTCTGTACCGGCAACTTTTTCGCAATTATGGACGCTACAGAGGCAGCATGGCTCAACATTTCAGCAGGAATCTTCCAGTGACTTCTTGTGTCTATTCCGCGTCGAGTTGATGCACTACGCCGGCCAAAAGGAAGTGCAACACGATGTTAGAAGATATCCCGTGGCTTTTGACACCTCATGGTATATTTCTATCATTTTTAAAGTTTTATATCTTTCCAAGTGAGTCAGTATTGTGTTGATCTGCATTTTTGTGATATGTTTCGTAAGTGTATGATAGATTTCATTCGACGTTTCACATGGAAAATGGAAATGAGCGTTTGGCGCCATTAGCCGGGAGGCCCCTTGCAGGGCAGGTCCGACCGCCTTGGTGCAGGTCTTATTACATTCGACACCACATTTGGCGACCTACGCGCCCGATGGAGATGAAATGATGATAAAGACAGCACAACACCCAGTCCCTGAGCGGATAAAATCCCCTTCCCAGCCGGGAATCGACCCAGGCCCTCTAGGATGGCAATCCGTCATGCTCACCACTCAGCTATCGGGGCGGACGACGTTTCATCTGCAAGGATACGTGTTTTAACATTGATACCTACGGTACTCCGCATATAGTATTTAGCAAGCGCGTCTTTTTGTTCCCTGTTGGATTTTTTGTCGTTTTCAGGGCTCCTGACACTGCCGGTAATGTTGGGAGAAGTCAGCCTGAGGCTCGGCTGCCTCCTCTCATATCAAATTGTCTCTTAATGCCGATATGCTAATTTCGAAACCAGTTAACTCGTGCTTATGATTAAACAGGTTCACCGAGATCTATGAGTGGTTGAATGGTCCGTCTGCCATTTCACCTCATCTCTTCCTTCCAAGAGGATTTAGATCAAGTGCATTAGTGCATGTTTTTAGTAACTCCACCTGTCTCATAGTTTTAGGATCTCCGTGCGAGCTCTAGGGATGAGTGGAAAGGGGAAGTCGGCCTCCGTTTATGTAGAAACTGCCTTTGAGGGGAGATTATAGTCGCACTAAGAGCCGACGGCCTCGGAATAACAAATACGGTACTTGCTGGCCGGTGCTTTACCTAGCGCCAGAGCGATTGCTATCGGCTGGACGCCCTTGCCATGCGTGAGAATTGCGTTTGTGGAGACGGGGGACTCGCCAGAAACGCAGGAGGGAGAAATGACTAAACTTCGGTCGCCCATTTAATGCTTTCCAGAGATCACATTTTACACTCGCGCTCATAAATTAAGGATAATGCTGATACATGGTGAAACAACACTCTGGTGCGCGGTTTGCGGGTTTAAATCACCTCGGGATATGACCATGCGGTGCGTTTGATCTGCGGTCGTCGCACTGGTGCTTGCAGCAGTCCACATACGCAGAGGTGTGTTGCTGCACGTCAAAGTACGGTGCAGCGAATAGGTGTGCAGACGTTTTCAGACTTGTTAATGGTGACTGTGTGTTGAAAATGGCTTAAGAAATACATATTGATGAAGTTATGAGGGGTAGAATACTAGGGCGACTGCTGGTCAAACACAGCAGGTCGTAGCACGGGCCCTCAGTGTGCCACAAAGTGTGATCTCAAGATTATGGCGACGATTGCAGTAGACAGGAAACGTGTCTAGGCTTTACAGTACGGGACGTCCACAGTGTACAATCCTACAAGAAGACCGATATCTCACCATCAATGCCCGCAGATGGCCACGGAGTACTGCAGGTAGCCTTGTTCAAGACCTTACCGCAGTCACTGCAACAGTTGTCTCCAGACACACTGTCTACAGACGACTGAACAGACATGGTTTATTCGCCCGGAGACCTGCAAGGTGCATTCCACTGACCCTTGGTCACAGGAGAGCCTGGTGTCAAGAACACAGTAGATGGTCATTGGAACAGTAATCCCAGGTTATGTTCACGGACGAGTCCAGGTATAGCCTCAACAGTGATTCTCGCCGGGTTTTCGTCTGGCGTGAACCAGGAACCAAATACCAACCACTTAATGACTTAATGTCCTTGAAAGGGACCTGTATGGAGGTCGTGGTTTGATGGTGTGAGGTGGGATTATGATTGGTGCACGTACACTCCTGAAGGTCTTTGACAGAGGAACTGTAACAGGTCAGGTGTATCGGGACGTCATTTTGCACCAAAATGTCCGCCTTTTTAGGGTTGCAGTGGGTCCCACCTTCCTCCTGATGGATGATAACGCACGGCCCCACCGAGCTGCCATCGTGGAGGAGTACCTTGAAACAGGAGATATCAGGCGAATGGAGTGGCCTGCCTGTTCTCCAGACCTAAACTCCATCGAGCCCGTTTGGGATGCTCTCGGTCGACGTATGGCTGCACGTCTTCAAACCGCTAGGACAATTCAGGAGCTCCGACAGGCACGGGTGCAAAAATGGGAGGCTGTATCCCAGCAGCTACTCGACCACCTGATCCAGAGTATGCAAACCCATTGTGCGGCCTGTGTACGTGCGCATGGTGATCATTTCCTATATTTATGTCAGGGTACATGTGCAGGAAACAGTGGCGTTTTGTAGCACATGTGTTTCGGGACGGTTTTCTCAACTTATCACCAATACCGTGGACTTACAGATCAGTGTCGTGCGTGTTCCGTATATGCCTATGCTGTTAGCACCATTTTTGTGTAGTGCCACGTTGTGTGGCACCACATTCTGCAATTATCCATAATTTATGAGCATGAGTGTAGCTGTAGATACCTGAAGAGATTTAACCTAACGAAAAAAATCCCAACACCAAGGAGGAGTTGTGCGACATCTGAATGATGATGTGTATTCCAAGTTTGCGCCAGTCGATTAAGAGAGGCGCTAGTATCGCCACTATGAGGATGCAAATCAGGTCTGATTTAAATACGTGCTGTAAAGGTCGTGAGCGTTAGTTACTTTGAGACTGAACGTGGCGAGTTGATGTTAATCAATAATGCCTTTAAGGCGACATAGACGCTATTATGAACACATCAGTGAGTTTGAATGAGGTCGTGTAATAGTGCTACGAGAATCTAATTGTTCTTTCTGCAATACTGCAGAAAAGCTTAGCACGAATGTAGCCACTGTATACGATTGCTGACAGCTGTGTTCACTAGAATGTACCTTCGCAAGAAGACCGATCTCCGGACAGCCGCATGGTACTCCCGAGAGGGCAGACCAACGTGTTTGGCGTATGGGCTCCGGCGCATCGTACTGCATCTGCAGCAGCAATTTAAGCAGCAGTTGGCACCGCAGTGACACAACGAACTAGTTCAAATGGGGTACTTCAAGGACAGCTCCGATCCAGAAGCCCTGCGGCGTGCATTCCACTGACCCCAAACTACCGCCATTTTCGACTTCAGTGGTGTCAAGCGAGAGCTCATCAGAGGGCAGGGTGGAGGTGTGTTATGTTTTCTGGTTTGCCTCAGTGTCGGTGATGACCGTATGTTAATTATAAGGAGGCCCGTTGAGGGCCTGCAACGAACCTTTCTACTTACTGGATATACTTGACTTACACCTAAGTTGTGGTCTGGGGTAAGATTTCGTATGACAGCAAGAGCTCTCTCCTTTCCAACGGGATAACGCTCTTCCACATACCGCTGCTGTAATCCAACATGCTCTACAGAATGCCGACATGTTGCCTTGGCCTGCTCAATCACAGTATCTGTCTCCGATCTGCCACATATGGTACATCATCGGACGATACTTCTAGCGTCATCTACAAACAGCATTAAACGTCCCTGTGTTGACCGATCGAGTGCAACAGCTATGGAACTCCATCCCACAAACTGACTTCCGGCACCCGTACAACACATTGCATGCAATTACAATGAAATGAATACCACTAGCTGCATACAGGCGTTGATATAAGTCAACGGGGACAGTTGAAAATGCGTGCCCCAATCGGGACTCGAACCCGATATCTCCTGCTTACATGGCAGACGCTCTATCCATCTGAGTCACCGAGGACACAGAGGATAGTGAAACTGCAGGGACTTATCACTCGCACGCTCCCCGTGAGACCCACATTCGCAACTTATTGTCCCGCACTATATTCATAGTTGCCCTGCCCATTATACTCATTACTCGCGGCTTTACTGCCAATTCCCGCAAGAGTTCGGGCGCTGTTTGTGCAGCCACATGGTCAAATGGCCGGTGAGTCTTAACTATGATACCATCTTCGTATATACATTGCATGCAAGTTTGCATGCTTGCGTTTAGTATTCTAGCGGTGACATTGGTTATTAAGATACCAGCAATTTACATTTGCAATGGTTTATCTCATGCTTACATTAACCTGTGATCCTGCAATGTTGATTACCTAAATACGTTCCCGAAATTTCATTAGTCTGCATTCAGTATTTTTTCGCGTTGTTATTTTTTACTTCCGAGTATTTGCCAAGGGGGCGAATTCCTGGAGGGTTGACTGAAAAATTGTGCATTGAGATTACATCTTTATTTGTTGCATGAGAAGCCACTTTGGGCGATGCTTCGGTTTCTGCTGTGTGGGAGCGAAATGCGTCGCTTTGGCTCCAAACATGGTAAAAGTTTGGGCACTTGTTTCTCGTTTCTCGGGTACGTGATTGTCGCGGATTGGTACATTATAAACAGTTACCGTAGGTGGAAGAAATAACGCTGATGAGTGCCCGAGGCAGAAGGACATCGGAGACGAGGTGCAGGCGACCGTCTCGCAATTGTTGGCTGCGGCTCCAGTGGTGGCGGTAACGCTCGTCATGCACTTGCAGTCCGGCACAGTCGCTGACGGGGGGAGTGAGACCTGGTACTTAGGGAAAGGCAGGTTTCGGTGTGGACGGCTCCGTGATCAGTTACCGTTGGTTATTCAGTCTTTTTAAAGCCATGTACACTTTATTTGGAAACGGTTGCAATAAGGTTGACAATAAGGAACAATTATTAAACTTGACTGTTAAGACACAATGTCTAATTAAAAAAATCTTAAGCATATTGCACTCACGGCTGAAGGCCTTATTGACAAGAAATTCAAATTATTTGACGGCTGAAGGCCCCAATAGTAATAACTCAAAAAACGGTTGGACGGCTGAATGCCTGGATAGCAAATTTTTGAGAAGCAATTAAACTTCTTCAAGAGATATCTGAAGAACAATCACCAACATTTCAGTGTTAAGATATTTTGTCTAATTAAAACTTCTGAAGACAAGTTACACTGACAGCTGAAGGCCTTATTAACAAGAAATTCAAACTCTTTGTCGGCTAAAGGACCAAACAGTAATAATTCAAAATTAAAGTATTAAAAAAATCATCACAATCTGACCAAATCAAGAGAGAAGTGGGCCTCAGTGCTCCAAGGATCGACATGGGAAAGTAACTCAACTTCGTAAACGATCAGACAGGCAGCCAAGAGTTGTATTCACTTAACCGGATGGCAACTCAAACTTGTGACAGTTTAAACACAGACCAAAACTCTTGAAAAATCCACCTAACATCTGATAGCCAATACAACGATGGAATAACCTAGGCAAGGCGGAACTGGCGGACAGCACTGCGTCTTCAGAATCCAGTGTTTAGAACATCCAGAAGCAGAAGGAACCACTACGACCAAAGTAGCCCAAAAGAAACAAAATACCCGAACCACAATCAAGAAGGCTGTCGAACTACATGCCTTACCGAACAGCAGCAGCAAGGCGAGGAAAGGTACACCGCCGCGAAAATATGCTAACCTCCAGGGCAAGTAACTGGGGTGTTAGTGGCCACTGCGCAGAAAAATACCGCTGATTGAACTTCACCAATAATAATACAAGGAATTCAATGATTAATGATAAGAAGTGGAGGACAGCTAATTAATTTCGCCAACTCCAAACACTCCACTCATTGGTCTTCGTCTCAGCGACCCTGCGAGCAGCAACGCGCGAACAAATGGTGTGATCTCAAAATAGTGGAGGTTTCACTAATGGGTTAATGTTCACTCAACTCAAACGTCCTGGGTCCGGTGGACAACGACGTTGTGGCCCTCGCAACTACAGCCCCTCGATCTGGCAGTGCCTGCGTGCCACCAGCGGTCCCGGCATGTCCTCGTGCTGCCGGACCTCACTGCTGCTCCGTCCCAACCGAACTACCCGACACACTCCGACCCAGAAAACGCTTGACGTCCTTCCAAAAATAGTACCGCCGTACTAGACATCGATAACTGCTGCTGCTGCCACTCGCAGACAGACAACACTAGCAAACGTAGTGGTGCCAGTAAACACGAGAAGAAAACGAGACGCCACTATACCTATTACACGATGCCAACCTACTAACAGCAACAATACGAGCCGCAACACGCTTCAGGGAGACCATGGCAAGTGCCATAATCGATTTCCCAGAAACTTCGCTCGGTGCAAGAGGAGTCCAAACAAGCAGAAAATGTTTTATGTTATTCATAGATACTGTCAAAGTTTTCTACGTAGCTCAGATGCCACCTAGTGGTGGCATGGTGGCTAGTGTCACGGCATCTCACTTTTGGCATCCCGTGCGTGAATCTCCACTTTTTAAATTTTATTTTATTTTATTTCATTTATCTGCCCATGTTCGTGGAAGGTTACTACACAAGTGTTTCATATCAAATTACAGGATACAAGAGCGTCATTTTAACTGTAAAATTACAACTGAGTTTCGCAATAAGTGTCATACATTTACACTGAAGAGCCAAAGAAACTGGTACACCTGCATAATATCGTGTAGGGTCCCTGTGTACACGAAGAAGTGCCGCAGCACAATGTGGCATGGAGTCGCCTAATGTCTGAAGTAGTGCTAGAAGGAAATGACACCATGAATCCTGCAGGGCTGTCCATAAATCCGTAAGAGTACGAGGGCATAGAGATCTCTTCTGAATAGTACGTTGCAAGGTATCCCAGATATGCTCAGTAATGTTCGTGTCTGGGGAATTTTGTGGCCAGTGGAAGTGTTTAAACTCAGAAGAGAGTTCTTGGGGCCACTACCTAGCATTTCTGGACGCGTGGGGTGCCGCATTGTCCTGCTGGGGTTGCTCAAGTCCGTCGGAACGCACAATGGACGTGAATGGATGCCGGGGATCAGACAGAATGCTTATGTAAGTGCCACCTGTCAGAATCGTTCCTAAACGTATCAGGGGTCCCATATCATTCAAACTTCAAACGCCCCACACCATTACAGAGACTCCACTAGCTTGAACAGGCAACTGATGACATGCAGGATCCATGGTTGCATGTGGTTGTCTCCATACTCGTACACGCCCATCCGCTCGATACAATTTGAAACGAGAGTCGTCCGACCAGGCAACATGTTTCCAGTCGTCAACAGCCCAATGTTAGTGCTGATGGGATGAGGCGAGGCGTAAAGCTTTGTGTCGTGCAGTCGTCAAGGGAACATGAGTGGACCTTTCGCTCCGAAAGCCCATACCGATAATGTTTCGTTGAATGGTTCGCACGCTCACACTTGTTGATGGGTCAGCATTGAAATCTGCAGCAATTGGCGGAAGGGTTGCACTTCCGCCACGTTGAGCGATTCTGTTGAGTCGTCATTTGTCCCGTTCTTGCAGGATCTTTTTCCGGCCGCAGCGATGTCTGAGATATTCACGGTACACTCGTGAGATAATCGTACGGGTAAATCTCCAGTTCATCGCTACCTCGGAGATGGTGTGTCCCATCGCTCGCGCGCTTACTGTAGGACCACGTTCAAGCTCACTTGAATCTTGATAACCTGTCATTCTAGCAGCAGTAACCGATCTAACAACTGCACCGGACGCTTGTCTTAAACAGGCACTGCCGACCTCAGCGCCATATTCTGCTTGTTTACATATCTCTGTATTTGAATACACATGCCTCTACCAGTTCCTTTGGCACTTCAGTGTATTATCACAGCTAACACTTGGTTCAAGAATCATAAAAGAAGGTTGTAGACATGCAAGAAGCCTGGAGATACTGACAGGTTTCAGATAGATTATATAATGGTAAGACAAAGATTTAGGAACTAGGTTTTAAATTGTAAGACATTTCCAGGGGCACATATGGATTCTGACCACAATCTATTGGTTATGAACTGTAGATTAAAACTGAAGAAACTGCAAAAAGGTGGGAATTTAAGGAGATGGAACCTGGATAAACTGACTAAACCAGAGGTTGTACAGAGTCTCAGGGAGAGCATAAGGGAACAACTGACAGGAAGGGGGGAAAGAAATACAGTAGAAGAAGAATGGGTAGCTTTGAGGGATGAAGTAGTGAAGGCAGCAGAGGATCAAGTAGGTAAAAAGACGAGGGCTAGTAGAAATCCTTGGGTAACAAAAGAAATATTGAATTTAATTGATGAAAGGAGCAAATATAAAAATGCAGTAAATGAAGCAGGCAAAAAGGAATACAAACGTCTCAAAAATGAGATTGAAAGGAAGTGAAAAATGGTTAAGCAGGGATGGCTAGAGGACAAATGTAAGGACGTAGAGGCTGATCTCACTGGGGGTAAGATAGATACTGCCTACAGGAAAATTAAAGAGACCTTTGGAGAAAAGAGAACCACTTGCATGAATATCAGGAGCTCAGATGGAAACCCAGTTGTAAGCAAAGAATGGAAAGCAGAAAGGTGGAAGGAGTATATAGAGGGTCTATACAAGGGCGACGTACTTCAGGACAATATTCTGGAAACGGAAGAGAATGTAGATGAAGATGAAATGGGAGATATGATTCTGCGTGAAGAGTCTGACAGAGCACTGAAAGACCTGAGTTGAATCAAGGCCCCGGGAGTAGACAACATTCCATTAGAACTACTAACGGCCTTGGGAGAGCCAGTCCTGATAAAGCTCTACCATCTGGTGAGCAAGATGTATGAGACAGGTGAAATACCCTCAGACTTCAAGAATAATGTAATAATTCCAATCCCAAAGAAAGCAGGTGTTGACAGATGTGAAAATTACCGAACTATCTGTTTAATAAGTCACAGCTGCAAAATACTAACGCGAATTCTTTACCGACGAAAGGAAAAACTAGTAGAAGCCGACCTCGGGGAAGATCAGTTTGGATTGCGTAAAAATATTGGAACACGTGAGGCAATACTGACCCTACGACTTATCTTAGAAGCTAGATTAAGGAAAGGCAAACCTACGTTTCTAGCATTTATAGACTTAGAGAAAGCTTTTGACAATGTTGACTGGAATACCCTCTTTCAAATTCTAAAGGTGGCAGGGGTAAAATACAGGGAGCGAAAGGCTATTTACAATTTGTACAGAAACCAGATGGCAGTTATAAGAGTCGAGGGACATGAAAGGAAAGCAGTGGTTGGGAAGGGGGTGAGACAGGGTTGTAGCCTCTCCCCGATGTTGTTCAATCTGTATATTGAGCAAGCAGTGAAGGAAACAAAAGAAAAATTCGGAATAGGAATTAAATTCCATGGAGAAGAAATAAAAACTTTGAGGCTCTCCGATGACATTGTAATTCTGTCAGAGACAGAAAAGGACTTGGAAGAGCAGTTGAACGGAATGGATAGTGTCTTGAAGGGAGGATATAAGATGAACATCAACAAAAGCAAAACGAGGATAATGGAATGTAGTCGAATTAAGTTGGGCGATGCTGAGGGAATCGGATTAGGAACTGAGACACTTAAAGTAGTAAAGGAGTTTTGCTATTTGGGAGCAAAATAAGTGATGATGGTCGAAGTAGAGAGGATATAAAACGTAGACTGGCAATGGCAAGGAAAGCGTTTCTGAAGAAGAGAAATTTGTTAACATTGAGTATCGATTTAAGTGTCAGGAAGTCGTTCCTGAAAGTATTTGTATGGAGTGTGGCCATGTATGGAAATGAAACATGGACGATAAGTAGTTTAGACAAGAAGAGAATAGAAGCTTTCAAAATGTGGTGCTACAGAAGAATGCTGAATATTAGATGGGTAGATCACATAACTAATGAGGAGGTATTGAATAGGATTGGGGAGAAGAGAAGTTTGTGGCACAACTTGACTAGAAGAAGGGATCGGTTGGTAGGACATGCTCTGAGGCATCAAGGGATCACCAATTTAGTATTGGAGGGCAGCGTGGAGGGTAAAAATCGTAGAGGGAGTCCAAGAGATGAATACACCCAGCAGATTCAGAAGGATGTAGGTTGCAGTAGGCACTCGGAGATGAAGAAGCTTGCACAGGATAGAGTAGCATGGAGAGCTGCATCAAACTAGTCTCAGGATTGAAGACTACAACAACAACATGTGTATGTGGTATTTCCAGGGGTTACAATCTTTTCAAATACTCAGATTCTTTTATTTCATTCTTATACCAATTCTTATATTAATTGTTGCATTTTATTCTTATGTTTATTCTGCAGGAAGATTTGGTGCATTCCCATCCGAGAAACATTCGAAAAATAGAGATTTCGTCAAATAGATAAATGAAAAGCGAAAACAAAAATTAAAACAAAATATAATGGGGCGCAAAAGTTTGTAGTGTCGACGCTATAGTTCAGCCAGCATACTTTCATCTCTGACAGTTGCAGTGGGCTGGGTGCAACAGTTTTGCAGGCCTACCTCAACCGATAACATAATGGAATTTGTAAAAGTGTCTATGGCAACGCCAAAGTGTTGTCACAGCTCTGTAGACGGCTACTGTTTTCTCCTGCAGCCATTAGCACTCCATAGCTGAAAGCTGGCAACAGTGCTAGAAACTGTCAGGGATCTTCTTATGTTGTACCAACTATAGCCACTGTGCCACCGCTTCAGTCGAAGTACTATGCGCTGAAAGGCACATAGAGTACCTGTAAAACTTCGACCGTCGTTTTTTCAGAAACGGTCGAATATCTATAGGTAAGGTGTTCGCTTATTTTGATCCCTCTTTCACTGAACTAAATTTCTGGGAAATCAGATTATGTCCCTTGCCACGTTCTCCTTCACCACTGTACTATACGGTGGTGTACTGTAGCCGTACAGTTCCACTAATAGCAATCAATTTTGATCTTCGTTAAAACTCCATGATCAAGACTGGTCTTCTCAGAAGTCTACGCCAGTTTCTGGAAGAAACCAAGTATGTAATATGACATCAGGGACCAGACGACACACATTATCTTTTCCACCGTGTGCCAAGAGCTGCAGCTGGTTGCACCCTGTTCCGTCGATTGCTGAAATTCGGTATTGGACTTTTCACGAGGCAGGCCATATGTGCGTACAGTGATTTCATTTACAGCTGAAATATTCTGTTAATTTGCATATCTAGTAGTAACGAATGATTAACGGGTGCGTGAGCCTAAGATAAAGCGTGGCCAAACGTGTATAGGTCATTAAGTTTTGGAGCCATAGGTCTGTTATTCACGGTGGGCAAAACTGGAGAAATAGAAACACACAACATGGAGGAAGACAAACATGACGAAAACTTTGGTTAGTAAACATATAGTTTTTGCAGATAAAATTCTTGCAGGTGAACTGAAGTGTAGAGTCCGCTGACACTAACTTGCGCTAGCTTAAGGGGACTGGTTCGGGAACACAAGCGGAAGTGTTGAAAAACTTGTCAGTTTTCTAAATAGTGTAGTTCGAAGAATAAGAGTTGCAATCCCATGCAATGCTTACAATCGTTTAACAGATCTCTTGGGAACAATCTGATGTTGAACCACAGCTTCTGGTCTAACACTTTTTTCTAAATTATACTTTGTGTTGCAAGTGAAATAAAGCACGTTAATTATTGATGTACAGCATAGGTTCACATATCTCGAAATAAAAACAAAGTATAAGCTTGATGTTTTTTCTGGACGTGCTTTACACTATTATGTTTAAAGCAGACTTTTAAGAATATGTTGCTGTCATAAATTATGGTTCAAAATACATTTAATAATTATCAAACATGTCAGGAATGAACTCATAATTTTTCTTCAAAAAGTCTTTAATTTTCAAATTTAGGTATCCGTTCCCTTATACAGTTGTCAAAACTCTCGTGTAAGTTTTGAGTCCTACCATGTAATTACGTCTCTAGTAATGTTGTGTAACTAAGACTAAAAATTCATAAAAATAAATAAGTGAGAACAAAATTCTGTTTTTGTCAGAGTTGTCTGCGTGGCATGTGGGCATTTTGATGAGTGCAGACACTTTAAATTTTCTATAATTTTGGGACTGTCGTCAGTACAATTTCCTCGTTTATCCTGTGCAAGAAACTACAGAAAATTTATAAGACAAAAATTAAAAACAGGTTTTTTGATACTTATTCGCGTAGTATTCCGTTTTATGTGCATAGTGGATGTGTTTGGATTAGAAAACTAAAGGTTTGCGGGGAATGAAAGACGAAGAAGGTGGACTAAATTGTTTGAACTTCTCGTTCAGAATTTCGGCAATAATGAAATACCGAAGCTCAAAACTTTTACCAGTATAGATACACAATTTTAGGTGAACAAACACAATTTGCATTTAAATACACACGTCAATGTCCGTTACAGACTGCATGCTTCAACCACATTTTATTTCATTGCATTAAGAGCGTTCATTAAATAGAAACAGAAGGATTTTCTGCGAAGTAAATGTGTGTATGGTAAATGAAGCGAATACATGAGCTAACCTTTTTTTATATCAGCTTCAGTCAATTCAGATGTAGATAACAAGGAAAAGAGGGAGAGAGGAGGAGGAGGAGGAGGAGGAGAGAGAGACAGAGAGAGAGAGAGAGAGAGAGAGAGAGAGAGAGAGAGAACAACCATTTACTCACATTTTAATTAGTTTCGTATACATTACTACTATCGAAATTATGTGGAAGGAGTCAGTTTACAGCTGTTCATGCTTTTTTGTGTGGTGGAATTCTGCATAGTACACTAACAAATGCGAATAAATAAATCTGTGCCGCTAGTCATTTTACAAGTGAAACACCAATTTAATGTATACAGATGACGGTATCTCCAAAAGCATCCACCACCAATTACAGATTTTTGTGTCTAGCGCTGCACCTCGCTTCCTATCGTTGTGCGCTATAGTGGCTGTGCAGAGACAGCTGTTGTGGAGATAGGAGTGTTTGGATGAGGCACCACCACATCGTGGTGGTTCCCAGGATATTTTGTATCTCTTTCTCATCAACGTATTTTGAAGGAAAAAATTGACATTGTCTACACTGTGATCAAGTTTCTTCGAATATTCTACAATTAAAGAAAAGTTTTCAAATTTTCCATAATCCTTTCGAAGGCCCTACAATGCAACTTGGTAATGGAGCTTACAGTGTTGATTTGCATTCCAGGAAAATCTTAACAGATGAATTGTGCAACGTAATATAGATGATAGATGAAGACAGATGATAAAAGATAGATGAACAACTTATGAAAAAGTGTTCCCCTTACAGAGAGAAACTACGCAAACAAAGAGTGATTGTGTGGGTGAACAATTTTAATAACAACTAATGTCATAATTCAACAAACAAATTCTCACATATTATAAGAATGTATGTATGTGTGTGTGCATGCTCTACATCTCATCCTAAAACAATGGGTTGATTTCACACAACTCGATGCACTCATTCCTTATTGTCAGGCAACAATCGCTGTCTTGGTAAGAATCATCTACCTATTGTAGTTCAGGAGATATGACGCAATAAACACTGACATATATGAAAAAATGCCGCATCACGTGTGAAGTTTTAATACGTTTATTCTTTACTGCCAGTACATTCCTGTATTCAAGTCCGCTTAAGGAAACCTCTGACACGTGGCAATGCTTTTGATAGCTTTCAACTGCGAAGCGCAACCGTCTGTAGGCGAAAACAGCAGCTGTCAATAGAACTATGGAGTGGCATTGCCATAGAGACGTTCACAAAACTGCGTTGTAGACACCCGAACAGCGGTACTTATACATTTGTAGATTAGGCACATTTCTTTCTATGACTCTTTCATAATTTGAAAGGTGTTTCCACGAATACACGGAAATGAAATTTTTTCGATTATACATTACAAACAAAGTAATTTTTTTCCAGTTTGTAATAGAAATATGACAAAACAAATACATGGGCAATACTGGTATTGTCAACTATTACAGAACATGAATATTATGCCTGGTGAACAAGACTTGACGGGCTCGGCACTAAAAAATCGTAAGGGACAAATCAGTAGTTCTGAGAAAACGCACCACAAATATTTTAATAAAATCACATAAATCATACATCTGAAATACATACAATATTATATTTTTTCGGGTACAGCGCTACTTTATTACACAGCGTCAGTAGTTCCATGTTTTTAGTATGTAATATGAACCCGAAAAAACTTTTTAAAATTTCCAAAAACACACTTACTTAACATTTTTTTACATGAAAACCCTTACATCTGTACTTCGTATACTACTTTCTCCATTCTGGTTTTTCTTCATCTGTTCTTGCACACTGTCATGTTTTAGCCTCTTTCGTCCTTTCCATCTGCTTTGTTGATCATTAACACGGTTAGAATCTGCGTTATCATTGTCACTACAGCACGTTTCTTCGGAGGAACATCTACCTCCAAGAAGCCTAAGAACCTACAAAAAAATCAGAGTCATAAGATTAACATTCTGCACAGTTCTAAGAATAATGAAACGCCTAAAACTGTACATCTACTGTAGTTTTCAAATGTTCAAATGTGTGTGAAATCTTATGGGACTTAACTACTAAGGTCATCAGTCCCTAAGCTTACACACTACTTAACCTAAATTATCCTAAGGACAAACACACACACCCATGCCCGAGGGAGGACTCGAACCTCCGCCGGGACCAGTCGCACAGTCCATGACTGCAGCGCCTTAGACTGCTCGGCTAATCCCATGCGGTTGTAGTTTTCATTATGTAACATATACACTGACATTCTCCCACACACCTCCAGAGAAAAAATCTTGAAAAAGATAAGCATGTGGACTAGAGAAACTCCATAGTAACAGATCCATAACTTAATACCGATTGCTGTTAGAAGGGTAGGTTTTAACACATAGCCACAATTACATATATGGTAATACTTCATAGAAAACTAATCTGGATTTCTCACTATGGCTAGCAAGTAGTGTTAAGGGTAGCCCTTAACATTACTGGTATAATATTGTTAAGTAAATTCATGTAAATAATGTTAAGGGACGCAACTTAACACTGTTTACTTGCAGAAATAATTTTTCTTTCTTTATTGTAATTTCATTCCCCTGCCTCACATGGGCAGGGGAGGGCTGGCAGGGCAGGAGGGAGTGCAGAGACACTGAAGGGAAGCACAGGAGAGGGAGGGAGTGTGGGAGGGGAAAGCCACTCAAGAGAAGGGAGGGGGAGGAAAAGGAGCCCTGAGGAGAAGGCAGGAGGAAGGTGGGGTTAGAGTTGGAAGGAGGGGTAGACGTCATGGCGAAACTCATCATCTGGGAGGGGTAGGTGCTGGAAGTTGCATTGGGAAAGGAGGTGGAGGGTGTAGAGATGCAGAGATGGCAGGACACAACAGTAACGGCGCAGCAACAGGCTGGGGGCAGAGAGGAAGGGAGGCAGCAGGGGGTGGGGGGAATCGAGTTGGCAGATAATATACAGGGTGTGGACGTGTTCAAGGAAAAGGAGAAGGTGGGGGAAGGGGATGAGGTTGTAGAGGATGTGCTTGGGGGTTGGAAGGCGGATAGGGAAGGCGTTCTAGGATTTGGAGGGCTTTATAGAACCTGGAAGGGGCAGAAATCCAAGCAACGCTGGTATGACAAAGGATGGGGCGGATCAAGGATTTGTAGGTGTGAAAGATGGTGGAAGGATGCAGTCCCCAGGCCTGGCTGGACAGGAGTTTCAGGAGGCGGAGTCTGTTATGGGCTTTGTGTTGGATTGTAAGGAGATGGTGAGTCCAGGTGAGGTGGCGGTCAAGGGTGAGGGCAAGGTATTTGAGGGTAGGTGTGAGGTGGATGAGGAACACCATAAATGATTGAGTAGAAATCATGGAGACGGAAGGAATGGGTGGTGCAGCCTGTGATGATAGCCTGGGTCTTGGAGGGCAGAAATAAATATTCATATATGCCTGATTATCAACAACTCTGGAGGTACAGGGTGATTCAAAAAGAATACCACAACTTTAGGAATTTAAAACTCTGCAACGACAAAAGGCAGAGCTAAGCACTATCTGTCGGCGAATTAAGGGAGCTATAAAGTTTCATTTAGTATGAACGTGACTCGCCTAAGTTGAACGTTTTCTGTGCCATTTCAGCCAATAAAGTTTTTGGTCCCTTTTTCTTCGAAGGTGCTACTGTAACTGGACTACAGTATCTGGAGATGTTAGAGAATTGGCTGTTCCCTCAGCTCGAACAAGAAGCACAACAATTCATATTTCAGCAGGATGGAGCGCCACCACATTGGCACTTATCTGTCCGTAACTACCTGAACGTCAACTATCCGAGGCGATGGATTGGGCGCCAGGCAGCCCGTGACAGAGCACTTCATCACTGGCCTCCAAGAAGCCCTGATCTTACCCCCTGCGATTTTGTCTTATGGGGGTATGTTAAGGATATGGTGTTTCGGCCACCTCTCCCAGCCACCATTGATGATTTGAAACGAGAAATAACAGCAGCTATCCAAACTGTTACGCCTGATATGCTACAGAGAGTGTGGAACGAGTTGGAGTATCGGGTTGATATTGCTCGAGTGTCTGGAGGGGGCCATATTGAACATCTCTGAACTTGTTTTTGAGTGAAAAAAAAACCTTTTTAATTACTCTTTGTAATGATGTATAACAGAAGGTTATATTATGTTTCTTTCATTAAATACACATTTTTAAAGTTGTGGTATTCTTTTTGAATCACCCTGTACTTTCAACTTCAGGAGCTTATTCCGGGTCTTTATCACAGTCATAAGTATCCAGGTCATCTCCACATTCATTCAAAAACTCACGGAAAAGCTTGTTTTTCACACGAACATTGGACGCTTCACTATCACTTGCCACCATGTTTTAGGCACTTACCATTGTTTGCTTGGACACAAATCGAAAAAGCTACCAACAGTGAAAATCTGAAAGTTGACAAAGTGGTGGCTTCTACCGGATTTTCGTGGAACTTTTTACTGATGTGAATAAACCATGCCATCACTGACATTTTACAATTAATACACTCCTGGAAATTGAAATAAGAACACCGTGAATTCATTGTCCCAGGAAGGGGAAACTTTATTGACACATTCCTGGGGTCAGATACATCACATGATCACACTGACAGAACCACAGGCACATAGACACAGGCAACAGAGCATGCACAATGTCGGCACTAGTACAGTGTATATCCACCTTTCGCAGCAATGCAGGCTGCTATTCTCCCATGGAGACGATCGTAGAGATGCTGGATGTAGTCCTGTGGAACGGCTTGTCATGCCAGTTCCACCTGGCGCCTCAGTTGGAACAGCATTCGTGCTGGACGTGCAGACCGCGTGAGACGACGCTTCATCCAGTCCCAAACATGCTCAATGGGGGACAGATCCGGAGATCTTGCTGGCCAGGGTAGTTGACTTACACCTTCTAGAGCACGTTGGGTGGCACGGGATACATGCGGACGTGCATTGTCCTGTTGGAACAGCAAGTTCCCTTGCCAGTCTAGGAATGGTAGAACGATGGGTTCGATGACGGTTTGGATGTACCGTGCACTATTCAGTGTCCCCTCGACGATCACCAGTGGTGTACGGCCAGTGTAGGAGATCGCTCCCCACACCATGATGCCGGGTGTTGGCCCTGTGTGCCTCGGTCGTATGCAGTCCTGATTGTGGCGCTCACCTGCACGGCGCCAAACACGCATACGACCATTATTGGCACCAAGGCAGAAGCGACTCTCATCGCTGAAGACGACACGTCTCCATTCGTCCCTCCATTCACGCCTGTCGCGACACCACTGGAGGCGGGCTGCACGATGTTGGGGCGTGAGCGGAAGACGGCCTAACGGTGTGCGGGACCGTAGCCCAGCTTCATGGAGACGGTTGCGAATAGTCCTCGCCGATACCCCAGGAGCAACAGTGTCCCTAATTTGCTGGGAAGTGGCGGTGCGGTCCCCTACGGCACTGCGTAGGATCCTACGGTCTTGGCGTGCATCCGTGCGTCGCTGCGGTCCGGTCCCAGGTCGACGGGCACGTGCACCTTCCGCCGACCACTGGCGACAACATCGATGTACTGTGGAGACCTCACGCCCCACGTGTTGAGCAATTCGGCGGTACGTCCACCCGGCCTCCCGCATGCCCACTATACGCCCTCGCTCAAAGTCCGTCAACTGCACATACGGTTCACGTCCACGCTGTCGCGGCATGCTACCAGTGTTAAAGACTGCGATGGAGCTCCGTATGCCACGGCAAACTGGCTGACACTGACGGCGGCGGTGCACAAATGCTGCGCAGCTAGCGCCATTCGACGGCCAACACCGCGGTTCCTGGTGTGTCCGCTGTGCCGTGCGTGTGATCATTGCTTGTACAGCCCTCTCGCAGTGTCCGGAGCAAGTATGGTGGGTCTGACACACCGGTGTCAATGTGTTCTTTTTTCCATTTCCAGGAGTGTATATCTGTTTCTGGCAGACTGTCTCTTACCATTGTTTACTGCCGAGCCCCTCAATTTAAATACGCTGATGCTGTTAAGAACCAAGACGGAAGCGTAAGCTTTCCAACACAATTTGCAAATGTACCCAATGTTACCTCGCAAAAAGCTTCTAAACGTCATCACAAAAGCGAAAGTATTAACTCAAAAAAAGGCAAGTCAGTACCACAAAATCCAGCTCAATTCACTTACCACTGGGTTTAGAAACGCTCCGATTTCAGGTAGTATTAGCGCACACATGATTCCCAATAAAGCACAATGGCAAACATTTCAGTATCGCAGAATAAGTGTAAAAGAATCGTGTTTCTCGAACGGACAACTGTTCGAATTTTGGAAAACCACAAAATATATTTGTTTTTCCACCTCAAAGCAAAACACCAAACGTAGTTTATAAGAATGTACATTGTCTATAAGTTAGATGCTGCACAAATGAGATGATAAACTGCACATTTATTTTGCAATTCAGAAAAAAACAGCAAGTGAGGCAGGTACTTTTCAGCCAGTAACAAAATAAACATTCATATCTACTGTATCAAGCACGCTACCAGTGATCAGTTAAGCACAAGTTCACGAAGTAGGTGTTGTCCAAAAGAAATGATTACAAGTTAGAATTAAAATTTGCTTTGATATCTCTCAGGTATTTTATATTACTGCACAAATGACCAAGGATTTTTATTGCTGCAGTAATGAGTACTAAAGGTATTATTTCTAGTGTTGAACTTGAGGACATCAATAATCTTCTCAGATTGTGCTGAACTGTTTATGGTCTTAATTTGCGAATGCAGGACGAAGTCCGTAGATTGGGCGCCCCAAATATTTCGTAAAGACTACTAATTGCAAGCATCGAAACGAGATTTCCATTAAGTGGCAGTGCGCAAAGGAGCAAATAATTCGCTGTATAGGTATTGTATCTGCAACAAGGTACTGAACTACAAACTATTTTTAAAGGGAACGATATACTTTTTCAACGTGTTTGGAGACTTGGAAAGTGGAGTTCAGACGTCTTCAGTGCCTCAGCGTTACTTAATGTTTATACTGAAGTGTTCACAAAAAAATTACTGTTACGTAAGTCTCAAGATACAAATTCCAAGGTTGGTGGCATGACATTGTCCTACGTGACGCAACATTTTTGGTATCGCACCAAGCCCTGTTCAACGGTGCTTACGGTTTTTTTTTTTTTTTTTTTTTTTTTCGCAGGGCAGACAGCGTTTTTCCTGCTGGCTTGTACGTTTTTTTTTTCTTTTTTTTTTGCACAGGGCAGACAGCGTTTTTCCTGCTGGCTTGTATAACCCCTATGGGGACCGTGTATAAAAGAGGCCAATAACGTGGGAAACGATACAGTAACAATTCAAATATTCATACCAGTTTCTTAGTTGTAGTAGTGCCGCTGCACTGGCTCAGGCTACATGCTGCTTCCACTGTAAAAGCCATCTAATTCCTACTCATCCTTGACGAAATGAAATCTACAGTTCTCGGAAAACGCTTTTTTCATTGTAATCAGGTCCCAAGCGACACGAAAAGCCGATTGGGACGCTAAGCATAGAGGGACGCCGAAGTGCTAAATTCGTATACTGTGCGTATCACAATTTGTAGCGAAGTGGTCAAAGGGAAAGGAGGAACTTTCGTAGAGGGGGGGGGGGGGGGGGACGCCAAATGATATGTATTTTTCCTGGAAAAATGTTCTCTAATCGATCCTGACTGTATTGTGATGTGTTACGTCTTATTTTCTCCTTGTATTTAGAAAATTATCTTGTTATCTTTGGAAAAGTCATAGAAGCTATAAGAGTATTCTGTGGCATTGAGCCACGGTCATGCAATACTTTTTAAAAGATTAAAGCGCCTTTTGATTGCGTAGTATTAATTTTTCTCTTGTAGAATCAGATCTCGGTTTTTGTGCCATTATCAAGTAAAATGCTAAAAGTTGTTAGACCGTTATTAAGTTATATCCGTTAAGGCAATCCACAGCAGGTACTGGCCTGGACTGCTATAACAGATACGACTTAATAATAGTCTAACAACTTTTAGCATTGTGTTTAGTAATAGCATAAAAACCGAAATCTGGATAGTACAAAAGATAAATATGATAATACAAAGTCAGGTGGGAGGTTACACTTTTAAAATGTTATACTAAGAGGATTCGTACGTCGTTAGAAAAGTGTAACACTCCATTAAAACAGTTGCTTTAACGTCTCTATATACAGAACCATTCACGGAATATTCAGGAGGCGATGACGGTTTGGATGTACCGTGCACTATTCAGTGTCCCCTCGACGATCACCAGTGGTGTACGGCCAGTGTAGGAGATCGCTCCCCACACCATGATGCCGGGTGTTGGCCCTGTGTGCCTCGGTCGTATGCAGTCCTGATTGTGGCGCTCACCTGCACGGCGCCAAACACGCATACGACCATTATTGGCACCAAGGCAGAAGCGACTCTCATCGCTGAAGACGACACGTCTCCATTCGTCCCTCCATTCACGCCTGTCGCGACACCACTGGAGGCGGGCTGCACGATGTTGGGGCGTGAGCGGAAGACGGCCTAACGGTGTGCGGGACCGTAGCCCAGCTTCATGGAGACGGTTGCGAATAGTCCTCGCCGATACCCCAGGAGCAACAGTGTCCCTAATTTGCTGGGAAGTGGCGGTGCGGTCCCCTACGGCACTGCGTAGGATCCTACGGTCTTGGCGTGCATCCGTGCGTCGCTGCGGTCCGGTCCCAGGTCGACGGGCACGTGCACCTTCCGCCGACCACTGGCGACAACATCGATGTACTGTGGAGACCTCACGCCCCACGTGTTGAGCAATTCGGCGGTACGTCCACCCGGCCTCCCGCATGCCCACTATACGCCCTCGCTCAAAGTCCGTCAACTGCACATACGGTTCACGTCCACGCTGTCGCGGCATGCTACCAGTGTTAAAGACTGCGATGGAGCTCCGTATGCCACGGCAAACTGGCTGACACTGACGGCGGCGGTGCACAAATGCTGCGCAGCTAGCGCCATTCGACGGCCAACACCGCGGTTCCTGGTGTGTCCGCTGTGCCGTGCGTGTGATCATTGCTTGTACAGCCCTCTCGCAGTGTCCGGAGCAAGTATGGTGGGTCTGACACACCGGTGTCAATGTGTTCTTTTTTCCATTTCCAGGAGTGTATATCTGTTTCTGGCAGACTGTCTCTTACCATTGTTTACTGCCGAGCCCCTCAATTTAAATACGCTGATGCTGTTAAGAACCAAGACGGAAGCGTAAGCTTTCCAACACAATTTGCAAATGTACCCAATGTTACCTCGCAAAAAGCTTCTAAACGTCATCACAAAAGCGAAAGTATTAACTCAAAAAAAGGCAAGTCAGTACCACAAAATCCAGCTCAATTCACTTACCACTGGGTTTAGAAACGCTCCGATTTCAGGTAGTATTAGCGCACACATGATTCCCAATAAAGCACAATGGCAAACATTTCAGTATCGCAGAATAAGTGTAAAAGAATCGTGTTTCTCGAACGGACAACTGTTCGAATTTTGGAAAACCACAAAATATATTTGTTTTTCCACCTCAAAGCAAAACACCAAACGTAGTTTATAAGAATGTACATTGTCTATAAGTTAGATGCTGCACAAATGAGATGATAAACTGCACATTTATTTTGCAATTCAGAAAAAAACAGCAAGTGAGGCAGGTACTTTTCAGCCAGTAACAAAATAAACATTCATATCTACTGTATCAAGCACGCTACCAGTGATCAGTTAAGCACAAGTTCACGAAGTAGGTGTTGTCCAAAAGAAATGATTACAAGTTAGAATTAAAATTTGCTTTGATATCTCTCAGGTATTTTATATTACTGCACAAATGACCAAGGATTTTTATTGCTGCAGTAATGAGTACTAAAGGTATTATTTCTAGTGTTGAACTTGAGGACATCAATAATCTTCTCAGATTGTGCTGAACTGTTTATGGTCTTAATTTGCGAATGCAGGACGAAGTCCGTAGATTGGGCGCCCCAAATATTTCGTAAAGACTACTAATTGCAAGCATCGAAACGAGATTTCCATTAAGTGGCAGTGCGCAAAGGAGCAAATAATTCGCTGTATAGGTATTGTATCTGCAACAAGGTACTGAACTACAAACTATTTTTAAAGGGAACGATATACTTTTTCAACGTGTTTGGAGACTTGGAAAGTGGAGTTCAGACGTCTTCAGTGCCTCAGCGTTACTTAATGTTTATACTGAAGTGTTCACAAAAAAATTACTGTTACGTAAGTCTCAAGATACAAATTCCAAGGTTGGTGGCATGACATTGTCCTACGTGACGCAACATTTTTGGTATCGCACCAAGCCCTGTTCAACGGTGCTTACGGTTTTTTTTTTTTTTTTTTTTTTTCGCAGGGCAGACAGCGTTTTTCCTGCTGGCTTGTACGTTTTTTTTTTCTTTTTTTTTTGCACAGGGCAGACAGCGTTTTTCCTGCTGGCTTGTATAACCCCTATGGGGACCGTGTATAAAAGAGGCCAATAACGTGGGAAACGATACAGTAACAATTCAAATATTCATACCAGTTTCTTAGTTGTAGTAGTGCCGCTGCACTGGCTCAGGCTACATGCTGCTTCCACTGTAAAAGCCATCTAATTCCTACTCATCCTTGACGAAATGAAATCTACAGTTCTCGGAAAACGCTTTTTTCATTGTAATCAGGTCCCAAGCGACACGAAAAGCCGATTGGGACGCTAAGCATAGAGGGACGCCGAAGTGCTAAATTCGTATACTGTGCGTATCACAATTTGTAGCGAAGTGGTCAAAGGGAAAGGAGGAACTTTCGTAGAGGGGGGGGGGGGGGGGGACGCCAAATGATATGTATTTTTCCTGGAAAAATGTTCTCTAATCGATCCTGACTGTATTGTGATGTGTTACGTCTTATTTTCTCCTTGTATTTAGAAAATTATCTTGTTATCTTTGGAAAAGTCATAGAAGCTATAAGAGTATTCTGTGGCATTGAGCCACGGTCATGCAATACTTTTTAAAAGATTAAAGCGCCTTTTGATTGCGTAGTATTAATTTTTCTCTTGTAGAATCAGATCTCGGTTTTTGTGCCATTATCAAGTAAAATGCTAAAAGTTGTTAGACCGTTATTAAGTTATATCCGTTAAGGCAATCCACAGCAGGTACTGGCCTGGACTGCTATAACAGATACGACTTAATAATAGTCTAACAACTTTTAGCATTGTGTTTAGTAATAGCATAAAAACCGAAATCTGGATAGTACAAAAGATAAATATGATAATACAAAGTCAGGTGGGAGGTTACACTTTTAAAATGTTATACTAAGAGGATTCGTACGTCGTTAGAAAAGTGTAACACTCCATTAAAACAGTTGCTTTAACGTCTCTATATACAGAACCATTCACGGAATATTCAGGAGGCGAAACTACGAAGTTCGTTTTTACATTGTGAAAGTGTATTTAGAATGCTCGTCTCCTTGAAGGACGCCACACGAAATGTAATAATAAAAGAAGAGAAAATAGTAGATCCGACGAACAGTGGAAGAGTGGAACATCTCGGGAGCTAAGAATACCGCAGAAAATTGCTCCTGTCACAAAACTTAACAGCAACACTAAAAGTGTCCTCAGAACACGCGTTCTGTTCGTGGCGCTAGAAAGAGCCGTTTCCATCGCGGTTGGTCAAAAGCAATTTAGTTTTGCGACCCCTAGGACGGCTGCGGTGGTTTCCTGATCCCAAAAGTTTTAATGGCGTTCTGGCCGACAATGTGCAAAGTCAAGCGGTGTTCAGAAGTCGCGGGCAGTTTCAATTACACACAGCTGACGGGGGTGTGAAATTTTTAACGCTCAGACTGTTCCCTTGTACTAACGCTGCCAAGCGTCTTGTCTCCAGGAATTTTATAAAAGCGTCCTTGTATTTGTTTCAAACTCAGTTAAAGCAATCAGTTTTAGACCGTTACAGCTATTGATGTATAGTTCTTGCACTTTTTTCTGTTGCGTGTTTAAAAAGTAGTAGAGAAGCAAGAAATCCAACGATTTCGTCATTCCAAAAATACACCAAAAACTATATTATCTTCTATAAATCCCTCCTGAAAATTCTCAGGAATCCAGATATTAAATCACCTGGGTTTAACTATTTAAACATGTTAGACAGAGATGAGGAAGAAGCAGCTTTTACACATATTAACGCAGCAGGGACAGTTTAATACAGAAGATGTGCCCTGAGAGTACGAAACGTTTTAAGCGAAAGTACATTTTAGGAAAACAAGAAGCTATTCAGCGTTCTTAAGAACTAAAAGCAGAGCTGGTATTGTGTTTGATACTATTTAAAGTCATATTGACTGTTATAAGAGTGTGATTGTTTCAAAAATATGAAAATATTATTCAGAGATGGCTACCAGTTACAAATTCTTCAAAATTCGTTTCATCTGCCATCGTCCCTCCTTTCACTCACTCTGGTCACAAAGGTCAGTCACAGAATACGATCGTTGAGTCGACTGAAGTACTGTATAATTGAGGAAAACCAATACATTTGTTAGTGAACTGATTTAATCATTCCTAATCGTTTAGGATGGTAAAACGAAAAGTAAGCATGCAGAGCTACAAACAAAATGCGACTAAAGCATCCTAGGGTGGTCAATCTTACAGATATACCACTAGATGAAAAAGAAAAACAGCTCTCAGAAAAGGTCTAAAACACAATGTTGGCTCACCAGCAAATGAATAAAACACAGATCTCATTATACAATCTGAATGTGTACGCATTATAGAAGAAAATAATGACAGCAGTAATGTGAACACAGAGCTAACCTGGGCAGTTACTAAAAGAAGAAATTAAAAATGTAGCAACACAATTAGAAAAGAAAACAATAAATTAAAAAATAGCTGTGATGAAAAAAACTTAAAAATCTAAAGGAAAAACTGCAAGCAGAAAACACCGTTATAACAAAACCAGACAAAGGTAATAGTATCATCCTCTTGAAAACAGAAGAATTCGTAGAAAAAACAGAAGGAAACAACAGCAAAAACAACATAATAGGGTTAAAATCAAATACAACTAACAGATTTCAATCACATGATAAAACACACTAAAAACATAGAGTATACATTTACAGCAGAGAGAAACAGACTTGTACAAAAAAATCCTCAAGCCCCAAACATGAGATGTCAACCAAAGGTCCATAAACAAAATTATCCAGTCCATCCAATAGTGAATATCAGAGCAGCTCCTACATACCTGCTAGCAAAACAAATGTAGTCACAGCAGCTCACCCTGTACTATAAAGCAGAAAATGATAGAACAATCAGAAATTTCTCACAACTGGTAGAACATACAGACATTAAAATCCCTGGCGCAGCAGCACTGTTCTCCTATGATTTAGAAAGTATGTAAATTTGAATTGCTGGTAATGAAACCGTAAAAATAACTGAAGATAACTTAAAACATACAACTAGCCACATCATGAACACGCAGATGAAGCAATAAAATTATTACATTTAATAATACAACAAAATAATTTTCAATTCAATGAAGAATACTACATACGAGAAGAAGGGTGACCTTTGGGTTCACCTATTTCAGGAACATTAGCCAACATTTTCATGAATCATATAGAAAAATTAGTATTTGAAGACATATAAACAAAGAAAATCTACATCATCTACTGGTACAGATAGGTGGATGACGTAATATGAATGATACATGGACCTGAAAACAGAATACTGTAACTACACAAACTCATAAATACTATATCCAAAAACACAAGGTTCACCACAGAAGAAGAACAAGGAAACGTTCTAGATTTAGCCATCAGAAAAGAAAATAACAAACCACCTGCAGAATCACAAACAGGCTGCAGTCAGATACATGCTAAACAGATTGAACACGATCCCCCTAAACACCTCTCATCACCAGAGAGACAAAACAAATAGCAATAACAAATGGACAGAAAGAAACAATGGTACACAAACCAAACAGAAAAATAAGACAAAAATAATAAAAAACGCTAACCAAACCACATCAACACTTATAACCTGCTCTACTATTAAATATGACATACATTAACTTGTTGTTGTTGTTGTTGTGGTCTTAAGTCCTGAGACTGGTTTGATGCAGCTCTCCATGCTACCCTATCCAGTGCAAACCCCTTCATCTCCCAGTACCGACTGCAGCCTACATCCTTCTGAATCTGCATAGTGTATTCATCTCTTGGTCTCCCTCTACGAGTTTTACCCTCCACGCTGCCCTCCAGTACTAAATTGGTGATCCCTTGATGCCTCAGAACATGTCCTACTAACCGATCCCTTCTTCTAGTCAAGTTGTGCCACAAACTCCTCTTCTCCCCAATTCTGTTCAATATCTCCTCATTAGTTATGTGATCTACCAATCTAATCTTCAGCATTCTTCTGTAGCACCACATTTTGAAAGCTTCTATTCTCTTCTTGTCTAAACTATTTATAGTCCATGTTTCACTTCCATACATGGCTACACTCCATACAAATACTTTCAGGAACGACTTCCTGACACTTAAATCAATACTCGATGTTAACAAATATCTCTTCTTCAGAAACGCTTTCCTTGCCACTGCCAGACTACATTTTATATCCTCTCTACTTCGACCATCATCAGTTATTTTGCTCCACAAATAGCAAAACTCCTTTATTACTTTAAGTGTCTCAGTTCCTAATCTAATTCCCTCAGCATCACCAATCTTAATTCGACTACATTCCATTATCCTCGTTTTGCTTTTGTTGATGTTCATCTTAAACACTCCTTTCAAGACACTGTCCATTCTGTTCAACTGCTCTTCCAAGTCCTTTGCTGTCTCTGACAGAATTACATTGTCATTGGCGAACCTCAAATTTTTATTTCTTCTCCATGGATTTTAATACCTACTCCGAAGTTTTCTTTTGTTTGCTTTACTGCTTGCTCAATATACGGATTGAATAACATCGGGGAGAGGCTACAACCCTGTCTCACCCCCTTCCCAACTGTTGCTTCCCTTTCATGTCCCTCGACTCTTATAATTGCCATCTGGTTTCTGTACAAATTGTAAAAGGCGTTTCGCTCCCTGTATTTTACCCCTGCCATCTTCAAAATTTGAAAGAGAGTATTCCAGTCAACATTGTCAAAAGCTTTCTCTAAGTCTACAAATGCTTAATCTTTCTTCTAAGATAAGTCGTAGGTTTAGTATTGCCTCACGTGTTCCAGCATTTCTACAGAATCCAAACTGATCTTCCCCGAGGTCGACTTCTACCAGTTTTTCCATTCGTCTGTATAGAATCGCGTTAATATTTTGCAGCTGTGACTTATTAAACAGATAGTTCGGTAATTTTCACATCTGTCAATACCTGCTTCCTTTGGGAATGGAAATATTATATTCTTCTTGAAGTCTGAGGTTATTTCGCCTGTCTCATACATCTTGCTCACCAGATGGTAGAGTTTTATCAGGACTGGCTCTCCCAAGGCCGTTAGTAGTTCTAATGGAATGTAGTCTACTCCTGGGGCCTTGTTTCAACTAAGGTCTTTCAGTGCTCTGTCAAACTCTTCCCATTTCGTCTTCACCTACATTCTCTTCCATTTCCAGAATATTGTCCTGAAGAACGTCGCCCTTGTATAGACCCTCTATATACTCCTTCCACCTTTCTGCTTTCCCTTCTTTGCTTAGAACTGGGTTTCCATCTGAGCACTTGATATTCATGCAAGTGATTCTCTTTTCTCCAAAGGTCTCTTTAATTTTCCTGTAGGCAGTATCCATCTTACCCCTCCTGAGATAAGCCTCTACATCCTTACATTTGTCCTCCAGCCATCCCTGCTTAGCCATTTTGCACTTCCTGTCGATCTCATTTTTGAGTCGTTTGTATTCCTTTTTGCCTGCTTCACTTGCTGCATTTTTGTATTTTCTCCTTTCATCAATTAAATTCAGTATCTCTTCTGTTACCCAAGGATTTCTACTAGTCCTCGTCTTTTTACCTACTTGATCCTCTGCTACCTTCACTACTTCATCCCTCAGAGCTACCCATTTTTCTTCTATTGTATTTCTTTCCCCCATTTGTGACAATTGTTCCCTTATGCTCTCCCTGAAACTCTGTATAACCTCTGGTTTGATCAGTTTGTCCAGGTCCCATCACCTTAAATTCCCACCTTTTTGCAGTTTCTTCAGTTTTAATTTACAGTTCATAACCAATAGATTGTGGTCAGAGTCCACATGTGCACCTGGAAATGTCTTACACTTTAAAATCTGGTTCCTAAATATCTGTCTTATAATTATATAATCTATCTGAAACCTTTTAGATTCTCCAGGGTTCGTCCATGTATACAAACTTCTTTCATGATTCTTGAACCAAGTGTTAGCTATGATTAAGTTATGCTCTGTGCAAAATTCTACTAGGTGGCTTCCTCTTTCATTTCTTTTCCCCAATTCATATTCACCTACTACGTTTCCTTCTCTTCCTTTTCCTACTGTCGAATTCCAGTCGCCCATGACTGTTACATTTTCATCTCTCTTGACTACCTGAATAATTTCTTTTATCTCATCATACATTTCATCAATTTCTTCATCATCTACAGAGCTAGTTCACATATAAACTTGTACTACTGTAGTAGGCGTGGGCTTCATGTCTATCTTGGCCACAATACTGCGTTCACTATGCTGTTTGTAGTAGCTTACCCACACTCCTAATTTTATTCATTATAAAACCTACTCCTCCATTACCCCTATTTGATTTTGTATTTATAACCCTGTATTCACCTGACCAAAAGTCTTGTTCCTCCTGCCACCGAACTTCACTAATTCCCACTATATCTAACTTTAACCTATCCATTTCCCTTTTCAAATTTTCTAACCTACTTGCCCGATTAAGGGATCTGACATCCACGCTCCGATCCGTAGAACGCCAGTTTTCTTTCTCCTGATAACGATGTCCTCTTGAGTAGTCCCCGCCTGGAGATTGGAATGGGGGACTATTTTACCTCCGGAATATTTTACCCAAGAGGACGCCATCATCATTTAATCATACAGTAAAGCTGCATGCCCTCGGGAACAATTATGGCTGTAGTTTCCCCTTGCTTTCAGCTGTTCGCAGTACCAAAACAGCAAGGCCGTTTTGGTTGGTGTTACAAGGCCAGATCAGTCAATCATCCAGACTGTTGCCCCTGCAACTACTGAAAAGGCTGCTGCACCTCTTGAGGAACCACACGTTTGTCTGGCCTCTCAACAGATACCCATCCGTTGTGGTTGCATCTACGGTGCGGCTATCTGTATCCTTGAGGCACGCAAGCCTCCCCACTAACGGCAAGGTCCATGGTTCATGGGGGAGTACATTGACTTACCACAACAAATTTACACATAAAATCGGTAACATATTCAAAAAACAAGGCATAATCATTGCTTGTAAAATGAACAATTCTATACAAAAGCACATCCCAAAACTGAAATCCAAACCAGATAGATACCAACATTTTGGAATCTATTAGCTCAGTTGCAGTGATTGTGAAAATACATACATTGGAATGTCTGGCTCTACATTCGATACGAGATATAAAAAACACATCAGAACATTTAAATACACTACAAACCATTTAACATTTGTAGGTCATCTAAAGCAAGCACGCCACAGACCAAGCAACATTCAAAAAGATATGAACATTGTAAGGATCAGTAAAGAGAGACACCTCCTCCCTTTCCAAGAAAATTTCCACATAACAAAGCATTAACACAAAATAAACAGTTGCTCAATGAGCAAATAAATATTGGAAACCAGAAGCTATATAATATAACTGATGAAATTACCTTGTACATGAAAAAGAAAAGAGCCTTTTCCATACTTCACCCTCTCCCACCCAACCCCCCATCCCAATTTCACTTCACTCTTGCTCCTCACCTTCTTCTGCAAATCACACTCCATCACACTACTATACACTTATGTCCAGTCATCATTTGGCTTCTCCCTCCCCCACCCAAAAAAACTCCATCACTATTCCTTCCCTAGTCTTAACAGAGTATATAAATATATAGCCACATTATTAAATAGACTTATAGAAATATAATATACTAAAACAAAAGAGTATAGATCCAAGACAAACTAGTGGCAAGGTTAAGTTGGCAACACTACGAAACACAAAGCTCAATAAATACTTAGAAGTGTGAAGATAAACACAAACATTGGTGTGCGAAAAAGTGTGCAGTGTAAAACAGAAGAAACGCATAGTGCTGCAGTGAAATTAAAAACTAGACCACAAATATCAGTGTCTAAAGAAGGAAAACATCAATGATGTGCTAGCAGATGGCATTTCACAATGTAGGAGAGAAATAAAGCGGAAATAACCGTAAGTAAAAACCAGCATATTGTTAACGAACAGTTTTTCGATCTTAAAGCAAATCAAAATGTAAATAACTTAATTACAGATCACTGATGATGCTTTACCTCAATAAAATGAAACGAGCCTAGAGAAAAAAAAACAGCATTTTTGAGTTTCAACGACAGAACGAAAATACCCTCAAGAATTGTGAAAACTATGGACAATATGGCCACACAAATGAAGAATTTAAGCATCTTAATTTAAGATGAATGATGTGATTCATACACCGCAGAGCAGCAACATTTGATTTACATACCATTTACATACCATAAAATATGACTGCTGCATATTCCACCAGTCTTACAAAGTTTAGTGAAAATATGAAAAAACACTTTTCAACCTGATGCACTGTAGTTGAGAAAACGTGTGTCATATTTTCTACGAGCAAAAGTAGCATTCCCATTAAAAAAAACCGTACAAAAATACCGTATGGCCACAGTCAGCAGGCTTAAACGACAGAGTAAAATTGGGTAACAAACCATAATCAAAATCACAGTTGAAAATTCAATTACTTAAACTCAGCACAACTTCGTAACTTGAACTTCAAAACAAAAATGACAAACGGTACATAAACCAGTATTAACTGGATGAAAACTTGACTTCATAGTCAATAAAAATTTCACACACGATACATAGAATGTTTTATTCAAATTAGTGTATAGTACTACGTCAGTACCTGATCTATGAGAACTCTGGACCACTTGGTACTTAAATGACCTTGGAAGATACAAGTGTTAGCGTGGCTTACCAATATTCCAGGAGCAAGGACGCCATCAATGACTTTGAATGCATGATTTCATCAAGATGGCCGTTGTGGGAATTTTAAAAATGTAAGATGGCACTGGCAGCGGATTTAAAAATTAAAGCTGGTGCAGGCGAGAAAACTAAAATGCATAATGGTAGTGGTGGAAAATTTAAAAATAAAAGATGGCGCCAGTACAGGAGAAATAGTGCTGGCGGGAAATTAAAAAAAAGGCATCAATTAAAATGAGACAACCAGTCACAGTGCAGTATTTTCCCAGTCATTAAAATGAAACAGCTAATCAGTACTTAGCCGTTATGTTCAAAAGTGTGTTTAGTACACTGGACTCACAACAGGAGAATGACAATTCATATCCCCATCTGGGCAACCAGGTTTAGGTTTCCTGTGATTTCCCTAAATCAGACCAAGCAAAAGCTAGGTGGTTTCTTTGAACAGACAAGGCCAGTTTCCTTCGCCATCGTTCACTAATCAGAGCTTGTGGTCAGTCGCTTATGACCCCACTGTTGATGGGACTAATGTTCTTTCCTTTTCCTCACACGCATCTGAGTGGTGTTCCACATCTGTACTTCAACTTTCTCTTTCTCTGTTTTCATATTTCACTAAAAAACAGAATGTTTATGTGAAATGTTGTGCAGTCTCATCACTAAATTTCATCTCTCTCTTTTCTATTCTACTACAAAGTGCTTATGTCTAAAACTGTACTACCTTATCAACAAATTTCATCTCTGTTTTACATACCATTAAAAAATCTTTGTGCCAAATATTGTACAACTTAGTCATTAAATTCAACATCTCTCCATTTTATACTTCACTGATGAACAGTGAATTTACATAAGCTTCTTAAATTGATCCTAAACTGAGTCCTTTTCTGAATAATGATTCTGAATCCTACTATTTCTTCTGCGTATTAATTTAAGTACAGCTGCAATCTCAGTACGTATATTTGTCTTTGGAGCTGCAACTCATGCATACTTGGAGTGCACATAAATAACATGCTAAGTACAACAATAAAATATATTACAGATGGAATGAGAGAAAACCTAACAAACATACTTTAAACATCAATTTAGTATAAAACAAATTATATTTCTTTCTTTCTTCACGAGACAATTAAACACATTTATTGACCTTCAACACTTTTTAGAAAATCATCCATTGAGAACAGTAGGTTGTTACAATTTGAGTAAATGTTTGGAACATTTCCAGCGGCTATTCAAGTTTTATGAGCTGTAGCTGGCTGAACACTGCTGCACTGCAGTGGACAAGTGTTGATGTCGCATTTTGTCGTTTTTAATCAGTCCTGAGGCTGCAAATGCACGCAGGGCACAGCACCAGTAGGGCGTATTCACTGGAGTGGACTGCATGCATTTCCAGCTTCAGTACTGATCAAAAACGACAAAGAAGCGGCATTAGCAGCTGTACACGCAGCAGACAACTGCACCACAGGGTTAACAAAAATCAAACTGACAATGAATTACGTTTTGTGGGAAACTAGCAACAAACAGCTTGTTGTGCTGAGTCAGACACATTATTTGTGATACACATCAAATGCAACGAAGTGTTCGAGTTGTGTAAAGCATTCTTTCTTGAATGAAATTACTAATTTCACGTTCGCTAACAAAAAGGAAGTTAGATCATAATCTTCTATGTGGAAACTAAACTCCATTGTGAATTGAACACAAAATCACAAGTTATCATTTAAACAGCTGGTATTTATAGTCCCACTACATGATACTTTAAGAACGGCAACTGACATTTTATATACACAGTTATTACATGGCATACACGAAGAAAAGCAATTACATTAGTTCATATAACTAGTTTCGAAATCAGCTATGCCCACGTTCTTCAATCTGTTTGGATAAGTTATGTGCTAAGAGCCACTAATGGGGAAATTAAGTTCTCTGCGAGTAACAGCTGATAATGTGAATGCTGGATGTATCTTACAGCACTGCTGCTCCAAATTTTGTGTTGTCGAGTCTTCCTACCGATATCCGATGTCTTTCTCTCTTCTAAAAATGCTGACAGTCTTTCGATGCTTATTGTGCTTCTGCCATCACCCAATTGCTTCAAATTCTGCGACATTGGAACAGAAGAATCTCTGTTTTCTTAAATGATAACTTGTAAATGACAATTAGTCAGCAAGTCAGTACTTTTGCAGCCTCCAAGCAAGTCAACTCAACGAAAATGCACAAGTGATTTCTCACACAGACAAGTCAGAACAAAACGTGGCTTGTTCCACAAGCAAACACGCTTAATCAGCAAGCTTCGGACTTGCAGATGCCTACCAAGGTGGCTCGTATTTCACTGACCCCCCCCCCGCCCCCCCCCCCCCCCCCCCCCCATGAACCATGGACCTTGCCATTGGCGGGGAGGCTTGCATGCCTCAGCGATACAGATGGCCGTACCACAGGTGCAACCACAACGGAGGGCTATCTGTTGAGAGGCCAGACAAACGTGTGGTTCCTCAAGAGGGGCAGCAGCCTTTTCAGTAGTTGCAGGGGCAACAGTCTGGATGATTGACTGATCTGGCCTTGTAACACTAATCAAAACTGCCTTGCTGTGCTGGTACTGCGAATGGCTGAAAGCAAGGGGAAACTACAGCCGTAATTGTTCCCGAGGGCATGCAGCTTTACTGTATGATTAAATGATGATGGCGTTCTCTTGGGTAAAATATTCCGGAGGTAAAATAGTCCCCCATTCGGATCTCCAGGCGGGGACTACTCAAGAGGATATCGCTATCAGGAGAAAGAAAACTGGCGTTCTACGGATCGGAGCGTGGAATGTCAGATCCCTAAATCGGGCAAGTAGGTTAGAAAATTTAAAAAAGGAAATGGATGGGTTAAAGTTATAGTGGGAATTAGTGAAGTTCGGTGGCAGGAGGAACAAGACTTTTGGTCAGGTGAATACAGGGTTATAAATGCAATATCAAATAGGGTTAATGCAGGAGTAGGTTTAATAACGAATAAAAAATAGGAGTGTGGGTAAGCTACTACAAACAACATAGCGAACGCATCATTGTGGCCAAGATAGACACGAAGCCCACATCTACTACAGTAGTACAAGTTTATATGCCAACTAGCTCTGCAGATGTTGAGGCAATTGATGAAATATGATGAGATAAAAGAAATTATTCAGGTAGTGAAGGGAGACGAAAATTTAATAGTCATGGGTGACTGGAATTCGAGAGTAGGAAAAGGTAGTAGGTGAATAGGGATTGGGGGAAAGAAATGAAAGAGGAAGCCATCTGGTAGAATTTTGCACAGAGCGTAACTTAATCATAGCTAACACTTGGTTCATGAATCATAAAAGAAGGTTGTACACATGGAAGAATCCCGGAAATACTAGAAGGTATCAGATAGATTACGTAATGGTAAGACAGAGATTTAGGAACCAGGTATTAAATTGTAAGACATTTCCAGGGGCAGATGTGCACTCCGACCACAATCTATTGGTTATGAACTGTAGATTAAAACTGAAGAAACTGCAAAAAGGTGAGAATTTAAGGAGATGGGACATAGATAAACTGATTAAACCAGAGGTTGTACAGAGTCTCAGGGAGAGCATAAGAGAACAATTGTCACAAATGGGGGAAAGAAATACAATAGAAGAAAAATGGGTAGATCTGAGGGATGAAGTAGTGAAGTCAGCAGAGGATCAAGTAGGTAAAAAGACGAGGACTAGTAGAAATCCTTGGGTAACCGAAGAAATATTGAATTTAATTGATGAATGGAGAAAATATATAAATGCAGTAAATGAAGCAGACAAAAAGGAATACAAACGTCTCAAAAATGATATCGACAGGAAGTGCAAAATGGCTAAGCAGGGATGGCTAGAGGACAAATGTAAGGATGTAGAGGCTTATCTCATGAGGGGTAAGATAGATACAGCCTACAGGAAAATTAAAGAGACCTTTGGAGAAAAGAGAACCACTTGTATGAATATCAAGAGCTCAGATGGAAACCCAGTTGTAAGCAAAGAAGAGAAAGCAGAAAGGTGGAAGGAGTATATAGAGGGTCTATACAAGGGCGACGTACTTCAGGACAATATTCTGGAAATGGAAGAAAATGCAGATGAAGACGAAATGGGAGATACAATACTGCGTGAAGAGTTTGACAGAGCACTGAAAGACCTGACTCGAAACAAGGCCCCAGGAGTAGACAACATTCCATTAGAACTACTGACAGCCTTGGAGAGCCAGTCCTGATAAAACTCTACCATCTGGTGAGCAAGATGTATGTGACAGGCGAAATACCCTCAGACTTCAATAAGAATATAATATTTCCATTCCCAAAGAAAGCAGGTGTTGACAGATGTGAAAATTACCGAACCATCAGTTTAATAAGCCACAGCTGCAAAATACTAACGCGAATTCTTTACAGACGAATGGAAAAACTAGTAGAAGCCGACCTTGGGGAAGATCAGTTTGGATTCTGTAGAAATACTGGAACACGTGAGGCAATACTGACCTTACGACTTATCTTAGAAGAAAGAGTAAGGAAAAGGAAACCTCCGTTTCTAGCATTTGTAGACTTAGAGAAAGCTTTTGACAATGTTTACTGGAATATCCTCTGTCAAATTCTAAAAGCGGCATGGGTAAAATACAGTAAGCGAAAGGCCTTTACAATTTGCACAGAAACCAGATGGCAATTATAAGAGTCGAGGGACACGAAAGGGAAGCAGTGGCTGGGAAGGGGGTGAGACAGGGTTGTAGCCTCTCCCCGAATCTTATTCAATCTGTATATTGAGCAAGCAGTAAAGGAAACAAAAGAAAAGTTCGGAGTAGGTATTAAAATCCATGGAGAAGAAATTAAAACTTTGAGGTTCGCCGATGACAATGTAATTCTGTCAGAGACAGCAAAGGACTTGGAAGAGCAGTTGAACGGAATGGACAGTGTCTTGAAAGGAGTGTATAAGATGAACATCAACAAAAGCAAAACGAGGATAATGGAATGTAGTCGAATTAAGTCGGGCGGTGCTGAGGGAATTAGATTAGGAACTGAGACACTTAAAGTAGTAAAGGAGTTTTGCTATTTGGGGAGTAAAATAACTGATGATGGTCGAAGTAGGGAGGATAGAAAATGTAGACTGGCAATGGGAAGGAAGGTGCTTCTGAAGAAGAGAAATTTGTTAACTTCGAGTATTGAGTTAAGTGTCAGGAAGTCGTTTCTGAAAGTATTTGTATGGAGTGTAGCCGTGTATGGAAGTGAAACATGGACGATAAATAGATAGACAAGAAGAGAATAGAAGCTTTCGACATGTGGTGCTACTGAAGAATGCTGAAGATTAGATGGGTAGATCACATAACTAATGAGGAGGTATTGAATAGAATTGGGGAGAAGAGGAGTTTATGGCACAACTTGACTAGAAGAAGGGAGCGGTTGGTAGGACATGTTCTGAGGCATCAAGGGATCACAAATTTAGCATTGGAGGGCAGCGTGGAGGGTAAAAATCGTAGAGGGAGACCAAGAGATGAATACACTAAGCAGATTCAGAAGGGTGTAGGTTGCAGTAAGTACTGGGAGATGAAGGGGTTTGCACAGGATAGAGTAGCATGGAGAGCTGCATCAAACCAGTCTCAGGACTGAAGACCACAACAACAACAGAGTCAAATGCATCGGCGTGATACATGAGCCTCGCAACAAACCAAATGATTTCATCTATTGATTTTATAGCAGTCGTTATTGTAAGCCAGTTACATATTTTACGGTACGCTTTTAACAACCTCATCGTGGAGCAGACATTCTGCTGCTCAAGGCAAACACAGAAACATCCTGTAGAATTGTGGCAGTGAGCACATCTTTCCTCAATTTCTGTAATTCTTGTGATGGCGAGCACATCCCCCCAGAAGCGTTCCAAATTTAAGACGCATAAGACTAGTGTACTAACTTCATCCTGCAGTGCAAAACGTTTTTCATCTCCATCACCATCAATGTCTTCCTTTCAAGGATTACGCTACTGTCCGCTCCAGACTCACGAACAAAATCATTCCTATCTATTCCGAACTCTTCCAGTATCTCTTTTCCCATTTGTGTTGTCGTTCAGGATCTTCTGGAAAATTCTATGACCTGGTATTCTCATTAGGTGTTGTATTCTCATTATGTGTTGTCTCCACTTTTCAGAATGCTTTTGAATTTTTTTGTTCATGTTGAAAATAATTAATTCTCTTCTAATATATTCATCTCTAATCGCGTCTCCCTTGTGCAGCCCTTCGTTTTCCATTTCATAATTACAGAATTTCATGATGGTGTCTTTTTGTACGCTATGGCCCAATGTTCTGCCAATCGTACAACAGGCACCTTGGAATTTGTGTAATTTATTTCCAATATTGGAGTTATAATCAAAACTTATATCACAGCCTAAGGAAGAGATCTGCTTCTTTTGAAAATGAATTATATGAATCAGTTATCGTCCTGACTATATATTTTCCGAGAAATGCCATTATTTTCGTTTTATTGCTAGAAACCTTTAAACTGTATTCCTGGCATATTTTGTTCACTTGGTATACTGATCTTGGAGATAATCTTCATCCTTTTGAATAATGACGATGTCATCAACAAACGGAAACATATTCAGGTACTAATTATTTGCTGTCTTAATTCTACTTGACTTCTACGTGGGTGTATTACAAATGTGTATTTCTATAAAGACTTTTCACTGCCTCTGTTAGTAGATAAGGCTAAGCACATTCAGACATAATCTCCTGTAGACTTTCACAAGTTATAAAGTTGTAAGCCTTCTTAAGGTCAATGAAGAACATATTGGATGTTAGAATAAATTCTTCATGTTTTTCATTGATCTTCTTAATAAAAACACTGTCTGTGCATGAACAATGTGATATAAATCTATTTCGTTCCCTGGAAATAACAATTTTTGTGATGTTATTTGTATGGTAATTGACCATTTTTCATTAAAGCCTGTAGCTGGCTTTTAGAAGGCTGTACCATGATAGTTTTTATAGTCACTGTGTTTCCCTTTCCTGAAGAAAGATTACTCCTGCTGTATACCAAGGGTCTGGCATCTTGTAATTCCTTTGCCATTCATTTATTACCTGTAAAAGTCTAGTGAAAAAAATCTAGTGATAATTCTCTATATCATTTCAGCATTTATTCCGTCTGGTAGCTTTCCTGTTCTTCATACATTTCAAAGCCTGTTGTAGTTCTTCCATAACAATTGGGTTTACTGTTTTGTTTTACACGCTTTCTCCAGTATAATCTTTGGCTTTCTATGAACATTGATGTCTGTATAATCATTTATCCGTTGCTAATTGTGTATGATATTCAGTGAAGAAATGTCTGTCTCTTCTTTGTTCAGGACTTTAATGACTTTTTATGTGCATTGCTGCCTACCATGTACTTTATGTTTTAAGGTACTCATGAACATGTCCCATGACTCTTGGTGTGTCTTGTGTATTATTTGTTTTACAGTATTCCTTTATAATTTATTCATTTGCCAGTTCTCTAATGTTTTTGTCTATAGAAACTCCAAGTAAGCAAATGAACTACCATTTTTCTTTAATAATGTCCTTAATTTCTTTATTACAAATTCTGAATCATCTTTTTCCATTGGTTAGCTAATTTCATGTTCCATGGATAATTTGAATGACAAAAGCATAATGATGTAGAACAAGACATTTCACATTCGCACCACAAATTACTTTGTAAATATGGGTAAATGTTGAACATTTATAGTCTTTTGATTTATTATTAAGTGTCTCGCAAGTATTTTCGGACCGACACAAACTGGCCGACTGCTTACATCTTCATCTACATCTACACTCATACTCCGCAAGCCACCCAACGGTGTGTGGCGGAGGGCACTTTACGTGCCACTGTCATTACCTCCCTTTCCTGTTCCAGTCGCGTATGGTTCGCGGGAAGAACGACTGTCTGAAAGCCTCCGTGCGTGCTCTAACCTTTCTAATTTTACATTCGTGATCTCCTCGGGAGGTATAAGTAGGGGGAAGCAATATATTCGATACCTCATCCAGAAACGCACCCTCTCGAAACCTGGCGAGCAAGCTACACCGCGATGCAGAGCGCCTCTCATGCAGAGTCTGCCACTTGAGTTTGTTAAACATCTCCGTAACGCTATCACGGTTACCAAATAACCCTGTGACGAAACGCGCCGCTCTTCTTTGGATCTTCTCTATCTCCTCCGTCAACCCGATCTGGTACGGATCCCACACTGATGAGCAATACTCAAGTATAGGTCGAACGAGTGTTTTGTAAGCCACCTCCTTTGTTGATGGACTACATTTTCTAAGGCCTCTCCCAATGAATCTCAACCTGGTACCCGCCTTACCAACAATTAATTTTATATGATCATTCCACTTCAAATCGTTCCGCACGCATACTCCCAGATATTTTACAGAAGTAACTGATACCAGTGTTTGTTCCGCTATCATATAATCATACAATAAAGGATCCTTCTTTCTATGTATGCGCAATACATTATATTTGTCTATGTTAAGGGTCAGTTGCCACTCCCTGCACCAAGTGCCTATCCGCTGCAGATCTTCCTGCATTTCGCTACAATTTTCTAATGCTGCAACTTCTCTGTATACTACAGCATCATCCGCGAAAAGCCGCATGGGACTTCCGACACTATCTACTAGGTCATTTATATATATTGTGAAAAGCAATGGTCCCATAACACTCCCCTGTGGCACGCCAGAGGTTACTTTAACGTCTGTAGACGTCTCTCCATTGATAACAACATGCTGTGTTCTGTTTGCTAAAAACTCTTCAATCCAGCCACACAGCTGGTCTGATATTCCGTAGGCTCTTACTTTGTTTATCAGGCGACAGTGCGGAACTGTATCGAACGCCTTCTGGAAGTCAAGACAAATAGCATCTACCTGGGAGCCTGTATCTAATATTTTCTGGGTCTCATGAACAAATAAAGCGAGTTGGGTCTCACACGATCGCTGTTTCCGGAATCCATGTTGATTCCTACATAGTAGATTCTGGGTTTTCAAAAACGACATGATACTCGAGCAAAAAACATGTTCTAAAATTCTACAATAGATCGACGTCAGAGATATAGGTCTATAATTTTGCGCATCTGCTCGACGACCCTTCTTGAAGACTGGGACTACCTGTGCTCTTTTCCAATCATTTGGAACCTTCCGTTCCTCTAGAGACTTGCGGTACACGGCTGTTAGAAGGGGGGCAAGTTCTTTCGCGTACTCTGTGTAGAATCGAATTGGTATTCTGTCAGGTCCAGTGGACTTTCCTTTGTTGAGTGATTCCAGTTGCTTTTCTATTCCTTGGACACTTGTTTCGATGTCAGCCATTTTTTCGTTTGTGCGAGGATTTAGAGAAGGAACTGCAGTGCGGTCTTCCTCTGTGAAACAGCTTTGGAAAAAGGTGTTTAGTATTTCAGCTTTACGCGTGTCATCCTCTGTTTCAATGCCATCATCATCCCGGAGTGTCTGGATATGCTGTTTCGAGCCACTTACTGATTTAACGTAAGACCAGAACTTCCTAGGATTTTCTGTCAAGTCGGTACATAGAATTTTACTTTCGAATTCACTGAACGCTTCACGCATAGCCCTCCTTACGCTAACTTTGACATCGTTTAGCTTCTGTTTGTCTGAGAGGTTTTGGCTGCGTTTAAACTTAGAGTGAAGCTCTCTTTGCTTTCGCAGTAGTTTTCTAACTTTGTTGTTGTACCACGGTGGGTTTATCCCGTCCCTCACAGTTTTACTCGGCACGTACCTGTCTAAAACGCATTTTACGATTGCCTTGAACTTTTTCCATAAACACTCAACATTGTCAGTGTCGGAACAGAAATTTTCGTTTTGATCTGTTAGGTTGTCTGAAATCTGCCTTCTATTACTCTTGCTAAACACATAAACCTTCCTCCCTTTTTTTATATTCCTACTAACTTCCATATTCAGGGATGCTGCAACGGCCTTATGATCACTGATTCCCTGTTCTGTACATACAGAGTCGAAAAGTTCGGGTCTGTTTGTTATCAGTAGGTCGAAGATGTTATCTCCACGAGTCGGTTCTCTGTTTAATTGCTCGAGGTAATTTTCGGATAGTGCACTCAGTATAACGTCACTCGATGCTCTGTCCCTACCACCCGTCCTAAACATCTGAGTGTCCCAGTCTATATCTGGTAAATTGAAATCTCCACCTAAGACTATAACATGCTGAGAAAATTTGTGTGAAATGTATTCCAAATTTTCTCTCAGTTGTTCTGCCACTAATGCTGCTGAGTCGGGAGGTCGGTAAAAGGAGCCAATTATTAACCTAGCTCGGTTGTTGAGTGTAACCTCCACCCATAATAATTCACAGGAACTATCCACTTCTATTTCACTACAGGATAAACTACTACTAACAGCGACGAACACTCGACCACGGGTTGCATGCAATCTATCCTTTCTAAACACCGTCTGTACCTTTGTAAAAATTTCGGCAGAATTTATCTCTGGCTTCAACCAGCTTTCTGTACCTATAACGATTTCGGCTTCGGTGCTTTCTATCAGCGCTTGAAGTCCCGGTACTTTACCAACGCAGCTTCGACAGTTTACAATTACAATACCGATTGCTGCTTGGTCCCCGCATGTCCTGACTTTGCCCTGCACCCGTTGAGGCTGTTGCCCTTTCTGTACTTGCCCAAGGCCATCTCACCTAAAAATCCGCCCAGCCCACGACACACAACCCCTGCTACCCGTGTAGCCGCTTGTTGCGTATAGTGGACTCCTGACCTATCCAGCGGAACCCGAAACCCCACCACCCTATGGCGCAAGTCGAGGAATCTGCAGCCCACACGGTCGCAGAACCGTCTCAGCCTCTGATTCAGACCCTCCACTCGGCTCTGTACCAAAGGTCCGCAGTCAGTCCTGTCGACGATGCTGCAGATGGTGAGTTCTGCTTTCATCCCGCTAGCGAGACTGGCAGTCTTCACCAAATCAGATAGCCACCGGAAGCCAGAGAGGATTTCCTAGGATCCATAACGACACACATCATTGGTGCCGACATGAGCGACCACCTGCAGATGGGTGCACCCTGTACCCTTCATGGCATCCGGAAGGACCCTTTCCACATCTGGAATGACTCCCCCCGGTATCCACACGGAGTGAACATTGGTTTTCTTCCCCTCTCTTGCTGCCATATCCCTAAGGGGCCCCATTATGCGCCTGACGTTGGAGCTCCCAACTACCAGTAAGCCCACCCTCTGCGACCGCCTGGATCTTGCAGACTGAGGGGCAACCTCTGGAACAGGACAAGCAGCCATGTCAGGCCGAAGATCAGTATCAGCCTGAGACAGAGCCTGAAACCGGTTCGTCAGACAAACTGGAGAGGCCTTCCGTTCAGCCCTCCGGAATGTCTTTCGCCCCCTGCCACACCTTGAGACGACCTCCCACTCTACCACAGGTGAGGGATCAGCCTCAATGCGGGCAGTATCCCGGGCAACCACAGTCGTAGTCCGATCGGGGGATGCGTGGGACGAGCTGGCCGTCCCCGACAAACCCCCATCCGGAACCCCACAGTGACGCCCATTGGCAACAGCCTCAAGCTGTGTGACCGAAGCCAACACTGCCTGAAGCTGGGAGCGAAGGGATGCCAAGTCAGCCTGCATCCGAACACAGCAGTTGCATTCCCTATCCATGCTAAAAACTGTTGTGCAAAGAACGTCTGATCTAATCTACAGAGAGCGCAAACAAATCGACACAAAATTTAAACGGTTATTAAAATACAAAATTGCCTAGTAAATGCAGTAATGCTGCTACTTGCGCACTGCTGACAAACTGCTCGGCGGCGGAAGGAGACTACGCGATTTTACACTATTCAGGTACTAAAACGCGATGCTACAACTCTCAAATACTATAATACGCCCGAAATTTATGAATTAAACAATGCAAGTACCAAAAACAGGCAAAGAAATTAAGAATTAAACTATGTAACAAATGAGTGAGCTAGGAGTATACGACTTGCTGCTGCAGCTGCTTATCCAACGACGGCAGGGAGCACAACGACGTCTATTATTGGCGATTGAACTACAGATCCATACATAATATCGCAATCAGCGCAGGTACTTAGCTTTGTCGTGCTGGGTCCCTCTGCCATGGTATTGGTGCCGATGTTGCAGTTGAAACTGACGCTGAAGATCTCGTAGCCTCTGCTGTCGTACTGCAACCGCTGCTGCGCAATGAATCGCCGTTGAAACTGCCGCTGCTGGCTGGAGCCACGGGCTTTCGCGTTACTTTTTTATCACTCCTAACCGCTGCTAAAACTCGGAGGCCTTAATTGTTGCAAAATTCGTAGATCAGAGCCTCCATGCAAACTGCCTAAACTGCCACAGACTTGGGACAAAGGTCACAGAATGTCGTTAACTGTGAAAACTACAATTGTAATTTCACAACTGTTAAAGAAACCTAATATTTAGTCCCAAACTGATCTCACATTTAAGTTTTGCGAGAGATCCTGCCTATCGAAGTCCAGATAATACTTTTTGAAACACTTTGCAGAATTCAAATCCAATTATAAACTTTACAGAGTTCATATTCCGCAACTAACACTTTCCTAAATCCAGTCCTGTTCCAAAACTTTGCAAGATTCTTATCCCTCAACTAACACTTTCCCAATTCCTATCCCGGAAGAGGCCCCAATCGCGAGCAATCATCCCAAAGATTTTCGGGCTCACATGCGGTTCCTCTTCGTCGAAATGTCTTGGCTCAAACTCGTCTAGGGGTTGAAACGCATGTGTCACATTACACGCCCTAAATTAGACACTTGTGACCATTTGGTTAAACTGTCTCGCTGACGGCAAGTTTGCGAGATGCAAAGTTAACCTAACTTATAATAACAGTAATAATAATATCGGGAACTAAATTAACGCCCTATAAAAGATGTAGGCCACATAGTTGCGATTTAGTTAGAATAATGTTTATTCAGAAAGTAAACTAACAGTGAAAGTGGTCGTATTTAGAGTTACTGTTACACTAGAGCGCATATCCATTTGACACAGTTCGATCATTCACAACCTCATCGCGAAATACAAGTTATCTACGCGAAAAATCAAACCAGGCGCGTGGCTGCTCACTGCTCAGAGACTAAATATCGCGATACCACACAACGCGAAATTTTCTAAGTCGTCTCACCTCCTAGCTGACTAAAGACTGACCGTCCGCTTTCGCGTCTGCATCCGAACTGTACCCTTTGGTGTCTCCAGCCGAACCCGCCGCTTTCGCGTCTGCGCCAGTACTGTCCCTCTGCCCGCTCAACTGAATATCCTCGCTCAACTGACTGGGGCAGTTCCCTTTCCTGAAACCGTCCATCTGATTGGCTACAGCTTATTCTACATTATTTTACATTTTGACATTTTAAGTAATCAAAGCTTGACCACTTTCGCGTTCTAAATAAAGTAATAATAATATCCATTACATAATAAACGTTAAATTCTTTGAAATAAAACCAATACAATTTTCTTCTTAGCTTTGAATGCGACGGCGAGTACCCTTGCACCAGTGTGCTGTCTAATAAACAAATAAAGAACAAAAGTAACTTTTATGCACTAAACTTTACAACAAATATTCTATTACTGAATTATTCAATAAGGTATCATGCTGTCATCGTTCAATGTGTTTTGTATGTAGGAAATGATAATCTGATACTTAACTGTAAATAATTTAAATTTACTATATCTTTTAAACAAATAAAGTCACAGTGTTGATATTTACAATGTTTGTCAATTTAATGATACTCTTCTATATGAAATATCGATCTTTAAGAACGACCAAAGCGTTCAGACTTTATCATTTAGGTCTTTGTTATAAATCTTGTTAATTTCACTTTAATAGTTAATCCTAAACTGTTATAGATATGATCATTATTCAATTTTATTAGGCTCACCATGAAATTTTATGAAGAATGGAAGATTAAAATTACTGTGGCTTGATACCCTGCACTACTACAGAATTAAATAGCTTTCATAAATCCAGAATGAGATTTTCACTCTGCAGCGGAGTGTGCGCTGATATGAAACTTCCTGGCAGATTAAAACTGTGTGCCCGACCGGGACTCGAACTCGGCATCTTTGCCTTTCGCGGGCAAGTGCTCTACCATCTGAGCTACCGAAGCACGACTCACGCCCGGTACTCACAGCTTTACTTCTGCTAGTACCTCGTCTCCTACCTTCCAAACTTTACAGAAGCTCTCCTGCGAACCTTGCAGAACTAGCACTCCTGAAAGAAAGGATATAGTGGAGACATGGCTTAGCCACAGCCTGGGGGATGTTTCCAGAATGAGATTTTCACTCTGCAGCGGAGTGTGCGCTGATATGAAACTTCCTGGCAGATTAAAACTGTGTGCCCGACTGGGACTCGAACTCGGCATCTTTGCCTTTCGCGGGCAAGTGCTCTACCATCTGAGCTACCGAAGCACGACTCACGCCCGGTACTCACAGCTTTACTTCTGCCAGTACCTCGTCTCCTACCTTCCAAACTTTACAGAAGCTCTCCTGCGAACCTTGCAGAACTAGCACTCCTGAAAGAAAGGATATAGCGGAGACATGGCTTAGCCACAGCCTGGGGGATGTTTCCAGAATGAGATTTTCACTCTGCAGTGGAGTGTGCGCTGATATGAAACTTCCTGGCAGATTAAAACTGTGTGCCCGACCGGGACTCGAACTCGGCATCTTTGCCTTTCGCGGGCAAGTGCTCTACCATCTGAGCTACCGAAGCACGACTCACGCTCGGTACTCACAGCTTTACTTCTGCCAGTACCTCGTCTCCTACCTTCCAAACTTTACAGAAGCTCTCCTGCGAATCTTGCAGAACTAGCACTCCGCTATATCCTTTCTTTCAGGAGTGCTAGTTCTGCAAGGTTCGCAGGAGTGCTTCTGTAAAGTTTGGAAGGTAGGAGACGAGGTACTGGCAGAAGTAAAGCTGTGAGTACCGGGCGTGAGTCGTGCTTCGGTAGTTCAGATGGTAGAGCACTTGCCCGCGAAAGGCAAAGATGCCGAGTTCGAGTCCCGGTCGGGCACACAGTTTTAATCTGCCAGGAAGTTTCATATCAGCGCACACTCCGCTGCAGAGTGAAAATCTCATTCTGGAAACATCCCCGAGGCTGTGGCTAAGCCATGTCTCCGCTATATCCTTTCTTTCAGGAGTGCTAGTTCTGCAAGGTTCGCAGGAGAGCTTCTGTAAAGTTTGGAAGGTAGGAGACGAGGTACTGGCAGAAGTAAAGCTGTGAGTACCGGGCGTGAGTCGTGCTTCGGTAGCTCAGATGGTAGAGCACTTGCCCGCGAAAGGCAAAGATGCCGAGTTCGAGTCCCGGTCGGGCACACAGTTTTAATCTGCCAGGAAGTTTCATATCAGCGCACACTCCGCTGCAGAGTGAAAATCTCATTCTGGAAACATCCCCCAGGCTGTGGCTAAGCCATGTCTCCGCTATATCCTTTCTTTCAGGAGTGCTAGTTCTGCAAGGTTCGCAGGAGAGCTTCTGTAAAGTTTGGAAGGTAGGAGACGAGGTACTGGCAGAAGTAAAGCTGTGAGTACCGGGCGTGAGTCGTGCTTCGGTAGCTCAGATGGTAGAGCACTTGCCCGCGAAAGGCAAAGATGCCGAGTTCGAGTCCCGGTCGGGCACACAGTTTTAATCTGCCAGGAAGTTTCATATCAGCGCACACTCCGCTGCAGAGTGAAAATCTCATTCTGGAAACATCCCCCAGGCTGTGGCTAAGCCATGTCTCCGCTATATCCTTTCTTTCAGGAGTGCTAGTTCTGCAAGGTTCGCAGGAGAGCTTCTGTAAAGTTTGGAAGGTAGGAGACGAGGTACTGGCAGAAGTAAAGCTGTGAGTACCGGGCGTGAGTCGTGCTTCGGTAGCTCAGATGGTAGAGCACTTGCCCGCGAAAGGCAAAGATGCCGAGTTCGAGTCCCGGTCGGGCACACAGTTTTAATCTGCCAGGAAGTTTCATATCAGCGCACACTCCGCTGCAGAGTGAAAATCTCATTCTGGAAACATCCCCCAGGCTGTGGCTAAGCCATGTCTCCGCTATATCCTTTCTTTCAGGAGTGCTAGTTCTGCAAGGTTCGCAGGAGAGCTTCTGTAAAGTTTGGAAGGTAGGAGACGAGGTACTGGCAGAAGTAAAGCTGTGAGTACCGGGCGTGAGTCGTGCTTCGGTAGCTCAGATGGTAGAGCACTTGCCCGCGAAAGGCAAAGATGCCGAGTTCGAGTCCCAGTCGGGCACACAGTTTTAATCTGCCAGGAAGTTTCATATCAGCGCACACTCCGCTGCAGAGTGAAAATCTCATTCTGGAAAGATCCCCCAGGCTGTGGCTAAGCCATGTCTCCGCTATATCCTTTCTTTCAGGAGTGCTAGTTCTGCAAGGTTCGCAGGAGAGCTTCTGTAAAGTTTGGAAGGTAGGAGACGAGGTACTGGCAGAAGTAAAGCTGTGAGTACCGGGCGTGAGTCGTGCTTCGGTAGCTCAGATGGTAGAGCACTTGCCCGCGAAAGGCAAAGATGCCGAGTTCGAGTCCCGGTCGGGCACACAGTTTTAATGTGCCAGGAAGTTTCATATCAGCGCACACTCCGCTGCAGAGTGAAAATCTCATTCTGGAAACATCCCCCAGGCTGTGGCTAAGCCATGTCTCCGCTATATCCTTTCTTTCAGGAGTGCTAGTTCTGCAAGGTTCGCAGGAGAGCTTCTGTAAAGTTTGGAAGGTAGGAGACGAGGTACTGGCAGAAGTAAAGCTGTGAGTACCGGGCGTGAGTCGTGCTTCGGTAGCTCAGATGGTAGAGCACTTGCCCGCGAAAGGCAAAGATGCCGAGTTCGAGTCCCGGTCGGGCACACAGTTTTAATCTGCCAGGAAGTTTCATATCAGCGCACACTCCGCTGCAGAGTGAAAATCTCATTCTGGAAACATCCCCCAGGCTGTGGCTAAGCCATGTCTCCGCTATATCCTTTCTTTCAGGAGTGCTAGTTCTGCAAGGTTCGCAGGAGAGCTTCTGTAAAGTTTGGAAGGTAGGAGACGAGGTACTGGCAGAAGTAAAGCTGTGAGTACCGGGCGTGAGTCGTGCTTCGGTAGCTCAGATGGTAGAGCACTTGCCCGCGAAAGGCAAAGATGCCGAGTTCGAGTCCCGGTCGGGCACACAGTTTTAATCTGCCAGGAAGTTTCAGCTTTCATAAATGTTTCCCCTCATGGTCCATCTTAGGTCCGCCATATTTAACACTGCTACATCTCCTCGACCACAGAAGGCTTCTACTTGGTTTCCCTATGATGCAGGTTCCCGTCTGTCTCACTCGCACACTACAGCACTTGGGCCTCAATGGATATTAGACGCCTGTGAGTTTCCCCATCTCGTGGTGAATCTTCGCCTTTTGTGGGACGCGGTCCTGGACGACAGGGTTCGTTTCACAATTCCTGTAGGCTATTTGTGCCCTATATTGAAATGGGATGCAATGCTCGTTAATTCACAACTGTTGGAAATAATTGCAACAACTCGTTTTTATAGTGTTTAGATGGTTTCTAGATTGGTCATATTATGACCCCAGGAAATGAGACCATAGATAATAGCAGTTTGAATGTAAGCAAAGTATACACTTCTGCTACATTGTTTACTAGACAAATTACTAATTAAACATAGTGCAAAGCAACCAGAACTTAACTTGCTAGCGAGTAGTCGATGTGGTATTTCCAATCTAAATTTTCATCTATGTGGAACCGAAAAATTTTGTGACAAATTCTTCTTTATTTTGTATTCTGAGGTCCAGGTTATTTTCCGACTTTGTTTTCCTGTAATGGATTTAATAAGTTTTTGAAATATTTAAAGTTAACTTGTTCATTTCAAATCATTTTTGTAAATATTCCAAAACTCTAGTTGCAGATGTTAGGAATTCTTGGTTTACATCAGTTACAGCAACGTTTGTATCATCAGCAAACGGGGTTATATGAGTACCACTGATTGGAATTTTAATGTCTTTTACATAAATCAGAAATAAGAGGTCCTAGAACGTTTCCCTGTGTTACCTCAAATTGGACAGCCCGAAAAATCAGATCTGCAAACAATATTTTGGTTTTTACTGTTTGCTGAGGTAATTTCTACTACCCATCTTCTATTATGGAGATGAGACTGAAACCATTTCTTCGCAACTCCTTGTATACCAATGGCTTCTAGTTTGTTTAGCAAGATATCATGTTAGACTGTATCAAAAGCCTTCGATAATTCCAAATTTATTCGTGTTGTATTGTTGTGTCTGCCTAGTTCCACTGCAATATTTTCTGTGAAATGAGAAATAGCTGATTCTGTACACAGTCATTTGCAAAAATTGTGTTTGTTTACAGACAAGAGAGTGAATCTTTCAAGGAAATTTATAATTCTCTTTCATGACTTTCTTTAGTACTTTTGAAAACACAGGTAACAAAGCTACTGGTCTATAATTTCCCATTATATATAAATATAGTCCTTTCTATAAGGGGTTTTATTTTTGAAACTTTTAATCTTTGAGGAAACACTCCTTCTGATACGTTTAAGATGTGCAAGAGCGATTCTGATGGGACACTAGCAGATTTTATTAGGATTTCGTCAACCCCTGAAGACATTTTATTCCTAATTGTTTTTGTTATTCTTAGAACTTTTGATTTATTTGTAGGACATAGCAATATTGAATTGACTCTTTCTTGTCGTGGAACAGAACTTCCACTATTTCTTTGGCAATTTTTACTCAGCTTGGCTGCTTTATGTATGAACTAATCATTAATCTAATTTGCTGGAATAAGATTTCTGAGAAACACTCCATCATCTTCTAGAACAATGTCCTCTTAAAATTTTTGTTTATTTCTCTTTTTACTACATTCCATATTGGTTTCGATGTGTTTGTTGACCCTAAAGTTACTTCATCATTGTATTTTGTTTTAGCTCTTTTAATCACCTCCCTATAAATGCTTCTTACATTCAGCAAAGTTTTTATCTTTGTTGTCCTTTTGATTAGACTGAGATGTTTTAGAGTTTATTAGATGCTCTGATAGCAGGTGATATTCACTGGTTGTTGTTCCATTATGTGCCAAATGATTTTTGTAAGCTTTTTTTGGAGCAACTCAAATAATCACCTCCCTATAAATGCTTCTTACATTCAGCAAAGTTTTTATCTTTGTTGTCCTTTTGATTAGACTGAGATGTTTTAGAGTTTATTAGATGCTCTGATAGCAGGTGATATTCACTGGTTGTTGTTCCATTATGTGCCAAATGATTTTTGTAAGCTTTTTTTGGAGCAACTCAAATAAGGACATGAAAGGCTAGAAAAAGTGTTGTATGAGTCATTGGTTGTTGTTTTTGAAAATACGTTTTCCCAGGTTTCCATTGCTCATGTTTGTATAAAAGTATTTACTTTTTCTGTACAGAAGTGTCTTTTATATTCCCACTTGTCTGTTATTACCTTGAGCATAGAAGAATTTGTACATGTGACGATTGTGTCGATCTGAAAGACCTAAGTTTACATCTTGTGCCTCCATGACATCATTTTTCACGCTTGTGAAGATATTATGTAATAATGGAACTCTGTTATTCTACTGGGGTCCATATAGAATAGTTTCATGTAGAAGCTGTTTAGGATACTCATAAGCTGTCTCTTTCCTTCACTTTCAGTGTTAATTATGTACATAATTGTTTTTTAACTGAATTGATTATTAATAACAAACTTAAAGAGGGAAAAATATACTGTATAGCAGTAGGCAGCATACTGAACTCCCTAAACAAATGTCTACACGATGATCATAGGTAAGCACCACATATTATTCTTACAGCATGTTTTTCAGCAATAAAGACCTTCTTAAAGATAAGTTACCACAGAATATTATTACATATGACGTGGCTGAATGAAAATACACAAAATCTGTCGACTTATCCCTCCCCAAGATCTGCAATGACAGTAAATGAAAATGTGGCTGAGCTAAGTAGGTTCTGGAATTCTAAAACGTGCTTTTTACTGTTTAAATTCTCATCAATATGGACATCTAAAATTTTTGAAGTTTCTATGCTATTTATTATTTATTCACTATGTTACAGTTATCACTGGTGTAGTATTTATAGATATTCAGAACAGATTATTCTGTCTTTTTAAAATCGAGGGTGAGCCATTTGCAAAAAACCATTGAAAGACACTCTTCAGAAAACTGTTTACCGTTTATTCTGTTGCTGTATTCATGATTGGACTGACTACAATGTTAGTGTCATCTGCAAAAAGAACTAATTCTACTTGCTGTATATTAAATGGAAGATCATTTACATATATAGATAGCAATGCATATATGATTTTTCCCCAGTTAGAGGAACATTCCCAGATTACATTGGTTGAATTACTAAATACAACTTTCTGCATCCTTTTGGTTGGATATGACATTATCAAGTGGTTGGTTGTATCATCAGTTCTGTTAACATTCAATTTACCTAGGAGGATACTATGGTCCAGATACTGATTTGCCTTAGATAGATCACAGAAAATACCAGCTGGAGCTATTTTGTTATTTAATGCTTGTAAGATTTGGTTAGTGAACGTGTTAGTGGCATTCTCAGTAGAGTAACTCTCAATCCAACCTGTGGTGGTATTGAGGAAATTTTTCTTGCTCAGGTGGGATACTATTCTAGCATACATCGTCTCCTCAAAAATTTTGGAATATGATGTCAATAGTGAAGCAGGTCAGCAATTATTGACTTATTTGCTATCACCTTTCTTAGAGGGGTTTAACAATGGCATAATTCAATCTCTCTGCAAAAATGCCTTGAGGAAGTGATACATTACCTGCTTCAAATAAGACATGGGTCATCTTATGGGAATAAATCTACAGCACTAACTTGGAAACACCATCAAATCCACATGAGCTTTTATTTTTGAGGGAATATAAGATTTTTTTTTAATTCAGAGGGAGAATTTGCTGATACATTCATATGATTAAATTTTATGAGAGTTGTTTTATGAACATACTATTACGCTTTTTATCTTGAACTGTTCGTCCATGAATGTTCTATTATAATTAAGAAATTATTATTAAATGCGTTTGCTAGCTGTGACTCGTATATTATAGCCTTTCCATTTAACTCAATACTGATGTCATCCGGTTCTTTGGCCAGTTGTCCTGCCTCTCGTTTCAATATTTTCCACATAGTCTTATTCTGTCGTCGGAACTATTGATTTCTGATGTAATTTGCATATTGCTTGATTTTTAATATTTTTTATTAGTAATTTTGAGGAGTTTTAGTAGTGTGCAACTAATGCAGGGCCTCATTCTTGCCACCAGCTACAATTCCCCTTACTTTTTCACTATATGATTTAATCCTTCAGTCGTCCATTATTTTTTCCATGACCATCAAATGTCCTTTCTGACTAGCTTAAGTGGAAAACTATTTTCTAAAGGTGATATGTATTCATTATAGGATATATTAAATTTTATGTCAACATTTGATTAATTATAAATTTCATTTCTGGTCACCTCTTGTAAATTGTTCTCAAAAATATTTGTTCTTGTGTCAATAATTATTCTAATTGAATTCCACTGAGAAATATCATTGCTGTAAGATACTAACCGTGCATCACGATCAGAAAAAGTATTTGTTTCTGAGTCTACAGTATTTCCTTGCTTTGAGCTTCATCAAAGCACTACGGGACTTAACATCTGAGGTCATCAGTCCTCTAGAACTTAGAACTACTTAAACCTAACTAACCTAAGGACATCACACACATCGATACCCGAGGCAGGATTCGAACCTGCAAGCGTACGGGTCGTGCGGTTCCAGACTGAAGCGCCTAGAACCGCTCGGCCACACCGGCCGGCAGTGAAGTGTCATTTGCACTGAAAGAAATTTGACGTCCCGATGCACTAATCATTAATGACAACAATTAGGACTCGACAGAATTTATGATTTAAAAATGTATGTAGCTGAGTCGCCCCAAAATGGAAAAACTTTACGTGTAACGAACAAAATGAAAGTAGTGGAACCGCAAAAACGGAGAAAAAGAAGTGAAAGAGAAGAAAGTGAGGTTCAGAAGGGAAAATTTTCTACGGAAGTAGGACGGCTGTGCAATAGCAGTAAAATACTATTAGGGGCAGTTAAAGGAGACTGTAGACAGTGTGTTAATTGAAGGAGATGCACTGAGTAGCGGCGATAAAGTAGTTAAGAGTAGAACATAAGACTAAGAGGAAGCAGGAAATAGGCCACTGGTCAAGGGATGTCTGAAAAACTACGAAGAAGACATCGTTTTACGTTCAGGAAGCGGCTATTGCGTAATTCAACAATAGTTATGCGGTGGGATCAGAGTACACTTTAGCCGGTATTTATAAGGAATATCTGGAACAAGTGATTGTAAATTAAAGAAAGCGGTACCAGTAGATTTTTGGGACTGATGATGTGCAATTTACATAGTTAGTGTTGTTGTCAGCAGACTTGAATGTAAGTTCTTCTCTCAGCTTAGACTGATTATCTGACAGAGTGTGTAATAAAATGCTGCAGAGCAGCTAATTAAACACATGGTTTACGTTCTTTCGATCATTGGGGTTTAAGTCGATGGCACTTCGAAGTTTGGCGCACTCCCTCCATCCCAGCATTTGCTTCACCGTGGAAGTGGAGAAAAATGGAGACCTTCCGTTTCTTGATGTCTTGATCCGCAGAAAAGAAGATGGTTCCTTGGCTCACAGTGTGTTTCGCAAACCTACTCACACTGATCTACATCTGCGAGCCATGAGCTGCCATCACACATCTCGACGCAGTGGCGTGTTGCGGACTCTCGTTCATAGGGCTAGAGTTATCTCAGATGCAGGAAGTTTATCAGCAGAGTTTTGCCATCTTGGCTATGTGTTTGTACAAAATGGGTACTCTGATAAACAGATACGTAACGCACTTAAACCTGCGCGCACTAAAGCTCAAGAACAGCCAGAAGAAACAGAACTCCACGAGGATGGTTTTTCCACCGTATGCCGGTGGTGTGTCCTTTAAGACTCGCAGGCTGTTCAAAAAACATCAAATAAAATGTGTCTTCTGCGCTACAGAGCGACTGCAAACCATGCTGGGTTCTGTTAAAGACGGTCTAGGTTTAATGAGACCATGAATATACAGAAGCCCGTGCTATTGTGGGAAATCGTACATTGGCCGGACGTGTCGCAATGTTAAGAATAGATGTGCTGAAAATAGACTTCACATCAGACGTCAGCGTCAGCCAGAAAAGTCTGCTGTGGGTGAACAATGTCTTGACACGGGACATAGCGTGCACTACGGAGAGACAAAGATCCCGTCGTCCGCTTCCAAGTACTGGAACTCCGCCATTCAAGAAGCAATCGAAATTCGTATAAGTAACGACCTGATCAATATAGACACGGGATTTCAACTCAGCAAGGTATGGGAACCAGCTTTGGCGGTACTAAGGTATCGTCGGCCGCTGACGAACGAAGCCAACACAGAATCAAAGTCTGCAGACTTAAACTGGGCACCAACACACTGCCCGCGCGCGCTCTGGGCTGCTATTTGTGGCTGCGCTTTACCCGCGTCACGAATGAGAAGGCCATGGCCCGTTTGTCCGGCAGGGGGCACTGGATGTCGCCGTGCTCTATGATTCTTCTACGATGACATTATAGTTTCAACTCTTGGCGCCTGCGCTATTCTAGCTTGTCAGCGTATATATTGGCGAGCCATCGTAGCAACACGCAGCATCCGGTTCCTAACCATCATCCCGCGGAACATCCACTCCTTCCAGCGCCCCCACACCCTCCAGCAGATTTCCCTCGCCGCCCGCTATGTTTTCCATTTAAATATCTACGCCACCTACTCCCACAACCAGGCCCACTTTACCTTCACCCGCCTAGACGCCCTTGTTTAAGATCCTCTCTCCTCACCCTGCTTCCTTCCCCCCTCCCACCTCCTGGCGCGTCGCCGTATCGTCTCCTCAACCTCAACATTCGCTCCCTCCCTGCCAACAAATACCTCTTCATACATACGCTATCCCAGCACCAGGTTGACTCCTTTATCCTTAATGAAACCTTTCTCCAACCTCACCATGTTGTCCACACCTCTCTCTACCTCCTTCACTGCACCGACAATCCCCTTCCCCTCACTCGAGGTGGACCACTGTTGGCCACCTGAAGCATCTCCCTGTCCAGCCACAACCCCTCCTCAATGACCCAACTGAACACCTTTTCCTCGGCATCTTTTACCCCTACCTCACCATCACCTGTGCCACTACCTATATCCATCCCGCAGCTCCTCTCCCCTACGACTTCATTTCCCATGTTGACCATACCTTCTCCACCTATGTGATTGCTGCCTACCTCAACATCCACAGCCGTGACCCTGCCACCCTTCGGCAGTGGCATCAGTTCCTTGCCACCCTCCATGGTGACCTGGTTCCTCTCTCACAACACACTGTCCTGAAAGTAACTCCACCCCCAATGTTATCCTTGCTTCCCACAAACTCCTTGTTCGTATCGCCGTGGACGTTGTCGATCCCATTGATAGTGACCACCTCCCCGTCCTTCTCACCGTCTTCTCTGCCCGTGGCCCCCATGCAGGCCTCTGCCAAGCTGCCCCTCCAAAGTCTGTTCACAACTACCGCCGCACCGACTGGGATGCCTACCAGGAATCCATTGCCTCACAGGGCGAAAGCCGCCCCCCCTCCCCACCTTTCACCGTCCTGCTGACATCACTCATGCCTCTTCCTTCCTTCAAAAGGGCATCACTGACGCTGTGGAGGCCCATGTCCCTACCAAACTCATCCACCCTCACTACCCTATGCTTCCTCTGCAAGCCATCCTTCTTCTTCTTCGTGAATCTCGCAGGCTCTACCGCTCCTTCCTCTGCACCCGTGGCTGGGATACACTCATCCACCACTAGCAATTACAGAGACACATCCAGAACCTCCTTACAGCAAAGTAACGCCTGGACTGGCGCCAGACATCACGTGCCTCAACGTCACCCTCCCTGTCAACTCCTCCAAGTACTGGTCAGCCTTACACTGCCTTACTGATAGCCATCCCACCCCGCATTACCCTATCCTCCACGACGATCGCCCGTTTCCTGACAACCTCAGTAAGGCTAACTCCATTTTGCTTCCCGCTCTCCGAGGTCTTCTCCATTTCTGATGATCCCCACCATCCTTGACCATACTGATACCTCTGTCCCACCGCTCGCCCCTGGCTTCCAGTTCTTGGATCAGTTACCCCCTTCAGACATCAATACTCCCATCACCACACATGACATTACACTCATCCTCCACTCCAAATGCAACACCACCCCTGGTCACAATGGCGTCACCTACCGCCGCCTTAAGGAATCCCCCCTGTCCTTCCTGGCTGTCCTTGCTACCCAGCTCCACTGGCTTTTACGCCGATCAGTGGAAGACTTCACATGTATTGCTGTTCCCTGAGCCTGACAAACCCCCCTCTGATACCTCTTCCTAGCGTCCCATCTGCCTCACCTCTGTTTTCAGTAAGGTCTTCAAGACCATTCTCTCCCGCCGTATTCACTGCCATCTTAACCAGACCGCCTCCTTCCCCTTACCTAGTGGGGTTTCCGGCCTTCCTTTTCAAACGAAGACCAGTTCCTTAACCTTACAAATCTTCTTTCCCTACAACTTAACTCTCGTCGCTCCGCTATCTTTGTTTCCCTTGACCTCCAGAATGTCCAATGTTCATGTGAAAAACAAGCTTTTCAGTGAGATTTTGAATGTGTGAGGAGATGACCTGGATATTTATGACTATGATAAAGACCCGGAATACGCTCCTGAAGATGAAAGCACCTCCAGAGTTGTTGATAATCAACTGCCCTCCAAGACCCAGGCGATCATAAGCTGCACCACCTGTTCCTTCCGTCTCCATGATTTCTACCTAACCATTTATAGCCATCCTATCCACCTCACTCCTACCCTCAAATACCTTGGCCTCACCCTTGACCCCCACCTCACCTGGACTACTCGTCTCCTTACAATCCAACACTAAACCCACAACAGACTCTGCCTCCTGAAACTCCTGTCCATCCGGACATGGGGACTGCATTCTTCCACCATCTTTCGCACCTGCAAATCCTTGATTTGCCCCATCCTTTGTCATACCAGCGTTGCTTGGATTTCCGCCCCTCCCAGGTTCTACACTCCTGGAAATTGAAATAAGAACACCGTGAATTCATTGTCCCAGGAAGGGGAAACTTTATTGACACATTCCTGGTGTCAGATACATCACATGATCACACTGACAGAACCACAGGCACATAGACACAGGCAACAGAGCATGCACAATGTCGGCACTAGTGCAGTGTATATCCACCTTTCGCAGCAATGCAGGCTGCTATTCTCCCATGGAGACGATCGTAGAGATGCTGGATGTAGTCCTGTGGAACGGCTTGCCATGCCATTTCCACCTGGCGCCTCAGTTGGACCAGCGTTCGTGCTGGACGTGCAGACCGCGTGAGACGACGCTTCATCCAGTCCCAAACATGCTCAATGGGGGACAGATCCGGAGATCTTGCTGGCCAGGGTAGTTGACTTACACCTTCTAGAGCACGTTGGGTGGCACGGGATACATGCGGACATGCATTGTCCTGTTGGAACAGCAAGTTCCCTTGCCGGTCTAGGAATGGTAGAACGATGGGTTCGATGACGGTTTGGATGTACCGTGCACTATTCAGTGTCCCCTCGACGATCACCAGTGGTGTACGGCCAGTGTAGGAGATCGCTCCCCACACCATGATGCCGGGTGTTGGCCCTGTGTGCCTCAGTCGTATGCAGTCCTGATTTTGGCGCTCACCTGCACGGCGCCAAACACGCATACGACCATCATTGGCACCAAGGCAGAAGCGACTCTCATCGCTGAAGACGACACGTGTCCATTCGTCCCTCCATTCACGCCTGTCGCGACACCACTGGAGGCGGGCTGCACGATGTTGGGGCGTGAGCGGAAGACGGCCTAACGGTGTGCGGGACCGTAGCCCAGCTTCATGGAGACGGTTGCGAATGGTCCTCGCCGATACCCCAGGAGCAACAGTGTCCCTAATTTGCTGGGAAGTGGCGGTGCGGTCCCCTACGGCACTGCGTAGGATCCTACGGCCTTGGCGTGCATCCGTGCGTCGCTGCGGTCCGGTCCCAGGTCGACGGGCACGTGCACCTTCCGCCGACCACTGGCGACAACATCGATGTACTGTGGAGACCTCACGCCCCACGTGTTGAGGAATTTGGCGGTACGTCCACCAGGCCTCCCGCATGCCCACTATACGCCCTCGCTCAAAGTCCGTCAACTGCACATACGGTTCACGTCCACGCTGTCGTGGCATGCTACCAGTGTTAAAGACTGCGATGGAGCTCCGTATGCCACGGCAAACTGGCTGACACAGACGGCGGCGGTGCACAAATGCTGCGCAGCTAGCGCCATTCGACGGCCAACACCGCGGTTCCTGGTGTGTCCGCTGTGCCGTGCGTGTGATCATTGCTTGTACAGCCCTCTCGCAGTGTCCGGAGCAAGTATGGTGGGTCTGACACACCGGTGTCAATGTGTTCTTTTTTCCATTTCCAGGAGTGTATAAAGCCCTCCAAATCCTAGAACGCCATGCACTCCGACTCGCCTTCCATATCCGCCTTCCGTCCCCCACGCACATCGTCGATGACCTCATCCCCTTCCCCCACCTTCTCCTTTTCCTTGAACCGAGCGAGGTGGCGCAGTGGTTAGCAAATTGGACTCGCATTCGGGAGGACGACGGTTCAATCCCGTCTCCAGCCATCCTGATTTAGGTTTTCCGTGCTTTCCCTAAATCGTTTCAGCCAAATGCCGGGATGGTTCCTTTGAAAGGGCACGGCCAATTTCCTTCCCCATCCTTCCCTAACCCGAGCTTGCACTCCGTCTCTAATGACCTCATTGTCGACGGGACGTTAAACAACACTAACTAACCTAACCTAATCCTTTTCCTTGAACACATACGCACCCTGTATATTGCCTGCCAACTCGATCCCCCCATCCACTGGTATACCCCTTCCTCTCCACCCCCAGCCTGTTGCCGCGCCTTTACCGTTGTGTCCCACCGTCTCTCCATCTTCACACCCTCCACTTCCTTTCCCAACGCAACTTCCAGCACCTACCCCTCCTGGATGACGAATTTCGTCCTGACGTCTACCCCTCCTCCCAACTCTAACCCCACCTTCCACCTTCCTCCTGCCTCCTTCTCAGGGCTCCCTCTCCTCCCCCTCCCTTCTCCTGAGCGGCTTTCCCCTCGTACACCCCCTCCATCTCCCGTGCTCTCCTTCAGTGACTCTGCACTCCCTCTTGCCTTGTGTTCCCTCTTCATGGGGAATTGAACTTCAATGAAAAAAAAAAAAAAAACAGCAGCGCATCTTTAAGCACTTGAAGATGACGATCCGCTGTCTCGTCGAAATATTGTGCACCTTTCACAATGTTATCCGACGCAACGCCCGTGAACCAATGAAGCAGAATGGATGATCTCTTCAAAGGAGGATATAAGATGTACGTCAACAAAATGAAAGTACGAATAATGGAAAATAATCGAATTAAATCAGGCGACACTGAGGGATCTGGATTAGGAAACGAGACCTTAAAGTTGCAGATGAGTTTTGCTGTTTGGGCTGTAAAATAACTGATACTGGCCGAAGAGCATATGGAATTTAGACCGGCTGTAGTAAGGACAGTACATTGGAAGTGAAATGTGGAATGTAATTCAGAAGCGAAGCTGTTGAAATGTGTTGCTATAGACGAAAGGTGAAGACTTGATGGGTAGATCGAATAAATAATGAGGAGATATTGAACAGAACTGGGGAAACAAGAAATTTGTGGCTGTGGTGTCGCCTTTTAAAATATGTTTTGACTCGGCCTCGTTTCAAGGTGTTGTGATACATGTAAAACTTAACCTCTGAAAACAAGCAAATATTCTGTAGTAAAATCTTAAATATTTCAAAATGGATCATTAAGCAACTACAAATAAAAAAAAAATGTGACCATGATTCATATGCAAGTTAAATAATCAATATAGTTACATTAATGTAGACTGCGTCTAATTAACGGTACCGCGCCGATCACATTTACACGGATTTTTCTCTCGCAGTAATTAACATTGCACGGAGAAAGGACGCCACAATAGTGATGAAATTAATATTCTGTAATAGATGATTAGCAACATTAGTAACGACACGTTTCTGATAGCTACCTAGGAAGAATAACAGAGTTGTCTTTCATCTTTTTAATTGCTTTTTGCAGATAAACACCATATTCAGTATTTCCAGTCAGTGCAGCGACACGTCAGTAAGCACCTGACGATGGCGAGCAGCTGTCTCATCGAAATATTGTGCAGCTTCCACAGCGTTATCCGACGCGACGCAGTCACTAACTGCCTTCTGCACATTATTATCTCCTCACATGAACGTTTGTTCTGTAGAAACTACTTCGCCGGCCGCTGTGGCCGAGCGGTTCTAGACGCTTCAGTCCGGAACCGCGCTGCTGCTACGGTCGCAGGTTCGAATCCTGCCTCGGGCATGGATGTGTGTGATGTCCTTAGGTTAGTTAGGTTTAGGTAGTTCTAAGTCTAGGGGATTGACGACCTCATATGTTAAGTTCCATAGTGCTTAGAGTCATTTGAGCCATTACCGTGATCCACGTCTTCTACCATGAAAGAAACCGCCAGAAGACCATCGGCGAAAAGACAAAAGTTCTAAAGGTCTCGTAAGACAATAGACTAATGAAATTACGTGAACGATTGTAGCTTATTAATTAATTACGAAATGGATCGCATTTTGCGAATTCCGATTGAGGTCGGCTGTTGGTGACACTTGAAAATTCGTGCCGGATCGGGAATCGAACCCGGTTTTCCCGCTTGTCGCGAGCGTTCGCCTTAACTACTGCATTTTTGAACCAGTTCTCATGAACGGTTGTCTTAACCGCGTTTTTTCCTTATCAGGAAGATATGAGCCAGGTACGGTATTGTGGTTACCACGTGGATGTTGATGAAATTTATTGGTTTGACCGTATCTAATGCTCGTAAAATTTGTCTCCTGACACCCTTTTAGACTCCCCGTAGAAGGCGTGGGTGAAGAGAAAGCGCTCCTGGAGGCCTCTACCAATGTTCATCACATCAGACTTGTCCGTCTTCGAACAATTACCCGCCGCCATGCCATATCGCGCAATTCATTCCAGTGCCGACTTCACCTCCTGGCCTGAAAGGGGCCAGAAAGACCCTGCAATGAAATGTGTGCCCCAGCAGCGTTATCTCCGAAAGACAATGCTTCAACCCACAGATAAGCGGTTCAAGAGCAATTGCATATAAGATCACTGGGAGCGGACAACCCTGACGGACCGATCGATAAACTTAAAGGTTGCCCGCCACACGTCCATTAACCAGCACTGTGCATGAGACACCACGGAGAAGTCTTAGGATGGCATTGGTATAGGGCAGGGAGAAAGCCATGTGGGCCATCACCGCTCCAAGGAAATCGTGGCCCACCTGTCACAAGCATAGTCAGAGTCCACTGTGATCAGGGTACCCCAAAGGTAACAATCTGGTGCGAGGACTATCAGATACTGATAGTCCTCGCCTTCTGCACATTATTATCTCCTCCCATGAACGTTTGTTCTGTAGAAAGTACTTGGGGCAAGACGCTCTTAAGGTACGGTGCCGCAAGCTCTGTGAAGATCGTTGGTGAGCAAGGTCAGCAGTGATAATACTCAATCCCTCGTCCCGCTGTTGACTTGGGGTTGGGATAATCAGGCCTTGAACAAAGAACAGAGGCAGTGGGACAGTATGTGTCACCATTTCTTGATACATCAACGTCAATATAAAAATCACCAGATCTTGAAAGGCTTGGTAGAATTCCAAGGGGATACCGCCGGAAACAGGGTCTTATCGTTTGCATATTTTGCTATGGCTTCCTCGTTATCTGCACAGGTAATCTGATTACGAGCCGTCGAGGGTACCCGACATCGACTGTGACTTTCACCAAAAGCTGCATCATCATAGTGCTCAGAGGCTAACGAATACATTCGCAGTGGCTGCCTGTGCTATCAAACAGCGAATATCAGGCACGTCAAGAAAGTGGATCATCGTTCGTCGTCACTGTTGTCATTCGCAAAGAATATGGTCCATAGATGGAGGTCCACCACTAGCACGTTCTTGACTCCGTGTTCGCACCACGACACCTTCGAGACGATGCTGCGTCTGTGAGATGTTCGCCTTGACACGACGAATCTCCGCCTGTCGGTCGGAGAACGGTGGGCTTGCCATGATTTCTCGGAGCAACGTAAAATAACATTCCGTCATGAGGCGATACCAAAGGGACTGTTCTCTACCTTACTGCATCATCGGGCGCCTTAGTGCCGGTTTGACGCATTCGAGCCACCATTTCAGCGTGGAGAGATCGTCAGCAGCCAACCTTTGCAAGCAGAACATGTGTCTACTATGAATCAATGACATTCCGGCTTCTGAACCTGCACTACATTTGTAAGTAGTCTGTTTATGTTTTCTTATTGTCAACGTTACGTAGCGCTCTGTATGAAAATCACTGGCTGTGCTGTGTGCAGTCTGTGGCTAGTTTGCATTGTTGTCTGCCATTGTAGTGTTGGGCAGCGGCAGCTGGCTGTTAACAGCGCGTAGCGTTGCGCAGTTGGAGGTGAGCCGCCAGCAGTGGTGGATGTGGGGAGAGAGATGGAGTTCGGAAATTTGTAAGACTGGATGTCATGATCTGTTATGTATATTATGATTTTTCAACACTATTAAGGTAAATACATTGTTTGTTCTCTACTAAAATCTTTCATTTCCTAACTATGCCTATCAGTAGTTAGTGCCTTCCGTAGTTTGAATCTTTTATTTAGCTGGCAGTAGTGGCGCTCGCTGTTTTGCAGTAGTTCGAGTAACGAAGATTTTTGGTGAGGTAAGTGATTTGTGAAAGGTATAGGTTAATGTTAGTCAGGGCCATTCTTTTGAAGGGATTTTTGAAAGTCAGATTGCGTTGAGCTAAAAATATTGTGTGTCAGATTAAGCACAGTCCTGTATAGTTGTTGAAAGGGGACGTTTCACATGTCGACCCTTAGCCGAGGATACCTCACTGGAATCTTCTGATTTTTTTCTTGTAGTTTGTGTAATTAGTGTAGCTAGTGTTTATTGCTAGCGCGTAATTGTAGAGAGAATCTCCTTTGTAGTTGCAGTCTTTCATTCTTGTACAGTAAAACAGTTGTGGCATGAATGTAGATTTGCACCAAGTATTTCGCAGCTGCGCTTGCATTAACGAGATACTATTTTCAGTGCAATGTTAATGCGTTCTCTTATTTTTGCTCTTCAAATTGTGCTTTTCTGTGTTATCGTGTGAAATATTGTGACAATAATGGCGTGTGAAAAACGTAACACTAGGCTCCAAAGTAAACTGAGAAATAATAGTGACGACGAGCGTAGCTTATCAGCACCATTGTGTAATGAAGTAACAGACATTCAACGTAGTAATTTGGTAATAGTGCATAGAGAAATGGAGCGGGTGGCAAACAATGGTGTAGGCAGTGAAACAGTTAGTGAACAGGGAAGCATTACCGATCGATCGCTCGGCAACAGCTCGCCCCAGGAATCCGAAATGACAGGACACAATTTTGCAAATACTGTAGATTCAGGTTTTGCGTCCTCACCGTTTTCTCAAATAAGTCAAGACACATTTTCTGCTTGTCAAAATGTGAATGTTGGCGGTGCAAATGCACTGCCGAAAAGTGTAAGGAACAGATTCCAGACACTAATGCATTGTTATTACAGTTAATGCAACAAATGGGACAAAGGCTACAAAAGTTAGACACAACGCTCGAACAAAATCAGAAACAAATGGGACAAAATCTTCAAAAGTTAGACACAATGGAACAACACCAGAGACAAACACAGCAACCGTTAGACACAATGGAACAAAATTTTCAAAAGTTAGACACAGTGGAACAAAATCTTAAAAAGTTAGACACAGTGGAACAAAATCTTAAAAAGTTAGACACAATGGAACAAAATCTTCAAAAGTTAGACACCACGCTTGAACAAACACGTGAAGATTTAACTACTGAGTTACATAACATCGAATCGAAATGTCAAAACGTCTGTAATGACGTAAAAACACAAATTTGTGAGCATTTCCAACCTATTTTCTCGCGTCATGAAAATGCATTACAGAATCAAGAAGCAGCCATAAAAGAACTGCAAACTATTGTTCATGAAAATCACGACACCTTGCAAGCTAAAATTGACTTAGTTGCATCTACCGATTTGATTACGCAACTTGCAAAAACTCAGGAAAACTTAAAGGACCCAGTAAATATTCTGAAAATTGGTTCAGAAAGACACATGGAGGAAATTAGTTCACTATCAGAGAAAGTAGTTGAACTTTCGGATCAGCTAAATAATTTATCTACGAAGGTAGATGATAATCTGAATGACACAAAACCGGTAGTCTTAAATGGCACAGAAGAGTGCGAACAAATTAGAAAATTCAAACAAAATCAAAATCAAATCAATACACAGTACAAAAGAGAAATCCGGGAAGTACAAGATCAGCTGACACAGGTAATACAAGAATTACGTATTTCAGAGGACACTCGTGCCCCAATACGGGAAGAGGGACATAGAAATACGGAACAGCCACAAAATAATAACACAGGGCATTTCGGAAGTTATGAAATAAATTGGCAACGTGCACCGAATTTTGAGACTGAACCGCCGACACGACGTAACAATGACCGACATGCGACTCGCCGACATGATGATTTTGACTATAAGCTGTTCATTACTACACGTAAATTCAAAACGTTTAAGAATTCTGGCAACGACATTCATCCACAAGCGTGGCTCCATCAATTCTCTCATTGTTTTCCTCCCAACTGGTCATTAGAGCACAGATTAGAAATTATGTGTGGCTATTTAGGGAATGAACCAGCTGTAAGAATGCGATCGGTCATTCACGATTGTCACAGTGAAGGAGAATTTTATCATGCCTTCCTCTCAGCATATTGGTCTCAAGCTACACAAGACCGAGTAAAACATAGCATCATAATGATGAAACATTTCGAACAATCTGAATTTTCCAGTATTGTGAAATATTTTGAAGACATGTTGCACAAGAATCAGTACCTGACAAACCCATACAGCCCCTCAGAACTCATCCGCATTTGCTTAATCAAATTACCTGAACAATTACGACATATTATTTTGGCAGGACGTTGCAAAGAAGACATTGAAGCTTTTCAGGGACTGTTACAAGAACTGGAAATTGACAATGACAATCGGGGAACGCGAAAACAGGAGCACAACAATTACAGATCACATCCATCACAATTCCGCGATGACAGAAATAATATACGACAAGGCTATTCTTTCAACGTAAATCGTGACCGAAACAGACACCACCCGTATGACAACCATTGGCAGAGTAGTAATAATTACAGGAAAAGATCACCTCTCTGCGGTAATGACTATCACAGAGACAATCAGAGAGACAGACAATTGTTGTTGTTGTTGTTGTGGTCTTCAGTCCTGAGACTGGTTTGATGCAGCTCTCCATGCTACTCTATCCTGTGCAAGCTTCTTCATCTCCCAGTACCTACTGCAACCTACATCCTTCTGAATCTGCTTAGTGTATTCATCTCTTGGTCTCCCTCTACGATGTTTACCCTCTACACTACCCTCCAATGCTAAATTTGTGATCCCTTGATGCCTCAAAACATGTCCTACCAACCGATCCCTTCTTCTAGTCAAGTTGTGCCACAAACTTCTCTTCTCCCCAATCCTATTCAATACCTCCTCATTAGTTACGTGATCTACCCACCTTATCTTCAGCATTCTTCTGTAGCACCACATTTCGAAAGCTTCTATTCTCTTCTTGTCCAAACTATTTATCGTCCATGTTTCACTTCCATACATGGCTACACTCCATACAAATACTTTCAGAAACGACTTCCTGACACTTAAATCTATACTCGATGTTAACAAATTTCTCTTCTTCAGAAACGATTTCCTTGCCATTGCCAGTCTACATTTTATATCCTCTCTACTTCGACCATCATCAGTTATTTTACTCCCTAAATAGCAAAATTCCTTTACTACTTTAAGTGTCTCATTCCCTAATCTAATCCCCTCAGCATCACCCGATTTAATTTGACTACATTCAATTATCCTCGTTTTGCTTTTGTTGATGTTCATCTTATATCCTCCTTTCAAGACACTGTCCATTCCGTTCAACTGCTCTTCCAAGTCCTTTGCTGTCTCTGACAGATTTACAATGTCATCGGCGAACCTCAAAGTTTTTGCTTCTTCTCCATGAATTTTAATACCTAATCCGAATTTTTCTTTTGTTTCCTTTACTGCTTGCTCAATATACAGATTGAATAACATCGGGGAGAGGCTACAACCATGTCTCACTCCTTTCCCAACCACTGCTTCCCTTTCGTGTCCCTTGACTCTTATAACTGCCATCTGGTTTCTGTACAAATTGTAAATAGCCTTTCGCTCCTTGTATTTTACCCCTGACACCTTCAGAATTTGAAAGAGAGTATTCCAGTTAACGTTGTCAAAAGCTTTCTCTAAGTCTACAAATGCTAGAAACGTAGGTTTGCCTCTTCTTAATCTTTCTTCTAAGATAAGTCGTAAGGTTAGTATTGCCTCACGTGTTCCAACATTTCTACAGAATCCAAACTGATCTTCCCTGAGGTGCGCTTCTACCAGTTTATCCATTCGTCTGTAAAGAATTCGCATTAGTATTTTGCAGCTGTGACTTATTAAACTGATAGTTCGGTAATTTTCACATCTGTCAACACCTGCTTTCTTTGGGATTGGAATTATTATATTCTTCTTGAAGTCTGTGGGCATTTCGCCTGTCTCATACATCTTGCTCACCAGATGGTAGAGTTTTGTCATGACTGGTTCTCCCAAGGCCATCAGTAGTTCTAATGGAATGTTGTCTAGTCCCGGTGTCTAGTTTCGACTCAGGTCTTTCAGTGCTCTGTCAAACTCTTCACGCAGTATCTTATCTCCCATTTCATCTTCATCTACATCCTCTTCCATTTCCATAATATTGTCCTCAAGTACATCGCCCTTGTATAAACCCTCTATATACTCCTTCCACCTTTCTGCCTTCCCTTCTTTGCTTAGAACTGGGTTGCCATCTGAGCTCTTGATATTCATACAAGTGGTTCTCTTCTCTCCAAAGGTCTCTCTACTTTTCCTGTAGGCAGTATCTATCTTACCCCTAGTGAGACAAGCCTCTACATCCTTACATTTGTCCTCTAGCCATCCCTGCTTAGCCATTTTGCACTTCCTGTCGATCTTATTTTTGAGACGTTTGTATTCCTTTTTGTCTGCTTCATTTACTGCATTTTTATATTTTCTCCTTTCATCAATTAAATTCAATATTTCTTCCGTTACCCAAGGATTTCTGCTAGCCCTCGTCTTTTTACCTACTTGATCCTCTGCTGCCTTCATTACTTCATCCCTCAGAGCTACCCATTCTTCTTCTACTGTATTTCTTTCCCCCATTCCTGTCAATTGTTCCCTTATGCTCTCCCTGAAACTCTCTACAACCTCTGGTTCTTTCAGTTTATCCATGTCCCATCTCCTTAAATTCCCACCTTTTTGCAGTTTCTTCATTTTAATCTGCAGTTCATAACCAATAGATTGTGGTCAGAATCCACACCTGCCCCTGGAAATGACTTACAATTAAAAACATGGTTCCTAAATCTCTGTCTTACCATTATATAATCTATCTGATACCTTTTAGTATCTCCTGTATTCTTCCAGGTATACAACCTTCTTTTATGATTCTTGAACCAAGTGTTAGCTATGATTAAGTTATGCTCTGTGCAAAATTCTACAAGGCAGCTTCCTCTTTCATTTCTTCCCCCCAATCCATATTCACCTACTATGTTTCCTTCGCTCCCTTTTCCCACTGACGAATTCCAGTCACCCATGACTATTAAATTTTCGTCTCCCTTGACTACCTGAATAATTTCTTTTATCTCGTCATACATTTCATCAATTTCTTCATCATCTGCAGAGCTAATTGGCATATAAGCTTGTACTACTGTAGTAGGCATGGGCTTTGTGTCTATCTTGGCCACAATAATGCGTTCACTATGCTGTTTGAAGTAGCTAACCTGCACTCCTATTTTTTTATTCGTTATTAAACCTACTCCTGCATTACCCCTATTTGATTTTGTATTTATAACCCTGCAGTCACCTGACCATAAGTCTTGTTCCTCCTGCCACCGAACTTTACTAATTCCCACTATATCTAACTTTAACCTATCCATTTCCCTTTTTAAATTTTCTAACCTACCTGCCCGATTAAGGGATCTGACATTCCACACTCCGATCCGTAGAATGTCAGTTTTCTTTCTCCTGATAACGATGTCCTCTTTAGTAGTCCCCGCCCGGAGATCCGAATGGGGGACTATTTTACCTCCGGAATATTTTACCCAAGAGGAACCATCATCATGTAATCATACAGTAAAGCTGCATGCCCTCGGGAAAAATTACGGCTGTAGTTTCCCCTTGCTTTCAGCCGTTCGCAGTACCAGCACAGCAAGGCCATTTTGGTTATTGTTGCAAGGCCAGATCAGTCAATCATCCAGACTGTTGCCCCTACAACTACTGAAAAGGCTGCTGCCCCTCTTCAGGAACCACATGTTTGTCTGGCCTCTCAACAGATACCCCTCCGTTGTGGTTGCACCTACGGTACAGCCATCTGTATCGCTGAGGCACGCAAGCCTCCCCACCAACGGCCAGGTCCATGGGAAGAAACAGACAATATGGGAACCAAAATAATTATTATCAAGGGAGACAGCATAACTTCAGATGCAACGGTCCAGCACGCAGTTACGATTCGGGGAGAAATTCTCCACCACGTGACCGACAAGAAAGAAACTATGGAATCTACCGACATGACGACAGACGATATGATCGTAACGACAGACCTGAATTGCATCAGAACTGGCGGGATTCAAACAGAGCAGAGCCCTCTCGACAAGGTGAATTTGTGGAAGTTAAGTCTCCAAATCCCAATAACGACGCGCGCCAACAAAGACACAATAGGCAATGACTCATACCGCTGGCAGCCACAAAACGTACTTATGAAACTGACGACGCAGCTGCCGTAGCTAGTAATTACGTAAAAATGGAAGACATTAGGGACATCTTGCTCCAGGAACACGACGTAAAAAATAACAACATTGCATATCCTGTGATTCACATTACTGTAAATGACGTAAAATTTACGGCAGTACTTGACTCTGGCAATCCCATTTCAGTAATTAGTGAAACAGCTTTTAGAAAACGCAACATATCGAACGATTGCCCCACCCTTCCGTTACGTAAGATTAAATTACAAGGTGCAATCTTTGGAAAAAGTGTAGATGTACGCCAACAAACCAACTTAGAATTCTTTTGTCAAAGCCACAGCTTCTCTATGAACTTTCTCATTGTTCCATTATTGTCGACGGAAATTATATTGGGAGTAGACTTTTTGAATGAATACAAAGCAATCTTAAACTTTCACGATGCTGAAATAAGTTTAGAGAAAGAAGGCAAGTCAATAGCTTTGAAATTTGAAGATTGGCTCTCAAACCATGACGAGGAAATTAATCGGCTTTACCTTCTGTTAGACAACAGTTCGGAATTTTCTACGGAACTAGACACTAACAATCACTCTGCAAGTACTGACAGGGATGATATCGACGACATATTTGATACTAATGAGTTAATTCAGAATAAAATTCGAACAATTGAGAATTGTAATGACACTGATAGGCAAGACCTTTTTGAGATTTTACAAGCACATTTCACAGTTTTTACTCACAAAACAGGAACAATCAAGGGATTTCAAAACCAATTTCGTGTTCGTGAGCATACTAAATTTTTTGTTAGACCATACATAATTCCAGCACATTATAGGGACCGTGTTAGAACAGAAATACAATCTATGCTTAATGAGGGCATTATTGAGCCTGCAGTAAGCTCATACAACAATCCATTACATGTTGTTGAGAAGAAAAATGGATCGATCAGGCTTGTCTTAGATTCGAGACAAATCAATACTATCATCATTCCTGAAACAGACAGGCCGCAAACGATGGAAGAACTTCTTCAAAATTTTAATGGTGTAAAAGTGTTGACTTCTATTGATCTCAGATCCAGCTTTTATCAGATCGAACTTCATCCAGAATGTAGAAAATACACAGCTTTCCTTTGTTTCGGCGTTTGTTATCAGTTTCGGAAACTTCCTTTCGGTTTGAACATTTCTTCGGCAGTATTCATTCGCGGGCTAAATTCCATATTACCTTAGTTCTTAAAACGTCACATCACCTTATATGTGGACGATATTCTGATAGCAGAAGCCTCATGGGAACAACACAATCGCATCCTCAACAGCGTGTTACATATTTTTGCAGAATCTGGAATTACAGTTAACTTGGAAAAGTCTGAATTTGGTAGGACAAAGGTGAAGTTTTTGGGACATATTATTTCTTCTGAACGTATTCAGCCGGATCCTGAAAAGTTAGAAGCAGTAAGAGCCATTCCAGTTCCATCCACAAAAAAACAAGTCCGCAGTTATCTAGGTCTTGTAAATTTTTAACGTCGTTTTCTGAATATGCAAATTCTAGTTACACCAAAACTTTGTTCTCTCACTGGAAAAAATACTATTTGGAACTGGGACGAACAAGCACAGTTGGAATTCAATTCTTTGAAAGAATCGCTACTTAATGCGCCAATACTAGCTCATCCAGATCTGTCACAAGATTTCTGCCTTAGCACGGATTCTTCTAAAGTCGGTCTTCGTGCCCATTTATTTCAAGAAGCCACAGAAAATGACACTGCTGTTCAGAAAACCATTGCTTTTGCTAGCCGAGTGCTAACAAAATCTGAAAAAAATTATTCCGTTACTGAATTAGAAGCTTTAGCTATCGTTTGGGCATTTAACAAATTCCGTTTCTTTCTTTCTGGTAAGCACGTGAAAGTATACAGTGATCATCGTGCATTACAATTTATTATGTCCTCAAAATTAAATCATGACAGGTTAAAACGTTGGGCATTGTTTCTGCAAGAATTCCGCTTCACAATAGTCTACATTCCCGGCAAGGAGAACATTGTTGCGGACGCATTGTCACGCGCACTGGCTGGGCTTGAGAAAAGTAACACAGAAGGCAACCTCGAGAAAAATTTCAGTATTCTTGACATTCAGAAAGTCGCCTTTGAAAACTTCATCACCACATCTTTAAAGGACATTGCTCATGAACAAGCTAAAGATCCGATTTGGAAAGACATCAAGAGCAAATTGTATGAAAAGACCCACACAGAGACTCGGCATTATTACCTGGTTAGAAACAACATACTCTTCAAACGCTGCACTGTTGATGACAAGCTATGGGTACTTTGCATTCCATACGATTTTGTTAATAAGATCATTTGGTACATTCATTTCAGCTACGCACATTTTGGTCCACGAAAATGTTATCATATTCTTCGAACGACTTGTTATTTTAACAATATGGAAAAGAGAATTCAAAGAGTCTTGTCTATTTGTAAACTTTGTCAAAAGGCGAAACCATCTACTGTCTCACATCGTGCTGCGTTGTTTCCTATTATTCCTTCTAAATTAAAAGAATTTGCTGCTGTTGATCTCTTGGGACCGCTTGTCAGAACATCTAATGGATTTTCGTACGTTTTAGTCGCTGTTGAACTTACTTCAAAATTTGTTTCTTTCACACCGTTATGTAAAGCCACTAACGGTCTGCATCCAACGCCTTTGTTAAAAATTTCTTGCATGAAGTTGGACACGTTAGTAAAGTCATTTCAGATAACGGACCGCAATTCAGATCTGCTGTTTGGTCACGCGTGCTTCGGAATCATAAAATCAAACCTGTTTTTATTTCATTGTACTCACCACATTGTAACCCGTCTGAATGGATTATGAAAGAAATCAATAAGCTTTGCAGACTTAATTGTCACAGAAAGCATCAGCATTGGGACAGATATTTACACTTATTTCAAAACGTGCTGAATGAAATGCCTCACGACTCCACTGTTTTACCACCTACTCTTGTACTAAAGAATGTAGAACCACCGAACAGAATCAGAGAGCTTGTACCTTTCCCGAATACATGTAAACTTCGACACAAAGACATAATTGATTTGGCTATTATAAATATAAAATCTGCAGCAGACAAAAGGAGAAAACTACACGGTAAAGCAAATGCAAAGAAATTATATATTGGTCAGAAAGTTCTCATTAAAGCTCATTCATTGTCACATAAGAAGAAACACTTGAGTCACAAATTCTTTCTAGTTTACTATGAACCTTACAGAATCCGACGTATACCGCATGATAATTGCGTTGAAGTTGAAACTCTGCGTACTAGGAAGAGTAAAGGTTTACACCACATTTCACATGTAATACCGTTTATTGAAAGATAATCTGCTTTTTAACTTTGTCTTTGCCATATAACTTTTCACTTTACATTACTAGTATGCTTTGTCAGACTTAGACAGATGACACAGTGTTGTTATTTGTACATTCTTGCTTGTTAGTTGCACAATTACGTAACGACTATAAGGCTCACATACTTAGAACATTTACCAGTACTGCTAATGAGATTTTAATGCAACATTTTGGTTTACTTGAAATTTGGTGTATCATGAGTTAAGTACATTGGCTTCTGCAGAACTTAGCTTTTGGAGGACGATAACTACAACACTTCCACAGAGATTATCTTACAGCAAGACGCATATTTAGCGCTACAGGACACGTATTTGAGTGATTAATTTTGTACTTAAATCATTTATTTTTAAAGATATTTGAAGTACAATGATACAAAGGTTTTCCGTGATACATTTCATTCCATTGCTGTAATCTGTAACACCTGAGGGTATAATTACATTAATCCTCAGGGGGTTACACGTTTACTTTCTGTACCATGTGTTTGGCAAGCACAAGGAGCCCTATCTAATATAGTATTTGCTTATACAACTTTACACATCGGTACCATATTTCTCTAACATACAAATTACACAGCTATCTGATCATTTAACTGAGAAACAAACATTTCTTTACTACATCAGTGATTACACAGTTGGATAACTTCACACTTATGAAATTGTATTTTGTCAGTACTTTGTGAACTCTTCATATTGTTTCAGACCCATTGTGATATTATTAGAGCTTTGAATAATATATTTGGTATGGGATCACGATTTTTAAAGTACATTTGAGGCAGATGACACTTTTGACATGAGCAGAGAATTTTTTTTAGGTTTTGAAATTATTGGAGGAAGCTACGACGATTTTGAGAGTTGACTGATGTGTTATAATGTTATTATTACGATGACTATGTGTATTATGCTGTTGAGGTATGTTTATGATCAATAAGCTGATGCTATATGAGTTATTTGAGTATGCTACGTATCTGTTATGATGAAATATTGAAGAAGTGTCGACGAATAAGTTAAGGAATAATGAGTAGTGGTTAGGGACTCTGGTTTGTGAAACAGGTTGTTGGAAACCAAGAATCGTACTTTAAGAGTTATGAAATGTATGTAAATGCGTGAATGTATTACAATGCCGACGAATATTTTTTGGACTCTGTTATATCAATAGGATTTTGTTTCTACACACTTGTAACGCAAATTCTTGACCTGTGAAAAATTTTTATATGAGACTGTCACTGTAGCGGAAACTGCTGTCATAAATATTTCCGTAAGAAAGTTAAGTGACCACCTGCACGTAATGCGTTGTGGGCACCCAGATGGGCGACAGTTGCCTGGAAAGAAGTCATTAGTGAGTGCCTTTCAGAGGCACAGGTGAAAAAAAGGGGAGGCCATTATCCTCGCTATTGATATTCCTTTGTAGAAAGCATCGCAAAAAACGACACGGTCGAACTTGAAAACATATGATTATACTGTGGAGGTCTTAATTTATGATATTTACTAAAATGCCTAATGAAATGATGAGAAATATTTCACAGCTATTGTCTTGCTAATTGAGAGAAATGTCATACGGTTTGCTTTATGTATTTATTTACTCATTTTGTTTAATATCTAGTTTCTAGCTGCACTGCAGCATTGGTTAAAATAAAATTTAATAGATGTACTAATATAAATATTTTCTGTCTACAGATCGAGTAAATAATAATTTTTTCAAAAAAATGAGGGAGCACAAAAAGACATTTACCTTCACAGGAACTGCACTCATAATTTTCTTTTCAAGTACTTGGTAATTTATTTTGTAGAATAAGTTGTGGTGCACCAACCACTTTAATGACATAGATATTAAGATGTGAATAGACATTTCCCTTATCTGCATTGTTGTCTTTACTGTAATATTTTTCTGCTTGAGCTTTGTCATTTTTAGATATAATTTATTGCTTTTGCTTCTGCTGTTTGCCAGGCATAGTGCTACTAAATTTCACTTTACATTACTCTGTTAAGCCAGTTTTACTACTGATTTATTTTTCTTGTTTGCTGCTCATTGCGTAATATTAGTTGTAATATTGCTGCTTGCTTGGCCAATTTGAATATTTTGTCATTGCTGTTCGTGTTAATTGTTTTGTACTGCTGCATTGCCTCGTCCCTTAGTTTAGCATCTGAGCTCAGTAGATTTAAGTTAGCTTAGGATGGGGTAGGCTATATGAGAGAACGAGTTGTGATGAATTGGAAGAAATGCATTGAGAAGCTGTAAGAAAATGGTTTGGCCAAAAAAAAGTATTTTGAAACAGAATATGAACCAAAAAAGTAGGGTTTAGGGACAACAGGTTTAGGTAGGATTTTCTTGGAAATAAATAATGAGGTAAGAATATGTGAACATATAAATACAGAAAGCATGCTTGGATAGGATTTTTTTGGTGGAAACAAATGTTGAAATAAGACGAAAGATCTATGGAATGAAGTTTTGGGTTGGATTGCAGTACCAAATGTTACACTGAAAACAAACCCTGTCCTTTCCTCCTGTGTTATTCTGGTATGTGTTTGTGCACTATTGAGTATTTGTGTTTTTCCTGTCTTTATGTGTTTAGCTAATAAGAGTTATGTTGTAGAATTTTTCTAATAATATGTTATTTACTTTGTAAAGATGTTTAGACATTATTTATTCTGTTTTGTTTTAATGCTTATGTGTGAAGTTGATGTTTCGAAAGTTATTCAGACCTTTTATGTATGTACTTATGTCATAATTCCTGTAACACTGATGTATATGTTTATTTCTATTCTTTTGGAAAGCCTGTACTACTACTACAGAGTTATCTGTATTGTTATGTTCTTTAATGATGTATTTTGTACCTTTGTTATTGTATTCTTATGTTATAAAATTGTAATTGACACCAGTTCATCAAATTAAATAACTTGTAAGTTGCATTTCACTGCACACGTTTCTGTTGGTCATAGTATATGGACAATATGTGAGAAGTAGGGACTGTTAGTGTCTGGACGTGTGTTGATAATTCAGCAAGGGACTGGTTAACAGCATTGCTGGTTCTCAGGACAATTCAAAAACTTTGTGAGTGCACAAGTGGTGGTTTATGGACTTGCTATATTCTCCGCAAGACTCTTCAATGGTGATTGTGCACCTGCACAGTCGCAACAGATGGTTACTGACCGTCTCTACAAGGACTACAGTGGGTCTACACCTTTGATGACTCACCAACACCATTATTTCTACAAGGACTGCAGCGGGTCTGCACCTCTGGTGGCCCACCAATACCGTAATCTCTACCAGGACTACAGTGGGTCTGCTCTGTGATGACCTACCTACCAATATTCTTCAAAACGTCGAATGACTCTGCTGTGGGTTTGCTCTGTTGTGGCCTATTACCTGTCAGCATGTCAAGAGTCAGCACTGTCTTTCCGTTAGAAGGGCAACACTACTTCTTCAAGACTGCATGGAAATCCACTACTTCCGTGTGCATTTTCTTTTACTGCTCAAACTTTGAGAAAAAAACTGCAATTTTACTGTGTTGAATGATCAGGACTGTCTTTATGGACTGTGAGAAAATTTTAGCTTTTGACCAACATTGTATCAATAAGTGTGTGTATTTGATATATTTGTTATTGTAATTATGAAAAATTTTATCAGATCATTATTGGCCACTGCCCAAAACAATTTGTAAAATTTTTTGTGGGGAGCATGGGGGCTATGTAAGTAGGCTGTTTATGTTTTCTTATTGGCAACGTTACGTAGCGCTCTGTATGAAAATCACTGGCTGTGCTGTGTGCAGTCTGTGGGTAGTTTGCATTGTTGTCTGCCATTTTAGTGTTGTGTAGCGGCAGCTGGCTGTTAACAGCGCGTAGCGTTGCGCAGTTGGAGGTGAGCCGCCAGCAGTGGTGGATGTGGGGAGAGAAATGGAGTTCGGAAATTTGTAAGACTGGATGTCATGATCTGTTATGTATATTATGATTTTTCAACACTATTAAGGTAAATACATTGTTTGTTCTCTACTAAAATCTTTCATTTCCTAACTATGCCTATCAGTAGTTAGTGCCTTCTGTAGTTTGAATCTTTTATTTAGCTGGCAGTAGTGGCGCTCGCTGTTTTGCAGTAGTTCGAGTAACGAAGATTTTTGGTGAGGTAAGTGATTTGTGAAAGGTATAGGTTAATGTTAGTCAGGGCCATTCTTTTGTAGGGATTTTTGAAAGTCAGCTTGCGTTGTGCTAAAAATATTGTGTGTCAGGTTAAGCACAGTCCTGTATAATTGTTGAAAGGGGACGTTTCACATTCATTTCACAATACTCGCGACTCCTTCGTACCTTCTGACGACGAAAGAAGACTATGCAGATGTTTGTGCTATGATAGGAAAACGCTAACGGCCATCTTTCTGCGTCCATCGTTGCTGCCGCTAGGTCAGGGGAGACATAAATCCGATCTAGGCGACTCGTAGAGCGAGTAGTGAAATATGTGTATCCTGGATGGTTGCCATATAGGCTTTCCCAGAAGGTGTACTTCTTGCACCGACGGACGGAATTCAGGACACGTGATGTAATGGGGGTATTCATCGTTCGGATAAAGCACCCACCAAGGTTGCAGTTGTCGTACCGTCCCAGGAGCAGAGGCGTGATCTCCTCCGAAAAGACACGCGACCGATTGCATGTCTTTTCCGTGACAGAGGGGGCATAGATATTTAAAATCCGTGTAACTTTTATGGTTATCGCCAATCCTCTTGCCGGCAAATACATCACCTCGTTATCCTCTATGCTATCTCGCTCCAGCATAGCTGTACCGCTACCGGGATTGCAACAGACCTAATGCACGAAGCATAACCATCGAATTTTGTAAAGGTCTTCAAACGAACTTCTTGCACAGGTGCAATGTCCATATCTGTTATCCGTAATACTTCTCGCAGCAATTGAAACTAATAGTCAATTTGAACATACGTTATAACAATTGAAGAAAAACGCCTTCTTGGCATCCAGTACGTTTTAAACGCAGAACAAACAAGGAAAAAATCCCACAACTCTGTGGTTGCAAAACAGATAAGGAAACAAGACAATGGAAGAAAATACTGACCAAAACTACTATACAAAATACAACGTGCTACTACAGGACTACGGCGAGTCGAGAAGGATGCCTTTATCCTGTAAACGCGAAGTTCCGCCTGGATACTGTCTTGAAGAGCAAAGGGGACTGGGCGGGCCTTAAAAAAACGAGGGAAAGTAGAGGGAAGGAACTGAACAGGTGGGTTGCAACCCTTCACCCCTGGTGTGGAGGATGAGAACAACGTGTCGTATTTTCTGAGCAAAGGGGTGACGAGTATCCGCTGAGGGAATCGACATCGCTTGTACCGCGTCCTGCACTGGTAAACCCATACTACCAGAAATGTCCAAACCCAGAAGATTAGTAGCTCCAGGGGGTCTGACCACTAAAAACCGAGCGGTGAGGGAACGACCGTTGTAACAGATTTGTGTGGAAGAAACGTTGTCGACGGATATATAGTGATTACTGAAATTGCGAAAGTCGCGAGTGTACGGGGATAAAGCCGGCGAGCCCAAACGTTGGCATGTGGCATCATCCACAATAGACATGGACGATGCCGTGTCAGTTTGGGAGACCACCGGAATTTGCGTGACCTCCAAGGTAATGAGAAAATGGGCACCCGACTGGGGACTGATGGAGAATACGGTGGCGTCAATGGAATGTGAGGCTTCTAGGTCATGAGGTGACGACTCGTGACGTGCCTGTGCATCGGCAGGAAGCGTGGCATCAACACGATGTTTCTGTGAAGCCTGACACACCACGGCGATATGGCCCAATAGGCTGCAAGCCGTGCATCTTGCTCGCTGGTCGGGGCACTCCGACCGTTGGTGAGTCCTGAAACAGTCCGGACAGGACGGAAGCAGGATGAAAGATTTCCTGTCACGGAGTGGACTAACGGATCGACGAGGCTCCCGCTCGGCGCTAGGCATCTGGCGAGCCGCGAAAACAGCTGGATCAAAACACGGTGGTTGTAGCCGGTGAGACTGTTCAAACGCACGAATGATCGGCAGACAGGTTTTAGTTAGTTAGTTAGTTACGTGTTCCATTGTTCAACAGCACGGAAAACTGTTATGATGTGGAACGTGTCAAATGCACAAGAAATGCGCACAGTAGGGATGGGTGTTGAGGAACGGGTCCTGTAACTTCAAAATATCAGCCTGAAGACCCTCGTCTGGTGCGTGAAACACCACCATAACGCGAATCAACGAAAAGGCATAAGACTGCTAGCAGGCGACTTTGGCACGCCGGAATTTACAGTCGCGGAAGAGACCCTGGAGTGTCGTAATCCATTCTCGGTAAGTCTGACCTGGAGATTTTCGACAAGAAAAGAAAGTCTGACGGGCAGAGGTGACGTGTATTTGTGCGTCAGAGTACTCAAAAAGGCAGCCCTTAATGTGTGTAAATGAGAGATTTCGAGGGGACTGCTCAGGGTTCAATTGTTGAATTAAGCGATACACCTGTCGCTAAGAAAAATCCCGACTTTGATTTTCGTCGTGGGTCCCATGTGCCAGTAAATGTTGTTCTAACCGTTCGACATAATTTGGCCATAGTTCAACAGACCTATCGAAAGCCGGAAACGTCGGTGGAGCCACGTGCAACGTGTTCAATTTACCTTCAATGGAATCGACCCTATGCGCTACTTCTTGCAACGCTGGCGAGTGAGAGCGAATTTCTGAGCGCGTGAGCGTTGTCTGAATCTGCTGCAGAGTTTCCAACAAAGAATGAAGAAGCTGCTCAGAGGAGGCCATTCCGTTCGAAAATGAAAGTTTTATCCTCTTCGCCAATAATTGTAGAGTCCTGCGATCGACAGGAAAGAACTAACAGACAATTTGAACACTATTACAATTAAAGAAAAACGCCGTCTTGGCATCCAATACGTTTTAAACGCAGAACAGACAAGGAAAAAATCCCACAACTCTGTGGTAGAAAAACAGACAAGGAAACAAGACGATGGAAGAAAATACTGACCAAAACTACTCTACAAAATACAACGTGCTACTACAAGACTACAGCGAGTGAATACAAGGGTAGGGACGGCGTAAGAACTGACTTGAGATGTACCTAGCACTTGGTAAACACTGCCGACCTAACGGTCTAGGCGTGCTTATAAAGCCACATCGGCGGAGTCCTACAGCAGTCATATGAGTTCCGATTGATGGAACACTGTCACATACTGTCTGCTGAAGTAGTTCCATGTTTGTTTGGAATGTCTGTTACTGCTTCTGTCGTCTGGCCAGGTTTCTCTACGCGCTGCTGAAAGCGGGTTAGCAACCCATCTTGCGTCTCGTTTCTGCGGGCCCTCTAACAATAAGGGATAGACCTGCTGCATCTTCACATGCTTCAGATATGAGACAATGTAATGTGTAGGTACAGGCATAAGACACAGTAATTTAAAGATACAGGCACTGTGTGAAGACAGACATTGTAATCATCACCATAATGATGAATCGTTAATTGATTTGAACAGAGTGTTCTGATAGATTATGTAGAAATGGCAGTGATATTTACTTAAAACCAGCGTCTTATAAATTTTTGACATTGCGTGGCACAACGTGACTAAAAGAAGTTTGTTTTTGGAGGGAAGTGTAAGGGCTAAAAAATTTATATGGCGATCTAGGCATGAATACAATAAGCAGGTCTGGATGAATATAGGCTGCACTAATTAATCAGAGATGAGGCCAGTCTTCAGAATAAAAACAACAACAACAAAGCTTAGAAGACAGATGTATATGAACTCTCATGAAAAACTGCCATGAAAAGAGGAATTAGCAGTAGTTTGCAACAAAACACCCATGAGATAAATATAATTAACTTAAATGTTTTTTATGTCTCTGTCTTGTTAGGATAAAGAGTGAAATGTAGGTGAATATAAAGCAGTAGAATACCACTGAGAAGATAATATTATTGTAGCATAGTATTTGAAAATAACTTAATAAGAAACTTCACTGCATCGAAGTTGAGAATTTGTGCTCTGTCCAAGAAGTTGAGTGATTTTTATATAACTAGTATAAGAAGAGCTTAAGATGCTGAGTAAGCTTGGTTGGTATTGTACAGCGGGAGAAGGGTCAAGAGATAGTATAGGTAACCTATCTATACCAGAATAGGTCATTTCTTCTGGTTTCTAGGATAAATGAGATGAGAAGGAATGCAGGGGAAGAAATGTTTTTAGTTATATAATGGGAATCATTTCATTATAATTTGATGAGATGGGTGATATAGAGCAGGTGGAAGGCGATAAGAGTAAGAGAGAGAGAGAGAGAGGGAGGGGGGGAGGGAGAGGGAGAGAGACCGGTGGGGGGGTGGAAGGTAGTATGAGGGTTGGCTAAAAAGTAAGTTCCGAATGGTCGCGAAATGGACACCACAGTGAAAACCTGATGAAGCTTTGCACAGATGTCTTGGGTAGTGTCTCTAGCATGACCGTCGATCGGATCAAGACGCTCTCTCCAGCTGTGACTGAATTGTGGGCGAGTAAAGGTGCCTAGAACCACGATGTCTCCCGCCAAGTAGGAGGGCCCGCTGAGAGGCTTCGCCTCAATGAGTACAGCCCACCTAACACAACTGCCACGCACTTCCTTCTACATGGCAATTCTCAGCCGCACTCTGCAGGGCCAGTGAAAACGCTCCTGCAGCCTTTTCGGTGGGAAGTGTTCGATCACCCACAACACAGCCCTAGCTGGCTCGTCCTGAGTATTATCTCTGTTCACATGAAACGCTGGAAACGAAGACAACCCTTGGGCGCAGGCTACGTGCTATAAACCAGCGTAGAGAATTATCAGAAAGCACAGGCGGCGACCTTCTATGACGATGGTGTTGGAAATTTGGTATAACGCTCCGACAAATGTCTAAGTCGGAGCGTCGACTATGTAGAGAAGTATCTGGAGAGTGTAGCTAACTCTTGCAAATAAAATGTTTCTGATTTTCAGTGTGGTTTCCATTTAGCAACCGATCGGAACTTACTTTCTGGACAGTCCTCGTAGAAAGTACTTACGACAAGGCGGTTTTTGCCCCTATATTATGTTATGGTGGTAACAGACCTAGTCTTCAGAAGATTTAAAAGGTGACTGATGAATGTTAGATAAGGCAAGCCATATACTCTCAGTGTGTTAACGCTTAATAAGAAATAGGAACTTACTTTAAAAGAATAATGAAGGCATAATATAAGAAAAGATCAAACACGTTACCTCGCCATTCATTAATCATTCATTTGACTATCATTATCATACATTCTTTAGGTAACATAATCCTTGAGCTTGTACAGAAATATGCTAATACTCGGTCCCAAGTGTAGGACGAAAAGAATCACCACATATCGTACTTGTAATGTATAATAACTATCGTTGGTAATTTCATTTCTGAACTTTTAGGATACCAATTAATCATAGTGCAAATGAAGACAGCGCTGTAAATAGTTCTATAAAATATGAATTTTTCGAAAATAGTAATAACATTTAAATAATCAGCCCGTTGGAGGCCAGGGTTGCTACGTTTATGTATGTACAGGCATTGCAAGAGAACGCCTGTAATTAGTCCGCAGGCGTGGTGAATGTGAAAAACCACTACAGTTTTCTCACATTTATTTGACCCATTTTTTATTTACTTTTCTTTGTGCTTGCAAGATACGGCTCACCATTCTAAATGTTTAAAACGATTTAGTTGTAAGTTAATAATTTATGTTTCTTTGTCCTGTGTCAGAACTATAATGAGATATGGAGTTGGTATACTGAAGCGCCAAAGAAATTGGTACAGGCATGAATATTCAAATACAGAGATATGTAAACAGGCAGAATACGGTGCTGCCGTCGCCAACGCCTATGTAAGATAACAAGTGTCTGGCGTAGTTGTTAGAGCGGTTACTCCTGCTACAGTGGCAGGTTATCAAGATTTAAGTGAGTTTGAACGTGGTGTTATAGTCGGCGCACGAGCTATGGGACACAGAGTCTCCGAGGTAGCGCAGAAGTGGGGATTTTCCCGTACGACCATTTCACGAGTGTACCGTGAATATCAGGAATCCGGTACACCATCAAATCTCCGACATCGCCGCAAATGGAAAAAGACCCTGCAAGAACGGTACCAACGATGACTGAAGAGAATCATTAAACATGACAGAAGTGCAACCCTTCCGCAAACTGCTGCAGTTTCGATGCTGAACCATCAACAAGTGTCAGCGTGCGAACCATTTAGCGAAACATCATCGATATGAGCTTTCGGAGCCGAAGGCCCACTTGTGTACCCTTGATGAATGCACGACAGAAAGCTTTACGCCTCGCCTGTGCACGTCAGCACCGACGTTGGACTGTTGGTGACTGGAATTATGTTGCCTGGTCGGACGAGTCTCGTTTCAAATTGTATCGAGCGGATGGACGTGTATGGGTATGGAGACACCTCATGAATCCGTGGACCCTGCACGTCAGCATGGGCAGTTGAAACTGACGGAGGCTCTGTAATGGTGTGGGGCGTGTGCAATTGGAGTGATATGGGAAGCCTATTAAGTCTAGATGCGACTCTGACGGGTGACACGTACGTAAGCATCCTGTCTGTTCACTTGCACCCACTCATGTCCATTGTGTGTTCTCGGACTTGGGCAATTTCAGCGGGACAGTGCAACACTCCACACGTCCAGAATTGCTACAGAGTGGCTCCAGGAATACTCTTCTGAGTTTAAACACTTCTGCTGGCCACCAAACTCCCCAGACGTGAACATCATTGAGCATATCTAGGATGCCTTCTAAGGTGCTGTTCAGAAGAGATCTCTACCTCCTCGTACCCTTACGGATTTATGGACAACCCTGCAGAATTCATGTGGTCAGTTCCCTCCAGCACTACTCCAGGCGTTAGTCGAGTCCATTCCACGTCGTTTTGCGGCACTTCTGCGTGCTCGCGGCGGCCCTACGCGATATTAGACAGATGTACCAGTTTCTTTGGCTCTTCATTGTATATGGCTGACTTATTTTCGTAAACATCGCGTGCTTCACGTTGGTCAAGCAATGAGGAAAGGGACACTCTTGAATACCTTATTTTGGTCAAAATAGGACTCTCAAATGGAAGCAGAGAGGGCAGAGTGATGTGAGGACCGACAGATGGTAGCATGTCAGTAGGATGTAGACACCACAAATAAATGTTACAATTTAAATACTGTATTTATATGAACCAGCGAAGCGCGCGGTTAGAGGCGCCATGTCACTGACTGCGCGGCCCCTCCCGTCGGAGGTTCGAGTCCTCCCTCGGACATGGATATGTGTGTTGTTCTTAGCATAAGTTAGTTTAAGTAGTGTGTAAGTCAAGGGACCGATGATCTCAGCAGTTTGGTCCCTTATAAATTCACACACATTTGACCATTTGACCACAAATGCGATTAATAAAGAAGAGAATATCTATGTTTGTTGTAAAATCTGTTATGTAAAGCTTTGACACTCCCTTATATGTGAAGAAGACACTTGCAAAACTTTTTCAAGGTAATTATATGTATTAACTGTACAGAAAAGGTGACTGTAATTACTTTTTGCTGAATAAGAGTGAATTAGGCCAATAAATGTCTGTGATTGATAAATGAAATTAAATGAGGTACCTAAATGTTGGATTTAAACTTCAGTTGAGGTATTATCCCATTGTTTAGAAGAAAAATAAAAAAAAGATTATTACACTGAATTGCGTTTTTGAAATAGGAAATACCCCTCCCGGATTTTTTTCCAGGTTACAGTGTATAAATCTAGAAATTATAAGCAAAAGTGAAGCTAAAATATGTATTTCATTCTTGGATTTCTTTGTCACTCTCGTGCAGGCTTTATTTCATGATTGAATCATAATGTCCATAAGGTACCAGTCAGAAAACTAAACATAATCTGATTAACACAGTATTACTGTCGTAGTCACCAAAATGTACTTGATGTCAAACACATAAACGTGGCGGGAAGAGAATACGTTATCATCGAAAGCAATTGCTATTAGGAGGCGGACAGCTTGCCTATAGTGGTTACATGGGGCGAAGTTGCGTTAGGCAACACCTATAACAAAGATATATGGTAACCCAGATTAGCAACTATTTACAATAATTTATTGATAAAAACATTACATTAAATAAAATGAAAATTTTTTTCAAAAATTTTTAATTGCTCAGATGGGGTACAAATACAAAAAATAAAATATGCTTGCTAGACTGGTTTCCACTTGTCAATCTAGGCGTCCTTAGTTCTGCGAACAAGCACAAATGACAGAAAATCGCCTTGGAAAGCCAATTTTATGAACTATCTTCAGTTTTAAAATTTTGAAGGAAACACAAATACAAAAGCAATGATCTTCTATTAAAAGTAAAACTGTCAGCATCTAACGTACGGAATGACCATCATATATAAACATTATCCGACCTTTAACTACATGCAACTTCAAAGTTTACACCAAAGGAAAATTTTTTGAACATACCATGCTTGTATAAGAAGAATGTTAAACAAAAATAAGAGGAACAAGCAAAAACCATATCATGCGATAACTTTCATTTGCCATATGAGACGCAAATTCGATGACAAAATTTTTAGTTGTAGCAGTTTAACGAAAATGAGCCTGGTACTTCACTTATAGGAATATACAAGAACCGGTGAAACGTACAGTACATAGTAAAACATGAAATCTAAAGTTAAAAGCTGCGACAAAATTTAAAGGGAGAACATACCAAGGGCGATAAACTCGTGGTCAAACGTAAAAGGCAAAAAGAACATTGTTACACCGCGTAACTCATCGAAGCAAAATAAATTGTTTGCATGTCCAGTCGGACTAATTTAGCTGATATCCATTCTAAGCCATAAGCTAACTGGCGTCTGCATGCACTCACGCAGGCCGAAGCAAAAGTTGACAGGAGCAGGCACAGCGCAAGTACGTACAGTTAGCAAGTAAAAAGTAACGAGAGACAGCGTAGTTCTACATCTACGTACATATTCCGCAAGGCACCGCACGCTCCGTGGAGGAGGGTATCCTTTCCTGTTCCACTCGCAGATAGAGCGAGCAAAAAACCAATTGGCTCTATGTCCCCGTATGAGCCCTCTTTTCTCGTATCTTATCCTTACGTGAATTGTATTTTGGCTGCAGCAGGATCTTTATGTAGTCGGATTCAAAAGCCGCTTCTCTAAATTTTCTCGTGTTTCTCGACAAGAACGTCGGCATCCCTCCAGAGATTCCGATTTGAGTTCTCAAAGCATCTCCGCAATATTTGCGTTTTGTTCGGACCGACCGGTAACAAACCTAGCAATCGGTTTCTGAATTGCTTCGCTATCTTCCTTTAATCCAGCTTGGTACGGATCTCAAACACTAGAGCAGTACTCAAAAGACGTCACAGTAGCGTCCTATATGCAGTCTTCTTCACAGATGAATCACACTTTCCTAAAATTCTCCCGGTAAACCAAAGTCGACCATTCGCCTTCCCTACCAGGATCCTCACACACTCGTTCCATTTCGTATCGCGCTTTAAACGACGTGACTGTGTCAGTCAGGGCACTACTAATGCAGTACCCGAATATTACGGGTTCGTTTTCCTTCTTATCCTAATTAACTTACATTTTTCTACATGTGGATCCAATTATATACTTGGGAAAGAAAAGTTACTTCGTACACCAAGTTCTGATTAAAGAATGTTTGCATATTGTTAAGAACAATCTACTCTTGTTCAAAAAAACTTAGTGCCGGTGAAGCTGTTGAATTCGTTGAACTGCTTGACTTATCATTATCCTATAATTACCTTGAATTTATCGGTAAAATTTATCATCAGACAGATGGATTGGCAATACGCAATAACCTGGCTGTCACCTTGGCGGAGATTTGCATTAACAACCTAGAAAATAAATTATTAAAAAAAATACGACGCCATAAGAGAGAAAACAGTATATTACAAGCGGTAGGTGAATGATATCCTAATTCTCTTTGTAGGTAATGCGGCCGACTTCGATCATTTTGCGTCACTATTGAGTGATATGCATCCTAAAATCGTTTTCGCTCTGGAAATAAAACAGGGTTTCTCGACCATCGCTAGGAAAAATGACATATATATGTAAAGTTTGGCATCACCTCGGTTCTGAGAGTTCCGGAACCGGTACAGAGAGTTGGAATAGAGATCAACATAAACATTTACCCCCTTTTTATTGCTCATGAAACCACACATTGCATGTTGTACCACCATACAGCGAGACCTTCAGAGGTGGTGGTCCAGACTGCTGTATACACCTGTACCTCTAATGCCCAGTAGCACGTCCTCTTGCACTAATGCACGCCTGTATTCGTCGTGGCATACTATCCACAAGTTCATCAAGGCACTGTTGGTTCAGATTGTCCCACTCCTCAACGGCGATTGGGCGTAGATCCCACAGAGTGGTTGTTGGGCCACGTCGTCTATAAACAGCCCCTTTCAAACTATCCCTGGCATGATGGATAGGGTTCAGACCTAGAGAACATGCTGGTCACTCTAGCCGAGCGATGTCGTTATCCTGAAGGAAGTCATTCACAAGATGTGCACGATGGGGACGAGAATTGTCGTCCATGAAGACGAATGTCTCTCCAATATTCTGCCGATATCGGTCGGAGGATGGCACTGACGTATTGTACAGCCGTTACGGTGCCTTCCATGGCCAGCAGCGGCGTACGTCGGCCCCACGTAATGCCACCCCAAAACAGCAGGGAACCTCCACCTTGCTACACTCGCCGGACATTGTATCTAAGGCGTTCAGCCTGACCAGGTTGCCTCCAAACACGTCTCCGACGATTGTCTGGTTGAAAGCATAAGCGACACTCAACGGTGAAGATAACGTGATGCCAATCCTGAGCGGTCCATTCGGCATGTTGATGGGCTCATCTGTACCGGGCTGCATGGTGTCGTGGTTGCAGAGATCGACCTCGCTATGGACGTCGGGAGTGAAGATGCGCATCATGCAGCCTATTGTGGACAGTTTGAGTCGTAACACGACGTCCTGTGGCTGCACGAATAGCATTATTCAACATGGTGCCGTTGCCGTCAGGGTTCCTCCGAGCCATAAACCTAGATAGCGGTCATCCACTGCAGTAATAGCTTTTGGGCGGCCTGAGCGAGGCGTATCATCGACAGTTCCTGTCTCTCTGTGTCTCCTCCATGTCCGAACAACATCGCTTTTGTTCGCTTCGAAACGCCTGGACATTTCCCTTGTTAGAGCCCCTCCTGGCACAAAGTAACAACGCGGGCGCTTTTGAAGCGCGGTATCGACCATCTAGGCATGGTTGATCTACAGACAACACGGGCCGTGTACTTCCTTCCTGGTGGAATAACTGGATCTGATTGGCTGTCGGATCCCGTCCGTCTAATAGGCGCTGCTCATGCATGTTTGTTTACATCTTTGGGCGGGTTTAGTGACATCTCTGAACAGTCAAAGAGACTGTGTCTGTGATATATATATACTAGTGGCCATTAAAATTGCTACACCATGAAGATGACGTGCTACAGACGTGAAATTTAACCGACAGGAAGAAGATGCTGTGATGTGCAAATGATTAGTTTTCAGAGTGTTCACACAAAGTTGGCGGAGAAATGCGTACCATCACGTTTCCGACTTTGATAAACGTCGGATTGTAACCTAGCGCGATTGCGGTTTATCGTATCGCGACATTGCTGCTCGCATTGGTCGAGATCCAATGATTGTTAGCAGAATATGGAATCGGTGGGTTCAGGAGGGTAATACTGAACGCCGTGCTGGATCCCCACGGCCTCGTATCACTAGCATTCGAGATGACAGTCATCTTATTCGCATGGCTGTAACGGATTGTGCAGCCACGTCTCGATCCCTGAGTCAACAGATGGGGACGTTTGGAAGACAACAACCATCTGCACGAACAGTTCGAAGAAGTTTGCAGCAGCATGGACTATCAGCTGGGAGACCATGGCTGCGGTTACCCTTGACGCTGCATCACAGACAGGAGCGCTTGCGATGGAGTACCCAACGACGAACCTGGATGCACGAATGGCAAAACGCCATTTTTTCGGATGAATCCAGGCTCTGTTTACAGCATCATGATGGTCGCATCCGTGTTTGGCGAAATCGCGGTGAACGCACATTGGAAGCGTATATTCGCTATCGCCATACTGGTGTATCACCCGGCGTGATGGTATGGGATGCCATTGGTTACACGTCTCGGTCACCTCTTGTTCGCATTGACGGCACTTTGAACAGTGGACGTTACATTTCAAATGTGTTACGACCCGTGGCTCTACCCTTCATTCGATCCCTGCGAAACCCTACATGTCAGAAGGATAACGCACGACCGCATGTTGCAGGTCCTGTACGGGCCTTTCTGGATACAGAAAATGTTCGACTGCTGCTCTGGCCAGCACATTCTCCAGATCTCTCACCAATTGAAAACGTCTGGTCAACGGTGGCCGAGCAACTGGCTCGTCACAATACGCCAGTCACTACTCTTGATGAACTGTGGTATCGTGTTGAAGCTGCATGGGCAGCTGTACCTGTACACGCCATCCAAGGTCTGTTTGACTCAATGCCCAGGCGTATCAAGTTCGTTATTACGGCCAGAGTTGGTTGTTCTGGGTACTGATTTCTCAGGATCTATGCACCCAAATTGCGTGAAAATGTAATCGCATGTCAGTTCTAGTATAATATATAATATATTTGTCCAAGGAATACCCGTTTATCATTTGCATTTATTCTTGGTGTAGGAATTTTAATGACCAGGCAACAATTGCTTCATGGGTAAGAATCATCTACGTATTGTAGCTCAGGAGATACGAAGTCACAAATTACGAGTTCTCAGGCGGTAACCGTAAGTGCAACTAAATGCACCTACATCATGCGTGATGTTTAAATACATTTATTCCTTATCGCTCAGACACTCCTGCAGTCGAGGCAACATACGAAACCCGTGGCACCTGGCAGCGCTCTTGACGGCTTTCAACTGCGAAGCGCGAACGGCTGTAGGCGAGAACAGTAGACGTCCGTGGAGTTATGAAGACGCGAAGCCGTAGGAAGATTTATAAACTGGCTTTGTAGACACTCGAAACAGCCGTAGTTATACAGTTGTGCACTAAGCGTATTTCTTTGTATTATTGTTTCAGAATTTCAAAGGTGTTTTGACGAATAAATGGAAATGAAGTTTCTTCGGTACTTAACCATAAACACAACTAATTTATTTTCGTCTCTGACAGAAAACTGGCAAAATGGATATCCGGGCAATACCTGGTTTATCAGCTAGTTGGAATTTATGGGACGCCAGTATTCACTGATATAATTCTTGGCTCCCATTCACCGCACCTACAACAAAGCTTTCTTCCAGTCAGTGACTCATCTATTACTGTGTCTGCCATTACAGCAGGTTGGAATCGATAAAGAAATTGGTATCCTTAAACAAACTGTTTTTGCCAGTGGTTATAAAATATGAGAAGTTATGAACTGTTACAATAAAATAAAATAAAAAAACAGAAAGTGACGTATTATAATAATAAGACTGCGCTAACAAAAACAGCATTCATTAAACAAAAACTAAAATACATCTGTGGCCTTCAAGTTCAGGTGACGCTATTTTTCCGTAAGATTGACGTTAGGATTGGTTTTCAGACAACACAGTCGCTTAGGACACGTTAGCGAGACCGAAGAGGTCCAGAACCGGATGTTTGATAAGACAGGTGTTTACAGCATCAATTGTAATTACTGTGACTGCCACAGCATTGGCCAAACGGGCCGCCTCTTTGATGTACGGTTTACAGAACATACTTATCCCCAAAACAGTGCGGCTTCTTGTACGCACATCACTGCGAAGAGACAACCGGTGCGTGACATTGGGCATGGCCTAGAGGTGTTGCACAGTAGACGTAAAGGAAGGAACGTAGATTTACTCAGGGACCTGGAGACACACAGGTGTAGAAAGAGGGCCCCTGGTCGAGAAGCTAATGAGCAGCAAGAGGTTAACCAGAATTATTTCTTTAGATTTTTTGACAAGTTATCCTTATGACAGACCGCAATATCTTCAGTCACACAACTGCGTGCTTTTGCTGCTGCCTTCCATAATCTGTCTTCGGCCTGCGAGTACGACCGCAAGACGGATCGCATTTACGTCGCTGGAGGTTGCGCTCCATCGGCGTCAGCTGTCTTCTCGCCGTGGTTGATAACTTGATTATGTAATACTGTAAGTAGGCTATTTATGTTTTCTTATTGGCAACGTTACGTAGCGCTCTGTATGAAAATCACTGGCTGTGCTGTGTGCAGTCTGTGGCTAGTTTGCATTGTTGTCTGCCATTCTAGTGTTGGGCAGTTGGATGTGAACAGCGCGTAGCGTTGCGCAGTTGGAGGAGAGCCGCCAGCACTGGTGGATGTGTGGAGAGAGATGGCGGAGTTTTGAAATTTGTAAGACTGGATGTCATGAACTGCTATATATATTACGACTATTAAGGTAAATACATTGTTTGTTCTCTATCAAAATCTTTCATTTGCTAACTATGCCTATCAGTAGTTAGTGCCTTCCGTAGTTTGAATCTTTTATTTAGCTGGCAGTAGTGGCGCTCGCTGTATTGCAGTAGTTCGAGTAACAAAGATTTTTGGTGAGGTAAGTGATTTGTGAAAGGTATAGGTTAATGTTAGTCACGGCCATCCTTTTGTAGGGATTTTTGAAAGTCAGATTGCGTTGCGCTAAAAATATTGTGTGTCAGTATAAGCACAGTCATTTATAATTGTTCTAAGGGGACGTTTCATATGGCGACCCTGCCAGGATACCTCACTGGAATCTTCTGATTTTTTCCTTGTAGTTTGTGTAATTAGTGTAGCTATTGTTTATTGCTAGCGTGTAATTATAGAGAGAATTTCCTTTGTAGTTGCTGTCTTTCATTGTTGTACAGTAAAACAGTTGTGGCATGCATGTAAATTTGCACCAAATATTTTGCAGCTGCTCTTGCAATTAACTAGATATTATTTTCAGCGCTATGTTAATGTGTTCTCTTATTTTCTGTGTTATCGTGTGAAATATTGTGACAATAATGGCGTGTGAAAAACGTAACACTAGGCTCCAAAGTAAACTGAGAAATAATAGTGACGACGAGCGTAGCTTACCAGCACCGCTGTGTAATGAATTAACAGACATTCAAAGTAGTAGAATGAGATTTTCACTCTGCAGCAGAGTGTGCGCTGATATGAAACTTCCTGGCAGATTAAAACTGTGTGCAGGAGGTTCGCAGGAGAGCTTCTGTAAAGTTTGGAAGGTAGGAGATGAGGTACTGGCAGAAGTAAAGCTGTGAGTAGCGGGCGTGAGTCGTGCTTCGGTAGCTCAGTTGGTAGAGCACTTGCCCGCGAAAGGCAAAGGTCCCGAGTTCGATTCTCAGTCGGGCACACAGTTTTAATCTGCCAGGAAGTTTCATTCAAAGTAGTAATTTGGTAATTTTGCATAAGGAAATGGAGCGGGCGTCAAATAATGGTGTAGACAGTGAAACAGGTAGTGAACAGGGAAGCATTATCGATCGATCGGTCGGCAACAGCTCGCCTCAGGAATCGGGAAAGACAGAACACAATATTGCAAATACTGTAGACTCAGGTATTGGGTTCTCACCATTTTCTCAAATAAGTCAAGACACATTTTCCCCTTGTCAAAATGTGAATGTTGCCGGTGCAAATTCACTGCCGAAAAGCACTGAGGAACATGTTTCAGACACCAGTGCATTGTTATTACAATTAATGCAACAAATTGGACAAAAGCTTCAAAAGTCAGTCACAATGGAACAAAATCAGAGACAAACACAGCAAAAGCTTCAAAAGTTAGACACAATGGAAAAAAAACCTTCAAAAGTTAGACACAATGGAACAACACCAGAGACAAACACAGCAACAGTTAGACGCAATGGAACAAAATCTTCACACCACGCTTGAACAAACACGTGAAGATTTAACTACTGAGTTACATAAAATCGAATCGAAATGTCAAAAAGTCTGTAACGACGTAAAAACACAAATTTGTGAGCATTTTCAACCTATTTTTTCGCGGCATGAAAATGCATTACAGAATCACAAAGCAGCCATAAAAGAACTGCAAATTATTGTTCATGAAAATCATGAGACCTTGCAAGCTAAAATTGACTCAGTTGCATCTACCGATATGGTTACGCAACTTGCAAAAACTCAAGCAAACTTAAAGGACACAGTAGAAAGACACATGGAGGAAATTAGTTCATTATCAGAGAAAGTAGTTGAACTTTCGGATCAGCTAAATAATTTATCTATGAAGGTAGATGATAATCTGAATGACACAAAACCGGTAGTCTTTTATGACACAGAAGAGTGCGAACAAATTAGGAAATTCAAACAAAATCAGAATCAAATTAATACGCAATACCAAAGAGAAATCCGGGAAGTACAAGATCAGCTGACACAGGTAATACAAGAATTACGTATTTCAGAGGCCACTCGCGCTCCAATACGGGAAGAGGGACATAGAAATACGGAACAGCCACAAAATAATAACTCAGGGCACTTCGGAAATTATGAAAGAAATTGGCAAGGTGCACAGAATTTTGAGATGGAACCGCCGAAACGACGTAACAATGACCAACATGCGACTCGCCGACATGATGATTTTGACTATAAGCTGTTCATTACTACACGTAAATTCAAAACGTTCAAGAATTCTGGCAACGACATTCATCCACAAGCATGGCTCCATCAATTTTCTCATTGTTTTCCTCCCAACTGGTCATTAGAGCACAGATTAGAATTTATGTGTGGCTACTTAGAGAATGAACTTGCTGTAAGCATGTGATCGGTCATTCACGATTGTCACAGTGAAGGAGAATTTTACCATGCCTTCCTCTCAGCATATTGGTCTCAAGCTATGCAAGACCGAGTAAAACATAGCATCATGATGATGAAACACATTGAACAATCTGAATTTTCCAGTATTGTGAAATATTTTGAAGACATGTTGCACAAGAATCAGTACCTGTCAAACCCATACAGCCCCTCAGAACTCATCCGCATTTGCTTAATCAAATTTCATGAACATTTACGACATATTATTTTGGCAGGACGTTGCAAAGACGACATTGAAGCTTTTCAGGGACTCTTACAAGAATTAGAAATTGACACTGATAATTGCGGAACGCAAAAACAGGAACACAACAATTACAGGTCACATCCGTCGCAATTCCGCGATGAAGGAAATAATAACTGGACACGACAAGGCTATTCTCACAACACAAATCGTGACCAAAACAGACACCACCCGTATGACAACCGTTGGCAGAGTAGTAATAACAACAGGGAAAGATCACCTCTCCGCAGTAATGACTATCACAGAGACAATCAGAGAAACAGACAATATGGGAACCAAAATAAATATTATCAAGGGAGACAGAATAACTTTAGACGCAACGGACCAGCGCGCAGTTACGATTCAGGGAGAAGTTCTCCACCATGTGACCGACAAGAAAGAAACTATGGAATCTACCGACATGACGACAGACTTTATGATCGTAACGACAGACCTGAATTGCATCAGAATTGGCGGGATTCAAACAGAGCAGGGCCCTCTCGACAAGGTGAATTTGTAGAAGTTAGGTCTCCAAATCCCAACAACGACGCGCGCCAACAAAGACACAATAGGCAATGACTCATACCGCTGGCAGCCACAAAACGTACTTATGAAACTGACGACGCAGCTGCCGTAGCTAGTAATTACGTAAAAATGGAAGACATTAGGGACATCTTGCTCCAGGAACACGACGTAAAAAATAACAACATTGCATATCCTGTGATTCACATTACTGTAAATGACGTAAAATTTACGGCAGTACTTGACTCTGGCAATCCCATTTCAGTAATTAGTGAAACAGCTTTTAGAAAATGCAACATATCGAACGATTGCCCCACACTTCCGTTACGTAAGATTAAATTACAAGGTGCAATCTTTGGAAAAAGTGTAGATGTACGCCAACAAACCAACTTAGAATTCTTTTGTCAAAGCCACAGCTTCTCTATGAACTTTCTCATTGTTCCATTATTGTCGACGGAAATTATATTGGGAGTAGACTTTTTGAATGAATACAAAGCAATCTTAAACTTTCACGATGCTGAAATAAGTTTAGAGAAAGAAGGCAAGTCAATAGCTTTGAAATTTGAAGATTGGCTCTCAAACCATGACGAGGAAATTAATCGGCTTTACCTTCTGTTAGACAACAGTTCGGAATTTTCTACGGAACTAGACACTAACAATCACTCTGCAAGTACTGACAGGGATGATATCGACGACATATTTGATACTAATGAGTTAATTCAGAATAAAATTCGAACAATTGAGAATTGTAATGACACTGATAGGCAAGACCTTTTTGAGATTTTACAAGCACATTCCACAGTTTTTACTCACAAAACAGGAACAATCAAGGGATTTCAAAACCAATTTCGTGTTCGTGAGCATACTAAATTTTTTGTTAGACCATACATAATTCCAGCACATTATAGGGACCGTGTTAGAACAGAAATACAATCTATGCTTAATGAGGGCATTATTGAGCCTGCAGTAAGCTCATACAACAATCCATTACATGTTGTTGAGAAGAAAAATGGATCGATCAGGCTTGTCTTAGATTCGAGACAAATCAATACTATCATCATTCCTGAAACAGACAGGCCGCAAACGATGGAAGAACTTCTTCAAAATTTTAATGGTGTAAAAGTGTTGACTTCTATTGATCTCAGATCCAGCTTTTATCAGATCGAACTTCATCCAGAATGTAGAAAATACACAGCTTTCCTTTGTTTCGGCGTTTGTTATCAGTTTCGGAAACTTCCTTTCGGTTTGAACATTTCTTCGGCAGTATTCATTCGCGGGCTAAATTCCATATTACCTTAGTTCTTAAAACGTCACATCACCTTATATGTGGACGATATTCTGATAGCAGAAGCCTCATGGGAACAACACAATCGCATCCTCAACAGCGTGTTACATATTTTTGCAGAATCTGGAATTACAGTTAACTTGGAAAAGTCTGAATTTGGTAGGACAAAGGTGAAGTTTTTGGGACATATTATTTCTTCTGAAGGTATTCAGCCGGATCCTGAAAAGATAGAAGCAGTAAGAGCCATTCCAGTTCCATCCACAAAAAAACAATTCCGCAGTTTTCTAGGTCTTGTAAATTTTTACCGTCGTTTTCTGAATATGCAAATTCTAGTTACACCAAAACTTTGTTCTCTCACTGGAAAAAATACTATTTGGAACTGGGACGAACAAGCACAGTTGGAATTCAATTCTTTGAAAGAATCGCTACTTAATGCGCCAATACTAGCTCATCCAGATCTGTCACAAGATTTCTGCCTTAGCACGGATTCTTCTAAAGTCGGTCTTGGTGCCCATTTATTTCAAGAAGCCACAGAAAATGACACTACTGTTCAGAAAACCATTGCTTTTGCTAGCCGAGTGCTAACAAAATCTGAAAAAAATTATTCCGTTACTGAATTAGAAGCTTTAGCTATCGTTTGGGCATTTAACAAATTCCGTTCTTTCTTTCTGGTAAGCACGTAAAAGTATACAGTGCTCATCGTGCATTACAATTTCTTATGTCTTCAAAATTAAATCATGACAGGTTAAAACGTTGGGCATTGTTTCTGCAAGGATTCCGCTACACAATAGTCTACATTGCCGGCAAGGAGAACATTGTTGCGGACGCACTGTCACGCGCACCGGCTGGGCTTGAGAAAAGTAACACAGAAGGCAACCTCGAGAAAAATTTCAGTATTCTTGACATTCAGAAAGTCGCCTTTGAAAACTTCATCACCACATCATTAAAGGACATTGCTCATGAACAAGCTAAAGATCCGATTTGGAAAGACATCAAGAGAAAATGGCATGAAAAGACACATACAGAGTTTCGGCATTATTACCTGGTTAGAAACAACATACTCTTCAAACGCTGCACTGTTGATGACAAGCTATGGGTACTTTGCATTCCATACGATTTTGTTAATAAGCTCATTTGGTACATTCATTTCAGCTACGCACATTTTGGTCCACGAAAATGTTATCATATTCTTCGAACGACTTGTTATTTTAACAATATGGAAAAGAGAATTCAAAGAGTCTTGTCTATTTGTAAACTTTGTCAAAAGGCGAAACCATCTACTGTCTCTCATCATGCTCCGTTGCTTCCTATTATTCCTTCTAAATTAAAAGGATTTGCTGCTGTTGATCTCTTGGAACCGCTTGTCAGAACATCTAATGGATTTTCGTACGTTCTAGTCGCTGTTGAACTTACTTCAAAATTTGTTTCTTTCACTCCGTTACGTAAAGCCACTGGATGGTCTGTATCCCACGCCTTTGTTAAAAATTTCTTACGTGAAGTTGGACACGTTAGTAAAGTCATTTCAGATAACGGACCGCAATTCAGATCTGCTGTTTGGTCACGCATGCTTCGGAATCATAAAATCAAACCTGTTTTTATTTCATTGTACTCATCTCATTGTAACCCGTCTGAACGGATTATGAAAGAAATCAATAAGCTTTGCAGACTTTATTGTCACAGAAAGCATCAGCATTGGGACAGATATTTACACTTATTTCAAAACGTGCTGAATGAAATGTCTCGCGACTCCACTGCTTTACCACCTACTCTTGTACTAAAGAATGAAGAACCACCGAACAGAATCAGAGAGCTTGTACCTTTCCCGAATACACGTAAAATTCGACACAAAGACATAATTGATTTGGCTATTATAAATATAAAATCTGCAGCAGACAAAAGGAGAAAACTACACGGTAAAGCAAATGCAAAGAAGTTGTATATTGGTCAGAAAGTTCTCATTAAAGCTCATTCATTGTCACATAAGAAGAAACACTTGAGTCACAAATTCTTTCTAGTTTACAATGGACCTTACAGAATCCGACGTATATCACATGATAACTGCGTTGAAGTTGAAACTCTGCGTACTAGGAAGAGTAAAGGTTTACACCACATTTCACATGTAATACCGTTTATTGAAAGATAATCTGCTTTTTAACTTTGTCTTTGCCATATAACTTTTCACTTTACATTACTAGTATGCTTTGTCAGACTTAGAATCTGTTAACATGCAACAATGTTTGAAGTTAAATATCCTGTCAAGAACCAAGAGAACTTATTTCAACAGGAATTACGAATGCATTGTTATAGTGAACAGACGACACAGTGTTGTTATTTGTACATTCTTGCTTGTTAGTTGCACAATTACGTAACGACTGTAAGGCTCACATACTTAGAACATTTACCAGTACTGCTAATGAGATTTTAATGCAACATTTTGGTTTACTTAAAAATACATTCTAGATTTAAAGTACTTTCAGTGAGATACCAGATGACATAGTGGTTAGTTTATGTGACAGCTACACGATTTTATCACGACGCTACTGATGAGTGACAATTTACAATGTTGCTTTTGTAGTGTTTCTGTTTTATATCTGCACAGTTTTCTGTTTTATTCTGGAAAGTAAAACATGTTTTAGTAGTAACTTTTGTGGTATAGCTACAATGAGACAGCCTTTTCCGTAGCATGACAATACGTTACAGTACAGTACTTTCTTCATCACAACAATAAGCGTAATAACTACGATATCTATACACAAAGCATTTCACTTTGTTTATCGTGAGGTAAGTACATTGACTTCTGCAGAACTTAGCTTTCGGAGGACGATAACTACGAGACTTCCACAGAGATTATCTTACAACATGTCGCACAGTTTAGCGCTACAGTACACGTATTTGAGTGATTAATTTCGCACTTAAAACATTTATTTTTTAAGATATTTGAAGTACAATGATACAAGGGTTTTCCGTGATACATTTCATTCCATTGCTGTAATCTGTAACACCTGGGGGTATAATTACATTAATCCTCAGGGGGGTACACGCTTACTTTGTGTACCATATGTGTGGCAAGCACAAGGATCCCTAGCTAATATGGTATTTGCTTATACAACTTTACAATCGGTACCATATTTCTCCAACACAGAATTACACAGCTATCTGATTATTTAACAGAGAAACAAAAATTTTTTTATGTCAGTGACACATGTTTACGCAACTACACAGTTGGATAATTTCACACTTATGAAATTGTATTTTGTCTGTACTTTGTGAACTGTTCATATTTTTTTGGAACCATTGTGATACTATGAGCGCTTTGAATGATGTATTTGGTATGGGATCATGATTTTAAAGTACGTTTGAGGTAGATGACACTATTGAAATGAGCAGAGAACTTTTTTTAGGTTTTGAAATTATTGGAGGAAGCTACGACGATTTTGAGAGTTGACTGAGGTGTTATGATATTATTACGTTGACTATGTGTATTATGCTGTTGCGGTATGTTTATGATCAATAAGCTGATGCTGTATGAGTTATTTGAGTATGCTACATATCTGTTATGATGAAATATTGAAGAAGTGTCCATGAATAAGGTAAGGAATAATGAGTAGTGGTTAGGAACTCTGGTTTGTGAAAATGCGTGAATGTATTACAATGCCGACAAAAATTTTTTGGACTCTGTTATATCAATAGGATTTTGTTTCTACACACTTGTAACGCAAATTCTTGACCTGTGAAATATTTTTATATGAGACTGTCAGTGTAGCGGAAACTGCTGTCGTAAATATTTCCGTAAGAAAGTTAAGTGACCACCTGCACGTAATGCGTTGTGGGCACCCAGATGGGCGACAGTCGCCTGGAAAGAAGTCATTAGTGAGTGCCTTCCAGAGGCACAGGTGAAAAAAAAAGGGGGGGCCATAAGCCTCGCTATTGACATTCCTTTGTAGAAAGCATCGCAAATACGACACGCTCAAACTTGAAAACATATGATTATAACGTGGAGATCTTAATTTATGATATTTAGTAAAATGTATGAAACAATGAGAAACATTTCACGGCTATTGTCTTGCTAATTGAGAGAAATGCCATATGGCTTGCTTTATGTATTTATTTACTCATTTTGTTTAATATCTAGTTTCTAGCTGCACTGCAGCATTGGTTAAAATAAAATTTAATAGATGTACTAATATAAATATTTTATGCCTACAGATCCAGTAAATAATTTTATGATCTATTCAAAAAAAAACGAAGGCGCACAAAAAGACATTTCCCTTCACAGGAATTGCACACGGAATTTTCTTTTCAACTACTTGGTAATTTTTTTGGTAGAATAACTTCTTGTGGTGCACCACTATAATTACATAGACATTAAGATGTGAATATACATTTCCCTTGTCTGCATTGTTGTCTTTAATGTAATATTTTTTCTGCTTGAGCTATGTTATGTTCAGATATAAGTTATTGCATTTGCTACTGCTGTTTGCCAGGCATAGTGCTACTAAATTTCACTTTGTATTACTCTGTTAAGCTAGTTTTACTACAGATTTATTTTTCTTGTTGCTGCACATTGGCTCATATTAGTTGTAATGTTGCATTGCTTGGTAATTTAGATTTACTGTAGTTTGCTTTGCAATTTCCCATTCTTTTTGTCATTGCTGTTTGTGTTAATTGTTTTGTGCTGCTGCATTGCCTCGTCCCTTAGTTTAGCATCTGAGCTCAGTAGATTTAAGTTAGCTTAAGAGGGGGTAGCCTATAAGAGAATGAGTTGCGATGAATTTGAAGAAATGCACTGAGAGGCTATACGAGAAAAGTACAGAAAGCAGGTATAGATAGGACTTTTGGAAATAATGAAGAACGAAGGGAGATCTCCGAGAAGTAAAGAAAGTTTTGTTTGCAAAATACTGCAGTAAAACAAACCCTGTCCTTTCCTTGTGTTATCTCACTATGTGTTTGTGTATCCTTGTGTATTTATGTTCTTCCTGTCTTTATATGTTTATCTGATAAGACTTATATTGTAGAATTTTTCTAATACTCAGCTACATGAACTATGATGAGGAATACTGTTATCCTCAAATATAATTTGCATTAATAATATGTTATTTACTTTGTAAAGATGTTAGACATTATTAATTCTGTTCTGTTTTAATGCTCATGTGTGAAGTTGATGTTTCAATAATTATTCTGATCTTTTATGTATTTACTTATGTCATAATTGCTGTAACACTGATGTATGTGTTTATTTCCAATCTTTTGTAAAGCCCCTATTACTACAAATGTTATCTGTATTATTATGTTTTTAATGATGTATTTTGTACCGTTGTTATTGTATTCTTATGTTATAAAATTGTAATTGATACCAGTTCATCATATTATTAACTTGTAAGTTACATTTCACTGCACACATTTCTGTTGGTCATAGTATATGGACAATATGTGAGAAGTAGTGACTGTTAGTGTTTGCACGTGTGTTAATAATTTAGCAAGGGACTGGATGACAGCATTGCTGGTTCTAAGGACAATTCCAAAAACTTTGTGAGTGCACAAGTGGTGGTTATGGACTTGCTATATTATCCGCAAGACTCTTCAATGGTGATTGTGCACCTGCACAGTCACAACAGATGGCTGCTGGCCATTTCTACAAGGACTACAGTGGGTCTGCACCTTTGCTGACTAACCAATACCATTATCTCTACAAGGACTGCAGTGGGTCTGCACCTCTGGTGGCCCACCAATACCATACTCTCTACTAGGAGTACATCACTTCCTCTGTGATGACCTACCTACCAATATTCTTCAAAACTTCGAATGACTCTGCTGTGGGTTTGCTCTGTTGTGGCCCATTACCTGTCTGGATGTCGAGAGTCAGCACTGTCTTTCCATTGGAAGGACAACACTACTTCTCCAAGACTGCATGGAAATCCACTACTTCTGTGTGCATTTTCTTTTACTGCTCAGACTTTGAGAAAAACACTGCAATTTTACTGTGATGAATGGTCAGGACTGTCTTTATGGACTGTGAGAAAATTTTAGCTTTTGACCAACATTGTATCAATAATTGTGTGCATTTGATATCTTTGTTATTGTAATTATGAAAAATTTTATCAAATCATTATTGGCCACTGCCCAAAACAATTTGTAAAATTTTTTGTGGGGAGCATGGGGGCTATGTAAGTAGGCTGTTTATGTTTTCTTATTGGCAACGTTATGTAGCGCTCTGTACGAAAATCACTGGCTGTGCTGTGTGCAGTCTGTGGGTAGTTTGCATTGTTGTCTGCCATTGTAGTGTTGGGCAGCTGGATGTGAACAGCGCGTAGCGTTGCGCAGTTGGAGGTGAGCCGCCAGCAGTGGTGGATGTGGGGAGAGAGATGGCGGAGTTTTGAAATTTGTCATGAACTGCTATATATATTATGATTATTAAGGTAAATACATTGTTTGTTCTCTATCAAAATCTTTCATTTGCTAACGATGCCTATCAGTAGTTAGTGCCTTCCGTAGTTTGAATCTTTTATTTAGCTGGCAGTAGTGGCGCTCGCTGTATTGCAGTAGTTCGAGTAACCAAGATTTTTGTGAGGTAAGCGATTTGTAAAACGCATAGGTTAATGTTAGTAAGGGCCATTATTTTGTAGGGATTTTTGAAAGTCAGATTGCGTTGCGCTAAGAATATTGTGTGTCAGTATAAGCACAGTGATTTATAATTGTTCTAAGGGGACGTTTCATAATACGATATGTTGGCAATGTAATGATTGTAAAATCTTATTATGTCGTAGGAAAGGATCATATTGCTGTTTCACTTTATACTTGTAATTTGCTTGTATTTAATATTGACTCGATTTTACGCTTATCGTTTCTTTAATTTGTCAAGTTCATTTAAATATTACAGCGTTCTTCGTAGACACAGTTGTAACTATGTTATCTCTTATAGCTTTTTACCTGTCGATCTATGTAACTGGATGTACTTGCGCGCCGCCTACCGGTTCCTCAGACAACTTTTGCTTCGGCCTGCGCGAGTGCCTGCAGAGGTCAGTTATGTTATGGCTTTGAATTGGTATTAGCCAAGTTAACCCAATTGGATACGCAAACTTTTTATTTTGCTGTCGATGAGTTACGTGATGTAACGATGACATTTATACATTTTACGTTTCACCATGATTTTATTACCCATGGTATGTTCTTCCTTTTAATTTTGTTACAGCTGTCGACTTCAGATTTGGTGTTTTAGTATTTACTATATATTTGTCTGGTTCGAATGTATTCCGACAAGTGTATAACCACCGTCATTTTTGTTGTGGTGTTACAACTAAAAATGTTTTCACTGACATTGCTTCTTATACAAGTGCAGCTTATCGTATGATATGGTTTTTACTGGTTCATCTGGTTTTTGTTCAACATGCCTCCTATACAAGTAAGGTAAGTTCAAACTATTTTCCGTCGGTATAACACTTTAAAGTTGCATGCAGTTAAAGTTCACGTAAAGTTTATAAATGATGTTCATTCCATACGTTACACGATGATATTTTTACCGTGAGTGTTAGATTACCATCATTGTATTTGTTTCCTTCAGACATTCTAAGCTTGGAGACCACGTTGTAAAAAAGGTGTTTCTAAGCACTTTTTTGTGCTTGTTCGTTGATCTGAGAATGATTAATTGACAGTTGAAACTAGATTAGTCATATTTTAATTTTTGTATTTGGTCGCGATCTAGGCAATTAAAAGATTTTTGAAAAAGACTTTTCCATTTAGTAAGTTTTGTAAGTTCGCTTTCTCGTTTCTTGGAAACGTCAGATATTAATAAACTTTACATTACTTAAATGGAGTATGCAGCAGTGTCAACAGTTCAGTGTTCACTGGCACTGATCTGAGTTTAACTCTGGTCTAGCCCTGAATCCACTAAATGATAGTTACAATCTCTTGAAGAACGTCCAGTTTACGTTTTCATGGCGGTGACGGTAGACAAGCTCCTGATGCTGTCTTCAGGTACTGCTGGTACTGTGTTTATGCTCTTTTGTGTGGAGTGGTGTCACGACTTATATCCACGTTTGGCGGATGAATGACTACTTGGGAACTGTTTGTGTAACTTAAGGCAGAAGCATAAAATAGATCTTGCCTTGTGCGCCCGCTGTTGGAGGTTGATCTTAGCTCTGTGGCCCTGAGTATTTGGCAGCCCAGTGCTCTTCTATGGAGGCTGTGTTCCGCAACTTCCGGAGGACATTGCAATGACATTGTTGTGGTGCACACTCTAGATACTCAGGGTGTCCGGAAATTCCCGTTGCAGATTCCTGTGGGGGAATAAGTACATAACTTTTTGAATAGCAACTCAAGTCCGGAAGCGTCATCCAAAGACACTATAGAGAGTAATAGGCGCCGGCACCTGAAAATGCATGTATACACAGGGTTATTCTGTGATGATGGTACAAACTTTCAAGAATGATAGAGACAGATAAATGTATAACTTTGAGGTAAGGATCTCTGGTTCGGAAACGAAGGAGTCGAAAATTACAAGCGGAAATCATTCTGAGACCTCTGACGGTGGAACACATGCACTGGTACTGTTGTTGCTAGGGATGCAGGATATGCAAATTTCAGGGGTGTATGGACCAAAACAAGAAAAATTGTCTAGTAAACATCGGCCCTAAAACGCATACCTGAGAAGCTATGAGCACTTGTTCGTCTTTGCTAGTGTGAAACAAGTGCTCATAGCTCTTAAGGTACACATTTTAGAGTCCATGTTTACCATACATTTTTTCTTGTTTTGTTCCACACTAACTCCTCTGAAAGTTGCGTTCCTATAATCTTAGCAACAACATTACTGGTATGGTAATCGGAACGGTTTTTGCTTATAACTTTCGACTTATTTGTTTCTGGTCTAGGGACCTTTACCTCAAATTGATACATTTATCCGTCTCCATCATCCTTGAAAATCTGCAACGTCATAGCGCAATCACCCTTAATATACACACGCCTATAGCTTTGACGCAATGTAGACGTTTCCGGATGTGGGTTTCTAATCAAAATATTATGTACTGACTCACCTCTACAGGGCCTAGAAGTTTGTAAAGGGAATTTCCGAATTCCCTGTACAGAGAATCGAACTCGCGCCTCTCGTATGGCATTCTGCCACGCTGGCCACTCAGCTACGAAGGCTGCTTTATAAGCGGTAGAAGAAAGGTGTAAGGTATATTTAGTTTTTCTTTTCGTGGTGTTGGCCAAAGCCGCACTTGAATATGTACAGAAACAGATAAATTTTTTATACTTATCCATCACGGATATTTTAGAACCGTGGCTGTATATTGAATGTAAATAAGTTATACAAAACTGCAACCAGTCACTTTTTTGAATAATTATGTTTTATTCCAAGAACCGGTTTTCGAACCTTTTCAGATTCATCTTCAGATGGTTTCAGGAGGTTACAACATCATTGCTAGCATAATGCTGGGTGCTGGTTCTATGACAAAAAGATGGAACACACTTTAATGTATCACCATGACTATAGCTTATCTGTTGATATGGATGTAAATTTAGTTTTTTAATTACTGCGACAGTATAGGCAGCTTTTTCCGGTCAGTGTCCATCTGTCTACCTCCATTTTGATGTCCAGTTGTTATATCACTTCACACACTTCCACACAAACTATATTAATTTACACTCTGACAGCGAGACTTTTCCAGCATCCAGCATGCGCTTTACAACTGTTGCTTGTAACAAAGATCTTGACAGAAAGATATGGCATAGGCCGATTTTGCACAGAGATGTAATTTGTTATTCTTTACATGTATTAAAGTCGATATAAGGGCAAACATTTTAATCAGACTGGCGATAACATGAGAGCACAAAATAAAATAAATAAATAAATTACTACAAGAACAAACTTCAGGTGATCTGATATCTTATATCTATTTGTATATTACGTATAACACAGGCAGTTCATAGCATTCCTTTTTTATCATTATTGGCATTAACATGAATACCCAGGAATCAATGATACAGAGTTATTGTATCTGCAGTGAGATGCAGCACACTCTGTATGACTAGGACCTTTATATTTAAATTTTATATTTAAATTAATAACCCAGGAATCAATGGTACAGAGTTATTGTATCTTTAATCGACTGTGACGTATAAGACATTCTAGTCTGGAGCCGAGGCAAACATCTAGAATCAAAGCGTCTGGTCTCACAACATTCTCAAAGTATTTGGTAATACAAACCTGGTCAATTTATTCTGGGTGTGCTAGACAGCCTCAATAAATTTGAAAAAAGGACATTATTCCACCATGCTGTTGTTTTAAAAATATTTTAGTTCCACTACTAATTTCGGACACTGTCCGTTCTCAAGTGCATCTAAAAACACAACAGCACATAAATCTGATCGCTACAGTCAATGAAAGGCAAGTACCACTGAATAATTATAAAGTATTGTCAAAATAAGCAGAAAAATAAACGTGGTACAATGATTACTACTTCGTTGTTCTCTTTTAGATGATGACTATCACTGAATACGACGAATGGCGACCAATCTTATTTCTAATACTACTTTGTAGTTGATTGTCCTGACGACGAATTGTAGAATATTAAATTTACACTGTAGACTGTGAGCCGCTTTTAAGGAAGGGAATAATTAAAACATGGGAAAATAACAAAGCCTTCGCGGTTGGTTCCGTAACATCCAAACGTCTGTAGTCGTAACAGGCAAAGAAATATGGACAGCAGAAAAGAATTCCAAACGATGGAAAGTCACGCTAACAAACCAACTGGACAAGAAACGTGACAACAATAACGTCAATAACTACAGAGGAATTCATATCCTACTAGATAAGTATAAAATATTTTAAAAAACGCTGATAAGTACTCAAAAGAGCTCTAGACAGGCTGAAATGAGTCTATTTTACTCTGTTCCAGTATCAACGTCTAAGATTTTTCTCTCTTCTCTGGGTTATATTCAGGCACATATTACGAGAACAATATCGGTCGTTGATAAGCGGTGTCGTGATTCATCTGCGCGGCCATCGAACGAGACAGTCATCAAGAGGAATGGCGATGCTACATTCTATTAGATACGTGTGTCTCACACAGTTGGCAGAGTTGGCAGAAGTGTGAGTGCTATTTACAGTCTAATCACCTCTGCGTACTTACTCAGATACGCATCAAGTAAATGACAAACAAATAAGGTGATTTATCGGTGCCGACGAACGTTTCCTGAGCGCGTTTGTCAGTCTGCGCTTGTAGTTATAAAAAACATTGGAGCAGGACTCTGAGGTTGGGTGCTCTGTCCATACGAGCACAGGTTTTTAATTATTAACCTCTCGGCGTTAGCAGAGTTACTTCTGCACTGGCTGAAAAGCAGGCTGTTTAATACAGAAACAGGATTGCCGCAGGAAGTTTTAATTACATTTGGAAAAATGAGACAATTGCCGCCGACGAAATTTCAATTAAAGCATGTCGCGTCCCGCGTCCCGTGCTCCCGCAGCCAACGTCAGATTCCGGAGAGCAAGTATTCGCAATTACTGTCGCAAGCGTCGGCCAGCCTGTTTAACAGCACGGCTTGCTCCGCGGAACCGTTACCGGCTGCCGCCCTCTCCGTGTTGCTCTGGCCACTGCCGAACTTGGACGGCACTCAGGAGGTAAGAGTGATTGTAGAAACGAAAGGGGCTCGGAACGTAACATCTCAGTATATGATACCACTGACTTGATTATCCAAATAGACGGTCTTTTGCAGCTACGATTGTGCAGTGCCTCAACGTACGTATTATGGTGTTTGTACAGGATGGGACAAATATACACTATGTGATGAAAAGTATCCGGACACCCCAAAAAACATACGTTTTTCATATTAGGTGCATTGTGCTGCCACCTACTGCCAGGTACTCCATATCAGCGACCTCAGTAGTCATTAGACATCGTGAGAGAGCAGAATGGGGCGCTCCGCGGAACTCACGGACTTCGAAGTGGTCAGGTGATTGGGTGTCACTTGTGCCACACGTCTGTACGCGAGATTTCCACACTCCTAAACATCCCTAGGTCCACTGTTTCCGATGGGATAGTAAAGCAGAAACGTGAAGGGCCACGTACGGCACAAAAGCGTACAGGCCGACCTGACAGAGACCGCCGACAGTTGAAGAGGGTCGTGATGTGTAATAGGCAGCCATCAATCCAGACCATCACACAGGAATTTCAAACTGCATCAGGATCCACTACAAGTACAATGACAGTTAGGCGGGAGGTGAGAAAACTTGGATTTCATGTCGAGCGGCTGCTCATAGGCCACACATCACACCGGTAAATGCCAAACGACGCATCGCTTGGTGTATGGAGCGTAAACAATGAACGACTGAACAGCGGAAAAACGTTGTATGGAGTGACGAATCACTTTACACAATGTGGCGATACGATGGCAGGGTGTGGGCACGGCGAATGCCTGGTGAACGTCAACTGTCAGCGCGTGTAGTGCCAACAGCAAAATTCTGAGGTGGTTGTGTTATGGTGTGGTCGTGTTTTTCACAGAGGGGACTTGCACACCTTGTTGTTTTGCGTAGCACTATCACAGCACAGACCCACATTGATGTTTTAAGCGCCTTCTCGTTTCTCACTGTTGAAGAGCAATCTGAGGATGGCAATTGCATCTTTCAACACGATCGAGCACCTGTTCATAAGGCACGGCTTGTGGCGGAGTGGTTACACGACAATAACATCCCTGTAATGGACTGCCTGTAGAGAGTCACCGACTTCGTGCCAGACCTCACCGACCGACATCGATACCTCTCCTCAGTGCAGCACTCCGTGAAGAATGGGCTCTCATTCCCCAGCAGACCTTCCAGCACCTGACTGAACGTATGCCGGCTAGAGTGGAAGCTGTCATCAAGGCTAAGGGTGGGCCAGCACCATACTAAATTCCAGCATTACCGATGGAGGATGCCACGAACTTGTAAGTCATTTTCAGCCAGGTGTCCGGAGACTTTTGATCACACAATGTAAGTGGTCCGCACGAGTGGATACGACTGGACGTGCACACCAAGTGTACGCCCGCCATGTGATTCACACCGGCTCAGAGCGTAGTGCGGGTTGTGTCAGTGTGAATGGAGCAGTGCAAAGGGGACGATCGTACTCGCAGAGGAGCTGCGGGTGTTCCTTGTGAAAAGTTTTTTTTTTTGGTCATCAATCTACTGACTGGTTTGATGCGGCCCGCCACGAATTCCTTTCCTGCGCTAACCTCTTCATCACAGAGTAGCACTTGCAATCTACGTCCTCAATTATTTGCTTGACGTATTCCAATCTCTGTCATCCTCTACAGTTTTTGCCCTCTACAGCTCCCTCTAGTGCCATGGAAGTTATTCCCTCATGTCTTAGCAGATGTCCTATCATCCTGTCGCTTCTCCTTATCAGTGTTTTCCACATATTCCTTTCCTCTCCGATTCTGCGTAGAACCTCCTCATTCCTTACCTTATCAGTCCACCTAATTTTCAACATTCGTCTATAGCACCACATCTCAAATGCTTCGATTCTCTTCCGTTCCGGTTTTCCCACAGTCCATGTTTCACTACCATACAACGCTGTACTCCAGACGTACATCCTCAGAAATTTCTTCCTCAAATTAAGGCCGGTATTTGATATTAGTAGACTTCTCTTGGCAAGAAATGCCTTTTTTGCCATAGCGAGTCTGCTTTTGATGTCCTCCTTGCTCCGTCCGTCATTGGTTATTTTACTGCCTAGGTAGCAGAATTCCTTAACTTCATTGACTTCGTGACCATCAATCCTGATGTTAAGTTTCTCGCTGTTCTCACTTCTACTACTTCTCATTACCTTCGTCTTTCTCCGATTTACTCTCAAACCATACTGTGTACTCATTAGACTGTTCATTCCGTTCAGCAGATCATTTAATTCTTCTTCACTTTCAGTCAGGATAGCAATGTCATCAGCGAATCGTATCATTGATATCCTTCCACCTTGTATTTTAATTCCACTCCTGAACCTTTCTTTTATTTCCATCATTGCTTCCTCGATGTACAGATTGAAGAGTAGGGGCGAAAGGCTACAGCCTTGTCTTACACCCTTCTTAATACGAGCACTTCGTTCTTGATCGTCCACTCTTATTATTCCCTCTTGGTTGTTGTACATATTGTATATGACCCGTCTCTCCCTATAGCTTATCCCTACTTTTTTCAGACTCTCGAACAGCTTGCACCATTTTATATTGTCGAACGCTTTTTCCAGGTCGACAAATCCTTTGAAAGTGTCTTGATTTTTCTTTAGCCTTGCTTCCATTATTAGCCGTAACGTCAGAATTGCCTCTCTCGTCCCTTTACTTTTCCTAAAGCCAAACTGATCGTCACCTAGCGCATTCTCAATTTTCTTTTCCATTCTTCTGTATATTATTCTTGTAAGCAGCTTCGATGCATGAGCTGTTAAGCTGATTGTGCGATAATTCTCGCACTTGTCAGCTCTTGCCGTCTTCGGAATTGTGTGGATGATGCTTTTCCGAAAGTCAGATGGTATGTCGCCAGACTATTCTACACACCAACGTGAATAGACGTTTTGTTGCCACTTCCTCCAACGATTTTAGAAATTCTGATGGAATGTTATCTATCCCTTCTGCCTTATTTGACCGTAAGTCCTCCAAAGCTCTTTTAAATTCCGATTCTAATACTGGATCCCCTATCTCTTCTAAATCGACTCCTGTTTCTTCTTCTATCACATCAGAGAAATCTTGACCCTCATAGAGGCTTTCAATGTATTATTTCCACCTATCTGCTATCTCCTCTGCATTTAACAGTAGAATTCCCGTTGCACTCTTAATGTTACCACCGTTACTTTTAATGTCACCAAAGGTTGTTTTGACTTTCCTGTATGCTGAGTCTGTTCTTCCGACAATCATATCTTTTTCGATGTCTTCACATTTTTCCTGCAGCCATTTCGTCTTAGCTTCCCTGCATTTCCTGTTTATTTCATTCCTCAGCGACTTGTATTTCTGTATTCCTGATTTTCCCGGAAAATGTTTGTACTTCCTCCTTTCATCAATCAACTGAAGTATTTCTTCTGTTACCCATGGTTTCTTCGCAGCTACCTTCTTTATACCTATGTTTTCCTTCCCAACTTCTATGATGGCCCTTTTTAGAGATGTTCATTCCTCTTCAACTGTACTGCCTACTGCGCTATTCCTTATTGCTGTATCTATAGCGTTAGAGAACTTCAAACGTATCTCGTCATTCCTTAGTACTTCCACATCCCACTTCTTTGCGTATTGATTCTTCCTGACTAATGTCTTGAACTTCAGCCTACTCTTCATCACTACTATATTGTGATCTGAGTCTATATCTGCTCCTGGGTACGCCTTACAATCCAGTATCTGATTTCGGAATCTCTGTCTGACCATGATGTAATCTAATTGAAATCTTCCCGTATCTCCCGGCCTTTTCCAAGTATATCTCCTCCTCTTGTGAATCTTGAACAGGGTATTCGCTATTACTAGCTGAAACTTGTTACAGAACTCAATTAGTCTTTCTCCTCTTTCATTCCTTGTCCCAAGCCCATATTCTCCTGTAACCTTTTCTTTTACTCCTTCCCCTACAACTGCATTCCAGTCGCCCATGACTATTAGATTTTCGTCCCCCTTTACATACTGCATTACCCTTCAATATCCTCATACACTTTCTCTATCTGTTCATCTTCAGCTTGCGACGTCGGCATGTATACCTGAACTATCGTTGTCGGTGTTGGTCTGCTGTCGATTCTGATTAGAACAACCCGGTCACTGAACTGTTCACAGTAACACACCCTCTGCCCTACCTTCCTATTCATAACGAATCCTACACCTGTTATACCATTTTCTGCTGCTGTTGATATTACCCAATACTCATCTGACCAGAAATCCTTGTCTTCCATCCACTTCACTTCACTGACCCCTACTATATCTAGATTGAGCCTTTGCATTTCCCTTTTAAGATTTTCTAGTTTCCCCTACCACGTTCAAGCTTCTGACATTCCACGCCCCGACTCGTAGAACGTTATCCTTTCGTTGATTATTCAATCTTTTTCTCATGGTAGCGTCCCCCTTGGCAGTCCCCTCCCGGAGATCCGAATGGGGGACTATTCCGGAATCTTTTGCCAATGGAGAGATCATCATGACACTTCTTCAATTACAGGCCACATGTCCTGTGGACACACGTTATGTTGTGGCTTGGCAAGACAGCCAAGCCACTATGAGGAAGCCGAAAGGCACGCGCTTGAGCTCACGCAAACTGGCGTGAGGTCTGGAACAGGACAAGGTCTTGAAACTAGCAAAAAAGGTACGTAGCTTCTGGAATACTTAACTTTAATCCATAATTGGTGAACATCGGTCTGACGGTACATGCATCACAAGTTAAATAGCAATTGATAATGGCGCCTTGCTTGGTCGTAGCAAATGACGTAGCTGAAGGTTATGCTAACTATCGTCTCGGCAAATGAGAACGTAATTTGTCAGTGAACCATCGCTAGCAAAGTCGGCTGTACAACTGGGGCGAGTGCTAGGAAGTCTCTCTAGACCTGCCGTGTGACGGCGCTCGGTCTGCAATCACTGATAGTGGCGACACGCGGGTCCGACGTATACTAACGGACCGCGGCCGATTTAAAGGCTACCACCTAGCAAGTGTGGTGTCTGGCGGTGACAGCACACGTTACGTGTCTTTAATGCAGTGGTTTCCATTGCCTTCTGCATCCTCATGTCGTTGATCATTGCTGATTCTTCCGCCTTTAGGGGCAATTTCCCACCCCTAGGACAAGTGAGTGCCCTGAACCTCTATCCGCTCCTCCGCCCTCTTTGACAAGGCCGTTGGCAGAATGAGGCTGACTTATTATGCCGGAAGTCTTCGGCCGCCAATGCTGATTATTTATCAAAATTTAGGCAGTGGCGGGGTTCGAACCCGGGACCGAAGACGATTATGAATCAAAGACGCTACCCCTAGACCACGGTGACCACTACGTTACGTGACAACAAAGTCGTGGAAATGGTGTGGTCAGTTTTTTGCTGATATGTTTAATGGTGTCAAAGTGACAGCAAAGACTGCTGTGCAACGCTTTGTCCGAAAATAGTGTCAGGCAGAATCTGTTTTGTACAAGTCAAGAGACATTCGAAACGTGCTCGCACACCAGAAACTGCTTCAGTCCTACCAAAGCAACCCGACGCTTGTCGCAAGAGACCGGCATATTACGTCGACCATGCCGACGAATACTCCACTTAGACCTGCATAGGCATCACTACCGAGAGGCTGTTGTTGATGCGTCAAAACCAGCAGATGCTCCTTAGGGCCTTCAGTTTTTTGTGTGCTGTTCACTGAGATAACAATGAATAGCTTGGCTGAGTGCTTGTGTCAACTCACAGAACCACAGGTTCTGGGCAGCCGAGAATGGGCGTAACTGCCACGAAACACCACTGGATGATCAGTAGGCTGGAGTTCGGTGTGCAGTGTTTGCAAGCCGCGTTACTGGTTCCATCCTCTTTCGTCAGACTCTGACTTCGCCGCTTTACATTGCCAACGTTACGAAACCATTTGTGACAGCATTAATGGAGGTGGAAAAGAGATACAGTTGCACTCTTAACGCCTGTCAGAGTTGTTAGCAGAGGCAAGACCACCTACAATACATTTATTGTAGGTGGTCTTGGCAGAGGCCAGTCTGGTAGTGGCCCTAGCTGATCACCCAGGTCACCTGATCTGTCAGTGAGCGGTTACTTTATGTAGAGAGCCCTCAAGCCTAAGGTGCATCGGAACAACCCTCGTATTCTTCAAACATATAGCAGAACATTTCGGATTAGACTGCAGCAATTCCAACAGTCCAGTTTCAATCCGCCTTCAGCAACTTGCTGATCAGGACCCAAAAGTGCCAAGAGATGAATGGTGGTCACTTTCACCATCTACTATAGTCAGGTTTTTACTTTATTTTCTTTTATCTACTGTGTTTCTTTCTACCCTGTTCTCTGGGCCACTTTTATTTGCCCCACACTGTATAAGGGCAGTCAAATGAAAACCAAACATCCGCCATAACAGACAATCTGCGCGACCGGTGACCCCACTGTTGTTACGCTTCGATACTGTCACCACTGTGGTAGGGGAATGGCATAGTGCCACATCACAGGTGCACGCAGTTGTCGGATTATGACATTCGTTATTGGCGTTGTGGTCTTGTGTGTTCGCCCAACTGTCTTAGCAGAATATGGTAGAGCTAACGCCTACGATTAGACTTGGCTACATACACCTGTGTACCACACGTGGCCTGCATTCCTCGTCCGCTCGCTGCACGGACTGGCTCAAATGGCTCTGACCACTATGGGACTTAACATCTGAGGTCATCAGTCCCCTAGAACTTAGAACTACTTAAACCTAACTAATCTAAGGACATCACACACATCCTTGCCCAAGGCAGGATTCGAACCTACGATCGTAGCGGTCGCGCGGGTCCAGACTGAAGCGCTTAGAACCGCTCGGCCACCACGGCCGGCACTGCACGGACCCTGACGACAAGATGGAAACAATTTCCTCGGGAATGGAACCACAATCGGACGAAGGTATTCTTCAGCGATTTGGTTGGGAAACACAGCAACATCCTCCGCCCAGCCCTCGTCTTTCACTGTGTCATTTCCCATCTTTGGCGACCTGAAGAAAGACATGCGTCCACATCGGTTTCTGTCGGACGAGAAGTACAAGAGCAGGAGCAGTCGTGGATCCGGCGATCGCATTCTAAGAAAGAGGAATTGATCTTCTCGTCTCCCAGTCCGTGTGTGGTGATTACTTTTGAATGAAACCAATTCGTGATCCCGTTGTGGTGAGTGATCGGTTTTCATTTGACTGCCCCTCGTAGAAGGAATATTTGTGTTTATCATCAAGACCTCTCCGAGGCAACTGCTAACGCAACACTAACTCAAGTTGACAAGAAGAGGGAAGGAAGTGTCGTAGACTGTTTCAAGAAACGTCCCTATATATAAGCTGTAGTCACCTGAAAGCGAGACAGATGAAAAGAAGTAAGTAAGCTGTTTATTATTTCAAATGTAATCGCCCGCATCTCGTGGTCGTGCGGTAGCGTTCTCGCTTCCCACGCCCGGGTTCCCGGGTTCGATTCCCGGCGGGGTCAGGGATTTTCTCTGCCTCGTGATGGCTGGGTGTTGTGTGATGTCCTTAGGTTAGTTAGGTTTAAGTAGTTCTAAGTTCTCGGGGACTGATGACCATAGATGTTAAGTCCCATAGTGCTCAGAGCCATTTGAGCCAAATGTAATCTCCATATCTGTGATTACATTTCTTCGACTGTGAGACAAGACTCCAGTGCCTTCATGGAAAAAAAAAGTTTGCTGTTGCCTCTGGAGCCATGATTGTACCCACGCGTGCACCTCTTTGTCCGAAGCAAATCGAAGGCCACGAATCTCTTCAGGGCTTCAAAAATACAGAAATTGCATGAAGAGAGATTGGGACTGTGTGGAGGATGTGTGAGAGCTTCCCAGCGAAACTTCTGTAGCGTACCCGAATACGTGGATGGGCCGATACGTTGCTAACACTGTTTCGACTAAACAACAAAAGTTTCGCTGGTAAGCCATTACAAATCTTCCACACAGTGCCGGCCTCTCCTCATGGGATCTACATATTTTGGGAGCCCTGAAGAAAGATTCGCGGCCATCGATTGGCCTTGGACGAAGAGCTGCACGCCTGGGTACAGTCTTGGTTCAATAGGCAACAGAAAATATTTTTCCATCAGTACCTTGACCATCTAGTCTTACACTGGGATAAATGTATTAACAGATGTGGCCCTTTGTTTGGAAATATTAAACCGTTCACTTAGTTTTTCTATCTGTCCCGTTTTTATTTGACTGTCCCTTGTACATAAGCACATCTAGCGATGTACAGACACCCGTAGCAGACATCATGCTAATACCGTGTAACGCCAACTTTACCACTGATAATGCTTTGAAGACGGCGAGGATGTGTGTCTAGGAGTTTGATCTGGTATGCTATATCCAGTTGTAAACACTTACTCATGACTAGCTGTTCCCGACCACACGCTGCTGTGCTTTCTCTGGTTAAATGGAATAGGAAGAAAAGAGAGAGCACCTATAACACACATGCGGCAGTATAAGAAGAACGCTGAAGGGTAACTAGGAGAGAAACCCAAATGAAATTTTATATAGTCATGGCCTTACCTACAGTAGTAAATGGAGCAGCAAGTTGGGCATTATGGTCAAAATATATAAGACAACTTGAAACATCAGAAATGAATTTCCATAGATCAGTGAAAGGCTACACAAGAAAAGACAAAATCAGAAAGTAAGAAATAAGGAAAGAACTGGAGGTACAGCTATTAACTGAAAAAGTAATCCAACGATAGCAGGATTGGAAAGAGTTTGTATTGCGTGTCACCTCGGAGAATCTCTGGACAAGCAATGGAATACAGTCGTATTGGAAGAAGGAGTGAGGAAAGGCCTAGGAAGAGATGGTGAAGTCGGAACAGGCCATAAGGCCTAATCGTGTATTCGCTGAAGAGAAAATGATAAAGCTCACGTTTCTGATATGTATGGGAAATGGATATACGTTCTTATCTCATTCTCCACGCCCCACCCCCTTTCCATCTCTGTAAGTCATCTCATCCCCCTCTCTGTCCATCCCCTCCTTTCCGCTTTCTATGTCCATTTTCTCTCAACCCTTGTCTGTATCATCCCTCACCCCCTTCCCTCTCTCCCTCCGTCATAGAGCCTTTTTTTAATTGTTACTGCATATTCAGAATCTGTAGTAGTATTCTAATCATAAGCCGATAAGCCAAAAATACAATTATTCTGTTTGCTGTATATATTTACATATTATATATATTAACAATAGATAGCCTATGTTCGTCCGAATGTTCACTAGAGTGTTCTGTAATAATTTAAAACAAATCGGTAAAGAAATTTTCGAGATTTTTGGTACTGTTTCCCCAGCATATATTACATATTTATTGATATGTTAAGAAATAAATATACAAAAAACATGAGCGTATTCAAACGCTGTACCAGAATTTCAAAGCAATCGGTGAAGAACTTTCGGAGATAAAAGATTTTGAACAAAGGAATTTATGTTCATGATTAGCGAACCCGGCAATGACTTCCAATTGATAAATATGTGTTCTAAACTGCTGTATAGCTGCGAATTGTGTCAAGGTGCAAATTTTGGCTCCTCGTTGCGAACTATATTTCTAAAATCATTTGGGAGACACGATTTGTGTAATAGTTGAAATGACCTGCTACTGCAGTTAAAACAGACAGCGAGAAAGAAAACGAAAAATACGTGTAAATTATTCCATCCTTTTTCTGGCATACATTTCGGATAAGACAAATGTATTGCGAGGAGTACTCCGTTGTCATAAGTTGTTACAGTCTCTCCCAAGGTAAGCCGTTTGCATGAATTTATTTAGTCTCTTCGTCTGAATGTTGAGTTAACATATCCTGTAAAAATTTCGTGTAAGTCGGTCGAGTACTTTTCAATATTTTGGCTACTAATGTTTCTCATTTATACGTTAGGTACAGCAGTATAAATTATTTCCCATAGAGCTTGGGATGTTGGTTGTTGTGATGTGGTAGATATCACGTTTATTGAACACGTGACACAAGAACAGTTTTCACAAAGTCTAAGTCCAGTGTACAGAACGTGTCACAAACAGCCAGCAAGAATCCGGTCACCATAGCAAACCGTAAGAAGTCTGTTGAATACGAGATAATCGTTGTTAGCGATGCGGCCGGAGCGTAGTATAGTAACACGTAGCGAGCACACACTAGGATCTGATTTAGCTTGACAGTGTGGGTCTACTAATCACACCACGGAGATCGTTGGTTGGCGCCACGTGGATTCATGGGACGTGTCCACTGCCTGAAGTATCGCCCTCGATGTAAGCCAGCCGATAGGAGACATCTCACAAGCCTTGCCATCTGCGTCGCCAACACCGTCGTGGGCAGATGCAGCATTCTCCCTCACATCCTAACCCCCTTTATATGACATCCGGGGACAGAATCGGCCCAACTTTTACTGGCTCCGATATTTTATGTTTCACCCGCTCTTCCAAATATTCATCTACATCTGCATCTACATGGATACTCTGCAAATCACATTTAAGTGTCTGGCAGAGGGTTCATCGAACCACCTTCAGAATTCTCTATTATTCCAATCTCGTGTAGCGCTCGGAAAGAATGAACACCTATATCTTTCCGTACAAGCTCTGATTCCCCTTATTTTATCTTGGTGATCGTTCCTCCCTCTGTAGGTCGGTGTCAACAAAATATTTTCGCATTCAGAGGAGAAAGTTGGTGATTGGAAGTTCGTGAGAAGATTCCGTCGCAACGAAAAACGCCTTTCTTTTAATGACTTCCAGCCCACATCCTGTGTCATTTCTGTGACACTCTCTCTCATATTTTACGATAATACAAAACGTGCTGTCCTTCTTTGAACTTTTTCGATGTACTCAGTCAGTCCTATCTGGTAAGGATCCCACACCGCGCAGCAGTATTCTAAAAGAGGACGGATAAGCGTAGTGTGGGCAGTCTCCTTAGTAGGTCTGTTACATTTTCTAAGTGTCCTGCCAATAAAACGCAGTCTTTCGCTAGCCTTCCCCACAAAATTTTCTATGTGTACCTTACAATTTAAGATGTTCGTAATTGTAATACGTAGGTATTTAGTTGAATTTACGGGTTTTAGATTAGACTGATTTATCGTGTAACCGAAGTTTAACGAGTTCCTTTTAGCACTCATGTAGATGACCTCACACTTTTCGTTATTTAGGGTCAACTGCCACTTCTCGCACCATTCCGATATTTCTTCTCAATCGTTTTGCAGTTTCCTTTGATATTCTGATGACTTTATTTGTCGATAAACGACAGTGTCATCTGCGAACAACCGAAGACGGCTGCTCAGATTATCTCCCAAAGCGTTTATATAGAAAAGGAACACTACTTTGGGGAACGCCAGATATCACTTCTGTTTTACTCAACGACTTTCCGTCAGTTACTACGAACTGTGACCTCTCTGACTGGAGATCACAAATCCAGTCACATAACTGAGGCAATATTCCATAAGCACGCAGTTTCACTACGAGCCGCTTCTGTGATACAGTGCCAAAAGCCTTCCGGAAATCCAGTAATACGGAATCGATCTGAAATCCCTTGTCAATAGCACTCAACACTTCATGTGAATAAAGAGCTAGTTGTGTTTCACATGAGCGATGTTTTCTAAACCCATGTTGACTCTGTGTCAATAGACCGTTTTCTTCGAAGTAGTTCATAATGTTCGAACACAATATATGTTCTAAAGTCCTGCTGCATATCGACGTTAACGATATGGGCACGTAATTTATTGGATTACTCCTACTACCTTTCTTGAATATTGGTGTTACCTGTGCAACTTTGCAGTCTTTGGGTACGGTTCTTTCGTCGAGCGAACGGTTGTATATGATTGTTAACTATGTAGATAAATCCCTGCAGTCGCGCTGTCCTCTGTGTCCTCGGTGGCCCAGATGGATGCCGGCACGGTAGCTCAGCGTGTTCGGTCAGAGAGCCGGTTGGCCTCTGTAATAAAAAACTGAGTGGAAGGATCAACCACCGAACTTGAACAGGATGTCTTGCGACGTCTGCAACGACCAATCACAACGATCAATAAAAAAAAAAAGATGGATAGAGCGTCTGCCATGTAAGCGGGAGATCCCGGGTTCGAGTCCCGGTCGGGGCACACATTTTCATCTGTCCCCGTTGACGTATGTCAACGCCTGTAAGCAGCTAAGGGTGTTCATTTCATTGTAAAGCCATTGATAGTTTCTTGCCGCTAACACACTTAACATACGACCAGAATCTCTTTGAATTTTCTGCCAGGTTTCGAGTCAAAGTTACATTGTGAAAACTGTTATCAGCATCTCGCATTGAAGTCCGCGCTCGGAGTGGCCGAGCGGTTGTAGGTGCTACAGTCTGGAACCGCGCGACCGCTACGGTCGGAGGTTCGAATCCTGCCTCGGGCATGGATGCGTGTGATGTCCTTAGGTTAGTTAGGTTTAAGTAGTTCTAAGTTCTAGGGGACTGATGACCTCGGGAGTTAAGTCCCTTAGTGCTCAGAGCCATTTGAACCATTTTTTTGAAGTCCGCGCTAAATTTCGAGCTTCTGTAAAAGGTCGCCAATCTTGGGGATTTTGCGCCTGTTTAAATTTGGCATGTTTGTTTCGTTGTTTCTGCAACAGTGTTCTAACCCGTTTTGTTAACCGAGGAGGATCGACTCCGCCGTTTGTTAATTTATTTGGTATAAATCTCTGAATTTCTGCCGATACTATTTCTTTGAATTTAAGGCACATCTGGTCTACACTTACATTATTAATTTGGAATGAGTGGAAATTGACTCTCAGGAAGGCGTCAAGTGAATTTTTATCTGCGTTTTTGAATAGGTGTATTTTTCGCTTATTTTTCGAGGATTTGGGAATATTCAATCTCGCTACGACAACCCTATGTTGACTAATCCTTGGATCGGTTTTATTGCTGGTTATTAACTCAGGATTATTTGTTGCTCAGAGGTCAAATGTGTTTTCACAACCGTTTACTATTCGCGTGGGCTCATGAACTAATTGCTCGAAATAATTTGCAGAGAATGCGTTTAGCACAATTTCGGATGATATTTTATGCGTACCTCCGGAATTAAACATGTATTTTCGCCAACATATCGAGGGTAAATAAAAGTCACCACCAACTACACTCCTGGAAATGGAAAAAAGAACACATTGACACCGTTGTGTCAGACCCATCATACTTGCTCCGGACACTGCGAGAGAGCTGTACAAGCAATGATCACACGCACGGCACAGCGGACACACCAGGAACCGCGGTGTTGGCCGTCGAATGGCGCTAGCTGCGCAGCATTTGTGCACCGCCGCCGTCAGTGTCAGCCAGTTTGCCGTGGCATACGAAGCTCCATCGCAGTCTTTAACACTGGTAGCATGCCGCGACAGCGTGGACGTGAACCGTATGTGCAGTTGACGGACTTTGAGCGAGGGCGTATAGTGGGCATGCGGGAGGCCGGGTGGACGTACCGCCGAATTGCTCAACACGTGGGGCGTGAGGTCTCCACAGTACATCGATGTTGTCGCCAGTGGTCGGTGGAAGGTGCACGTGCCCGTCGACCTGGGACCGGACCGCAGCGACGCACGGATGCACGCCAAGACCGTAGGATCCTACGCAGTGCCGTAGGGGACCGCACCGCCACTTCCCAGCAAATTAGGGACACTGTTGCTCCTGGGGTATCGGCGAGGACCATTCGCAACCGTCTCCATGAAGCTGGGCTACGGTCTCGCACACCGTTAGGCCGTCTTCCGCCACGCCCCAACATCGTGCAGCCCGCCTCCAGTGGTGTCGCGACAGGCGTGAATGGAGGGACGAATGGAGACGTGTCGTCTTCAGCGATGAGAGTCGCTTCTGCCTTGGTGCCAATGATGGTCGTATGCGTGTTTGGCGCCGTGCAGGTGAGCGCCACAATCAGGACTGCATACGACCGAGGCACACAGGGCCAACACCCGGCATCATGGTGTGGGGAGCGATCTCCTACACTGGCCGTACACCACTGGTGATCGTCGAGGGGACACTGAATAGTGCACGGTACATCCAAACCGTCATCGAACCCATCGTTCTACCATTCCTAGACCGGCAAGGGAACTTGCTGTTCCAACAGGACAATGCACGTCCGCATGTATCCCGTGCCACCCAACGTGCTCTAGAAGGTATAAGTCAACTACCCTGGCCAGCAAGATCTCCGGATCTGTCCCCCATTGAGCATGTTTGGGACTGGATGAAGCGTCGTCTCACGCGGTCTGCACGTCCAGCACGAACGCTGGTCCAACTGAGGCGCCAGGTGGAAATGGCATGGCAAGCCGTTCCACAGGACTACATCCGGCATCTCTACGATCGTCTCCATGGGAGAATAGCAGCCTGCATTGCTGCGAAAGGTGGATATACACTGTACTAGTGCCGACATTGTGCATGCTCTGTTGCCTGTGTCTACGTGCCTGTGGTTCTGTCAGTGTGATCATGTGATGTATCTGACCCCAGGAATGTGTCAATAAAGTTTCCCCTTCCTGGGACAATGAATTCACGGTGTTCTTATTTCAATTTCCAGGAGTGTATTATCGTATGAGTCGGGTATGTGTTTGAAATCAAACTCAAGTTTTCATTGAACCTTTCAGCAACTGTATCATCTGAATCGGGAGGTCGGTAAAAGGATCTAATTATTATTTTATTCCGGTTGCCAACAATGACCTCTGCCCATACTATCTCACAGGAAGTATCTACTTCAATTTCGCGACAAGTTAAACTACTTCTGACAGCAACAAACACGCCACCACCAACCGTGTTTCTTTTCGGAACACCGTTAGGTTCTTCGCAAAAATTTCTGCTGAGCTTATATCCGGCTTTAGGCAGCTTTCGGTGCCTATAACGATTTGAGCATCAGTGGTTTCTATTAGCGCTTGGAGCTCTGGTACTTTCCCAACACAGCTACGGCAATTTACAACTGTTATACCAATGGGCCATGTATCTACGTTCTTCCTGTGTTCAGCCTGCACCCTTTGTGACTGAAGCCCTTCTTATGTTTTCCCGAGACCCTCTAACCTAAAAAACCGCCCAGTCCACGCCACACAGCCCCTGCTAAGTGTAGCTGCCTCCTGCGTATAGTGGACACCTGACCTATTCAGCGGAACCCGAGACCCAACCACCCTTGCCGGCCGCGGTGGTCTAGTGGTTCTAGGCGCGCAGTCCGGAACCGCGGGACTGCTACGGTCGCAGGTTCCAATCCTGCCTCGGGCATGGATGTGTGTGACGTCCTTAGGTTAGTTAGGTTTAAGTAGTTCTAAGTTCTAGGGGACTGATGACCACAGAAGTTAAGTCCCATAGTGCTCAGAGCCATTTGAACCAACCACCCTTTGGCGCAAATCGAGGAATCTGCAGCCCACACATTTTCGATGGGATTTAAATCGGACAAATTTTGCGGGGCAGGTGAGTTGTGACACGGTCTCTATCTGTTCACCGAATCATGAAGATGTACAAGAAAAGACAATGCGTAGTCACCGGGAATGTTCAAATAAACATCCTGGCCAATTTTCATGGTAATCTGAATGAGTGGGCCCAAGTCAAGGTACGAAAAAGTCCCTGGAATCATCACAGAATCAACTCTGGTCTGTCCTACTCTCTCCTCGCACTAACGGTTAAACGTCCTATTGCACCATCGTTGCGCTCGTCTGTATTTGAAAAGAGTCAAAATTGCTATTCGTCTGGAGATAGAACACCCCACCACTCAACTACTGCCAGTGCTGATACTGTTTGGCCCATTGACGACATGTGACCTGAGGTGCGTAACGTTTCTAGCTTGTTTTTGGTATTCAGTGAAAGTGATATGAGATACCTTTTTATTATGTCATATTTGTATACTGGATATTTTTCAAACAGAAGCTTCAATAGCCGACATGTACAAATAATAGTCGAGTACAAACAGTAGTAGCATTGTCGTTACCAGTATTCGAACCTGAACTGAATACTTTCTCAGGTTACCTTCCATTAGGAAAGTGGGTGCATTCAGCGACTGTTGTGTAATTTATTAATGACAGAGCGGAGCAATCAGTCGTCCTTTCCTTTGCAGGTTTTATTATGCAAATCCAGATCTCGGCTAGCGCCTAGCCATGATCAATGCATTATTTTTGAATCTCGATACATGTTAGTATTCAAAGAAGTGTGACTGACGCCCGAGCAACAGGGAAATTACGTAATAAAACCTGGAAAAGGAAAAGGACGACTGATTGCTGCCCTCTATCATTTATAAATACTTTCTGACAGCAGTGCAGATTACTTAGCCAACGTTAACTGAGTTATGTTAGACCTGAGTTCGCAAATTTTACTGACGAGACTGATTGCAACAGTACAAGCACGCCACCGAAGTACAGAATCTACTTTTATGTCGTCAGGGGCTCGCCACTTTTTATTTTACGGCCATAAACTTATTTGGTGACTGCAACAGGTCTCTGTTTTCCACATATGGTAAAACCCATCCTTGTAGACACCCTAGACAGTCCACGTTGACGCACCAATAAATGGACCAGTTTCATTAACAATGAGGTCAAGGGGAGGGGGAATTCCAATTATGACATGCTCTTTAGCCATTCTGTTATGTCTCCATGTCGCACTATCTTACTTCGCTAATTGCATACGACCGGCTGGTACAAACGCACAACTTCAGTGTCATGACTTATATCAGGAATGAAAAGTTATATGGCCACCTGGTACCATTCCTCCACCATCTGCAGCGCTCCAAAGCGACCAGTAAACTCTGTTAGGTGATGGGTAATATTTTCTCCTGTCAGTTTATGATGGAACGGTGTGACAGGCATATTTTTGTTTCACTTTATGGACGTCTGGTAGGAAGCTTTACATGGATCACTGCTGTGTACCGCCAAGGTATGTCGTACATCCTGCCATCCGTTGTGAAAGCTAGAAGTCCACTACCAAGTGAATCCATATTTTATCCTAAGAGGATAGGTTTTAATGAAATAATCTCAGCCGTATCACACATATATTTTTTATTATACACCCGGCCTCGGGATCTTATAGCATTTTCAAGTGTTCATGTAAATGATATGACGGCCAGTAAAATTAAAATCAAGCAGACCACTAATGTATAGCGTCGTCCGACTGGCAATGTGGAGGCGGGCGTTATTGTGCTATAGGATAATTGCGTCCGACGGCATTCCGGCAGCCCGAGGGCAAACGGCACAGCCGACAATGGGAACTTCCCACATCTTCCCCGCCAAAAAAGCTGTTCACACAAGTTCCGGTAGAGCAATGGTGACCTGCTTCTTATACGCCGGGAGCTCATCTGCTTGTAGAGTTCCTCGAGCGTGGAACCAAAATCAATGCACAGCGCTGTGAAAAAATTTCGCAGAAACTGCGACGCGCCATCAAGTCAAAACGCCAGGGATTGTCCTTTTATTTTTTCGGAACCCAAACAGTTTACTCCTATGGTTGACTTTACGAGTCTTTCCAATCTTCAGTATTACACAGTTCAACTCTTCATCAAATGTATTAACTACGGGCTTTAAAACCGAAAGGTCAACTACAAGGTTCAAGATTTGACTCTACTGACTATATTCAGAATTCTCTGCAAGCCTGTTCATCTATGCGTAACTATCGCACTATACATCCATTGGAAACAGCTTACTGATGTCAAGTCTTGCTCTCTGGCAACAACTTTATCCTGCGAACACTTACTACATCACCAAATGACGATTCCTTGATTGACCAGAGTATATGCTATCAGTCGACAAACTCAAGACATGCAGGAAAATCATTTCTCTTGGTCCATGAAGAGACTGCAAATACATGCTGACAAACCGAACGCGTCAGATGCATCGCTCGTTTGAGTAACTAAAGAATCAGTTGTCGTACTCCTTACTTTTTTGAATTTGTTATTGATTTAATCTGCAAACTTATGGACAGCACCGAGCGAGGTGGAGCGTTCGGGAGGACGACGGTTCAAACCCGGGTTCAGCCATCCTGATTTAGGTTTTCCGTGATTTCCCTAAATCGCTTCAGGCAAATGTTGGGATGGTTCTTTTGAAAGGGCACGTCCGATTTCCTTTCCTATCTTTCCCTAATACGATGCAACCGATGGTTTCGCTGTCTGGTCGTCTCTCCTCTCTCTCCCCCTCCGTCCCCTCCCCAAATCAACCAACCAACTATGGACAGCATAGTGTACAGTGTGCTTCGGAGACAAGTTGTGCAGAGGACGCCAGTATATTTGAGACCCTGAGACTCTAAATCCCAGCGAGAGTGGATTGGGAAAGCATTCGTACACGAACAGATCTTATACATAATGTCTCTAGCGTAAGCAGATTTTTCTTTACTGTCCGTAGAAGAATATGTGGGTGTATAAACTGGACAAAAAAGATGTGCACCACTCTCATGACCTAGACTGGTTGTGTTTTCCTAAGTCAGAATCCTTTTGGCCAAAGGAAATCACTATGTACGAGTAATGGTGGTAACAGTTACCCTGCAGTTCTATAGAGGGCTGTCTCCCTCCAATCGTGAACGACACAATGCGGGTTGTGCGTTTTATTCAACTATCAACACGCCTCGAAGGTCATTTCAAGCTTAGATAGCGAGCGTATTCTAAATTCATGGCAAGAAGGCTTGTCAACACGGTAAGTGTGCCGCTGAATTGGTCTACACCACAGGAACGTCATTAGTACATTGATCCGATATCACGAAGCATTTACGATCTGACGATTAATCTACGCCCACGGTCAAAACATAATAAGAAGAACGCTTTTAGGGGTACAGCTGCGAAGAAACCATGGATAACACAAAGTACTTCAGGTGATCGACGAAAAAGGGAAGTATAAAGATGTTCAGTGAAATTCAACCTTACAGAAATACAAGTCTCTTAGGAACGAAATAAATAGGAAATGCAGGACAGTTAAGGTAAATTGGCTGCATGAAGAATGTGAAGAAATCGAAAAAGAAATGGTTGTCTGAAGGACAGATTCAGTATACAGAAAAGCCAAAACAGCCTCCTGTGAAACTAAAGGCAAGGGCGGGAACTGTAAGTGCGCAACGGGAATTCCACTACTAAATTCAGTGGAGGGAGCGGATGGATGGAAAGAGTACACTAAAGGCCGCTGCGACGGGGGAGACTTGTCTGACGACGTGGTAGAAGAGTAAACAAGAGTCGAGAGGCAAGAGATAGGGGACCCAGTATTAGCATCAGAGGTTAAAAGTGCTTTGGAAGACTTAAGATCAAATGAGGCAGAAGGGATAGAAAACATTCCATCGGAATTACTAAAATAGTTGGGGGAAGTGGCAACAAAACTACTATTCACGTTGGTGTGTAGAATGTATGAGTCTGGCAATATACCGTCTGACTTTCAGAAAAACGTCATCCACACAATTCCGAAAATTGCAAGGCCCGACATGTGCGAGAATTATTGCACAATCAGCTTAACAGCTCATGCATCCAAGTTGTTGACAAGAATAATATACAGAAGAACTGAAGAGAAAACTGAATATCTCTTACATAACGACCAGTTTGGCTTCAGGAAAGGTAAACGCACCAGAGAGCCAGTTCTGACATTGCTGTTGATAACTGAAGCAACAGTGAAGAAAAATCGAAACACGTTCATTGGGTTTATCGTCCTGGAAAAAAAGCATTCGACAGTATAAAATGATGCAAGATGTTCGAAATTATGAGAAAACTACGGCTAAGCTATAAGGAAAGACGGGTAATATGCAATATGTACAAAAACCAAGGGGAACAATAAGACTCGAAGACCAAGAACGAAGTGCTCGGATTAAAAAGGGTGTAAGGCAGAGATTAGTCTTTGGCCTGTACTGTTCAATCTATGCATCGAAGAAGCAACGACGGGCATCAGGGAAGGTTAGCTGATGACACTGCTATTATCAGTGAAACTGAAGAAGAATTACTGGATGTGTTGAATGGAATGAACAGTCTAATGAGTACAGAATGGTTCGAGAGTAAATCGAAGAAAAACGAAAGTATTGAGAAGTAGTAGAAATGAGAACAGTGACAAACTTAACATCAGAAGTGGGGATCACGAAGAAGACGAAGTTGAGACAACAAAATAACCAATGACGGACGGAGTAAGGACATGAAAAGCATACTAGCACTGGTAGAAAGGGCAGTACTAGCTAAGAGAAGTCTGCTAATATGAAACATACGTCTTAATTTGAAGAAGAAATTTCTTAGAATGTACGTTGGGAGCGCATCATTATATGGTAGTGAGGCATGGACTGTAGGAAAACCAGAACAGAAGGGAATCGAAGCCTTTGAGATGCCGTGCCAGACAAGAATGTTGAAAATAAGGTAAGGCATGAGGAGGTTCACCGCAGGTTTTGGGTGAAAGGAACATATTGAAAACACTGGCAAGAATGTGGGACGAGATGACAGGACATCTGTTAAGACATCAGAGATTAACTTCCGTGGTACTAGAGGGAACTGTAGAGGGTACAAATTGTAGAGGAAGACAGAGACTGGGATATAGCCAGCAAATAATTGAGGACGTAGGTGGCAAGTGCTGGTCAGGGGTGTAAAGTTTGGCACAGGAGAAGAATCCGTGGCGGGCGGCATCGAACCAATAAGAAACCTTATGACAAAAATTAGAAAAAGATGTCTCAAGGACAAAAAAAAGCAGAATTACTTGCGATTTTTTTGGAGGCAATTCGATTGGCTGATTCATCTCCGACTGTGTAACCATATCTACACGATGGATTTTATCTCTAGGCGTTTGTTACTAATAACAGAGCAGACCACTAAGCTGGGTGGTGCCCCAAGAAGTTGAGCAAGGTGACAACTGGAATGGAACCTTGATCCTTAACGTCGGATATCGTACAATGTGGTTATCTTTTTTTAGTTCCAACTACGTGAAGTAGCCGTGACCGCTGTTGATAAATACGTCGAGCGATCTACTGATAATTTTGGCCCCGTGTAGCTCTCCTGTAGTGGTATCTGATAACGCCTGTGGGTCATTAGTAATCGTAATACAATTATAATTATTTTTCTTACAATATATGGTGAGGGAAATGCGTTCTCGTTAAAATTTGGAATTCCGTGCGATCTTTGTGACGAGATACGCTTTGTGCAACACTCCCCCCCCCCCCTAAGTTCTGAGGAAGAAAACATGGTCCAAATAGGCTGTATTCTTTTTATTACCCGTGCAGTTGGCTATTTTCAATCATGGGTCACAAACGTTAAGCTTCCAGCTTCTTTTCACATTCTAATACAACGCTGGAAGCTTAAGATATATGCTTGAAAATGATCCATGGTGGAAGCTTCCAGCTTCTTTTCACTCTAACACATCGGTAAAAGCTTAACATATGTGCCTGAAGATGACCCACGGTTGAAATTGGCCAACCGCACGTTAATAAAAAGTATGTAGTCTACTTGGACCATGTTTCCATTCTCAAAACACGTCGAGACTGTGGACCTCCATAGAAACCAATTTTAAAACTATAAGTTGATTTATTTAGGTTATAATATTATACTTTTTTAAGTTCAAAAGAACATAGAGATAACGTAAGGTCTTTGGTAGTAACACTCATTTCTTTCACCACGACAAATACCGAACACGGGGTAATGACCACTGTTTTTATTTACCAAAATCAGTAGGTTCTTGGGCGAGGTGTTGAGTCAAAATAAGCGTCTAACTATCCGTCTTTCCAAAACTAAGCTTACTCATCACAAAAAAGTAAAACAAAAGTCAGAGATAATTTTACATATCATCGCCACTTTTTAACCAACCAAACAAAAAATAGTGTTCCCTCCTACATATCATCACAAATCTTTCAACATGAATCTAAACTACATTCTAACAGTCCTACTTAGATACTATATTTGGCTTGAGAATTTTAAAACACGCTCCTTCGTCATCTTCCAGCGCTTTGAGATAAACATATACTTCATGAAAGTCTACTGTTTATCTCCGACTTCATATTTTCAATAAAACTTACATAGACTGTTTTACTACCGACTAATCGTAGAGTAAATATCTGTGGAGTGAGCATTGCGTTCTGCGCATGTTGTCAACATTAAACCAGGATTGTCACGTGTTTTCGGGACTTCGCTGTGCGTTTGTGCTTTCCGCAGAGTTTGAAGTTTATAATATCAAGAGTTTTTGTTGTGTTTTCACCGTTTGTTGATAGTGTAATAGCGATGGTGAATTACTGCTGTTGCTACGGATGCAAAGAAAAATATGTGAAAGGAGGGATAGTAACTTTTCATGGGTGCTATGTTTAAAAATTTCGAGACGCATTATAATTAAGGCTTGATTCTGTAGACCTATTTTTCTACGACTTTATGACTATATAATAGATATTACGGCTCGTACAAAAGCTTACAAACAATCGCTTCCTCTCGTAAATTTGCTAGTGGAACAAGGGAAAGGGAATGGTTAGTTGTTTCAGCAAATACTATCCTCCATGCATTTATCAGTGACTTGTCGATTATGTATATAGATTTTCAAGACGGGAGAGAGATGAATTCAATAGAGTGGGAGTCTGTAACTGTCTTCGTATAATATGTGTGTCCAAACCTTTTTGTTTACTATAAAGTTACAGTAGGAGACCATGTTAAGTGTGCCTAGGACATGGAGAATGAGTATGTGTGATTTGTATTTTAGTTTCCCGAAGGCTGAACAACGAGTAAAGATGTGGCTCCAGAAAATAAGGAGGAGTAAATTTGTCCCCACAAAATATTCCAAAGTATGTTCAAAACACTTTGAAGAGGAATGCTTAGACAGAGAAAAATTTGGACGTGTGTGGCTGACGGTAGATGCTATACCAACTATTTTTAATTTTCCACAGCACTTACCACCAATTTCTGCATTCAGCTTAAATACATTTTCTGCACAAATCAAATAAAAAACCCAAAAGTCTAGCTAATCAAAGTACACATTCATCTTCTTCGGTGTATTTTGCCTTCAATTTATTTTCTTAATCATTTGATTAAGAAGGGTAAAATATTAGTAAACATGTCCCCAGCCTCTTTCATTTGTGTCACTTTCCACTTACCTTAATGGAGTTATATGGGTTGACTGTTACATGACCAACTGTATTTGCTTTACAGTACATTTTTTCACCGACCGCCTTTTTTCCCCCTTCTAACTCAGTCTACTATTTATTTAATAAACTGGGAGCAAGTACGTAAAATGCGTTAAATAAACATTTCAAAGTGTCACCAATAAGAAATATTGTGCTTTAGGTCGCAGAAACGAGAAAATAAATACGCAGAAATAGCAGAAAAAAAGGACGAATTAGCAGGTATATAATCGCTAATGTGTGGCAAATTCGGTGTTTTTCGGACACTTGCAAAAGTACTAGCGTACTGTCAAGTCGTTTTGCAAGACTATCACTGCAAAACTGTACGTCAGGCTCTGTAATACTATAAAGTGCCGTATCATACCGAAAAATACCAAAAATCGAGTGTATCTGAACTGTGACACCTATCGTAAAGAAGCAGAATGCAATATCACTTGCCCTTTAAAGTTACGTAGCTCTTTTATTCCCTGTATCAAATGGATACTGTTAAAATATCTATGCAACATATATAAATAATCCACGACACGTACGAAAAGAATCCGACTGTACTAGGGATGTAGTGACATTCGAAATATACAGGGACAAACACACGACGTCCCGAGAACACGTAACCAGGCCGACAATGTGTGTTGACAACACAAAATCTGTTCTGCGCCTGTGAATGCTCACTACAGAGATATGTACTCTATGGGACAAATGAGCGTCTTTTAATTATTTGTAATCATTATAAAAACAACAACCTTTGCTGTTCTGGGCCTGATATCCTCTGATTCATGGTGTAGACGCCTGGCAGCTCCTGTGGTTCAGACTATCTCTGGTAGGTGGCTCTGCTGTCTCGACACCTCACCCAGGCAGCGTACAGTACATGGAAGATAATAATTACACTAAAGTTCACACACGTTATAACATATAAATTTATCTCTTCCTTACTGCTTAAAAATTAATTAGCAGTTCGACATTCTGAATGGTGGAAATGTGTAGAAAGAAAACACTCAGATCAGGATGACAAAGTGGTATCTTACACGAGTTAGCTTCCCCGACTAGAGCAGGGATTTTCTAAAGTCTGATGATCGGCGTAGAAGATCAGGCCTGGCCAAACAGCGCTCCAGGAGCCCGGGAGCTCGGGTCGCGCTCCTGACCAGCGTTCCGAGCAGCGCGGCGATTGGGGTTAAGGGCGAGGAGGAAAAGGAGGAAGAGGAGGAAGAGCAAAGCAATCGCCTTGTCACACGCCAAGCAGTTTGTTGACAATTCTACACGCTTGTTCATAAAAGGAAATGTGGAGAAGCCACATAGTTCATTGCCAAATGGTAACTACCGTAGTATTCGTACCATCTGAATATCACGCAAAGTGCTCCATATAGTACCATCTGAATATCATGCAAAGTGCTCCATATATCATCACACTGTTAAGAGTTGGACAAGCACTTATTGGACCGTCATTACGGTACCACACACAACGGTCGATATGAAACAATTGTCTTTTGACGAAAGACAGTGAATGCTGGCTGCACTGAAGGCAGTCGTTAGGGAAAAAACCGTTAGGGAAAAAAATGAATTAACACTAAATAGTAGAGACAAAATATTTTATAGTCGACACCACCAATTACTTGAATTCATTAAGGGCCTTAGTGGAACAGGAGAATCATTTGGTAACAGGTACGGCGGGGAAGATTGATCTTATTAAACAAAAAATCAATCCTCTGGACAAACCAGCTTCAAGTTAATGACATAGAACAGTTCCTGAACTCAGGGCGGTCATTTGTGGATCAGACACCACTGACTACGTTTTAGTAACTGGAACATTTTATCATGGATTCTCAAACAGATTCCAAGAATTTGCAAGACTGAAGACTGACTTCGATTTATTTGTCGGACTGTTCTTGATTTTGGCCCCCGGCGTGCTTCATTACTTCCAACTTAAGCTCATAGACATGGGCACCCAGCTCAGTGTGCTGCTTGTTCAAGAACCTAGAAGACTTTTATAAAATGTTACTTCAAGAGCAATATCCTGTACTGTACAGAAAAGCCGCTAAAGTTATGTCAAATTTTGGTTCAACATATGTGTCTGAACGTTTCCTCTGTTATGAAATTGATAAAGTCCCGCCAGAGTTCGAGAGCAACAGATTTTAATACGCAGATTTTAAGATATCCAGGTATATTACACGCTCTAACATTGAAATGTGTATAAATTTACCCGGCCGCGGTGACCGAGCGGTTCTAGGCGCTCAGTCCGGAATCGCGCGCCTGCTACGGTCACAGGTTCGAATCCTGACTCGGGCATGGATGTGAGTGATGTCCTAGGGTTAGTTAGGTTTAAATAGTTCTAAGGTCGAGGGGACTGATGACCTCAGATGTTAAATCCCATAGTGTCAGAGCCATTTGAGCCATTTTTTGTTATAAACATCACAACTCAACAGTAAATATCTGTGTTTAAAGCTTTTTGTGCTGTTCACTGTATTGGCACTATGTAATGTACATATTTAATTAAGTAATAAAAGTTATTGTTTTGGCAGAAAAATAAAAGTTGAAAATAAATACAGTGATAAAATCCTGCTTAAGAATGCTGCAATATTCGCTGCAAACACATCTTCCTAAGTTTCCTGCGGTTGTATCCTCCGGCATAAAGCGTCTCTCTTACTTATCTCCTCTGAATAGCACAGTGGTGGGGGAAGTCAGAGCACTGAGCAGACTCGACTGCGCTTGCAGAGTGCTAGCGCACTCTATAAGGTCAAGCCTTGGCCAGGCCTATAGAAAAGTGCGGATATCTCCAGGTACATTCCCTGTTCCCATTCAGTTTGTTGAAGATATACAGGCAGTCAAAAAATTTCGAGCAATTTGTACCTTAAAGAAGGAAAAAAGGATGCACCACGAAGGGTTCACACCAATGGGATGGAAATCGGTAGATGTGATGTAAATGTACAGACAAACAAATGATTAGAGTTTCAGAATAATTTACTCATTAATTCAACAGAAAGATCTTCGCAAATGAGCAAGTCAATAACGTGTTTGTCCACCTCTGGCCCTTATGCAAGTAGCTATGCAGCTTGGCATTGATTGACGGAGTTATTGGATGTCCCCATCATGGATATCATGGATATCATGCTAATTCTGTCCAATCGGAACGTTTGATGACTAAATTACTGAGCTGGTTGGAGGCCCCTGCCCATAACGTTCCAATGGGGAGAGATACGGCGACCTTGTTGGCCACGGTAGTGTTTGGCAAGCAGTGCGGGTGGGACTAAGCTACTGAAATGTAAGCCCATGGTGGCTTGCCATGAAGGGCAACAACAGGGGGCGTAGAATATCGTCGAAGTACCGTTGTGCTGTAAGCGTGCTGCGGTTGACAACTGGAGGGCACCTGCTATGAAAAGAAACGGCAACCCATCATTAACGGCTGTCGGGCCGTATGACAGGTGCCAGTCTGGTTGGTACCCCACCGTTGTCCGGGACGTCTCAAGGCATGTCTTTGCTTGTCACTGGAGTTCAGTTCGAAGAGGGTCTCGTCGCTAAAGACAATTCTACTCCAATCAATGAGACTCCAGGCCGAAAACGTCTCTGGAAACGCCCTCGACAGCGGCGGGATACCAACCTGACTGTCCCCCCCCCCCCCCCCCCCCCCCCATACGGGCCGACAATCTGATGTAATTGTCTGGGGTGCAATTTCTTCTTCATATAAGGCCTCCAAACCCTACCTTCGCCAACAAGGTCGCCATATCTCTCCACAACTGGGAACTTCGGAGCATTATGGGCCGGGCCGTCCAGCCAGCTCGGAATATTGACGATCTAACGCTCCAATTGCGCAGAATTTGGTACGATATCCCTCAGAAGGACATCCAACAACCATATAAATCAATATCAAGCCGAATAACTGCTTGCATGAAGGCCAGAGATGGATCAACTCATAACGGACTTGCTCACTTTGCGAAGTTCTTTCTCTTGATTCAATCAGCCAGTTTTTCTGAAATTGTGTAATTATCTGCATATCATTTCTACTGATTTCCGTCCCATTCGGATAATTCCTCCATGATGAGTCGCATTTTTGTCGTAGAGTGTATTTCATTAGAGGCTTTTCAATATGTGGGTTAGTATTTAGTCAATAACGAGAAGTAATTGTACGGAAACACCTTTCGATACACGAATAACAACTGTATTTCAATAAGGAAGGAAGAAGCTGACATTTATTCTTCAAGTTCCATTCTCGTCAACGAACGGGATGATACGCAGACTGTGGTTGCGTATTTTCTTCCAGGAATGTAAGGCGTGAGGCACTTTTCTGTACCTCTGCGTCCCCAGGCGTTCAGAAAAAGTGGTGTAATTTTGTGGCTGGAAACTGGTGGCTGAGGTCAGAGTTCGAAACTACTCTTCTAATGAGTTTATTTAAGAAAAGAAGAAAATCGAGTAGCGCTGTTATGACATTCGGTGTTTCGGAGTCTGAACGCGTTATTAACGAGCAAGCTCTGAACAAGTCAGTAAAATTTGTTGCCCACAGACACACTTAAAAGTCGTTCAGTCTCGCTGTGAAACTAATTTCAGCTGTCACTCACCCTTTCTGGGGCGCAGAGAAAACGACGAGGCGGTATCACTTCTTTCTTCTGAACCCTGAGAATGTCTTCCTAATTTTTCCTTAGAATGTTACAGGTGGGCACAGTTGACTGAGTGTATCAATCGAGAACTGCGTGCGGGCAATTGAAGTTGCTTTCCTCAACTTTAACTTGAATCAGTCGTGTGTGTGTTCCACATATCCTACTAAGCCACTGGACTGATTTCAACCAAACGTGGTACAAATATTTCTTACTGTCAAACACCAAACACTGCGGAGGTAAGAACCACTTACCTAACGTAGTTCTGCAGTTATGACGTCATCACGAGATGCGCGAAAAACTGTAGAGTTATGCATGAAGTTTAAGTGGATTACTTCTGTGATACTCATTCTATTCGTAATAAATTTCGCATACAGTATCCACATAAGCCGCTAAATGCATCTACATAAGTATGTCATGGTACCACACAAAGTTTGGGATATATGACGTCATAAACACTGAGATGCGTGAAAAACTGGTGCGTTGTGCATGCCGTTTAAATTTATTACTTCTTTTCTAATAAATCTATTATCAATACATTTTGCAGGCGATATCCATATATGCTGTTGAATGTACCTACAAAATTATACTATTGTATGACTCATAGATCAGCAGATATGATGCCATAAACACTGAAAAAAGCTGTAGCATCATGCATGACATTTAAATTTATTACTTGTTTGCTACTAACTTTATTAGCAACATATTTCGCTGACAGTAACCACATATGCCGCTGATTGCATCCACACAAATATATCATTGTTCGACACATAGTTCAAGAGATATGGCGTCATAAACACCGAGATGCTTGAAAAAATGCCGCATCATGCATGAAGTTTGAATATATTTATTCTTTACTACTAAGACGCTTCTACAGTCGAGTCAACGTACAGAAATCCTTCACATCTGGCAGAGATTTTGACAGCTTTCAAGTGGGAAGCGCAATCGGCTGCAGGCGAAAACAATAGCCTTTTTACAGATATGAACAGGCTTTGCCATAGAGACGTTTACAAAATCGCATTGCAGACACGCGAAACAGCTGCGCCCAACTAACATGAACTGGACAGGAGATAAAGAGAATGAGGATGAGACAGTGCCGCAGGAGGAAATGGGATCTGAGGGGGAAAGAGGATATGGACAGAGGGGAAGGAGCAGGTGGACAAAGGAGGTTTGAGCAGATGGACAGAGGGAGTTGGGAGTGGCAGGTGGGCAGAGAAAGGAACAGGAGGAGATGGAGAGAGAGAGACGGGCGAGAAGAAGATGGACAGAGAAGAGGGCGAAGGAGATAGACAAAGAAGGGGAAGGAGGAGCTGAGCTAATGGAATAAATACATACCCAGGCAATAGCTAGTAGCTAAATAAAACTTCTTCACTACCTGCATGTCTATGGAACAAGTGAGGGCTTAGATTCTAGAGGAGTAGGTAATGACTTAATAAGCCTTATGAAACTAAAATAAAATACTTTGTTGTGAAATAAAAAGAAATCACATTAAAGATATTTAATGCACATATTGATACAGCTACGAAATTATCACAGAATACTACAGTGGCTGGTTCCTGACCTGGCGAGTCTGAAGTTTAAAGTAGCACGATACTGCTGCTCGCATTGGTCAGAACCAAAGGCTGTCATGTGAATATGGACTGAAGTGTTCAGGACTACTAAGCGCAAAACTGGATTTCAGCAGCCTGGCACGACTAGCGCCCTAGAGCACAGACATACTGTTCGCTATACTGTGCAGATCTTACAGCCATGACGCGTACTTCCAGTCAGGAATACGGCTTATTTGCAGCAAGAGCACCACGGATTGTCAGCACGGTTTTTATTATTGCGGCTCCCCTTGACACGACAGCAAAGAAAGGCGCGCTGACAGTGGAGCGACCAACTTCAACGCTACACATGGGAGCGGCACCAAGTCGTCTCTTGAGCCGAGTCACGCTGCGACAGCATCACGATGGACGTGTGTGTATGATACCTGTGGCATGATGGTACGGCACGCCTCTCGTTCACATTGTAAGTAGGCTGTTTAGGTTTTTATGTTGGTAACGCCACGTAGCGCTCTGTATGAAAATCACTGGCTGTGCTGTGTGCAGTCTGTGGCTGATCGGCATTGTTGGAATATTCGCTATTGTAGTGTTGGGCAGTTGGCTGTTAACAGCGCGTAGCGTTGCGCAGTTAGAGGTGAGCCTCCAGCAGTGGTGGATGAGGGGAGTGAGATGGCGGAGTTTTGAGAGCGGACGATCTGGACGTGTGTCCATCAAAAGAGTAAATTTGTAATATTGGATATCATGAACTGATATATATATATGATGACCTTGGAACATTATTAAGGTAAATGCATTGTTTATTCTCTATCAAAATCTTTCATTTGCTAACTATGGCTATCAGTAGTTAGTGCCTTCCGTAGTTTGAATCTTTTATTTAGCTGGCAGTAGTGGCGCTCGCTGTATTGCAGTAATTCGAGTAACGAAGATTTTTGTGAGGTAAGTGATTCATGAAAGGTATAGGTTATTGTTAGCCAGGGCCATTATTTTGTAGGGATTTTTGAAAGTCAGATTGCGTTGCGCTAAAAATATTGTGTGTCAGTTTAGTGTTGATCAGAATAGGTAAAGAGCGAAATGTCTGAGTACTTTCAGTTCTGCTCAGCTGTTTGAAAATCAAATAATGTAAGAGGTTTATCAGCACAGTCATTCATAAATTTTTCGAAGGGGACGTTACAACATAGCTGCTAATTTCGATAGCAGTCGTTATATTTCTAATGTGCTGAGACCGATGGCTGTATTATATCTTTCAGTTCTGCCAAACTATCTTCCAACAAGATGATGCAAGACCACATGTCATCTGTGCTACCCTAACCTAACTTTACACATAGGATGATAGACTGTTGCCACAGGCATCTCCAGATCACTCACCCATTGAAAACATCTGCTCGCCAAACACTGCGAATGATGGATTCTTGAGGCAGCTAGGTCTGACGTAACTGTATCCGCCATCGAGGCTTAGTCCGGCATGATGCTCTGCCAGATCAGTGGGGCGTTGCAGCCAGAGGTCGTAGCTCTTTGTACTAAATTTCACATCCAGTATACTCCAAAATCATCAACGAATTTAATGTACTGTTCTTCCTACATTTACATATATGTTCTGCAAGCCACCGTACTAGGGAAAAACGACTGTCTATATGCCCCCATATGAATCCAAATTTCTCATATTATATCTTCGTAGTCCCTAAGTGAAATCTATGTTGGCGGCAGTAGGATCGTTCTGCAGTCGGTTCTCTAAATTTTCTCAATAGTGTTCCTCGACAAAAACGTCACCTTCGCTCTGGGGATTCTCATTTGAGTTCCCAAAGCATCTCCGTAACACTTGCGTGTTATTCGCCCCTACCGGTAACAAGTAACCCACATCTGCATTGCTTCCTTTAATCCGACTGAACCGTGCACTGCTCATGTTCATGTCATTTATTGTTTGTCATCTTCTATTACGGCACTGCTGCCTCGTTTCTTATTTCATTTACTGGCGTCACTAATTTCCTGCTTTGCTTGCCCATGAGTGGCTGCAGCAGCGCGTATCAATAAGCGCACTGTCGTACCATCTCTGGAGCAACCGATAGTATTTCCGGGTCGTCGTGTGTCGGGTAGTCAGTCAGTCGCGACGGAGCAGCAGTCGCGGACGGACCAGCAGTCCAGTCGGTCGGTTGGCGTGGAGCAGCAAGCAAGAGCGGAGTCGGGCTGGAGCCGTTGGTGGCGTGCACACGCGGTTGGAGTGTGAGGTGCTGCTTGCGAGTGCTATTAAGTTCGTCACCCACCGATCTTGGACATGAAAGTTGAGTCCTCACCTAACTTACTATGGCCGGCCGCTGTGGCCGAGTGCTTCTAGGCGCTTCAGTCCGGAGCCGAACGACTGCTACAGTCGCAGGTTCGAATCCTGCCTCGGGCATGGATGTGTGTGATGTCATTAGGTTTAAGTAGTTCTAAGTTCTAGGGGACTGATGACCTCAGCTCTTAATTCCTATAGTGCTCAGAGCCATTTGAACCATTTTTTTAACTTACTATCGAGCCTCAACTGTTTACATTTCTTCGTTTGATCCTGGTTGTCACCTTTGAGACATTCTCGCGAACAACAACGTGTGTGTATTTAACTCGGCTAAGATTCCAGTACGTAAAGGGGGACGAAAATCTAATAGTCGTGGGCGACTGGAATGCAGTTGTAGGGGAAGGAGTAGAAGAAATGGTTACAGGAGAATATGGGCTTGGCACAAGGAATGAAAGAGGAGGAAGACTAATTGAGTTCTGTAACAAGTTTCAGCTAGTAATAGCGAATACCCTGTTCAAGAATCACAAGAGGAGGAGGTATATGGGAAAGGCCGGGAGATACGGGAAGATTTCAATTAGATTACATCATGGTCAGACAGAGATTCCGAAATCAGATACTGGATTGTAAGGCGTACCCAGGAGCAGATATAGACTCAGATCACAATATAGTAGTGATGAAGAGTAGGCTGAAGTTCAAGACATTAGTCAGGAAGAATCAATACGCAAAGAAGTGGGATACGGAAGTACTAAGGAATGACGAGATACGTTTGAAGTTCTCTAACGCTATAGATACAGCAATAAGGAATAGAGCAGTAGGCAGTACAGTTGAAGAGGAATGGACATCTCTAAAAAGGGCCATCACAGAAGTTGGGAAGGAAAACATAGGTATAAAGAAGGTAGCTGCGAAGAAACCATGGGTAACAGAAGAAATACTTCAGTTGATTGATGAAAGGAGGAAGTACAAACATGTTCCGGGAAAATCAGGAATACAGAAATACAAGTCGCTGAGGAATGAAATAAATAGGAAGTGCAGGGAAGCTAAGACGAAATGGCTGCAGGAAAAATGTGAAGACATCGAAAAAGATATTGTCGGAAGGACAGACTCAGCATACAGGAAAGTCTAAACAACCTTTGGTGACATTAAAAGCAACGGTGGTAACATTAAGAATGCAACGGGAATTCCACTGTTAAATGCAGAGGAGAGAGCAGACAGGTGGAAAGAATACATTGAAAGCCTCTATGAGCGTGAAGATTTCTCTGATGTGATAGAAGAAGAAACAGGAGTCGATTTAGAAGAGATAGGGGATCCAGTATTAGAATCGGAATTTAAAAGAGCTTTGGATGACTTACGGTCAAATAAGGCAGAAGGGATAGATAACATTCCATCAGAATTTCTAAAATCATTGGGGGAAGTGGCAACAAAACGACTATTCACGTTGGTGTGTAGAATATATGAGTCTGGCGACATACCATCTGACTTTCGGAAAAGCATCATCCACACAATTCCGAAGATGGCAAGAGCTGACAAGTGCGAGAATTGTCGCACAATCAGCTTAACAGCTCATGCATCGAAGCTGCTTACAAGAATAATATACAGAAGAATGGAAAAGAAAATTGAGAATGCGCTAGGTGACGATCAGTTTGGCTTTAGGAAAAGTAAAGGGACGAGAGAGGCAATTCTGACGTTACGGCTAATAATGGAAGCAAGGCTAAAGAAAAATCAAGACACTTTCATAGGATTTGCCGACCTGGAAAAAGCGTTCGACAATATAAAATGGTGCAAGCTGTTCGAGATTCTGAAAAAAGTAGGGGTAAGCTATAGGGAGAGACGGGTCATATACAATATGTACAACAACCAAGAGGGAATAATAAGAGTGGACGATCAAGAACGAAGTGCTTGTATTAAGAAGGGTGTAAGACAAGGCTGTAGCCTTTCGCCCCTACTCTTCAATCTGTACATCGAGGAAGCAATGATGGAAATAAGAGAAAGGTTCAGGAGTGGAATTAAAATACACGGTGAAAGGATATCAATGATACGATTCGCTGATGACATTACTATCCTGAGTGAAAGTGAAGAAGAATTAAATGATCTGCTGAACGGAATGAACAGTCTAATGAGTACACAGTATGGTTTGAGAGTAAATCGGAGAAAGACGAAGGTAATGAGAAGTAGTAGAAGTGGGAACAGCGAGAAACTTAACATCAGGATTGATGGTCACGAAGTCAATGAAGTTAAGGAATTCTGCTACCTAGGCAGTAAAATAACCAATGACGGACGGAGCAAGGAGGACATCAAAAGCAGACTCGCTATGGCAAAAAAGGCATTTCTGGCCAAGAGAAGTCTACTAATATCAAATACCGGCCTTAATTTGAGGAAGAAATTTCTGAGGATGTACGTCTGGAGTACAGCATTGTATGGTAGTGAAACATGGACTGTGGGAAAACCGGAACAGAAGAGAATCGAAGCATTTGAGATGTGGTGCTATAGACGAATGTTGGAAATTAGGTGGACTGGTAAGGTAAGGAATGAGGAGTTTCTGCGCAGAATCGGAGAGGAAGGGAATATGTGGAAAACACTGATAAGGAGAAGGGACAGGATGATAGGACATCTGCTAAGACATGAGGGAATTACTTCCATGGTACTAGAGGGAGCTGTAGAGGGCAAAAACTGTAGAGGAAGACAGAGATTGGAATACGTCAAGCAAATAATTGAGGACGTAGGTTGCAAGTGCTACTCTGAGATGAAGAGGTTAGCACAGGAAAGGAATTCGTGGCGGGCCGCATCAAACCAGTCAGTAGACTGATGACCAAAAATAAATAAAGATTCCAGCCGTCTTCCTGTGAAATTTAACTTGACTTATACCCTGTTATTGAAGTTCACCAGCGGTATCTTCTGCCTTGTGGCCGTTGACGTTCTGGCTACCTGCCCTGGTTGTTGACGTAATTTTAGACAGTGTATTTTCCTCGTCATGTTGTTGCTGTCCAGCGTGGCGTGTAGTTCGATAGCTGAGGTATTCTTGGACGTTGTGGGCGCCAATATTCTGTGTGTCGTGTATTGAAATATTGTGGTCGTTTTGCTGGTTTGGTCGGGCGGAACTGATTTGGTTGATTGGTCGGTCGACTGTCTGTTGGTTGCGTTGCCTCCAGATTAAGAAGTCGTTGGACAGGCTGCCTGTCTCACCTAAACGGGCGTTAGTGTTACAATACCAGGCCGACCCTTGGAAATTTCTGAGCGCCGTTCCTTGTGTGTTATGTAGTAATTTCCCTGTTTCGATTTTAGTTATTTGGTTAGTGTGTGGCTTTCAGCCGAGTATCAAATCTCTTAAATTAATGTTCTCGTCTTGCCCTAAGGCATGAGATTGTTATATGTTTATACGGGGACTTCAGCAGAATTTTACTGGAGAGGTTTAAATATAAACCTTTCAGCCTTTTAGATTGAAACTACTTCTAGGCCTTAAGCTGTTAAACATAATTTGTTGATATGTGGCCTTCAGCCGAGTGTTAATATCTCTTAAATTAATGTCCTTGTCTTGCCCTTAAGGCATCAGATTGTTATTCTTTATTTTATATGTAATGCTCTAAGATTCCGCCTTCTACCCTTTAAAATTGAAACTCTTCTTCTAGGGCTAAAGCCGTTAAATTATTTGTTGGTGAGCAGTCTTCAGCCAAGTTTTAACATCTCTTAAATTAATCTTCTTCTTTTGCCCTTAAAGCACAAAATTGTTATGCTTTTGAATGGGGCCTTCAGCCCAATTTGCATGAAATTTTTTAAGATGTGGCCTTCTGCGTTTTGATTGGAACTCCTATTATTGCTTAATATGCGACCTCCAGACTAGTGTCATTAAAATTAAATTGCTAAGGTCTTCAGATTGAAGATTTAGAAAATATTCTTGGGTGAAACCTCCAGAAGGACCTTGTATCTCAATTTCGTTTAAGCCTTGTGTCTTGGATTTTGAATGTGGCCTTCAGCCGATCTAAAGTTAATCAAAGGAGGTCGATTGAAGTTTTAAGTCTTTTGCATCCTTGTAATATTGTGTGTTGATAAATAAAGTTTGTATGTTGAGTGCAAATGACAGGATCTCATTTTGGCCCCTTTCCACAACCTAATCCGCTCTGTCCTGCTAGCCTAGGCATTTCGCTGACGTGGTGTGGATCCCAAAAGAATAGGTCGCACTAGCGTCCCATATACTGCCTCCTGTACACTTTCCTAAAATTCTCCCAATAAACCGAAGTCGACCATTCGTCTTTCACACTACAATCCTCAAAAGCTCATTCCATGCCGTAATACTCTGCAACGTTATCCCAGCATATTTTAACGACACTACTAGCCCTGTACTTGATGATTACGGGTTTGTTTTTCCTACTCACTTGCACTAACTTGGACTTTTCTACATTTACAGGCACCTGCTATTCATCACACCAACTAGAAATTTTTGTAAGTCTTCTTGCATCATCCTACAGTCCCTCATCTTCGACACCTTCCCGTACACCACAGCATCACCAGCAAACAATTGCAGATTGCTGCCCACCAGAACAGCGGTCCATCCAGAAAAAAGTTCTAATAATCGACAAAGAAAACAAAAACAAACAAAAGTAAGAAATATTTATTGGAATATTTATATAGACCTCTGAACATAGAAGCCGCTATTGTTAACGCATTTATCGTAACAGTGCACCACAAGTTGCATACTCATGTCATGGAAGTCTGCCTCCAACGTCCGAAGCCATGAAGTCACTACAGTTTGCATCTCGACGTTGTTATAGAAACGTTTTTCTGCCGGGAACCGCTTTATCAGACGGAAAGAGATGAAGGTCACTTGGGGCTAGGTCAAAGACCTCCCATCCAAACTGATTCAATACATTTCATGTGGCGTTGTCTGTATGGCGTCTTGCATTGTCCTGTACAAGCGTAATGCCTCTTGTCAACATCCCACGTCTGTTGTTCTGGATCGCCCTCCTCAGATTTTTCAGCGTCTGACAACACCTATCAGCATTTATGGTCTCGCGTCGCCGTAAAAAACTCGCACAGATGGATACCAAGTCGATCAAAGAAACTGTATACGCACGATAAGTAACATGTTATTTGCTATTTTAAAGACCAGCAATATATTCAGTGCGCAGCTCGTGGTTTCGCGGTCGCATTCTCGCTTCCCGAGCACGGGGTCCCGGGTTCGATTCCCGGCGGGGTCAGGGACTTTCACCTGCCTCGAGATGACTGGCTGTTTGTGTTGTCTTCATCATTTCATCATCATTCATGAAAGTGGCGAGTTTGGGCAGAGCAAAGATCGGGAATTTGTACGTGCGCTGATAACCGCGCAGTCGAGGGCCCCACATACCAAACATCATCATCATCATCATCAATATATTCAGCGCTATTCTGCCTTTGTACCCTGCAACTATGTTGATTATAGTCTCGTTCACTGTACATGCAGCTGTGAGGTAATACACAAAAGAGCGTAGACACTCGCTCCGCACCGCCAGTTCAGCGTTATTTAACTGTTTTTTTATACGAGACTTTTTTTCCAACACCACGTTGTGCCCTACTGGAGACACGAAAACGATATGTTCATTTTATGAAATACAACATTCTTCCATCCTGAGTTAGTAACAGTCTACAGCTAAAAAAAGTTGTCCAATCTAAAATATTGCAGCACTGTGGAACAGTGAACAGAAAACAATATTGTGACTTTTTATAACACTGAAGGTTAAAAATTTCCGTTCAGATTTCACAGATATCATTTTACGTCGCTACGCCTCACATTTCACTTCCATTAACTCCTTACGCTTCATGTCAACGAATTTAATTTTGATGATATATTACGTAGGCAAACCACGATGCTCCATCGCATCCGTTCTTCTGCTAGACCCGTTGCGGAACGAAGAACTTCCTTTTGTTTGTTTGAAAACATAAGACCAAAACGTGGTATTGGCCCAACGGTTAAGCAGTGCACTCGAGGTACATCAGGGTTCCAATCGCGGTCAGGCAAAAATTTTCATCTGTTGTGGCATATTCATTCATAACTCATTCTTATATGATAAAATAAAACACGAGACGAGTCAGTGAATATATCGCGTGAAATGAAAATTCATGTCAGACTAGTATCGTTTTATATGAGTACATTTAACAGATTTCATCTCCATTCAATGCATTTCGTTTATTTTATGCCAGTGAAGGTAACTCAACAGTCATTAATATTAGCCTAAGTCGAGCTGTTCCCAAAATTCTTATTTCAACTAAAAATAGATACGAGAGTACATTTATAATTTTGGTAAAAAATTTAATAAGCAGCATATCTACGTAGAAAAACGAAATAATAACACATCAGAAACTGCACAGAATTTAATGGATTTGGTCGAGGGAGAGTACAATATTTTTTTCCCTTTAAAGAAAGTATTCTTTCCAGTTCTACATGAATACTCAATTACAACCTAAATTACCTTTTAATAGGAAGAAAATTTCTTACGCCTAAGCCATATTTTGTGCATACGTGGCATGAAGATGCCAAATGCACTTATATGGGGAAAAAGATGTATACGTGGTAAATGATAATAATATAGTAAAATTTTTCATTGTCTTCTGCTTCCATCATTTTAACTTAGCCTAAGGCAGTGGTGTGAGCAGTTACGTAAACTACTCCGCAGTACTTATGGCCAGCTCCCACGCACTATTACGCCGAACTAGGGACGCCAGCACGGTATTGCTGAGTGAGAGATGCCAGCTTTCTGCCACAAACCTGCCAATGGGAGGACCGGGCGTTGTCACATGAGGTACGCAACAGGATCCGCGAGGTAGCGGCCGCAACAGCGGGTCGCTCTCTTGCCTGCCAGCTTCCTTACCCTCTAGACGTTATTGAGGGCGAAATGCTCTTTCTGGGCCATGTGCGGTGCACTAAGCAGCCCTAGCCACTTTCCGTGAATATTGTACCACTTAGTGAAAGTTCTTGGGAATAAAACCCCTGTTTCTCTGAATCCTAGCATTTCTCTCTCCCCCCCCCCCCTCCCACCCCCACCCACCAGATGGTCGCCGGAGCTCCTGATACACCCTGACCGTATGCAGGTGGTCGCGAAACTGTTGAAAGCCCATTATGACTTCAGAACGAAAGGTGTGTGGAAGCTGCCTTTCGCACTGCTATGATACATTTTCACCTGCTAATATTTTTACATTAAGCCAATGTCGAACAGTCCTATAAGGTTGGGATACCCTATAAGAACTAAGATCTATATCTTCCTCCTCACACCCACCCATACACACACACACACACACACACACACACACACACACACACACACACACACACACACAATACACACGCAAGTCCTCATTTTAAAAGTTTTCGATGGTGCTGAGCCACTATCATACGGTAGTTTTTGAAGCAGTAAACCACCATTTGACTGTGTTTTTCCTGTGTATCACCTAGATTTAGGTTCCCACTCCATAATCGAGTATAGTGTTCATAGATCACTAACATCGTTTTGCTGTGCACTGTGCATGGCGAAATGTACACAGTTCAAGACATTTGTTTAATGTAACATAAATGGTGCAAAATTAATGTCTTGTAGGAATGCAGTACATTATCGTACAAGCACATTATATCTGGACAATCAGCCCAAAGCGAGTAAATACCATATTAGCACACACCGTTAAGACGTAACAATGAAAGTGATACAAAGAATTCTTTGAACTGTTATCACTTTCATAGTTACTTGTTAAAGTCATGTGCTAATCTTGTGCTTACCTACTTTGGGTTCAGTTTCCTAGTTATGACGTGCTTGTACGATAAAGTGCTGCATACCTACGGGAGCATAATTTTGTACCATTTATATGATGTTTAGCAAATGTGCTGAACTGTGTATATGTCGTCCAGCAAAGAACACAGCGAAATGATATTAATGTTCTAAGAACATTGTACTCGATAGTGGCGTGAAACCCGAAATCTATACTGTAAAAAGGAAACACACAGGAATATACAGCCAAATGGCGGTGTATTCCTTCAAGAAAGTCCACATCACTTTTCGCGAGCAAATTGATTTTTTTCTTTTTTTCGTGTGTGTGTGTGTGTTTGTGGGGGGGGGGGGGGAGGGGGAGGTTTCCTTTTACCTTTGCCTACCCCCTGCTTGAATTTTCTGCCGTCGTGTAACAATAGATATAGGTGTCGAGAGAATTTTCATAAGAACGTCTCAAGTCGCTGGGATCACGCTTCAGCCGGCCGGAGTGGCCGTGCGGTTCTAGGCGCTACAGTCTGGAACCGCGTGACCGCTACGGTCGCAGGTTCGAATCCTGCCTCGGGCATGGATGTGTGTGATGTCCTTAGGTTAGTTAGGTTTAAGTAGTTCTAAGTTCTAGGGGACTGATGACCACAGCAGTTAAGTCCCATAGTGCTCAGAGCCATTTGAACCATTTTTTGGATCACGCTTCAGCTTTGATTTTGATGCGTCGTTCAACGAGCGATTTTGCTGTGGGTTTAATAAATGCGGCATCCATAGCGCAATCAGTTACTTTATATGTGCAACTACAATGAGTTGTCCGTCTCTGCAGCTGAGTGGTGAGCGCTGCTAACTGCCGTGCGGACGAATCCGGTTCAATTCCCAGTACCGCCAGGGCTTTTCTCTTGGTGAGCGGACTGGAGCGAGGTCAACTGAAGACCTACTCGATTCAGAAATAGCGGCTCCAAGGTCAACAGAGTCGACGACGGATGGAGACCCGAGTGTTGACCCTACGCTTCTGTCGGTAGGTCCCAGTTGCCCCCTCAGAGCCAGCACGGCACAGCTTGAGTCACGTTGAGATACCTACCGCCTCAACTGCCTCACGAATTTCCATGTGTCACCTTGACTTCATGAACTTTATCTATCATTTCAACAGAAGGAACCAAACGGTTTTCAAGGCACAGTGATGATCTATTTTTCCTTTTTTTTATTGGTGTTTTGTGACCACACTATTGTAAGGGATAGAGCACTAGGCACCGGCCCTTGGAGGTCCCTGGTCCAGTCTCGGATAGGGCCGAGCATTTTTCATCGTTCCAGTCCCTCCAGAATGGTGCCAGATCCACTCAGCCTATTGTAATATTGAGCACAGGGTGTCTTTCCCAGGAATAAAGGCGGTCGGGGCGATAGACCATCCACTTTACTTTGCTTTACTGGTGTTTTACAATATTCGCCATTTCTGCATCCACTAAATTAATAGTCTGTTGTTGTTGTTGTTGTGGTCTTCAGTCCTGAGACTGGTTTGATGCAGCTCTCCATGCTACTCTATCCTGTGCAAGCTTTTTCATCTCCCAGTACCTACTGCAACCTACATCCTTCTGAATCTGCTTAGTGTATTCATCTCTTGGTCTCCCCCTACGATTTTTACCCTCCACGCTGCCCTCCAATACTAAATTGGTGATCCCTTGATGCCTCAGAACATGTCCTACCAACCGATCCCTTCTTCTGGTCAAGTTGTGCCACAAACTTCTCTTCTCCCCAATCCTATTCAATACTTCCTCATTAGTTATGTGATCTACCCATCTAATCTTCAGCATTCTTCTGTAGCACCGCATTTCGAAAGCTTCTATTCTCTTCTTGTCCAAACTATTTATCGTCCATGTTTCACTTCCATACATGGCTACACCCCATACGAATACTTTCAGAAATGACTTCCTGACACTTAAATCAATACTGGATGTTAACAAATTTCTCTTCTTCAGAAATGCTTTCCTTGCCATTGCCAGCCTACATTTTATATCCTCTCTACTTCGACCATCATCAGTTATTTTGCTCCCCAAATAGCAAAACTCCTTTACTACTTTAAGTGCCTCATTTCCTAATCTAATTCCCTCAGCATCACCCGACTTAATTCGTCTACATTCCATTACCCTTGTTTTGCTTTTGTTGATGTTCATCTTATATCCTCCTTTCAAGACACTGTCCATTCCATTCAACTGCTCTTCCAAGTCCTTTGCTGTCTCTGACAGAATTACAATGTCATCGGCGAACCTCAAAGTTTTTATTTCTTCTCCATGAATTTTAATACCTGCTCCAAATTTTTCTTTTGTTTCCTTTACTGCTTGCTCAATATACAGATTGAACAACATCGGGGACGGGCTACAACCCTGTCTTACTCCCTTCCCAACCACTGCTTCCCTTTCATGTCCCTCGACTCTTATAACTGCCATCTGGTTTCTGTACAAATTGTAAATAGCCTTTCGCTCCCTGTATTTTACCCCGGCCACCTTTAGAATTTGAAAGAGAGTATTCCAGTCAACATTGTCAAAAGCTTTCTCTAAGTCTACAAATGCTAGAAACGTAGGTTTGCCTTTCCTTAATCTTTCTTCTAATATAAGTCGTAAGGTCAGTATTGCCTCACGTGTTCCAGTGTTTCTACGGAATCCAAACTGATCTTCCCCGAGGTTGGCTTCTACTAGTTTTTCCATTCGTCTGTAAAGAATTCGTGTTAGTATTTTGCAGCTGTGACTTATTAAGCTGATAGTTCGGTAATTTTCACATCTGTCAACACCTGCTTTCTTTGGGATTGGAATTATTATATTCTTCTTGAAGTCTGAGGGTATTTCACCTGTTCCATACACCTTTCTCAGGACTGGCTCTCCCAAGGCCGTCAGTAGTTCCAATGGAATATTGTCTACTCCGGGGGCCTTGTTTCGACTCAGGTCTTTCAGTGCTCTGTCAAACTCTTCACGCAGTATCGTATCTCCCATTTCATCTTCATCTACATCCTCTTCCATTTCCATAATATTGTCCTCAAGTACATCGCCCTTGTATAGACCCTCTATATACTCCTTCCACCTTTCTGCTTTCCCTTCTTTGCTTAGAACTGGGTTTCCATCTGAGCTCTTGATATTCATACAAGTGGTTCTCTTATCTCCAAAGGTCTCTTTAATTTTCCTGTAGGCGGTATCTATCTTACCCCTAGTGAGATAGGCCTCTACATCCTTACATTTGTCCTCTAGCCATCCCTGCTTAGCCATTTTGCACTTCCTGTCGATCTCATTTTTGAGACGTTTGTATTCCTTTTTGCCTGTTTCACTTACTGCATTTTTATATTTTCTCCTTTCATCAATTAAATTCAATATTTCTTCTGTTACCCAAGGATTTCTATTAGCCCTCGTCTTTTTACCTACTTGATCCTCTGCTGCCTTCACTACTTCATCCCTCAAAGCTACCCATTCTTCTTCTACTGTATTTATTTCCTCCATTCCTGTCAATTGCTCCCTTATGCTCTCCCTCAATCTCTGTACAACCTCTGGTTCTTTTAGTTTATCCAGGTCCTATCTCCTTAAATTCCCACCTTTTTGCAGTTTCTTCAGTTTTAATCTACAGGTCATAACCAATAGATTGTGGTCAGTGTCCACATCTGCCCCTGGAAATGTCTTACAATTTAAAACCTGGTTCCTAAATCTCTGTCTTACCATTATATAATCTATCTGATACCTTTTAGTATCTCCAGGGTTCTCCCATGTATACAACCTTCTTTCATGATTCTTAAACCAAGTGTTAGTTATGATTATGTTGTGCTCTGTGCAAAATTCTACCAGGCGGCTTCCTCTTTCATTTCTGTCCCCCAATCCATATTCACCTACTATGTTTCCTTCTCTCCCTTTTCCTACACTCGAATTCCAGTCACCCATGACTATTAAATTTTCGTCTCCCTTCACAATCTGAATAATTTCTTTTATTTCATCATACATTTCTTCAATTTCTTCGTCATCTGCAGAGCTAGTTGGCATATAAACTTGTACTACTGTAGTAGGTGTGGGCTTCGTATCTATCTTGGCCACAATAATGCGTTCACTATGCTGTTTGTAGTAGCTTACCCGCATTCCTATTTTCCTATTCATTATTAAACCTACTCCTGCATTACCCCTATTTGATTTTGTGTTTATAACCCTGTAGTCACCTGACCAGAAGTCTTGTTCCTCCTGCCACCGAACTTCACTAATTCCCACTATATCTAACTTCAACCTATCCATTTCCCTTTTTAAATTTTCTAACCTACCTGCCCGATTAAGGGATCTGACATTCCACGCTCCGATCCGTAGAACGCCAGTTTTCTTTCTCCTGATAACGACATCCTCTTGAGTAGTCCCCGCCCGGAGATCCGAATGGGGGACTATTTTACCTCCGGAATATTTTACCCAAGAGGACGCCATCATCATGTAATCATACAGTAAAGCTGCATGCCCTCGGGAAAAATTACAGCTGTAGTTTCCCCTTGCTTTCAGCCGTTCGCAGTACCAGCACAGCAAGGCCGTTTTGGTTATTGTTACAAGGCCAGATCAGTCAATCATCCAGACTGTTGCCATTGCAACTACTGAAAAGGCTGCTGCCCCTCTTCAGGATTCACACGTTTGTCTGGCCTCTCAACAGATACCCCTCCGTTGTGGTTGCACCTACGGTACGGCTATCTGTATCGCTGAGGCACACAAGCCTCCCCACCAACGGCAAGGTCCATGGTTCATGGATAGTCTCTATTACACCAAAAGTCTTCATTATGTAAGTCGTCCCACAGCTGCCTGTTCACGGCACCCTGCGCAACTTGTCCCAATATTCTCTTCAATTTTCCTTCTATTCACATTTAAAAGGAAACCAATTTCATATTTGTATAAGCCACTAACCCTGCTCCATCCTAAGATGTCCACACATCTCCCATCTACTTCATTTTCGTATAATTCCAAATATCATCCTCATTCTACATTTTTCTGTTTCTTTTCATTACATGCTCCTACCCCCAAACACTGCACCTTCTTCTCATTACATCGATTAGAACACTGTAACTTCGTCTCAGTTTTAACGAACCTCTTATAGAAACTGCAACGAAATTCGTCTGTATTCTTTTACACTGAGGTGATAAAAGTCATGTGTCAGCGATATGCACATATACAGATAACAGTAATATCGCGTACGCAAGGCATAAAATGACAGTGCATTGGCGGAGCTGTCATTTGTACTCAGGCGATTCATGCGAAAAAATTTCCCAGCTGATTATGGCCGAAAGGCGGGGATTAACATACTCTGAACGCGGAATGCTAATTAGAACTAGACACATAGGACATCCCATTTCGGAAGTTGTTAGGGAATTCAATATTCCGAGATCCACAGTGTCAAGAGTGCGCCTAGAATACCAACTTACAGACATCACCTTCACAACCGACAACGCAGTGGCCGACGCACTTAACGACCGACAACAGCGCCGTTTGCATATAGCTGTCAGTGCTAACAGACAAGCAAAATTGAGTGAAATGACTGCAGAAATCAGTATGGATCGTATGACGAACGAACCCGTTAGGACAGTGAAGCGAAATGTCGCTTTAATGGGCTATGGCAGCAGACGACCGACGTGAGTGCCTCTGCTAACTGCACGATATTGCGTGCAGCGCCTCTCTTGGGCTCGTGACCAAATCAGTTGGACCATAGACGACTGGAAAACGGTGGCCTGGTCAGATGGACCCCCATTTCATTTAGTAAGAGCTGATGGTACGGTTCGAGTGTGGCGCAGACAGTAAGGTATTGTGCAAGTTGGTGGTGGCTGTGTTTACATTGAATGGACCGGGTTCTCTGGTCCGACTGAACCGATCATTGATTGGAAATGCTTAAGTTCGGCTACTTGGACGCTATCTGCAACCATTCATACACTTCATGTTTCCAAACAACGATGGAATTTTGATGGATGACAATGTGCCACACTGGTCCACAACTGCTCGCGATTTATTTGAAGAACATTTTGGACAATTCGAGCGAACGGTTTGACCACCCAGATCGCCAGACGGAAAACCTATGTAAGATTTCTGCAACGTAATCAAGAGGTCAGTTCGTCTACAAAATGCTGCACCAGCAACACTTTCTAAATTGTGGGCAGATATAGAGTCAGCATGGCTCAATATTTCTGCGTGGGACTTCCAACGACTTGTTGACTCCATGCCACTTCGAGTTGCTGCACTAAGCCGGGAAAAGGAGGGCTGACTCGATATTGGGAGGTATGCCATGAGTTTTGCACCTCAATGTATGCGACACGCCAACTAACGTTTACTGAATGCTGCACTACACTTTATAGTGACAGCAATGCATGACACAATTTTTCAACATAGTTATCAAGTCCCTGTAAACAACAGTCGGAACGTTCTACCAATAGTTCGCTTTCTCGACAACAGAAACCCGCTCCTAGGTCACGGAGCCATTCGAGAACCGCTTTGTGGAAGTCCTCCATCGCTGGAAAGTCTCATACCTCCCAGGTGTTCTTTCAGCTGACCCAAATGATGGAACTCGCATGGTGCAACATTTTTGGACCTACAGATCAGCATAAACCACGTTTGTGCGACCTTAGTCAAATTGTTGGCACTATTTAATTACTGCTGGACGCAGCGGACGCGGCATGGCATTTGGTCCACATAGCTCCAGAATTTCAAAGCGAGTCTGTGTGCAACTTTTACGTTTAGTCCACAAGAGACCTACTGTTCCACGTACTTCAACTCTGGATTACGTTTCCAGTAGCCGCGCTATTACACTCGAACTCACCTGTTATCCGTACCGCATCAGAATTATCTCTACAGGAAATGCAGGAGGTGTGCTCTCTTCCGAAAATGCGCCACTCTCGTTGAGCCGTGGCCTTAGCGTGGGACGTGTGTAACTTAACTTCTGAAGTATTTACGTATGAAAAATGGGCCATTCGTTACTGAACTGTTGTTTGAAAGTTTGAGAAAAAACGCTAGCAGACTCTCACTTACCCCGTCAACCGAAAAGATTTCGAGACTGGATCAACAAAGAAACGGAAGAGTTAAAATGATGGTTTTAATGCAGCAGGTGTTCTGCATAGTCTCTCCCTTCTTGACTACAGAGCACAAGACGTTCATACAACACAGGAACAGAGTCAGTTAAGCAGTGACAAACGCAAAATTCAGGCACGGCCACACATTAATCGACCACAGAAATGGATCAGCTGTACTATGAAAAAACCTGCATGGTCTTGGAAAAGATACAGCTGGTCCTCTTGTCCCAGCCAAAGAACTAAACCGGTACTTCACATTACCTTCAATCACGATTGAACCGCAAACGAAACAGAGACTTCGTGGGTATAAATGACTGCAGTCAAGAAAAACTCTATCTGAAGCATGTTTCTTGCAGTACCGTAAAAATGCCGTCACGTATATCAGATCAGTATATACTGGACACGATGGCATCAGAGACCAACTACTGTCTACTATATCAGATATCTTCAACCACTGTAACCGACAGTGTTTTCTCTGAGGGCTGGAAACAGGGATTAGTTCAGTCAATACCTAAAAGGGACGTTGTCATAGCATCCTATTTGCGTTCTTCCCGCTCTGTCCCAGGCCTTAGAATATAAAACAGTCCACGACCAAACAACAAACTACCTAACAACCGAGCGAGGTGGCGCAGTGGTTAGAACACTGGAGTCGCATTCGGCAGGACGACGGTTCAAACCAGCGTCAGGCCATCCTGATTTAGGTTTTCCGTGATTTCCCTAAATCGCTCCGGGCAAATGCCGGGATTGTTTCTTTGAACGGGCACGGCCTACTCCCTTCCCCATGCTTCCCTAATCCAATGAGACCGATGACCTTGCTGTTAGGTCCCTTCCTCCAAATCAACCAGCCAACCAACCAAACTACCTAACTACAAACGACGCATTAGGTGAATAACAATCACGTTTCAGTTAGCATCGGAGCACAGCATCTGCCTTAATAAAAGTGATAGATGACCTGAGGTTTGCCATGGATGTACAAGAAGTTTCTTAGACTTCAGCAAAACCTTGTACACCGTTGACTGCGACATTTTACTTGCCAAACTTAGCTGCCCAAATTTCTCGCAAAATGCAATGCAGTGGTATCTCTCGTACCTGACGTCTCACCAGCAATGCGTCACGTAAGCCATCATAAAGTCACAATGGAGGCAGATAGTATCAGGCATCCCCCAGGATTCGATATTAGGTCCCTATACTCTTTTCATTGCATGTCAATGATATGTAATCAGTTTTGTCCTGCTGCAAATACATGTATGCTAATGAGCTCCAGTTGTATCTATGTGCAAAACCAAAAAAACCTGAGGACAGCTATCGAGAATCTCGATATTGACTTGTGTGCACTATCGCAATGGGCTCAAAATACAGGGTTAAAGCTCAATTCATCCAAATTCCAAGCCCTCACTCGTCCTGTAAATGGTTATGAATGCCTGTATTCGTTTTATCTGTGATGTTCGATTCTGAATATATTTCACCAGCATATGCACAACTATCCTGGCTGCGTGCAGACAAGCGGAAAGATTTCCATATCCTCTGTCTTCTCTACTGTCTTATTAACGTACATTGTCCCTCGTATCTCCCGTCGACCTTAACGCCCTTATCTGAACAACATCGCAGAAACACCCATTCCAATCAGAGCAAAATCCTTTCGGTTTCACTCCATTGTGCAACCACTTTCTCGAAGCGCTCCTCAGTACCAGGAAGCAGACTCTGGCATAACTCCCGCATTATTTGAGATAAACGAATAACATCTCCAACTTCAGAAAACAGTTGATGATATATCTACTTGATGATATACGAGGTGCATTCAAGTTAAAAGGCCTCCGATTTTTTTTCTCCGGACTGGAAAGAGATAGAAACATGCGCATTGTTTTAAAATGAGGCCGCGTTCATTGTCAATACGTCCCAGAGAAGGTAGCACCGTACGTCAGATGGAATTTTACCGCCAGCGGCGAGAATGAGAGCTATTTTAAATACTTAAAATGGCGACGTTTTCCTTAGTTGAACAGCGTGCAATCATTCGTTTTCTGAAATTGCGTGGTGTGAAACCAATTGAAATTCATCGACAGTTGAAGGAGGCATGTGGTGATGGAGTTATGGATGTGTCGAAAGTGCGTTCGTGGGTGCGACAGTTTAATGAAGGCAGAACATCGTGTGACAACAAACCGAAACAACCTCGGGCTCGCACAAGCCGGTCTGACGACATGATCGAGAAAGTGGAGAGAATTGTTTTGGGGGATCGCCGAATGACTGTTGAACAGATCGCCTCCAGAGTTGGCATTTCTGTGGGTTCTGTGCACAAAATCCTGCATGACGACCTGAAAATGTGAAAAGTGTCATCCAGGTGGGTGCCACGAATGCTGACGGACGACCACATGGCTGCCCGTGTGGCATGTTGCCAAGCAATGTTGACGCGCAACGACAGCATGAATGGGACTTTCTTTTCGTCGGTTGTGACAATGGATGAGACGTGGATGCCATTTTTCAATCCAGAAACAAAGCGCCTACCAGCTCAATGGAAGCACACAGATTCACCGCCACCAAAAAAATTTCGGGTAACCGCCAGTGCTGAAAAAATGATGGTGTCCATGTTCTGGGACAGCGAGGGCGTAATCCTTACCCATTGCGTTCCAAAGGGCACTACGGTAACAGGTGCATCCTACGAAAATGTTTTGAAGAACAAATTCCTTCCTGCACTGCAACAAAAACGTCCGGGAAGGGCTGCGCGTGTGCTGTTTCACCAAGACACGCACCCGCTCATCGAGCTAACGTTGCGCAACAGTTTCATCATGATAACAACTTTGAAGTGATTCCTCATGCTCCCTACCCACCTGACCTGGCTCCTAGTGACTTTTGGCTTTTTCCAACAATGAAAGACACTCTCCGTGGCCGCACATTCATCAGCCGTGTTGCTATTGCCTCAGCGATTTTCCAGTGGTCAAAACGGACTCCTAAAGAAGCCTTCGCCGCTGCCATGGAATCATGGCGTCAGCGTTGTGAAAAATGTGTACGTCTGCAGGGCGATTACGTCGAGAAGTAACGCCAGTTTCATCGATTTGGGGTGAGTAGTTAATTAGAAAAAAAATCGGAGGCCTTAGAATTTGAATGCACCTCGTATCTACTAGAGCAACAACAATGACTACCATTATCCCTCATGCAGCAGTTACTCCTGTAAATCCTTCTTTCCAACCCCATCTTCCTTATTTCCCGGTATTCTTACCTGGCACAGTCTCCTTGAATTTCCTTTCCCAGAACTTTCTGTATCAGAAAACATACTTTTTACACCTATAAATCCTTTCTTTATATGCCACTATTATTATTATTATTATTATTATTAGTGGCAGCATTAGCAGCAGAAGTGCTGCCAGTATTAGCTTCATTAGTTCATAGTCAGTATTGTTAATTCACGTTTTCTGTATACTCATTGAAATCATTTTAATACTATTTGCCGTATTAAAATTGTTATATCTTCGGCAAATATGATGTGAAACCCTGGTCCATTGTAAGAAAAGCACTTGATGACCCTAATCAGGTCAGATTAAATAAATAAATAAATAAATAAGCAACTACGTGAAACCGTTTTAAAAAAATTTTCCTTTGGAATCCGTAATGATTTTTTTCCAGAAAAATATTGTCCACGTTTCATATTCAATAGAGTCGCAGCAGGCGACTGTTATGAAGACTCGATTTAGAAATTTGTGATTCAACAGTTACACACTACCGCTGCTAGTACATTACCATCACTGCTTGCACACAATCGACCGGTCGAATGCACACCTGTTGTTTACAGTTGTTAGTTCAAGCTGCCACCGCAGTAACTGCGCTGACGTCGCTTAAATACCAGAAACAAAATCAATCTCGGAACGTTTTGGATGGGCAGTGTACTAAGAGTCATACTGTTTTACATACTTTTCCGGGCAGACTTATTTTCGTACAAATAACGGAACCGGATGGCTTAATGGTTAGAACACAGTTCGCGGTCCATTGATCAAAAGTCACACAAAAACCACAACAATGTGAGTTTCTACCGGAAACGTTGAATTTATATATTTCAGTTAAACCTTTGTAAGTCCGTCTCGGTCGTGAAATACAACCGTCTAATTAGGTAAGAGCTCCACGTTCTGCTATGAGGCCTCTTCCCACCGATCGCTACACGCCCACTATACTATTACATTCATCGAGAAAACAAGATGATGCCCACACACGGGAATGCACCTGCGAACTACTCAAAACTTTCAGTAATGGCGAAACAACTCTATTGATCACTGAAATTCACTCCCGACTTTACATACTGTCTGATGGAAAGTATTCACTCACCCCTATGTAGTGCGGAATTGACCACCGAAGTCACGAGAGGACGACCCGACAGTACAGATGCGGTGTACTGTGTTGTCAGTAGAGAAGCACTGACAGCGGAGTAGGTCGATCAGGAGAGCTGTGACTTCGAACGTGAACTAGCCCTTGGGTGTCACCTGAGTAACACATGCACCAGGCGCATTTCAACGCTTCTAAAGCTTCCCAAGTTGACTGTTGGTGACGTTACTGTGAAGTGAAAACGCGAAGATACCACCACAGGTAAACCGACACCAGGCAGACGTCATGTGATGACGGATTGGGGCCATCGAGTATTGTGGAGTGTGGTTGTAAAAAATCTCATGAAATAAGCGCAGCGAATAATTCGTAAGTTGCGGAGTGCTACCAGCAGTCCAGCTAGCACAGTGACTGCGCGTAGAGAGTTAAAAATAATGGGGTACAGTGATCGAGTAGCTCCTCATAAGTAACACATCTGTAGTCACTGCTAAACGACGCTTGAGGTGGCGTAAAGAGTGACGCCACTGGTCGGTGAACGACTGGAAACAAGTGATTTGGAGTGAGAATCAAGCTATAGCCTGTGACAGTCCGGTGAAAGGCTCTGGGTTTGTCAAATGCCCGGGGAATTTCACCTCCCAACTTGTGTACTGCCAACGGTGAATCTTGTGTGGTGTTGTGGCATGCGACTGGTTTTCGTGGTTAGGATGTGGTCCCCCCTATTACACTTAAGAAAATGCTAAATGCAGAAGGATACGAGCGATTTTACAGCTTTGTGTACTGGATAAAGTAACAGGAGACGATGATTGTTTATATCAGCAAGACAATACATTCTGCCATGAAGCAGCGCTTGTAACGCAACTGTTTGTGGAAAATACCATTCCTGAAGTGGACTGGTCTGCCAAGAGTCAAAACCGCAATCCAGAGGAAGACCTTTGGGATGAGTCAGAAAGTTGACTTCACTGGAGACACCAGCGTTCCACGTCACTGCCTTCTCTGGTTTCAGCTCTTGGATAAGAATGAGCGGCAATTCCTCCAAGGACAGGTTGGAAGTGATCCGTCAGATCCATTTCACATGTTTGTGTCACTTATTTGTGTTCTTTCTCGGTTTTCGATGCCTTTAACTTCCTGTATGTGACGGAAGCGATCCTGAACAAAGGAAAAGAACCGTGCCCATTTTTCCTTTCGACCATAGTGTCTGTGTTTTGTTTCCCTTACTCTTTTTCCTATATCCTAATCATTTGTTTTGATTCTGTATGTCTCGTTTGAGTGCGTGAGATACGTATGATTTCTTTTGGATGAAGGGATTCTTGTAATCTATTACGGCAGTCTCGCCAACGTAGGGTGGTTAGACAGAAAGGCAGCGGGGTCTAGCAACAAGTGGAGACAGACACTATTGTATAAGTCTTCATGCAAGGACTGCTATCAGGTATCAATGGTCTTTGGCTTAGCCCCCTCCGCATCGGCTTCTGGAGGCGTCAGATCGCGGAACACTCTTGTTCGAGCTCAGTAAGACAGGTTGTGCCTCTCGCAGATGTTCCGAAATGTGGTTACAGGTACGGGAGTGGTCTTGGTTTACCTTAGTTTTGTTTTGTAGTGAAGGTGCAGGTTTAGAATGTTATGAGAAAATTTCTGTTGTTCGTTTTGAGTATAATTTCAGACGTGAAAAAGTGTTTCTGATTTTTACATGAGTAGTACTCAACGCTTTAGATAAATTAAACGGATCTAACTGCACTTAATGCAGTTTTGGAATTCAGAATTTCCCGCTTCTGTAACAGACGTTGTGATTGGGTCTTTATTTCAGTCACGTTATCGTGGGAGACTGTGATAGGATCGATGCCTTTGTCTTCGTTGTCTATCATAAATTTAGCACCTTCAGTGCCTGTCTAGAATTGGGGTGATATTTGATTAAGATGTGAGTTTTGTGGCTAATTCGTCTGGTTTCGTACTTCGTTCTCCCATGTGTTCAATAGATTATGTTGAGGTACCTATCTGTATTCGCCATCGAACTGTGCGAAATTTTTTTCACAAAATGAATATCTATTCCTTTACTTGAGTTTTGTCTGTTTTCTTGATTTTCGATTGAACGTCGTTTCGTGATTTTCCTACGTCATTGTTTCTGTCTTCCATGTGCTAATCAGATTATGCTGGGGCGTGCTATAGCATTCTGTAATCCGTTTCTCTCTTTGTTTAAAGCAGAACTAGTTATCTATTTGTATAGCATAGTTTTATTAATTTTTATTTTTCTCCTCCCCTGTCCTCACATAACGATGCTGTGGTCGCAGCTTCTGTTTCAAATAAACTGGTGTATATTCCCCAAAGTTGTATGTTTATGATTAATCTTGTTAGGAGTACATATTATTGTCTTATGTTGGGTATTGATTGCCTCATGTCGATTTTGGTGTATGTTGGAACTGTAAACAAATCTGATTGATGAAGTCCTAAACAAACCCTATGTCTTCTACTTTGCAAGCCAAGTTCCGTCCTGATCCACTCAGATGATACTAATGAATAAAGTACTTGACCTAAATTTAAATAGAAAATGTTACGCTTCGTTGCCTGAATTAAATTTGAATATTAATAAAGCTTGATTTATGGCCGAAGTGAATTTGCCCGTCAGTAGTCAGTGGATATGTTACACAGACCAGAAATAAAGTTCAGTGGAATAAGAACGAGTAAAAGTGCATGTTTCACTACGCCTTAGAGCTCAGGGTAAATTAATTCTTGTGGCGATACTGATTAGTCACAATCCACTATGCGACCTTTAATAACTGCATTATGTGTTGCAATGACTGGGACTTTCTGGGGGAGGACAAGGCAGATGTAGGCGAAATTCTGTGTTCGCTAAAATTCCCCGCTGGTGGGACGAGAGGTGCGTATCCATCCACACGCCTGAGGCTTCCTGTGGTTGAACAGCGGCGTCTCGGGATTTTGCCAGAATTGTTCGCTTGGGTGGGCTAAGCCGCATGAGACAGTCCCTTCTCAGCCATTGCTTTCTTTCCAGTTCCTTCTACTCCTGTAATTAACGTCTGGTTTCTATACAAAATGCGAATAACCTTTGGTTCGCTGTATTATATCCCTGCTACTTTCATAATTTCAAACAGTGTAGCCCAGTCTGCCGTTTCCTTCGCCTAGACAACGGCTACTTTCATCACAGACACGGCCGACAAGTTGCCAGCGCTCCATCTACGCACGAGACACCTCACAGTTAACAACGTCAAAAGCTTTCTGTACTAGAGGACTGCAAGTAGGGCATTTTGCTCGCTCGGCCTCGGTCGAGGCCGTCGCACTCGGACACGGCGAGTAGGAATGCTTGTAGCAGGCGGGCTGTGGTCGAACGAGGCGCGGTGGGCGAGAGGAGGGGGCGAGCAGAGGTCGCCCTGTCTGCGACACTCGCCGCGCTGCTTTAGTGACCGTTTTCCGTTTTATACTGAGTTTCTTTGACTCTTCAGTGTAATTTGCTTGTAGGAGCCAGCCTCGTGGAAGATCATTTTGCGTCCCAGAGAAATATAGCAACAAGTGCAACAATACTTTCCTCCAGTGCGGATGCACTAACATCGTCCGAACTCCTACGGGAATCAATAATGGGGATTAATGGACGAGGGACGCTGCATTGCACAGTGCGATGAGTTGGATATTTGGGGAGGTCATGGATCGTGTCCGAATGGCCGATGCTGGCACGGTAACGCAGCGTTTTCGGTCAGGGGGTTCGTTGCCCTCTGTAATAAAAAAACTGAGTTAATGGGTTAAGGACGAACTGAAACGGGTGTCTTGTGACGTCCGCCCCGAGCAGATACCACGAACGAAAACGAACAAAATGAGATTTAAAAAAATGGCTGTTAAGGCAAACGCTCATGAGAAACAGTAAGTACGGTTTCCGGTCCTGGTCCGGCATAAATTTTGAGCTCTCGCCATTCCATTTCCACAGTGCTCTGTGCGGCTAGAAGACACTAGTTTGTCACCCATCCTTTCCCTTTCCTTCATATTCCTTTATTGCCCGTGGACAGAAACTGCACTCGACTTCCTTGACGCTCTTTCGAGTATGACATGCTCAGATTTCTCCGTCGTCTACTATAGTTACCGATCGCCATTCAGCCGCACGCTGTAGTATCATAGCACGTGAAGGTGTGATCAAGGAGCATTCGAAAGCGAAACTTGTCTCGAAAGAATATATCCTGAGTGCGAAACACGGAGATTGTAACAATGTTTGGGAAAGATTTTCATTAGTGACTGGTAAGGATATCGGCTACGTGTACTTAGGCAAGTGCATTGCTCTCCTGTGTTACAGATATGCCAGCACATATATGAAGGCACATGTCTGCAGAACATGAAAAAAATATAAATTCTGAAGCATAACCGGGTTCAATGAAAGTTACAGCAATTAAAAAGGTGCAGAGAAATGTGTGCAAGAGATCTTCCTCAATTTACATTAATATTAGGTTCATAATTTAGCATTTTATGTCAGGAGCTTGTAAACGTCGGTTCATGCCTCATGCTACGACAGTAGCCAATGCGACGAAATATGAGGGAGTATGATGCCAATTACTATCCTGGTCGTAGGTATGCATGCATTTTGATATACAGCGGATATAGGGATCGATACATGTTACCTATGTATTACTGTGTACTTTGTTTATCAAGATTAGGCACTGCGAAATATGGTACTGGTGACAACTCACTTTTCTGAGAGGAAAAAGAAAATCTGGGAAATTTGTAAGAGCAACATCGACAAAAACATTGTTCAAATTGTTAGAAATAAATGCCCGCATGTTCTGAGACATCGAGGGATCACCAATTTAGTATTGGAGGGCAGCGTGGAGGGTAAAAATCGTAGAGGGAGACCAAGAGATGAATACATTAAGCAGATTCAGAAGGATGTAGGCTGGAGTAAGTATTGGGAGATGATGAAACTTGCACAGGACAGAGTAGCATGGAGAGCTGCATCAAACCAGTCTCAGGACTGAAGATCACAACAAAAATCCCCATTGAGCTGTGTGCGTCTCGAATTGATGCCGTTCGTATCTTGGCATCTCCTAATACCGATAGTGGCGACTCGTTTTCTTAGTGTGTTCACTGGCGCCACTACGTTTGCTCGCCTTGTCTGTCCTTGAGTGGCAGCACCAGCACTTATCGATAGCGCGTACTGTGGTACCATCTTGGAGCGGCCACTAGTATTTCCGGGTCGTCGTGTGTCGAGTGAGTTGAGTTGGGACGGAGCAGCAGTGAGGTCCGGACAGACAGAACTCGCCCGACCGCTGGCGACACACAGGCACTGTCCGACGGAAGGATGTGGTCGCGAGAGTGCACCACCACGTCAAGGACCGGATTCAGCGAGTTTTAGTTGAATGGACTGTGGTATTCAAGTGGTGCAACTTTCACTTGTGTGTGCGTGTCCGCCCGTCGAAGTGACCTCATGGCAATAAACTGTCAGTCGACAGTTTATACTGGGATCCTTCCCGTGCCTGACTGAAGTGAGGACGGTCGGTCGTCGCAGCGGACGACGTGCATTTGGTCTTCCGACCGCTTCTGGCTTCTCTTTGTTTGCGCCGACTTATAATTCGTCCGTGTTGTTTCACAGCGACTGGTTTTAGTATTATGAGTTGTTGGTGGAATTGTTTTCCCGGAGCCATGTGGATCTTGTGCTTTTGAGTGAGCAGTAATTTTAATGCTGTCTGCGTACTGGATTTTAAGAAATGTTGCGATCGGACATCAGTTCGGTTGGGGCACAGCAGCGAGCAGGTCCGTGCAGCGCGGGGGCAAGCCAGGGCCGCTGGCGCCGTGCTGCCACTGCCGGATCGAGGAGGGGTAGCTGCGAGAGCGACGACTTTGTTGCCCACTGAACCCTGGGCGTTTAAGTTGAGTGAAGAGTTAACTGCTAATGCAACCTCGACTATTCTGAGATCTCGCCTTCGGTAGGCGGGTTGTTGCTCCCAGGGCCGCTGAGTTTGGCGGCAACGAGTGAAGTGTTTTGAGGCGGTGAAATATTGCAGCCGTCTTTCTCTGTTTGTTATTCATCATTGAATTTAGTATTATTCTTATTAGTGAAGTGCAGCCAGCGGTATTTTCTGCCTTGCGGCCGCTAACGCCCCAGTTACCTGCCCTGGAAGTTAGCATACTTTTCCGGCAGTGTACCTTTCCTCATCGTGTTGATGCTCTCCGACATGGCGTGTTGTTCGACAGCCTCTTGTTTTGCACTGTGCATGTTTTTCACTTCTTTTATAATAAGGCCTTCAACCGTGTTACAGTTTGTTTTAAAACGAAGTATTTCTCTAAATATGTGCTATTTGGAATTGTTCTTCTGACTTCTAATTCAGGCCTTCAGCCGTTTGTTGTTTGAGGTTATTGTTGGTGGCCTTCGGCCAGTTGTGTTTTTTAAGAGATTGTTTAAAAAAAGACAATGTAAAATAAAACTCTTTATTTACGGGTTTAACGGCCATTGCGCCTGTAAGAAGAAGGTGTCATGGTCAGTACGACGATGCAAAGGAGAGGAGGCGGCAAGCTACTGTTTGTGATTCGTTGCTAAAAGGAAAATTTGGAAATTTGTGGTAAGGAATATGGGACCAAACTGCTTAGGTCATCGGTCCCTAGGCTTACGATCTACTTAATCTAACTTAAACTAACTTATCCTAAGGACAACACACACACACACCCATGCCCGAGGGAGGACTCGAACCTCCGACGGGGGGAGCCGCGAGAACCGTGACAAGACGCCTGAGACGGCACGGCTACCCCGCGCGGCTGCTAAATGGAAAGACTGAAGTTGTACAGATATGTAAGAACACTTTTATGCATGTTTTTTACAATAATGGAAATTCTAGTGTTAGCCAAAAGAAAGTGAAACAACGTTCCCAGAAAAGAAGGATTATAAGACCCAAAATAGGAAGAGATTACCGCTAGTATAATCGAGAACTAGGTTTTACCATCACTACCACGGAAACACAACTAGTCAGCTGAGAAGAAGAGGGATCTGCAAAAGATGCTGCTATATTTGAAGGAAGATAAAAGAGCACGTGTTCTTGTGAAAATTAAGCTTCAAAATAATCACATGATATTGCACTATTGCAGCACCCTACGTAATACGTACAAAAATTGATTCAGGATTTTCTTATCAAAACATTTATGACAAAACAAGATAGTATAACTCAGAATCAAGCCATTCACCGCCATTCGACCTTATATTTTATAGAAAAGCAGCACACTTGAAAGATATCAGTCCCAGAAATCAATCCCGAGCGAAAATTTGGGCCGTTGTTCTCAAAGTATGCAGTTATTACTTAAATCCGTAGCTTTTAAACTTCGCGCGTACCGGCTGTTTGTCACTTGCTCCGCCCCACTATAGCTGGTTAATGGCCGAGAGTGAAGTACTGTACAGCGGAGTAACATGTTCGTGTTCATAGTGTCGATCAACAAATGAGCGTCGGTGCTATGGTGTGTGTGAAATCTTATGGGACTTAACTGCTAAGGTCATCAGTCCCTAAGCTTACACACTACTTAACCTAAATTATCCTAAGGACAAACACACGCACCCATGCCCGAGGAAGGACTCGAACCTCCGCCGGGACAAGCCCCTCAGTCCATGACTGCAGCGCCTAAGACCGCTCGGCTAATCCCGCGCGGCCGACGGTGCTATGGTCAGTGTGTCAAACTGAGCGCTTTCTAGCCTGCAGCTTATGCCAGAGTTGCCTTTGCTTTGTTCCAATACGCAAATGCAGAAAAATGAATGCGTGTGTCATTAAAGACGGAACGTAACGCTATTTAATTATTAACATCGCTGTTGTGTTTTTTTTTGTATTGAAGAGCTGACACAGTTAAAATGAAGTACATTTGCAAGAGGTGTGCCGTTCTTCAACGTTACTGGCGTGATTAAAATCATTAACTCCATTTCATAACAATTATTCAATTGCTTCGATTTATTCCTTTTGCTTTTCAGGCTTATACAGTATATAAGTATTATTGAACATATACGTGCGTGAGGTGACATGTTAGGCGCACTTTCCGAGTAAAATGTCTTCTCGAACAAGATTTCAATACATTTTCGGCAGAAGTGAAATGGTTCAAATTGCTCTGAGCACTATGGGACTCAACTGCTGTGGCTATCAGTCCCCTAGAACTTAGAACTACTTAAACCTAACTAACCTAAGGACATTACACACATCCATGCCCGAGGCAGGATTCGAACCTGCGGCCGTAGCAGTCGCACGGTTCCGGACTGCGCGCCTAGAACCGCGAGACCACCGCGGCCGGCGGGCAGAAGTGAACCACCCCCCCCCCCTTCTCTTTCTTCCCTTGCCGTACCAAACCGCGAATAGGAAAGTTCCGCCTGCCACTCCACTGTGCAGCAGGGATGGCGGTAATCGCTGAAACAACCGGCTTTTGGTTACATAGATTTTTTTCGTCTCTAGTTTAATCTGGCTGTTAAAACCATTCAAAACAACTTGTTTCTGAACTAACCGATTACTTGTTTTTTATTGCTGTTACTTCCAGTACTAAACGTAGGCTTCGAACGAAGTCTGAAAAATTTTAATGAAGGTGAAAGAGTAAGAGATCATGATCGATATGGGGTAGAGGCTGTGGCAGAAACCGATCTCATTGTCTCCAGGAAAGATGGCGAAGTTGAAACTGACGGGCGCGGCGATGGCAAGAGGGAAGATTCATAAGTTAAAGACTTCCCCGCATCGTCACTTTTGAATGGTATAAATTTTTCACCTAGAAGCAACCACAAAATTAAGGAGCCAGTTAGTATCCCAAGTTTATAGCACGTCAATGAAATTATAGATTTATCAATCAAATTTACTTTCTTTTCCAATGAACATTGTGGATCTTTTCTCCATACATGATGTAAGTTTGTTGTGCCTCCTTCCGGTTTTAATCTTTCTCAGCAAATGGATTATTATACTTCGTTGCTACTGCACTTTGGAAAATACTTCCAACAGTTCCATTCTGCAATACAACTGATGTCTGAGGACGACAGCTAGAAACTACTTTTATGGACCTTGTGGGGGCAATACGTCCACACTGTGCGTAAACGCGTACCGTCTAATAGGTCACGTCACACGCGAAACAGATACGTCATTGTTTCTGCAATGCTGTACTGATTCTTATGCCATGTTTTTGTTGCAAGTCTCTAACCGCTGGCGTTGTAATTAAAGTAGCGCTCGTCTCTTTCCAAACGTCTATAATAACGCAATATTTCAAAGCAATGGAAATGTTACGAACAAGCATTACTCGTTTTTAAACAAAGTTTTTATAAAAACGAAAAATTTTAGCACTTTCCACTATGGCGAATCGATGTGCCGGTTTTTTAGCCGGCTGCTAGCAAAAAATGAAAAACCTGTCATAGCCGAGACCAAACAAATACCAAAAAATAACGGCTGTTGAGAACTAAAATACCGGTATCTGTTTTAACTGGCCGGTTTCCCACGCCTATTATGCAGTACTTCGCGCTCGGGCGTTTAGCGGCTCCAGTGGGGCGCAGCGAATGACAGACAGCCGGTGCTCGCAAAGTTTAAAATCTCTAAGTCATAACTGCGAACTATGATAATTATGGTCCAAATTTTCACGCAGGATCCATGGTTGTGGCTGAAGTGCGATTTTTTTTCTCCTTAATACACTACTGGCCATTAAAATTGCTACACCACGAAGATGGCGAGCTACAGACGCGAAATTTAACCGACAGGAAGAAGATGGTGTGATATGCAAATGATTAACCTTTCAGAGCATTCACACAAGGTTGGCGCCGGTGGCGACACCTACAACGTGCTCACATGAGGAAAGTTTCCAACCGATTTCTCATACACAAACAGCAGTTGACCGGCGTTGCCTGGTGGCATGTTGTTGTGATGCCTTGTGGAAGGAGGAGAATTGCGTACCATCACGTTTCCGACTTTGATAAAGGTAGGATTGTAGCCTAGCGCGATTGCGGTTTATCGTATCGCGACATTGCTGCTCACGTTAGTCGAGATCCAATGACTGTTAGCAGAATATGGAATCGGTGTGTTCAGGAGGGTAATACGGAACGCCGTGTTGGATCCCAACGGCCTCGTATCACTAGCAATCGAGATGACAGGCATCTTATCCGCACGGCTGTAACGGATCGAACAGCCACGTCTCGATCCCTGAGTCAACAGATGGGAACGTTTGCAAGACAACAACCATCTGCACGAACATTTCGACGACGTTTGCAGCAGCATGGACTATCAGCTCGGAGACCATGGCTGCGGTTACCCTTGACGCTGCATCACAGACAGAGCGCCTGCGATGGTGTGCGGAACGACGAACCTGAGTGCACGAATGACAAAACATCATTTTTTCGGATGAATCCAGGCTCTGTTTACAGCATCATGATGGTCGCATCTGTGTTTGGCGACATCGCGGTGAACGCACATTGGAAGCGTGCATTTGTCATCGCCATACTGGCGTATCACGCGGCGTGATGGTATGGGGTGCCATTGGTTACACGTCTCGGTCACCTCTTGTTCGCATTGACGGCACTTTGAACAGTGCACGCTACATTTCAGATGTGTTACGACCCGTGGCTCTAGCCTTCATTCGATCCCTGTGAAACCCTACATTTCAGCAGGATAATGCACGACCGCATGTTCAGGTCCTGTACGGGCCTTTGTGAGTACAGAAAATGTTCAACTGCTGCTCTGGCCAGCACATTCTCCAGATCTCTCACCAACTGAAAACGTCTGGTCAATGGTGGCCGAGCAATTGGGTTGTCACAATACGGCATTCACTAGTCTTGATGAACTGTGGTATCGTGTTGAAGCTGCATGGGCAGCTGTACCTGTACACGCCATCCAAGCTCTGTTTGACTCAATGCCCAGGCGTATCAAGGCCGTTATTAGGGCCAGAGGTGGTTGTTCTGGGTACTGATATCCCAGTATCTATGCACCCAAATTTCGTGAAAATGTAATCACGTGTAAGTTCTAGTATAATATATTTGTCTAATGAATACCCGTTCATCATCTGCATTTCTTCTTGGTGTAGCAATTTTAATGGCAAGTAGTGTACTTTGTTGCTACTGCACTCTGTAAAATATTTCCAACAGTACCATTCTGAAATACAACTGATGTCTGAGGACGACAACTAGAAACTACTTTATGGACCTTGTGGGGGCAATATGTGCACACTGTGCTTAAACTCGTACGGTCTGATAGGTCACGCCACACTCCTAACAGATACGTCATTGTTTCTGCAATGCTGTACTGATTCTTATGCCATGTTTTTGTCGCAAGTCTCTAACTACTGGCGTTTTAATTAAAGTAGTACTCGTCGCTTTCCCAATTTCTATAATAACCCAATATTTCAAAACAATGGAAATGTTACGAACAAACATAACTCGTTTTTAAACAAAGTTTTATTTAAAAACGAAAAATTTTAGCACTTGCCACCATGGCGAATCGATGTGCCGGTTTTTTAGCGGGCTGTTAGCAAAAGATGAAAAACCTGTCATAGCCGAGACCAAACAAATACCGAAAAACAAAGGTTGTTGAGAACTAAAATACCGGTATCGGTTTTAGCCGGCCGGTTTTTCCCACGCCTATTGTGCAGTACTTCGCTCTCGGGCGTTTAGCTGCTCCAGTGGGGCGCAGCGAATGAGAAACAGCCGGTGCTCGCAGAGTTTAAATTCTCTACATTCAAGTCATAACTGCGAACAATGATAATTATGGTCCAAATTTTCACGCGGGATCGATGGTTGTGGCTGATGTCATGCAAGGGTGATTTTTGCTCCTGAATATGAGAGATCGAGTTAGTGACGTTTCCTTGCCAGTGTGACAAGTGCCTGTATTGGTCAATACTGTTTACAGGCCTCCAGTTTGTTATTCGAATGCCCCTCATACATTATGTGCATCTTGCAGCGGCATCAGTGCAACGCCGATTCTCTTCCCTTTCGATACAACAGAAAGCCGTCCCGTGCGGCCGTATTCTCCACAGAAACCGAGAGCGGGCTGTGAAAAATCAGGCGCCGCACGCTTGTCCGCCTAGATGCTGCGTGATTCCACCGCGCCGAACAAATCAGATCGTCTGTCTGTGGGGCGCTTTGACAGTCGCGCGGAGTAGCCAAGGCGCATGCGCCGAGCGGCGCGGCTGTGTTTGAAGCACAGTGGGTCGCCGCTTGCTGCCAGTAGCGGCACGGCAGCCGCTGTGTGACTCTCCTCTCTACACAGCGGTGGCTGCTTGCTGCGTTACCTGCGTGTCGTGTTGACGTAGCGACCGCCTCGTGTGCACACGAGAAACTCTTAGACATAGCCCGCCGGTCTCCCTAGACGGGCGGTTATCGTTCAGATGCTCTGCACTTACCTGTGTTGTATCTTGGATTTGACTGAACACTGAGTTGGCGTATTCTCGCGTAGTGGTGACGGACGGCAGACCACAGTCAAAATGATAGCGTGGAACTTTGAGGGACACATGCCACTCGAAATAACCTTCACGTGGTTTAGCGCTATTGAGAAAACCATTACAAGATACTGAACAGTAATAGTGTTTGATGGACCCATTAACTTGTGTTTAAAAGAGTGGCACCTTTAGCTACGTCCTGTGTCTACGCTTCTCTTGAAGAGTTTCGAGGACAGTCGTCCGGCGATGCGTTTCAGTTACGCATGACATTCTTACCAGCAGCTGGAACGAGTTGGGTGCCATGAGGCCTTGGACGCTCATCTTTCTGTCACTCTTCGTTCTGGGTGAGTGGCTGCTCAAACTGTATTTACACACAACACAGTCGTGCACCATTGTGGCAATAGCACTCTATAAGTGATATTCGATTGTATACTTTGCTTCTTCTTCTGTATTGACATCTTTTCTGGTATGACGAAAGAATTCAAATGTAAGCACATGTCTTCTTGGCGCTTTTCTTTTTGTATCCACCCTCAAATTGCGCGCCTTGTTATTTAGTATTTTCCGTTATTTTTTGTGCTATGTGTTTCTTCGGTTTCTTGTTGCTGGATTCAGGTAAACTCTTTTGTGATCCACCTATGTATCGAATAAGAAGTAAATAAATGAAGGAAGAGATCTCGACAAGAATCGAGTCAGAGACGTGTCGAATACTGGCGTTAGCATTCATATGAGAAGAAAGAAACATCAGTAGCGCTGTAACAAGAATGTCGGAAAAGGCCGCGCGCATAATCGGGTTTGGGGAGGGTCTTGGTGCTCGGATGCTATTTGAGCAGAGAACGTGGGGTAAAAAATTTTTTATTTAGCTCCGAACACCGGCCATTTGTACAGCCATTCGAACATCTGTCTTACCGTAGCTATCTTAAGTGTATTCACCTAAGTATGAACGACGAACCGGAGCTGGCACCCAGGCAAATTGTGAAAATCGATTAATTCCTTTTGCAAAAAATGGTTCAAATGGCTCTGAGCACTATGCGACTTAACATCTGAGGTCATCAGTCCCCTAGAACTTAGAACTACTTAAAGCTAACTAACCAAGGACATCACACACAACCATGCCCGAGGCAGGATTCGAACCTGCGACCGTAGCGGTCGCGCGGTTCCAGACTGAAGCGCCTAGAACCGCTCGGTCACACCGGCCGGCTTTTGCAAAATATTTTAATTTGGCTGAAATTAATGCTTAGTTAATGGCGCTATTTGTCTGAACACCGTTCGAGTTTTACACAAAAACTATCACTCTCTTTACGTTTTTATGTGCAAAAACAGTCCCACTTAAGTAATTCTGAATTGGAGCGAGACTAATCGTTCAAAATTGGACCATCAGTGCATCGGACCTTGCTCTAAAATAAGTTTTAACCGTTTGAAATAGTCTTCCTTCATTTGGATTCCGCGTCCAAAAACATGTTTTTACGAGAGGTTTTCGAAGCGCGCCAGTTCTATAAACTTATACTAATCGGTTCAAACTCTGCACGACGGTAGATAGATGGATAAAGCCGAAACGATATTTTTGTATGCAATAATATTTATCCGTTGTCGAGATATGATAGTTTAACGTTATCCTGTTTTTCTTTTTTTTTTTTTTTTTTAAGTGCGCCACTTCTGTTTCTTAAATTTGTGCGAATCGTTTGCAACTTTGCACGAAGGTAGATAATTGGATAAAGTCAAAAAGAGTTTTTTTATCCATTTATCTTTATCTGCTGTCGAGATACCATGGTCTAAAGTCGAGCTAAATGTAGCACGTAAAAAACGATCTCACGCGAATTTAGTGCGCGGAAACGGTTTAAAGCAAATCAAATGAATTAAAAATGCATTGTTGCGATAAAATTGAAAACTCGGCTTCAGAATCATTTGGATTTTACGTTCAAAAACCATGTTTTTTAGTAAGTTTTCTTTTTACGTGCGCCCCTTCTGTTTCAAACTCGTGCTAATGGGATCAATTTTTGGTATGTAGACAAGTGCATGTAATTAAAGGTTTTCCTGTTTGTGAAAGCTTTATCCGTTACCACGATATAAGCAGCAGGGTATGAAGCACAAAGATACCTTCACAAAACAATCGTCACACGAGTTGGCAAAAACCTACATCGATTGCCAAGCTATAGCGGTCTAATTTCAAAATTATGGTCAAGTGAAAGTTGGGAACCAGAATGAAAAATGGTCCTGTCGTAGATCGAAAAAAGGCGAACATGTCCTGGGCAGAGTTAAGGATGTAAAAGAAGGCAACTAGCTTTTCGATTGACCTCGCAGCTTCAAAGACATTTAAATCAGAACGTCTTGACATATTCTCGCTTTTTTCCTTGTCAGCATTAGTAGCCACGTCATGTAGGTCAACGCATCGTATCAAATAAAGTGACATGATAAATGTCATCTAGTGTGGTAATTTTCATGTCGTGCAATACGACACAACGTGTCGTTAAAGTTTAGGATGCATGCATCCCAACTCTTTGACACCTCTTACTACAGACGCACGTCCATTCTCGGATGCTTCCTATTGTAGCTGCATCCCACTCTCTAGAAGCACGAATATTTATTTCTATTTGTTCTTATACCCACTCACCATAAAATGACACGGGGTGGGTCTAAGCGAGCTCAATGCGCTGGGGAAATAAGGTTAACTTGTAAAAAAGCGCGATGTCTTGGTTTAAATGGCTTTGAAGCTGCCAGGTAAGTCGAAAAGCTAGATTCCTTCTTTTACATCCCCAACCTTGCCCAGGACATATTCACCTTTTTTTAAAAATTTTGGTGCATTTATGCTTGACTTTGTGATAGGTATATTTACATTTCACGAAAAGAAACGCACTAAATAGTTCTGTTCGCCACAAAGTGAGACAGTTCTACGATTCTGTACAATTTCTTATTGAACACCGTTCCTTAACTAAATCATTCATACCCTGAGAGCTTCGGAAACATCGTATACTACCTAGCTTCGCAACGAGTTGTGCATGTCATTCAAAACGTAAGCAGCAAAACTGCTGTACAGATATTTTGTATACTTTCCTACAACGCTGACATTCATGTATAAGAACACAGGCTGCCAATGTCCACTTGTAATCTGGTTTCAAAATAATGTCACCTCATACTGAAAAGTAAAGTGGAATAAGAGCTAAGACTTCAGTTATTGTTCAACATGTGAAAGTACTGTTGAAAGCGAATCTAAAAATGGTTTTTTATTCTATTTTACACCGGAAACGTTTGAAATCTAATTCGCCAAACAAAAAAGCAAGCTTAAATTTCAGCGTCCCATTGACACTGGGGTCACTATATTATTTTATTGTCTTGATCGCAGAGTTTATTGAACAGACTTACCAGTTTCGGCTGTACAATAACCATCTTCAGAATCTATCATTCCTGTAGTGCAACAAGTCATAAAAATGTAAAAATAATGAGTCCAAACTACTATGCATTCTTCAACCGGATGTATATATGATACAAAGCTATCTTGGAGGTTGTTGATGTATGCATAACGCACAGATGATTGTTCGAAGTAATTAAAGGAAGGTTCATTTAGAAGTAGAGTTGTTTAAAGTATTCCCAGTCGAATGTAAGTAAACAAAAACTTTGTATATTTAACCATCTGAAAAATACTTGTCTTCAGACACATTGAAGTTGGTCAAAAATAAAAACTGATTACAGAAATTTTTATAAAACTGAATACACTACGAGAGCTCTAGAATTAGTATTGTAATGGAAGAAGAAGATATAAACTTCGAGAATATGTATATTGGTCTCTCTCTCATATCTGAATATATTTGTGATTGGAGCAATAAGCAATAAAAATAAAAATGGAAAGGAAACGAAATGGAAGTAACAAGAGGATTAAATAACAACGTTTCAATAAAATAACTTAAAGATAGTGGAAAGGCCGAAGCGCACCGGTCGCCGTTGCATAGCGCAGTTTCATGGTAGTTTTCCTCGGCTACAGCTTTTGTTGAGCAGTTGACTGCAGCGGACGTTCCTGTAGGGAGCGATGCATTGACCCTAGAGCCGTGCGTACACGAACATTTGTAGACGGCGGCGGCACTGTTGAACTCTGCGAACCTTCGACGACGCACGACGAATATTACTGCCAAAAATGCCATTAGAGGGGGAGCAGTAACTCAGCTGAACGAGGATCAAGAGTGTGGGTGTACCCATGCTTAGGCGAACCTGCAGTTCTATCGAAATGATGTTCAGTGTAAATGAAATACAGAGTTCCATAAAGCTGGCTGGGCATTAAAAGCAAATTCTCTGTCTACAGCAAGTTTGGTTTGAGTACCACAGCACATTAAAGACATTATGAGCTTCCGTTCTAATTGCCAGGGAGCTGGCCTCTACACCCACTTACAGGGATAACTGCAGTTTCACGTAGACTCCGAATTACGAGATGAAACTGTACAAAGCTTCGCTACTGGTGGCAGTCACACTAAGTTTCAGAAAAAAATTCTAGTTCTGACTGGGAATTCGTACCCTGAAACACGGCGCATGAAATCAGGTGAAGGCCGGCCGGGGTGGCCGTGCGGTTCTAGGCGCTTCAGTCTGGAACCGTGCGACCGCTACGGTCGCAGGTTCGAATCCTGCCTCGGGCATGGTTGTGTATGATGTCCTTAGGTTAGTTAGGTTTAAGTAGTTCTAAGTTCTAGGGGACTGAGGACCTCAGATGTTAAGTACCATAGTGCTTAGAGCCATTTGAACCATTTTTTAAAGTGGATTTTACGTGCCCATTCGGCATAGTGGTCCACAATTAGTTTTTCCGATATTCGTTTTATCGATGTGTGTTAACAGAGACAGTAAAAACAAAGAATAATCAGTATCCAAACAGTGACAGCGTCGCCCTGGCTGCTAACGCCATGCAGCAGTACTACTCAGTCGCTACTGGAGTACCCGTTATTCTTGCGGCTTACTGTCCCTGTTAATACATATCGATAAAAGGAATATCGAAAAAAGCTAATTGAGGACAGCTCTATCGAATGGGCACGTAAAACTCTGCTTAAAAATAAATTTGTTTGTAATGGGGAACTTTAAATGTAGTAAAAATTATTGTTCATACGGTTTAAAGATGTAGCAGAGGACTGCTGTAGGCTTCTCTCGACATTCAGGAACACCTGAAGACGCTGAAAGTAGTTGAGCAAATTAAGATCTTTGTTGGATTAATGGTAGCTATGGGATATAGGTAGTCAGGTGCTTGCTAAGAAACAACTTTTCGAAATTGAAGAAGCAATGTGAAAGAGATGTTGCCGTATCCACACCCTGCGCAAACCATTTATCATAGAAACATGAAATTTTGTGGGATGTTAATTATTCTCCGTAAGTTCTCACAAAGATAATGTTTCTGTAAATCTTAGCACCTAAAGGGCTGAATTGTTATTACTGTAATTTCTGGGGAAGCAACGAAGTACGTTCTGAGAATGAACTCCCAGTCTATAGCATTGGTCGCAGAGACACAAAATTTGCATGGAATTTTTTTAGTGCAAATTAAATTACCAAATTTGTACTCCTAATGGAGCAAAACTGAGACTCAATATTTTGTTGTGGTATCGATGCTGAGTCTACATTATTGTCCCAGAAATGTGAAATTTAGGAAGAATGATATTAATTTAGGCTCCTACAAAGAAGGGATTTCGTGAAATTCAATCCGTAAGGTTCTGAAGTTGTGATATTCAGTTCTTTTTTTATATAATGCGAAACGGCATGTTTCCTATTTCACAACTCGACGCTCAGCCTAGAAACATGTAACTTGGAGAGATCATTTGTAGGAACCAAACGAAAAATCATTTTTCAAAATTGCGTCCTCAAGCAGTAAATTTGGTATGAAATGCGTATTAAAATGGTTTCGCAGCTCGCGTCGCGAAGAACTAATCAACGATTCTTGTTTGCATTGTGGCGGCTTAACGAAAACAATTTACGTAGCAACTAACGTAAAAATAGGCAGAACGGATAAGGAAAAGCTGATGCAGGTGTAAGGTTAAGCCATCTGGCTTGCCTTCTATTTATATGCTAAATTCATGTGTCCCTTATTACGACTGGTGATAGGGAGGACACTTTAGTTTCATCATGCTAAAAGTCTAATGAGTTTACTTAATGCTGAAGAATGCATGTTATAAAACTTCAGTGGTTGTCGGTCTAGACTTTAAGTTCTCTTCTAAGAATACGTGAGAACCGTCCGGCTGGCGCAGAACTCTGAGAGCGGCAAAGGGGATCAGGCGGCATTTAGAGGCTTTTTTCTGGCTTACGCGTGTCAAAGAGCCCCCTGACAGGTCTAGTGGAACTCCTCCGTCAATCAAGCTAAGACGGGATTCGCGGCATTCTGCACGCTTCGGCTCCGTAGAAGGCTGAAGGCGATAGTCTCAAATTCTGGCTGCCACCTAATTATTTGCTGTGACAAATCGGAAGTCTTGTAATGTCTGTGCCTACACAGTGTGAGGAGAATCCTCACGTGGTTCGCATCAGGTTGGTCAGGCTTCTGGAAATTCAGAAGTGTATAAACAACGCTCTGATTCGCACATCACCTGCAGACGCCAAACGGAAATTTCCAGAGCAAATTGGTAAGGAATATGTGCTGTGATTGACCCGCGTCGGGAGACATTCTGTGGTGGGAATTTATTAAACGTGGCGGTTTCCACGCTATTGGCGGAAGCCAGTAACATATTTCCTGCTTGGTGCTTGCGGCCGGAACGACGCAACCGGCAGAGTCCGAATCAGGGGACAGGATAAAAAGAACACTCTTGGTTTGGATGTGGAGGTTAAAGATCGTTGGTTTTAGGCGTCGAGGACATTGAGTTCAAATGGTGGATGGGACTTCACGATGACACATTTCTGACGAACGAGAGTCTGGCCCTTCACGTGCGACCACGCGCAGCCAACTTACCGCCACAGCAAATTGGTGAGAATATGCAAGAGCACCGGCTGTCGGTGGGCATTGGGGTTTGCAAAGGGGCGTACCGTTTCCATTGTACATCAATCCCGATTCAAGCGGTTATGTCGTTGCTTTTAATATAATAAAAATCAATTTAATTTAATTTGCATTTAATTCGAAGTAACTAGTAGTTTCCTTCAATTCCTTATGCTTATTATTTGTCGATTCATTAAAAATAGTCCTCAGTAGGATTTTATAGCAATTTCTCACCTTAGGATTCCATGCTAGCGTCGTTTCTGAGACAGCGATTCATTTGGGCACCTAAAATTTAACATCGGGTCTTAAGGGGGTGTGTGACCGAGTCTGGGCAGTTCCATAATTCCGGTGCGATTTCGCAGCCAGGCACCACGGAGTTTTGCACAGGTGCGGAGGCAGGAGGGTGGAAACGTAGCGCACTTAACAGATAAGGCGTTCCACGAGTGGCTGTCTGAAATATTCTAATTTTTACATTTACGCTTTGCTTATGAATCTCCATAAATACAGACACTTTTTCTAGCCATCTGTTTATGATATTACTCCAGGAGCAAATTTCCATAAAAGACGACTGTACACACAGGCTCTTATTTAACTCCCGGTGCTAAGCACAGGCGTACAGTTAGTACACAATGAAATCATTTCACAGATACAGAAACAAGATCTACTTAAAAATGTTTAAGAACAGTTCCTCAATGAAGAGTTTTACATATCGCTCCTGCCGATACTGTAAACGTAATATAGACCCTTGACATCTTACACAAAAGCATATCTACTCCTATTACTCCCATACTCCGTCCGTGATAAATGCGTCAGTAGTAGGTTCCTCCCGCAACGTGCAGTAGAATAAATTGCAAAACTGTTGTTAGCACGTATGGCGACTTTATAGGAGTAAACACGTATCGACATTGTGTTCTCGAGGTTCAGAAGACTGTAGCTAGCAGAACCGGCTACATGTCGTGTTCTTGACTTCTGGAGGTCTTTCAGTACAATTCAGCATCCTTACGTAATAGGAAAAATTCGTCATTAAGGACTGGATGAACACCTGCAGTTACATATGCTTATGAGAATGATTCTAGCCTGTCGCTTAAAGAAAATGACTAGCTGGAAGTTTTATCTAGGAAAATAATTGCAATATACTGCCCTGAATTGTACTAAACTTTAACTGAATCTTGAAGGAAAATCATTTAATACATTTAATTCAGACCCTAATCTGACTTGAACTCTTCATTATCTGAGTGTTGCTAAAGATATTCCTTAAATAGAACCGAGTGAGGTGGCGCAGTGGTTAGCACACTGGACTCACATTCGGGAGGACGACGTTTCAATCCCGGGTCCGGCCATCCTGATTTAGGTTTTCCTTGATTTCCCTAAATCGCTCCAGGCAAATGCCAGGATGGTTCCTTTGAAAGGGCACGGCCAGCTTCCTTCCCCGTCCTTCCCTAATCTGATGAGACCGATGACCTCGCTGATTGGTCTCTTCCCCCAAACAACCCAACCAACCCTTAAATAGATTTAACTTTAACACAAATTTATTGACGGAATTATGGCCTGAAACTAAAAACTTTTATTGTTTGGAACGAGTGATTATGCACTGCAAGCGTTCTGTGTTCTGTCTGTCCTATATTTCAGAGATTCGTACGGCGACGATCTCATTTGCTACGCTGAGGAGGAACCCATATATCCGTTTGCAGAGTGCGTAGCTTTCGCTGTTGTAACCGTGGGAGGAAGGATACAGGAAATTATTGGCTTGTAAAGAAAGTGCTGAACGATCTGATCTAAATCCCTGTACAGTAAGTCAAATTATAAAAAGTAAAGGAGGCTCCTGCTACAGACAGTATACATACACACATCGCTAAATGCTGAAAGAGACAATCTGTGACCTCGTGTTACTGAAAGTACAACTGCACAGGCCCATACTTTAATTATAATATTGCAAAAATCACCGAGAAAACACACTGAAGGAGTACAAGAGGCTGTAATGAAAGAATAAGGGAAGGAGGGACGTCCATGTGGGCCTGGGCATGCGTCTTATTACCGATTGAATGTTATACTCGTTAAAGCTCAAGTGCGGGACCTGCGAAACCCAGCTAATAGAAACCTCGTGACCGTAATAATAACAAATTGTAATTTTAATATCGACAATTAACACAAGTAATAGGGCCCACGAAATTTATATTAGTTCCATAACATAGGTCCATGTGATTATCAGAGAAGTACTTCCGATAGTTATGATTTATAAGATATAGGGAACACTAAAAATACAACACATTCACAAGCCTAATACGGTGTAGGAAACAGCAGGAATTCTAAACAGCTCCCAGTCATCTCGGAATGATTACATACAAGTCCTGTACGGTTTTCAAGGCAATCTGATAGCCGTGTTCCAGCAAAATAGTGACACGTCCAGGCAATGCTGGAGCGGTATTTGGTACCTAAATATGCAGGTGAAATCTACACTCCTGGAAATGGAAAAAAGAACACATTGACACCGGTGTGTCAGACCCACCATACTTGCACCGGACACTGCGAGAGGGCTGTACAAGCAATGATTACACGCACGGCACAGCGGACACACCAGGAACCGCGGTGTTGGCCGTCGAATGGCGCTAGCTGCGCAGCATTTGTGCACCGCCGCCGTCAGTGTCAGCCAGTTTTCCGTGGCATACGGAGCTCCATCGCAGTCTTTAACACTGGTAGCATGCCGCGACAGCGTGGACGTGAACCGTATGTGCAGTTGACGGACTTTGAGCGAGGGCGTACAGTGGGCATGCGGGAGGCCGGGTGGACGTACCGCCGAATTGCTCAACACGTGGGGCGTGGGGTCTCCACAGTACATCGATGTTGTCGCCAGTGGTCGGCGGAAGGTGCACGTGCCCGTCGACCTGGGACCGGACCGCAGCGACGCACGGATGCACGCCAAGACCGTAGGATCCTACGCAGTGCCGTAGGGGACCGCACCGCCACTTCCCAGCAAATTGGGGACACTGTTGCTCCTGGGGTATCGGCGAGGACCATTCGCAACCGTCTCCATGAAGCTGGGCTACGGTCCCGCACACCGTTAGGCCGTCTTCCGCTCACGCCCCAACATCGTGCAGCCCGCCTCCAGTGGTGTCGCGACAGGCGTGAATAGAGGGACGAATGGAGACGTGTCGTCTTCAGCGATGAGAGTCGCTTCTGCATTGGTGCCAATGATGGTCGTATGCGTGTTTGGCGCCGTGCAGGTGAGCGCCACAATCAGGACTGCATACGACCGAGGCACACAGGGCCAACACCCGGCATCATGGTGTGGGGAGCGATCTCCTACACTGGCCGTACACCACTGGTGATCGTCGAGGGGACACTGAATAGTGCACGGTACATCCAAACCGTCATCGAACCCATCGTTCTACCATTCCTAGACCGGCAAGGGAACTTGCTGTTCCAACAGGACAATGCACGTCCGCGTGTATCCCGTGCCACCCAACGTGCTCTAGAAGGTGTAAGTCAACTACCCTGGCCAGCAAGAGCTCCGGATCTGTCCCCCATTGAGCATGTTTGGGACTGGATGAAGCGTCGTCTCACGCGGTCTGCACGTCCAGCACGAACGCTGGTCCAACTGAGGCGCCAGGTGGAAATGGCATGGCAAGCCGTTCCACAGGACTACATCCAGCATCTCTACGATCGTCTCCATGGGAGAATAGCAGCCTGCATTGCTGCGAAAGGTGGATATACACTGTACTAGTGCCGACATTGTGCATGCTCTGTTGCCTGTGTCTATGTGCCTGTGGTTCTGTCAGTGTGATCATGTGATGTATCTGACCCCAGAAATGTGTCAATAAAGTTTCCCCTTCCTGGGACAATGAATTCACGGTGTTCTTATTTCAATTTCCAGGAGTGTATAAATGATGTAAGTGTTCGTTTGTTCAAAATCTTATGTCTCTGAAAGTTCTTCACCGATTGCTTTGAAATTTTGAAATAACGTTCCATGCGAATACGCGCATGTTTCTACATACACATTTTTAATGAACTCAGTATATAAATAATTACGTAATATATAAAGGGGAAGCATTATTACCAAAACTTTCAAAAAGTACTCAGACGATTTGCTTGAAATTTTTACATGTTACTGTAACAAACATATGGCCTAAACGTTGTTGGTAATCAGGAAAGTTGTATTTATGGCTTCTCGGCATATTATTAGAATGCTACTACAAAATCTGAATTTCCGATAGCAATAAACAAGGCAGAAGGTCAGTGGGAGGAATAGGAGACGGACAGAGGGTTGGGAGGAAAAGGACATAGGAAGTGGAGAGAGAGAGAGAGAGAGAGAGAGAGAGAGATAGAGAGAGAGAAGGAGGGCGGGGAAGGACCAGATGGACAGACAAGGGGGAGAAGGAGATTAGGACGTTATGTCCAATTCGTGTACAGGTTCGAAACGTGTGTCTACTCTTTTCTTTCTTTTCCGTTTTACCGCACTGAACCATAGCAACTTTTGGCCGGGAACAGCTGGTTAGGAATGAAAAGCACAATTTGTATATCTTCTACAGTATTACTGTAGAACAAGCAGAATATTGTGTTTTCCTTTTGTAATTAATTTGTTCCAAAAGCGCAAATGGTTCAAATGGCTCTGAGCACTATGCGACTTAACTTCTGAGGTCATCAGTCGCCTAGAACTTAGAACCAATTAAACCTAACTAACCTAAGGACATCACACACATCCATGCCCGAGAAAGGATTCGAACCTGCGACCGCAGCGGTCGCTCGGCTCCACACTGTAGCGCCCAGAACCGCACGGCCACTCCGGCCGGCCCAAAAGCCCACATTCCAATTGGAGTCAAGAGACTTACCCAGTTTACATCTCACGTAATGACTAGGAGGATGAAATTGGAGAAATTCTAATGCTATGAACAGTTTTATTTCTTTTTTCGTCCTAACATCCGATTGATTTAATGCAGCCTCTGTGCTTTATTTTGCTTCAAAAATAGAATTCCTTCACTTCTTCTGCTAAGTGGTCCCCAATTTTGGCTTGAAGTTTGAAGCTTATTTGATTTCGACTGCTCCTCAATGCTTTCGTTTTCTTTGGTTTACTCTCTGTATCCATGTTCTGAGATCAGCAAACCATGGATTCTATTCAGTAGGTTCGTAATTCTTCCTCACTTTCACGGAGGATTTCAGTGTCATCGGCGAATCTTTTAATTGATATTCTTCGACCGGAAATTGCAATTGCACTTCTCCTCTGTTATTTCTAGAGGGTACCAAGAGTCTCTATCTTTGTACCAGCCGCAACTGGAACAGGTAGGAAAGAAAATCTGTTACACTGTGCTGCCTCCTTTATACACGCTACGGCTGCTGTGGAATAGTGATGAAGATGTGGAACATGCAGGAAAAGAGGCGTAGCACGCATAGTGTTCTTTGCTATCAACAGGGTTTGTTTGCGTGTCCACCACCGATAAACTGCGAGCCTCTTCTCAGCAATATGTGCTCCCAGTTTTTAACTTATCTTGTCACCTCAATGTAATATGTGATGTAGTGCGTAACACAAATTTCTTTGAACAGTGTAGGAAAAGACAGACTGCTACTTACCCTAAAGAAGACACGTGATGTTGCAAACAGGCACAATTAAGACACTTACACAAAGCTTTCAGCCACGGCCTTCATCAGCTAAATGCACTCTGGCCCGCTCTGCCGGAGTTTGCGGTCACGTGTGTGCGAGCTGTGGTTGCTTCTGTGTATGAATAGTGTGTGTTCCTCTTTCGCTGATGGCGGCTGTGGTCGAAAGCTTTGTGTAAGTGTCTTAATTGTGCCTGTCTGCAACTTAACGTGTCTTCTTGATGGTAAGTAGCAAAATGTCTTTTCCTACATTGTTGATATTTCCATTGTTTAACAAATTTATTTGATTTAGTTCTGCAATAAAAGATGTTACGCATTTTGATTTCTGAGCAATTAGGTCTCTAACATAGCAAATGTTACTTAAGATTCTAAAACTATTCATCATTCACATGACAGAGAAAATAAGTCAGTGTTCTAGTAAATGGTTAAATGCCGTTTATTGTTTTGAGATCCCACTGATTCGGGTATGCAGTAACGAGCAAAGGTTGTCTGATCCTCGAGGCGAGCACTGTATCGATTCATCCTCAAGCGATACTCGCACTCGCCAAGACACTCAGTCCCATAACCCCTTTACACGGACACGAAGAATGCGAAATAACACATCTACGTTAATACACTAATAGGCAGATATAGCTCGATAAAAATATCAGTGATTGTCAGTGGAGCAATGCTGAACATGGAATGGAGCGATGTTATCGGTAAACAATTACCCGTTCGCTCACCACGGCTGTGTTGGCTACAGCAGTATGGTCTCGTACTGAATTTATTTACACAGTCCTCTGTTAACGTTCTCTTTGAACGATCGCAGTAGTCTTATCATTTTTCTGTACACTATCGCATCTCGTAGTTTCAGAAATTCTGTCGGGTAAATTACAAATGCTGCACACAGAAACAACAGAATCGAATCACAGCCGTTAAGAGGTTATCGACCACAAGCGTCGTCTGCAACTGACTGTGATACCGGCAGCAGTGCAGCGGATGTGGCAGACATGAATAGAAGCGACGAAGTAGCCAGTTTCGTTCTCTCATGGGTTATTGTTATAGCAGCTGCCCTCTCAACAACTGTCAATACCTGTTATTTTGACTGCAGGTGTAGATTTCAACAATCAGCAATCCATCTGTAGAGTTAACTTTTATTCACGCTGTTTAGACAGAACACGCACATGACGTCCAAAGAAATTGGCACACTATAATCATATTACAGAAATTCAGCACTGTAGGTGCTCGTCCTCATGAAGAGAACCTTAATTTTACTCAGCAGGTCCGGAAGGTTTATTTAGGTTGCCATTCCCCTCCAAGGAATAAGTCCCCCATAAAATAGAAATAAAATTTTCGACCACTACCTACTTCGACTGTGTATACACTGAATCTGACCAACTGACCAGGGTGTTCTTTGTTTTCACGAAGGAGAACGAGTAAGGCGAACCACTTTTTCGCCGCCGGTCGGATCACTGGAAGTAGAACTGACAGTTGATCGTCATTACAGGCGCTGACTTTTAAAGACACTGTTTCATAACTGTTTACAAATTATTGCAGATTACGTTAAAAACTGAAATGCGTCGTATTACAAATTTATCAAGTTTCGGTGTCTGGATAACAAAAAAAGAAATCCAGGACACACTCCATAAGACTAGCCCCACAGTTACCTTCGGAAAGCCTATACACTGAGCTGCAAAACTTAAGGACGAGACGGATAAATTAACTTCATATTAACAACTGATGATGACATAATAAGCCGAAAACCAGTTAACGCAATAAATTAATCCTGCAGAACATAAGCAATTTAGTGTTTCTTCATTTATTATAATGTTGTTGTACCGAGAACCGACAGAAGAATTAGTTAACATAAAATTCCTTGATTGCACCTGGTACGTGTTTCCCAATTTTGATGTTAGGTTTGTTGCTAATCTCGTTTCTTCTGTTCCTCAGTATTTCGTAATTTTTTTTTTTTTTTTTTTTTTTTTTTTTTTTTTTTTTTTTTAGGGGTAGCGTCTTTGATTCATAATCAAAAACGTCTTTGGTCCCGGGTTCGATCCCCGCCACTGCCTAAATTTTGATAAATAATCAGCATTGGCGGCCGAAGACTTCCGGCATAAGAAGTCAGCCTCATTCTGCCAACGGCCTTGTCAAAGAGGGCGGAGGAGCGGATAGAGGTTCAGGGCACTCTTGTCCTAGGGGTGGGAAATTGCTCCTAAAGGCGGAAGAATCAGCAATGATCAACGACATGAGGATGCAGAAGGCAATGGAAACCACTGCATTAAAGACACGTAACGTGTATCCACAGGACATGTGGCCTGTAATTGAAGAAGTGTCATGATGATCTCTCCATTGGCAAAAGATTCCGGAATAGTCCCCCATTCCGATCTCCGGGAGGGGACTGCCAAGGGGGAGGTTACCATGAGAAAAAGATTGAATAATCAACGAAAGGATAACGTTCTACGAGTCGGGGCGTGGAATGTCAGAAGCTTGAACGTGATGGGGAAACTAGAAAATCTGACAAGGGAAATGCAAAGGCTCAATCTAGATATAGTAGGGGTCAGTGAAGTGAAGTGGAAGGAAGACAAGGATTTCTGGTCAGATGAGTATCGGGTAATATCAACAGCAGCAGAAAATGGTATAACAGGTGTAGGATTCGTTATGAATAGGAAGGTAGGGCAGAGGGTGTGTTACTGTGAACAGTTCAGTGACCGGGTTGTTCTAATCAGAATCGACAGCAGACCAACACCGACAACGATAGTTCAGGTATACATGCCGACGTTGCAAGCTGAAGATGAACAGATAGAGAAAGTGTATGAGGGTATTGAAAGGGTAATGCAGTATGTAAACGGGGACGAAAATCTAATAGTTATAGGCGACTAGAATGCAGTTGTAGGGGAAGGGGCAGAAGAAAAGATTACAGGAGAATATGGGCTTGGGACGAGGAATGAAAGAGGAGAAAGACTAATTGAGTTCTGTAACAAGTTTCAGCTAGTAATAGCGAATACCCTGTTCAAGAATCACAAGAGGAGGAGGTATACTTGGAAAAGGCCGGGAGATACGGGAAGATTCCAATTAGATTACATCATGGTCAGACAGAGATTCCGAAATCAGATACTGGATTGTAAGGCGTACCCAGGAGCAGATATAGACTCAGATCACAATATAGTAGTGATGAAGAGTAGACTGAAGTTCAAGACATTAGTCAGGAAGAATCAATACGCAAAGAAGTGGGATACGGAAGTACTAAGGAATGACGAGATACGTTTGAAGTTCTCTAACGCTATAGATACAGCAATAAGGAATAGCGCAGTTGGCAGTACAAAAATGGTTCAAATGGCTCTGAGCACTATGCGACTTAACTTCTGAGGTCATTAGGCGCCCAGAACTTAGAACTAATTTAACCTAACTAACCTAAGGACATCGCACACATCCATGCCCGAGGCAGGATTCGAACCTGTGACCGTAGCGGTCGCTTGGTTCCAGACTGTAGCGCCTAGAACCGCACGGCCAGTACAGTTGAAGAGGAATGGACAACTCTATAAAGGGCCATCACAGAAGTTGGGAAGGAAAACACAGGTACAAAGAAGGTAGCTGCGAAGAAACCATGGGTAACAGAAGAAATACTTCAGTTGATTGATGAAAGGAGGAAGTACAAACATGTTCCGGGAAAATCATGAATACAGAAATACAAGTCGCTGAGGAATGAAATAAATAGGAAGTGCAGGGAAGCTAAGACGAAATGGCTGCAGGAAAAATGTGAAGACATCGAAAAAGATATGATTGTCGGAAGGACAGACTCAGCATACAGGAAAGTCAAAACAATCTTTGGTGACATTAAAGGCAACGGTGGTAACATTAAGAGTGCAACGGGAATTCCACTGTTAAATGCAGAGGAGAGAGCAGATAGGTGGAAAGAATACATTGAAAGCCTCTATGAGGGTGAAGATTTGTCTGATGTGATAGAAGAAGAAACAGGAGTCGATTTAGAAGAGATAGGGGATCCAGTATTCGAATCGGAATTTAAAAGAGCTTTGGAGGACTTACGGTCAAATAAGGCAGAAGGGATAGATAACATTCCATCAGAATTTCTAAAATCATTGGGGGAAGTGGCAACAAAAAGACTATTCACGTTGGTGTGTAGAATATATGAGTCTGGCGACATACCATCTGACTTTCGGAAAAGCATCATCCACACAATTCCGAAGAAGCGAGAGCTGACAAGTGCGAGAATTATCGCACAATCAGCTTAACAGCTCATGCATCGAAGCTGCTTACAAGAATAATATACAGAAGAATGGAAAAGAAAATTGAGAATGTGCTAGGTGACGATCAGTTTAGCTTTAGGAAAAGTAAAGGGACGAGAGGAGAGGCAATTCTGACGTTACGGCTAATAATGGAAGCAAGGCTAAAAAAAAATCAACACACTTTCATAGGATTTGTCGACCTGGAAAAAGCGTTCGACAATATAAAATGGTGCAAGCTGTTCGAGATTCTGAAAAAAGTAGGGGTAAGCTGTAGGGAGAGACGGGTCATATACAATATGTACAACAACCAAGAGGGAATAATAAGAGTGGACGATCAAGAACGAAGTGCTCGTATTAAGAAGGGTGTAAGACAAGGCTGTGGCCTTTCGCCCCTACTCTTCAATCTGTACATCGAGGAAGCAATGATGGAAATAAAAGAAAGGTTCAGGAGTGGAATTAAAATACAAGGTGAAAGGATATCAATGATACGATTCGCTGATGACATTGCTATCCTGAGTGAAAGTGAAGAAGAATTAAATGATCTGCTGAACGGAATGAACAGTCTAATGTGTACACAGTATGGTTTGAGAGTAAATCGGAGAAAGATGAAGGTAATGAGAAGTAGTAGAAATGAGAACAGCGAGAAACTTAACATCAGGATTGATGGTCACGAAGTCAGTGAAGTTAAAGAATTCTGCTACCTAGGCAGTAAAATAACCAATGACGGACGGAGCAAGGAGGACATCAAAAGCAGACTCGCTATGGCAAAAAAGGCATTTCTGGCCAAGAGAAGTCTACTAATATCTAATACCGGCCTTAATTTGAGGAAGAAATTTCTGAGGACGTACGTCTGGAGTACAGCATTGTATGGTAGTGAAACATGGACTGTGGGAAAGCCGGAACAGAAGAGAATCGAAGCATTTGAGATGTGGTGCTATAGGCGAATGTTGGAAATTAGGTGGACTGATAAGGTAAGGAATGAGGAGGTTCTACGCAGAATCGGAGAGGAAAGGAATATGTGGCAAACACTGATAAGGAGAAGGGACAGGATGATAGGACATCTGCTAAGACATGAGGGAATGACTGCCATGGTACTAGAGGGAGCTGTAGAGGGCAAAAACTGTAGAGGAAGACAGAGATTGGAGTACGTCAAGCAAATAATTGAGGACGTAGGTTGCAAGTGCTACTCTGAGACGAAGAGGTTAGCACAGGAAAGAAATTCGTGGCGGGCCGCATCAAACCAGTCAGTAGACTGATGACAAAAAAAAAAAAAAACTATTGATTCTCATTTAGCAGGTTCTGTAACTCTTCCTCTTTTCACAAGGGGTTGCTCTAAAATCAGCAGATTTTTTCATTGGTATCCTGCCACCCGGAATTTTAATACCAATTCTGAATCTTGCTGTTATTTGCAGAGGGTGTCCCCTGGCTTAGCTGAGTGGTAACGTGTTTGCCTACCATGCAGCGGGCCCGAGTTCGACTCCCGGTCTCGTTGGAGATTTCCTCCGCTCGTGGACTGGGTGTTGTGTTGTCTTCATCATCATCTAATCTTCACCAACATGCAAGAGCCAATGTGGCGTCACCTGAAATAAGACTTGCAACGCGGCAGCCGGACTTCCCCTGATGGGGCCTCCCGGCCGACAATGCCACACGATCATTTAATTTCATATTTCAGAGGATATTGGCAATCTTTCTTTCCAAACATCATCATGAACGGAACAGGTAGGAGAGTCTTGAGACGCTGTGAAGCCTCCTTCAGACAACCTACGGCGGCTGTGGAATACTAATGAAGATGCAGAACATGCAGCAAACGGGACGCAGCATGCAGTGCGTTCTTTATGGGAGCCAGAGACGGTTTTTTGCCCTTCGGGACCCATATCACTGATGAACTGTGACCACTAGTTCAGCAAGATGCGCTTCTGGGTTTTAGAGGTATCATGTCACCGCCATATAATACGAGTATACGGACTGAAAAAGTGAAGCACCCAGCAGAGGAGGAGCAGGAAATAAAATGAGACTTCATGGTTTGAGACGGTGTGTAATGTTATTTCCGTGATTACGAAATCTAGTCAAACTTGCAAAGAATGTGGCAGTAAGATTTCATTTGTCAGTCTGATATTCCTCACCTTGTGGCCTGGGTGCATACACAGATTCGATTGGGAAGAGTATCATACAGCTTTTGTACCTCCTCCTGAGGCAAACTCTTGCAACTGGTTCTTTGTGTCCCAGATATTGGCACTGGAATTGAGTTGACGTCAGAACTGGACCCACACATGTTACATTGGATACACATATGGGATCTTGCTGCCCAAGGGAGTCCTCAACATCACGCAGACGGTTCATAGAGGTGCACTCGACAGCAAAAAAAGTGGGTCACGCCTGAATTCCAACGTGTACGCTGCACCTGAATGTATCCAACCAACATAGCATATCTGTGTTGTGCATCGTCGCAACCCTTCACAGTACAGTCGTCGTAAGATACACAATGGGTACTGCAAGAGACTACTAGGGAACACCAGTCTTTATGACAGTCCGTTCAGATGTAAAGTAACACCACGACAGTACAGAAGAGATCAGACAGTTCTTAACGTTTGTAAACTAAACTTAATTACAATAAGTGACATTTCAAACGTTATGGGACAACTAATTTTGTCACATAAATCGTTCAGTAATCCTTAGGCACAATTAAATATTTGAGACAGTATATAGATTTATAAAGTTGTATGGCAATTGGAAACAAGTTCTTTGCAGTCTAAAAGGTTTACCCAACACATGCTGAACGTCGTTCAACGTTCAACGGGGAGTGGTTTCGCATCAACTTTATGTAATACTAAGCAATTAAAAGAAAACGTGATTGACAGTGGCAAGCACTGTACGGAAATTCCAACATTAACAGCGAATCACAAGTAATATCATTGTTCACATTACTCATCAACAGTTACTTGTACACAAAGTTGTACTTTAAATGACGTGACCAACGTCTTCGTTCTGGATCCGGATGCAAACCCAGAACGTAAAGCCATTGTTAACCAAGCAAAGCTTTGTGTCTTATCGAGACTCGTTCACTAGGCAGAAAGAGACGTCAAATATTGACGTTTGCACCAGTATCAGTTATCAATTCTCAACTTGAACGTAATTGACGATTATGTTTGTACGAAACCAGGAACCCTAACATGACAATTACCTTCTTGGTAATTAACCTCGAAAGACGTTGTATATTGTTGCATTGTCAAGGAACAAAGGATGCACATGTTTAAAATTGAAATGCCATCATGTAATGCTGGTGACAAGGATGCGAACCCAGCACCTAATCGGATTGTTGAATAAGTACGCAAAATCAGAATGATGTAGATATCACAGTTTGTCACCAGTAGTGAGATTGGAACCTTAAATGACGACTGAAGTTGTATTGCCTGACCGGGATTCGAACCCGGCGCCTACTGCCGTCGTTGTCTAATCAGGAACAGACGAGAAATGTCCAATGTTGGTCCACCATTAGCGAGATGTGCCCACGTTTAACTAGAAATAGGGCGACGAAAACGTCTATGCTGACTGAGAGTCGAGCCCCGCACACATGGTTATGAAGCCAGGTTAATAATCAAATTCTTATTCAGTAGTAGCTAGGAGTAGCATGTTTAGTTGCAAACCTTAAGGCCTTTCTCATCCCTAGTAACGTGTTGCCTAATATCTGCGATATCATCGTGTTAATTTACAAGTGGATTGACTGCCGTAAAGAGCAATATTCTCTAGTAGTCGCGTATCATTGAGATGTAAATGAAGTGCCTCAGCAGAAAGTAATTTCCGTCGTGTAACACGTATTGTTTCAGAGACACTGAGTACATGTTATAAATGCACAAAACGTGTATTATATACTACGTATATACTATTATTTGGAGAAGCTTCCGCCAAACATGTTTACTTTTACATTCCGCTTAGTTGTCGTGGTTGAATACACGTTTTCTTAAGGCTACATCTAATGCAGAGCGCTTACAAGAAAGAATAGTTTCCTGCGTCATGCTATTGCTAGCTAGATGAAATATTTTGTGGTAGCTGTGTTTAAAATGAATGTATTTTTGAACGTATTTTTTGTTCGTCAAATATTTGAATGAATCGTCAACGGTAGGTGTGCCTGCACATGTTACAGCATAATGGCTGTAGCTGCGTTAGTTTGTACTACAGACTTGGGTAGGTTAGGTGTAACTTTTGATCCTTCAAGGGGTGATCGTGGCCTTGCGGCCCGGGTCTGTACTAGCCGCGGCTCGCGAGCTATGGGCCAGCCAGGCTGGCCGAGGCGAGACGGAAGTGAGCGAGCAGGCGGGGGCGTTGGTGGACCAACAGCCCGGGACGAGCCAGCACGGCTGCGCCGCATGCCTCTGCCTCTGCCACTCAGTTTGCCGTGAATATGTTTACCTCCTCTTCTGGCATCAGTATAAGAGTGGCAAGCAGAAATACACATCAGGCTGTCTGCCGTAATGGCTCACTGGGAGATGTCTATTCGAGATAGAGTCGTCGCTTTCATTAAAGTGTCGGAAGTTCCATGCGGCTATTCGCGGATGATGCTGTAGTATACAGAGAAGTTGCAGCATTAGAAAATTGCAGCGAAATGCAGGAAGATCTGCAGCGGATAGGCACTTGGCAAATGTAATGTATTGCGAATACATAGAAAGAGGGATCCTTTGTTGTATGATTATATGATAGCGGAACAAACACTGGTATCAGTTACTTCTGTAAAATATCTGGCAGTATGCATGCGGAACGATTTGAAGTGGAATGATCATATAAAATTAATTTTTGGTAAGGCGGGTGCCAAGTTGAGATTCATTGGGAGAGTCCTTAGAAAATGTAGTCCATCAACAAAGGAGGTGGCTTACAAAACACTCGTTCGACCTATACTTGAGTATTGCTCATCAGTGTGGGATCCGTACCACGTCGGGTTTACAGAGAGAGATAGAGAAGATCCAAAGAAGAGCGGCGCGTTTCGTCACAGGGTTATTTGGTAAGCGTGATAGCGTTCGGAGATGTTTAGCAAACTCAAATGGCACTCTCTGCAAGAGAGGCGCTCTGCATCGCGGTGTAGCTTGCTGTCCAGGTTTCGAGAGGGTGCGTTTCTGGATGAGGTATCGAATATATTGCTTCCCTCTACTTATACCTCCCGAGGAGATCACGAATGTAAAATTAGTGAGATTCGAGCGCGCACGGAGGCTTTCCGGCAGTCGTTCTTCCCGCGAACCATACGCGACTGGAACAGGAAATTGAAGTAAGGACAGTGGCACGTAAAGTGCCCTGCGCCACACACCGTTGGGTGGCTTGCGGAGTATAAATCTAGATATAGATGTAGATGAAGAAGGGGGATGTTCCATCAGAGAAGCTGGCAGATGGTATGGCGTACCACATACTACTGCAACGAGATGGTGGAAGATATGCCTTGAAAGAGGCACCACCAATAGGGCTCCAGGCTCAGGCAGGAAGAGAGTGAACTCACAGCAGGAAGACAGGGACCTAGTGTCTAGGAGCAGAGAAAATCCTTTTCTGAACGCGAAGCAGATGCGGCGGGAGACCAACTTGCCCGGATCGAGTGACACGATTCGCTGAAGGCTGAGGGACGCTGAACTGCATGCACGACGATCCGCCGTGAAACAAGAGCTCGGCGAAGACAACGTTTTATACCGGCTAGCACTTGCGGAGCTCCATCTGAGGGCGTCGTGGGACTACGTCATTTTCACTGATGATAAGGTGTTTTCCACCGGTAACGACGGTCCACGAATCGTTTGCAGGCCGCAAGGGACTCGGCATCGACGCGAATATGTAACAACGACGAGAAGAAGTGGCCGGCTATCTGTTACCTGCTGGACTTGGATTTCTGAGAGAGGGGCAGGAATTCTTCACAGGATAGAAGGAACTCTGAACAGCGTGCAGTATGCCCACATATTGGAAAATGTGATGTTTCCGTCAGAGTGCAATTGCTGTACGCAGAAGAGGACGTCACATTGCAAGAGGACCATTCTCCAATTCACAAGTCTGCATTTGTTCAGCAGCGGCTCTCCACGATTGGCGTCAACGTCATGGACTGGCCACCACGGGCGGCTGACATGAACACCATGGAAAACGTGTGAGCTGAGGTCGCCAGAACATTAACAGAGAACTGGCCACGAAAGAAACCAACTACTGCGGACGCTCTTTGGGACTGCGTCCTGGAAGCCTGGGAGGAAGTTGCTTCTTCAGGCTGTTACGTCAGACGGCTTATACATTCTATGCCAAGACACATGATAGAAGTACAAAATAACGAAGGATTCTGGATAAAATATTAGAGTCCTTAAAATGTTTTTTTATGTCTTCTTTTTCGTCATTTTTCCTCATTGGCAGCTAGTGGAAGATCACGTGGCAACAGAAAAGATACAATATGGGTTAGTTTTCCTTTGAGTTGCCTTTTTAATTCAAGTGTGTTTCTTTTGAATATACAGTTTGTTAAATATTCTATTTTGATTTCATTTATACCCTGTCTAGATACTTACAAACTAATCAGCATAGGTGGACTCAGTCACAGTAGTTTTTGTTATTTCAAATACATCTCTCTCTTCCCCTCCATCCATGAATACACCCTCGGTCCTCCACACAATACGCAAACGATTTCATATTATGTTTACTCGTTGTTAATAGCTCCTCTATTCTCTCTCTCTCTCTCTGACACTACCGCCGCAAGTGCCTTTCTATTCCATTCCCCCAAAACTTTATAAACAAATCTAGCGGTTTCCATTGATGTTACATTTTCTCTTTTAATTGCTTCTGTCTTTACTCTTTATCAGTCCTCTCAACACCTATGGAACCGTATTCTTTGATCTCCCCTTCCCTATAACCTATTCTTCGTTCTGAAAACAGTCCTTCCTTATCTCTGGGTCCTAAGATAAAACGAACTGTGGCACACATCTAAGTAAGCAATACTTTGCAAGCAGTTCACGCTTATATTTTGCACTTCTGCACTTCTATCCATTTCCAGATCCCGCCCTCCTTCCTGTTACCCGTCCCTTGGCATCTGTATCTACATCTAAATGAATACGCTGCAATTCATAATTATGTGCTTGGCAGGGGGTTCTGTGGTCTGGTGGATTAATCTTGTATTGATGTGTAAAACGTGTAGGTTCACATCTCACGTCAGGCGTAGATTTTTAACACACACAAGTAACTCTCTTTCACCCCTAGTAACGCCAGTAAGCTCCGTAGTTCAATATCCGCAGTAAAGATAACCTCCCTTCGCTGCCGACTGGGGCAGAACGGCATTCTTTTGAGCTGTGGCAGATGGAGAAACGCCGGAAGGCAGCGACTCTGTCACCAGCAACCCGTCGTAAACTAGAAAACGTATATCATTTAATGAACCAATGACCATGTAAGTTCACAAGGCTCTTACTTCATTTGAAACGGAGACGTTGAAAATAGTGGTGCTGGACTGGGATTCGAATTCGATTTCACTGTGTTTCCCAAGATTGCAAACTCTTCTAGGCCTCCTCGAAAGGCACCTATCTGGCTTCGAATCCTGATCAGCACAAAATATTCATTACTTCATTTCCAAACCCTAGCATGTGCACTCCGAACTTCTAGTGAAAAATAGCTGCATTTTCAACGTCTCTTCGTGCTTTGTCAGCTGTAACGTGTTCGTTTCAACTCACAGCCACATGATGAGCTTTTTATCACAACATTACAAGATCAAATGTTTCCTTACATATTTTCAAGTTCGAACATTCCTCTCCATCCTACTGGCGAAAAGGGATTTGGGTTTGACGGTGTGCTCGTTGTGATCACCAACGACGATATGTTGTGGATTCAACTTCTAGCCAGCAGAGTGTTTTCCATCACATCATTGAAAGTACAAACATGCCACTCCTAGCTATTATTGGAAAAGAATTTGATAGTTAAAGTGTCTTCATGACCACGTGTGCGGGGTTTGAATTCCATTCAGCACGGAACTTTTCGTCGCCTGATGTCTAGCTAAACATGCCCACATCTCGCTACTGGTGAACCAACAATAGCTACTTATCGTCTGTTCCTGACTAGAAAACGACGGTGCTAGATGCTGGGTTCAAAACCTAGTCAGGCAAAAACAATTCTATCGTCGTTTAAGGTTCCAACATCTCGCTATTGGTGAAAACATTTGATATTTAACTTCTGATTTAACGTACTTCGTTAACAATCCGATTAGGTGCTGGGTTCGCATCCCTGTCACAAGCTTTACATGATGGCATTTCAATTTTAAACATGAGCATACCTTGCTCCTTGTGAATGACACCATATTAAACGTCGTTGGGGGTAGTTCCCGGGAGGGTAACTGTTATGACAGGATTCCCAGTTCAGTACAAACATTTTCGGCATTTATTTTCAGGATCTGAATTGATAACTGATACTGGTGCAAACGTCTATACTTCACGTCTCTTTATGCCTAGTGATCGGGTCTCAACAAGGCACAAACTAATCCTAGCTTACTTAGCAAAAGGTGCTGGGTTTGAATCCAGGTCCAGAACGACGACGTTGGTCATGTGTACACGTACCTGTTGATGTGTTACGAGAACAATGATATTACAGTTGATTCGCTGTTAATGTTGAGAATTCCGTAGAGTGCTAGTTGCCGTTAATCGCTTTTTTTTATTGGTTCGTCCAATATCCAGTTTCAAGAGCCACTCGCCGTGAGCGACGTTCAGCACGTGGATGGAAAACCTTCTCGAGAGCGAAAAACATTTTTCCAATTGCCGTACAGCTTTGTAACTCCATATATTGTCTCAAGTATTTAATTTTGACTGAGGATTACTGTACGATATATGTAAAATAATCCGTTTTCTCAGAACTTTTGGAATGTCACTTGTTGTAATTAAGGTTAGTTTATGAGCCTTATGGGGTATCTCATCGCTAAGAACTTGTTTTCTAATATGTTTTGTATGATGATATTAGTTGACGCTTAGACTGACTGCCATAGAGACCTTTCGTCTCTAGTAGTCTCTTGCGGTACCCATTGTGTGTAGACTAACGACTGTACCCCACGGGGTTTTGGTGTTTAGAGGACCTGCAATACAGCTACGTTATGTTAGTTGTATTCGGCAGTGACCCACTTTTTTTACTGTCAAATGTACATGTCATAAGTGGAAAAGCATTGTCCTATTGAAAAGTGGCACCACAATGAGAGGTAACACATGACTATGCAGGATCTCAGTGATGCACGTTTCTACAGTCAATCGCTACCAGTCGAGGCCTCAAATAAATCATACGCGATGTCCCCGCCCCCAGACCCCCCCCCCCCCCCCCACACACACCATGACAGCAAGGGTAACATCGCTGTGTCTCTCCAAAACAGTGGAAGAACCAGACATCGCCTCAGGCCATCGTCGTACTCACCGACGGCGGTCATCTGGAGTAGTGGAGAACCGCGATTCGTCGCTGAACACAACGTGACGCCATTCTTCGGCAGTCCCTGCTTGCCATTCACGGCGCGACTCCAGGTGCCGCCGTCTGCATTGTGGTGTTAAAGGCATGGGCTGTTAATATTCCTTCGGCGTTGCTCGTTGACAAATTATTCAAGAATGTTAATTGACTGTACTTAGCAATTGCACAAATGGCTTAAGGCCCATTGATAAGCTTCTACCGTGGCGAAGCCATTTTAAGTAATACAATTTTACATACAATTTTCGTTAAGGATCATGTTTCCTCGGCCTTAAGACCAGTTTACCGCTAACACGAGCCAAAATTAACTGCACAGATTTATACTACAAATAATCTCAATAGCATTTACGACCAATACGGGGCTTAGATTACATTAGTTTTTCGTTCCATAGATCCGTGCTGAGGAGATCCTCGTGGATGTGGAACATGTCAATTTTTTTTAAGCTGAAATAACAATACTAATAGTATGAGTATACACAATACATCATTTGTTTCTATTAAAAAATTCGCTAATGGAGTAGAAGGAGTTGACCACTAGTAAGGCTTTCAGGCTCCTTTTAAACTGATCTTTATTTGTAACTAAATTTTTTATGTTTGCTGGCAAATTATTGAAGATGTGTGTTCCTTTTTGAACTAAAGTAAGTGCTTTTAAGTCCTTGTGCAGATCATTTTTGTTCCTGGTATGGTATGTATGAACTGAGCTGTTTGTTGAAAAAAGAGATATATTATTTAGGACAAATTTCATTAAGGAGTAAATATACTGAGAGGCAATAGTTAGTATACCCAGTTCTTTGAAGAGGTTTCTACAGGACGGCCGTGAATTTACTCCACAAATAATACGTATTGCACGCTTTTGGACTCTGAAAACTTTTGTTTGACTTGAAGAGTTACCCCAAAATATTACACCATGTGACATTATGGAATGAAAGTAGCAAAGTATGCAAGCTTTTACATTTTTATGTCACCTATGTCTGCATCACTTGAATTGCAAATACAGATTTGTGAGGGCGTTTCTGCAGTTCTGTGGTGTGCTCCCCCCAACTGAATTTATTATCAAGTTGTAACCCCAGAAATTTAAGACTGTCGAACTCTTCTATCTGCTCTTCTTCATACATTATGCATATGCTGGGTGGAAACCTCTTACAGGTTCTGAATTGCATATAGTGAGTCTTTTCAAAGTTTAATATCAGTGAGTTGGCTTTAAACCATTTATTAATATCCATGAAAATATCATTAGCAGATCTTTCTAGAACGACACTCGACTAACTATTTATTGCAATACTTGTGTCATCTGCAAACAAAACGAATTCTGCTTCTGGCAGTGTAACTGATGAGAGATCATTAATGTACACAAGAAAAAGCAATGGCCATAAGATAGATCCTTGTGGGACACCACATGTAATTTCTTCCCATTCTGATGATGACTGATGACTTAATTCACTAGTCCCTTGCACTGACACCCTTTCTTTTCCTTCCCCCTGCGGGTTCGGGGGTAAGAATAGGCCCGCGGTATTCCTGCCTGTCGTAAGAGGCGACTAAAAGGAGTCTCAAACGTTTCGGCCTTCTGTGATGGTCCCCTCTTGGGTTTGACCTCCTTTTTTCTTCCAAATTTCCGTCGTCAGTGCGTGCCATTTGGGGAAGGACACCTTACGTGGTGTTTTTGTATTGGTCCATCATGCTCCACCATCTTGCATGTTACCTATTGTCGTGTGGGGGGGACTACGCCCAACATCTTCTGGGTGGTCTCCTTCTCGCCTTGTGCGCACTCTTTTTCTTAGCGCCTACGACAACTGTGGACCCTTTAAACACCTAAAATCCAGCACGGTAGCCAGTCCGTTGTGGTGGGGTCGTCATGTACCCTCTTGGTGGTAGCCCCCTGACCACGCAGGGATCGCACTACAGATGCCTGAGCTGTTTCCTCCCCATGCATGCCAAGGAGTATGTGCCCATCTTGTCTGGGGCACGGGGACTCCGGGCAACGGGATATCGGCCAGGTACCCGTTGCTTTGGCTGGGTGGCGCCCTTGGGGAGAGCCCTCGTTCGGAGTAGGTGGCATCTGGGCGGATGTGGCGCAATGAAGCGCAATAAATCACATCAAGCTGGTGGTCGCACGGCCACCAGCGTCTCTAAGCGAGGTAGGGTCGACTTCGATGCTGCGCAGTATGACCCTCAGACGTTCCCCTCGTTGGCTGCGCCATGGGAGGGACGCCGATCTAGTGCCAAGCGGGAGCCTTACGTACCGCAATACCTTGTCTGCAGCAGGACTGATGGTGACTCCTTTCTTCCGACGAAGCCTATGTTTTTTGTGGAACACCTGGAGGATAAGTTTGGGGAAGTGGCGGGGTTGTCAAAAATGAGGTATGGGTCCATCCTCCTCAAGACGTCCTCCCCAGCCCAGTCACGAGCGTTGCTCTTGTGTGATAAGCTGGGTGACGTCCCTGTTACCGTCACTCCCCACAGTAGCTTAAATATGGTCCAGGGGATTATTTACCATTGTGACCTCTTGTTGCAATCCGATGACGAGCTGAGAGCCGACTTGGAACGACGTGGTGTGCATTTTGTCCGTCGTGTCCATCAAGGACCCAAGACAAACAGGGTGGCCACCGGTGCCTTTATCTTGGCCTTTGAGGGTGATGTCTTGCCCGAGAAGGTCAAGGTGATGGTTTACCGTTGCGACGTCAAGCCATACGTGCCTCCCCCGATGCGGTGCTTCCAGTGCTGGAAGTTTGGGCATATGTCCTCCCGTTGCCCATCCAGCGCTACATGTCGAGATTGCGGACGCCCCTCTCATCCTGATTCTCCATGTGCACCTCCGCCTGTATGTGTTAACTGTGGGGAGCACCACTCTCCATGCTCGCCGGATTGCCCCGTTCTTCATAAGGAGCGGAAGATCATGGAATTTAAGACCCTGGACCGGCTTATTTATCGAGAGGCTAAACAGAAATATGAAAGGTTGTATCCTGCTTCCCTTCGAACATCTTATGCTGCAGCCACGTTATCGTCGCCCGCACGAGCGACGGTTGTCGCTTCATCTGTGCCACCTTCAGTGGGCCCTCGGGGCCATGTATCTCTGTCTGCCCCCCTCGTGCCTGGGGGCAAGCCTTCCTCTCTTGCCCCCTTAGCAGTTGGGGGCAAACCCTCTTCTGTCGCTCCCCCCAAGCTTACTTCGGGAGTGACATCTGCTCCACAACCGGGAGGCTCGATTCCTCCCCCTCCTTCTCCGGCGGCGTTGCCTCCGCCGGTTCCTCTCTCGCGGAAGGGGTCCCTCGGGGCTCTCCCTTCCTCCGTTTCTCCTCCTTCCCAGCCAGATGTCAGCCAGTGGCTGAAGGTTCCGCCACCTGCTGGTCGTAGGGCTTCTGCGTCGTCGTCAGCCTCCGACGCTCCTTCAGAGAAGCTCTCCCAGCCCTCTCACCCTAAGGGCAGACGCGAGAAGAAGGAACGGAATGTGTCCAAGAAGAAGGACGTTCCGGCGGTTTCAGCACCGCCTGCTGTACATAGTCCTGGCTCCGGGGATGAGGTGGAGATCCTCGCCTCTGCCGCGGATCTCGCCCTCACGGAACCCTTGGGGGCCTCTCCTATGGACTCAGCTGACTCTCCCCCAGTGGCGGCGGTTGGCTCTGAAGCGCTGTCTGCCTCTTAGTCGCCTTCACGCCCTCCCAGTCCCTTCCTGCTTCCATTCTCCAGTGGAACTGCGGCGGTTATTTCCGCCACCTGCCAGAGCTCCGGATGCTTCTGAGTGATTCCCCTGTTATCTGCATTGCTCTGCAGGAAACTTGGTTTCCTGCACTGCGGACCCCCGCCCTTCGCGGTTATCGGGGATACTATAAGAACCGTGCTGCCTGTCAACGAGCGTCAGGTGGGGTTTGCCTCTTTGTTCACCACTCTGTCTGTAGCTCGCCAGTACCCCTTCAGACGCCTTTAGAGGCAGTTGCTGCCAGGGTTGAGCTCTCGCCGGCTATTACTGTTTGCTCTGTTTACATTCCTCCGGATGGGGAGCTCCCCCGCCATGTCTTGGCTGCGCTGCTGGCTCAACTCCCGCCACCATTGCTGCTTCTGGGCGATTTCAATGCCCACAATCCTCTATGGGGTGGGACTGTCTCCGATGATCGCGGTCGGACCGTGGAGCATGTGTTGGCTCAGCTCGACCTTAGCCTCTTGAACACCGGTGCTCCCACGCATTTCAGTGTGGCCCATGGCTCGTTCTCGGCCATCGATCTCTCTATTTGCAGCCCTGGACTTGTCCCATCCCTCCACTGGAGGGTGCATCCTGACCTGTGTGGCAGTGACCATTTTCCCATCTATTTGTCACTGTCACAGTGTCATTCTTCTGGGCGCTTGCCCCGCTGGGCTCTCCACAGGGCTGACTGGCCAGCTTTTACTTCCGCTGTAACCATTGCGTCTCCCCCACAGGGTGACATTGACGAGGTGGTCCGTGTTTTCACCACGTCCATCATTTCGGCGGCCGAGGCTGCCATCCCCCGTTCCTCTGGCCTCCCTCGGCGGAAGGCTGTCCCCTGGTGGTCGCCGGAGATTGCTGAGGCTATTCGCGACCGTAGGCGGGCTCTCCAGCGTCATAGGCGGCACCCGTCTCTGGAGACCCTCATCGCCTTTAAGAGGCTCCGTGCCTTCGCCCGTCGTCTTATTGCACGGCGTAAGCAGGAGTGCTGGGAGAGGTACGTCTCCTCCCTGGGCTCCCGTGTCTCGTCCTCGCACGTGTGGTCCCGGATCCGGCGGATTTATGGCTCCCAGACTCCTATGGGTGTCCCTGGGCTCTCCTTGGACGGCGCTGTCTGCACGGACGCTGCCGCCATTGCTGAACGGCTAGCCGCGCACTTTGCTCAGAGCTCTGCGACTGCATCCTATCCCCCCGCCTTTCGCTCTCTAAAGGAGCGAGCCGAGCGGACGCCGTTCTCATTCCACACGCGTCGTTCTGAAACATACAATGCTCCTTTCAGCGAGAGGGAATTCCTCGCCGCCCTCGCCGATTGCCCTGATACAGCACCAGGCCCAGACAGCATCCACGCGCAGATGCTGAAGCATCTCTCCAGGGACTGCCAGAGACACATTCTCGCGATATTTAATCGCATTTGGAGCGAAGGCGTGTTCCCGTCGCAATGGCGGGAGGGCGTTATTGTCCCCATCTTGAAACCCGGTGCGGACCCACTGGCGGTGGACAGCTATCGTCCCATTACCCTCACCAACGTTTTGTGCAAATTGCTCGAACGTATGGTGGGGCAGTGTTTGTGTTGGGTCCTTGAGTCGCGCGGTCTCCTCGCTCCATCCCAGGGTGGCTTCCGTCGGGGCCGGTCTGCAGTGGACAATTTGGTGCGGCTGGAATCTGCTGTCCGTACGGCTTTTGCCCGACGTCAGCATCTTGTTGCTGTATTTTTCGATCTGCGGAAGGCGTATGACACCACATGGAGGCATCACATCCTCGCCACGTTGCATGGGTGGGGTCTTCGTGGTCGGCTCCCGGCTTTTCTTCAAAACTTTTTATTGCGCCGCTCTTTTCGGGTGCAAGTCGGTGCCACCTCTAGTTCCTCTTATATACAGGAAAATGGGGTCCCGCAGGGCTCGGTGTTGAGCGTCTCCTTATTTTTAGTGGCCATTAATGGTCTGGCAGCAGCAGTGGGGTCGTCGGTGTCTCCTTCTTTGTATGCCGACGACTTCTGCATCTCATTTAGCTCCACGACTACGGGAGTCGCCGAACGCAGGCTGCAAGTCGCCGTTCGCAAGGCAGCATCATGGGCACTGACTCATGGCTTTCAGTTCTCTGCTGCCAAGACTCGAGTAATGCACTTCTGCAGGCGTCAGACGGTCCACCCTCATCCTGCACTTTACCTCGACGGCCACCTGCTTGAAGTGGTGGACACTTGCCGCTTCTTGGGACTCGTGTTTGATGCCCGGCTCACATGGGTTCCTCATGTTACTCAGCTGAAGCAAAAATGCTGGCGGCACCTCAACGCCCTCCGCTGCCTTAGCCACACGTCTTGGGGTGCTGATCGCTGCACGCTGCTGCGGTTGTACAGAGCCCTTGTGCAGTCCCGGCTTGATTATGGGAGCCTGGCCTATGGGTCTGCGTCCCCCTCAGTGTTAAAGTTGTTAGACCCCATACACCACTGTGGGGTTAGGCTTGCCACTGGCGCTTTTCGCACCAGCCCCGTGGATAGTCTACTGGTGGAGGCCGGGGTTCCCCCACTGCGGATTCGCCGCCATCGTCTGCTTGTCGACTATGCTGTCCACGTTCATTGCTCGCCAGATCATCCCAATCGTCGCCTGCTTTTCCGTGCTATGGTCCTCCATCTGCCCGAACGGCGCCCTAGGTCTGGGCTTTCCATAGCTGTCCGTGTCCAGTCCCTGCTGTCAGAACTGGGGTCATTCCCTCTTCTGCCTCCCTTCCGGGTCCGTACACCTACGCCTCCCTGGTGTTTGTCCCGGCCGGCCGTCCGTCTGGACTTGGCACAGGGACCCAAGGACTCGGTTCCGCCTGTGGCCCTCCGTCGCCGTTTTCTTGCTCTCCTCGCCTCATTTTCGGACTGTGAGACTGTCTACACTGATGGTTCCCTGGTTGATGGTCGCACTGCCTACTCTTTTGCTCATGCTGCTCATGTTGAGCAGCGCTCCTTGCCGGCCGGCTGCAGTATTTTTACTGCAGAGCTGGTGGCCATATTGCGCGCTCTTGACCATATGCGTTTCTGCTCAGGTAGGTCCGTCGTGATCTGCAGTGACTCCCTGAGCAGCCTTCAGGCCATCGACCGCTGCTATCCCTCCTCTCCTCTGGTGTCCTCCATTCAGGAGACTGTTTCCGCCATTGCCCGTTCTGGTCGTTCGGTGGTCCTGGTTTGGACGCCCGGTCATGTTGGCATCCCAGGGAACGAACGTGTAGACAGGCTGGCCAAAGGGGCGATCGACGCCCCGGCTTTGGAGATCGGCCTTACGGCTCGCGACCAGCAGATGGTGTTGCGCCGTAAGCTGATTGGGATGTGGGCTGCTGAGTGGCGTGGCATGACAGCCCCGAATAAACTGCGGGCTGTCAAGGAGACGACCGCCGTGTGGCGTTCCTCCCTGCGGGCTTCTCGCAGGGACTCGGTAGTCCTGTGTCGGCTGCGCATCGGCCATACGTACCTGACGCACGGCCATCTCTTGCGTCAGGAGGATCCCGCCCTGTGTCAGTGTGGGTCCCGGCTGACGGTCGGCCACATTTTGCTGGAGTGTCCTCGACTGCGCACACTCCGGCAATCTTTTAATCTCCCGGGCACTTTGGCTTTGGTTTTATCTGACGATGCCTCCAGGGCTGATGACGTTTTAAATTTTATCCGTGGTAGTCCGTTTTATGGTTCGATTTAGGGAGGTCCTGCACCTTTCCCTTTCTGTGTCTTTTGTCCTTGTGTCTGTTGCTGTTCTGGTGTGCCGTGAGATGGTTGACTCTTTCCCATTTTTGTTCTCGTGGTCAGTCAACCAGTCTCCGGCCATCTTCCTTTCTTCTGTTTCTTTCTGTCTGGTGTGCCTCTGTCCTGTTATTGTTTGTAGTGTTTGTTGCTGCATTTGTGTTCTTTTAGCGCCTGGGGGGACGTCTCCTCCCCCTTTGGTTTTTACCTGCTCCGTCGATTTTGGGCTCGCCTGATTTTGGAATGGGGGACTGATGACCTTCGCTGTTTAGTCCCCCTTAAACATCCCAACAACCACCACCTTTGTTTCCTGTTAGCGAGGTATGATTTGAACCATTTTGCAGCACTGCCCGTGACACCATAGAATTCTAATTTGTTTAAAAGGATGTTGTGGTTCACACAAACAAATGCCTTTGACAAATCACAGAAAATACCTGCTGCTTGCAATTTGTTATTTAATGAATTAAGTACATTTTCATTGTAGGTGTAAATAGCCTTCTCGATATCAGAACCCTTCAGGAATCCAAACTGTGTTCTTGATAATATGTTATTTGTGGTCAGATGGTTGAGATGCTGCCTGTACATTACTTTTTCTAAAATTTTTGAGTGTGCTGGCAAAAGTGAAATCCGTCTGTAGTTTGATGGTATCACTTTATCCCCTCTTTTGAATAGAGGCGTAACATCTGCATATTTTAGCCAGTCAGGAAATGTCCCAGTTATAACTGACTGGTTACACAAGTGACTTAGAATTGTACTAAACTCACAAGAACATGCCTTCATTAACTTTGTTGATATTTCATCGTAACCACTAGAATGCTTTGTTTTTAAAGATTTTATTATGGAAGTTATTTCTTTTGGTGAAGTGAGTGACATATTCATGTACCTGAGCTATTTGTAAAGGCTAGTTTCAGATATTCAGGGGCATTATTTACTGATCCTGACAATCCCATTGCGCAGGGGCATTATTTACTGATCCTGACAATCCCATTAGACAGGGCACAACAAACGTTCAGCAGCAAATTGAAAAGTAAGAAAGCAGGGAAATCAGTAAAAAGAAAGAAAGTGTTGTTGTTAGGTAGTTCCCATGGAAGAGGTGTTGGCCAACTTTTGCAGGATGAACTAGGATCAGAATACCAGGTCACCAATTTTTTTAAACCTAGTGCTGGTCTGGAGCAGGTGACAGAGGATTTAGGATCACTTTGCAAAGATTTCACTAAGGAAGACATCGTGGTTATAGTGGGTGGGGCAGGTAACAGTATTGACAGAGATCCTGGGTACAGTATAGAGTGTGATCTGGCGAAGATTGCATCAGCATCGAAGCATACTAGTGTTGAGTTTGTATCTGTTCTTGGGCGCCATGACCGACCTCATTTGAACTCTTCTGTCAAGAGAGTTAATTTGGAGCTGGAACGGCTGCTCATGTCGGGTGCGGGGTCACGCATTGTTGATTCTCTCAGTAGGTGGGATTATACTAGGCATGGCCTTCACCTCAACAGGAAGGGGAAGTGTAAATTGGCTGGGGAAATAGCAGGAAAGTTAAAGGGGGGAGGCAGTGTCATGAGTGGTAAAATACCAGTGGTTATAGGATTCAGAAAAGACCCTTTTTTAGGGTAGGAGGACAGAAAGAAAGCAAATTTTAAGAGAGGTTAGAACTGAGACAAACCTTCAGTTTGAGAAAGAAATCATAAAACATAATTCCAGCTTATTACATCAGCATAAACAGCCATTGGTTAAGAATTTTCAACTGTCAGCAGATATTTTAACTCCACCCAATTTTAACTCAGTCAATGTGAAATGTCATCTATCTTTATTGCATCAAAATATTCGAGGACTGAGAAATAAAATTAATGAATTAA